>NC_142867.1:119051500-120297500 GCF_051225735.1 Oryctolagus cuniculus
GTCCCTTTTTCCTCACATCCTCTCCAGCATCTATTGTTGGTAGATTTCTGAATGTGAGCCATTCTAACTGGGGTGAGGTGAAATCTCATTGTGGTTTTGATTTACATTTCCCTGATTGCTAGTGATCTTGAACATTTTTTCATGTGTCTGTTGCCTATTTGGATTTCCTCTCTTGAAAAATGTCTATTGAGGTCCTTGGCCCATCTCTTAAGTGGGTTGTTTATTTTGTTGTTGTGGAGTTTCTTGATCTCTTTGTAGATTCTGGTTATTAATCTTTTATCTGTTGCATAGTTTGCAAATATTTTTTCCCATTCTCTGGGTTGCCTCTTCACTTTCCTGACTGTTTCTTTTGCAGTACAGAAACTTCTCAAATTGATGCAATTCCAAATGTTAATTTTGGCTTTGACTGCCTGTGCTTCCAGGGTCTTTTACAAGAAGTCTTTGTCTGTACCTATATCTTGCAGGGGTTCTCCAATGTTCTCTAATAATTTGATGGTGTAGGGTCGTAGATTTAGGTCTTTAATCCATGTTGAATGGATTTTTGTGAAAGGTAGGGTCTTGCTTCATGCTTCTACACATGGAAATCCAGTTTTCCCAGCACCATTTATTGAATAGACTGTCCTTGCTCCAGGAATTGGTTTTGGATCCTTGATCAAATATAAGTTGAGGCCAGCGCCGCAGCTCACTAGGCTAATCCTCCGCCTTGGGGTGCCGACACACCAGGTTCTAGTCCCGGTCAGGGCGCCGGATTCTGTCCCGGTTGCCCCTCTTTCAGTCCAGCTCTCTGCTGTGGCCCGGAAGTGCAGTGGAGGATGACCCAAGTGCTTGGGCCCTGCACCCCATGGGAGACCAGGATAAGTACCTGGCTCCTGCCATCAGATCAGCATGGTGCGCCGGCTGCAGCACACCAGCCGCGGCGGCCATTGTAGGGTGAACCAACGGCAAAGGAAGACCTTTCTCTCTGTCTCTCTCTCTCACTGTCCACTCTGCCTGTCAAAAAAAAAAAAAAAAAAAGAAAGAAAAAAGAAAAAAAGAAAAAAATAAGTTGGCTGTAGATGCTTGGGTTGACTTCTGGTGTTTCTGTTCTGTTCCATTGGTCTATCCATCTGTTTCTGTACCAGTACCATGCTGTTTTGATTTCAGCTGCCCTGCTGCCCTGTAGTATGTCCTGAAATCTGGTATTGTGATGCCTCCAGCTTTGTTTTTGTTGTACATGATTGCTTTAGCTATTTGAGGTCTCCTGAGTCCCCATATGAATTTCAGCATCATTTTTTCTAGATCTGAGAAGAATGTCTTTGGTATTTTGATTGGTATTGCATTCAATCTATAAATTGCTTTTGGGAGAATGGACATTTTGATGATGTTGATTCTTCCAATCCATGAGCATGGAAGATTTTTCCATTTTCTGGTATCCTCTTCTATTTCTTTCTTTAAGATTTGTAATTCTCATCATAGAGATCTTTAACGTCCTTGGTTAAGTTTATTCCAAGGTATTTGATTGTTTTTGTGGATATTTTGAATGGGATTGATCTTAGCAGTTCTTTCTCAGTCGTGGCACTGCCTGTGTATACAAAGGCTGTTGATTTTTGTGCATTGATTTTATATCTTGCCACTTTGCCGAACTCTTCTATGAGTTCCAATAGTCTCTTAGTAAAGTTCTTTGGGTCCCCTAAATAAAGAATCATATCATCTGCAAAGAGGGATAGTTTGAGTTCTTCCTTCCCAATTTGTATCCCTTTAATTTCTTTTTTTTGCCTAATAGCTCTGGCTAGAACTTCCAGAAATATATTGAATAGCAGTGGTGAGAGTGGGCATCCCTGTCTGGTACCAGATCTCAGTGGAAATGCTTCCAACTTTTCCCCATTCAGTAGGATGCTGGCCAAGGGTTTTTCTTTTTTTTTAATATTTTTTTTTATTCTTTTTTTTTTTTTTTGACAGGCAGAGTGGACAGTGAGAGAGAGAGACAGAGAGAAAGGTCTTCCTTTGCCGTTGGTTCACCCTCCAATGGCCGCCGCTGCAGCCGGCGCACCGCGCTGATCCGATGGCAGGAGCCAGGATCCTGGTGCTTTTCCTGGTCTCCCATGGGGTGCAGGGCCCAAGCACCTGGGCCATCCTCCACTGCACTCCCTGGCCATAGCAGAGAGCTGGCCTGGAAGAGGGGCAACCGGGACAGAATCCGGCGCCCCAACCGGGACTAGAACCCGGTGTGCCGGCGCCGCAAGGTGGAGGATTAGCCTATTGAGCCACGGCGCCGGCTGGCCATGGGTTTTTCATAAATTGCTTTGATTATATTGAGGAATGTTCCTTCTATACTTAATTTGCTTAGAGTTTTCATCATGAAAGTGTGTTGAATTTTATTGAATGCTTTCTCTGCATCTTAAGATAATAGTATGTTTTTTTTCTGCAGTCTGTTAATGTGGTGAATCACATTGATTGATTTGCAAACACTGAACGACCCCTGCATACCAGGGATAAATCCCACTTGGTCTGGGTGGATGATTTTTCTGATGTGTTGTTGCAATCTATTGGCCAGAATTGTACTGAGGATTTTTGAGTCTATGTTCATCAGGGATATTGGTCTGTAATTTTCTTTTAATGCTGCATCTTTCTCCAGCTTAGGGATTAAAGTGATGCTGGCTTCATAGAAAGAATTTGGGAGGATTCCCTCTTCTTCGATTGTTCTGAATAGTTTGAGAAGAATTGGAGTTAGTTCTTCTTTAAATGTCTGGTAGAATTCAGCAGTGAATCCATCTGGTCCTGGGCTTTTCTTTGTTGGGAGGGCCTTTATTACTGTTTTAATTTCTGTCTCAGTTATGGGTCTGTTTAGGTTTTCTATGTCTTCATGGTTCAATTTAGGTAGATTGCATGTGTCCAGAAATCTATCCATTTCTGATAGATTTCCCTGTTTGCTGGCATGCAAGTCCTTGTAGTAATTTCTGATGATTCTTTTTATTTCTGTAGTGTCTGTTGTTTCATTTCCTTTTTCATCTCTGATTTTATTGATTTGGGTCTTTTCTTTTTTTAGTTAGTTGGGCCAATGGGGTGTCAATTTTGTTTATTTTTTCAAAAAACCAACTCCTCGTTTGGCTAATTTTTTGTAATGTTTTTTTTTTTTGATTCAATCCTGTTGATTTCTTCTCTGATTTTAATTATTTCTCTTCTCCTACTAGATTTGGGTCTGGTTTGCTGCAGTTTTTCTAGATCCTTGAGATGTGTTGAAAGCTCATCTATTTGGTGCCTTTCCAATTTCTTGATGTAGGCACCTATTGATATAAACTTTCCTCTTAACACTGCTTTTGCTGCATCCCATAAGTTTTGGTATGTTGTGCTGTTATCCTCATTTACTTCCAGAAAGTTTTTGATTTTTCTTTTGATTTCTTCTATGACCCAGTGTTCATTCAGGAGTATGTTGTTCAGTCTCCATGTGTTTGCATACTTAATAGGGTTTCCTGAGTTGCTAATTTCCAGCTTAATTCCGCTGTGGTCTGAGAAGCTGCATGGTATGATTCTAATTCTTTTGAATTTGCTGAGACTTGCTTTATGGCCTAGTATGTGGTCAATCCTGGAGAAGGTTCCATGCACTGCTAATAAGAATGTAAATTGTTTAAATGTAGGATTCAAAGTTCTGCAGATATCTGTTAGATCCATCTGGGCAATAGTGTTGATGAAATATCCTGTTTCCTTGTTGATCTTATGTCCTGCTGATCTGTCTATTTCTGAGAGTGGAGTACTGAATTCCCCCAGCACTCTTATTAGAATCTAAGTCTTCCTTTAAGTCTCTTAACATATTTTTTAAATAAACCGGTGCCCTGTAATTAGGTGCATATGCATTCATAATAGTTACATCTTCCTGTTGAATTGAACCCTTAATCATTATATAGTGCCCCTCTTTGTCTCTCTTAACAGTTTTTGTGTTAAAGTTTATTTTCTCTAATATTAATATGGCTACACCTGTTTTTTGGTTTCTGTTGGCATGGAATATCTTTTTCCAACCTTTCACTTTCAGTCTGCACGCATCTTTGTTGGAAAGATGTATTTATTGTAGGCAGCAAATAGATGGGTTTTGTTCCTTAATCCATTCAGCCAGTCTGTGTCTTTTAACTGTAGAGTTGAGTCCATTAATGTTCAATGTGACTATTGATAAGTAGTAACTTTGCCCTGCCATTTTCCCAAAGGTATTTTCTAGTATATGCTTTGAACTTCCTGTGATCTTTTACTGTGAGGTTTTCTTCCTTTACCTTCTTTCATATTGATGTCTGTATGTCTATTTTTCTGTGTGTAGCACATCTTTAAGCATTTTTTGCAGGGCTGGATGAGTGGCGACAAATTCTTTCAATTTCTGTTTGCTATGAAAGGTCTTTATTTCACCTTCATTCACAAATGAGAGCTTTGCAGGATATAATATTCTGGGCTGGCAGTTTTTCTCTCTTAGTACCTGGGCTATGTCTCGCCATTCCCTTCTAGCTTGTAGGGTTTATGATGAGAAGTCAGCTGTGAGTCTAATTGGAGATCCTCTGAGAGTAATCTGACATTTCTCTCTTGCACATTTTGGAATCTTTTCTTTATGTTTGACTGTGGTGAGTTTAACTACAACGTGTTGTGGTGAGGATCTCTTTTGGTCATGTTTCCTAGGGGTTCTATGAGCTTCCTGTACTAGGATGTCTCTGTCCTTCTCCAAACCCGGGAAATTTTCTGCTAGTATCTCACTAAAAAGACCTTTTAATCCTTTCTCCCTCTCTATGCTTCAGGAACTCCTAGAACTTGGGTTTTTTAACAGTATCCTGTAGATTCTCAACAATATTTTTTAGATTTCTAATTTCCTCTTCTTTTCTTTGGTTTGACTGTATACTTTCCTGTGCTCTGTCTTCTAAGTCCAATATTCTCTCTTCTGTTTCACTGACTCTGTTTTTAAGGCTCTCTAATGTGTTTTTCATTTGATTTATTGAATTCTTCATTTCATTATGATTTGTCTTCACTATCACAGTTTCATGTTCTACTAGTTGCTTCATTTCATTTTGATTCCTCCTTAATATTTCATTTTCGTGAGAGAGATTTTTTATCCTGTCCAGTAAGTATTTCTGTAGTTCAAGAATTTTTTTTGAGAACTTCTTAATATTCTTACCCAGTTTTTGAGATCCATTTCTTTCATTTCTTCTATCTCATCATCTTCATAATCTTGAATTGCGGTGTCTTGTTCATTTGGGGGCATCATAGTGTCTTCCTTGTTCTTGTTTCCTCAGTTTCTGCATTTGTTGCTTGGCATTGTGGAGATATTCTTTGGTTTCTTCACTGTGGTGTTTTTTCTCATTATACTATGACTCTAGATTAAGTGGACTGTCTGCTTTTGATGGATCCTTAGAGTCCGTGATGGATGTGGCCAGAGAGCTCTGTTTGGTTCTTCAGGGTTAAGGGTGTGCCAAAGGCGACTCACCCAGGTTGTTTCTCTCTCTCTCTCTTTCTCTCTCTCTTTAAACTCAGAAGGGAAGTAATTCCGCACAGCTGAGCGGAATTGAGGGTAGTCAATGTATGAAATCTGGCCCCTGTGTGTATAATATTCATCTGCTCTTCCCCAAGTACCACACAAAGGGTCTATGCAGCCCTCAGTGTGGTCTCAAATTTCTCTGGGGTCTCCTGCTGGGTTGCCAAGGTTACTAACTTTGTATACTCCATGAGTTCTCTCCCACACCCTCAGATTTTCACAGTCTCAGTTCATTAGCTGCATACCTTCACTAGGTCCTAACCTCCTGTTATTTCTCCCCATCAGAGTCAGGTTTTTCTGCTTGGCTGATGGCCAAGTAACTCCACTTTTATTAAATTATTTTTTCTTGGACTATCAGTGTGTTCCCTCACTATTCTGCCATCTTGGCTCTGCCCCAACTTTGCCTTTAAGTTGTGGATTACAGAAAGAGAAAAACAACAAATATTTTAATAACTGAAATGAGCTTTCAGATAAAAGTAAATGACGAGGAGGGATATGGAATGCTGGAAAAGGACGTGGAATTGCAAAGTTTCAAAACTTCCATGAGAAGTAGCATTTCTTTTTTTTTAAATTTTTTTGACAGGCAGAGTTAGACAGTGAAAGAGACAGAGAGAAAGGTCTTCCTTCCATTGGTTCACCCCCCAAATGGCCACCACGGCCGGCGCTCTGTGCTGCTCTGAAGCCAGTTTCCTCCTGGTCTCCCATGGGGTGCAGGGCCCAAACACTTGGGCCATCCTCCACTGCACTCCCGGGCCACAGCAGAGGGCTGGCCTGGAAGAGGGGCCACCGGGACAGAATCTGGTGCCCTAACCAGGACTAGAACCTGGTGTGCCGGCCCCGCAGGTGGAAGATTAGCCTAGTGAGCCGCAGTGCTGGCTGAGAAGTAGCATTTCAGTAAAGACTCTGAGATGGAGGAGGTGCAAGGCACATGGAGTTCTAAGAAAGCACAGTCACTTGTGAGGCAAGGTCTAGTGCTTATCACACTGTCTGATCCATAAAAATGCTCAGAAAAAGTGACACATGAGTCAAAGGAGGAGATTGCTCAAGAGCAGAACTCAGCTGTTAAATAGGCACTTGATGGGGCCAGTGGATTAAACCGTTGCCTTGGGATGCCTGTGTGCCATATTGAAACAGCTCTGGTTCCAACCCAGCTTCCTGCTAATGCACCTGGGAAAGCAGCAGATGATGGCCCAAAGTACTTGGGTCCCTGTCACCCATGTGGGAGACCCAAGTGGATTTCCTGGTTCCTGGTTTTGGCCTGACCCAGCCTTAGATGTTGCAGGCATTTAGAGAGTGAACCAGTAGATAGAAAATCTGTCTTTTCTTCTCTCTCTGTTCTATGCCTTTCAAATAAATAAATAAATCTTAGAAAAAATAGATACTTGGCTTTACATTTGTAGACAGCTTGACTGGCGGGATGGACAGAGAGAGCATTTTGTACTAACAAGCAAGATAGTTCTCTAGGTAGCTGAGACAACAAATGAGAGAAAGTTGAATGCAGCAGTTCTCTAAAAATAAATCAGTGTCAGTATTACTTCACAATGAAGGAATATCTAAGGGAATTGTGAACAAGGTACCTTGCAACTAAGAGACACAAGTTGTGTAAACAGCTTGATTGGCTAGAAGAACAGAGAGAGAAACACAAAATACAGGAGTGGACGCATCCTTGCCATAGGACAATAGGCCCCGCTCGTGGGTGATGCCACCGTGAGCCACCTAAGATCCACGGTCTTCTGACCTGAACTTTTAGATATGGAAGGAGGTGGGGAGTAGCCAAATAATCCAACTGCTGCCTCTTAACAATCCAACCTTCACCTCCCCTCCAATTACCAATCAGACGTAGAAGAGCCTATGAGAGCTAATGGTGGCTTGTTTCCTCTGTCCTTAACTTTAAGAGGTGGATGGGGATCTCCCAACTGGGGCCAAATACATCCCTTGGTTTTGCTAGGTTGTCATGGTTTTGGTCACTGATTCTGCCTCCTGCAGGTGGGAGTTTTATCCTGGTTTTCCACTTCCAATTAACCCTTGCACAGGAGAGTAGTTGCTTTGATGAGTTGTGAAAAGTAGCTTTTCACTGAGTCCTTTTACAAAGATCTGTAAGAAGTGTCCACATGGAGGCCGGGGCTGAATGAGACCTGTGTAGTATCTCTCCAAACCTTTCTGGATATGTACCTCCAGGCACTGTGTGCTGTGTGTTCACAGGGTAGTGAGATAATTTCCTTTGCTTTCAGGTAAGCTACAGTCTGGTTAGGCAGTCTGACACCAGCTATGCATTACGGTGTGGTATGTGAAGGCAGAAAGGTAAGAGTGGATTACTATTGAAGCCGAGATCAGGGCACCCGAGCACGGCCAGGGGTTCCTTGAGGTTTGTGTGAGATGATGCATGATTAAAATGTACATGGCTTGGGGCCAGTGCTGTGGCACAGCGGGTTAATGCCCTGGCCCGAAGCGCCAGCATCCCATATGGGCGCTGGTTCGAGACCCATCTGCTCCACTTCCAAGCCAGCTCTCTGCTGTGGCCTGGGAAAGCAGTAGATGGCCTGAGTCCCCGGGCCCCTGCACCCGCGTGGGAGACCCAGAAGAAGCTCCTGGCTCCTGGCTTCGGATCAGCGCAGCTCTAGCTGTTGCAGCCATCTGGGGGAGTGAACCAGCAGATGGAAGACCTCTCTCTCTCTCTGCCTCTCCTTCTCTCTGTGTAACTCTGACTTTCAAATAAATAAATAAATAAATCTTAAAAAAGTATGTGGATAAATACTGATGAATTTGGTGGGAACACAGCAGGCAGTGACTCTAGAGGGAGGACAGGGAGGAAAGTTGTGTTAGAATTTCTTGTAGTGACTACTTTTTTAATTTTAAAGGGAGAAGGGGCAGGAGAGGGAGAGGGAGAGAGAGAGAGAGAGATAGATAGAGAGAGAGAGAGAGAGATAGAGAGAGAGAGAGAGAGAGAGAGGAAGGAAGGGAGGGAGGGAGGGAGGGAGGAAGAGAGAGAGAGAGAGAGAGAGAGAGAGAGAGTTCTTATTCACTGTCTTACTCCCCAAATGTAGCAGCTGGGACAGGGCCAGGTGGAAGGTGGGAGCTGGGATAGCAATTTGGGTTTCTGGTGTGTGTGTGTGTGTGTGTGTGTGTGTGTGTGTGGACACACAGCACCACTGCGTCCCAGGGTCTACATTAGCAGGAAGCTGAAATCATAAGCTGGGGGCCCATATTGAGCCCAGGTGCTTCAGTATGGGACGCTGGCATCTTAACTAGCATCTTAACCTTTAAGGTCAAACACCTGTCTCTTGAGACCATTTCTGGCCCATCTCCATGGAGAGTTTGAGCTACAGCAGAGGGGGATGCCATGGGTGGGTGAATGAGACCCAGAGGGACAAGGAATTTCAGCACAAGCCCTAATTAGATAAGGGAACTAGTCCTTGGGTGCCTCAGCACTGGGTGGGCCCCTCACTCCTGCATTTGGCACTGTCCAGCATGTCTGGTTAGGTGGCATGCCTCCCTTGTATCTGATGGCAAGCTCAAGAGAATTGGCGGAGGCAGGGGAGTCACATTTGACCACTAGGCCAAAGGATCTGGCTCACTGAACAGAATCCCTGGGCTTGGGAGGTGGGAAAACACCCACGGCCTATGTCTAAAAGAAAGTTTTTGTTTATGGCCAGGAAGCAATCCAGCCCACAGCCTCCTTTCATCGTATGTGGCGGCAGTCTTTCCAAGGCTTCGTCCCCTCTTCCAACCACCCTCTCCTTTCTCCTCCCCTCCCCTTCCTGCTCCTCAGAAGAAATGGCCAAGTTGTCATTAGTGGATGAGCTACTAGGCTGGACTGGGTTAGGAGGTGAAGAGTCCAGGGCAGAGGGAGGCTGGGCATCAGGAACTGGGCTGATGTGATCAGCAGTGACCTTCTTGCTGTTGGTCTCTCCAGGCTGCTCAGGGGTTTAGGATCTGCTCAAGGGCTCTTTCTTGGAGTTATTGGCTTGAGACACAATGGAGATGGGTGCCCCTTAGTTTTAGGGATGATGGGACTACAGCAAGGGGCCAAGACTGGTTGTCCCATCATTTCCATATCACAGGACTCAAAGGCAGCATTCTGTTTGGAAAGGGGCACCCAAATATTGTTTAGAGTGGCATTTTAATGGCACTGCACGTGCTGGCTTTACCTGCTGCGCCACAGCACTGGCCCCTCCTCTCTGCTTTTTTTCTTCATTCTCTCCCCCCACCCCCACCATTCCTCTTTGCCCTTCTCTCTCTCGTTTAAAGCAGAAAACAGATATGGTATGAAAACAAAGATTATTTTGCTTATTTATTTATTTTAAAAAAATCTTTCCCCATTCTGATTAGTGTGTGCCAAGGCAAATATTCATAAGATTAAATGTATGTTCATGGACCTCAAAAATGAGAATGATAAAGGAAAGAAGTGAAACACAGCTGAATCTGGCTGACTGTGTGAGTCTGGTTATTTCTCTTTGCATCTATACAAAAACACCAACGCAAACAGAAACAGTAATTAAACTCAAATTCTTCCATTTACACGGGTCAATTTAGGTCAGATACTAACCAAGAAGATCAGAGATGAGCCAAAGATGATGAATGGAATTTTCATTGTTTTAAAATGACTTAGAATGTTTAAAATGACTAACTCTCCTGGTTAACAAATTCAAGCTTGGGCATTGTACACATTTATACATATATACATATGTATAATACATATATTTATACATATATACATTTATACATTTGTCCAAACCCAGAGAATGTACAAAGGCAAGAGTGAACCTAAAGTAAACAATGATGCACTCTTGTGGTTTCTCAGTTGTAACAAATGGATCACTGTGTACAGGATGTTGATGGTGAGGGAGGCTGTGCATTTGTGGGGGCAGAGGATGAATGGGGACTCTCTCTACTTTCCACTCACTTGTGCTGAAAACCCAAAATTTCTCTAAAAATTAAATCTATGAGAAATAACAGAACTTTGATCGTGACTCAAGTACTTGAGTCCCTGCCACCCACATGGGAGACTCGGATTGATTTCCAGCCTTCCACCTGGCTGATCCCAGCTATTGCAAGCATTTGGAGGGTGAAGTAGTGACGGAAGATCCTTCTCTGGGTGTCTGGCTCTGTCTTTCTTAAAATGACAATAAATAAATAATTTTTAAACATTAAAATAATCAATAACCCATAACCTATAAACTAGAGTTAATCAAACCAAATATTTTAGTTTCTATACTTCAGGTTTATTCTTATATACATAAATGTATAACCATGTGTATATGTTTGGGAAGAAAGGGTTTTCTGGAATGTGGTACTTTTGCCAAAACCCAGAAATCCCAGGGCCAACCTACTACAATTTTAATGTTGTATTTTGTTTTAAAAAAAAGTGCCCACATTTTATGGAAAGATAATGGAAATATACCCAGCTTTCAAGAGTTAATTCTTCCTTGGGTGGTCAAGGGTCAGGGTGTACATAGGACTGCAACTGCAGATAGCGCACTTCCCTAACCACCTCTCTCTACTTACAGACCATCACCCACAGCTCACAGACCACTGCACAGCCAGCACTCACCACCCAGCAGGCAGAACAGAGCCACTCCCAGCACCAGCAGCTTGTCCATGTCCTCAGGAAGGAGGTCCCGTCTGCAGGCTGCTGCTCTGAGTTCCAGCTTTGCTGGGGCTGTGGCTTTATGCTAGCGCTGGGTGGGGGCAGGGACCAGTTGTCTGCAGAATGGGTTCACTATCAGTGTCTTTGATAAACTCATGCTCTTTCCAACACCAATTCCCTCTGCAGGACTGTCACAGGCGCTTCTGAAATTTCTCTCTGGGAGAGCTCCTCACGGTAAACCTTTCAGCTGATGAAATTATTTTCTATTTTTGTTTGTTTAGAGTGATGGGAGAACCTGAAAAAATGGTCTTTGAAAGAAAAGCTGATGGCACCTAGGAGGAATCATATCCCAGTGAGATAGTGGGAACTTGGCACACCCAAAGCCTTGAGGTCCCTGAGCGCTTTCTTACCTACCTCCACCTCTGCTGCTCTCTCCAACCTCACTGTCCTCCTCGCCCCATCACTCTCTACTACAGGTAGAACTCAAGCCTCATGTATAACTTGGGGGAGTCCAGGATGCAGAACAAGGGCAAATCAAAGGATACCAGACAGAAAATCGCGCAAGTGGAAGTGGTGTGAATAGAGGAGGTGATGTAATTAAGTGCAGTGAGCCATCAGGAGAAGTATAGGGATTGGGGCCACGTGATGAGACAAATGAGGTGGACCTAAATCTGGCCCAAGAAAGAGCTGCTCTGTCAGAGGGCAGCACCTGCTAAATGGACACGCTTGGGGACCACGTGACGAGGCAGTGGAAGAGGATGCCTTGTCCGCTGCTGTCATGTGAGAACTTATGAAGAGCATCTGTCATGGAGAGTCTGCTCATCTGTCTTCGACTGTTTTGTGCTGCTATGGCAGACTGTCACATATTAGGTAACTTATAAGGAACAGGAATGTATTTGACTCACAGTTCTGAAGGCTGGGGATTCCAAGGTCAGGAGACCCACATTTGTCAAGGGCCAAGGTCCTTCATGATGCATCATCCCATGTGCAAGGAGGAAAGCCGAGAGAGCAAGAGGCTCCAAACTTGCTTTAAAAAAAAAATCTAATAATTTATCTTAATTATTTGTAGGAGAGGGAGAGGGAGAAGGAGAGGGAGAGAGAGATGGCATTCTGATCTGCTGGTTCACTCCCCAAATGCCCAAAATGGCTGGAAGTAGGTTAGGCCAAAGCCAGGAACTGAGAACTCAGTCCAGGTCTCCCAGATGGGGGAGAGACCCAACAATTTTGGCCACTACATGCTGTCTCCCAGGGTACACGTTAATAAGATTATAGAATCGAGAGAAGAGCTGGGGCTGAGACCCAGGCACTCCAATGTGGGATATGAGAATCCCAAGTGCCATCTGAACCATGCTTGTGTTAGCAAAACTATTCCCATGAAAATGGCAGGGATCCGTCCATGAGTGTGGAGTCCTCCTGCCCTAATCACCTATTGAAGGTCCTATCTCTCTCTTTTTTAAAGGTTTATTTTATTTATTTGAAAGTTACAGAGAGAAGTAGAGACAGAGAGAGAGGTCTTCCATCAGCTGGCTCATTCCCCAGATGGCCACATTGGCCAGAGTTGTGCTGATCTGAAGCCAGGAGCCAGGAGCTTCTTCCGGGTCTCCCATATGGGTGCAGGGGCCCAAGGACTTGGGCCATCTTCTACTGCTTTCCCAGGCCATAGCAGAGAGCTGGATCAGAAGTGAAGCAGCTGGGACTCTAACTGGCACCCATATGGGATGCTGGCACTTCTGGCCAGGGCTTTAATCTGCTGCACCACAGTGCCGGCCCCTGTCCTATCTCTTTCTCATATCATAGTAATCACCTGGAAGCCATCTGGATGTGGCGTGTTCTCCATTGAGGCCGTGGGATGAGGCACTGAATGTTCATGGTAGAACAGGAATGGGAGGAGAACTTGAGAAAGGAAATAGCTGGGACCGGGCCTTGATCATAGGCTGAGGCACAGAAGCCATGCTCCTTGTGTGGTGTTGGGGGAAAGGAGTAGAGATCTGATAAAGATAAGAGGGCTTTTTGAATGTGTGTGTGTGCATGGGGTAGGGTGGCATGGATGGCTGCTAGGATAAGCAGACATTTACAAAAGAGAAGAATGTCCCCATATTTAGATTTTTTTCTGCTTCTTTTACAGTTTTGTTTATGTTTAAATGGAATTTATTATTTTAAAATTGGTTTTATTTGAAAGACAAAGGGACAGAGAGATGGGGGAGGCACACACACACACACACACACACAGATCTTCCATCTGTTGGTTCACTCCTCAAATACGTGCAGCCATGGAGGCTGGGCCAGGCAAAAGCCAGCAGCCAGAAACTCCATCTCTTCCACATGGGTGTCTGGGTTCCAAGCCCTTGCGTCATTCATCATCTACTTTGTCCCAGGCACATTATCATGCAGCAAGACAGGAAGTGGAGGTGGAACTCTGGTTACCAGCACTCCCGTGTGGGATGTGGACCTCGTGAAGGGGCAGCTTAACCTGATGCACCACAACGCCTGCCTCATCAGTTCCATTTTTAAATGCCAATTTTCTGAAATGTTTTTGCAATAGTAATGTAGAATACACGTAGAACCAACGCTGTTGGGTCTCAAATCTGCAAAGAACCTTATGTACACTTTAAGGTTTTTCTGACAAGAACCTTGAGATTTAAGTGCTACTATTTTCTCTATTTCCTTGGTGAGACAACAGAGGAATTGAACTTAAATAACTTATTATGGGGGCCTCATTGCTAACAAATGCCATAACCAGGCTTGCAAGAGCACTTCTGTTGGCTTCCCGATCGTTAGCAACTGGCCAGGAAGCCAACAAAGGGTTCAACAAAGGAGACTGAGAAGACTCAGGTACACACCTTAAAGCTTTTTATTATGGCATCTAGAGGGAGAGACTACTCATCCAAACTCCTGTGAGCACAAGGCACTACGGACCAGGAGAGTCCTCTCGGGCACAAGGCGCTATGGACCAGGGAGAAAGGCTGAGCAACCTCTGCTTACAGAGTCTGAGGGTCCACTGATATACAGTTTTAAAAGGTCAGCCCTGCCCAAACGTCGCCCTCCCAGGTCCAGTAGCTATGGTGATGCGGTTTGTGGTTTGGCGATTTCCTCTTGCAGGGCAGCTTAGAGTGCAGCTTCTTCATCTTCATAATTCCCTGACATACTTCCCTAGTTAAATCTCAGCCTAGAGGCATCCCTGGAAAACCTGGTGGGGCTGGTGCAGGCCTGTAAGTTCTGAACACCCACTGTCTGGAGGTGCTTTAAGGGAGCAGTTTCCTCCACTGGGAGAGAGCTTACTAACTTAGTTTGAAATAGAGGCACGAATTAGGACTTACTGTTAGTCTCTTCCAAATTTAGGATTCTGGAGGGACACGTTTATGGATTGCAGATAAACTTAATGAATGGCATCCAGCCAGCTTCAAATTCCTCCTGGGCCTTTTAAGGAGAGAGAAGAGAGAGCAAAGAGAACTTCCATCCGCTGCGCTGCTATTGAATCTAGTACACTGATGTGGGGTATGGGTCTCTAAACCAGCAGCTTGATGGCTAGGTCAGATGCCCACCCCTCTCCTCTGCTTCTGAGTAGCCACAAATCTCCCCAATATCTCACTGGCGGCTGTGTGCCATTCATCAGAACACTGTCATTTGAAACTATCATTACTCTCCTGCGTAAGCTGATGTGGATACCTCATGGAAACTGGTTAAGGAAGCTTTATGGAAAAGGGTGGATGAAGGAAGGCCGGCAAGAAGTCTGGGATGGTATATGCTGCTGGGAGGGGCTCATGGTCACTTTACTAAAGAGTTAACTTAGGAAGCTCTGAAATGATTGGTGCATGGCATTAGATGTTCGGGTGGAACAATTTCAGCTACACAACATTTCCATTTTATATTACTACAACTATAGACATTTTCTTTTTTTTGAAAGATTTATTTTTATTTATTTGAAAGACAGAGTTACAGAGAGAGGTAGAGACAGAGAGAGAGGTCTTCCATCCGCTGGTTCACTCCCCAGATGGCTGCAACAGCCAGAGCTGCACCCATCTGAAGCCAGGAGCCAGGAGCTTCTTCCTTGTCTCCCATGTGGGTGTAGGGACCCAACGACTTGGGCCATCTTCCACTGCTTTCCCAGGCCACAGCAGAGAGCTGGAAGAGGAGCAGCCGGGACTAGAACCAACGCTCATATGGGATGCTGGCGCTTCAGACCAGGGCTTTAACCTGCTGTGCCACAGTGCTGGCCCCAACTACAGATATTTTCTACTGGCACCCCATCGCACAGTGTTTAAACTTAAGGTTTGCTATTGTAAGAAAATTATGACATCTCCAAGATGGTGGAATACAGAAGAGCATATTGCTCTAGGCTAGAGGTAAATAGTGAAAAAAAAAAAAAGTAGGAAGAAAGTCTCAGGGAAAGTTAGAGAGAAAACCACAGTGGGAACTCTACAGAAGGAAGAGGAACACTGTGGAACTGTGTGGAAGGTGTGGATGCACAGCATGACCCCAGCATCCGAGAGCTGGAGAAAGCCCCAGCTTGGAGACGGAGGTATGATTAGACTGCAGCAACCCGGGCCACTGGTGATATAGTCAGAGGGAGAGCTTGATGTGAGTCCAGCCTGAAGCCCTAAGAGGGAGAAGGTACCCAATGAACCAGTAAAAAAAAAAAAGTAGGGAAATTACTCCCTTCCTGAACTCCCTACAATGGTGCCTGGCACCCAGCTGAGAAAGGGCAGGCCCGTTCTGGGCATAAGTGGCAGCTGTGGAAGCCCTTGTGTGCCCATGCAGCAGCTGGCTGAGACCAGATGCCACCTTTACAGCAGCACTGGCTGCAGCAGCTCTGCTGCAACTGGTCGGGAAAAGGCGATGTTCAGCCAGTGCTCTTGTGTACGTGTGTGATCCAGAGATTCTAGTACAGGGGAAAATCTGTGCTCCCCATTGACTGAGTATGGCTGGGAGGATTGATAGGGGACGAGGCATCCACATAGGACTGTGAGGTGCCCCCAGCCTCCCCACATACCAGAGGCTCCTTGGCTCAAACTGCCAATACAGAGCACCCACAGGCAGCTGGCTCTGGGAACATCTCTCTGTAGACAAAACCATCTGCAAGACATTGGCATAGACAAAGACTTCTTGGTAAAGACTCCAGAAGCACAGGCAATCAAAGCCAAAACTGACAGAGGGGTTATCTACTCAAAAAAGCCTCTGTACTGCAAAAGAAACAGTTAGCAAAGCGAGGGGTAACGAACAGAATGGGAAAAAGTATTTGCAAACTACTCAATTGATAAAGTATAATGTCCAGAATCTATAAAGAGCTCAACAAACTCAACAACAACAAAATGAACAATCCAGTTAAGAGATGGGTAAAGGCCTTGAACAGGCATTTTTCAAAAGAGGGAACTCAAATGGTCAGCAGACGCACGAAAAGATACTCAGGATCACTAGTCATCAGAGAACTGCAAATAAAACCACAACAATGTTTCACCTCATGCCAGTTAGAATGGCTCTCATACTGAAATCAACAAACAACAAATGCTGGTGAGGATGTGGGGGAAAATGGACCCTAATTCACTGCTGGTGGGAATGTAAACTGGTGCAGCCACTGTGGAAAACCGTATGGAGATACCTCAGAAATCTCAGTATAGATCTACCATATGGCCCTGCAATCTCACTCCTGGGAATTTACCCAAACAAAATGAAATCAGCATATGAAAGAGTTATCAGTACCCCCATGTTTTTGCAGCTCAATTCACAATAGCTAAGATATGGATTCAACCTAATGTCCATCAACTGATGTCTGGATGAAGAAATTATGGTATATATACACTATGGAGTACTACTCAGTGATGATAATAAATGAAATCCTGTCTTCTGCAACAAAATGGATGCAACTCAAAACCATTAGACTTAGTGAAATAAGCCAGTCCCAAAAAGACACATATCATGATTCTGCCTCCTGCTTGGCCAGGATAACTGGAAATGCTTTGTGACTGGCATCAACTGGGACATGAACCTAGTCAGGGCTGATATATTCTGGCCTTCTTGTGCCTCGCCCTGGGACTCCAGTTACTCTTGTAACACACAGTGCAGATGTAAGATAACACCAGGTATAGTTGTGTTCACGAACAGGTTTGGAATCACCTAAAATTGTATTTTCTTTTTTTTTTTTTTTGACAGAGGCAGTGAGAGAGAGAGAGAGAAAGGTCCTCCTTCCATTGGTTCACCCCCCAAATGGCCGCTACAGCTGGAACTATGCTGATCCAAAGCCAGGAGCCAGGTGCTTCCTCCTGGTCTCCCATGCGGGTGCAGGGCCATCCTCCACTGCACTCCCGGGCCACAGCAAAGAGCTGGACTGGAAGAGGAGCAACCAGGACTAGAACCCGGTGTCCATAGGGATGCCGGCGCCACAGGCAGAGGATTAACCTAGTGAGCCACAGTGCTGGCTCCTAAAATTGTATTTCCACTCATGGAGGTCTTTATGTGGTTTATGTCTTAGCACACTGGTGTGCTGTGTATGCACTGATAGCTCTTCTGACACTGAACCGTGTGACAGTCCTGCCAGTCTTCCAATCCCTACACCTACGAGCGATTAATAACTGCTGCTGCTGTCAGTGTTTACTTACATCACACGTTTGTAGGAACTCTGATAACAAGTCCGTGACATTCTGGTTTGTTCAAGCAGCAGCCTGGACACATGGAGAGGTTAAGCTGAAGCGTGCCTAGGAAAGGACACCCACTCGCATGTCCTTTGGAGACTCACCATGATGTTTGATAAGCTTGACTGTCCAAGGAACGTGTGACCACATCAGCATCTCCGCATCTTCTGTTTTCACACTGCTAAGATTTACCACACTGATACCACGTTTTTGCTGGTATTGTTAGTAACACATTCTTTAAGCCTGGAAAAAAAATGCAGTGTTACATTAATCTGCTGACAGCTCCATTGATTTGGTCATATCTTGTCACCCCCATATCTGCTGCTTCTACTCTGCCTTTCCTAGTGCTGCTAGGATGGATGGTGTAGGACTGGTGTAGGATGGTGTAAGCATGTCCTGGAACTCCACAGCTACTGTTGCAGGGGCTCACTGCACACCTGGGAGAGTGGGAACACGACACAGTGACTCAGTGTTGCTTCTGGGAGACACATGAAATCATCATTCATGTACCGTGCACCCCTCCAGCTTCTGCTGTGATGGCCATTGGTTCAGAAGGTGAGGAAGGAGGCTCACATGCATCGGAGCTGTGCTCTCAAGGTGGAAATGCAGCCGGACTCTCAGACTGTGGCTGCATGTGGGGTCTCAGGACCTCCCCTCTGGTAGTTGCTCTCTCGCCAGGCAGAACATCCCCCCATCACTTTCTTTTATATTGGCGGTATGAACGGATGCCTGCTCTGTCCATCAGCTCCAAAGAGGCTGCCTGTGTGGGAAGCTTTCCGGAACCATGGTTGTGGTGAAATATCACTGGCAAGTATGTAAAGGAAGTTTCTGCCCACAGCCTGGGAGTGGCTAAGTCCAGGTTCTCCAGCCTGCCCTCATCTGCACACAGAGCGGTGTGTTCCCACCTTTCCTGGGCACAGGGCTGCCTGGCACCTGACACCGTGCTGCATCATCCTCTGTCCCGGCCAAGATGGGCAAGTTCCTGCTCATGCTCCTCCTGCTGGGGTTTTTGCTTCTTGTGCTTGTCCAAGGTATGCATGAGGCCCTGCTTGGCTGGGACAGGGGATGGGGAGAGGGTGTGGGGGTATCCAGAGAGCAGACAGAATAACCACCTGACCAGGTTGCATGGTTGGTGTGTGGGGGAGAGAAGAGGGTCAAGGTCAAGAATTTGAGATCTCTTTCTGTTTTTCCATCCTGACTCCTACCAGGGCAAAAGTTTGGGTCTCTTTTCAAGGTCTCAGAGTGAGGTCAGTCTCTTCCTTGGAAAAATTAGGACCATGATGCTCTCTTCAGGTTTGGCGTTGGAGTCTATCTGGGCAATTTTGAGTGGCAGAGCCAATGATGGCTCGAGGGTCCTCAGGGTTGTGATCTTCCAGGAATATGTCACTGATGGATTTATCTTGAACAACACTGTTTCTCTCTCTCTACACACACACACATACACACACACATAAGTGAGTTTTAGTGTTGTGTTGGGAAAACTGTGGACACTAAAATATGCCTCCCGACCTTCAAGGCTGCACATTCCTTATGTCTTTTCATTTCTCCAGGGTCCTGGCCTCAGGTTGGCTGTACATAGATACTCTGGCTTTGTTTTTCATGACAGAAGTGGGTTAAGGGTGTATATTTCACTTTCTGACCCTCTTCTTAATTTTAAGGGCCTGTTAGCACATAGCTGTTACTGGAGGGGTTTAATCAGATCCTAGTGGACAAGTTTTAAAGAAGCACTGTCTCTCAGTGTTGTTCATGTGCAAGATCTGAACTTGGACCTCCCCCATGAAAACCTTACATTTTTTCCTTATATTTCAGCTCCCAGTATTTCCAGTATCACTTTGCAAGTAGCACCTCAGATTCTTTTCCAAAGTTTCACTTTAAAAAAAAGGCTTCTATGAAATATAATTTACATACAATAGTTACTCATTTAAAGCTGTACCAATTGATTTATTCTTAATGGAACTTGAGATACAGATATGAAAGACCCCATATCCCTAAGGTTCTAATGGAAACAATACATTGGGACTATTAACAGCTCTAAATCACATGTGTCAATATTTAGGGTCATGTTTTTCTTTGAACTCCTGGACTGTAATGGTGTCCTGGTCTACTGGTTCCAGCCTACTTATCTCAGCTTTCACGTCTCTTTCCCCAGGTCAAGCCACATTGTGTATGGTCTGCAGTATTTTTGTGGGAAACACATGTTATGAAGGCCAAGGCAACTGTACTGTGGAACAAGGCCGTGGGTGCAGAACCAGGGATATCTATGTTTTTAATGTAAGAGGTAATACTGTTAAGCAGAAATTCAAGGAAGACTGTGCCAGAAAGCGGGTGTTTCCACCCTGAGGACCAGGCTTGGTGTGGATGGGGAAGATTCTCTCATGTTGAGCCCCACATATTATTATTCTCTGGTACTAAGTATGAATGCTTTTCCTTTCCAGATGGGTTTAGCTACAACCACACTCAAATGGATTGTGCTACTCCATGCCGAGCTTGGAAGCTGATTAAAGGAGACTTGAAAGTTTCAAGTTTTTGCTGTCAAGGACGAAAGTTCTGTAATAGACTTCAAGGAAGATCCGTGGCAAAGATGCATTACTGATATCAAAGGCCCTTGGCAGTGGTGTGTCTTCACCTAGTTCTTGTAATGATGTCTTTGGTCAGTCTCCTTCTATATGGGCTCCTGTTATGCCTGGAGTATATTTGCATAACCCCAAGTATCAAGTATCCCTCTTCACTTCTTTCCTAGCCATGGACTCCCTCCCTCCTGACAGTGTTTTCATTTCATCCATGTTTCCTCTCTCTTCTTCATTCTCATCTGAAAACCACCACCATTTCCCTTTGTCCTGCCTTCTCATCCCTCATTGTCATGTATTCCTCTAACTAAATAACTACCTGGCTTCTAGTCCCAATAAGTTAGAAGTGACTTTCGGGTGCCCAACACACATAAGGAGTCACACAAATCAGTAGAAAACTCAGGGAAGCATGAACCACTGGTGGATGGCAGAGAGGACTTAAAGTCCAGGAAGATATATAGAATGGAGGCAGATAAGTTGGGTTCATCCTCTTTAAGTGCTACCAAATATTTTAGACTTATCAATAGCTTATTTTTGAGGTTTAAAGAATCTGTCCAATGAGTTGAGTGAGAACAGGGGTGGATGAATCACGGACATCAGAGATCACCAAGATAGAATGTGGGTAAAAGTCACTCTTGGAAAGATAGATGGGTGATGATGATAGAAATAGGAGGAGAACCAGGTTTGAGCTGTACCACAGTTTTATTACAACTTGATGGTTATTAGGAATATGTTCTATGGAAAAGTGGGACAGCAGCCATATGACAGTGGGCTCAGGAATGAGGTGGCAGTGACTTTGTACAACCTTTCAAGATGTATGGGCAGAGGCAGGTGTGTGAACCAATGGTTGAGATGCCACTTGGGACACCTGCATCCCATATTCAAGTATCTTAAGTTCTGCCTTTGTTTCTTTTTTTTTTCTTTTTGACAGGCAGAGTGGACAGTGAGAGAGAGAGAGACAGAGAGAAAGGTCTTCCTTTGCCGTTGGTTCACCCTCCAATGGCCGCTGCGGCTGGCGTGCTGTGGCCTGCGCATCGCGCTGATCCAAAGCCAGGAACCAGGTGCTTCTCCTGGTCTCCCATGGGGTGCAGGGCCCAAGCACTTGGGCCATCCTCCACTGCACTTCCCTGGCCACAGCAGAGAGCTGGCCTGGAAGAGGGGCAACTGGGACAGAGTCCGGCACCCCGGCCGGGACTAGAACCCGGTGTGCCGGCGCCACAAGGAGGAGGATTAGCCTAGTGAGCCGCGGTGCCGGCCCTGCCTTTGCTTCTGATCCAACTTCCTGATAATGTGCATCCTGGGAAGGCAGTAGATGATGGTTCAAGTACTTGATTACCTGTTGTCCACACAGGACAACTGAGTTCCTGGCTCCTGCTTTTGGCTCGGCCCAGCCCTAGCCCTTGGGGGGCATTTGGAGACTGAACCAGGAGATGGAAGATCTCTGTATATCTTTCTGTCTCTGATTTTCAAATAAAAGGGACATAAATTAAAAAAAAACTTTAAAAAAAGATGTCTGGGAAGAATGGAGAAGGTAGTCTTTTAAAAGCATGAACTTAATAAAATTTTAGATGAAAAAAGATTAATCTTTAGTCTCCTCTTTAGTGAAAGATAATTCACTCATGATGACAAAAGTAATTTCTGCCACCATCTTAATTTGTCTCTCCATGTATGCTTTAAAAACTATCCCTCATGAATATGTATTTTTCCTGTTCTTCTATCCTCTTTCTCTTCCTACCCCAATACATTAAACTCCTTCTGTCTTTCTCTTTCTTCATTCTCTTTTATTCACTAGCAGTCTATTTTATATTTTTCTTATAAAGACCAGAAAATGTATTTTCATGTTTGGTTGACTTTCATTTCCTTAAAATTTTTTGAACTCATAAGAAAATCTTTTAAAATTTGCTTTTAAACTTTAGAATATCAACTTTAAATATTTCCATGGGTTTTCCCCTCTCATTCTGAGTTGAGACAGAAGTCAAAAGTGAAGGTACATTGGATTAACCACCGGAGTGTGGCCCAATTAAATGCTGAAATATCAGTGATAATTACAACATGAATGGTGTCAGCCTCAGCCCAAATATTCCAGATAAATTAAGCTGGGTGTCCCTACATCTGGTCTCGTGAAAAAGAACCATGGAGGGATCGTGTGATGAAGTCTTGACCAATGAGAGGACTTTTTATTATTTATAGAGAGAACTGCCTTACCAATATGTATCACAGTGATTGTCAAATATTTGAGAAATACAAATGAATCATTAAAATTAAAGACAGACACATGGGTTTCAGTTAGTGACTTGCTTTCAAAAAGTAAAATATGAAAATACAACTGTTCAGTGGAGAAGCCAGCAAATAGTGCCTCAGTCCAGTGATCAAGGTTGTCACCATCAGTGATGCGCCAGGTTGACAGTAGTGTGAACCACAGGTAATTTGGCTCACTTGCAAAAATACATTGACAAAATGCCATGAAACCCAGACAGGGTTTATTGGACAGAGTTTATGCTTCTGCACAAGGAGGACAGCACGGTTGGAAAAGGTTCTGCTGAGGCTCCCCAGTGGGACCTACGCAGGTACTTTTACCAACCTGGAGTTCTGGCTCATCTCCGTGGCACAGGACACTTGGGTTTGCACCCAGCTCTGTGTCCTGTGCAGGTGCTGTAGGTTTTATGCAGATGACACTCTGAGAATGGTGGTGTGGCTCACTACTGCTACCTAGAAAGGTCACATATCCATCACACATGGGCATGTGTGCATGTTAGGGAGGTCCCCGCAGGGCAGGAGGGGATCTTTTGTAGTTAGAGTCTTGACGTTCTTGGTGTGGAGCTGGAGACAGACACATAGTTGGGTCAGGAGATGTCGGGTCAGGAGAGGCTTGATGGAGTGAGTACTGCTTCTGTCTCAGTAGCACCTACCACTGATGTGACATGATTTGAAGGACACTTCACCTCTCTGATCCTCTGTCACCCAAGTGGAATCATAACTGCAATCTAACCGTGAGAAAAAATCAGAAAAGCAGAAAACAAGGGATTATCTGTGAAATTCCTTTTCTGTCTTCTTCAAAATTATGCGTATCAGAGCAAAACAGAACAGAGAACATCTGAGAAATTGTCATAGCCCAGAGGACAGAAAGGAGACATAGTGAGGAAAAGAGATGTAGCTCCTGGGGGAGTCAGAAGACATGAGGCCAAACACTCCTGGCACAAGTGTAGTTACCAAAAAGGACTACCACTGCCTCTTTTTTGTGGTAAATACACCATTCTAATGTGAATTGTTAACAAATGGGAAGTTGGTGGGGAGCAAAAGGAAGTTCTAAACTGTGTTCAATTTCCTTTGTAAATTATAAAATTAAAAGTTATTGAAAGCACCATTCAAACCAATTTTGGGGGAGAAATATTGTCATAATTTGCTGTTTACCTCACCTTCCCTTTCATCATAAATACACACGTATGGGAAGATAACATACACACCCATAAATATATACGTATGTATATTTTATATTTACATATCTACATATATAGATATTTAAGGAAAATATATCTGACAGGGTGGAATCATACACAGGACGCACATATTGAAAATCAGCTATTCTTTGAGGCTCTGGGACAAGTTCACAGACAAGTATTCAGGTTTCTGATTTGTCTTAGATCCAGCTTAGCTTTTACTCTAACCCATCCTCCCAGGCTCGCTCTCAGATGATCTCACTCTGGGGAGGATGTAGGGGACACCAGGAGTCCACTCCAACAGTCTCCACCCCTAGGACTCTCCTCGTCCCTCTCTCCCACTTTGCTTGAGGGTCGCAGGGACTGAGTTCTGCAGGTAGGGGCAGGCTCCAGGGCCAGGTTCCTGGGATACAGGACTTTCAGGCACCAGCTGGCTGCAGAGCAGTTTCTACTCTGTACTTTGGGTAAGCAGAGAACACTTCAGTGTCCCTCCCCTGGGGTTGTTGTGTACTGATTGTGGGCTGTGATTGGGTTGCTTGTGAATTTCCATTGCTGGAATGCTCCAGGAGTGACACCCTCCTCACTCAGGTTGCCCCTTTCTATTTCTAGGGTGGGTGGGGAAACGAGGATAGTGCAGGAAACTGCAGTGGGGAGGGGCCACGCTTCCACTCCTCCTCCTGCTTGGCCAGGGAAACTGGAAATGCTTTGTGACTGGCATCAAGTGGGAGATGAACCCACAATCAATGCTGATACATTCTGGCCTTCCTGTGCCTCGCCCTGGGACTCCAGCTGCTCTCACAACACACAGTGCAGATTTAGGATAATGTGTTCATGAACAAGTTCGGAATCACCTAAAACTGTATTTTTCCTCAAGGAGGTCTTTATGTGGTTTATGTCTTAGCACATTGGTGTGCTGTGTATGCACTGACAGCTCTTCTAACACTGAACCGTGTGACAGTCCTGCCAGTCTTTCAATCCTTACACCTACGAGCGATTGATAACTGCTGCTGCTGTCAGTGTTTACTTACATCACACGTTTGTAGGAACTCTGATAACAAGTCCGTGACATTCTGGTTTGTTCAAGCAGCAGCCTGGACACATGGAGAGGTTAAGCTGAAGCGTGCCTAGGAAAGGACACCCACTCGCATGTCCTTTGGAGACTCACCATGATGTTTGATAAGCTTGACTGTCCAAGGAACGTGTGACCACATCAGCATCTCCGCATCTTCTGTTTTCACACTGCTAAGATTTACCACACTGATACCACGTTTTTGCTGGTATTGTTAGTAACACATTCTTTAAGCCTGGAAAAAAAATGCAGTGTTACATTAATCTGCTGACAGCTCCATTGATTTGGTCATATCTTGTCACCCCCATATCTGCTGCTTCTACTCTGCCTTTCCTAGTGCTGCTAGGATGGATGGTGTAGGACTGGTGTAGGATGGTGTAAGCATGTCCTGGAACTCCACAGCTACTGTTGCAGGGGCTCACTGCACACCTGGGAGAGTGGGGACACGACACAGTGACTCAGTGTTGCTTCTGGGAGACACATGAAATCATCATTCATGTACCGTGCACCCCTCCAGCTTCTGCTGTGATGGCCATTGGTTTCAGAAGGTGAGGAAGGAGGCTCACATGCCTCGGAGCTGTGCTCTCAAGGTGGAAATGCAGCCGGACTCTCAGACTGTGGCTGCATGAGGGGTCTCAGGACCTCCCCTCTGGTAGTTGCTCTCTCGCCAGGCAGACCATCCACATTCATTCACTGTATCCTTCTTTGCTTATTGGCAATATGTACCAATGCCTACTCTGTCCATCAGGGTGTGCTATGTAGAGTATGCTCGTGTTCAGTGGTGACCCTGACTGTGAAGGTCTCTGCCAGGACAGCGCCATCTAGCGGCAGTATGGGAAAGGGAAGACAAGACTGCCTCTGTACCCTGAGAGGTGGTCTATGGCTCCCAACCTGTATCATGATAACGTCCCATGCTCTTGTTTGTCCCTTTGGCTGGCTCTCCAAGCATGTTGAGCATCTGGGGGCTTGAGTGAGTTGAGAATAGCAGTAAAAATGTTTACTTAAAAACATGAATCATATTTTGCATCCTTAAGTACCTTGTGGTCCATATTCTAGTGCAGGCCTGTGATGAGGTATGTGTGGAAATACAGCAGTAAGTGAGAACCTCTGTCAACCTAAATCCACCTTGGCTGGCATGGGTTTATGTTTTTGGGTACAAGATAGAGAAGAAAGAAGCAGGAAGTATTCACACTTTTTCAATAAACTAGCCATTTGTGAATCCTTGTTACTTGTGTTGCCGAGACAGTGTTTGTTGTGTTCCTCATGTGTATGCAATAAACTGAAGGCATATCTCAATGCAGATACTGCCTGGTAGCAGCAGGTGCAAATCCTGGTATACAAAAGGTACTGAGTAAGTATTTGCTGCTATCGCTACCTCTTACTCCCATCAATGACAACATACGTTCTGTAATCGGAGGGAATTGAGCTCAATGGAAGGGAATGAGCTCAAATCCAGGGAGGGTGGAAGAGATGTGAACATCCTTGACCTCATTAAAAAGGAGTCAGGAAGAGGCACTTGAACTCCAATGGGACTGGTTGTGTGGGAAGCTTTCCAGAACCTGGGTGGTGGTAGAACGCCCACTGGCAAGTGTGTAAAGGAAGCCCTTGCCCACAGCTTGGCAGCAGCACTGCCCAGGTTCTCAGTCACCCTCATCTGCACATAGAGCAGCCTGTCTTCTCCCTTCTGGATACACGGCTGCCTAGCTCCTGCCACCCAGCTGAATTGTCTCCTGTCCTGATGGAGATGGACAAGTTTCTGCTCATGCTCCTGCTGCTAGGATTTTCCCCTCTTGTGATCTTCCAAGGTATGGATGAGGTCCTGGATGGCTGGTGCAGGGGGTGAGAAGGGTGTGGTGGTATCTGAGGAGCAGACCCTGGGTGCTGATTTGACCCACACAGTCTATGAAGGAGCAGTATAATGTCAAGTTTAATTCTGAGTAGCAAAAATTGAATTTGTCTCTCTGCTATACTTACCCTGACTCCTACATAGTTAAGAGTTAGTAATCTTTCCATGGTCTCAGAGTTGGATAAACGTGGGCTGGGGTGCTTTTCTGAATTTAGGACTCTCAGGAAGCCTGGCTAGCTATAAATTGCAAAGCCAATATTTGCTCAAGATCTTTTCTGTAGAAATTGCCTATGGGCAGTCTTCTACCATGAAGGTGTCACTGATGGGCTCATCACCAACCAATATTTCCATAGTAAGTACACTATGTTCATTCAATATTTTGAGATGTCATATTCCTTTTTTTGGGAAGGTGGTAGTGGTAGGAAATCTTGTGAGGATGCCTTCCAACCTTCGATCCTGTTCAGTACTTTTGCCTCATCCATTTTCTAAGAAACCTTTGGTCTTAGGTGACTGTTTGTAGATACTCTAATGGTTTTCTGCACAATGGACCCAAAGCTAAGTTGATCCCTTACACTTTATTTCTAGTGAGATCAGAACCCTTGTGTCATAGCCTCAGCTCCTCAAAGAATCAAAGAACACATCTGATGGAACATTTTCACCCTGTAATATTATGTTGGAATTCCTGGGTCCCACTGGTTTCTAGCTTACTTTGGTTGTACCCTAGGTTCAGTATTTATGTCTATTTCTCCAGCTCAAGCCCGCATGTGTACAGTCTGCAGCAATTTTAAGAGAGGCCATTGTTTGGTAGGCAAGGGAAACTGCACTGTTGATTACGGCACTGGATGCAGAACCAGAAATTACTTCATTTTTACTGAGAGAGGTAATACTGTTGAATGGGTCTGAGGGAGCCCTTGCTGGGAGGAGGCCATGTTCCTGCTCAGGAGTCCAGGAGTGTTGTGGGTGGGGGGCCCCCACTGAAAGCTCCAAGCGTTGCTTGTGGCACTAATGTACATGATCTTCTCTTCCAGCTGGGTGGGTATACAATCACACTGAGTTGGACTGCTTCGAGAGATGTTTGTCTCAACACATGTACTACGGGGACTTGAAGATATCTACATATTGCTGTAAAGATCAAGATTTGTGTAATAGATATCAAGGAAAACTACCAAAAGCGAGAGCCAACTAACTGAAAATCCTTTGGCAGCGATCACTTCAACTGTTTCCTGGAGTCTCTTGCCAATTCCCCAACAATGTGGGCTCCTTTGAGTATGCAGTTCCCTCATATAACTTGCAGTACCCTTCTTCTATCCTGGCCACTGCTTCCTTCCGCCAACACTGAGAACTCTCGTTTCTTTCATGTTGTCTCTGTCTCATTCATTCTCATCTGAAATCACCATGAACCCTCCTTGTCCTGTATTTCTTGTTGTCTCCCAGTCATGTATTGGTTTTTCTGACTAACTTCCTGGATTCTAGCCCCACTAACTTCCTGGAAATGACTTTCAGGTTCCAAGAAAGAAGGTGGGTTCCATTTTATTATAGAGCAGGAATCTCAGAAAACACAGGGAAACATGTTTAAGTAGTGGTGGCTGGAGAGATCTTAGTGCTCAGAAAGATATTCTGGCCTGAGGCAGAAAATATGGATCAATTAGCTTTAGATACTACTTACCTATTCACAACCCACTGATCCATGATCTTGAGGTTTAGAGAGCTTCTGTAATACATTGAGTGATAACACGGATGGATGAGTCATGGATACTAGAGACCACCAAGTTGGAGTCAGTGAAGGGAGCTCTCAGAAAGACTGATGGTGATGATTAAATTGGTAGGAGGGGAGCCATACTGAACCCATCACTGTTTTCTATGACAACTAGGAGATTTTGGAAGATCAGGTTCCATGGGGAATTCGGATAGAAGCCGTATGAGAGTGGACTGAGAAATAATGGAGAAGATTGTGACTCAGTGCAACCTTCTAAGACATTTGTGGAGAATTGAGAGGATTTGCAATATGTATTTTTTAAAAAGAAAAGTGACTTTCATATGTTTCAAAACCAAAAATGATTTGCCCTCATTTTTCACAATTTTAAAATGTATAGATCCTATTTTTATTTCTCCAGGAGTCTCTATCCTTATCTTACTATTTGTTTCAACGTATGTTGAAGCATTTTCTTCTGTCCTGTATTTATTCTATCCTGCTCCCTTTTACATCTCTCTCACATTTCCTTCCTTTCTTCTTTTCTTTAAACTTTTTACTAATATAAATAGAACAACTTTTGTGATTACCATGGGTACTGTTCCAAGGAGACAACCACACTTCCCTTACTCCTCTGCTCCCTGCATCTCCCCTCTCTCTTTCCCCTTTCTTCATCAGTTTTTGCAAAGACACCATTAAAAAATTTATTTAAGGTATACAAATTTCATGCATTTCATATATACAGATTTAGGAACATAGTGATTCTTCCCACATATCCTCCCTCCTGACCACACTCTGAGCCTTCTTCCTCCTCTCTCTCCTATTCTCACCCTTAATTTTTTGCAGAGATCTATTTTCAGTTTACTTTACATTCATAAGATTAACACTGCAGTACATAAAGAGTTTAACAGATAGTATGGTGAAAAAAAACCACTGTTCTTCAACAGTAGAGACAAGAGCTCTAAGCAATTATCGAATCTCAAAATGACAAAGATATAATTTTAATACTCTCTATATTTACAAACTTAATTAACCACTAATCATATTCAACAGGTAAAATGTGGGATGACTACAGTTCCACAGGAATATAAACAAGGGCTAAAAATGACAACCATATCCCAAAAGTCCTACTTTTTTTTGGTATTCTATATTAACTGCCATATATCAGAGAAAACATAATATATTTGTCCTTTTGAGTCTGGCTTATTTCACTAAGCATAAGGATTTCTAGTTGTACCCACTTTTATTGCATATGATAGGATTCCGTTCTTTTTAATGGCTGAGTAGTATTCCATAGTGTATATATACCACATTTTCTTTATCCAGTCATCAGTTGATGGACATTTGGTTGATTCCATATCTTAACTATTGTGAATTGAGCTGCAATAAACATGGGGGTACAAATAACTTGTTCATATGCTGACTTCATTTGGGTAAATTCCTGGGAGTGGAATGGCTGTCAATATGGTAGATCTATTTACAGATCTCTGAGGAATCTCTAGACTGTATTCCATAATGGTTGTGCTAGTTTACATTTCCACAGTGTATTAGGGTATCCTTTTCCCCACATCCTCACCAGCATTTATTTGGATGATAGCCATCCAAAGTGGGGTGAGGTGAAACCCCGTGGTTTTGATTTATATTTTCCTGATGGCTCGTAATCCTGAGCATTTTTTTACCATTATTCTTTTTTAAGGACTACAACTTCATGCATTTAATATATACAGATTTGGGAACATGAAGATTCTTCCCCCACTTACACCCACCCATAATCCTGCCTTTCTTACTTCCTCTTCATTTCCCATTCTTATTTTTTTATAGAGATCATTTTTTCAGTTAATTTTTTTTTTGACAGGCAGAGTGGACAGTGAGAGAGAGAGACAGAGAGAGAAAGGTCTTCCTTTGCCGCTGGTTCACCCTCCAATGGCCGCCGCTGCAGCCGGCGCACCGCGCTGATCCTGGCAGGAGCCAGGATCCAGGTGCTTTTCCTGGTCTCCCATGGGGTGCAGGGCCCAAGCACCTGGGCCATCCTCCACTGCACTCCCTGGCCATAGCAGAGAGCTGGCCTGGAAGAGGGGCAACCGGGACAGAATCTGGCGCCCCGACCGGGACTAGAACCTGGTGTGCTGGTGCCGCAAGGTGGAGGATTAGCCTATTGAGCCACGGCGCCGGCTTCAGTTAATTTTTATACTCATAAAATTAACCCTAATCCAAATAGAGAGTTCACCAATTAGTATGAAGGAAAAAACAAAACCAACAGACAAAAAAAAAGTATTGTTCCTTGACAGTCAAGGCAAGGGGTATTCAAATTATTTTTTTTCCTTGTAAATTTTTTTAAAAACTTTTATTTAATGAATATAAATTTCCAAAGTACAGTTTATGGATTACAATGGCTTTCCCCTGCCCCATAACTTCCCTCCCACCTGCAACCCTCCCCTATTCCACTCCCTCTCCCCTTCCATTCACATCAAGATTCATTTTCAATTCTCTTTATATACAGAAGATCAGTTTAGCACATATTAAGTAAAGATTTCAATAGTTTGCGCCCACACAGAAACACAAAGTGTAAAATACTGTTTGAGTACTAGTTATAGCATTAAATCACAATGTACAGCACATTAAGGACAGAAATCCTACATGAGGAGTAAGTGCACAGTGACTCCTGTTGTTGACTTAACAAATTGGCACTCTTGTTTATGGCCTCAGTAATCACCCTAGGCTCTTGTCATGAGTTGCCAAGGCTATGGAAGCCTTTTGAGTTCACCCACTCTGATCATATTTAGACAAGGTCATAGTCAAAGTGGAAGTTCTCTCCTCCCTTCAGAGAAAGGTACCTCCTTCTTTGATGACCTGTTCTTTCCACTGGGATCTCACTCGCGGAGATCTTTCATTGAGGTCATTTTTTTTTTTCAGAGTGTCTTGGCTTTCCATGCCTGAAATGCTCTCAGGGACTTTTTAGCCAAATCCAAATGCCTTAAGGGCTGATTCTAAGGCCAGAGAGCTGTTTAGGACATCCACCATTCTATGAGTCTGCTGTGTATCTCACTTCCCATGTTGGATCGTGCTCTCCCTTTTTTTTATTCTATCGGTTAGTATTTGCAGACACTAGTCTTGTTTATGTGATCCTTTTAACTCTTAGACCTATCAGTATGATCAATTGTGAACTGAAATTGATCACTTGGACTAGTGAGATGGCATTGGTACATGCAACCTTGATGGGATTGAATTGGAATCCCCTGGCACGTTTCTAACTCTACCATTTGGGGCAAGTTCATCTCTTCCGTCTCTTATTCCCACTCTTATATTTAACAGGGATCATTTTTCAGTTAAGTTTCAACACTTAAGAATAACTGTGTATTAATTACAGAAATCAACCAATAGTATTAAGTAGAACAAGCCGGTGCCACGGCTCACTAGGCTAATCCTCCACCTTGCGGCACCAGCACACCAGGTTCTAGTCCCGGTCGGGGCGCCAGATTCTGTCCCGGTTGCCCCTCTTCCAGGCCAGCTCTCTGCTATGGCCAGGGAGTGCAGTGGAGGATGGCCCAAGTACTTGGGCCCTGCACCCCATGGGAGACCAGGATAAGTACCTGGCTCCTGCCATTGGATCAGCGTGCTGCGCCGGCCGCAGCGCGCTGGCCGCGGTAGCCATTGGAGGGTGAACCAACAGCAAAGGAAGACCTTTCTTTCTGTCTCTCTCTCTCACTGTCCACTCTGCCTGTCAAAAAAAAAACCATAAAAAAGTATTAAGTAGAACAAACAAAAATAATACTAAAAGGGATAAAGTATTAAGTTGTTATCAACAGTCAGGGCAAGGGCTAATCAAGTCACCATTTCTCATAGTGTCCACTTCACTTTAACAGGTTTCCTTTTTGGTGCTCGGTTAGTTCTCACCAATCAGGGAGAACATATGATATTTGTCCCTCTGGGACTGGCTTATTTCACTCAGCTTGATGTTTTCCAGATTCCTCCATTTTGTTGCAAATGACCAGATTTCATTGTTTTTTACTGCTGTATAGTATTCTATAGAGTACATATCCCATAATTTCTTTATCTAGTCTACTGTTGATGGGCATTTAGGTGTTAGCTATTGTGAATTGAGCTGCAATAAACATTAAGGTGCAGACCTCTTTGTGTTTCTGTGTGGTGCAAAGTGATGAAATCTTTACTTAATAGATACTAAATTGATCTTCTGTATATAAAGGGAATTGAAAATGAATCTTGATATTAATGGAAGGGGAGAGGGAGCGGGAGAGGGGAGGGTTGCGGGTGGGAGGGAAGTTATGGGGTGGAGCCATTGTAATCCATAAGCTGTACTTTGGAAATTTATATTCATTAAATAGAAGTTAAAAAAATTAAATCTTGGAAATGAAGAATTCAATAAAACTAATGAAAAAATGCAGTGGAAAGCCTTAACAACAGAATTGGTGAAGCAGAATAAAGAATATCCAACTTAGAAGACAAATCGCAGGAAACTATAGTCAGATAAAAAACAAGAAGAGGAAATTAGAAAACTAAGAAACACTGTTGGACATCTATAGAATACCATCAAATGGCCCAACATATAGACTCTTGGAACTCATAGAAGAGTTTGGTAAAGTAGCTGGGTATAAATCAATATACAAAAATCAACAGCTTTTGTATACACAGACAATGCCACAGTTGAGAAAGAACTTCTCAGATCAATCCCACTCAAAATTGCGACAAAAATAAAGTTCCTTGGAATAAATTTAACTAAAGATATCAAAGATCTAAATGATGAGAATTACAAAACATTAAAGAAAGAAATAGAAGAATATACAAAAATATGGAAAAATTTTCCATGTTCATGGATTGGCAAAATCAATATTATCAAAATGTTCACCTTCCAAAATCAATTTACAGATTAAATGAAATACCAATCAAAAAACCAAAGACATTCTTCTCAGATATAGAAAAAATGATGCTGCCGGCACCGTGGCTCACTAAGTTAATCCTCCGCCTTGCGGCACCGGCACACTGGGTTCTAGTCCCGGTCGGGGTGCCAGATTCTGTCCCAGTTGCCCCTCTTCCAGGCCAGCTCTCTGCTGTGGCCAGGGAGTGCAGTGGAGGATGGCCCAAGTGCTTGGGCCCTGCACCCCATGGGAGACCAGGATAAGTACCTGGCTCCTGCCATCAGATCAGCGTGGTGCACGGGCCACAGCGTGCTGGCCGCAGTGGACATTGGAGGGTGAATCAATGGCAAAAGGAAGACTTTTCTCTCTGTCTCTCTCACTGTCTACTCTGCCTGTCAAAAATAAAAATAAAAAATATAAAAAAATAAAAAATAAAATAAAAAAACAAAGTAACTCAGTGTACAAAGTTCAGACAAGCATAACAAGGATCTAGTTAATAGGGAAATCCGCTGCACTACCAGAATCTATCTGCAGAGGTAGAGTCGTGGGTTCTGTTTAAAAAAAAAAGAAAAATGATGCTAAAATTCATATGAGAACACAGGAGACTCTGAATAGCAAAAGCAATCTTATACAACAAAAGCAAAGCCAGAGGTATCACAATACCAGATTTCAAGACATACTGCAGCCTAGTGCTGGTACAAAAACAGATGGATAGGCCAATGGAACAGATATAAATGCTAGAAATAAATCCAAGCATCTACAACTAACATATTTGACAAAGGAACTAAAATCAATCTGGAGCAAGGAGAGTCTCTTCAACAAATGGTGCTGGGACAACTGGATTTCCACCTGCAATAGTATGAAGCAAGATCCCTATCTTACACAAAATTCCACTCAAAATGTATTGAAGAACCAAATCTATGACCCAGTATCATCAAATTATTAGAGAACATTGGGGAAATCCTGGAAGACATTGACATAGGCAAAGACTTCTTATAAAAGACTCCAGAAGCACAAGTAACCAAAGCCAAATTCACAAATGGAATTACATCAAATTGAGAAGCTGCTGTACTATACAAAAGAAACACTCATGAAAGTAAAGAAGCAACCAACAGAATGTGAGAAATTATTTGCCAACTACACAACTGATAAAGGATTAATAACCAGAAAATATAAAGAGATCAAGAAACTCAACAACAACAAAACAAACAACCCAGTGAAGATATGATCCAGCCATCCCAATCCTTGGAATTCACCCAAGGAAGGTAAATCACCATATAAAAGAGTTACCTATACCTGCATATTTATTGCAGCTCCATTCACAATAGCTAAGACGTGGAATCAATCCAACTGCCCATCAGTTGAAGATTGGTTAAAGAAATTATGGGGTATGTATACCATGGGATACTACAGAGTGGTAAAACAAAATGAAATCCAGTCATTTGCAATAGAATGGATGAATCTGGGAAACATGCTTAGTGAAATAAGCCAGTCCCAAAGTGACAAATACCATATGTTCTCCCTAACCTGTGATAACTAATAGAGCACCTAAAAGGCAATCTGTAGAGAAGTGCAATTGACACTTTGAGAAGCAATGACTTAAACAGCTCTTGTCTTGACTGTTGAGCAACGGTGTTTTTTCATACTATTTGTTGACCTCTTTACTTCACATAGTGTTAATCATATGTGATAAAGTTAATTAAAAGTAGATCTTAGCAAAAAATAAGAGTGGGAATAATAGAGGGAGGAGGAATAGGGTGGGACTGTAGGTGGGAGGGCGGGCACAATGGGAAGAATCACCATGTTACTAAAATTGTAATTATGAAGAGTATGAAGTTTGTAATTATAAAGCTGTACAGTTCTGCATACATTCGTATGTACTTACTTCTAAGAGTACAGTTTGAAAACTTGCCATGGAAACCCAAATTCCTTTAAACTGAGTGGTAAAAATAGCATTTTAAATGTTGAAGTGAGCATATGGATAGGATTAAGCGTTAAAGTGAACATATAGATAGGATTAAGAGTTAAAACGATCATATAAATAGGATCAAATATCTGGTAATAATAACAGAATTAAAAAGGAGGAAATGTGTGTCTTATTCACAATAGCTACAAAAAATTAAATACTTTGCAATAAATTTAACCAAGATGTCAAAGATATCTATCATAAAAAAATCACAAAACATTAAAGAAAGAAACAGAATAATTCACAAAAAATGGAAACATCTCCCATGTTGTTGGGTTGGAAGAATCCATATCATCAAAATGTCCATCCTACCAAAAACAATTTACAGATTCAATGTGATACCTATACAAATATTAATGACATTCTTCTCAGATCTAGATAAATGATACTGAAATTCATATGGAAACACAGGAGAACTTAAATAACTAAAGTAATCTTATACAACAAAAACAAAGCTGGAGGCATCAAATATCAGATTTCAAGATGTACTACAGGGCAGTTATAATCAAAACAGCCCGGTATGTGCACAAAAACAGATTTATAGACTGATGGAACAGAATAGAAATTCCAGAAATCAATCCACACACCTACAACCAACTTATCTTTGACAAAGGAGCTAAAATCAATCCTTGAATCTAGCACAGTCTTTTCAATAAATGGTGCTGTGAAAACTGGATCTCTGTGTTCAAGTCACCTACTTTACACTTTATACAAAAATCCACTCAAAATGGATCAGAACTGAATCTATGATCTGACATTATTAGATTATTAGAGAACCTTGGGGGAAACCCTGTAACACCATGGAGTAAGAAAACTACTCTTGGAAAAGACCCTAGAGGTACAGGCAATCAAAGCCAAAACTGACGAATGGGATTACATCAAGCTGAGAGCTTCTGCACTGGAGGAGAAACACTCAGCAAAGTGAAGCCACATCTGACAGAATAGGAGAAAATATTTGCAAACTATGCAATTGAAAAAGGACTAATTATCTAGAATATATAAAGAGCTCAAGAAGCTCACAACAAAACAAATAATCCAGTCAAAAAAAAAAAAAAGAAAAAAGAAAAAAAAAAAGAAATAGGCAAAGGAACTTGAACAGACATTTTTCAAAAGAGGAAATTCAGTGGCCAACAGACTCTTGGAAAAATGCTCAGAAGCATTAGCTAACAGGGAGATGCAAATAGAAACCACAATGACCTCACCCCAGTTAGAATGACTTTCCATACAAAAATCCACAATCCACAAATCCTGTCAAGGATGAATGGTATGATTTCCATTTTTTAAAAAATTTTTTGAGACTTACTTTATGGCCTAGCATGTGATCAATCCTAGTGAAAATTCTGTGCCCTGGTGAGAAGAATATGTATTGTCAACTGTAGGATGAAAAATTCTGTAGATATCCGTTTTGGTCTATTTGGTCTATAGTGTCAATTAACTTTGCTGTTTCCTTGCTGATTTTTTTGTCTGGTTGATCTGTTTAGTGCTGAAAGTGGGGAATTGAAATCCCTTATTACTACTGTATTTGAGTCTATGTCTCCATTTAGATCCCTCAACATTTCTTTTAAATAGTTAGGTGCCCTGTGATTAGGTGCACATATGTTTATAATAGCTACATCTACCTGTTGAATTGATCCCTTAATCATTACATAGTACCCTTCTTTGTCTCCTTTAGCAGTTTTTGTGTTAAAATCTATTTTGTTTGATATCAGGATGGCTACACCACCTCTTTTTTGGTTTCTGTTATTATGGAATATTTTTTCTATCCTTACACTTTCCATCTGTGTGCATGTTTTTATTTTTTTTTTATTTTTTTATTTTTTTATTTTGACAGGCAGAGTGGACAGTGAGAGAGAGAGACAGAGAGAAAGGTCTTCCTTTGCCGTTGGTTCACCCTCCAATGGCCGCCGCGGCCGGCGCGCTGCGGCCGGCACACCGCGCTGATCCGATGGCAGGAGCCAGGAGCCAGGTGCTTTTCCTGGTCTCCCATGGGGTGCAGGGCCCAAGCACCTGGGCCATCCTGCACTGCACTCCCTGGCCACAGCAGAGGGCTGGCCTGGAAGAGGGGCAACTGGGACAGAATCCGGCGCCCCGACCGGGACTAGAACCCGGTGTGCCGGCGCCGCTAGGCAGAGGATTAGCCTAGTGAGCCGCGGCGCCGGCCTGTGTGCATGTTTTTTTTTTTTTTTTTTTTTTTTTTTTTTTTTTTATCTTTTATTTAATGAATATAAATTTCCAAAGTACGTCTCATGGGTTACAATGGCTTTCCCCCCCATACCGTCCCTCCCACCCACCACCCTCCCCTTTCCCACTCCCTCTCCCCTTCCATTCACATCAAGATTCATTTTCGATTATCTTAGTATACAGAAGATCAGCTTATTATACCTTAAGTAAGGATTTCAACAGTTTGCTCCCACACAGAAACATAAAGTGAAAAATAATAGATGATTTTTTTCAAAATGATGATGAAATCAGATCAGACCTATTGTCATGTTTAATCCCAGTGAGAGTCAAGTTGGGAATTGATAGTTTCTTTTTTTTTTTTTTTTTTTTTTTAACAGAAGATCAGTTTAGTGTACATTAAGTAAAGATTTCAACAGTTTGCACCCCCATAGAAACACAAAGTGAAATATACTGTTTGAGTACTCGTTATAGCATTAAGCCTCAGTGTACAGCACATTAAGGACAGAGATCCTACATGAGGAGTAAGTGCACAGTGACTCCTGTTGTTGACTTTACAAATTGACACTCCTGTTTATGGCATCAGTAATCTCCCTATGCACCAGTCATGAGTTTCCAAGGCTATGGAAGCCCCTTGAGTTCTCCGACTCTTATCTTGTTTAGACAAGGTCATAGTCAAAGTGGAGGTTCTCTCCTCCCTTCAGAGAAAGGCACCTCCCTCTTTGAAGACCTGTTCTTTCCACTGGGATCTCACTCACAGAGATCTTTTTCCAGAGTGTCTTGGCTTTCCATGCCTGAAATACTCTCATGGGCTTTTCAGCCAGATCCGAGTGCCTTTAGGGCTGATTCTGAGGCCAGAGTGCTATTTAGGACATCCGCCATTCTATGAGTCTGCTGAGTATCTCACTTCCCATGTTGGATCACTCTCCCCTTTATTTATTCTATCGGTTAGTGTTAGCAGATACTAGACTTGTTTATGTGCTCCCTTTGACTCTTAGTCCTTTCATTATGATCAATTGTGAACTGAAATTGATCACTTGGAATAGTGAGATGGCATTGGCACATGCCACCTTGATGGGATTGAATTGGAATCCCCTAGTATGTTTCCAACTCTACCAATTGGGGCAAGTCAGCCCGAGCATGCCCCAAATTATACATCTCTTCCCTCTCTTATACCCACTTTTATGTTTAACAGGGATCACATTTCAGTTAATTTTCAACACTTAAGAATAACTGTGTGATAATTACAGAATTAAACCAGTCATATTAAGTAGAACAGACAAAAAAAAATACTATGAGGGATAATGTATTAAGTTGTCCATTAGCAGTCAGGGCTATGCTGATCAAGTCACCATTTCTCATAGTGTCCATTTCACTTCAGGAGGTTTCCTTTTTGGTGTTCAGTCAGTTGTCACCGATCAGGGAGAACATATGGTATTTGTCCCTTTGGGACTGGCTTACTTCACTCAGCATGATGTGTTCCAGATTCCTCCATTTTGTTGCAAATGACTGGATTTCGTTGTTTCTTACTGCGGTATAGTATTCTAAAGAATACATATCCCATAATTTCTTTATCCAGTCTACCATTGATGGGCATTTAGGTTGGTTCCAGGTCTTGGCTATTGTGAATTGTGCTGCAATAAACATTAGGGTGCAGACCACTTTTTTCTTTATCAATTTAAACTCCTTTGGGTAAATTCCAAGGAGTGGGATGGCTGGGTCGAACGGTAGGGTTATATTCAGGTTTCTGAGGAATCTCCAGACTGATTTCCATAGTGGCTTGACCAGTTTGCATTCCCACCAACAGTGGGTTAGTGTCCCTTTTTCCCCACATCCTCGCCAGCATCTGTTGTTGGTAGATTTCTGTATGTGAGCCATTCTAACCGGGGTGAGGTGAAACCTCATTGTGGTTTTGATTTGCATTTCCCTGATTGCTAGTGACCTTGAACATTTTTTCATGTGCCTGTTGGCCATTTGGATTTCCTCTTTTGAAAAATGTCTATTGAAGTCCTTGGCCCATCTCTTAAGTGGGTTGTTGGTTTTGTTTTTGTGGAGTTTCTTGATCTCTTTGTAGATTCTGGTTATTAACCCTTTATCTGTTGCATAGTTTGCAAATATTTTTTCCCATTCTGTCGGTTGTCTCTTCACTCTCCTGACTGTTTCTTTTGCAGTACAGAAACTTCTCAATTTGATGCAATCCCAATAGTTGATTTTGGCTTTGACTGTCTGTGCCTCCCGGGTCTTTTCCAGAAATTCTTTGCCTGTGCCAATATCTTGCAGCGTTTCTCCAATGTTCTCTAATAACTTAATGGTGTCAGGACGTAGATTTAGGTCTTTAATCCACGTTGAGTGGATTTTTGTGTAAGGTGTAAGGTAGGGGTCTTGCTTCATGCTTCTGCACGTGGAAATCCAGTTTTCCCAGCACCATTTATTGAATAGACTGTCCTTGCTCCAGGAATTAGTTTTAGATCCTTGATCAAATATAAGTTGGCTGTAGATGTTTGGATTGATTTCTGGTGTTTCAATTCTGTTCCATTGGTCTATCCATCTGTTTCTGTACCAGTACCATGCTGTTTTGATTACAACTGCCCTGTAGTATGTCCTGAAATCTGGTATTGTGATGCCTCCGGCTTTGTTTTTGTTGTACAAGATTGCTTTAGCTATTGGAGGTCTCTTGTGCCTCCATATGAATTTCAGCATCATTTTTTCTAGATCTGTGAAGAATGTCTTTGGTATCTTGATTGGGATTGCATTGAATCTATAAATTGCTTTTGGGAGAATGGACATTTTGATGATGTTGATTCTTCCAATCCATGAGCATGGAAGATTTTTCCATTTTTTGGTATCCTCTTCTATTTCTTTCTTTAAGGTTTTGTAATTTTCATCGTAGAGATCTTTAACGTCCTTGGTTAAGTTTATTCCAAGGTATTTGATTGTTTTTGTAGCTATTGTGAATGGGATTGATCTTAGCAGTTCTTTCTCAGTCATGGCATTACTTGTGTATACAAAGGCTGTTGATTTTTGTGCATTGATTTTATATCCTGCCACTTTGCCAAACTCCTCTATGAGTTCCAATAGTCTCTTAGTAGAGTTCTTTGGATCCTCTAAGTACAGAATCATATCGTCTGCAAAGAGGGATAGTTTGACTTCTTCCTTCTTGATTTGTATTCCTTTGATTTCTTTTTCTTGTCTGATGGCTCTGGCTAAAACTTCCAGAACTATGTTAAATAGCAGTGGTGAGAGTGGGCATCCCTGCCTGGTGCCAGATTTCAGTGGAAATGCTTCCAACTTTTCCCCATTCAATAGGATGCTGGCTGTGGGTTTTTTATAAATTGCTTTGATTATATTGAGGAATGTTCCTTCTATACCCAATTTGCTTAGAGTTTTCATCATGAAAGGGTGTTGAATTTTATCAAATGCTTTCTCTGCATCAATTGAGATAATCATATGGTTTTTCTTCTGCAGTCTGTTAATGTGGTGAATCACATTGATTGATTTGCGAATGTTGAACCATCCCTGCATACCAGGGATGAATCCCACTTGGTCTGGGTGGATGATTTTCCTGATGTGTTGTTGTATTCTATTGGCCAGAATTTTATTGAGGATTTTTGCATCTATGTTCATCAGGGATATTGGTCTGTAATTTTCTTTCAGTGCTGCATCTTTCTCTGGCTTAGGGATTAAGGTGATGCTGGCTTCATAGAAAGAATTTGGGAGGATTCCCTCTTCTTCGATTGTTCTGAATAGTTTGAGAAGAAATGGGATTAGTTCTTCTTTAAATGTCTGGTAGAATTCAGCAGTGAATCCATCTGGTCCTGGGCTTTTCTTTGTTGGGAGGGCCTTTATTACTGTTTCAATTTCTGTTTCAGTTATGGGTCTATTTAGGTTTTCGATGTCTTCATGGTTCAATTTTGGTAGATTGCATGTGTCCAGGAATCTATCCATTTCTGATAGGTTTTCCTGTTTGCTGGCATACAGGTCCTTGTAGTAATTTCTGATGATTCTTTTTATTTCTGTGGTGTCTGTTGTTACGTTTCCTTTTTCATCTCTGATTTTATTGATTTGGGTCTTTTCTCTTCTTTTTTTAGTTAGTTGGGCCAATGGGGTGTCAATTTTGTTTATTTTTTCAAAAAACCAGCTTCTCGCTTGGCTGATTTTTTGTAATGTTTTTTTGGATTCAATCCTGTTAATTTCTTCTCTGGTTTTAATTATTTCTCTTCTCCTACTAGATTTGGGTTTGGTTTGCTGCAGTTTTTCTAGGTCCTTGAGGTGCGCTGAAAGCTCATTTATTTGGTACCTTTCCAATTTCTTGATATAGGCACCTATTGCTATAAATTTGCCTCTCAATACTGCTTTTGCTGTATCCCATAAGTTTTGATATGTTGTGTTGTTGTCTTCATTTACTTCCAGAAAGTTTTTGATTTCTCTTTTGATTTCTTGAATGACCCAGTGTTCATTCAGGAGCATGTTGTTCAGTCTCCATGTGTTTGCATACTTTCTGGGGTTTCCTGAGTTGCTAATTTCCAGCTTCATCCCGCTGTGGTCTGAGAAGCTGCATGGTATGATTCTAATTCTTTTAAATTTGCTGAGATTTGCTTTATGTCCTAGTATGTGATCAATCCTAGAGAAGGTTCCATGCGCTGCTGAGAAGAATGTGAAGTCTGTAGATGTAGGGTTGAAAGTTCTGTAGATATCTGTTAGATCCATTTGGGCAATAGTGTCAATTAAATCTGCTGTTTCCTTGTTGATCTTCTGTCCGGATGATCTGTCTATTTCTGAGAGTGGAGTATTGAAGTCCCCCAGTACTATTGTATTGGAATCTAAGTATCCCTTTAAGTCCCTTAACATATCTTTTAAATAGACCGGTGCCCTGTAATTAGGTGCATATACATTTATAATAGTTACATCTTCCTGTTGAATTGAACCCTTAATCATTATATAGTGTCCCTCTTTGTCTCTCTTAACAGTTTTTGTATTAAAGTTTATTTTGTCTGATATTAATATGGCTACACCTGCTTTTTTTTGGTTTCTGTTGGCATGGAATATCTTTTTCCAACCTTTCACTTTCAGTCTGCATGCCCCTTTGTTAGAGAGATGTGTTTCTTGTAGGCAACAAATAGTTGGGTTGTGTTCTGTGAGCCAGTCAGCTAAACGGTGTCTTTTAACTGAAGAATTCAGACCATTAATGTTCAATGTGACAATTGATACGTAGTGACTTTGCCCTGCCATTTTCCCGGAAATATTTTCTAGTATATGCTTTGAGCTTCCCATGCTCTTTTACTGGTAGGTGTTCTTCCTTTCCCTTCTTTCATATTGATGGCCGTGTTTCTGTGTTTCTGAGTGTAGCACATCTTTAAGTATCTTTTGCAGGGCCGGACGAGTGGCCACAAAGTCTTTCAATTTCTGTTTGCTATGAAAGGTCTTTATTTCACCTTCATTCACAAATGAGAGCTTGGCAGGATATAATATTCTGGGCTGGCAATTTTTCTCTCTTAGCACCTGTGCTATGTCTCGCCATTCCCTCCTAGCTTGTAGGGTTTCTGATGAGAAGTCAGCTGTGAGTCTGATTGGAGATCCTCTGAGAGTAATCTGATGTTTCTCTCTTGCACATTTTAGGATCTTTTCTTTATGTTTCACTGTGGTAAGTTTAATTACCACGTGTCGTGGTGAGGATCTCTTTTGGTCATGTTTATTGGGGGTTCTATGAGCTTCCTGTACTAGGATATCTCTGTCCTTCTCCAAACCTGGAAAGTTCTCTGCTAGTATCTCACTAAAAAGGCCTTCCAATCCTTTCTCTCTCTCCATGCCTTCAGGAACTCCTAGAACTCGAATGTTGGTTTTTTTAATAGTATCCTGTAGATTCCCAACAATATTTTTCAGGTTTCTAATTTCCTCTTCTTTCCTTTGGTTTGACTGTATGTTTTCCTGTGCTCTATCTTCTAAGTCCGATATTCTCTCTTCTGCTTCACCCATTCTGTTTTTAAGGCTTTCTAATGTGTTTGTCATTTGATCTATTGAGCTCTTCATTTCATTTTGATTTCTCTTGACTATTACACTTTCCTGTTCTACTAGTTTCTGAGTTTCATTTTGACTCTTCCTTAAAATTTCATTTTCACGAGAAAGATTTTCAATCTTGTCCATTAAGGATTTCTGTAGTTCAAGGATTTGCTTTTGAAAACTTCTAAATGTTCTTATCATAAATTTTTTGAAATCCGTATCTTGCATTTCTTCTATCTCATCATCTTCATACTCTTGGCTTGGGGTGTTTTGCTTATTTGGAGGCATCATAGTGTCATCGTTGATCTTGCTCCCTCTATTTCTGTGTTTGTTACTCGGCATAGTTAATTCTTCTTGCGTCACTGTGCGCTTTTTTTTTTTCTTTTTTTTTTTTTTTTATACTGTGTCCGTGTTAAGTGGACTGCCTGCTGTTGGAGGAGCCTTGGAGGCTTGAGATGGGTGCGGCCTGAGAGCTCTGCCTGGTTCTTCCAGGTTAAGGGTGTGCAAAGGTGACACCCTCAGGTTATGTGTGGTAAATCTCTCTCTTTTTATTTATTTATTTATTTTATTTATTCAGGGGGTAAGTAACACTGCAGGGCAGGGCTGTGCAGAATTGATGGTATTTAGCTTCCAGTCTTTGGCTCCTCTGGACTCCCACTGGGTTGCCTAGGCTACTGAATTGTAGTGACTCAGTTCCTTAACTCTCCCCCACTGATATGTAAATCCAAAGAGGAGGCCTGCTCTTTGTCTCTTGGGAATTCTTCAAGTCTGGCAGCCTTGTAACCTTTGCAAGGTTAGGGGGAAGAGAAACCCCGAAGCTTTTTTTTTTTCCTTCTTTCCAGTAGTGAGTTTGCTGCACTTTCCGGCCCCCCTCTAGATTCTGACCCCCGTTTCCCCACCAATGTCTCGGGTTATTGAGCTCACCTCCCCTTCCAGCGCCGATGTGTGGACTCGGAGCCCTGAGCGTCTCAAGTCTCCCCGCTGTTTTCTGTGTGGCGTGCACTCTCCTTGGAGCACTGTCGCGCAGACCCTGGGGCTTCTGCGGCTGGGTCCTGCGACTTTGCTTCCGTGCGGTGGGCAACCTTGTTCTCCCAGTAGGTCGTCCGATTCACGCCTGCTCCATTCAGAAGGGTTTCCCCTGCAATTTTTGTTTGGTTCTATTTTCTGCGGCTACCGTAACTCCCCTTTTATTAAACTAAATTTTCCCGGACTATCGGTGTGCGCCCTCACTATTCCGCCATCTTGGCTCCGCCCCCTGTGTGCATGTTTTTAAAGATTTATTTTTATTTGTTTGAAAGAGTTACAGAGAGAGAGGTAGAGACAGACAGAGAGGTCTTCCATCTGTTGGTTCACTCCCTAGATGGCTGCAACAGCCAGAGCTGCGCCAATCCGAAGCCAAGAGCTTCTTCAAGTTCTTCCATGTGGGTGCAGGGGCCCAAGGACTTGGGCCATCTTCTACTGCTTTCCCAGGCCATAGCAGAGAGCTGGATTGGAAGAGGAGCAGCTGGGAGTAGAACCGATGCCCATATGGGCTGCCAGTACTTCAGGCCAGGGCTTTACCCACTGTGCCACAGCGCCAGCCCCCTGTATGCATTTTTGTTGGTGAGATGTGTTTCTTGTAGGCAGTAAATAGATGGGTTTGTTTAATCCATTCAGCCATTCTGTGTCTGTTAACTGGAGAGTGGAGCCCATTTACATTCAAGATGACTATTGATAAGTAATGACTTTGCCCTGCCATTTTCCATAAATATTTTTTTTTTTTTTGGATTTACTATGTACTTTTACTTGGAATTTTCCTTCATTTACCTTCTTTCGTAGTGATGGCCATGTTTGTGTATTTCTGTGTGCAGCACATCCTTAAGCATCTTATGCAGGGCTGGATGGGTGGTAACAAATTCTTTCAGTTTCTGTTTGTCATGGAAGGTCTTCATCTTCATTCATAAATAATAGCTTTGCAGGGTATAGCATTCTTGGTTTACAGTTCTTTTGATTTAAGATATATATATATATGTATATATGTATCTTATATATGTTGGCATAGACTCAGCTGATATATATATATATCATATATATATATATATGATAGCTATATCTCCATTCTCTCCTAGTCTATAGGGTTTCTAATGAGAAGTCTGCTGTGTGTCTAATTGGAGATCCTCTGAAAGTAGTCTGGCATTTCTCTTGTGCACATTTTAGAATATTTTTAAAATATTTTACTGTGGAGAGTTTTATTACAATGTGTCATGGTGAAGATGTTTTCTGGTCATGTCTATTAGGAGTTCTATGTGCTTCCTGTACTTGGATGTCCCTTTCTTTCTCCAAATTAGGGGAATTTTCTGTTATTATTTCACTAAAAAGGCCTTCTAATCCTTTCTCTCTCTCCACATCTTCAGAAATTCCTGGAACCCATATGTTGGGTCATTTGATTTCTAATTTCTTCTTGTGTTCTTGTGTTTGGTCTGATTGTCTAATTCCTGTGCTTTTTCTTCTAAGTTGAGTATTCTTTCTTCTGCCTCACCGATTCTGTTCCTAAGGCTTTTCACTGCATTTCTTTTTGTTCTATTTAATTCTTCATTTCCAAGATTTCATTTTGATTTTGTTTTAAGATCTCAATTTTTTGGGATAAATTTTCTTTCATGTCATGTATGGATTTCATTAGTTTGTGGATTTGCTTTTGATTACTTCTAAGTAACCGTATGATCAATTTTCTGAATTCCATTTCTGGCAATTGTTCAATCCCATCATCTTCACAATCCGGTATTGAAGTGTTGTGTTCTTTTTATGACATCATGTTGTGTACTTTATTCTTGTTTCTTTAACTGCTGTATTTGTTATTTGGCATTTGTGGAAATATTCATTGATTTCTTCTTTTTATTTTCACTATGGGGTCTTTGGTCTGTGTCTGTGTGGATTAGTGGGGTATCTGTTTTCAGGGAACACTTAGAGGTGTGTGGTGGGTGTGGCCAAGGAGCTCTGTTCTGTGTGCCAGGGTGAAGGGAGTGTCTGAGATGACATGCCAGGTTTGGCATGTTAAATCTCCTCTTTTATTTATTTATTTTTTTAATTTTTTTTTTGACAGGCAGAGTGGACAGTGAGAGAGAGAGACAGAGAGAAAAGTCTTCCTTTGCCGTTGGTTCACCCTCCAGTGGCCGCCGCGGCCGGCGCGCTGCGGCCGGCGCACCGCGCTGATCCGATGGCAGGAGCCAGGTGCTTATCCTGGTCTCCCATGCAGGTGCAGGGCCCAAGCACCTGGGCCATCCTGCACTGCACTCCCGGGCCACAGCAGAGAGCTGGCCTGGAAGAGGGGCAACCGGGACAGAATCCGGCGCCCTGACCGGGACTAGAACCTGGTGTGCCGGCGCCGCTAGGCGGAGGATTAGCCTAGTGAGCCGCGGCGCTGGCCAAATCTCCTCTTTTATTTTTTTAATAAGGGGGGAGGTCTGGTCTTGTCTGTTGGCATAGACTCGGCTGAGCTCCTCTCTTCAAAGGAGACCAGTGCCTGGGTGCTAGCTCCAGTGGGTAAATTATTAGCCCACTCTGCCACAGGATCATACAAATGATCTGTGTGGTCCTCAGTGTAAACTCAAATTTCCCAGCAATGTCCTTTGCCAGGTGACCAGTGAGCTCTGATCATGTGGATCCCCACAGTGACGCCCCAAAATCCCAGCCACACCCCGAGTCCTCCCACGCAGCCTCAGTGTTTTCACAGTCCCGGCACACAAGCCTCCCACAGTCTTGAGCACCCAGCCCCCTTTCTGTTCTCCCGACCAGACTCAGGAGTCTCTACTTGGCTGGTTGCTGGGTGTGGACATGGGCTGGCACAGCTGTTATGTATGTTCTAAATAGTGCCTGTTCTCTATCAGCTTGTTACAGAAAGTGGTTGCAGGGTGATCAGGGAGAGAGAAACATGCCCCCCAACTTTGTTTTTTCTCCTCTAATTTGGCAGGTTACACTCTCCCTGAGGACTCCAAGCCAGATTCCCTCTAGGCTCTTCCTGCAGCTTTTTGCCAGTGGCTTGGGCTGCTACAGTATGATCCCATCTCACTCTTTAATGCTGGTGTGGAGGCTCTCAGCTGCTAGGGTCCTAGTTGTGCACATCCTTGCCCTCTACGTAGGTCCACTGTGCCCCTCCACATTGTGTAGTTTCCTCGCTGTTTTCTCCCTCTTTCCTGAGACTGCGCTCTTTCCATTTTTTAAAAATTATCTTCTCCTAGAGCAGAGCAGCAGGCTTCCTCTCTACTCTGCCATCTGAATCCCACTGCCCTCTATTTAATTTTATTAAATATATTTGTGAGGTAGACAGAGAGAATTGGTTAGAATTGTTCCACACCTCATTGACATTCTAGGATATTTTAATATTGTGAACACCACCACCATTCTTCTAGGTCATTAAACTCCATTGAAATAAAGAGTCAGACAAATTAACATTTATTAGGAGAAAATGATAAGGCGGATGTGACTGTGCTGACAGTGAATCTGTTTAAAGATGAAGACTGTGTCTTACTCAGGGTCCTTTGCTCCAGGGTATTAAGTGCCTGGAGAAACTGCTAGTCCATGGTGAAAATTAAACCTAGGAAGAACCAGTGATAAACTAATTAGAAGGGAAGAAAGGTACTGCTGCTATATATTGATCGACTGGCTCAGGAACATCATTGCACATATCACGATTACTACAGCAGAATAGCAGACTTCCAGAATCACTCCAAGATGTGTAGAAGGGGTTACAATCATGTGCACAAACATTATATCCAAGAGATGGGAAAGACACTGTGGAAGATAACAGAAAAAAAAATCAGTCTGAGACATAATAAAAGCCCTAAATCTATTCAAAGCACAGGAGACCTTTTCTGTACAAGCTAAATCCCATGTGGTATTTAGCTCATTTCCAGTACCCTTGGAAGCAGCGTTGGTATAACTCCTTCTCTCTGATTCTCTGATGCTAGACAATGACATATGTCGGATGAAATGTGGTTCTAGATGTGGACAGTGCCCTGAAGGTTCCCTCTCAACTAGACAGGTCCAAAGCCTTTGTGAAAATCTGATGTTCTGGGTTTGCAGTAGGGAGCAAGGGAGTGGTGAGCAATACCAAGTTCCTGTCCTCATGAACCTAGAATTGTAGACAGGCCATTAGTAAACACTGGAATAGATGTTATGAGATGCTATAGTGTCGATGTAGTGTGAACAGTGGAGAGATGCATGTGGACATGCTGGAGGCTCAGAGCTTGCCTGGGCAGGGGACTTTCAACTGAGACAGAATATTGATAAGCAATAGACAAATAGAACAGAGACCACAAGGATAATGGGAAAAATAGCATATTTAAGGATAGTAAGCTATAGCAGCCTTTAGACCCTGATGAATTGTGGAGTTAGGGCTTTTGGGACACTCATGATGGGCTCACAGAACAGTGAGTGACCACAGGTCCCACCAGTCCCCTTCTACCTGGGCACAGTTTGGGAATATTGCTGTCAGGATGACCTCATCTTCAGGCTCAGAACCTTATTTACTATCCACACAATCCCTGCATCTAAATATGATGCCTTGGAAGATATTTGAGCCCTGGATGATAATGAAATACACACACAATTCTCCACCAAAACCTCTGAGCCCTTGAGACACTTACTATTGTTTTTAGAAGACAGTCTATAACCTCTGCAGACGGCACCATTCTCAGCAATACATGTTGCCTCTGTAGATACACAAACTCCTAGATAGTAGTTGGTACAGAGTCTACACTGGAGAGCAAAGGCTGTAGGAAGAAAAGACTGTGTTGAGCAAGGGAGACATAACTGTTTCATCCCAATGAGCGCAGAGATCACCTGATGGCCTGGAAATGACGATCATGTTTTGCCCATAGAGATTTATTACAGGCATTGATGCATCTAGAGTCATAGATGGAGCAGGAAGAAGTATGGAGATGATCTAATTCCACTCCCCATCCATTAGGCAAAGGAGCAACTGATTGGTAGGCAGTGACACGGACTTTCTCCACACAGTTCTACCTTTTGTGTCATTTATCCTACAATTTCTTGTCTACTTCAATGAGAAACATATTAAACATAGGGCACAGAGATGGGTGTTTAAACAGGCAGAAGTGGCTAGGCTTTTTATTGGGAGTAGTCCTTGGAGTCTCTGCATCTCGAGCTCACAGATAAACCACATGTTTAGGGAGTGGAAGGCTGGAAGTCAGAGCTTGTCTCCAGTAGAGTTCAAGGAGTAGGGCATAACTCAAGATTACAGGTAGGCAAAGCCAGATGGCCAGGGATGAAGCCTTCAATTAAACTGGACATAATCCCTCAGATCATTCTTATCATCGATATGTACAGAACCTAAGAGAACAGCAAAAAGACAAGAGCTGCTTAAGTTCAAGGCTCAGTGTAAGTTGATAAAGTCAACACCATGAAATCTAAGGATTATCAATTTCTATGCAGAAAAGAAGGAGACCTGTCTGCAGTGTTTTTTTCATTGTTTATTGGCAAATTCTTGAAGCAGGACTGTGAGAAAACAGTAAGCATGAGAGTTGACCACAGTCAGGAGGGGCAGATACCAGATACCTAATCTTAGCCAATCATCAATATTAATGTGACGTTCCCTCTTCCACAACTTGTTGTTCTCTATTTTCTTCCCTGTTTTCTCTGTGGTAGATTTCCAAAACTGGTGGAAATCTAAGGATAGTCCTGCAACCAACAAATTTTTTAAGGACAGCACATTCATTGAGTGCCTGCAACGGTGACACAGGTGGTGCTAGACATCTAAGAGATATGAAGTTCTCCCTATTTAAAAGTGACTATCTCTGCTGGGAGAGGGAATTTAAGTTAGTGATGAAGATATGATTAGGATGCCTGTTTTCCATATCAGATTGCCAGAGTTTGAGTCATGGTTCTATACTTGATTCTAGCTTCCTATCAATATGTACCCTGGGAGACAGTTGGTGATGCCTCAAGTAGATGGCTTCATTCCAAGCATGTGGGAAGCTAATAATGTTTCCTGCCCCTTGTCTTATACCTTTCCAAGCCCTGGTAATTGTTGGCTTTGCATGGGGGTTGTGAACCAGGGATGGTAAGTCTCAGCCTCTCAAATTTAAATAGCAATTTTCTCCATAACCTTAGAAGAAATTGATCATAGGTAATGCAGCTGGAGAGCACTACAGATCCAACATTATATTCAACAGCTATCTGTATACATAAGCAGAGCCAAACATCTTCTCTTGAAGATGGTCAATTAAAACTTTTTTTACATTATATATTATATATACATATTATATATAATATATACATTATATTATAATACATACATTATATTATAAATTAATATAAATATAAATATATAAAATTTATATATTTTATATATAATATAAATATATAAAAATGAAAAATAAATATATATATATATATTTTAACTTTTATTTAATGAATATAAATTTTTTAACTTTTATTTAATGAATATAAATTTCCAAAGTACGATTTATGGATTACAATGGCTTCCCCCACATACCGTCCCTCCCACCCACTACCCTCCCCTTTCCCACTCCCTCTCCCCTTCCATTCACATCAAGATTCATTTTCGATTATCTTAATATACAGAAGATCAGCTTAGTATACATTAAGTAAGGATTTCAACAGTTTGCTCCCACACAGAAACATAAAGTGAAAAATAATAGATGATTTTTTTTAAATGATGATGATCAGATCAGACCTATTGTCATGTTTAATCCCAGTGAGAGTCAAGTTGGGAGTTGATAATTTCTTTTTTTTTTTTTTTTATTTACAGAGGATCAGTTTAGTATACATTAAGTAAAGATTTCAACAGTTTGCACCCACATAGAAACACAAAGTGAAATATATTGTTTGAGTACTCGTTATAGCATTAAATCTCAATACACAGCACATTAAGGATAGAGATCCTACATGAGGAGTAAGTGCACAGTGACTCCTGTTGTTGACTTTACCAATTGACACTCCTGTCTATGGCATCAGTAGTCTCCCTATGCTCCAGTCATGAGTTTCCAAGGCTATGGAAGCCCTCTGAGTTCTCCGACTCTTATCTTGTTTAGACAAGGTCATAGTCAAAGTGGAGGTTCTCTCCTCCCTTCAGAGAAAGGTACCTCCTTCTTTGAAGACCTGTTCTTTCCACTGGGATCTCACTCGCAGAGATCTTTTTCCAGAGTGTCTTGGCTTTCCATGCCTGAAATACTCTCATGGGCTTTTCAGCCAGCTCCGAATGCCTTTAGGGCTGATTCTGAGGCCAGAGTGCTATTTAGGACATCTGCCATTCTATGAGTCTGCTGAGTATCTCACTTCCCATGTTGGATCACTCTCCCCTTTATTTATTCCATCGGTTAGTGTTAGCAGGTACTAGACTTGTTTATGTGCTCCCTTTGACTCTTAGTCCTTTCATTATGATCAATTGTGAACTGAAATTGATCACTTGGACTAGTGAGATGGCATTGGTACATGCCACCTTGATGGGATTGAATTGGAATCCCCTGGTATGTTTTTAACTCTACCATTTGGGGCAAGTCAGCTTGAGCATGTCCCAAATTATACATCTCTTCCCTCTCTTATTCCCACTCTTATGTTTAACAGGGATCACATTTCAGTTAAATTTCAACACTTAAGAATAACTGTGTGATAATTACAGAATTAAACCAGTAGTATTAAGTAGAACAGACAAAAAAACTACTAAGAGGGATAATGTATTAAGTTGTTCATTAACAGTCAGGGCTATGCTGATCAAGTCACCATTTCCCATAGTGTCCATTTCACTTCAACAGGTTTCCTTTTTGGTGTTCAGTCAGTTGTCACCGATCAGGGAGAACATATGGTATTTGTCCCTTTGGGACTGGCTTATTTCACTCAGCATGATGTGTTCCAGATTCCTCCATTTTGTTGCAAATGACTGGATTTCGTTGTTTCTTACTGCGGTATAGTATTCTAAAGAGTACCTATCCCATAATTTCTTTATCCAGTCTACCGTTGATGGGCATTTAGGTTGGTTCCAGGTCTTAGCTATTGTGAATTGAGCTGCAATAAACATTAAGGTGCAGACAGCTTTTTTGTTTGCCAATTTAATTTAAATATAAATATATAAAAATAAAAATAAATATATTATAAATTATATATTATAAATCTCTCTCTCTCTATATATAGAGATTTATAATATATAATTTATAATATATTTATTTTTATTTATTTATTTATTTATTTTTTTATTTATTATTTATATTTTTTATTTATTTTTTATTTATCTCTCTCTCTCTCTCTCTATATATATATATATATAATAAATGCCACCTCTTGGGGCATATATTATTATATATTATATATATATATATATATATAGAGAGAGAGAGAGAGAGAGAGAGATTTCCATCTGTTGTTCACTCCCCAAATATCAGCAATGACCAGGTATGAACCAAGCTAGAGTCAGCACAGGGGAACTCAATCCAGGTCACAGTCATGGATGGCAGGAAGCCAGTCATTTGAGTCACCACTGATACTTTCCAGGGTCTGCATTGACAGCAAGTTGAAGTCAGAGGAGAGTGTGGTCTGGAACCCATTGCTTCAGTGAAGGATCCTGGTGTCTTAACCACTAGGATCAATGCTTGTTTCCAAGCACAGCCAGTTAAAATAGTGTTTTGGTGGAGGTCAGATTTCATTGGTGGTAGAAACAAGATGGTGATTCTATCCCCAGTGGCACTAGATGAACCTTGGGGCTCACTGCCAGTGTTCCCTCTTACTGACCACTGACTGAGCTTTGCTACCTCCACCATGGTAATCAAGTTCTGGTGTTCTTCATGCTCTAAAAAAACTATCTAGGATTGGCCTTTATTTTTTGACCCTCAGCCACTTCATATCTTTTATGGGTCCAGCTTCCTGCTAATGCCACCCCAAGAGGTGGCATTAATGGTTCATAGAGTTGAGTTCTTGTCACCCATTTGGAAGACTTGGATGGCTTTCCAGGCTTTTGGGTCTGGCCTGACCAATCTCTGGCTGTTAGGAGCGCTTGGGCAATGAACCTTCAAACAGAGGACAAATCTGTTTGTGTCTTTCAATCTCTCTTTGTGTTTCTGCCATTAAACTAAATAAACGAATATATATGTACATATATATATATATATGAATACACACATATACAATTTTGGAAAGTTTGTTTCAGTCAAATGTCATTAAAGATTGTCAACTCCCTATCCTTCTCTTCAAATATCATCAGGAGCATAAACTATGGTAAATTAAAACTAAAATATTATTTTAAGATTGTTATCATGTATATTTTATTACCTTTCAGCTCTAGCTCATATTTGAAATGTACTCTAAGAGAACAGGAAGCTAATTTAAAGTTATCTCTACAAAGGTCTCTTTCTTTTTTTAGCTTCATAATTTTTACTGAAATCTTTGTAAGGATATTTAAAATGCCTATCTTGGACCCTTCTCTTGGCCACCCTGGCTGGAGGTTTCCAACTTGAGTAAATCTTGCTTTGCTCTCTCTGCCTTGTCTGTGTGATAATTCTTCATGAGACAAAGAACTGTGGTCATCTCTTTGCCGCTGCCACTTCATCCTTAACAGATGCATTAAGAAAGTCAAGATCCTCTTCATTAGGTCACTGTTCACACGGGATCTTTCCCAATCAGGACCCTCACAGATGCTGTTTCATATGGCATTTCTGAAGTTTTTCAGCATTTCTTCCTTCTTCTCTACTGAATGTGTCCTTTTTCAAGTGCAAAGCCTCCGAATTGCCCCACATTCCCCTCTGATGAGGACACTGTGACTGGTCTGTTGTAAAGCAGTTTTGTGTAGATCTCTGAGTTCATCTGTTTTCTTCTTATAGAGAAAGGTGTCCTTTCAATTCCTTGTGCAATTGTAAACAGCTCCCTTTGTAAGGAAGAGACCCCCATTGCCAACCTCCCTACTTTCATCTTTTCCATCTTTGTCCTCCTCCTCTCTCGGGTCAGGCCTGTCAGGCTCCTCCTGGAGCCCTCGTACATGGGCTGGGCGGCAGTGCCCTCTCTCTCCGCAGCAAGGCCGACGAGGACATACTGAGGGCCACAGTCCCTGCTGCTGCCAGCCGGACACACAAGGTACATGGAGGCTCCAGAGGTCGATAGATAGAAGGTGTGGGGGGCTGTTGACCTGACTGTCCAGTTGTCAGCTCTGCTCCCCCTATTTCTTCAAATGTAGGAAGATATTCATGGTCTCATCTTGTTGTAGGCAGACATATAGAATAAAATTGATCAGGTTTGTGACTGGAGGACCACACCTTCACCACACCCCTGTGTGACCTCATGCCCCTACCTGATCACACCTGTTCACCCACTGGCCAATCAGATTAATTAACCACTCCCCTTTGGAAGTGAATTAAAAGCCTGGGACATGATGTGCCTGCTCCTCTCCTTTCCTTGGGCTTTTGCCAGTACGGGGCTGGCTGTGGTCCTGCACCTCCAGGGCAGGTGGCCTTTGGGCCACCCACCCAGTGCTTCCTGGCCTAGATGCTCCTTACATGGCTGGTTCCTGGTACTTGGTATGAATCCAGATTTACCTCTCTCTATTAGATCGGGCTCTCACTCTCCTATGCATCTTTCTCACTGAATAAAAGCTTAAAAATGTATCATGCTACCTCATTCATCTATGCCAGTATTCAAAATTCTTCTCTGAATATTAGGCAAGAACCCACACAGGCTTATTAATATTGGTAGTTTATTAATAATCATACAGTGATATCATATGGCACCCCATAGTCTGGTTTCATAGGGCACCCCAGATGGGAATTTTGGGGACTTTAAGGGGGCCATGTTTTGATACCATATTTTAGGGGCCTATTCCAATATCAATCTCTACCACCATTTCTCCTTCTGAAGCAGGAAAACTTTTTAATTAATTAATTAATTAATTTTTTTATTTAGTAAATATAAATTTCTAAAGTACAGTTTATGGATTACAATGGCTTCCCCCCAATAATTTCCCTCCCACTTGCACCCCTCCCATCTCCCGCTCCCTCTCCCATTCCATTCACATCAAGATTCATTTTCTTTTTTTTTTTTTAACTTTTATTTAGTAAATATAAATTTCTAAAGTACAGTTTATGGATTACAATGGCTATCCCCCCCATAACTTCCCTCCCACTTGCACCCCTCCCATCTCCCGCTCCCTCTCCCATTCCCTTCACATCAAGATTCATTTTCAATTATCTTTATATACAGAAGATCGGTTTAGTATATATTAAGTAAAGATTTCATCTGTTTGTACCCACACAGAAACACAAAGTGTAAAATACTGTTTGAGTACTAGTTATAGCATTACTTCACATTGGACAACACATTAAGGACAGAGATCCCACATGAGGAGTAAGTACACAGTGACTCCTGTTGTTGACTTAACAATTTGACACTCTTGTTTATGGCGTCAGTAATCTCCCTAATAAGAGAAAAACCCCTTTTTTATGTGCCCACATTATGGGTCTCTTTAAAGCCTCTAAGGACAGAAATAATACAGTGGTCTTTTCTGTTGTTTCCATCTGCGGCTGTCACTAATCCCAACCTTGACCCTGCCTCTTGGCTAATCCAGTAGCATTTTTTTCCTTTCAAACTCCATATGTTATCTGTATCCATTAGCCAAAATATATTGTTAAACTTTGTTATACAGTTGTGTTGATGATAATAAGATCAATTGAATTATCTCAATTCTATGTGAGTTAGTACATTTAGAAGCTATGTGTTGTTCCAGTTTATATCTAGCCTAAGAGGTTGAATTCTTTTCTACTAGTCACCTGCACAGAGAGGCAAGAAGATGAGACTTGTGAGGCCTGGGCTGTGGTGCAGGTTAAGCTGCAGCCTACGGCGCTAGCATCCCATATAGGGCACCAGCTCCAGTCCCATCTGCTCTAATCTGTTTATGGAACGTATTTTCACATTATCTTCTCCTTATTTTCTAATATACTCATATTTCTCTAAGATTTTTTTTCTGTCATTTACTTAATTTTGTACTGATTCCTTTTTAAAAATTATTTGTTTATTTACTTGAAAAGTCAGAGATAGACATAGGCAGACAGAGAGACAGACAGGGAAAGACAGAGGAGAGAGTTTTCCATCTGCTAGTTCACTCCCAAAATGATCACCATGGCTAGGGTTGGGCCGGGGGTAACTAGGACCTTGGAACTGTGTCCAGGATTCCAATGATGGTATCAGGCACCCTCGTATATGGGCCATTTTCCACTGCTTTCCCAGCTACATTAGTAGGGAGCTGGATCAGCAGAGCAGCCAGGACTCAAATAAACACTGTGAATTGGGATGCAAGTGTCACAAGCAGCAGAAACAGCAGATTACATGCTTGCCTCTCTTACTGATTTCTTATTGAAGAAAAAATACATACAGAGGCTACAATGCATGCAGACATATCTACAATAATTTTTTTATTTTTATTTTTTTATTTTTTGACAGGCAGAGTGGACAGTGAGAAAAAGAGACAGAGAGAAAGGTCTTCCTTTGCCGTTGGTTCACCCTCCAATGGCTGCCACGGCTGGCGCGCCGCAGCTGGCGCACCACGCTGATCCGATGGCAGGAGCCAGATACTTATCCTGGTCTCCCATGGGGTGCAGGACCCAGGGACCTGGGCCATCCTCCACTGCACTCCTGGGCCATAGCAGAGGGCTGGCCTGGAAGAGGGGCAACCGGGACAGAATCGGTGCCCCAACCAGGACAAAACCTGGTGTGCTGGCACCGCCGGCGGAGGATTAGCCTATTGAGCCGCAGCGCCGGCTTCTATAATAATTTTCATACTCCATCACCAAGTATCAAAGATGAACAATAAGAGGACAAAAGTGTCAGTGTACAAACGGATAAGGAAGCAGATAATAGGTGGAGAAGGGTGCTGTTACCTATCAGTAATAGCTAATCCATTATTAAATGGATTAAATTTAAGTGTATTAGAAAAATATAGACTAGATAACAAAACAAGACCAATGCAATATGCTGCCTCAAAAAAGTTAATTCAGCAGTGAATACATAGACTGAGAATGAAGGAATAAGAAAAGATATTTCATACAGCCAAAAATCAAAAGTGAACAGGAGGAGCTAGACACAATAAGCATATTTTAAGTCAAAAACTGCTAAAAAAGACAAATAAGGGGGCTGACATCATGGCTTAGTGGTTAAAGCTGTGGCCTGTGATGCTGGCCACCCATATGGGCACCAGTTCACGTCCCATCTCTCCACTTCTTATTCAACTCCCTGATAATGGCCTATAAAAAGTAGTGGAGGAGGGCTCATGTGCTTGGGCCCCTGCTACCCATGTGGGAGACCTGGAAGAGGATCCTGGCTTTGGCCTGTCCCAGTACTGGCCATTGAGGCCATCTGGGGAGTGAATCAGTAGATGAAAGACCTCTCTGTTTCTCCATCTCTCTCTGTAACTCTTTCAAATAATTAAATAAATCTTTAAAAAAAAGATAAATAAGGTCATTATATTATGATAAAAACCGGTTAAGCAAGAGGATACAATGTCGTTAAGTATATAAGCACTGACCACTGAACCACCAAATGTAGTTGTAAGGGGAAACATAACTCCAATACAATGAGAGTTGGTGATTCAACACCCTACTTTCATTGATGGACAGAAATCTACAAAGAAACATCATTGGTTAACTATATATTATAGATCAAATTAATCTAAAAGGCATTTTTAGAACATTTTATATAGTAACTTCAGAATGCACATTGTTATTTTTAGTACATGGAACTTTCTCCAGGACAGACCATATGCCAAGATACAAATATATCTCACAAATTTTTAAAAATTGAAATCATATCCTATGTTTACTTTAATTAATCATCAGGGAAATGCAAATAAAAGCTGCGATGAGATATAATTTCACCATAGTTAGAATTACAAAAAATATCAAAAGGAAAAAAATGCTGATGAGGACATGAAAAAAGCAATGCTTTCCTATACTGTTGGTGAGAAAGAAATTAGTACAGCCATTTTGTAAAAGAGTATGGTGGTTAGTTAATTAACTAAAAGTTGAACTACCATAAATCTAGCAATTCTACCACTGGGTGTATATGTGAAGGGGAGGATTCAGTGTGTAGAACAGATATCTGCCCTCCACTCTTTATTGCACCAGTATTAAGTATAGCAATGATATGGAATCAACTTAGCTGTTCAATTACATATTAATGGATAAAGAAAATGTGATAGAATTGCACAATGGATTATTCAACCACAGAAAATAATGAAATCCTGTCATTTCCAACTCCTGGATGACCCTTCAGGACACTGTAAATGAAATGAGCCAGGCACAGAAAAACAAACAAAAAACCATACTGCATGTTCTTACTTGATTGTGGAAGCTAGAAAAGTTGATCTCATACAAGAAAAGTGCAGCATAGCAGCTAGTGGAAAGAAGGTAGTAGAAAGAGCAACATGGAGACGATGGAACAAGGGTGCAGTAGGATGGAGGAGGAGTAACTTCTACTGTTCTTTTTGTTTGTTTGTTTGTTTGTTTGTTTGTTTTGACAGGCAGAGTGGACAGTGAGAGAGAGAGAGACAGAGAGAAAGGTCTTCCTTTGCCGTTGGTTCACCCTACAATGGCCGCCGCGGCTGATCTGAAGGCAGGAGCCAGGTGCTTCTCCTGGTCTCCCATGGGGTGCAGGGCCCAAGCACTTGGGCCATCCTCCACTGCACTCCCTGGCCATAGCAGAGAGCTGGCCTGGAAGAGGGGCAACCGGGACAGAATCCAGCGCCCCGACCGGGACTAGAACCCAGTGTGCCAGCGCCGCAAGGCGGAGGATTAGCCTAGTGAGCCACGGCGCCGGCCTAACTTCTACTGTTCTACAGCATATTAGGATAACTATGTTGAACAACAGTTAGTTACGTATTTCAGAATAGCTAGTGGAGAGGATTCTATGTTCACAATATAAAGAAATGATAAGGGGTCAGCACTGTGGTGTAGCGGGTAAAGCTGCTGCCTGCAGTGCTGGAATCCCATGTGGGTGCCAGTTCAAGTCCCGGCTGTTCCTCTTCCCATCCAGCTCTCTGCCATGGCCTGGGAAAACAGTAGAAGATGGCCCAAGTTCTTGGGTCCCTGCACCTGTGTGGGAGACCCGGAAGAAGCTCCTGGCTCCTGGCTTCGGATTGGTGCAGCTCTGGCCGTTGCGGCCATTTGGGGAGTGAACCAGCTGATAGAAGACCTCTCTCACTGTCTCTGCCACTGCCTTTCTGTAACTCTTCATTTCAAATAAAAATTAAAGAAATGATGAATGTTTAACTGAATGGCTATGCCAATCACCTTGATTTAATCATTGCATATTATAAATATGCTTTGAAATATCACATTGTATACTGTGAATATCTACAATTGCTATGTCAACATAAATAACACAAAAATAGGAAGAAATCACTATTGCATCATATTAATGATGTCTAGATAATTTCTCCCCAAGAAAAATGAGTCAAAAAGGATCTAAGAGGAGTAACTGAGGGTGATTAATCAACATGGTCAAATAGAGAGTTCAGAAAAATCAGTCAAATCTGGAAGGGATAACTTTAGATTGGGCAAGGAGCCATGTGCAGCAAGCATTTGGTTAGGAGTAGCTATAAGCAGCTTAGCATGGGTAGCAAAGTGCCCTGTAGGCGCAGGGCAACAAAAGGGAAAAAAGCCACTTTTGTGTTTAGCAGACTCATATAGCAAAATCTGACATTTCTTTAGACCCAAAAATGAAATCGTTAGAGAAAAGGTTAAATTTGAATTGAGGGTGGGAAATAATTGCCATCAGGGTACTTTGAAAGGGCTATCACCCAAACAATTTCTTTGGAAATACTCGATCCTACTATACAAATTATTTGGGAGATGTCTGTTACGTGGATACATGCACACTGAAGTCTCTGTAAAATGGCAAACAATATGAATCAAAGGCATTTGTTGAGATATTGAATTCAAACCTGTAGTAAGAGTGAGGTTTAATTCTTTTGCAAGATAAATTGTCTGCCTGCTTTCAGCCATAATGTTGTGACAGAAGGCTACCAGCAAAACTATATCTTGAGATATCTTTAATCCCATAGGAATGTCAGATATGCCTTCCAGAAATTGGGGCAGTGATGCAGAACTTGAGACATGGAATTCCAGGAGCAGCCAATGACCATGTTTCTAGGGAGCTCTGCACGTTCATTCTTGGATCTAGGCCTGCCACTGAGACAATGACACAACACGTCAAGGAGGTGCAGCTGCTATTGTGAACAGTCTGATCTCTAACACTGTCCTCTTGAGAGGAGAATTCTGGAATTGAAGAATATGTTGTGATATTTGCCCTGAAAATAGTAAAGCTTGGGGATACAAGTACACAATAGAATCCATAAGCTCCTTTGGCAGTGCAGGCAGAATTTTATTCTCATCCCAAAGTTAATGTACCATTTCCTGAGTATTGTCCTGCTGTTTTGTGAAGCAGATCATATTCGATGATTGGCGACTAAAGACATTCCTATGTGAGAATACAATCACAGACATTGCTAGGCGACTTGCAACGAAGAATGAAAGGAAGCAGCATAAATGCTCATGAGAAAATCCCAGTTTCCTGGCTAAAGTGTATTCTCTGTGTGATACCTGGGGATGTAGAAGTAGGGGGTGTGTTTCAAGGCTGCCCTCATGCTCCTGGTGCTCAATTCCTCTGTAGCTGTTCTGTACCATTTCCATGTAGATATTGCTGCAGAAGCCAATTGCGTTTGGGTCTTACTGGTGGTTTGAAGGTGAAACATTTTGGTCTTTTCTCAATAGAGAATTTCTTTTTTTATTATTTAATAAATGTAAATTTACAAAGTGCAACTTTTGTATTGTTGTGGCTCCCCCCCACCTCACTCCCTCCCGTGGCCCTCCCCTCTCCCACTCCCTCTCCCATCCCGCCCTTCATCGAGTTTCATTTTCAATTACTTTCATATACTGAAGATCAACTTAGTATACACTAAGCAAGGATTTCAACAGGCTGCACTCACACAACCGAACAAGGTATAGGGCATTGTTCGACTAGTAGTGTTGTTAATAAGTTTCATAGTAGAACACATTAAGGACAGAGATCCTATGTGGGGAGCCTGTACTCAGTGACCCCCGTTGTTGATTTAACAATTGGCACTCTTATTTATGGCGTCAGCAATCACCCGAGGCTCTTGCCATGAGCTGTCTAGGCTATGGAAGCCCCTTGAGTTCACCAACTCTGAACTTGTTTAGTCAAGGCCGTATCACAGTGGAGGTTCCTTCTTCCCTTTGGAGAAAGGCGCCTCCCTCCTTGATGGCCTGTTCCTTCCGCTGGGGTCTTGTTCACCAGGATCTTTCATTTACATTGTTTTTTGCCACCATGTCGTGGCTTTCCATGCCTGTGAGACTCTCATGGGCCTTTTAGCCAGATCCGAATGCCCCAAGGGTTGATTCTGAGGCCGGAGTGCTGTTTCGGGCATTTGCCATTCTATGAGTCTGCTGTATGTCCTGCCTCCCCCGCAGGATCATTCTCTCCCTTTTAATTCAATCCTTCATTATTTACTTACACTGGTCTTGTTTGTAAAATCTCTTCGACACTTACCCTATCTTTTTTGATTGGTTGTGTACTTATACTTTACCAAGTGCGCTGGCATTGGTACCTGCCTCCTTGATAAGACTGAGTTGAAATCCCCTGGCACATTTCTAATTCCACCATTGGAGGTAAGTCCGAGTGCCCAAGTCTAATGTAATGGATCTCAAATTTTCAAAATCTAAAGTTTGCTGAGGGAATTTTTTGGGAAACAGTAGAGGCAAAATCTTTCCCAAATTGAGACTATTATTTTAATTTCCAGTTTGCTCAGTTTCACTTTCATAGCTATTTTTTTGAAATAGATTTTTAAATTTTCAAAATGATATTTTTCATGTATTGAAATTATGACATATATCATTTTTAGGATACTAGTATCAATTGATTGAAATATGTTGTTTAACCCTAGTTGCAATCCAAGACAAATCCCTCATTTGTCATAATACATATTTTGAAATCTGTGAAATTAAGTAGTCATTTATTTAGAATTTTCATTGACACCAATAAATTAGGTGTTCTATAAGTTTCTTTTAATCATTAAGCATATAAGCTTTTTTTTTTTTGACAGGCAGAGTGGACAGTGAGAGAGAGAGAGAGACAGAGAGAAAGGTCTTCCTTTGCCATTGGTTCACCCACCAATGGCCGCCGTGGCTGGCACGCTGTGGCCGGCGCACCACGCTGATTTGATGGCAGGAGCCAGGTGCTTCTCCTGGTCTCCCATGGGGTGCAGGGCCCAAGCACTTGGGTCATCCTCCACTGCACTCCCTGGCCACAGCAGAGAGCTGGCCTGGAAGAGGGGCAACCAGAACAGAATCCGGCGCCCCGACCTGGACTAGAACCCGGTGTGCTGGCGCCGCAAGGCGGAGGATTAGCCTAGTGAGCCGCGGCGCTGGCCCATAAGTTGTTAGAATCAGTAGTGCTTTGGATTCTGAGAGGATATGAGTAGCTTTAGTTTTACTTATCATTCTAGAAAATTTTTCAGAAGAGAGATGGTCTTTTCTGAAATATGTGTTGGCATAGAAAAGAGCATCCAAACTCATCTATGGTTTTGTATTTTGTTAATGCTTTTGGCTGACTACTAAAAGAACAACTTTTACTAGAATTTAACAACTTTTATGATGATATAATCATAAATTCTATTCTTACATCCAATTTAGCACATTTTCTAGAATTTCGTTTTGATGGCTTTGAAAATATGAATTAGAAATCATGAACTCTAATCTTAAGCTGGAAAGCTATATATCCACCTAAGATGATAAGAAATGAGGTGTAGAAAGTGAGATAACCTTATGCCACATGGGACAAGAAGTTACCTATAAAAGTGAGAAGGAGTTGACACCTGTTTTTGGGTATTCCACACCTAACATCTGGACATTTTTGCCTTTTTATCAGAGTTTTCACACACACACAAAGTGCAGATTACAACCACAAAGGAGACATTTAACTCCTTATCTGATGAAATTGAAATATTAGCAGAAATCACACATGGCTCATTATTAGAAGAGCTATCATTCAATCCAGAGCACATCACTGTGCTAGAAGAGATTAAAACCACATGAAATTTCTCAAAGGATGAAGACAGAACATTATGTGATTCAGACCTGTTCGTGAGCCTATTCTGGGCAGTGTCTTCCATCTGCACTGAGTGTTCGGAGAGCAGGTGGAGGCCCAGTGAGAGGCACACAAACACCAGAGTATGCCAGCCCAAAATATGGATTCATTGCCCAGCTGAGGCCAGTTGCAAACCCTTTCCAATTACCTTGGCCAAGCAAGACGATGAGTTGAAGGGTAGCCTCTTCCACATGGCAATTTCCTCAACTATGCACGATTTCCCACCAACCCCAGAAACAGAAAGGGACAACATGTGTGTGTGCAGGGTGTCACTCCTGGAAGACCCCAGCAACAGAAATTCACAAGAAACCCAATTGCATCCCATAAGCAGTACACAGTGACCCCAGAGGAGAGACACTGGAGTATTCATCCTGCTTACTCAGCTTTCAGAAACTGCTCTACAGCCAAGTTAGACCCCAGAGACTCTGCTCAATGTCAGACTCAGTCTGTGGGACCCTCAGGCAGGGTTGGGGAGCTGACTCACTCTGCCCTGGTGAGTCAGGAGAGTTGGGGCAGTTGGGTCTAGATTCCTGGCTCCTCTAAACTCCCCCCTGAAGTAACTCAGGAACAGAACCTGGAAGGGTGAAGTGGGACAATGGCTCAGCTGGTCTAAAATGAGTGAGGAGCCTGATGCTTTGTCTGTGAACTTGCCTCAAGCCCTCAGCAACGGTTAACATTCAATATGCACATCCTGTGCATGATCTCACTCTATTTGCATGTGTGCGTGTGTGTGTGCGCGTGAGACACAGAGAGAGGGAGAGACAGAGAGAGAGAGAGAGAGGGAGAGAGAGAGAGAGAGATCCTGGAAAGGAAGGCAGGAAAAATATCGAATTATAACAAAGTTTCTTTCTGATGATTGGCTTGGATGGTATTGAATTTTGTAGTATCTTCACATTTACAGCAACATTTCTGATACATTTGAGAGTTCCTCTGTGTTTTCCACAAGCTTTCTGTATTATTAGTAACTTATTAGTATGGTCTATTTGTACCCAAAAGATGAACTTATCTGTAATCATCACTAGTAACTACCTTCCTTCCTGTATGAGATCCTTTTCATGGTTAGTGTTTTTCTGCTTCCCTAGAACTACATCTCTCTTCTTAATCAGCTCTACTTGCCCTCTTTGGGCTGTGAGTTTCTCAGACTTTCTCTGCTATGTCTTAATAGGGATAATTTTTTTTGTTTCAAAGCCTTAATTTTATTTTTATAAGTCATCTATTTAGAAATATAATAAAATGACTGTTATACCTATATACATATTAAGCCAGATCTCTTCAAGTTGAGGCAGCATGATTCCAGATAACTTTTGGATGAACACAGGATTGACTAAATCACAGAAATTGGATTGAAACATTATACACACATAACTCTAATTTTGGAATTTGCATAGTTAGCCCTAACAATACTTCATATGTGTAGCACTGTTTCCTGGGTATCAAGAAGTGAGCAACGTACACAGAGTTGTGTCGTGATTCAGATCAAGTATACAGTGTAGTTTACTCCTGTGCAGTGCCAGCATAATATGCCAGGTCTTTATGGCAGCAGGGAGAAAAGATTTAAAAAAGCCAAATTCAATAACAGGTTTTATTTTAGGCTTTATGTTACTGAAATTTTAAATTTTGATAGTGTTTGGATTTGGGGAGGGATTCTATTAGTTTTTTAAAGGTTCATGTCATTCTATAGCATTATGTATCCCTCCCTTGCATAGCACTGATTACAAGATTAACTTCAAAAGAAGTTTAAATTTTTTTTCCTTAAGGAACTATTAGTGCCCTTCCCACTGAAAATGCATAGGAGAATATGATTAGTGAGAGTTACGGAAGGAGATCTTTATCCTGTAAAAATAAAATTTGATCATATATTAACTAATTTTTTTCCTAGGTAGCTGGATTTGTGACTGTTGTCAGCGAGTCCCCCCCCCAACACCCAGGAAAGTGGGCAGAAGGGGTAAAAACAGCAAAGAGGGATAAAATAGTTTTTTTTTTGTCACACTGTATATCCATTTAAGTGGAATATTTGGTGCCAATTTATTTACTTTTCATTTTTATGCCAATAAAAGTTTTTGAAATTAACTGTGAGCTTGAAATCTGCAAGCTGATTTACTTTATTATAAGTTGCTCTTACTCTTGAAAGTAATTATAGGTAGAAAAATAATTCATCTTCCAAAAGATTTTTTATCTCAGTACTTTGGCTCTCTCGAGAAACTAAGTTGCAAAATAGAGCAATTTAATTTAGACTACTTAACTATTTCTCCATTAGCTTGAGAAACATTTATTTTCATGAAGTTTTCCTAATCTTGTATTGGTTCTGGCCTACCATAGGTAGAGTAATTTAATAACTGAAGAACTTTAATAGCCCAAGATGATAAAATGACAAATGGCCTACACTAAGTTGATGTGGCTGGGTACTGAAGTTAACTGGTGCAGCCTGCCTGCCAGGAAATCATGTTGGATATACTGTTTTAGTGCTACTCGGGCCACCATGCTCCTCCCATCCCCACATGCCAATTATCTAACCTGGTCAGATAAGCATCCTAGGAATGCTGCCCAAACACCTTCACATCTTTCTCCCCACCCCCTGTGTCAGTAGGGCAGTGCCTCACCCTCACCTTGGAAGATCACAAAAGGTAGAGATCCCAGGAGCAGGAGCATGAGCAGGGACTTGTCCATCTCAGTCAGGACAGCAGGACAATGCTGCAGGCTGGAGGAGTCAGGCAGAACTGTGCCCAGGCTGAGGACAGGTTGTGCTCTGTGCAGATAAGGGCAGCTGAGAACCTTGACAGAACTGCTTCCTGATTATGGGCAGAAAATTCCTTTATATGCTTGCCAGTGGGCATTTCAGCAGTACCTGGGCACTGGAAAGCTTCCCAAATATCCAGCCCCTTTGAAGCTTGGGCTTGCCCCTTCTTGTCTCCTATTTGATGGTATTAGTGTTGGTTTTTCCTTCTATCACCCACAGGTTGAAGGTCATCCTGTTGCTGAGCTTATGTTGTCAATGATGGTGGTAGTGGCAGCAGTAAGCAGCTACTCAGTACCTTCCTGAAATCATGACCTGAGTCTGTTGCCAGGAGACAATATCTGCATTGAGATATACCTTCTGCTTAATACAGACGCATCAGAAACAGAAAAAACACCATCACAACAGTGTCTTCAACCCTCATTATGCCTCATAAAAATAACCAAGCTCCAAGACACTCAGCATTTTTTGGAGACCCAGCAAATAGAAGAAGCCAGATCACGATTGTGCAGATCATGATTGTGCAGTTTGAGTCTGATATCACAGCCCAAGAAACCATGGCAGTCCTATGGTATTCTGTCTCTCATCTTGCCAATAGACAACACTGTCAGGGCGAGAACCTTCACAGTCAGCGTCATCAGTGAACCAGAGCACTGTGCAGAGCACATGCTAATGCACAGAGCAGGCATCAGTACATACTGCTAGTAAACAAGGAAAGACACAGCAAATAAGTGAATGTGGGTTGGTCTGCTTTGCCAGAAGTCCCAATGCAGCCACAGTCTGAGTCCAGTTGCATTTCCTACCTCGAGAGCACAGCTCTAATGCAGGTGAACTCCCCATCCTCACCTTCTGAAAGCAAATATCGTGCACAGCAGAAACTGGAGGGGTTCGTGAATGATGAGTCCATGATTTTCCCAGACCCGCTACTGAGTGTCTGTGCTGTGTCCCCACTTGGGAGTGTATGCAGTGAGCCTCTGCAACAGTGGCTCTGGAACCCCAGAGATTCTCACGTTTGTCAGTCCTGCACCATCCCATCAGAATTTGTGCCAGTAATGGAGAAGGAGTAGAACATAAGAAAACCAGCACATATTGTGCTTATTGCATATAAGAGTTATTTTTCCCTTCTGAAGCCTTAATTTACTACTGTCACTCAGTATATTTTACAGCACTAAAGGAAGTTGCTTCCAGTAACCACACAAAATGTGATGCTGGAGTGGGAAGTGTTATCAGCAGGAGGATGTGAGAAATGACTGGTAATAAAGAAAACAATGAACTGGTGCAAGATTTTTGTGGATGGTTAAGTTCATGGAACATCTTGTCGGTGTGGGCAGTCCTTTTCTTGGGTGTTCTTTATTATGTCTCTGTTCTGGCTGGGCAGTTTGTTTTTTAATAAACCTACATTTATATATTTGTGGGATGCAGTTCCATTAGACAAAGTCTGTGACACTTCTCTCACAATGGGAACATCAATTGGAAATGTTCAAAGATCAAAATAGCTTCACTGCCAGATTAAGCTTACCCTGAACCTCATAAGAGGCTGCAACCCAGACTCCCAATGTTAGAAAGAACTCATAGGTATTCCTAATTCCTGCCTCTAAGCCAACATAGTTACCAATAAAGGTGTTGTTACCCCTCATAATGTCCCAGACTAGGGTTGTATTACATGGTAACCTAATCAGAGGTCATCAGGCACAATCTCCAACCAAGTCCAGGAAAATGCTCCTCTGACCACCCAGATCAGGGGTTGCCCCAGATAGAACCATGACACTGAAGTCTGACACACGTGGATTTTTAGCCTCCTTCCAGTATCTTTTTTTTCCTTTTCTTGGAAAGCAGATCTTTTGTTGTCAAGAGTAACAGAAACATCAAGAAGCTTCTGCCATGAGACAGGCTGAGAGCATTGATATTATCCCTGGATCCCATAACCACATGAGGTCCTGCAGTGGCATCTGGGGTCATTCCCTCCATTTCCAAGGGGAAGAAACCGAGGCACAGAGAACTCATAGCCAGGACGGATGCCCCTGTAGCTGGGCTTGAGCCTTGACTGCAGCCCTGTGCAAGCTGCTGTGTCGTTCCTGTAACTCGGTATCTATCCCCCAAACCGAATTTGATGTTGAAATTTGTAATGGGGGAGGGGGTGGCAGCAAACTCTTTTCATGGCTTCTGAAGATCTGACCTTGACCTTGTCAGCTCTGAGCCGATTTGCTAGTCTTGGCTGGAGGGGTTCCACCAGCTCCTCCCATCTAGAACATCGCTGTCTGGCCGGCTCCCTGCCTACTTCTGCCTGAGGCCAGGGGCTTGCCCTCTACCTTGGCTATTTCCTGCATGATGCTAACAGTCCATGCTGCGCTGAGACAGGCAGCTGGGGCCTGGGGCCCCGCCAGCTCCACCAGGTGGGTGGTGGTGGATGGATGGGGTCTGACAGCAGTGCCCTCTTTCCCCGCCCCTGCTCTGTTAGAGAGGCTGGCGGCACCTGGCATCAGGGTAGCACGGAGCTCTTTCACACTCTGCTCCCTGGTCCTTCCTGGCTCAGGCTCCCTCCCGACAGCCCCAGGCTGGAGGCAGATGGCTCAGCCGCTACACTGCGGAGCCAGGTGCCTAGGAGACCCCAATGCATCAAAAGCAGGTTTAACTCTGGGCTTCAGCGGGCCGAGACGGGCGGGTGTGGGAGGGTCACGTGTTTATTAAACACCTCGCAGCCAGCTGCTGCGCGGCCCCCCTGGAGGGGAGGCCCTCTGGTCTGGTGGCATGCTTGTGGTAGCCATTGCTGGTCACTGTTCCTCCTCTGAACAGTGGGAACAGGGGTCCCTGAGAAAGTGGGGGCGAGGGAGAGGTACGCCCAGAAACAACGCCCAGGGCAGATGCCAAGAGAGGGAGTTGACGTCCACACCACGTGAGGCGCTGTGTGCAGGGCTTGGAATGCTACTGCACCAGACACAGAGCTTACTCTCATCCTCTGCCACTCTGAGTCCTACCTGCAGGCAGCAGAGCACCCTCATCTGAAGTTTCTTTTCTTAGAAAGCTTTTATTTAATAAATATAAATTTCATAGGTACAGCTTTTGGATTATAGCAGTTCTTCCCTATACCCGCCCTCCCATCCCCACTCTCATCCCATCTCCTACTCCCTCTCCCATCCCGTTCTTCATTAAGATTCATTTTTAATTATCTTTAGATACAGATCAACTCTATGCTAAGTAAAGATTTCAAGAGTTTGCACCCACAGACACACAAAGTGTAAAGTACTGTTTGAGTACTAGTTTTACCATCAGTTCTCATAGTACAACTTATTAAAGACAGAGGTCCTACATGGGGAGCAAATGCACAGTGACTCCTGTGTTGATTTAACAATTGTCACTTTTATTTATGAAGTCAGTCATCACTTGAGACTCTTGTCATGAGCTGCCAAGGCTATGGAAGCCTTTTGAGTCCACAAACTCCGACATTATTTAGACAAGGCCGTAATCAAAGTGGAAGTTCTCTCCTCCCTTCAGAGAAAGGTACTTCCTTCTTTGATGGCCCCTTTTTTCCACTGGGATCTCACTCACAGAGATCTTTCATAGAGGTCATTTTTTTGCCACAGTGTGTTGGCTTCCCATGCCTGAAACGCTCTCATAAGCGTTTTAGCCAAATCTGAATGACTTAAGGGCTGATTCTGAGGTCAGAGTGCTGTTTAGGGCATTTATCATTCTGTGAGTCTGCTGTGTGGCCTGCTTCCCATGTTGGATCATTCTCTCTTTTTTAATTCTATCTATTATTATTAGCAGACACTTGGACTTATTTATGTGATCCCTTTGGCACTTATTCCTATCTTAATGATCAGTTATGCACTTAAACTGATCACTTTAACTAGTAAGATGGCATTGGTACCTGCCAACCTAATGGGATTTGAAGTCCCACGGCAAGTTTTTAGTTTTATTCTTAGGGGTAAGTCCGAGAGAACGTGTGCTGAACTCTATATCTCCTCCATCTCTTATTCCCATTATTATTTTTAACAGGGGTCCATTTTCAATTGGATTTAAACACCTAAGAATAATTCTACGTTAAGTAAAGAGTTCAACCAATGGTATTAAGTAGAACAAGAAGGGTGTTCCCCAACAAACCCTTTCCCTTACTCTGGAAAAAAAAAGAAAATAGTAAAAAGAATAAAATAATAAACTGTTCCTCAACAAGACAAGGGCTGATCAAGTCATTGCTTCTCATAGTGTCAGTTTCACTACTACAGGTTTGCTTTTAGGTGCTCAGTTGTCACAGATCAGGGAGAACATAGGATATTTGTCCCATTGAGATTGCCTTATTTCATTAAGTGTGACGTTTTCCCATTCATTTTGTTGCAAATGACTATATTTCACTTTTTTTACTGCTGTATAGTATTCTATAGAATACATATCCCATAATTTCTTTATCCAGTCTACTGTTGATTCCAGGTGTTAGCTATTGTGAATTGAGCTGCAATAAACATTAAGGTGCAGACAGATATTTTATTTGCCAATTTAATTTCCTTTGGGTAAATTCCAAGGAGTGGGATGGCTGGGTCATATGGTGGGGGCTATATTCAGATTTCTGAGGTATCTCCAAACTGTCTTCCAAAGTGGCTTGACCAGTTTGCATTCCCACCAGCAGTGGGTTAGTGTTCCTTTTCCCCCACATTCTTGCCAGCATTTGTTTTTTGTTGATTTCTGTATGAAAGCCATTCTCACCAGGGTGTGGTGAAACCTCATCGTGGTTTTATTTGCATTTCCCTGATTGCTAGTGATCCTGAACATTTTTTCATGTGTCTGTTGGCCATTTGGATTTCCTCTTTTGAAAAATGTCTGTTTAAGTCCTTGGCCCATCTCTTAAGTGGGTTGTTTGTTTTGATGTTGTGGAGTTTCTTGATCTCTTTGTAGATTCTGGTTATTAATCCTTTATCAGTTGCATAATTTGCAAATATTTTTTCCCATTCTGTTGGTTGCCTCTTCACATTCCTGACTGTTTCTTTTGAAGTACAGAAACTCCTCAAATTGATGTAATATCACTTGTTAATTTTGGCTGTCTGTTCTCTAATAATTTGATGGTGTTGGGTCATAGATTTAGATCTTCATGCCATCTTGATTGATTTTTGTGTAAGGTGTATAGTAGGTGTCTTGCTTCATGCTTCCTCATGGAAATCCAGTTTTCCCAACATCATTTGTTGAATAGACTGTCCTTGCTCCAGGGGTTGGTTTTAGCTCCTTGATCAAATATGCTGGTTGTAGATGTTTGGATTGATTTCTGGTGTTTCTATTTTATTCCATTGGTCTATCCATCTGTTTTTGTACCAGTAGCAGGCTGTTTTGATTATGTAATAGTATATCTTGAAATTTGGTATTGTGATGCCTCCAGCTTTGTTGTTGTTGTTTAAGATTGCTTTAGCTATTTGAGATCTCATGTACCTCCATATGAATTTCAGCATATTTTTTCTAGATATGAGAAGAATGTCTTTGGTATTTTGATTGGTATCACATTGAATCTGTAAATTGCTTTTGGAAGGATGGACATTTTGATGATATTAATTCTTCCAATCCATGAACATCGAAGATGTTTGTTTCTTCTTCTGTTTCTCTCTTTAATGTTTTGTAATTCTCATCATAGAGATCTTTGACATCTTGGTTAAGTTTATTCCAAGGTATTTGATCTTTTTTGGTAGCTATTGTGAGTAGAATTGATCTTAGAAGTTCTTTCTCAGCCGTGGCATTGTCTGTATATACAAAGGCAATTGATTTTTGTGTGTTGATTTTGTATCCTGCTACTTATAAGTTCCAATAGTCTCTTAGTGGAGTTATTTGGATCCCCTGAAAAAAGAATCATGCTGTCTAGAAAAAGGGATAGTTTGACTTCTTCCTTCCCAGTGCATATCCCTTTGATTTTTTTTCTTGCCTAATGGCTCTGGCTAAAACTTCAAGAACTATATTGAATAGCAGTGGTAAGAGTGGGCATCCTTGTCTGGTACCAGATCTCAGTGGAAGTGCTTCCAAATTTCCCCCATTCAGTATGATGCTGGGCGTGGCTTTGTCATAAATTGCCTTGATTATGTTGATGAATGCTCCTTCTATACCCAATTTTCTTAGTTTTCCTCATTAAAGGATGTTGTATTTTATCAAATGCTTTCTCTGCATCTATTGAGATAACCATATGGTTTTTGTTCAGCAGGTTATTAATGTGGTATATCACATTGATTGGTTTTCAAATGTTGAATCATTACTGCATACTAGGGATAAATCCCATTTGGTCTGGGTGGATCTTTCTGATGTGTTGTTGGATTCTATAGGCTAGAATTTTGTTGAGGATTTTGTGTCTATGTTCATCAGGGAAATTGGTCTGTAATTCCTTTCTCTGTTGCATCTTTTTCAGGTTTAGGAATTAAGGTGATGCTGGTTTTGTAGAACACATTTGGTAGCATTCCCTCTCTTTCATTTGTTTTGAATAGCTTGAGAAGAATTGGAGTTAGTTCTTCTTTAAATGTCTGGTAGAATTTAGCAATGAAACCATTCGGCCCTGGGTTTTTTCTTTGTTGGGAGGGCCTTTATTACTGATTCAATTTTGTTTATTTCTTCTCTAATTTTAATTAATTCTTTTCTCCTACTCGTTTTGGGTTTGGTTTACTGTTGTTTTTATAGATCTTTGAGATTCATTGATAGCTCATTTATTTGGTGCCTTTCCAATTCCTTGATGTAGGCACCAATTGCTATAAACTTTACTCTTTTTATTTATTTTATTTTTTTTGACAGGCAGAGTTAGACAGTGAGAGAGAGAGAGACAGAGAGAAAGGTCTTCCTTTTTCCGTTGGTTCACCCCCCAAGTGGCCACTACAGCTGGCGCATTGTGGCCGGTGTGCTGCGCTGATCTGAAGCCAGGAGCCAGGTGCTTCCTCCTGGTCTCCCATACGGGTGCAGGGCCCAAGGCCTTGGGCCATCCTCCTCGGCACTCCTGGGCCACAGCAGAGAGCTGGCCTGGAAGAGGAGCAACCGGGACAGAATCTGGCACCCCGACCGGGACTAGAACCTGGTGTGCTGGCGCCGCAGGTGGACGATTAGCCTAGTGAGCTGCGGCGCCTGCCTAAACTTTCCTCTTAACACTGCTTTTGCTGTATCCCATAATTTTGATATGTTGTATTGTCATCTTCATTTGTTTCCAGAAATTTGATTTCTCTTTTGTTTCTTCAGTGACCCACTGTTCATTCAGGAGCATGTTGTTCAGTCTCCATGTGTTGGCATACGTTCTAGAGATGCCTGAGTTTCTGATTTCCAGCTTCATTACGTTGTCTAAGGAGATCAATGGCATGATTCTGATTTTTTCCAGCTTTTATCTGGTACTATGACTCTGTAGATAAGTGTAATGTCTGCTTTCAGTGAATCTATAGAGGCTTGTAGTGGGTGTGGTCAGAGAGCTCTGTTCAGTTCTCCAGGGTTAATGACATGCCTAATGTGACACACCCAGGTTTGGTGTTGTAAATTTTCTCTCTCTCCTTTTTTAACCAGAAGGGAAGTATATTCTGCTCAGTTGAGCTCTTCTCCACAATGGAGACCAATGCCTGACCGCTAACCCCAGTGGGTATAATATTCGTCCTCTCTGTCCAAAGGACCACACAAAGGATCTGTGCAGTCCTCCGGCGGAAGTTCAGATTCCCCAGCAATGTCTCTCACCAGGTAACCAGGAACTCCCGAGCTTGTGGCATCTCCCACTGAGACTGCTCAAGTCCCAGCCACACTACGATTCTTCCCACACCCTCAGTTTTTTTCACAGTCCCAATTCAGAAGCTTCACACGGTCACAGGCTCCCAGCCCCGTGTTATTTCTCCCAACCAGAGTCAGGAGTTTCTGCTCCGCTGAATGCCAGGTGCAGACATGAGCTGGTACAGCTGTTACATATGTCCAAAATGGGGCCTGCTCTATTGGCTCATCATAGTACACCTTTGTAAAGTGATCAGAGAGAGAGAGAGAAACGTGACCATCCTGTCCCTTTTGTTTTTCTCCTCTAGTTTGGCTGGTACATTTTCCCCCACAGGGCTTTAAGCCCCATTCCCTCTAGGCTCTTCCTGCTGCTTTTTCGTCAGTGTCTTAGACTGCTGCGGTCTGGTCTCACCTCACTTCCCAGTGCTGGTGCGTAGGCTCTCAGCTGTTGGAGTCTGGAGCTGTGGGCGCCCACGCCCTCCACGTAGGTCCACCGTGTCCCTCTGATTTCGGTAGAGTTTCCTTTGCCATTTTCCCCTAACTTTTCCCTGAGACTACACTATCTTCTTCTTTCTTTTCTTTTTTTTTTTTTTTAGAAAACTATCTTTTCCTGGGCTAGAGCAGTAAGCTCCCTCCCTACTCTGCCATATTGGAACCTCTGGAAGCATTTATAATCATAGGACTCTAACAAATATTTGTAAATACAGTTTTACCACTAAATATAAATTAAGAAACCGTAATTCTGAAAAAGAAAATGATAGATTTGTGACACTGCTAAAAGAGACTCAAAAGACTAGTGAATCTTATGGGTTTCTATGCCATTTACTTAAAACAGTTTTGGTTCTATTCCTAAATGTTTTGTTTTCTAGATTTAAAGATTTTCTTGAAATTTATAGGGTTTTTAACACTTTGGTAAACTATGTATTTGTAATCAACATAAAATGTTTACCTTAGGGCCAGCGTTGTGGTGTAGTGTGTAAAGCCGCCGCCTGCAGTGCTGGCATCCCATATGGGCACCAATTTGAGACTCGGCTGCTCTACTTCTGATCCAGCTCTCTCCTGTGGCCTGGGAAAGCAGTAGAAGATGGCCCAAGTCCTTGGGCCCCTGCCCCTGTGTGGGAGAACTGGAGGAAGCTCTTGACTCCTGGCTTTGGATTGGCACAGTTCAGCCGTTGCGGCCACCTGGGGAGTGAACCAGTGGATGGAAGATCTCTCTCTCTCTCTCTCTCTCTCTCTCTCTCTCTCTCTATTTCTCTGCCTCCCCTTCTCTCTCTGTGTAACTCTGAGTTTCAAGTAAAATAAATAAATTTTGGGGCCGGTGCTGTGGCTCATTTGATTAATCCTCCGCCTGCAGTGCTGGGAGCTAGTCCCAGTTGCTCCTCTTCCAGTCCAGCTCTCTGCTGTGGCCTGGGAAGGCAGTGGAGGATGACCCAGGTGCTTGGGTCCCTGCACCCGCATGGGAGACCAGGAAGAAGCGCCTGGCTCCTGGCTTCGGATCGGCGTAGCTCCAGCTGTAGCGGCCATTTGGAGGGGTGAACCAACGGAAGGAAGACCTTTCTCTCTGTCTCTCTCTCTCACTGTCTAACTCTATCTGTCAAATAAATAAAAAATAAATAAATCTAAAAAAAGTTTACCTTTTAGAGTATTTTTATTTTTCATTGCCATGTGATTGTTCATATGGGTTGAATAAGAATATTTTCTCCCCATAATAGAATGCAAGTTGAATTACTGGCATATCTAAAAATAGTGCACAAAATTCATTCTTGATTTCAAAGGCTTTTAGCCTTTTTGTGAATAAATTGTTATCTTGATATCTCTGAAACTTCAAAAGTTCAGATACTGTAGTTCATATCTACCTTGGTTGGGTTTGCTGACTTTGAGAGTTTTCCAAATCTGAGAATGCTATGTGGTAAATCACATTTTTTTTACCATATTTAATACAAATAATCAATTAATAAACTATAATGTTTTGCTATTAGATCATAACTCTGTTTATTGCTTGTAAGATGCAAATGAGATTTTTAAAAATGATCTTGTTGGTTTTGTTCTACTTTTTTTCCATTTTTGAGCTCTGTACCTATTGCCTGTCAGAATTCTACAGAAGTATAATTCTTAGTGAGATAAGGGTAACCTGATGCTTTGAGATGATGGTTCTCACCTGCACAAGTAATAAAGTTATTTTCAATGATGGACTTAACATAGCCTAAGGACCCTTGTTTCTACCTCACCCTCATTTGTTGCTCAAATGTGGCTGAAAATACTTTTCTTTTTTCTTTCTCTCTTTTTAAAATATTCCCTCCTCAAAGAAACCTTTTATTTCATCAATCTTGCTCCTTCAGTGAGACCAGATAAGACCAAACAGCCAAGACCAAATTAATCCTGGCAATGTAGAGCAAATGGAGCCTAGTAGTAGCTGATCAATGGTGCTTTCAAGAAAAAGATGACAAGGTAGGAATATGTGACTTAAGATGGAGTCACTGACTTCAACCCTAAATTAAAACATAAGGACAGGAGGTTATACAGAAGGGATTCCTATGCATGATTACCTGATGGTAATTATCACAATATACTGCTAGAGCTGCAGCCTCTACAAAGGGCTGCCATTTCAAACATATGCTAACTAGATATGATGCTTGGATTTCTCATGCCTTATGTTAGAATATGTATGATATGTATGATATTATATATATATATATATATATATATATATATATCACATACTGGAGTAGTCAGGCCTGAGATAGCTCTTTGGCATTCTGGCAATGAGCAAGCAAGAACTGGGACTGAGAGTATGACTAGCAATCTAGAAAAACAAAATGCCCAAAAATCTGTACATCTCCAGTCACTCGTGATATACTGCAGGAGGCAAAGGAGATCACTCTTGGACTGTACATCTTGCTGCGTATTGCCACTTCCGGAAAAACAGGGAGGTTACCAGCTCACTTGTGACTGTGAAACACCATGTTATCTGATAATTCAAATTTTACTCTAAAAATTGTATTGTCTTTTAACTCAGTCACCTAGCTTCCTATGAATGAGTGCTATAGGCAAGCAGATAGGATAAATTCGATTAGGTTTGTGAGCTGTAAGACCACACCCCCTGTGTGATCTCATGCCTCTACTTGACCCCACCTGTACACCCACCTGCCAATCAGACTACTACTTGTTCTCAAACTATACTTTATATGTTGTATGTGTGTGTAGGTGAAAACTGCTGAAATCTTTACTTAGCATAGAGTTGGTTCTCTCTATATAAAGTTAAACTAAAAATGAACCTTAATGAAGAATGGGATAGGAGAGCGAGAAAGAGGTGGGAAGGGAGATGGGAGGGCGGGTTTGGGGGAAGGAACAACTATATGCCTAAAGTTTTACCTATGAAGTTTGCATTCATTAAATAAAAGCTTTAAAATAAATTGTCAGTAAAGTAGAAGTACTAGAAAAGAAGGAAGACAGTATATATTGCATGAATTGGATATGTTAATGGATTAAATTGGCATTGTGGGGATTTAATTTACTATCCCCACTTAGTGTATTTTGATGATTTAAAAAATGTTGCTAGCCTTAAATATACAGAGTGTAATGTTGGAGTTAGAAGTGTTATCAGCTGGAGGATTAGAGAAATGAGCTTTGACAAAGAATACAATGATTTGGTCAAACATTGTCGTGGATATCAAGGTCCTGGGACATCCTGATGGGGTCTCCTCAGGGAAGGGTAGGGCAGTCCTTTTTCAGGTGTTCTTTGTCATGACCTCTCTGGCCAGCTGGGCCCTTCTGTTGTAATAAACCTGCGTTTATACATTTTCGGGATGCAGTTCCGTTAGATAAAGTTTGCAACACCTCTTTTACAATGTGAACATCAACTGGAAATGTTCAGATCAAAATAGCTCGACTTCTAGATGAAATTTACCCTGAACCCCATGAAGGCAGCCTCCACGACTCAGTGTTGGCAGAGACCTAATAGGTATTACTAATTCCTGCCTCTGTGACAAGATTATTACCAATAAAGACATTGTTACTCCCCAAATGCCCCAGACCATGACTGTATTTGATGGTAACCTACTCAAGTGTCATCAGGTATAATCTTTCCAGGGCAGGAAGCTTCTCCTTTAACTACACAGAGTGTGTATTCAGAACCACTGCAAGGCATCCAGGCGCACATCAACTCCAGCAGATTTTCCGAGATGTGGATAGGCTGAACACCAACACAAGGAATGCCCTGGAAGAGCCCATACTCTGAAACTTGACACTCCTGTTTAGAAACCTCCTTCCAGCATCTTCAACTTTGAAGCAATGGCAAGTGCCATTATTTGGTTATGTTATGTGTGCGCCCCCCAAAGTTTAATGGGTTTGAAACTTGGTCTCCAGCATGCAAGAAGACTTAAGTAGTGGAACTTGCTAGATGAACACTGGGGCACTGGGGCTCCACTTTGAAAGGGGACACTAATGCAGATCTCTCTACTGTGATTTTCCTTGAAGCACTCGCTGGTTCTAAAGCCAAACCACGCTATATGCTTGGCTTCTTGTGACTCTTCCAGCTTATATCTTCTCCTCCTTCTTAGTTCCCCCATGCACTGATGTCTTCATCCAGACCAAGGACAAATTGTCACAATCATAATGGTGGAATTCTCCTTTAGGAGAAAACAGCATTTCTTAGCAGTGGCCCTTGATCAGTTCCCAAATCAGCATGGTTAGCACGCGACCTCTTGCAGTGCATTCTCGTATGGATTTTGTGTGTTGCATCAATTCTGTAAGCACTACATCTGATGGAAGAGCTGCTTATTCTGGAACTCTAAATTAAACCTATAGGTATCAACTGCATTGACCCCACTCTCAACTTCTGTGTGTGGTCACTCCACCTACCAAATGGCATGATCCACTTCTCTTTTGACCTCCACCAACACAAGCCATGCATGTTGTACCTGTGTCTTTTCATCCGTTACTGCTCAGGTGCCAGAGTGTTTCAGGTGGTGTGCATAAGAGGTGCATGGATGATTGATGTTTATGAATTTAGAGCAGAAAGCCTGGGAAAGTCGTCTCAGTCTTCATGTCAGTTTCCCAGGTGACATCACAGTGTATCGTCTCTCTACATGTCAGGGCCAAGCATGCCCTCTTTCACTGTTCTTTGACATCATTCTCCAGACCCTGTAACCACCACTCACACAGAAAGCACTGGAGAACTCCCACTAGGACCCACTTGGTAAAGTGAGCTGCCACATAGCCTTATCTGCTTTCTGGGTCAGAAACAAGTATTGGAGTGTTCTCTTATCTCAGGACTGCTAGTGGAAAGTCTGTACTCTTCTCTGAGTACAGGGACGTGGGCTGCTGATGAGCCTAAGGCAGTCCTCTCTGTTCTTGTTGATCCCATTAGTTTGTGCTGCTAAATCAGCTGTGTTTGAGAGTTTGATTCATGATCCAGATACTTCCTGCTAGCTTTTTTGTTCTTAAACTACCTTTGGGATTTATTTATTTGCATTCAAAAAAACTTTTAGATTTGTTTATTTATTTGAAAAGCTGAGTTTACAGATGCAGAGAGTGAAGGAAAGCGAGAGTGAGAGCGACAGAGAGAGAGAGAGAGAATCTTCTATCAGCTGGACCTGTCCAAAGCCAGAAGCCAAGAGCCTCCTCCAGGTTTCCCATGTGGGTGTTGGGGCCCAAACACGTGGGCCACCTTAGACTGCTTTCCCAGATCATTAGCAGGGAGCTGGACTGGAAGTACTGGGACATGTACCGTATAGTATGCCAGTGCCTTAGCCAGAGGCTTAACCTATTATGCCACAGTACCTGTCGCTGTATTTTTTTTTTAAATAATAACGTGTTTGTGGATTGCATATGCCATTTCTATATATGTATGTAGTGTGTACAGATAAAATTAGAGTTCTCAACATTTCTCATCTTTAGCATTATTTTATTATTGGAACCATGGAAGTCCTTTCCTCTATTTGTCATACAATCTTGCTAACACATCCAATACTATAATGAAGAAGAGTGGTGAAACTGTATATCCTTGTCTTATTTCATATGAGAGGGAAAATGCTTTCAACCTTCCCCCATTCAGTGTGATATTGAGTTTTCATTCATCATGTATAGCCTTTCTAATTTTGAAAAAATGAAATTTAAACTTAAATACACTAAAAAGGTCAACAAAAGAAAAATAACTTTTAGAAGATAAATAACATTGGGGCCAGTGCTGTGGTGTAGTAGTCGATAAAGCCGCTGCCGGCAGTGCCGGCATCCCATATGGGTGCTGGTTCATGTCCCGGCTCTCCACTTCCTATCCAGATCTCTGCTATTGCCTGTGAAAGCAGTACAACATGGCCAAGTCCTTAGGTGTGGGGAGCAATCCGGACTAGACTAAGTTACTCGAATTAAGACTTATTCTATGCATCTGCTCTCCCACAATATGGCGCTGGGAGAGAAGTAAACAGCTTCCGCACAGCTGCCTCCAGTTCAACTAATAAATTGTAGGACTTGCTCCTGATTGGAGAGCAGCGTACTCGGCGTGTGGGCAGCCGAGTTGGGATTGGCGGAGGAGGACTATAAAGGAGGAGAGAGACGGCATGCACCAGGAACATCTATGGGGAACATCTAAGGGAACCTGTGCAGCCCCCGAGAAGAGCCGGCCGGCGGTGTGCCGCTCCCCTGCGGAAGTGGGGAAAGCGGCCAGGGGGAACCGCCCTTCCACGGAGGTGGAAGGGATAGTAGCCAACCCGGGAAGAACCAGCAGCAAACCCGGGGAGGGCCGAGCAGACGAAAGAACAGCGCAGGGTCCTGTGTCGTTCCTCCGCGAAGAGGGGGAGCGACACTTAGGCCACTGCACCTGCATGGGAGACCCATAAGAAGCTCCTGGCTCCTGGCTCCTGGCTCCTGGCTCTTGGCTCCTGGCTCCTGGCTCCTGGCTTCAGATCAGCGCTGCTCTGGCCATTGTGGCCAACTGGGGGAGTGAACCAGTGGAAGGACCCTCTCTCTCTCTACCTCTTCTTCTCTCTCTGTGTAACTCTGACTTTCAAATGAATAAATAAATCTTCAAGAAAAAGATAAATAATAAATACAAATGATTAGAAAGATTAACAAAGAAAAGAGAATGAACTCAGATAAATAAAATTAGTGATGAAAAAGAGACATTATAAGCCATACTATAAAAATATAAAAAATGATAAGAAAGTACTATGAGCAACTCTATGCTAAAAAATTGGAAAACCTCAAAGAAATGGATAAATTCATGGATTCATGTAGCCTACCATAACTAATCAAGAAGATAGAGGAAATTTAAACAAAGCTATAATGAACAATGAGATTGAGCCAGTAATTAAAAGTCTCCCATCAAAGATCAAGAAATGATTCACACTGAATTCTACAAAAAATTTAAAGAGGAACCAATTGCAATATTTTTCAAACCGTTTCAAAAGATTGTACTGCCAAACTCTTTCTATAAGGCCAGCATCATTCTAATGTTATAATCAAAGACACAATACACAAAGAAAAGTACAGAAAAAATATCCTTTAAGAACATACAAGTAAAAATTCTCAGTAAATACTAGCAAGCCAAATCCAGCATTGCATCAAAAAGAATATACACCATGATTAAATGGGACTTTCCCTAAAGATTCAATGTCATAAATCATGTAACAGAATGAAGGGCAAAACTGTAGGGTCATCTCAACCGATGTGAAGAAAGCATTTGATAACATTGCATGTCCCTTCATGATAAAAGCACAGAACAATTGGGTCCTTGCTTCTGTTTCATCATTTGATGTGTCTTATTTTATGCCAATTTCATGGTGTTTAGATTATAAAAGCTTTGTACAATATTTTGAAATCAAATATTATAATGCCTACAGCTTTCTTCTTTAACCTCAGGAATGCATTTGTTATTTGGGGTCTTTTGTTGTTACATAAAAATTTTACTAGTGTTTTTTTTTTCTACTTCAATGAAGAATATTTGTGGTATTTTAGTGGAACTTTCAGTGAATATGTAGATTGTCTAGGCTAGCATGGACATTTCAACAAGGATAATTCTTCCAGTCTATGAATACAAGAAGCTTTTCATTCATTTTTATCTTCTTCAATTTCCTTTATCTGTGTTAATTTTCATTGTAAATATTATTCATGGGGCTAGCAGTATGATGTAGTGGGTTAAACCACCACATGCATGCTGGCTGCTCCACTTCTGATCCAACTCCTTGATAATATGCCTGAGGAATCAGTGGAAGATGACCCAATTACTTGGGCCCCTGCACCCACATGGGAGACCTGGATGAAGCTCCTGGCTCATGGCTTTGGCCTAGCCCAGCACTGGCTGTTGGGGTCATTTGGGGAGTGAACTAGTGGATGAAAGATACAGCTCCCTGCAACCTTTTCTCTCTTTATGTAACTCTGGCTTTCAAATAAATAGTTAAAACAATCACTCATTTCCTTGGTTCAATTTATGCCCATGTTTTTCGTTTTATTTTATTTTTGTAGCTATTGAGAATGGATTTGCTTTCTTGATTTTTTTTCCTCAGAAAGTTTATTATCGGTGTATAAAAAAGCTACTGACTTTTATATGGTTGTTTTGTATCCTTCAAACTTCCATAATTGAATTCCATAATTCATTTTTCAGTTCTAAAAGTATTTTGGTGAAATCCTTAGGTTTTCACATATATGTATAAAATTGTACCATCTGCAAACAGAGATATTTTGACCTACTCTTCTCGTATGTGGATATCTTTTCATGCTCTCTCCTTCCATATGTCTCTAAGAATTTCAGTACTAATATGAGTATTGAAAAAGGACATTCTTGCATTATCCCTGACCTGAAAGAAAATATCAGCTTTTCCCCATTCAATGCAATGGCATATGATCTTCTTCTTGTGTTCTTGGGTACAATTTGTTAGTATTTTTGTTGACAATTCTTGTATCCATGTTCATCATGGATATTGGTGGCAGCTTTCTTGTGTTGTTGTTGTGTATCTGTGTAATGCTTACCTTATAGAATTAGTTTTGAAACATCCCCTCTTTTCCAATACTTTGTATACAAGGAAAAGAAGTGGTGTTAGGTCTTTGTTAAATATACATCAAATTCTGCAGTAGAACCATTACTCCATAGTACCAGAGTTAGTTCATTTAAAGGTAGAAGCCCCATACCTGATTTTAGTCCACTAAGAATTGAGTCATAAAATGCCCCCACATCAGCACTGCTCACTGAAGCCAAACTTCTAGCTTATGAACCTGAGGAAAACATTAAATACATATACAGCCCACAGCACAGTCCACAGCCTCAGAATCTGAGTTTTGGAAGAAGGCCTGAGAATCAGCTTTTTTGGATCTAGACTTCAGGCTCTGGCCAGCACATTTTCATTATGGGGTGGAGGTCATAGCTCTTGACACAGCTTGGCTTTTGCAGTCACTGGGGAGTGAACCAGCATATGGAAGATTTGTTTCTCTCTCTCTCTGCCTTTCAAATAAATAATTATGAGAATAAATAAACAAATAAATAAGTCTTTAAAACACACTAAAAGCCCAGCAACAACAAGAAGGGTGATAACTCAAAGCCAAATATTTCAGATAAATTAAGTTGGGTCTTGTTATTTCTGGTCCCATTAAAAACAACCACAATAAACAGACTGAATTAATGAGGGATATTCTTATTTTGTTAAAAATTGCCCTTTAGACCTAAATCTATGTCCTGATACCATCAACTTATTTAAGGAAAACATCAGGGAAACTCTGCAAGACATTGTCATAGGCCAAGACTTCTTGGAAAAGACCCCAGAAGCACATGCAATCAAAGAAAAAATAGAAAGATGGGATTACATCAATCTAAGAAGCTTCTGCACTACAATGGAAACACTTTAACAATGTGAAGAGGCAACCGACAGAATAGGAGAAAATATTGCAACTGATAAACGATTAATATCCAGAGTGTACAAAGAGCTCAAGAAACTCAACAACAACAAAACAATCCAGTTAAGAAATGGGCAAAGGACCTGAACAAGTATTTTTCAAAGGATGAAGAACAAATGGCCAATAGACACATGAAAAGGTGCTCAGGATCACTATCAGGGAAATGCAAATCAAAACCACAGTTAGAATGGCTATCATCCAAAAAAAAATGATAAGTACTGGCAAAGATATGGGGGAAAAGGTATCCTAATCCACTGTTGGTGGGAACGTACACATGTATTGAAATGTCACACTGTAACCCATACATACATACAATTATTGTTAGTAATAATTAAAAATCAATAAATGTTAAAAAATTTAAAAGTAAAAATCCTTTCAGGAAGCATCTGGATCATCAAATGAACTCTCAAACAAAATTGGCTTAGCTGCAGGAAGTTACTGGGAATGACATAGAACAGAGTGGACAGCCCCTGGCCCATCAGCAGCCTACTTCCTTGCACTCAGTCTGTGTCCTTGCTGGTGGGGAAGCCGACAGAACCTTGGCAGAGCCATGCCACCATCAGAACTGTGATAAGAAGAGAGCACTCTGATATCTGTATCTGCTCAGAGAGCAGATAAGGCTGTGTGGCACCTCCTTTTATCGACTGGGGCCTTGTGGGCATCTCCAATGCAGATTTCACTTTCTGTCTGTGCAGTGGTTATGGTGTCTGGAAACGATGCCAAAGAGACAGTGCGGGAGGGCATGGTGGGGAGTCTCCCTGCTTGGCCCTGACATACAGAGAGGTGATCATACTCCACTGTCATCTGGGAAATTGACACAAAGACTGAGAGTCTTGACTTCCCCAGGCTTTCTGCCCTAGTTTTTAATCACCAATCACCCAAGCCTCTCATATGCACTGTACCTAAAGTATTCTGGCCTCTGAGCAGTGACAGATGGAGGACACAGTGCAACATGCATGGCATGTGTTGGAGGGGGCAAGGGAGTAGTGGCTATGCTGGTGGCCTGGGTATACTGACACACAGGAGAGGTCTAGGGTGTACTCATATGGTTTAAATCAACAGGTTTCATTCAGAGTTCTGGAATAAGCAGCTCCTCTTGATCAAAGTTACACACAATCCACTTAAGAATGCGGAGTAAGAAGATGTACATTCACCTTGGTAATTTGGGAACAGATCAAGCGCCAGTGCTGAGAGCAGGCTGTTTTCTCCTCCTAAAGGAGCATTTGATTTTTGTGGTCTATTGAGCACAAGTCTGGGGATGGTGGAATGGAAGTGGTCAACACTAAACTCATTAAAGAGGAGACAGGAAGGGGCACCCAAATGCTCCAAAGGAACTGGCTGTGTGGGAAGCTTTCTGGATCCGTGGTGGTGGTGGGACTCCCACTGGCAAGTGGAAAGGAAACTTCTGCCCACAGCTGGAAAGAAGTGCAGCCCATGTCCTCAGCTGCCCTCATCTGCACACAGAGCAGCCCATCTCTCCCATCCTGGGCATAGTACTGCCTGACTGCTGGCACCCGGCTGCATCATCCTGCTGTTCCAACTGAGATGGCTAAGTTCCTGCTTACATTCCTGCTATTGGGAATTTCTCCTCTTGTGATCTTCCAAGGTGTGGGTGAGGTCCTGACTGACTGTGACAGTGGATGAGGAGGAATGGTGAGGGTATCTGGGGAGAAACTTGGGGTATGGATTTGACCAGGTTGTGTATTTGGCATGTGGGGAAGAAGTCACGGTCAGGATTCTGGGACTATCTCCCAGCAAGATTTTGAGACTCTCTCTCTCTCAATCTCTGTGTGTGTGTGTGTGTGTGTGTGTGTTTATGTGTATGTGTCTATCTTGATGACCTCAACAACAAAAAATTAACCACATTAAGAAATAACAGTAAATGCCTGAGAAACACACAACCCAGGAAGATATAGTAATGCCAGATATATGAACAGTTATGAACAGTTTTGAAACCACATAAAGTTCTATTTTCATCCTTTGAAATCTTTATGTGGCTTTTTAAATTTTTTTTATTTATTTGAAAGAGTTAGAGAGGGAAGGAGGGAGGGGAGAGAAGGAGGGAGAAAGAGAGCGAGATCTTCCATCTGCTGGTTCACTCCCCAGATGGCTGTAATGGTAGGGGCTTGGCCAGACTGAAACCAGGAGCCAAGAGCTCTTTCCAGATCTCCCACATGGGTGCAGATCCCCTATGGGTGCCAGTTTGAGTCCCAGTGGCTCCACTTCTGATCCCATTCCCTGCTAATGTACCAGGGAAAGCAGTGGAAGATGACCCAGGTACTTGGGCCCCGGCACTCACGTGGGAGACCTGGAAGAAGCTCCTAGCTCCTGGCTTCAGCCTGTCCCAGATCTAACTGTTACAGCCATTTGGGGGAGTAAATCAGTGGACGGACCTCTCTCTCTGTTTCTTCCCCGCTCTCTTCTCTCTCTATATCTCTTTCATATAAATTAAATAAATATTTAAAAATCCTAAAGGAACCAAATATTAATAATCTAGATACATGAAAAAATAAATCATTTTGAAAATTTCAAAAGTTGTTTCAAAACAACAGCTATGAAAATTGAAGCTTTTGGGCAAACTAAGATCTAAAACTATTTTCTTAACTTCAGATTTTACCTCTTCTATTCCTCCAAAACTTACCTCAGCAAACTTCACACTTAGAAAATTTGAGATCCAATCCATTTGACTTGGAAGTAAAAGAAAGGCCCTATTGAGAAAGTATCAGAGTGTGCTTTGCCTTGAGACCATCAGTGAAGCTCACAAACACAATTGGCTTCTCCAGCAAAATCCAGGTAAAAATGGTACAGAACAGGGGGTGGAGGAGCTTCAACACTAGCAGCACCAGGAAAGCCTTGAAAATCAGGCCCAGTTCCTAGGTCCCAGGCACTAGGCACATGACGCACGTTAGCCAGGAAAGCTGGAGTTTTCTCATAGACATTTACACAGCTTCTTTACATTCTTCTTTGGATGTCCCCTAGGAATGTCTATGATTTTATTCCCACATGGAAAGATCTTTAGTTTCCAATTTCCTCATAACAGCTGCCTCACAAACAGCAAGACAATTACTCACGGAGTGGAAATCCGTAGTCCCTAGACATTACCTTGTGGATGAGAACGCTAATCTGCCTGTACTGTGATAGGAGCACAAGGGTTGCTCTTGATTCTATACACCGTGTGTTTGTGCCCCCAACTTTAATTCAAGCTTCATTGTCTTCTAGGAAAATGTCACATGGTATTCTTCGGTCCTGAGATTTTGAGAATTCTCCTATTAAGAGGACAATGTTAGAAACTAGACTGCTCCGCAGCACCACTGCATCTCCTGGATGTGCTGTGTCACTGTCTCAGTGGCGGCTCTGGAATCTGCTTATGCACAGGCTGAGCCCACTAGAATCATGGCTGGTAGCTGCTCTTGTGATACCACATTTATTATATCAGTTAGTTTTGTTGTCCCATTTTTGTCTGGAAGCATATCTGACATTCTTCATGAAATAACAGATTTCTCAAGTTGTAGGATTTTCTGGCAGCCTCCTGTCACAACTTCTGTCACAATATCATGCCAGAAAACTGGCCCACAATAACCTTTCAAAAGGATTAAGCATTGCCATTGCTACAGGTTTGAATTAAATATCTTAATCAATGTCTTTGATTAGTACTGTTTACCATTTTGCAGAGACCTCATTGTGTACACATCCATCTAGCAGACCTGTCCAAAATAATTAGTATGCTAGGTAAAATATTTCCAAAGGAATTGCTGGGATGTAGACCTTAAAATACCCCAGTGACTACTGTTTTCCACTCTCAACTTAAAATTAATGCTTTTTCTAGTGATTTAATTTGTAGGTCTAATGAAATGTCTGATTTTGCTGTATGTGTCTATCAAATCCAAAGATGTTTTGCTCTTCCTGTAATTTGGACCTTTCTCACTGATAAAGCCTCGAAAACACAGTAATTTGTTCACCTGTGTTTAGAATGTCTCTGCTGTCCAGTCCCAAGTTATCCCTCTAAATTTGACAGAGTTGGGGTGGGTGCTGTGGCATAGCGGGTCAAGCCACTGCCCGTGACACCAGCATCCCACATGGGTGCCAGTTCATGTCATGGGTGCTCTACTTCCATTCCAGCAACATGCTAAAGACCTGGGAAAAGCAGTGGAAGATGGCCCAAGTGCTTGGGCCCCTTCATTCACATGGGGGTCCTGGATGAAGCTCCTGACTCCTGGCATCAGCCAGACCCAGCCCTGGCCCTTGTGGTCATCTGAGGAGTGAACCAGTGGATGGAATCTCTCTCTCTCCCTCTCTGTCGTTTTGACTTTCAAATAAATAAATACATCTTTAAAAACAAACTAAAAAGACAAGTTTAACAAATAAAGAATAAATTTGACAGTTTTCTGAGCTCCCTATTTGACCATGCTGATCAATCACCTTCAGTTTCTCATCTCTTCTTAGGTCCTTTTTGGCTCTCTTCTTGGACTTATCTTGACATCATCAATATAGTGCATGATATTTTCTTTCTCTTTTTTAATTTTTTTATTTTGATCGACAAAACAATTGCAGATTTTCACAGTAGACAGTGTGATGATACCTCAACACATGTTTTCATTTATCACTTCTTTTTACTGTAAACACTCAAAATTGTGTCTATTAGCTCTTTTGAAATATGGTAGTGATTGTTGTTCAGCATAGTTAGTCTAGTCCGCTCTAGAACATTAGAAGTTATTCCTCTACCTGCACACCTGTTCCATCATCTCTACATTAATCCTTCTACTGAACTCTTTTCAACCTCTGAAAGCCACTATTCTACTCTCTCTACTTCTATGACATCAACTTTTCTAGCTTCCAAGAGCAAGAGAGAACATGCAGTATTTGTTTTTCTTTTTTTATTTAGTAAATATAATTTTCCAAAGTACAGTTTATGTATTACAACGGCTATTTCTCCCCCATAACTTCCCTCCTACCCGCACCCCTCCCATCTCCCGCTCCCTTTCCCATTCCATTCACATCAAGATTCATTTTCAATTCTCTTTATATACAGAAGATCGATTTAGTATATATTAAGTAAAGATTTCATCAGTTTGCACCCACACAGAACATAAAGTGTAAAATACTGTTTGAGTACTAGTTATAGCATTACTTCACATTGGACAACACATTAAGGACAGAGATTCCCACATGAGGAGTAAGTACACAGTGACTCCTGTTGTTGACTTAACAATTTGACACTCTTGTTTATGGCGTCAGAAATCTCCCTAGGCTCTGGTCATGAGTTTCCAAGGCTATGGAAGCCTTTTGAGTTCACCAACTCTGATCATATTTAGACAAGGTCATAGTTAAAGTGGAAGTTCTCTCCTCCCTTCAGAGAAAGGTACCTCCTCCTTTGATGGCCCATTCTTTCTACTGGGATCTCACTCGCAGAGATCTTTCATTTAGGTCTTCCTTTTTTTTTTGCCAGAGTGCCTTGGATTTTCATGCCTAAAATACTCTCATGGGCTCTTCAGCCAGATCCGCATGCCTTAAGGGCTGATTCTGAGGCCAGAGTGCTATTTAGGACATCTTCCATTCTATGAGTCTGCTGTGTATCTCACTTCCCATGTTGGATTGTTCTCTCCCTTTTTGATTCTATCAATTAGTATCAGCAGACACTGGTCTTGTTTGTGTGATCCCTTTGACTCTTAGACCTATCATTATGATCTATTGTGAACTGAAATTGATCGCTTGGACTAGTGAGATGGCATTGGTACATGCCACCTTGATGGGATTGTATTGGAATCCCCTGGCACATTTCTAACCCCACCATTTGGGGCAAGTCAGCTTGAGCATGTCCCAAATTATACATCTCCTCCCTCTCTTATTCCCACTTTTGACTCTTTTCACTTATATAGTGTTCTCCAGGTCATCTATGATATTGAAAAATGATATGATTTCATTGATTTCTGTAGATGGACTATTATGTATGAATGCACCACATTTTATTTTTAATTTGTATAATATATTTTATTTTGATGTAATATCATTTATGTTTCATAATATCTGAGTATTTGTTAATAGCCATAATTATTTCATCTGAATCCACAGAGCCCTAAATCTAACACCCAATAAATATGACATCAATCAGTTCATCAAGAGATGGCTATATAAACACACTGTACATATGGAGATTCATACACACACACACACACACACAGATAATATTATTATTCTTAAAAATAAGCAACTCCTGTCATTTGTTAAAACATGAACCTAGGAAACATTACTTCTCTGTCTAAGGAGAGGAGAGATGAAATTAGATCATGTGCATATTTTGTCCTGTGATTCTAGCAGCATCCATACCTGCAATGAGTCCCCATAATGCTGAACATGAGCATCATTTCCAGGCAGTGCAGGTGATCTCTGTTCTCGTTTAGATGTGACAGTGATGCGTCTATTGCTCAACATGGCCTTTTTCTTCCTGCAGCCTTTGCTCTCCAGTGCAGATTCTGTAATGACTATTTTATGGGCATCTGCACAGATACGGAGACAACATGCACTGCCAGTTATGGTGCTTCCTGCAGGAGTTTCAGATTATCAGATAAAAACAACAGTAAGTATACTAAGGACTTAGAGCTTCTGCTAAAGAAATGTGGCTGTCTTTCCTAATCCTTCAGTGCTCAAAACATCTTCTAAGTTCTCACATTTGGATGCAGGGATTCTGTGGAGAGTGAGCTTTTGAGCCTGGAGATGAGGTCCTCAAACGGCACAGGGTGGAAGGGGACTGACTGGACCTGTGGTCACTCACTGCAGTGGTGATCCCTTCTTGAGTCTCCTGAGAGCCCCAACTCCCTACACATTAGGGTCTAGGATCATTAATGGTTCTGTTTCTCCAATTCTACCCTGGATGCCTCTTCTCTGCTTGTCTACTGTTGACCAATCTTCTGTTTCAGCTGAGAGTCCCCTGCCCAGGAAACCTTCGACCCTCCAGCATATTCACATGCATGACCTCAGTGTTTACACAGCAGCTCCACCAAGGTCATCTCATAACATCCCTCCCGATGTCCACTAATTCCTGCCTGCAGTTATTGGTTCATGATATCAGGGAGCTGGTGTTGCTCAATGCTCCAGTTGCCCCTACTGCAGCAACAGAACTCAGCAGGTTTTCAGCAAGTGTTTGGGCCTGCCTGTCTGAGACAGAAGCCTCCAGGCTAATGTCTACCTCTAGAACCATATCTTATTCCAAGTACATCACTGCCCAGTATCAGAGAATCCAGGGAGAAGGAAACATATCAATGTTGCTGCACAGGGGTGCCAGGTTAGATTTATGGTTGCATTTCTTATCTCTCATGAAGTTTTTTCTCTGTTTTCTTCCACAGTGTCTTTCCCGTCTCTTGGATATAATGATTGTTCACCAGACTGCAAGCCCCAGTACACCACTTGGGAAAACTCTGCATTGCTGGCATTCTGCTGTAATAGCCATGATATGTGCAATGATGTTGGTGAGTTAGTTGATCAATACATAGCATCAGTACCTCACATTTCTTTTTAGTTTATTCTTGGTTGTTCTCAGGTTTCATCTGACCTGAACTAGAGGTTTCCCTGAGTACCTGAATTCCTGGAATAAAGTAGCCAGAGGAAGACATTGTCTTCATGCTATGCCAGACTCCGTGACTGCACAGCCCACATCATCTGCTTATTAATTTCCTCTAATCAACATGAACTTGTCAGACTCTTGATTTCAATGGATTTTCATGACCTGGCAGACATCTGGTAGTGTTCACAAGAAAAAAATATGGTAGACTATAGAAGGGTAGATGGACAGTGTTTTGCAGTTAGTGGTAGGGCACTGAGTTTCTCTGAATAACACTGCCAGTCTATGGAATGACAGGAGGTGGGTTCAAATATTAATCACATTTCAATGGTGGAGGCAGTCAGGTGAAGCTGTTTAGGTAGGCTGGGACCAGATTCTAAAGAAACTTGCTCATACATATCAAATTTGGTCATCCTCCTATGTAATGCTTTCTGCTTCCCACCCATATACCTGTCCATGTTTAATGACAGACAAAATGACACACTAACACATTTCATTCCTCCAAAATGTATGAATTTAAATTTCTAGCCAGTACAATGGGCTTGCAGGCACTAGTGTTTGTTCAAATGGGATATGCTTTTGTAAGAGCGACAGTGGTCCAGGGTCACCACCAGAATGCAGAATCACTGAGTGTGAGACTTTGATTTCCTCATGATCCTTAGCTGTTCTGACAATTTTTGTTTCATTTTTATTTTCCTTTCAGTAGGTGAGAGAACAGCCCTAAGTGTAGAGCCCCTCTGGAGCCCTTCCATTACTCCATAGCATTGCTTTCCCTTGTCTTATGTCCAAATGCTATTGATTCCAGGGAGGTGGGCTCCATCTTGGGCTCCAGAGATCATGGACAGGTAAACTAGCTGACATCTGGTTAAAGAACTTGTGCAGAGGTGCACTGGAGCTAGGCTGAATACAGTGGATCAGACCTGAACATATGCATATGCTTTTGCTGTGGGGAATGAGACTTTTGGACTTCAGATCTGGAAGGTCTGCAGCCGTTATACACCAAGAATGAAAAGGCTCCCAGAACAAACTTTTCAGAAACCAAACAGAGCTAAGCTAATCACAAAGAACTGGGGTAGGAGCTTCAAGATTCACCAAACTGTGAAAGTCTCCATCCATTGGCTTGTTGTGCTGTAAGACAATAAAGTCACAGAATACTGCTTCAGTTTGTGAAGGGCTTTATTTTATGTGGAACTCTGAATCATGTGTGATGGGGCAGTAGAAGATGAATCTGCTTAGGAATATATTATATTCTTTTTTTTAAAGTTCTCTCTTTTTTTATCATTTTATTTATCTTTTCACCCAAAAGAAACCTTTTATTTAAGGAATACAGACTTCATACATTTCATAAGTACAGCTTGAGGAATATAATGATTCTTCCCACCATACCCGCCCTCCCACCCACTCTCCCACCGCTGCTCCTCCTCCTTCTCCCATTCTCAGTTCCATTCTCCACTAAGATCCATTTATGATTAACTTTATATACAGAAGACCAACTCTATACTAAGTAAAGAGTGCAACAATTTGCACAGTAAAAAAAAACAAAAAAACCAAACCAAAACAAAAACTGTTCCTCTACAGTCTAGACAAGGATTGTTCAAAGTCATTGCATCCTGAAGTTAATCTCACTTTTTTTTAGAAACTTAATTAACTTTAACAAAGCACCCAAGAATGATACATCTTTTGGGAGCACTTAGACATAGCTGCAATACAACTCTTTGAGGACAGAGGTCCTGCGCGGAAGTTAGTGCACAGTGACTTCTATTGTTAATTTAACATTCTGTCGGTTGCCTCTTCACTTTCCCGACTGTTTCTTTTGAAGTACAGAAACTTCTCAATTTGATGCAATCCCAAATGTTAATTTTGGCTTTGTATTTGATTGGTTCCAAGCCACCTGCTTATCAGTGAAGAATATTATTTTGGTACATTCAATGAATTTGAAATTCTATGATTTTTATAACATATATTTCATTTTCTTTCATATTTAGTTTAAATTTAAAAGATATTCTATGAAAACCACTTTCCAGTACAATTATTTGAAAATGACTTCAGATAGTTTGCATAGAAATTCAAATTCTTTAAAAAGTGGTTAAGGGGCCGACATTCTGGCGTAATGTGTAAAGCCACTGCTTGCAACACCAACATCCTAGTATGGTCACTGGTTTATGCTCCAGCTGCTCCATTTCCTATCCAGCTCCCTGTTAATGGCCCTGGAAATGCAATAGATGATGGCCCAAATGCTTGGGCCCCTGCCAACAGTGTGGGAGACCTGAATGAAGTTCCTGGCTTTGGTGCGGCCTACCCCTGACTGGTGCAACCATTTCCTTCATCAGTAGTGACATTAATAAGCTCTTAAAAAGAGCTTATTAGGGACTGGCACTGTGGCATAGTGGGTAAAGCTGCCGCCTGAAGTGCTGGCATCCCATATGGGCACTGGTTCGAGTCCTGACTGCTCCACTTCTGATCCATCTCTCTACTGTGGTCTGGGAAAGCAGTAGAAGATGGCCCAAGTCCTTGGGCCCCTTCACCCGTGTGGGAGACCTGGAAGAGGCTCCTGGCTCCTGGCTTCAGATCAGTGCAGCTTCGTCTGTTGTGGCCAATTGGGTAGTGATCCAGTGGATGGAACACCTCTCTCTGCCTCTGCTTCTCTCTCTGTGTAACTCTGTCTTTCAAATAAATAAATAAATAAATACATTTAAAAAAATAAAAAAGAGCTTATTTAAAAAAGCTGTATGTAAAAAAGACATAAATATATTTCACCAATCACTAAAGAGGGGTTTGAAATAATCAAAACTTTAAATGTAAAACAAATATAGAATTTGAGAAATATTTTTTGTTTGTGTGTCTCTTAAACTTTCCTCATCTTCTGGCTTCTGGCTTTGGATCGGCGCAGCTCTGGCCATTGTAGCCAACTGGGGAATGGAAGACCTCTCTCTCTCTCTTTCTCTCTCTCGCTCTGCCTTTCAAATAAATAAATGCTTAAAAATATTTTCTGAAAGAATTGGCAAAGGACTTGAACAAATACAAATGACTGACAAATATATGAAAAAATGCTCACTCTCAGTCGTCATCTGGTGGAAGACAAATCGAAAGCATGATATATCGCCTCAACCTTGTCAGAATGGCTGCTGTCACAATGACAGGAAACAAATGCCGGCAGGGATGTGGAGAAAAAGGAACTCTCATACACACTTGATGGAAATGTAAATTAGTATAGTCACCATGGAAACAGTGGTGGTTCCTCAAAAAAAAAAAAAAAAAAAGAAATAGAACTGTAATGTGACCCAGAAATCCCACTGCTGGCTATGCATACAAAAGGCTCAAAATCATTGTATCAGACAGATGCCTGCCCCACCTTGTTTATAGCTGCACTGCTCACAACAGCCAAGATGTGGGATCAACCAAAGTACCCATCATCAAATGAATGGATAAAGAGAATGTGGAGCATGCACGCACACATGTACACACACACACACAAGAATATTATTCAGCTACAAAAAAGAACGAAATGCTATCATTTTCGACAAAGTGTTTAGAACTGGAGGACATAATGTTGAGTGAAATAAGCCCGAAATGCAATTTTGAATTGTATTGTATTCAGTGTTTTGATGTTTTAGTGAGAACTGATATTTTTCATATATTCAGTAAATACAATTATCAAAAATGAATAGATCAACAGATTGGTATTGAAACACTAACGAGAATGGTTGATGAGAAACTCAACAATCTCACAGCACAAAAATAATACGGCACATACTGTAGACTAATCATGATTGAAAGAATAGCACTATCTTAATCCTGTGATCATCTTAACAGCATGCATAATTTTGATATTATAATTCTCTTTGATACAATATAAAATGTATAATTACCTGTTTAATAATAGCCATGCATGTTTAATTTGAAGCCATAAAGCCTTAAATCTAATATCAAATAAACAAAATAAGTGCAATTATCAAATGAATGGACAAAGACATGATATAGGGTATTTTAAAAATTTCATGGAAAATAGAATTAAAAGACAAATTTATTCTGCTTTAAGCATTTTGAAAGCCATGATTTTCATAATAATACCTTTCATCCATGAGCTTTTGGAAGACCTTTTGTGTGTGCATGTAAGCTGTTACCTGTAATGCAATATTGTTCATTCTTTTAAAAAGGAGCTCTTGACAATTGCTACAGATTGATGAATCAGGAGGACATTATGGTAAGTGAAACAAATCAGACATAGAAAGAAAAAACCCATGATCTCCCTTAGTGCAATCTACAAAACAGTAAGTAAAAAAAGAAAACATTGAATTCGCAGAAACAGAGACTAAAATTTTGGTTACCACAAACACATAGAAGATTGAGGCAGGGGGCTGGTGTTGTTGCATAGCAGGTTAAGCTGCCACCTATAGCACTGGCATCCAATGTGGGTGTTGATTAGATCCAGACTGCTCCACTTCCAATCCAGCTCCCTGCTAATAGCCTGAGAAAGCAGTGGAGGATGGTCCAAGTGCTTGGGACCCTGAACCACATGGGAGAACCAGAGGAAGCTCCTGGCTCCTGGCTTTGGCCTGGCCTAGTGCTGGACCATTGCAGCCATTTGGGGAGTGAACCAGTGGATGGAAGCACCACCCCCCTTCTCTTCTTTCTGTTTCTATCTCTCTCTCTTCTTTCTGTAACTCTGACTTTAAAATAAATAAACTTTAAAAAAATGGGGTAGAAGTAGGGTGGTGTAGTTCAAAGGCATCATTCTGCAGATATGTAGCATTAACAGTTGTAGAGATCTACTGTACATGAGAAGTGTAGTTAGTAATATTTTGGATAGAGTCAAGACAGGTGAATAGAAGTGTACTGCTCTCACCTCTGCCACAGAGAAGAAACGGAACAATAAAAGGAAGATCACATTTCCAGGGAACTGGTTAAGAGAAAAATTTAGGAAAGAAGGAATGGGAGAATTGAACAGTGTAGAGTCTCAGAAGCTGTTATTTAGAGAGGAACACAGAATGCTATAACTCACACTCTGGCAGCAGTGATCAGAGGAAACTGCACTTCACAGGGCAGAGAGCACATCCGTCTGCATCCCACGGCTGTGGGATTGCTGCCAACAAAACTCCTTTTACATGGCTCATATTGTTCTCATACCAAAACAGACAATCAAACAAACAAAAAACAGCAAAAAAAAAAAAAAAAAAAAAAAGAGAGAGAGAAAAATACAGACCACTATCCTTTATGGACATAAATACAAAAATTCTCAATCAGTATTAGCAAATTGAATCCAATATTATATCACAAAGATGAAGTACCACAATCAAGTAGGATTTATCCCAGTGATGCAAGGATGTAAGGATGGTTCAATATTCATAAAATACTAAATGAAATAAATCACATTAACAGAATAAAGAAGAAATTCATATTAGTAATAGTTTCAGAAAAAACATTTCATAGGTTTCAATATTCCTTCATGATAAATTCTCAACAAATTAGGTATAGAAGTAACATACCTCAACATAATAAAGACTATATATGGGGGGTGACACTGTGGCATAGCAGGTTAATGCCCTGGCCTGAAGTGCCGGCATCCCATATTGGTGCCAGTTCAAGACCCAGCTGTTCCTCTTCCAATCCGACTCTCTGCTATGACCTGGGAAAGCAGTAGAAGGTGGCCCAAGTCCTTGGGCTCCTGCACCCATGTGGGAGACCCAGAGGAACCTCTAGGCTCCTGGCTTTGGGTTGGCGCAGCTACGGCCATTGCGGCCAATTGGGGAGTGAACCAGTGGATGGAAAACCTCTATCTCTGCCTCTGCCTCTCTGTAACTTTGCCTTTCAAATAAATTAATAAATATTTTTGAAAATATATATCTCTCTCTCTCCCCTGCCTCTCCTCTCTCTGTGTAACTCTGGCTTTCGAATAAATAAATCTTTAAAAAGACTATATATGACATTCCACATTCAATGTCATACTGATTGTTGAAAAAAATGAAGACATTCCCCTAAGATCTGGAATGTGACAAGGATGTCCAGTTTCATCAACCTATTCAGTTAAATTTGGAGGTCTTAACAACAGCAATTAGGGAAGAGAAAGAAATAAAGGGCATTTAAATTAGAAAGGAGGAAATAAATGTAATCCATGCTTGCAGATGCCTTGATTTTATACACTGAAAACTTAAATACTCCACCAAAAAGTTGTTAGAACTGATCAACAAATTTAGTAAAATCTCTAGATATAAAATAAAAATACAAAAAGTAGCATTTTAATATACCAATAACCATATTACTGAAATAGAAATTAAGAAAGCAACCCAATTCATAAGAGCTACTAATAAAATAAAATCTTTAGAAATCAATTTAGCATAAGAAGTGAAAAATATCTACAATGAAAGTTATAAAAGGGCCAGAACTGTGGCATAGTGGGTAAAGCTGCCGCCTGCAGTGCTGGCATCCCATATAGGCACTGGTTTGAGTCCCCGCTGCTCCGCTTCTGATCTGGCTCTCTGCTGTGGCCTGGGAAAGCAGTAGATGGCCCAAGTGCTTGGGCCCCTGCACCCACGTGGGAGATCCTGAAGTAGCTCCTGGCTCCTTGCTTCACATAGACCCAGCTCCACCAATTGTGACCATCTGGGAAGTGAACCAGCAGATGGAAAACCTCTCTCTGTCTCTGCCTCTCTGTAACTTTGCCTTTCAAATAAATTAATAAATATTTTTTAAAAAGTTATAACAGCAATAAAAGAATCACAGAGGACATGAAAAAGCAGAAATATATCTCCTGTTTATGGAAAGGAAGAATTAATGCTGTGAAAATATACATACTATTGGGGCCAGTGCTGTGGCTCAGTGGGTTAAAACCCATGAGTGCCAGTTCAAGTCCTGGATGCTCCTCTTCTGATCCAGCTCTCTGCTATGGCCTGGGATAGCAGTGGAAGATGGCCCAAGTCCTTGGGCCCCTGCACCCACGTGGGAGACCTAGAAGAAGCTCCTGGCTCCTGGCTTTGGATTGGTGCAGCTCAGGTTGTTGCAGGCATCTGGGGAGTGAACCAGCGGATGGAAGACCTCTCTCTCTCTGTCTCTACCTGCTCTTTAACTCTGTCTTTCAAATAAATAAAATAAATCTTTGAAAAAAAAAGAGAAAATATGTATACTATCAAAAGTAATCAACATACTCCATACAATCTCCAACAAAATATCAATGGTATTTTTAAAAGAAATAGTAAAAATCATCCTAAAATTCATATGTAACCACAAAAGACCCAGAATAGCCAAAGCACTCCTAATAAGTAAATAAATGAAGATGTGGACATTCCAATACATGATTTCAAAGAATCCTACAAACCCATAGTAATTAAACCAGCCTAAAACCCAGAAAGTAATCCTGATGTTATCTTCATTTTCTTATGCAATACAAAATCCATATCACCAATTATACCCACAATTATTTAACTTGCTTCCAAAATGTCTTTAGATCTAATTTTCAGATAAAAAGGAAGCGTGGGGCTGGCACTGTCGCACAGTGGATTAAACCACCCGCCAACGCACCAGCATTCCATTTGGGTGCCTGTTCCAGTCCCATCTGCTCCGTTTCTGATCCAGCTCCCTGCTCTTTCACCTGGGAGAGCAGAGGAAGATGGCCCAAGTCCTTGGACCCCTGAACCCACATGGGAGATCTGGATGAGCTCCTGGCTCCAGGCTCCAGCCAGGCCCAGCCCTGGTCATTGCGGCCATTTTGAGAGTGAACCACTGGATTGAAGTGGTTCACTTCTGTATCTCCCTCTCTCTCTGTAATTCTGACTTTCAAATAAATGACTAGCCCTTTTTTAAAGAAGATTTATTTTACTGACTTGAAAGACAGAGTTATAGAAAGAGGTAGGGCCAGAGAAAGAGGTCTTCCATCTGCTGGTTCACTTCTCAAGTGACTGAAACGGCCCATAGTTGAGCTGATCCAAAGCCAGGAGCCAGGTTCTTCTTCCAAGTCTCCCATGCAGGTGCAGGGGTCCAAGGACTTGGGCCATCTTCTACTGCTTTCCCAGACCATAGCAGAGAGCTGGATTGGAAGTGGAGCAGCCGGGACTCGAACCAGCACCCACATGGGATACTGGCACTAGAGGTCAGGGCTTTAACCCACTGCACAACAGGGCCAGCCCCTAAATGGTCTTTTTTTTTTTTTTTTAAAGAAGTGCAATGATATTATAACAAAGAAACACTACATCTGAGCATCTAGATCAAATGTGTAGGTCTCTCTGGAGCAGGACAGTGTAGCAACACAGAGCTTTGCCAGATTATTGATTATTCAGGGACATTATAACCTCCCGCATTATCAAAGCTGCAATGGGTGATGGTTGGGATGGCTGGTTCTAAAGAAAATTTCTGATAACTGGAGAAATTTGAATATTGATTTACTGTTTGGAGTGATGACACTTTGTTTACATGTCAAAGTCAGAGCATTTTAGCTGAAAGCTAACCCTTACGGCAGAACATGCATGAGCTCCTTTGGTTAATTCTCATTTGTATTCTATTGTGTTGTATGCATTATCAATTGTGTGTTTTGCTATAAAGTTTTCTGGGTGGTAGAACTATGGTATTCTTACTATTCTAAATACTTCTCTGGGTGCTTCACATTTTGACAATGCACACAAACTGGTGTAGGAGTAATAAAATGGCATTTTCAGTTCCTTTTACCTGAAAATGAAGACCAACCTTAGATGAACACTCTGAATGCAAATGACAAGGATAGAAGCATTGTTCCTAATGACTTTGTGCCTCATATTCATTGTCCTCTTCCATGCCATGTGGATTGAACTGCATATATGGTTAATTTTTCAGTGCAAAATGTTATTGCCAGTGCTATGTTTACTATGTCAATAAATGCATGCTATAAATGATAGCCTCTCTCAGTCCATGACCATTTAAGGCAAACAGGTCTTTAATGACCCAATTGCATGAGTGATACTCTGATTGTCTCGTACTTGGCTGTTGGCACCTTGTACAGATGCCCTTTTTCTGGTTTGGATTTGGCTGCTCTGAGAACCAATGAGTTAAAACTGGTCTGCTATGAACTCACCCATTATTTTCCTCTGAAACTTCAGAGAGGATGCAGGGTCCAGTAGAAGGTTACTCTTTCTGAGAGGTCTTTCAGAATTGGGAAAGACATTGCAGGTGTTAGGTTAGGGGATATCTGTCCAGAACATTTAGTTGCTCTCAAATGGGTGATCAGTGGAGACAACACAGTGTTCTTGGGACTGGACAGAAAGAATGTCACACTTTGTTCCAATCAGAGAATAGATGCACATGAAGAAAACAGATAAAGGTAAAAATGGACCAGTATATAGACTTGTCTTCAAGTCCCTCAGGGGATCTGAAGTGGCTCAGAGCCAAAAAAAAAAAAAAAAAAAAGAAAGAAAAGAAAAGAAAGAAAGAAAATCTAATCCTAGATGGTTCTGTTACAGTAACAAGAATACCTGATTTGGACTCACAATTAAGGTAGCAAAGTTCAGTTAATGATCAATTAAGGCAACTGTGTGTCACTGATTATATAATCTCCACCCTTTTTCTGCCTGCAATAAACCCTGATTTTCATTGTGACTCCATCTTCTATTTCTAAAAGCCAATCATCTGTGAGAACAGGCATTTAGCCTAATGGGTAAAACACCTGCATTCCACATAAGAATACCTGGATTGCATTCCAGGCCCCAGCTTCTGACTCCAGAATCCCATCTGGAGAGCAGCACTGATAGTTCAAGTACTTGGGTTCCCACCTCCCATGAAGAAGACATGACTTCCCATCTCCCAGCTCAGGCCCTGGTCCAGTCCAGGCCTTTGCAGGCATTCGAGGAATGAATAAGCAGATAGGAACTCTGTCTCTTTCTCTGCCTCTCAATAAAAGCAATTTTTAATAGACTACCTTCAAGGAACAATACATTTCTTTTCTTTTCTTTTTTTTTTTTGACAGGCAGAGTGGACAGTGAGAGAGAGAGACAGAGAGAAAGGTCTTCCTTTTGCCGTTGGTTCACCCTCCAATAGCCGCCGTGGCTGGCGCGCTGCGGCCAGTGCACCGCGCTGATCCGATGGCAGGAGCCAGGTACTTATCCTGGTCTCCCATGGGGTGCAGGGCCCAAGGACTTGGGCCATCCTCCACTGCACCCCCTGGCCACAGCAGAGAGCTGGCCTGGAAGAGGGGCAACCGGGACAGAATCCGGTGCCCCGACCAGGACTAGAAACCGGTGTGCCGGTGCCTCAAGGCAGAGGATTAGCCTAGTGAGCCGTGGCGCTGGCCTAGGGACAATACATTTCTATCATGGAATGTTCCCATTAGACTCTGCCTATATTTGCAGGAGTCCCTTTTGTACTCATGTCGACTGTAGCTGCCTCTGGCTGCAATAAGTATGATAATTTTCTTCCTACTTATGTAAAAAGTTGCTTTTTTAATTTGAGAGGCAGAGGGGGACAGATCATCCAATTGCTGGTTCATTCCTCAAAGCCCACAATGACCACGCTGAAGTCAAGAAAAGAAACTCTGAGGCCAAGTGCTGTTTAGGACATCTGCCATTCTATGAGTCTGCTGTGTATCTTGCTTCCCATGTTGGATCGTTCTCTCCCTTTTTTATTCTATCAGTTAGTATTTGCAGACACTAGTCTTGTTTATGTGATCCCTTTGGCTCCTAGTCCTTTCATTATGATCAATTGTGAACAGAAATTGATCACTTGGACTAGTGAGATGGCATTGGTACATGCCACCTTGATGGGATTGAATTGGAGTCCCCTGGCATGTTTCTAACTCTACCATTTGGGGCAAGTCAGCTTGAGCATGTCCCGAATTGCACATCTCTTCTGTCTCTTATTCCCACTCTTATATTTAACAGCAATCACTTTTCAGTTAAGTTTCAACACTTAAGAATAACTGTGTATTGACTATAGTATTCAACCAAAAGTATTAAGTAGAACAAATAAACAAAAATACTAAGAGGGAAAACGTATTATGTTGTTCATCAACAGTCAGGGCAAGGGCTGATCAAGTCACCGTTTCTCATAGTGTTCCTTTCACTTTAACAGGTTTCCTTTTTGGTGCTCAGTTAGTTGTCACCAATCAGGGAGAACATATGATATTTGTCCCTTTGGGACTGGCTTATTTCACTCAGCATAATGTTTTCCAAATTCCTAACAGGGATCACTTTTCAGTTAAAATTTAAACACCTAAGAATAATTGTGTGTTAATTACAGAGTTCAACCAATAGTACTAGAACAAAAAAAATACTAAAATGGATAAAGTATTACATTGTACATCAACAGTCAGGACAAGAGCTGATCAAGTCACTGTTTCTCATAGTGTCCATTTCACTTCAACAGGTTTCCCCTTTGGTGCTCAGTTAGTTGTCGCCAATCAGGGAGAACATATGATATTTGTCCCTTTGGGACTGGCTTAATTCTCTCAGCATGATGTTTTCCAGATTCCTCCATCTTGTTGCAAATGACCTGGTTTCATTGTTTTTGACTGCTGTATAATATTCTATAGAGCACATGTCCCATAAAGCAGATCCGGTTGAAAAGCCCATGAGAGTATTTCAGGCATGGAGAGCCAAGACACTCTGGAAAAAAATGACCTTAATGAAAGATCTCCGTGAGTGAGATCCCAATGTAAAGAACGGGTCATCAAAGAAGGAGGTACCTTTCTCTGAAGGGAGGAGAGAACTTCCACCTTGACTACGACCTTGTCTAAATATGATCAGAGTTGGTGAACTAAAAAGACTTCCATAGCCTTGGCAAGTCATGACAAGAGCCTAGGGTGATTACTGAGGCTATAAACAAGAGTGTGAATTTGTTAAGTCAACAACAGGAGTCACTGTGCACTTACTCCTCATGCAGGATCTTTGTCCTTAGTGTGCTGTACATTGAGATTTAATGCTATAACTAATATGCAAACAGTATTTTTCACTTTGTGTTTCTGTGTGGGTGCAAACTGTTGAAATCTTTACTTAATATATGCTAAACTGATCTTCTGTATATAAAGAGAATTGAAAATGAATCTTGATGTGAATGGAAGGGGAGAGGGAGCGGGAAAGGGGAGGGTTGCGGGTGGGAGGGAAGTTATGGAGGGGAATTTATATTCATTAAATAAAATTTAAAAAAGAAAAGAAACTCAGCCCAATCCTCCCACATGGATAGCAGGAAACCAACTACCTGAGACATCATCTGCTGCCTCACATGCAGCAAAGAGTTGGAATCAAGAGTGGAGTGGGAATAGGACCCAGATATTCCAATAGAGCATATAATCCATCAGTGTTTAACCACCAGGCCCAATACATACTCTCAAAAGAGAACTATTCTCAAGCATGAAGCATTTCACATGTCTAGGATGCCTCTCCCTACCACATGTCAAGATTTAGGTATTTAGTGAATGTACTGCCCATAAAAATGTAAGGATGACAAGACTGTGTTTAGATTTCCGATAGATTTGGGAACCTAAAACAAAGAAGACTAAGAAAAATGAGAGATGAATAGGTCATGGAGAAGGAAAGTCACTATTGGCAGAGAAGATTGACTTAGATTGGTATCTGCCATCCGCCTACTCTGTTCTTACTGGTGAACATCCTTGGTTGAGTGCATTTTAGAGTGGCTGAAGGTCGAATTGAGCAAGCAGTGTTTTCTGAGCCATCAGCTCACGTGCACCTTTGTCTCTCACAGATTCTACTTTGCAATCTGCTAAGACAAGATGGAAAAACTAATGCATCTGAATCTCTTTCTCCTCGGCATAGAAATTGGTAACTTGTTGGAAAAGGGTTGATGGGGTGGACCTTATCAAACTATAATCGGCCCTGCCATATATTTAAGCAGATCTTATCTTTTGACACTTTCTGATAGTGTGAGCTTCTATGGGCATGATCTGAGAAATGATGGCTGGGCTTCAGAATTGGTCAGCTGGCTTCATCTACCTTTAGTTCTAGGTGGGAACCAGTTCTGACTTCCACGATTTATACCCACTAACCTATGGTTTATCTGTGGACGTTATGATACAGGGGGACTCTCTGTCATCCTGAGGACTTCCTGCCCTGGAAAAGCTCAGCCACTTCAGCCTGAGTTCGGAATACCCAGCTCTGTGTTCTCTTTAATGTTACTCACTGAACTAGATAAGAAATTGCCATGGGAGGTAGGGTGGACTATATGGTGACAGATCAATGTCAATGTGCCCTTGTCTAATGGAAGGAGGAAGAGTGGAGTAAGATCATCTCCCTGTTCCATCCTGCTCTGTATGTGATTCTGGATGCCTGCATACATGTAATAAAACCCATGGGCAAAAGGTGGACATCATTCCCAGACAGTGCAGGTGAGCTCGGCTCTCTTTGGGATGTGACAGTGTTGTTTCCTTTGCTCAGTACAGTCTACTTTCTGCAGCCTGTGCTCTTCAGTGTAGACTTTGCATTGACTACTACAATGGCGTGTGTGAAAAGAAGGAGACAACATGCATTGCCAAGGATGGTGCCAGCTGTAAGAGTTATAGAGAATCTTCTGAAGCCAACTGTAAGTGTCTCAAGGCCTCCAAGGTTCTGGTGAGGGAATGATAGCTTTATTTCCTTATCCTCCAGGGCTCAAATCATCTTCTAAGATGTCATGTTTGGACACAATGATTTTGTGGAGAGTAAGTGAGGTTCTGAGCCTGGAGGTGAGATCATCCTGACAGGAATTTTCTATTTGTGCCTAGGATAAAAGGGGACTGATTGGACCTGTGGTCACTCACTACAGTTCTGATTCCTTCATCAGTGTCCCAGGAACCCCAAATCCACATCCAAAGGATCCTAACTCTTAGAATCTTTAAATATGCTATTTTCCCACTATCCTGGTTGCATCTGCCCCTGCTTGTCTATTATTGACCTGGCTTCTATCTCACCTGAGAGTCACCTGCCCAGGAAACCTTTGACCCTCCAGAATGTCCACTTGCACCTCCTCAGCATTTGCACTGCATCCCCGTCATGGCCATCCCACAGCATCTATCCCAGTGTCTACTAATTCCCCGTTATAGCTGCAATTCTAGACTCATTATAATAGGGTCTGATTGCTCAGCATCTACTGGCCCCTACTCTAAGAACAGAATGTAATAGGTCTTCGACAAGGGTCTTCAGCCTGTCTGGCTGAGAGGGAAGTCTCCTGGGCACTGCCCACCTCTAGAACCACATCTTAAGGGCTGGCATTGTGATGTAGCAGGTTAAGGTGCCACCTGCAATACCTGCATTCCATATGGGTGCCGGTTCAAGTCCCGGCTGCTCCACCTTTTTTTTTTTTTGACAGGCAGAGTGGACAGTGAGAGAGAGAGACAGAGAAAGGTCCTCCTTTGCCGTTGGTTCACCCTCCAATGGCCGCCACGGCCGGCGCGCTGCGGCCAGTGCACCGCGCTGATCCGATGGCAGGAGCCAGGTGTTTATCCTGGTCTCCCATGGGGTGCAGGGCCCAAGGACTTGGGCCATCCTCCACTGCACCCCCTGGCCACAGCAGAGAGCTGGCCTGGAAGAGGGGCAACCAGGACAGAATCCGGCGCCCCGACCGGGACTAGAACCTGGTGTGCTGGCGCCGCAAGGTGGAGGATTAGCCTAGTGAGCTGCGGCGCCGGCCAGGCTGCTCCACTTTCAATCCAGCTCCCTGCTAATGTATCCAGGAAAGCAGCAGAAGATGCCCCAAGCATTTGGGCCTCTGTACCCCCATGAGAGACAGAGACGAATTTCCTGGCTCCTCACTTCAGCCATTGTGGTCATTTTTGAGCCAGAAGATGGAATATCTCTTTGTGTCTCCTTCTCTCACTGTAACTCTTTCAAATAAACAGATAAATCTTCATTTAAAAAATTCTGCCTTTAAATAAACAAATGAACCACATCTTGTCACAAATGCATCACTGCCCAGCATCAGAGAATCCAGGGAGAAAGAAACATGCCAGTGCTGCTCCATAGGGGTGCTGGCAGGACTATACATGAGATTTACTTGTGTGGAAGTCTCCTGTCCCTTGCAATGTCTTCACCCTACCCTAGAATAATTTTATGTTATAAATGTCTCTCAAAATAATGTTTTTCTTTTGTTTTCTTCCACAGTATCATTCCCAACACGTGGATATAGTGAATGTTCCCATGATTGCTATCCCTACTATGGAGTTTGGCAGGGTTTAACAATACTGGTATTTTGCTGTGATAGCCATGATTTGTGCAATGACCTCTCTGAGCCAATTGATCATTACATAGCAACAACACCTAATATATTATTTTAGTTTCTTCATCATTGTTCCCAGATTTCATCTCACCCTGGACTGGGATTTCCCCAATGCACCTGAACTCTTGGAGCCTAAGAAAGATACTGTTTTCATCTTATTTCCCATATCCTCCTGCTTTTTAGTTTCCTCTAATCAACACGAACTTGTCTGACCTTGATTTCAATGGGCTTTCTTGATCTAGAAGGGAGGAGATAATATTCACATGTTAAAAATATCCTGGGCTATAGAAGGGGAACTGAACAATGCCACCCAGTGGGATAATTCAGTGTTTTACAGAGTGGTAAAAGTGGTAGGGCACTGAGTTTTTCTGAATAACACTGTCAGTCTATTAAATGACAGGAGGTAGGATCAAACATTAATCAGATATGAATGGTGGAGGAAGTCTAGGTGAGGCTACTTAGGTTGTCTGGGACAGCCCTGAAGAGCTTGCAGATATACATCCAGTTTCATCTTCCACCCATATGACATTTTCTGCTTCTAATCCATGGACTTTTTCATAGTGAATATATATTTTTAATGGGAGGCAAAATGGTAGATTTCACTAAGACATTTCACTCCTCCAAAATGTATGTGTTTGAATTTCTTTCTAACAAGCACTGTGGACCCATAGTCACTAGTGTTTGCTCAAACAGAAGGAAGCATACCCTGGGAGGCAGACTCAATGGTTCCTCTCATTCAGGTGAGATACCTGGGTTGAGTTCCCGGCTCCCAGCTTTAGCCTCATGGTCACTGTAGGCATTTGGGGAGTGATGCAGTGGATGTGAACTCACTTTCTCTGTCTCTCACTCTCCCTCTCCCTCTTTTTCTCTTCTTTCTCTATCTTTTTTTCTCTATGGATCTTAGCTCTTAGACAAAAAAGCCAACTACTATATCTTAAATAGAAACATTAAATATGAAAAATTATTGTTAAATGTAAATGTTAGGATTTGTGTGCTGTATATTTGATTACTGCTAAATTAAAAAGTATTGTATTAAAAATAAAATATTTGAAATTACTTCAGATGATATACATAAAAATTTATGTTCTGTTTACATCTCGGGCTTTCAGCAGATGGTGGCTGAGTAAGATGCTTGGGTCATCTCTGCACAGAGGGATCAATTTTAATATCTATTCACACACAAAGTCCCCTTTACTAGAGCTGCAGAAGTCAAATTAGAGACTTTTGTGTCTGATTTTAGTATAAAAATAAAAAAAACATTGATAAAAAAGAATGAAAGAGTTGCCTAAGTCATCCCTCTCCTACCTCTCCATCCAGGTAACACAGTATGGAAAGAAACACCTTGCCTCTCACTTGGGAGAAGGGGAATGAATTGAGTCCATACCTTAGACTTGGAATCCAGTACTAGGTTTGCCATAATAAAAAACTTGTGCCAAACAGAATCTCATAGTCCTTATCCCAGGCTTGAACCTGCAGATTGAGATTTTGTACTCTCCTTAGCCTGGTAGCCAAGGAACTACCTCTCTTCCCCCAATCTCTGGAAGACAGTTGAGCAATGCTCCAACTTCTGGGGAGGACAGGAAAGGGAATTTAGAAACGTGTCATGGAGCCCAGAGTCTGGACGTAGCTCTGAAACTCAGCACCTTGTAAAGCCCAAAGGCATCTACTTCCAATTCAGTACTTGCAAATTTAGTCTTTAGAGTTGTCCAGCATCAGAGATACACATACTGGTGAAACTGACCTTTTTCAATGTGTATTGCTTCCAGCCTCGCATGGACCTCAAATGCATCCCCCAAGACTGTACAGGGCCTACTGATGATGAGACGTAGCTTGATCCAACTTAGTACCAGCATGGGTGGCCAAGGAGCTACCTTTATAATCCCTCCAACAACATTAAGCAAAAAACTGTGGTATTCTGCATTGGGCTCAGTGCTACACTGGTAAAACCAAACATTGTACAGATCCTCACAGTTCCCATCTTCAGCCTAATACCAGCAAATAGAGCCTGTTGGACATCCTTTAGGGCCAAGCTTAGTTATATAGCTCCAATTGATTGCATTGATTAAATTCTAGCAATAATTATTTGCATCTAGTTGCAGTCAGTGATGCTTGCAGAATTAAGAAGTAAGGGGTATCCAAATTGAAGGAGGAAGTCAAATTTATCACTGTTTTTAGATGACTTTATATCATATATAGAAAAACCTCAAAGACTCCACCAAAAAGCTGTTAGACTAATAAACAAGTTCATCAAAGTTGTGAGATACAAAATCAATGTACAAAATTAGTAGTATTGTTACACACCAATAGTGAATCATCTGAAAAAGAATTCAAGAAAGCTACCCCATTTTCAAAAGTTACAAAAACAGAACCCCAGCAATAAATTTAGCTAAAGAGGTAAAAGATCTCTGTAGTGAAAGCTATGAATTAATTATGAAAGAAACTGAAGTGAACATAAAGAAATGGAAAGACATCCAATGTTCATGGATTGGAAAAATCAAAGTGATTTGCATATAAAATGCAATTTCTACCAAGTTCCCAATGACATTTTTTTCACAGAGCTAAGGAAAAAATATAAAAATGTGTATGACTCACAAAAGATCCCAAATAGTTAAACAATCCTGAGAAAAAAATTAAGCAAGAGAAATTACAGTGTTTGACATTAAAATATAGTACAAAGAAATAATAATTAAATGGCATGATATTGGCACAAAAACAGATTCATAAACCAGTGGAACACAATAGAGATTCTGGAAGTAAACCCACATGTCTACAATCCACTGATCTAAGGATACACAATGGATAAAAGGCGAGTCTTTTTAATAGATGGTGCTGGGAAGATTATACATCTATATACAGAAGATTGAAGCTAGGCCTCTCTGTCTCAATATGTACAAAATCAAGCAAAAAATGGATTAAAGACCTAAATCTGAGATCCAAAATCTTGGAACTGTTTGAGAAAAACATTGAGAAAGCCCTTCAGGACACTGGAATGGGCAAGAATTTCCTAGATCAGATGCCAAAAGTGCAGGATATAAAAGCAAAAATAGACAAATGAGATTTCATCAAACTAAACAGTTTTGCACATCAAAGAAAACAACCAATATAGTGAAGATATAACCTAGAAAATATGCAAGCTACAGATTGAATAAAGGGTTGACATCAAAAATATATAAAAACTCAAATATCTCAACAGCAAAAAACATAACACATACACACACAAAACAACAACATCCAATTAAAAATGGATAGTAGATCTAAATAGACATTTAACAAAGGGAGACATACAAATGGTCAACAGGTACATGCACAAATTCTCAACATCACTAATCACCAGGGAAACGCAAATCAAAACCACAAGGAAGCATCACTTCAGTAAGATTGGCTATTATCTAAAAGATAGTAAGTGTTGGTGAGGATTTGCAAGGAAGAAAATCCTTGCACACTGTTAATGAGAATGTAAATTATTATAGCCATTGTGGAAAATACTATGGAGGTTCCTCAAGAAACTAAAAATAGATCTACCATGTGGTGCAGAAATCCCATTGCAAGGCATATAATCAAGGGAAATGAAATTTATATGTCAAACAGACATCTGTACTCTCATGTTTATTGCAGAACTATTTATAATAGGCATGAAATGGAAGTAATCTTAGTTTCCATTTACTAAGGAGTGGATAAAGAAAATATGTAATGCATACAATGGAATATTACTCAGCCATAAAATGATGAAATCTTAATTTGCAATAACTTGGATAGAACTGGAGGTCATTATGTTAATCAAAATAAGCCAAGCACAGAAAGACAAATATCACATGATCTCACTCATACATGAAATCTAGAAATATATGATCTCATAGAAGTTAAATATGCAGTGGTGGTTACCAGAGGTCGGGGATCAAAGTAGGCGGAGAGGTACAGGTTGTGGCAGGATCTTTGGGCAATCACTGGGTCTGGTTACAGAAGCTCAGACTTCTCTAAGTGCTGGGGAGGATCAAAGCAGAGGAGTAGGCACCCACAGTGAGGAGTGCATAGATCCTTTCTGTGGTTTGTGAACTTGAGTGGGATGAATGGGCATGCACTGTGGGCTCACCCTGTGCTGTTGGTTCACCCTGGAAAACGGACTCGTGCAAACAAATGCTCCCCACAGCTGACATCAGAGGAGGTCTACCATACCCAATTTGGCTGTCACTCTGCACTCTTGCCCCGCACTCAAGCATGGGTAGAACTCCCTGCACACAATTCTGAATATCAGTACACAATTCTGAATATATGCTGATGCAGCAAGTACTTCACTAAGCCATAGAGGCACATTTTCAACAACAAAATCCTCAGAAGAGAAAACCAACAACTATTTCCACAAATGGCTAAAAATAAATGTAGAAATACAAGAAACATGAACAGGAAGACAATATGACTCCCCAAAAGGAACACAACAACAACAACAACACTTCAATATTAGAATGTGAAGATGAAGAGATTGATGAAATGCCTGAAAAGGACTTCAAGGGAATGATCTTTGATTACTCAAAAGCACAGAGAAGCAGGAATCCAAGATGGCTGAATAGAGAAAAGCATGCTGATGTGATCACAGGAAAAGAAGAGAAGCAGAGTACCTATTCTCTGGGGAGAATTGGAGAGAAGTCTGCAGTGGAAATTACACAGAAGGAAGAGGGACGCTGAGGAGCAGTGTGGACAGTACAAACAGCAGTGAGCAGAGATACTGTGACTCATGCAGCCAGGGGCTGGAGCAGATACCATTTTCTTGGAGTGAGATGAGAAGAGACTGTCGCAGACCCTGTTACTGATGATATTACCTCATGCACCACACTGACTTTGAGTCCATTCTGGAGCACTAGCAGGGAGCAGGGGACACACATAACCTTAAAAAATCTAAGTAGAGCCTACAGTGGCTCATGCATATGTATGACTAGGAGATTTTATTGGGGGGATAAATCTACTGTCCCCACTGACTTTGAGTCTGACCTGGAGGGTTAGCAGGTGGCGGAGTGCCCAGTTAAACCTATGAGCTGCTCCTCTTCCCCCACTCTATCACAGATGCCTGGACTCAAACTACCATGGAGGAGCACTGACTGGCAGCTAGCTCTGGAAGTGCCTCCGCTCTCTCCATGGGCAGGGCAGGATTGTGGGGCTGAAACTGGATCCTTGCTCCTGGTAATTGTGGGAACCTCGAATGCTATGACTGTGGGAATCTGTGACTATGGAGCTGTAAAAGTTCCTTATATATTCTTTAGATCAGCCTCTATAAGAAACATAATTTGCAAATATTCCCTCCAATTCAATAGATTGTCTTTTCAATCTATTTCCTTTGCCTTGAAGCATTTAATTTGATATTGTCCCATTTATTTTTCTATTCAAAAATATTTTAAAGTTTTATATGTATGCTCATAAACCAATATACTCCTGATTCATTTGTTCTCTCTCTCTTTTTTTTAAAGATTTATTTATTTTACTTGAAAGTTACACAGAGAGAGAAGGAGAGGCGAGAGAGAGAGAGAGAGAGAGAGAGAGAGAGAGAGAGAGAGAGAGAAGTCTTCCATCTGCTGGTTCACCCCCCAGATGGCCGCAATGGCCGGAGATGTGCCGATCCGAAGCCAGGAACCAGGAGCTTCTTCCAGGTCTCCCACGTGGGTGCAGGGACCCAAGCACTTGGGCCATTTCTACTGCTTTCCCAGGCCACAGCAGAGCTGGATCATAAGTGGAACAGCTGGGACTCGAACCGGTGCCCATATGGGATGCTGGCTCTGTAGGTGGCAGCTTTACCTGCTATGCCACAGTGCCAGCCCCCCACTTGTTTTCTTAATCACAACGTTTAGGGCCAGTGCTGTGGGGTAGCATGTAAAGCCTTAGATGCTGGAATTACATATGGGTGCTGGTTCATGTCCTGGCTGCTCCACTGCTAATGTGCCTGGAAAAGCAATGGAGGATGGCCCAAGTGTTTAGGCCCTTGCATCCATGTGGGAGACCTGGAAGAAGCTCCTGGCTCTTGGCTGTTGCTGCCATTTGAGGAGTTAACCAGTGGATAGAAAATCTCCCTCTTTCTGTCATTCGTCTCTCTCTGTAACTCTGCCTTTCAAAAATAAATAAATATTATGTAAGTTTAATTAAAAAATCACAGTTTGATTCACAAATTTAAAAGCATTTAGATTTCAATTATACACTAGCTTTCTTGAATTTGCATCATTGCCTGGGACTTTGGTATCATATCTAACGAGAGCTTGCCAATACCAATGTCATAAAGCTTTTCCTTTGTGCTTTCTCTTAGGTGTTTTACAGAGTAAGACCTTGCATTGAAGTCTTTAAATACTCCACGTTGATTTTTGCTTATTGTGCAAGATACAGTTCCAGTTCTTCTGTTTTTGCATATGTGGTTTCCCAGACGCTATTTGTTGAAGACTCTCCTTTCCCCATTGTGTATTCTCAGCATCCTTATCAAAGATTGGTTAACAACACATGTGTGGATTTAATTCATGGCTCGCCATTCTGTTCCACTGGTCCATATGTCTGTCACATACTGTTTCATGCTGGTATCATACTGTTTTCATTACTGAAGCTTTATAGTATACTACAAAGTTGGAAATGTCTTTAGCTTTATTAAGTCTCAATATTGACTTGGATATTTTTGATCTTCTGGGGTTCCAGTTGATTTTTAGAATTGTGTTTTCTATTTCTCTGAAACAATGACTCTTAGATTTTGATTAATATTGCATTGAGTCTGTAAATTATTTTGTAAAGTGTGGACTTTTAAAAAATAATACTAACTCTTCCAATGCATGAGCCCAGTATGTCTAATATTTGTGTTTTGTTTTATTTCTTTTATCAATGTTTTATAGTCTTCAGCATATACATCTTTCAACTCATGAGTTAAATATATTTCTGGTTATTTTGTAGTTTTTGGTAGTATTTTAATTCCAACCTTTCTTTATTCATAGTTCATGATTAGAGTATATAAACACATCTAGTTCTTATATTGATTTTGTGTTCTGTGAGTTTACAGAATTCTTTTATTAGTTGTGGCAATTTTTATGATATAATTAGGGTTTTCTACACATAAATATTTTTGTTTGCATGCAGAGAAAATTTTGTTTCTTCATGTCTGATCTGGGTGCCTTTCATTTATTTTTCTTCTCTAATTGTTCTGGCCAGAATTTCTAACACAGCGTCAAACAGAGTGAAAGTGAGTTCCTAATCTACAAGTACAAACTTCTGACTTTTGCTATTGAGTATGATTAAGATGTGGAATTTTCATATGTGACTTCATTATGTTAAAGTAACTTCCTTTGATTCCTAGTATGTTGGGAGTTTATTCGTGAAAAGTGTTGAATTTTTCATTTTCTGAATTTCTGGAGAGATTGCTATGATTTTAATTCTGTATTCTACTAACATGGTATATCACATTAATTCATTTTTGTATGACGAAGCATCTTTACTTCGTGGTAGTTAATTGCAGTAGATCATGGAGTATGATCTTTTTAATGTGCTGTTGGATTCTATTTGTCAGTATTTAGTTTGAGGATTGCTGCATGTATACTCATCTGAGATATTGATCTGTAATTTCACCTTTATTTTATTGTGCATATAAACAGAACAAATTACATGTAATTCACATATTTAGTTTTAAGAGCACAATGATACTACCTACCATACCTTATCTCCCTCACTCACTCTATTACTCCCTCCTCTTTTCTTTCTGATTTTTCTTTCAATTTTTACGACATACTTTCAATTTATTTTATAATAACAAACTTAACCCTCCAATAAATAAAGAATTCAACAAATAGTAAGTACAAAAACTGTTGTTTCTAACTTACTGTATTTATTCAAAATGCAGAGGGTGGGGGAAGGAGGGAGAGAGAGAGAGAGAGAGAGAAAGAGAGAGAGAGAGAGAATGAATCTTCCATTGTCTGGTTCCCTCCCCAAATGTCCACAACAGCTGAGAGCTGAGGCTGGGCCAAGTTGAAGCCAGGACAGCCCAAACTGAAGTGAGGAGCTAGGAACTTCATCTGAGCTGGGCTTCCAGGTGGGTCCCAGGCACCCAAGTATTTGAATCCAAACCTGCTGCTTCCAAGGTGTGCGTTGGTAAGAAGCTGATTGTAAGCCAAAGAGGGACTTGAAAACAGACACTTTGATTGAGATTCAGGTATCCTAAGCAGCTGCTTACTCACTGCACCTCAACACCCAGCCCTCATTTACTTTCATTGTAGTGTCTTTGTTGATGTTTCCTATTGTTTTTATTTTCTATTTCATTTATATCTCCTCTTGTCTTTATTGTTTCTTCTACCAATTTGGGGTTTACTTTGTTCTTTTTTCTAGTTCTTTGATGGTAAAGTTAGATTAGGTTGATTTAAATTTTCTTTTCAGCCAAGACACTGTGGCAAAAAAAAAAAGCCTACATGAGTGAGATCCCAGTAGAAAGAACAGGTCATCAAAGAGGGAGGTACCTTTCTCTGAAACGAGGAGAGAACTTCCACTTGGACTATGACCCTGTCAGAATAAGATCAAAGTCAGCAAACTCAAAAGGCTTCCATAGCCTTGGCAACTCATGACAAGAGCCTAGGGTGATTAATGACACCATAAACAAGAGTGTCAATTGTTAAATCAACAACAGGAGTCACTGTGCACTTACTCCCCATGTAGGATCTCTGTCCTTAGTATGTTGTCTAATGTGAAGTAATGTTATAACTAGTACTCAAACAGTATTTTTCACTTTGTGTTTCTGTGTGGGTGCAAACTGTTGAAATCTTTACTTAATATATACTAAACTGAACTTCTGTATATAAAGATAATTGAAAATGAATCTTGATGTGAATGGGATGGGAGAGGGAGCGGGAAAGGGGAGGGTTGTGGGTGGGAGGGAAGTTATGGGGGGAAAAAGCCACTGTAATCCAAAAGCTGTACTTTGGAAATTTATATTTATTAAATAAAAGTTAAAAAATAAATTTTCTTTTCAAAGTAGATGTTTATTGCTGTAAAAGTACATCTTAGTATTACCTTTCTTCTATCCTATGTTTTGATGCACTGTGTTTTCCTCCTTATTCACTCTCCTACCTACTTCTTAGAAAGAAATGAACATAGATTTTTAAATTCAAATAAAGTACTTTCATATATCCCTTTTACTAGAACTACCTATCTTCTGAAGGACTACAGTATTAATGTTCATATTTTCTCTTCATTGCCTATTTTATTTTTGTTTTCTCATCCATGATACCATTTCTTTCAAAGTGATGAAAGCACTGAGCAGAACTCAGAATACACTTTTGTTCATATCTATTAGAGAGGAAATACGGAGCATAAAAGGTGGGCTATAGGGTCATATAGGGTCATATAGCGTCCTCCAGGTTCCTTGACTCATGAAGTTCTGATGCTCGGGAAAACATCTAGTCCAGAATAGAAATACAAACTGTGGGTTATACTTTTGTATTATAGATTTAGGAGGAAGGAGGAGAGTGATGAGGCTATTGGAAGTTTCCTCAAACTATTGTAACATAATTGGCACATCGATGTCATTGCAAAAGTCAAAACCACTACAGCAAGTTGTCACCACTGTTTGAAAATCAGAAATATCCTCCTTGCTTTGACAGTCTTTCACACACTTGCTCTCTGCACTCTGCAGTTTGTTTTCTGTGAAAGACAAAAATAGAAACAAAATGTTATTTAAGAAATGGACAAACAGTTTGAACAAGCATTCCTTAAAATGAGAAACACAAATGGCAAAAAAGTACGGAAAAAATGCTCAATATCATTAACCATCAGAGAAATGTAAATTAAAAGCACAGTGAGCTACTGCTTCACCCTAGTTATGACTATTATTAAAAATCAACAAATGCTGGCAAGAATCTGAAGAAAGATAACCTTATACATTGTTGATGGGAATGCAAATTAGTATAGCCATTATGGAGTACAATATAGAGGTTTTCCCAAAAAACTATTTGTCATGTAATCTAGGTATCTGACTTCTGGGATGTATTTGAAGGAAATGAAACCAGAATATCAAAGAAATGCATGTACTCTTGCGTTCATTGCAGCACTATTCGCAAAACCCAAAAGTACACCAATGGATGAAAGGATAAAGAAAAGTGGGATATATACACAATGGAGTGTTATTCAGTCACACTAAAGACAAAGTCAGATATCTGCAGCAAAATTGGATGGAACTGGTGGTCATCAGGTTAAGTGAAATAAGACACATAGAGGCAAATAACACGTTTTCCCTCATATGTGGGACTTAGAATAGTGGAAAGAAGGAGGGGAAGGAATATTGGATAATGAGTATCACCAAAAATACCCACTTGGATAGAAGTAATAAATTCCAGTATTCCACAGCACAATGGAGTCAATATAGCTAATAATAATGTATTATATACTGTACAAGAATCTGGAAGAGAAGAACTGGTAGGCTGCAAACAGAGAAAGGATAAGGAAACAGAAATGTTAATTGCTAGATTTGATCCCTTTACTCAATATACGAGCTGAACTCTTGTACTGTACTTCATTAAAATGCACAAGTAGTACATGTTAATAAAAAATTTTAAAATAAATAAAAATTTCATTTTGATAGCCAGGATGCAAGGCCCTGTTAAATCAGGAATGCTAAATCAGGATTCAACGGAGGATGAGACTTGTACAGGCACTCCAATATGGAATGCTGGAGTTGCAGGCAGTGGCTTAACCCACTGTGCCATATCAGCCCCAGCTTATTTCTTCTATAGCAGCCAAAGGTACACCAGTGGCAATCCTACCATGGGCTTTTAAGCCACATTTAGTAAGTCTCATTCTGCCTGAAGTCTCTACTGAAGGGACCTGTATACTTGATATTGAGGTCAGGATTATAGGTGTTGAGTTCAAAATGGCACTTCCTCAGCCAGACAGGCACAAAGCACTTGTTGAAAATCTGGTGCATGCCAAGTTATGTGACAAGAACCAGGGTGGAATAGTGAGCAACATCAATTCTTTCTTTCAAGGACAAGATGTAAGAAATGGCAAGAAATTGGAATACCCTGTTGTAAGTGTTATGAGATGGACATAGCCAGGACTTGGTGGTAACAGACAGGAGGATCATGTGGATAAGGGTCAAAGAATGTTTCCAGAGAAGGGGACTCTAAACTAGGCAGAATTTGGACTGATAATAGGCCACCAGAGCAGAGGACACAAGGTAGAGTGTGAAATGTTTTAAAGACCCCTTGGAGTCTTGGACCCTGAGGTTGAGCCTTGGGAGACTCAGGAAGGGCTCAGTGCACTGGTGTTTAACAGCCCTAGCATACCACATTCTCTCCTTAATATTTTGAATCAACAATCAAGGTAATCCCACCACAGGACTCAGAAACTCACTTCTCAGTCTCAACAAACTCATTTCACGCAGGCAATATGTCTTACGTGAAGGTGATTTTGAGCCCTCATGGAAAAGTAATCGTTCTACACCAGAACACTAAAAACACTTACCACCATCAGAAGAAAAGACTCTGCGGATCATACAAGATTCACCATCACTAGGAAAGCAAGTTTCCATCCTATGATGACAATTCATATTTGTGTATCCACGACATTGTCTACACCGGAGTGCTAAGGCTGCCAAAAAAATTATGTTGACAGAGAAAGGAGCTACTACTGTCACTTACTAAAAGGAATAGAATCTGATCACACCAATGATTTACCCTCAGGGATATGCTCCAGGCAATAATATGTTTTAATACCACACACTTAGCTGGAGGCACTGGGAGGTGGTCTAATTCTCTCCATACATTTGACAAGGGAATAATGACCAGCAGGCAGGGAGACTGACCACTCTTTACAGAGCCATGTTGCTCATGGCATTTGGATTTAATTTTTCAATTTACCACAGTGATTATTACGAAGACTGCAGGTTAGTTCCTGGGTTATCAGAGCCTGGCCTGAGGCTCCAGGGGCAAGATCAGGATGGACAGTTCTTAGGCTGGCCAAGAGCACCTGCTTTCTCACTCCACATACAAGTCATAATTTAGGGAGTGTATAAAGCTTAGAGGTCAGAGGACAAGGATGAGTGAAGGATTCAGGTGACTGAGGTAAATGAAACTGGATGGCCAGGGCTACAGCCTCTCCATTTGTGAAACCAAAACTTTTCCTCAGAAGTTGGTTGGCGCTCACAGAACCCAGGTACTAAAAGCCAGGGATAGGACTGGACTGAATTTAGCCATCATCAAGCTGCCTCCCAAGGATTTACCAATTTCTATGCACAGCAGAGAGAGACCCAGCTTCAGGAGGGTTTCCATTCTGTTTCAGCTGATTCTGTAGCAGATTCTGTTAGAGAACAGGTAGCACTTGAGACTTTCGGCAATGGAGCTGCACCTGCTGAGGTCAGCCCTCAAATCACTTTATAACACATTATTCCAAAGATAATGGCCAATAGGTACAGAACAGGCCAAAAGCACATCCAAATCTAAGCACGTACAGTAGTGGCAATAGTCCAGATCCCTCTTCCATGACCAAGTGCTTCTCTCTTTTCTTCCCCAGACTTCACTGTTCTAGCTTGCCTCAAACTACAGATTAACCAAGAGATAATCTCATCAATAGCAATTTTCATGTATAGCACATTAAGTGCCTTCCTGTTAGGGCCAGCCTATAATGGGGGTTGTAGAACAGACAAGTAACAAATATTACTTACCCCAAATCAAATAACTAGAGAGCAAGATGATCTTAAGGAAAACAGTGGGCTATTGCATATCCAAGATGTATATGCCAGACACTTCAGGCAGAGCCATGAGGATCCTTCCTTCTCAGAATACTGGAGATAGGCTGGGTCTTGAAGACGGTCAAGATTAAAGAATGGAGCATAGTGTGTGTTAATGAGTCACAGTGCACTGTAAACCAAGCAGTTCTAGCCAGTATGCCAGCTGGGATATATTATGATCCTTGGAGCCCACAGAATCAGTTGCCTTTCAATTCATGCCCCTTGAAACATAAACCTGCAGCACATATTGTTGTTTCTATAAACATAAATTCTTGTTCCTGCTGCCCACCACTCTCTGATTCTTGTTGAGACTTGAGGATTTATCTTTTCCCCAGCCCGTTTCTAAAGTGTCTAGGATAATGTGAGCCAGGAATAAGTAAAAGATTTTATATATCAGCACTGTACTCCTGTCACTGGGATTATTGACAGCCTCTGGTTTCTTCATTAACCTCTGTAACCCTACATTTGCACTCTAACACCAACACTGATCACCTATCGGAGCACAGCTGTATACTCTAACACATAGGTCATCCCCAGAAGACCTCAGGACACACCTTTCTCAATCTTCATCAACCACTCTCGAAGTTGAACCCTTTCCTGAGGTCAAGACGCTCTTTGCACTTGCAGGACTGGGATAGAACTGAGCATAGGAACATCTCTCAGGCAAGTGCTTCTGAGAGTAGTTACATTCCAACTGGAAAAGTTCCTTTTCCATGAGGTGTCTATGGCCAAGTTCCCGAGATACAGCTCAGCCAAATATCGGGACTTTGAATTCCAAAGTGATGGGGTAGAGAAAGGGGTTCAACTATCCTAAGCATCTTCTGAGGTAGCCAATTCAGCACACTCAATGCTGTGGTTAAACTCCTCTGTTCACAGAGTAGGAAAGATGACAACAGGAGAGATTTGATTATTTTTTTTAACTTTTATTTAATGAATATAAATTTCCAAAGTACGACTTATGGATTACAATGGCTTCCCCCACATACCGTCCCTCCCACCCACAACCCTCCCCTTTCCCACTCCCTTTCCCCTTCCATTCACATCAAGATTCATTTTCGATTATCTTAATATACAGAAGATCAGCTTAGTATACATTAAGTAAGGATTTCAACAGTTTGCTCTCACACAGAAACGTAAAGTGAAAAATAATAGATGATTTTTTAAATGATGATGAAATCAGATCAGACCTATTGTCATGTTTAATCCCAGTGAAAGTCAAGTTGGGAATTGATAATTTCTTTTTTTTTTTTTTACAGAAGATCAGTTTAGTATGCATTAAGTAAAGATTTCAACAGTTTGCACCACCATAGAAACACAAAGTGAAATATATTGTTTGAGTACTCGTTATAGCATTAAATCTCAATGCACAGCACATTAAGGACAGAGATCCTACATGAGGAGTAAGTGCACAGTGACTCCTGTTGTTGACTTTACCAATTGACACTCCTGTCTATGGCATCAGTAGTCTCCCTATGCTCCAGTCATGAGTTTCCAAGGCTATGGAAGCCCTCTGACTTCTCCGACTCTTATCTTGTTTAGACAAGGTCATAGTCAAAGTGGAGGTTCTCTCCTCCCTTCAGAGAAAGGTACCTTCTTCTTTGAAGACCTGTTCTTTCCACTGGGATCTCACTCACAGAGATCTTTTGCCAGAGTGTCTTGGCTTTCCATGCCTGAAATACTCTCATGGGCTTTTCAGCCAGATCCGAATGCCTTTAGGGCTGATTCTGAGGCCAGAGTGCTATTTAGGACATCCACCATTCTATGAGTCTGCTGAGTATCTCACTTCCCATGTTGGATCACTCTCCCCTTTATTTATTCTATCGGTTAGTGTTAGCAGGTACTAGACTTGTTTATGTGCTTCCTTTGACTCTTAGTCCTTTCATTATGATCAATTGTGAACTGAAATTGATCACTTGGACTGGTGAGATGGCATTGGTACATGCCACCTTGATGGGATTGAAGAGAGATTTGATTATTATGAGAGTGAATGCTCAACAATTGTTGGATGACATGAATGTGCCACACCAACTAATAAACTGGCTGACATTTCCACGCACAAAATTGCTCGATCTCCAGATTTTCTTTCCTACACTTTATCTTTTTTAGAGAGAGACAGACAGAAAGGTCTTCCTTGTCCATTGGTTCACCCCACAGTGGCTGCTGCGGCTGGTGAGCTGCGGCCAGCACACAGCGCTGATCCGAAGCCAGGAGCCAGGTGCTTCTCCTGGTCTCCCATGCGGGTGCAGGGCCCAATGACCTGGGCCATCCTCCACTGCACTACCAGGCCACAGCAGAGAGCTGGCCTGCAAGAGGAGCAACTGGGACAGAATCCGGCGCCCCGACCGGAACTAGAACCCGGTGTGCCAGCGCCCCAGTTGGAGGATTAGCCTAGTGAGCCGTGGCCTCTTTCCTACACTTTAGAAAGTGAAAGCAGTACATATGTCTTTCAGATATCTCCCATCGGGCATTTGTAGAAGTATTTACAATTTTGGAAGTAGTTATTTCAGCAGTAGGAAGAGCTATGGAGCCTGAAACTAAACATCAATAGAGAGAATACCTGTGAAATCTGAGTCAATTTTGATGAGATTTCTTTTGTGGTGAAAGTTGTGGCTGATTTCTATGAAGAATTTTTAGACAAAGTAGACTATTCCCTTTATGAAGATCACACATTCCAGTAAACATCTTATCCTTTGACTTAGAATCTATCCTTTTGTTTGCTTTTGATGATTGATCAAAATCTTTTGGTAAACATACCACCAAATTCACAAATTGTTTTTTTAATTTATTTTTTATTTATTTGAAAGGCAGAGTTACAGAGTGAGAAAGAAAGAGAGAGAGAATATTTTTCTTATAAAGTTTAAGAATTATTTATTTTATTTCAAAGTCAGATTTACAGAGAGAGAAAGAGGCCTTCCATCTGCTGGTTCACTCCCCAGACAACCACAACAGCCGGAGCTGCGCCAATCCGAAGCCAGGAGCCAGGAGCTTCTTCTGGGTCTCCCACATGGGTGCAGGGGCCCAAGGACCTGGGCCATCTTCTACTGCTTTCCCAAGCCATAGCAGAGAACTAGATCAGAATTGGAGTAGCCGGGACTTGAACTGGTGCCCATATAGGATGCCGGCACTGCAGACGGCAGCTTTATCCACTACGCCACAGTGCCAGCCCTGAGAGAGAATCTTCCATCCACTGGTTCACTCCCTAAATGGCCACAACAGCTGGGGCTTGGCCCATCTGAAGCCAGTAGCCAGGAGCTTCTTCAGGTCTCCCATGGGAGTGCAGGGGGCCAAGCATTTGGGCCATCTTCTGCTGCTTTCCCAAGCACATTAGCAGGGAGCTGGATCGGAAGTAGAGCAGCCGGGTCTCAAACCAGCACCCGTATTGGGTGTCAGCACCACAGGCAGAGACTTAACCTGTTATGCCACAATGCCAACCCCAAATCGCTTTCTTAAACATGTCTTTCAGGCTAAAACTTCATTTCCTACAGTTAACAGGTGCATTCAGACTTATAGTTCTCAATTTATACAACAAAGAGAATAAAGAGTTGCTCTTCTATGTTTGACATGTCTTACCTTTCCGATATTAAGACAAGGCCTATAGAAAATATTTTCTCAACTGCAATCCCACTCCTACTTTTCAGTTTTTCTAAGAAAAAAATATTTTCCATGTACCTCTATAAAATTTTTCTGCATCATGGACTCTTCTGATAGAATAATCATATTTAATACTGATAGCACTAATCCTTTTGTGTCACATTATCATTTTATTTAAATATAAACAGTATTATTTGTTGTATGCAAATTTTGGTGGACATATGTTATTTTTTCCACCCATCACCCTCTTATCAACTTCGCATTTTGTATTGTAGCTGTCCATCAACATATATCCTTTTGCTATACTGGTAGGAAGGTAACTCAGTCATGGCCAATGATAAAACTCAATCGCTTGACACATGTTACTGAGCCAGTATCCAGCATGTTAGTACTACTACAAGTATTTTTTTTCCTTTCAGAAACTCTTCATTGTCGCTCCCCCTCTTCGTGGAGGAATGACACAGGACCCTGCGCTGTTCTTTTGTCTGCTCGGCCCTCCCCGGGTTTGCTGCTGGTTCTTCCCGGGTTGGCTACCGACCCCTACACCTCCGTGGAGGGGCGGCTCCCCCTGCCACTTTCCCCACTTCCGCGGGGGAGCGGCACACTGCCGGCCGGCTCTCTCGGGGGCTGCACAGGTGTTCCTTCAGATAGATGTTCCTGGTGCATGTTGTCTCTCTCCTCCTTTATAATCCTCTTCCACCAATCCCAACTCTGCTACCCACACGCCGAGTATGCTGCTCTCCTCCAATCAGGAGCAGGTCCTGCTGTTTATTGGTTGAACTGGAGGCAGGTGTGTAGAAGCTGTTTCCTCCTCTCCCAGCGCCATATTGTGGGAGAGCAGATGCATAGAATAAGTCTTAATTCCAGTAACTTAGTCTAGTCCGAGTTGCTCCCCACACTTCATAGTGTAGCATACACAGAAGTATTCATTGTAAACCAAACAGAATATTGCAAATGCACACAGCATAGTACCCACTTTCTTGTCCAGTACATTCACATGATTACCTAAACCACAAAAACCATGCTATCTCCCCATTTCCAAGTCAATGTCCCAGCCTGAATGTCACCACTATTCTGACTTCTATTGTTAGAGACTAAGTTGGCTGCTTTGGACAATATTAACATTTTCATATACCATGTAGTGTTTTATGCCAGACTTCCTTCATTCAACATTGTGTTGGTCAGATGCAGTCATGTTGTTGTGTGCAATAGTGTCTCCTTCCTTTAATCATTCTTTTAAAAAAGAGATTTGTTTATTTATTTATTTGATAGAGTTACAGAGAGACAGGGAGAGATGAGCAGAGAGTAAGAGTGAGAGCAAGGGAGATAGAGAGAGAGAGAGAGAGAGAGAGATCTTCCATCCACTGGGCCACCCCCCAGATGGCCACAACGGGCAGGGCTGGGCTAAGCTAGGAGCTGGGAGCTTCTTCCAGGTCTCCCCCATGGGTGGGTGGGGAGAAAATGCTTGGGCCACCTTCTACTGCTTTTCTTAGGCCATTAGCAGGGAGCTGGATCAGAAGTGGAGCAACCAGACATGAACCAGCACCTATATGGAATGCTGGTGGTGACTTTACCCTCTATACTACAACACTGGCCCCACATAGTTAAGAGTAAATTTCAGGGTCATATAGTATTTTGAAATGAGATACTTGCTGTTCTTTTTCAGTTGCTTTAACAAATGATTTAACAAAGAAATGAAATATCACTACAATGAAAATGATAAAACACTGATGAAACAAATCATCAAGGTCATACAAAAAATCAGAAAGATATTCCTTGTTCATGAGTGGAAGAATTATTGGTGCTAAGATGTCCATTCTACTGCAGGCAGTGTATAAAGTCAATGGAATCTCTATCAGGGCCAATATTATGGTGCAATGGGTTAAGCTACCATTTTCATTGCTATTATCCCACATCAGAGTTGTGACTTCAATTCCCAGCTCCCTGGTAATGCACCTGGTAAGGCAGTAGATGATGGCCTAAGTACTTGAGTACCTACCACCCAGGTGGGAGACCTTGAACTTCTTGGCTACTGGCTTCAACCTGGCCTAGCCCAGCCACTGCAGTCATTTGAGGGAGTGAACTAATAGAAGATTATTTCTTGATCTTTTTCACTCCCCCTTTCCCTGTCTCTCTGCATTTCAAATACATAAATAAAAATCTTTTTAAGGTACCAATGGCATCCATTACAGAAATAGAAAAAAAAACCCTAAAATTCATAAGGACCCAGAATAGCCAAAACGATTCTAAGCAAAAATAAATAAGTACAATGAAACTGAAGGCATCACAAAACCTAATTTCAAAGCATACTACAAAGCTACAGTAATTGAAACAGCATGGCACTGGCATAAAACTGACACATAAACCAATGGGACAGAACAGAGACACATAAATTAATCTACATACACATAGCCTAGTAATTTTTGACAAAATGTCAATATATGCATTGGAAGTAAGAAGTAGTCTTCTTCAGAGCCAATTTCATATACATTAAATTAGATCACTAGCTCTCACCATATACAGCAAGAAATTCAAGGTGGATCAAAGATCTAAATGTAAGAACTGAAACTGAAATTGCTGGAAGGAAAATATAGGAAACAAATCAAGACATTGGTGTGCAAAAAGGAAACCTGTTGAAGTGAAATGGACACTATGAGAAATGGTGACTATATCAGCCCTTGCCCTGACTGTTGATGAACAACTTAATACATTATCCCTCCTAGTATTTTTTATTTGTTCTACTTAATACTATTGGTTGAATTCTGTAATTAATACACAGCTATTCTTAAGTGTTGATACTAAACTGAAAAAATGATCCCTGTTAAATATAAGAGTGGGAATAAGAGAGGGAGGAGATGTACAATTTGGGACATGCTCAATCAGACTTGCCCCAAATGGTGGAGTTAGAAACATGCCAGGGGATTCCAATACAATCCCATCAAGGTGGCATGTACCAATGCCATCTCACTAGTCCAAGTGATCAATTTCTGTTCACAATTGATCATAATGATAGGACTAGGAGTCAAAGGGATCACATAAACAAGACTAGTGTCTGCAAATACTAACTGATAGAATAAAAAAGGGAGAGAACGATACAACATGGGAAGCGAGATACACAGCAGACTCATAGAATGGCAGATGTCCTAAACAGCACTCTGGCCTCAGAATCAGCCCTTAAGGCATTCAGATCTGGCTGAAAAGTCCATGAGAGTATTTCAGGCATGGAAAGCCAAGACACTCTGGAAAAAAAAAAAAACTAAATGAAAAATCTCTGTGAGTGAGATCCCAGTGGGAAGAACAGGTCATCAAAGAAGGAGGTACCTTTCTCTGAAGGGAGGAGAAAACTTCTACTCTGACTACGACCTTGTCTAAATATGATCAGAGTTGGTGAACTCAAAAGGCTTCCATAGCCTTGGCAACTCATGACAAGAGCCTAGGGTGATTACTGATGCCATAAACAAGAGTGTCAATTTGTTAAGTCAACAGCAGGAGTCACTGTGCACTTACTCCTCATGTAGGCTCTCTGTCCTTAATGTGCTGTAATTGTGATGTTTTTGCTATAACTTGTACTCAAACAGTATTTTTCACTTTGTGTTTCTGTGTGGGTGCAAACTGTTGAAATCTTTACTTAATATATGCTAAACTGATCTGTATATAAAGAGAATTGAAAATGAATCTTGATGTGATTGGAAGGGGAGAGGGAGCGGGAAAGGGGAGGGTTGTGGGTGGGAGGGATGTTATGGGGGGGAAGCCATTGTAATCCATAAGCTGTACTTTGGAAATTTATATTCATTAAATAAAAGTTAAAAAAAAAACAAAGACATTGGTGTGGACAATAATTTTTTGGCTAAGGCCCCAAAACACAGGAAATAAATGCAAAGTGAGACAAATTGGATTACATAAAGATCAGAAATTTCTTTTTGTTTTCTTCACAGCCAAAGAAACAATCACCATGGTGAAGAGGCATCTAATGGTATGAGACAAAATATCTGCAAACTACTTATATGACAAAGGATTGCTATCTAGAATGTAACAAGAACTCAAAAATTTTATCAACAAAAAGCAATTACTCCAATTAAGAAATGGGCAGGGGCCACGCTGTGGCATAGCAGGTAAAGCTGCCACCTGCAGTACTAGCATCCATGTGGGAGACCTGGAAGAAGCTCCTGGCTCTTGGCTTTGGATTGGCATGGCTCCAGCCATTGCAGCCATCTGGTGAGTGAAACAGCAGTTGGAAGACCTCTCTCTCTCTCTCTCTCTCTCTCTCTGCCTCTCCTTCTCTCTCTGTGTAACTCTGCCTTTCAGATAAATAAATAAATCTTAAAAAAATAGCTAACAAATTTATGAAACAGTACTCAGTATAATTGGCCATCAGAGAAATGCAAATCAAAGCCACAATGAGATGTTACTCATTCCTGTTACACTGGCTGGTGCCAAAAAGACAGAAAGTAACAAAGGCTGAGGAGGGTCTGTAGAAAAGAGGATTCTTAGAAAACATTGCTGGGAATGGAAATCAGTACAGTCACTCTGGTAAACAATATGAAGATTCATTTAAAGATTAGAAATGAAACTAACATATGATCCAGCAATCCCACTCCTGGGACATAGCCAAAAGACTTGAAGTAACTGTATCACATAGCTGCCTGCTCTACCACATTTATGGCAGCACTGTTCACAATAGCTAAGATATGTAACCAACCAAGGTGTCCATTATCAGATTAATAAAGAAAATGTAGCACACACACATATTGAAAAATTATTCAACCACAACAAATGAAATCCTATCATTTGCAGCAAAATATATGGAACAGGAAGACAGCAGTTGGATGAAATAAGGCAGACATAGAACCACAAATACGGTTTGTTCTCCCTCATAGGTGGAAGATGGGAAAAAGAACCCAATGTGAATGCAGAGTAGTAATTACTAGAGTTTGAGAAGGGAAGTAGGGATAGAGGGATTTTGGATGATGGTTAGCATATTAGCTAGATTTAAGGAGTAAGATCCTAGTGTTACACAATATAGTTGGGTGACAATAGTTCACAATAACCTAGAACAGATAGAAGAAAGGTACTCCAAGGTTCCATCCATATAGTGTCAAAGAAGGGGAAGGGTTGATTACCCTGATTTTTATAAGTACACATGGTATACATGAGTCAGAATGTCACATTGTAGTCCCTAAGTATGTGCAATTATTAATAAATGTTTTTAAACGTTCTAGAGTGGTAGGTGCTTGGCATAATGGTTAAATCTCTGCTTCTGAGTCTGCATTCCACATCAGAGTGCCTGGGTTCACATTCCAGCTGTACTCCTGATTACAGCTTCCTTCTAATGCACACTATAGGGTGCAGAAGGTAATGGCTCAAATGGTTGGGCACTTGACACCTATATGAGAGACCCAGATTGAGTTCCGAGCTCCCAGTGTCAGCCTGGTCCAGTCAAGAGTGCTGTTTGGGGTGTTTGCCATTGTATGAGTTTGCTGTGTGTCCTGCTTCCACCGCAGGATCACTCTCTCCCTTTTAATTCTATCCTTCATTATTTGCTTACACTGGTCTAGTATTTTTGTTGTTGTTGCTCAGTTTGTTCTACTTAATACCACTGGTTGAACTCTGTAATCAATACACAATCATTCTTAGGCATTTAAAAATTAACAGAAAAGTGATCTCTATTAAACATAGGAGTGGGAATAAGAGAGGGAGGAGATATATAGGTTGGCACAGGCTCACTTGGACTTACCTCCAATGGTGGAACTAGAAATGTGCCAGGGAATTTCAACTCAATCTTATCAAGGAGACATGTACCAATGCCAGCGCACTTGGTAAAGTGATAAGTATAAGTACACAACCAATCAAAAATATAGGGTAAGTGTCAAAGAGATCTTACAAACAAGACCAGTGTAAGTAAATGCCATCTTAACACCTCTACCACCATCTGGTTTAGTCATCCAACAAGAAGTGAATATGAAATTCCAGCAATCAGAAAAGAACAAAAGATTGGAGCTGAAGACCTTAAGTGCTTGCTTTTGCCCTTTGACCAGATTACTAGAACCATCTACATTATCTGTGCAGCATGGGGCTTTTATTATTTTTAAATAAAGATGTCTCTTTGGGGGGCCGGCACTGTGGCACAGCAGGTAAAGCCACCGCCTGCAGTGTCAGCTTCCTAAATGGGCGCTGGTTCGAGACCTGGCTGCTCCACTTCTGATCCAGCTCTTTGCTATGGCCTGGGAAAGCAGTAGAAGATGGCCCAACAAAGTGTCTGGCCCCTGCACCCACATGGGAGACCAGGAAGAAGCACCTGGCTCCTGGCTTTGGATTTGCGTAGCTCCAGTCATTGCAGCCATTTGGGGAGTGAACCAGCAGATAGAAGACCTCTCTGTCTCTCTCTCTCTCCCCCTCTCCCTCTCGTTCTCTCTCTGTGTAACTCTGACTTTCAAATAAATAAATAAATCTTTTTTTTAAAGATGTCCCTTTTTGGTAATGAACTTTTTTTTCATTTTCAATTCTCTTTATATACAGAAGTTCAGTTTAGCATATATTAAGTAAAGATTTCAACAGTTTGCACCCACATAGAAACACAAAGTGAAAAATACTGTTTGAGTACTAGTTATAGCATTAAATCACAATGTACAGCACATTAAGGACAGAGATCCTACATGAGGAGTTAAGTGCACAGTGACTCCTGCTGTTGACTTAACAAATTGACACTCTTGTTTATGGCATCAGTAATCACCCTAGGCTTTTGTCAAGCGTTGCCAAGGCTATGGAAGCCTTTTGAGTTCACCAACTCTGATCATATTTAGACAAGGTCGTAGTCAAAGTGGAAGTTCTCTCCTCCCTTCAGAGAAAGGTACCTCCTTCTTTGATGACCTGAATGAACTTTTTTTTTAAAGCCAGGTTTTTCTCAATATGCCTTTAAAGGGTTTAAAATTGTTGCATATCTGGTTAAGTTTAGATTTTTAAGAACTTCATTTTTAATTTGTAATAAAAGTTTATTGCTTGATTTTTTTTCCAAAAAGTCAACAAGCTGCAAGCACCTGTAAATAAAGGTCTTAAGTAATAGAAAAGAGTAAATATTAATAATGTGACACATAGGATTAATATTGCCTGTATTAAATATGATTCTTCTGTCAGGATAGTCACATTGTGTGAGAAAAAATTATAATACAGTGCAGAAAAAATGAAAACTCAGAGATGGTATTGAAAAGAGGTAAATACGTTCTAAAGGCCTTGTCTTGATATAAGAGGGTGAGATACAAACAACATTTTCTTTTTAGATTTATTTTATTTTTATTTGAAAGGCAGAGTGATAGAGAGAGGAGGTGGGGGAGACAGACAGAAAACTTCCATCCTCTGGTTCACTCCCCAAATGGCCACAATGATCTGAGCTGGGCCAGGCTGAAGCCAGGAGCCTGGAACTCCATTCAGGTCTCCCAAATGGGTGAGAGGGGCCAAAGCACTTGAGCCATCTTCCACTCCCTTGCCACATGAGCTAGCATGGATCTGGATCAGAAGCAGGGCAGCCAAAATTGGAATGGGCATTCCCATATGGGATGCCAGGTTCTAAGCAGCAGCCTAACTCACTATGCTGCAATGTTGGTCACACATAAAACATTTTGACAGGGGTGGGTTTTTCACCTTCTGATTAAGACACTTTATCTCATATCTGAGTGGTTGAGTTCAATATCTGCCTCCATCTCCTGACACCATCTTCTTGCAAATTCATACCCTGGGAGGCAGCAGTAGTGTCCCCAGTAATTTGGATTCCAAGTACCATGCTGGATTTGTGGGAGACCTGTGTTGTGTTCCTGTCTCCCGGCTTCAGCCCAGTCGAGTCCTAGCCATTACAGGGATTTGGAGTGAAATAAGAGATGGGAGAGTGCTCTCTCTCACACTCTCTCTTATTCTCTCTCTCTCTCTCTCAAAAATCCAAAATTAAAAAAAAAAACTTGATAGTATTCTTGTTGAACTTTCTCATTTCAGTAGTGAGAAATATATGTTTAAATGCAATGGTTAAAGTCAGGAAATGAAGTGTTAGCTTCAATGACATGTTTAAGAAGATTCAATGTTTGTGAATGTAGCGGCATATTGAAGGAAAACCTATTTTGATCAGTACTTCAAAAGCAAAATCATTGAATAGATTAAACATAAAAGAATAATAAGTGTTAAAGTGAATGTGTCATCTTCATAAAGGGAATAGACATTCTCTATTCTGTCCAAAATCATTATTGAAAATCAGGGATAAGCACTTCACCAAGTGGTTAAAATGCTAGTTGACACATTCATGTTCCAAGATGTTGAATAGGGAAAAAGATATGCTGATTTTGACCACATGGAGATAACAGAAGAAAAGCAGAGGAAGCTCATTCCTAGGGGAGAGTTGGAGAGGTTTGTGGTGGAAATTCTACAGAAAGAAGAGAGATACCATGGAGCAGTGTGGACAGTACAAACACACAGCTGTGAGCGGGGATATCACCAGCAACTCCCACAGCCAGGGGCTGGAGGACATGACCTCTTCTTGGAGCAAGAACATGCCTCTTGGGGGCAGTGCTGTGGTGCAGCAGGTTAAAGCCCCAGCCTGAAGCGGCGGTATTCCATATGGCACTGGTTCTAGTCCGGGCTGCTCCTCTTCCGATCCAGCTCTCTGCTATGGCCTGGGACAGCAGTAGAAGATGGCCTGAGTCCTTGGGCCCCTGCAACCAAGTGGGAGACCCAGAAAAAGCTCCTGGCTTCTGACTTCGGATCGGCTTAGCTTCAGCCATTGCAGCTATTTGGGGAATGAAGCAGCAGATGCAAGACCTCTCTCTCTGTCTCTACCTCTCTCTGTAACTCTGTGTTTCAAATAAATAAAATAAAGCTTAAAAAAAGAGAACATGTCCCTGGATATCCAGTGAAGGAACAGATACTCCACTAAGTCACAGAGGTATACTTCAATGATAAAAGCCATCAGAGGTGAAAACCAACAAGTGTTTCCACAAATGCCCAAAAAGAAACATAGAATTACAACAAATGTGAACAAGGAAGACAATATGACAACCTAAAAGAAATACAAGAACACTTCCAAATTAGAATGTAAAGACAAAGAGATTAATGAAATGCTTGAAAAGGAATTCAAAAGAATATCATGGCCGGTGCCGCAGCTTAATAGGCTAATCCTCCGCCTGCGGCGCCGGCATGCCGGGTTCTAGTCCCAGTCGGGGCGCCGGATTCTGTCCCAGTTGCCCCTCTTCCAGGCCAGCTCTCTGCTATGGCCCGGGAGTGCAGTGGAGGATGGCCCAAGTGCTTGGGCCCTGCACCTACATGGGAGACCAGGAGAAGCACCTGGCTCCTGGCTTCGGATCAATGCGATGTGCCTTTGCCATTGGTTCACCCTCCAATGGCCACCGTGGCCGGCACGCTGCAGCCATTGGAGGGTGAACCAATGGCAAAGGAAGACCTTTCTCTCTGTCTCTCTCTCTCTCACTGTCCACTCTGCCTGTCAAAAAAAAAAAATATCATAAGATCAGTAAAAAAAAAGAGCAGCAAAACAAGGGTTAAAGAAATCCATACATGACATGGATAAAAAAGTGTGCCAGGAGATAGAAATATTGAAGAGAAATCAAACTGAAACATTAGAAGTGAAGAATTCGATATGTCAAATAATAAATACAGTGGAAAGCCTTAACAACAGACTGTGTGAGGCAGAAGAAAGACTATTCAAACTACAAGACAAATCTCTGGAAATATCTCAGTCAGACAAAAATAGAAGAAAAATTTAGAAAAACTGAAATAATATTAGAGATTTATGGGATGCTATCAAATGATGTAACGTATATATCTTAGGAATTCCTGAAGGTATGAAAAGAGAGAATGGATTGGTAGACCTATTCAGTAAAATAATAGCAGGAAACTTCCCTAATTTGGAGAAATATGGGGACATCCACAGACAGGAAGCACAGAGAACTCCTAACAGACATGATCATAAAAGATCTTCACCATGACACATTATAGTCAAACTATCAGAAGTAAAACATAAAGATAAGATTCTAAAATATGTGTGTAAGAAATACACCATGTTATCCTCAAAGGATTTCCAGTTAGACTGACAGCTGATTTCTCATCAGAAACCCTGTAAGCTAAAAGAGACGTAGTCCAAGTCCTAAAAGAAAAAAAAAAAAAAACTGTCAAGCCAGAATAGCGTACAAACCAAAGTTTTCATTTATAAATGAAGGTTGAATAAAGACTTTCCACAACACACAGAAATCGAAATAATTTGCCACTGTGCATACAGGCTTACAAAATTGTGACACCAGCTCGAGTCCCAGCTGCTCTGCTTCTGATCCAGCTTTCTGCTAAAGTTCCTGAGAGAGCAGCAGAGGGTACCTAGGTACTCGGGCCCCTGCCACCCATGTGGAAGACCAAGATGGAACTCCTGGCTCCAAGTTCCAGCCTGGCCCAGATCCAACTGCTGCAATTTAAAGAATGGATCAGCAGGTGGAAGATCCCCCTCCCTCCTCCTCTCTCCCTCTTTCAATCTATACTTCCCCCCTTTCCCCTCCTTCTTTCTCCATGTTGCTCAGCCTTTCAAAGAAATCGAAACAATTTGTTTCTTGCCAATATTTAAAAATAAAACAAAATGGAGGCAAGGAAGTCCAGGGTTCTAGCAGTTTTTTTCATTGGAAGTGTCAGCTATTCATTAGTGGGTGTGGCACGTTCAAGTCATCCAACATTTTTTACTCACGCACTTCGTTGCAATCAAATCCTCCCTATAGTCCTCCTTCATACCCTTTGCATTGGTGGGCTCCACACATGATGAGTTTCTCCACAAGTGCTTAGTGTCTGTTCTGAGTGTGTTACCTCAGAAGATGCTTGGGATCTCACAGGGATTCCTACTCCAGCACTTTGGAACTCAAAGTCTTGCTGTTTGGCTGAGCAGTATCTCAGCTTTCCAGGTGATCAGTGGAGGTATCAGTGCAAATGGAGGGTGAGACATTTGACTTTTGGGTTTGCCAGAACCGGAGGACAGAATGAATGAAGAAATCAGAATGAACCAGAGGGATGCAGGTTCTCTCTCCATCTGTGTCTCTGCCTTTCAAATGACAATTAATAAATTATTTTTAAAGCAACAGAGATGTTAGTAATCCCAGAAACATGAATGAAACACTGATGTATAAAATCTCTCACCTTGTTCCTGGTCCACATTCTTCCAGTGAACTTAGAAAGTGCTGGGACAGACACAAGTTCTCAAGTCTCAACATGGATCAGAGAGTGGCTAGAAGTAGGAACAAGAATTTCTGCTTCTAGGAAGCCTGGTAACAAGAGGCAAAAAAGCTCACCCCAGTGTACCATTATTTCAAGTAGCAAAGGGCACAGATTGGCAAGCAACTGATTACGTGTGCTCCAAGACCTTTTGTACATGTTAGTTTGCACAATGACCACCACTGCTTGGTCTTCAGTGCATTGTGACTTATGCCCAAACACCATTCTCCATTTTTTTTAAACTTTTATTTAATGCATATAAATTTCCAAAGTACGACTTATGGATTACAATGGCTTTCCCCACATACCGTCCCTCCCACCCACAACCCTCCCCTTTCCCACTCCCTCTCCCCTTCCATTCACATCAAGATTCATTTTCGATTATCTTAATATACAGAAGATCAGCTTAGTATACATTAAGTATGGATTTCAACAGTTTGCTCCCACACAGAAACATAAAGTGAAAAATAATAGATGATTTTTTTAAATGATGATGAAATCAGAGCAGACCTATTGTCATGTTTAATCCCAGTGAGAGTCAAGTTGGAAATTGATAATTTCTTTTTTTTCTTTTTTTTTTTTTTTACAGAGGATCAGTTTAGTATGCATTAAGTAAGGATTTCAACAGTTTGCACCCCCATAGAAACACAAAGTGAAATATATTGTTTGAGTACTCGTTATAGCATTAAATCTCAATGTACAGCACATTAAGGATAGAGATCCTACATGAGGAGTAAGTGCACAGTGACTCCTGTTGTTGACTTTACCAATTGACACTCCTGTCTATGGCATCAGTAATCTCCCTATGCTCCAGTCATGAGTTTCCAAGGCTATGGAAGCCCTCTGAGTTCTCCGATTCTTATCTTGTTTAGACAAGCTCATAGTCAAAGTGGAGGTTCTCTCCTCCCTTCAGAGAAAGGTACCTCCTTCTTTGATGGCCTGTTCTTTCCACTGGGATCTCACTCGCAGAGATCTTTTGCCAGAGTGTCTTGGCTTTCCATGCCTGAAATACTCTCATGAGCTTTTCAGCCAGCTCCGAATGCCTTTAGGGCTGATTCTGAGGCCAGAGTGCTATTTAGGACATCTGCCATTCTATGAGTCTGCTGAGTATCTCACTTCCCATGTTGGATCACTCTCCCCTTTATTTACTCCATCAGTTAGCGTTAGCAGGTACTAGACTTGTCTATGTGCTCCCTTTGACTCCCAGTCCCTTCACCATGACCAACTGTGAACTGAAACTGATCACCTGGAACAGTGAGATGGCATTGGTACATGCCACCTCGATGGGATTGAATTGGAATCCCCTGGTATGCTTCCAACTCCACCACTTGGGGCAAGTCAGCCTGAGCATGTCCCAAATTATACATCTCTTCCCTCTCCCATTCCCACCACCATGTTCAACAGGGATCACATTTCAGTTAATTTTCAACACTTAAGAATAACTGTGCATCAATTACAGATCTAAACCAGTCATATTAAGTAGAACAGATAAAAAAAACTACTAAGAGGGATAATGTATTTAGTTGTTCATTAACAGTCAGGGCTATGCTGATCAAGCCACCATTTCCCATAGTGTCCACCTCACTCCAACAGGTTTCCTTCTTGGTGTTCAGTCAGTCGTCACCGATCAGGGAGAACATATGGTATTTGTCCCTTTGGGACTGGCTTATTTCACTCAGCGTGATGTGTTCCAGATTCCTCCATTTTGTTGCAAATGACTGGATTTCGTTGTTTCTTACTGCGGTATAGTATTCTAAAGAGTACATATCCCATAATTTCTTTATCCAGTCTATCGTTGATGGGCATTTAGGTTGGTTCCAGGTCTTAGCTATTGTGAATTGAGCTGCAATAAACATTAGGGTGCAGACCGCTTTTTTGTTTCCCAATTTAAATTCCTTTGGGTAAATTCCAAGGAGTGGGATGGCTGGGTCAAATGGTAGGGTTATCTTCAGGTTTCTGAGGAATCTCCAGACTGACTTCCATAGTGGCTTGACCAGTTTGCATTCCCACCAACAGTGGGTTAGTGTCCCTTTTTCCCCACATCCTCACCAGCATCTGTTGTTGGTAGATTTCTGCATGTGAGCCATTCTAACCGGGGTGAGGTGAAACCTCATTGTGGTTTTGATTTGCATTTCCCTGATTGCTAATGACCTTGAACATTTTTTCATGTGCCTGTTGGCCATTTGGATTTCCTCTTTTGAAAAATGTCTATTGAGGTCCTTGGCCCATCTCTTAAGTGGGTTGTTGGTTTTGTTTTTGTGGAGTTTCTTGATCTCTTTGTAGATTCTGGTTATTAACCCTTTGTCTGTTGCATAGTTTGCAAATATTTTTTCCCATTCTGTCAGTTGTCTTTTCACTCTCCTCACTGTTTCTTTTGCAGTACAGAAACTTCTCAATTTGATGCAATCCCAATAGTTGATTTTGGCTTTGACTGCCTGTGCCTCCCGGGTCTTTTCCAGAAATTCTTTGCCTGTGCCAATATCTTGAAGGGTTTCTCCAATGTTCTCTAGTAACTTGATGGTGTCAGGTCGTAGATTTAGGTCTTTAATCCATGTGGAGTGGATTTTTGTGTAAGGTGTAAGGTAGGGGTCTTGCTTCATGATTCTGCACGTGGAAATCCAGTTTTCCCAGCACCATTTATTGAATAGACTGTCCTTGCTCCAGGAATTAGTTTTAGATCCTTGATCAAATATAAGTTGGCTGTAGATGTTTGGGTTGATTTCTGGTGTTTCAATTCTGTTCCATTGGTCTATCCATCTGTTTCTGTACCAGTACCATGCTGTTTTAATTACAACTGCCCTGTAGTATGTCCTGAAATCTGGTATTGTGATGCCTCCGGCTTTGTTTTTGTTGTACAAGATTGCTTTAGCTATTCGAGGTCTCTTGTGCCTCCATATAAATTTCAGCACCATTTTTTCCAGATCTGAGAAGAAGGTCTTCGGTATCTTGATTGGTATTGCATTGAATCTGTAAATTGCTTTTGGGAGAATGGACATTTTGATGATATTGATTCTTCCAATCCATGAGCATGGAAGATTTTTCCATTTCTTGGTATCCTCTTCTATTTCTTTCTTTAAGGTTTTGTAATTTTCATCGTAGAGATCTTTAACGTCTTTGGTTAAGTTTATTCCAAGGTATTTGATTGTTTTTGTAGCTATTGTGAATGGGATTGATCTTAGAAGTTCTTCCTCAGCCATGGCATTGTCTGTGTATACAAAGGCTGTTGATTTTTGTGCATTGATTTTATACCCTGCTACTTTGCCAAACTCTTCTATGAGTTCCAATAGTCTCTTAGTAGAGTTCTTTGGGTCCTCTAAATAAAGAATCATGTCATCTGCAAAGAGGGATAGTTTGAGCTCTTCCTTCCCAATTTGTATCCCTTTAATTTCTTTTTCTTGCCTAATAGCTCTGGCTAGAACCTCCAGAACTATATTGAATAGCAGTGGTGAGAGTGGGCATCCCTGTCTGGTTCCAGATCTCAGTGGAAATGCTTCCAACTTTTCCCCATTCAATAGGATGTTGGCTGTGGGTTTTTCATAGATTGCTTTGATTGTATTGAGGAATGTTCCTTCCAAACCCAGTTTGCTTAGAGTTTTCATCATGAACGGGTGTTGTATTTTATCAAATGCTTTCTCGGCATCTATTGAGATAATCATATGGTTTTTCTTCTGCAGTCTATTAATGTGGTGTATCACATTGATTGTCTTGCGCACATTAAACCATCCCTGCATACCAGGGATGAATCCCACTTGGTCTGGGTGGATGATCTTTCTGATGTGTTGTTGCATTCTATTGGCGAGAATTTTATTGAGGATTTTTGCATCTATGTTCATCAGGGATATTGGTCTGTAATTCTCTTTCAGTGCTGCATCTTTTTCCGGCTTAGGAATTAAGGTGATGCTGGCTTCATAGAAAGAATTTGGGAGGACTCCCTCTTCTTCGATTGTTCTGAATAGTTTGAGAAGAATTGGAGTTAGTTCTTCTTTAAATGTCTGGTAGAATTCAGCAGTGAATCCATCTGGTCCTGGGCTTTTCTTTGTTGGGAGGGCCTTTATTACTGTTTCAATTTCTGTCTCAGTTATGGGTCTGTTTAGGTTTTCGATGTCTTCCTGGTTCAATTTAGGCAGGTTGCATGTGTCCAGGAATCTATCCATTTCTGATAGGTTTCCCTGTTTGCTGGCATACAAGTCCTTGTAGTAATTTCTGATGATTCTTTTTATTTCTGTGGTGTCTGTTGTTACATTTCCTTTTTCATCTCTGATTTTATTGATTTGGGTCTTTTCTCTTCTTTTTTTAGTTAGTTGGGCCAATGGAGTGTTAATTTTGTTTATTTTTTCAAAAAACCAGCTCTTCGTTTGGCTGATTTTTTGTAATGTTTTTCTTGATTCAATCCTGTTGATTTCTTCTCTGATTTTAATTATTTCTCTTCTCCTACTAGATTTGGGTCTGATTTGTTGTAGGTTTTCTAGATCCTTGAGGTGAATTGAAAGCTCATCTATTTGGTGTCTTTCCAATTTCTTGATGTAGGCACCTATTGATATAAACTTTCCTCTTAACACTGCTTTTGCTGTGTCCCATAAGTTTTGGTATGTTGTGCTGTTATCCTCATTTACTTCCAGAAAGTTTTTGATTTCTCTTTTGATTTCTTCTATGACCCATTGTTGATTCAGGAGCATGTTGTTCAATCTCCATGTGTTTGCGTATGCTCTAGGGATTCCTGAGTTGGTTATTTCCAACTTCATTCCTTTATGATCTGAGAAGCTGCATGGTATGATTCTAATTCTTTTGAATTTGCTGAGACTCGCTTTATGGCCTAGTATGTGGTCAATCCTAGAGAAGCTTCCATGTACTGCTGAGAAGAATGTAAAATCTTTAGCTGTAGGATTGAAAGTTCTGTATATATCTGTTAGATCCATTTGGGCTATAGTGTCGTTTAAATCTACTGTATCCTTGTTGATCTTCTGACCGGATGATCTGTCTATTTCTGAGAGTGGAGTATTGAAGTCCCCCAGTACTACTGTATTGGGGTCTAAGTCTCCCTTTAAGTCCGTTAATAAATCTTTTAGATAAACTGGTGCCCTGTAGTTAGGTGCATATACATTGATAATTGTTATATCTTCCTGTTGAATTGATCCCTTAATCATGATATAGTGTCCCTCTTTGTCTCTCTTAACAGTTTTTGTGGTAAAGTTTATGTTGTCCGATATTAAGATCGCTACGCCCGCTCTTTTTTCATTTCTGTTGGCATGGTATATCTTTTTCCAGCCTTTCACTTTCAGTCTGTATGGATCTTTGTTGGAAAGATGTGTTTCTTGTAAGCAGCAAATAGATGGGTTTTGTTCCTTAACCCAATCAGCCAATCGGTGTCTTTTAACTGGACAGTTCAGGCCATTCACGTTCAAAGTGACTAATGATAAGTGGTAACTTTGCCCTGCCATTTGCCAAAGATAAGTTGTAATATATGCTTTGAATTCCCTGTGATCTTTTGCTGTGAGGTTTCCTTCCTTGGTTTCCTTCCTTTACCTTCTTTCATATTGATGACCGTGTTTCTGTGTTTCTGTGTGTAACACATCTTTAAGCATCTTTTGCAGGGCTGGACGAGTGGCAACAAATTCTTTCAATTTCTGTTTGCAATGAAAAGTCTTTATTTCACCTTCATTCACAAATGATAGCTTTGCAGGATATAATATTCTGGGCTGGCAGTTGTTCTCTCTTAGTACCTGGGCTATATCTCGCCATTCCCTCCTAGCTTTTAGAGTTTCTGATGAGAAGTCAGCTGTGAGTCTGATTGGAGATCCTCTGAGAGTAATCTGACGTTTCTCTCTTGCACATTTTAGGATCTTTTCTTTATGTTTCACTGTGGAGAGTTTAATTACAACGTGTCGTGGTGAGGATCTCTTTTGGTCGTGTTTATTAGGGGTTCTGTGGGCTTCCTGTACTAGGATTTCTCTGTCCTTCTCCAAACCTGGGAAATTTTCTGCTAATATCTCACTAAAAAGGCCTTCTAATCCTTTCTCCCTCTCCATGCCTTCAGGAACTCCTAGAACCCGAATGTTGGGTTTTTTAATAGTATCCTGAAGATTCCCGACAATATGTTTCAGATTTCTAATTTCCTCTTCTTTTCTTTGGTCTGACTGCATCCTTTCCTGTTCTCTGTCTTCTAAGTCCGATATTCTCTCTTCTGCTTCACCCATTCTGTTTGTAAGGCTCTCTATTGTGTTTTTCATTTGATCTATTGAATTCTTCACTTCAGTCACTATCACAGTTTCCTGTTGTACTAGTTGTTTCGTTTCATTTTGATTCCTCCTTAATATTTCATTTTCACGAGAGAGATTTTCTATCTTGTCCATTAAGGATTTGTGTAGTTCCAGAATTTGTTTTTGAGAACTTCTTAATGTTCTTATCAATTTTTTGAGATCTGCTTCTTGCATTTCTTCTATGTCATCATCTTCATAATCTTGAATTGGGGTGTCTTTTTCATTTGAGGGCGTCATGGTGACTTCCTTGTTTTTATTACCTCGGTTTTTGCGTTTGTTATTTGGCATATTGGAGATATTTGGTTTCTTCACTGTGGTGCTTTTTCTTGTTATACTATGACTCTAGATTAAGTGGACTATCTGTTTTTGATGGAGCCTTAGGGCTTGAGATGGGTGTGGCCTGAGAGCTCTGTTTGGTGTGCCAAAGGTGACACTCCCAGGTTAGGCGTGGTAAATCTCTCTCTCTCTTTTTTTTTTGATTCAAAAGGGAAGTAATTCCGCACAGCTGAACGAAGTTGGAGGTAGTTAGCAGGCAAATGATATACCCACAGGAGCCAGAGATCGGAAGCTCTTTCCCAAGATCCCCACAGGGAATCCGTTCGGCCCTCAGAGTGGGCTCAAATTCTCCTTCAGCCTCCCACTGGGTTGCCAAAGTTACGGAATTGTAGCGTCTCTGGAGAGTGCTCACGTGAATTCCGTGAGTTCTCTCCCCCACCGTCTCTTTTTTCACAGTCTCAGTTCAGTAGCACCACAAATTTACTAGCTCCTAATCTCCTGTTAATTCGCCCCGCCCAGAGTCAGGTTTTTCTGCTAGGCTCAGGGCCGGTGCAGACCTGAGGTCGCTCTGCTTATGACGTATGTCTAAGATGGCGCCTGCTCTTTGTCTTGCTCACCCTTGAGAGGTGAGCGGAGAGAGAGAAACCCGTGTCCGTAGTAGTCACCCTTTTCTCTCTCTCTCTCTCTGTTCCAGTTAGCCTTGTGAACTTCCCCCCCCGGGGGTCGTTCCCTCTAGTCTCCTCTCTCCGCTTGCCTGCCGGTGTCTCGGGCTATTGAGGTTCGGCTCACCTCGCGTTCCAGCGCTGGTGTGTTGAGTCTGCCGCTGATGTCCCGAACTGTGGGCTCCCACGCTCTCCACGCAGGTCCGCTGTGAGTCACGCGTTCCGGAAGAGTTTCTTCTGCTGTTTCCTCCCCTACTCTTCCTTGAACCTGCAGTATCTCCACTTTTATTAAAGTATCTCTCCCCAGACTATCAGTGTGCTCCCTTCCTATTCCGCCATCTTCCCATTCAAAATCCCATTCTCCATTTTTTAATCTTGACCATCGTCAAGGCCCAGCACGTGCCCAGTATTCTGAGAAGGGCTCTCCTGATTCTGCTTGTGTGTACAGGTGCCTGGTGTACACAGCTTGGATGTGCAATATCTCATTGTTTTCCCTAGGATCACTTTTTTCTCCAGTCGGGAAGATAGTTGAGTTAAGGTAGGTAATGTTTCTTACATATCTCTTCCACAGCCCACATGCAACCTGACCCTGAGAAGTAGGCACTTGGTGTGCTGTACATGAGAATTGCTGCTGATGAGATAACCCCTTAGATCATTTGTAGTTGGGGCAAAATAGAGCAGTGAAGTCTGGTGGAAGAAAGAGGGTCATGAAAGAGGGATCTGGACTATTGCCACTGTTGCAAGTGCTTAGATTGGGATCTGTTTTTGGCCTTTCCTGTACCTACAGGCCATTAATCTTGGCAGACTGTATTATAAAATGAAGTGGAAGTTGATTTTAGCAAGCAATGCCCCACTACCAGAAGTCTTGAGTGTTACCTGTTCTCTAACAGAATCTGCTACAGAACCAGCTGAGACAGAATGAAAACCCTCCTACAGCTGGGTCTCTCTCTGCTGTGCACAGATATTGGTAAGTTTGGGCACTTTCTGCTATGCATAGAAATTGGTAAATTTGGAGCTGGCATAACTGGTAAAGCCACCATCTACAATACCAGTATCACATGTGGGTGCCACTTCCTGTCCCATCTTCTGCACTTACAATCCCTGCTAATCTGCATAGGAAAGCAGTGGAACATGGCCCATTCCCTACGTGGAAGACCCAGAAAAAGCTGCTGACTCTTGACTTCAGACTGGCCCAGCTCCTGCCACCTCAGCCGTTTGGGGAATAAACCAAAGGATGGAAGATCTCTATCTCTCCCTCTCTCCCTCCCTCCCTCTCTCTCTTTCTGAACTCTGCTCTTTAAATGAATAAATAAAATCTTTTTTTTTTTTAAAAAAGACATTGGTAAATTCTTGGGAGGTGGCCCAGTAATGGCTAATGTATCAGCCCAGGCCTATCTCATGCTTATATGTGAGCAGGTCTTGTCTGTTTCTCATTCCCTGGGTTTCTTGAATTCCAACTGGCTTCTGAGGAAAAGTTTTAGTTTCATAAATGGATTGGATGTAGTCCTTGCTTCCTTCATCTCAGTCCCCTGAATTCTCCCCTCATCCTTGTCTTCTTTTGGGAAGCTGATCTGATCTCTAAGCTTTATACAAAATTTACTAAAGTAGGACTTGTATATGGAGTGAGAAAGCTGGATCTTCTGGTAAGTCTAACTGTCCATTCAGATCTCATCACTGGTGATTCAGTCCAGGCTCTGATAACCACAGTGCTCTCCATAATAAGCACTGTGGTAAACTGGAAAATTAAGTCCAAATGCCATGTGCAGCACAGCTCTGTGGAGAGAGGTCAGTCTCCCTGGCCGGTGGTCAGTCGTTCAGTTGTGTAACATAGAGTGGTAACTAGATGATCTCCTGCTCAATGTGTGGTATTAAGACAAATTGTTGCCTGAATCATAGCCCAAGAGTAAAAAACTGGTATGGCCATGATCTCAGGCACTTAGGGTGATCCCTGCTCTCTTGGGAGTGACAGTGATACCTCCCTTCTCCTTTAACACAGTCTTTCTTCTTTCAGCCTTATCTCTTCTGTGTAGACAATGTAAGTCCTACACACGTCAAACGTGTAGTCACGGGATGCAGACATGTGTTGCTAAAGAAGGTGAATCTTGTATGACCCGTCGAGTCTTTTCCCATCCTTATACTTGTAAGTATGTCTGGTTTAGAGCAATGGAAATTCTATTTTTCCTTGAATATTCAAGCCCCTTTTTTTCTCTAAGACTCTTTAAGGGTGTCTATTCAGCTGAAGGTGTGATGTTCTGAACCTAGCCATGAAGTCATCTTGGTTGGAGAATCCTGAAATTATGGGAAAGTTCGAGTGGTCTGGAGTTGTTAACCCCCACTGGGCTGATTGCTTCCTGAGTCTTCTGAGACTCCGCCTCTATGGTGTTCACTGTCCAGAGATTCTGATCCATTGGGTCTTGAAATGCACTGTTTCTCACACTCCATCCTGGCAGCCTCTGTTATGATCTCCTAATATCAATCCAACTTCTGTTCCAGTTTAGAGTTGCCTGCCGTTGACACTTCTCCTTGTGCACATGACCATCCTGTCTCCTCACAAGCCCTTGGCCATGTCCATCTCACACCGCCCATCACAAGAGTATTCTAATTGTCTATTATATATTAACACCTGGTCCTTGAAAGCAGAGATTTGATGCTACTCACCACTTTGCTCTGGTTTTACCGTAGAGTCTGGAAATAAGCAGATTTCTAGTAACTGTCTTGTTCCTGTCTGGCTAAGAGGAAGGACTTTTTTGTGCTCAACATCTGGACTCTCTAGCCCACCACAAAGTGTATATTTCATCAGCAGTAGAGACTCCTGGGAGACTGAGCCTTGCACGATGTGGCTTAGGAGCATGTGGTAGGACTGCCATTAATTTGCCTACAGCCACTATAGGGGAAATGCACTTTCACTTGAATTATTCCTGGTTTAACATATGTGGTTTTGGGACACATACCTTGGTTATGAAAATGATCATTTGTTTCTGCTCTTTCCTTCCACAGCAGATATTCCACTGTCTGCAGAGAGCAAATGTGTCAAAGATTGTGAAACTAAGGATGATCTTTCCGGTGAGCATGTAATACTTGAAGTCTGCTGTGTACACCATGATTTCTGCAATGACCTCAAAGTGCCAATTTATGATTGAGGAAACATCAAATTGCCTCATCAATTTCTTTATATTATTATTATTGTTGTTTCTCACTAGGGTTCCATTTTCATTCTAGACTAGGGCTTCCCCAAGCCTCAGAATCTCTGGAATCAGGGAATCTGAGAAGATTCTTTACTCATATGACAATCTAAATGGCTTTACAGCCCACCTCTTACGCTTGATATTTTCCCCATAACTGATGTGAATGATAGCTGATTCTTAGTTTCAATTAATATTTTCATTACTTGAAAATGAGATAGCAACATTGATGAATAGACAAAAACATAGACTATAAAGAGGAGAAGGACAACTAATGAACAGGATAACTAGTCTTTTTATATAACACGTGCTTAGTTCCCTAAGTGCATTAAAGGGCTATGTGTCCATTAAAGGGAATGAAGGGATGAAAAATACAAATAAGATATGCATGCTAGAGGTATCATGAAAACTAATCTGCTTAGATAGGTTGGGAGCAGATCCTGAACCACTAGTTCATGTGCACCCCCTTTCATCTTCCTTCTCTTTCTCACTAGTTCTACTTCCAATGTGTGAATAGATCTGGGGTACTTCTATCATATCTTCAGTGATAAGCTTTATGATATCTCTCTAACAGAGTTGGGAAACATTTTCCCTGTGAAGGGTCATTTGGATACTTACAACATCATTTGTGAGTCATGAAAAATTATCCACCTAGACATTAACCAATTGCAGATTTATTGAATTTTGAGTCTTTCCTGTGACTGCCTTGGCAGGGCCAGACCAAATGATTCTACAGGCTTTATACAGTCTGTGGGCTGGAAGTTCCCCACCTCTGTATCTAAAACAACACACACTTAAAATGATATTGGTGTTAGACTTGTATTGAATAACTATGTTAAATGCTCATTTTTTTTGCAAGAAAGTTTTTCCAGTTATATTGATGGTCCAAAATCATTGCCAAAATGAGGATCAATGTAGATTATGAATATGTTCATTTGTTTGTTATTCTGCCCAATAATGAAAATTTGCTTGGTTAAATGGTGTTTTCTACTGTACCATCTACAGTAGAAAACTGTACTGTAAACAGATGGTACAGCCCTAAGTATGCTCTCCTGGTTATTTACCCATTGGTTCCATAAGAACCCTTTTTCCCCCCCCTCAGAGTCTCTATATGATATCAAAATGGCTAAGTCCAATTCAGACACCAGTAATATGCAGGGACCACAATTTGGTTAAAAGCTGACTTCTGGCTAAACAACGTGTGTAGAAGTTCCTGCATTCCTCAACACAAAAGGCAATTTATGACAAACCCACAATCAGCATCCTATTGAATGGGGAAAAGTTGGAAGCAGTCCCACTGAAATCCGGTACCAGACAGGGATGCTCAGTCTCACCATTGCTATTCAGTATAGTACTGGAAGTTTTAGCCAGAGCCAAGAGGAAAGAAAAAAAATCAAAGGGACACAAATTAGGAAGGAGGAAGTCAAACTATCCCTTTTTCCAGACAGCATGATTCTTTATTCAGGGGATCCAAAGAATTCCACTAAGATACTATTGGAACTCATAAAAGAGGTTGGTAAAGTAGCAGGATATAAAATCAATACACAAAAACCAACAGCTTTTGTATACACAGGCAATGCCACGGCTGAGAAAGAACTTCTAAGATCAATCCCATTCACAATAGCTACCAAAAAAATCAAATATCTTATAATAAACTCAACAAAGGATGTCAAAGATCTCTATGATGAGAATTAAAAGACTGTGAAGAAAGAAATAAAAGAAGATACGAAAAAAATGGAAAAATATTCCATGTTCATGGATTGGAAGAATCAATATCATGAAAATGTCCATCCTTCCAAAAGCAATTTACAGATTCAATGTGATATCAATCAAAATATCAAAAACATTCTTCTCAAATCTAGAAAAAATGATGCTGAAATTCATATGGAGACACAGGAGACCTTGAATAGCTAAAGCAATCTTGTACAACAAAAACAAAGCCGGAGGCATCACAATATCAGATTTCAAGACATACTACAGGACAGTTATAATCAAAACAGTCTGGTATTGGTACAAAAACAGATGGATAGACCAATGGAACAGAATAGAAACACCAGAAATCAATCCAAACGTCCACAACCAACTTATATTTGATCAAGGAGTTAAAACCAATTCCTGGAGCAAGGACAGTCTATTCAACAAATGGTGCTGGGAAAATTGCATTTCCACATGCAGAAGTATGAAGCAAGACCCTTACCTTACACCTTACACAAAAACCCACTCAAGATGGAATAAAGATCTAAATCTAAGACCTGACATTATCAAATTATTAGAGAACATTGGAGAAACCCTGCAAGAATTTGGCACAGACAAAGACTTCTTGGGAAAGACCTGGGAGGCACAGGCAGCCAAAGCCAAAATGAACAACTGGGATTATATCAAATTAAGATGTTTCTGTCATGCAAAAGAAATAGTCAAGAATGTGAAAGGCAACTGACATCATGGGAGAAATTATTTGCAAACTATGCACTTGCTAAAGGATTAATAACCAGAACGTACAAAAAGATCAAGAAACTCCACAACAACAAAACAAACAACCCAATTAAGGACTTAAGGGCCAAGGACTTAAAGAGACATTTTTCAAAAGAGGAAATCCAAATGGCCAATAGACACACGAAAAAATGTTCAGGATCACTAGTCATCAGGGAAATGCAGATCAAAATCACAATGAGGTTTCACCTCACCCCAGTTAGAATGGCTTTCAACAGAAATCAACAAGCAACAAATGCTGGTGAGGATGTGGGCAAAAAGATACCCTAATACACTGTTGGTGGGAATACAAACTGGTAAAGTCATTATGGAAGACACTTTGGAAATATCTCAGAAATCTGAATATAGTCCTATCATATGACCCAACCATCCCAGTCCTCAGAATTTAGCCAAAGGAAGTGAAATCAGTAAATAAAAGAGCTAACTGCACCTCCATGTTTATTGCAGCTCAGTTCACAATAGTTAAGAAATGGAATCAACCTAAATGTCCATCAATGGAAGACTGGATTAAAAAAATTATGGGATATGTACTCCATGAAATACTACACAGTGGTAAAAAGATGAAATCCAGTCATTCACAACAAAATGGATGGGAAAACATCATCCTGAGTGAAATAAGTCAGTTGCAAAGGGACAGATATCATCTGTTCTCCCTGATCTGTGATAACTAACTGAGCACTTAAAGGAAACCTGTAGAAATGAAACTGACACTATGAGAAGCAATGACTCGATCAGCTTTTGTACTGAGTGTCAAGGAACAGTTTACTATTTTATTCTTTTTACTATTTTCTTTTTCTACTTAATACCATTGGTTAAACTCTTAAGACAGAATTATTCATAGGTGTTAAATCCAATTGAAAATTGATCCCAGTTAAAAATAAGAGTGGGAATAAGAGAGGGAAGAGAAGTACAGTTCAGGCACACATTCCCGTAGACTTACCCTTAAGGATAAAGCTGAAAACTTGCCATGGGACTCCAAATCCCTTTAAGTTGGCAGGAACTAATGCTATCTTACTAGTTAAAGTAATCATTTTAAGTATGTAACTGATCATGTAGATAGGAATAAGTGTCAAAGGTATCACATAAATAAGACCAAGTGTCTGGTAATAACAATAGCTAGAATTAAAAAGAGAGAGAGAGAGTGAGAGAGAGAGAGAGAATAATCCAATATGGGAAGCAATCACACAGCAGACTCATAGACTGACAAACACCCTAAACAACACTCTGGCCTCAGAATCAGCCCTTAAGGCCTTCAGCTCTGGCTAAAAAGCTCATGAGAGCATTTCAGGCATGGAAAGCCAAGACACTGAGGAAAAAATGATCTAAAAGAAGGATCTCTGTGAGATTCCAGTGGAAAGAAGGGGCCATCACAGAACGAAGGGAGGAGAGAACTTCTACTTTGTTTATGGCTCTATCTAAATACTGGTGGAGTTTGTGGACTCAAAAGGCTTCCATAGCCTTGGCAGCTCATGACAAGAGCTTGGGTGATCACTGATGTCATAAATAAGAGTGTCAATTGTTAAATCAACAACAGGAGTCACTGTGCACTTGCTCCCCATGTAAGACCTCTGTCCTTGAAGAGTTGTACTATGAGAATTAATGGTAAAACTTGTCTTCAAACAGTACTTTATACTTTGTGTGACTGTGTGGGTGCAAATTGTTGAAATCTTTACTTTTTATAGAGTTGGTCTTCTATATATAAAGATAATTAAAAATGAATCTTAATGAAGAATGGGATGAGAGAGGGAAAGGGAGGTGGGATGAGAGTGGGGATGGAAGGGCGAGTATAGGGGAAAGAACCGCTATACTCCTATGAAATTTATATTTATTAAATAAAAGCTTTCTTAAAAAAGTTTCTGGAGGCTGGCGCCATGGCTCACTAGGCTAATCCTCCGCCTTGTGGCGCCGGCACACCGGGTTCTAGTCCCGGTCGGGGCGCCGGATTCTGTCCCGGTTGTCCTTCTTCCAGGCCAGCTCTCTGCTGTGGCCCGGGAGTGCAGTGGAGGATGGCCCAAGTCCCTGGCCCCTGCACCTGCATGGGAGACCAGGATAAGTACCTGGCTCCTGCCATTGGATCAGCGCGGTGCGCCGGCCGCAGCATGCCAGCCGCGGCGGCCATTGGAGGGTGAACCAACGGCAAAGGAGGACCTTTCTCTCTGTCTCTCTCTCTCTCACTGTCCACTCTGCCTGTCAAAAAAAATTCCTGGAATCTATATTGAATATAACAAATAATCATAGTTTTCAAGAGTCATTTTTCATAAGTGTCGCCTTTCTTTTCCCAAAAAATTAGGCTTGTACATTAAAGAGTTGGCATTGCTGCAATGCTTTTTATAACCATGTAGAAAACATTTAGAGGACTATTTTGCCATGAACAAAAGTAGGCCTGAGGCAGTGACAGTGATAATAGGATAGAGCTCCAAGATTCATCCATGTAGGACATCCTCCATCAATTGGGTTCTAAGTTTGTCGCACAACAAATTTATTAAATCCTTAATCCAGTTTGTGAAGTTTGTTCTTTTCTGAACAATTTTGAATCCTGTTTGTTAATGATGTTGACTTTAAATCTATTTCAGGAAGATAATACTACATTACACTGTAGCCCTTTGACTTCTCCGCGCTCTATAAATGTTGCCTCTCTTTCTTATCTCCTACCAAGCTTCTTAGAGATTACGTTTTCACCTCACTGAACTGATATATTCCCAGTGCTCCACACAGTGTGAACTGGCTGTTCTTCTTTATGTATATGAATATGATATATGCAGATATTACTAAGTTATCAAGATATGTCTAAATTAAAATATATTTGTTAAAGGAAGAACACTTTCTGCTTTATAATAGGGAGCAGAAGTTTGTGAATGTCTTGTACAAGAAAAGAAAATATGAATGTTGGACCAGCACTGTGGTACAATGGGTTAGGCCACTGCCCATCCCATGTGAGCACTGATTGAGTCCCAGCTGCTCCACTTCTGATCCAGCACCCTGCTAATGTGCCTGGGAAAGCAGCGGAAGATGACCCAGATGCTTGGGCCCCTGCCACCCATGTGAGAAACCTGGATCGAGTTCCAGGTCCTGCCTGGATCAGAAAGTGAACCGTGAGGAGTCAGGCAGACAGTCTGATATAGGATGCCAAAGTCTGAAGCAGTGGCTCAATCTGCTGGGCTACAATGCTAATCCATTAACTAGTTTTTTATAGATAACAAGAAACAGAGATATGGGGCCACATACTAATTCTGGGTTTAACTTTTTGAGGAACTGTCAAAGTGTTTCTCAAAGAAACTGCCCCATTTTATAATCTCATCTTCAATTTTTGAAGGTTTTGTTCTCTATATGTCTTTCCTCTCATTTTTTACAATTTTTAAATTATTTTGTTTTATTTTTCTGAGAGGCAAAAAGACACACAGAGACAAGTAGATGGAGGGAGGGAGGGAAGGAGAAAGGAAGAGAGAGAGACGCCTTCATTTCGTTCATTCCCTAAATGTCCACAAAGGTAGGGACATATATGTGAATGAGATATCACTGCTGCCTCACACTGTCTGCATTAGCAGGATGCTGGAGTTGGGAGCCAGGGCTGGGAATTGAATCTAGTTCTCCAATATGGAATGCAGTCATCTTAATCAGATTCTTAACCATTTATGCAATATACCTGCCTCTCCCCCTCCATTCTAGAAAAATATTGTACTTTATTATTTATTTGTATTTATATGAAAGGCAGAGTGACTGAAAAAAAACAATACAGACAGACAGTTCTTCAATCATTGGTTCACTCCATATATACCTACAACCAGGACTGACCCAGGAACCAGGAACCCCATTTGGATCTCACATGTAGGTGGAAGGAATCTTGATACTTGAGCCATCATCTGATACCTTCCAGGGTGCACATTAGCAGAAATCTGGATTGGAAGCAGAAGCAAGACTTGAACCCAGGAACTCCAATATGCTATGCAGGTCTCTGGAGTGGTGGTTTAATCCTCTGTGCCACAATTCTCACTCCTACCCCAGGTGGGTATGATTTGGTATGTTGTTGTGGTTTCAATTTATATTTCCTTAACAAGCAAGATTTACCAGCCCTTTCCTGTGCTTGTTGCTGACTGCATAATTTCTTGAGGGAAATGTCTATGCAATTCTAGATGATTTTCATTGGGTTTGAGTTTTCTTGTTCAATCATAGCAATTATTTACATATGAAGGGACTTCCAAAAGTTCATGGAAAAATATTATTAAAATATTAGTTTAGGGGCTGGTGCTGTGGGGCAGTGGGTTAATGCCCTGGCCTGAAGTGCTGGCATCCCATATGGGTGCCGGTTCGAGACCCAGCTGCTCCACTTCCAATCCAGCTCCCTGCTATGGCCTGGGAAAGCAGTAGAGGATGGCTCAAGTCCTTGGGCCCCTGCACACATGTGGGAGACCCAGAAGAACTCCTGGCTCCTGGCTTCGGATCGGTGCAGCTCCGGCCACTGAGGCCAATTGGGGTGTGAACCATCCGATGGAAGACCTCTCTTTCTCTGCCTCTCCTCTCTCTGTGAAACTCTAACTTTCAAACAAATACTAAATCTTTAATAAAAAAAAAGATTAGTTTGAAGAATCCATGATAGCTGACAAAAGAGGCCTTGCACTTGCCTCTGTCACATAAAATAACCAGAAAAACCAAGGAGGTACTATGTTCCCAGGAGACTGAGGGAAAACTTTAGTGAAGAAGTAACAGGAACACTAAACAGAAACAGAGGCTTGGAAAGACAACACAGAGGCAGGAATAATGCACTCAGTAACTTCTACCCTGGCTTCCTGACTGGGGGACTCCACTTTTCCAGGAAAAGGTAAGTAGGAAAGCTGAGTGACTCTAATCATCACCTCAAAATGGCAGCCCCTCCACCCCAACTACAGAATTCCACTGTCCTCAGAGGCTTAATTATCCAGGCTAGAAAGCTGACTGGGGTCCACTCGACTTCTTTGTTCCAGAAAAGGAACCCATATGACCCTCTGCCACAACCCCGTCCTGAGCTGCTTCGACACAGCTTCTGCTAGACTCTATTCTGTCTTAGGGGTCAAGAGGCATTGCTAGCCACCACCAGAAGCCCCAGAACCAACATCCCACAGGGCAGGGAGCAGACCTCTCTGCATCTTGCAGCTACTGGATTGCTGTGCACAAGCCCTGGATCACGCTTGCTGCTGTCCTTTGTGTCCTGGGGCTCAGAACTAGCAGTAGTAGATGCAGGGACTTTAGTGAACCTGAGGAAGTCTTCCTCTGCACCTTGTGACTTAGGACTCTCAATAACAAGATACAAGCTGCAGCACCACAAATTCACACTCCTGGGGAACATCCCCAGGTCCCTTCTACATCCTGCAGTTCTGGGACTGTGGCTGTTGGTGCTAGAATCCCTGAATAACACATTCGCCCTTTGAAAAGGTCCTACTTACTGCTACAATTTTAGTTCTGCAGCTCCCAGAGCACAATTCTAAAGATAACATGTGTTTGCTTCATGAAAACTGAGTGTGGGGCCCTCTGTGTCTGGCAGCCTTGGGATAGTGACTGTTGACTCTATGAACCCTTGGGGTTCTCATACCTGGGGAAGGCCTTTGTGCATTGCACTACTCCAAGCCATGCCTGTCAGCCTACAATCCCCAGAATAGCCTGAACTCACTCTGAGGACCTTGGGGAATATGCTAGAGAACTATTCTTACCTATCTAGTAAGGTGTTACCCAAGTCCTAGAATACTGGTATTGTGACTATTGGTTGTACAAGCCCTAAGGATACTCCTTTTTTTTCCCTATGGGGTCTGGGAAAGGCCTTCCTGGATTTCACTGTTCTAGACCTATACTTACCCATGCACACGTCCCATCATAACCTGAATTTACCCTTCAGAATCTGGATAAGATCCGCAACACATTCAGTTGCTCTGAGACTGTGACTATTGGTGCTATAATCCCCTACATCATTAATGACCCCAGGAGGACATGGGGATGGTCTCATGTACATTCCACAGTTCCAAGGCCATTGTTATTCACTCCACAAGGCCTGGCATCACCCTTCTTCATCCTACAGGACCTGGGGACACTCCCTTCTGTGTTTCACAGTGCCAGGAACATAGTTGCTACCATCATAAAACACAGTGTGATTGGCAATAGACTATATGTGCCCTGAAGACACACACACCTGCAGGAACCCACATTTGCTACAGTGTCAGATCACCTCCATGAACTGCTGCAGAATAGGCAAATCTGGCACTCATATACACGGCTCATATTGATTAAAGCTGAAGAAACCACCTAGAGGTGATGTTTCTGGGCTAACCTACAATCAAAACCAAAGTGACTACCCAGCTGGCACTCCACTTCTCATCTCAGTGAAAAAATGAGATTGTCCTCAGCGGCTCTTAGTTCTTCCTGAGTCTCAGGCTTTAGTGGTTATTGACTCTGATGGGGAAAAGAGGATGGCTGGAAGATGAACCTGGATAGGCTGAGCAGTTATAGCCTATAACTAACTTTTCTCCAGACACTCTAGACTTCAGGATTGATGTCTGTCTCTGTCAGAGGGAGGTATACAGTCTCCCCTGATCCTGTAAGAACTGTGATCTTCGGGACTGGTGCTGTGGCATAGCATGTAAAGCCACCACCTGCAGAGCCGGCATCCCATATGGGCGCTGGTTCAAGACCTGGCTGCTACACTTTTGATCCAGCTCCCTGCAGTAGAAGATGGCCCAAGTCCTTGGGCCTCTGCACTGGTGTGGGAAAACCTGGAAGAAATTCCTGGCTCCTGGCTTCAGATCGGCACAGCTCTGGCCGTTGCAGCCAATTGGGGAGTGAACCAGCAGATGGAAGACTTCTCTCTCTCTTTCTCTCTCTCTCTCTCTCTCTCTCTGCATCTCCTCTCTCTGTGTAACTCTGACTTTCAAATAAATAAATAAATCTTAAAAAAAAAAAGGACTGTGGTCTTCCTCTGGGCCAGGAGATCTCTATCTAGCAAAGGGACCTGGACTCTCTGGTTTGATCAAAAAGGAGTGAGTAAGTATTATATCATTCCAGGCACAGCACACAGGCTGGGTGAAATATCTAACTTGGTGGGGGGTGTCCTGAGACACCCTTACCATAGCTATATTAAAGAGGAGGGGGGCAAAGCCAGAGCAAAGAACAGAAAAGGTTGATCTTCTGTGTCCAGTATGAGAGCAGTCCTAGGCTCCTGGGTGCTGATCTGATGTGTCATTGGAACCTGTAAGGAGACCCCCAGGCACCGTCATTCCCATATGGGAGGTCTACTGGAAATGCCAGACCCTGGAGCTCTTGACTTTCAGTGGCATCAAATCTCCAATGATCTCCTCTGCAAGTAGAACATGGCCCTGGGGGTCCTTTTTGACAATCCTTGGTGAAGTGTCCCCTCCTTTGCAGTGAAAGCACTTGGGAGATCCCTGGGGGTCTTGCTGGAGCTGAGATGTCACCATGAGTTCAGCCCCCTCTTATCCTTTCTCTCCTGCTGTTGGGTCCTCTCCTGATCTCTGTTATAAACAAAGACCATAGTAGCCACTTTTAAGAGGTTGTCTAGAACTCTACATTTACCTTTGATTTTGGAAATTTTCGAAAGTCAGTTATTTAAATCAGTGTTATTTCTCAAATGTATTCTGCCAAGGTACTTGAAATATTCTTGATTTAACTTGTGTTGACTTTATTATCTTGGGTAACTTTATATGTGAAGGTCTATTTTCCACATAATTCCTGTATACTCTTTTGTCACTAACATTGCTTCACTTCTCCCAGTGGCAAAATGCATGCCATGATAGTCCTGAAAACATTTGCTCATGCTAGCCAGCATTTTCATTTTGAAATCATAAAGTTGTTTACATTTCTCCAAGTTGTGTTGCTCCTTCCATGTACATTGTTTTGCAAAATTATGTCACCAAAGTGGATACTTTCAGGTATTCGTGTTAGTGTAATATCTTTCTATTTTCTTATTTTTTGTAGTACTCAAAATTAAACATTATCTATTAAAAAAAAAGAGGTTGTCTACAGTTATTCTTAAGTGTTGAAAATTAACTGAAATGTGATCCCTGTTGAACATGGTGGTGGGAATGGGAGAGGGAAGAGATGTATAATTTGGGACATGCTCAGGCTGACTTGCCCCAAGTGGTGGAGTTGGAAGCATACCAGGGGATTCCAATTCAATCCCATCGAGGTGGCATGTACCAACGCCATCTCACTGTTCCAGGTGATCAGTTTCAGTTCACAGTTGGTCATGGTGAAGGGACTGGGAGTCAAAGGGAGCACATAGACAAGTCTAGTACCTGCTAACGCTAACTGATGGAGTAAATAAAGGGGAGAGTGATCCAACATGGGAAGTGAGATACTCAGCAGACTCATAGAATGGCAGATGTCCTAAATAGCACTCTGGCCTCAGAATCAGCCCTAAAGGCATTCGGAGCTGGCTGAAAAGCTCATGAGAGTATTTCAGGCATGGAAAGCCAAGACACTCTGGCAAAAGATCTCTGCGAGTGAGATCCCAGTGGAAAGAACAGGTCATCAAAGAAGGAGGTACCTTTCTCTGAAGGGAGGAGAGAACCTCCACTTTGACTATGACCTTGTCTAAACAAGATAAGAGTCGGAGAACTCAGAGGGCTTCCATAGCCTTGGAAACTCATGACTGGAGCATAGGGAGATTACTGATGCCATAGACAGGAGTGTCAATTTGTAAAGTCAACAACAGGAGTCACTGTGCACTTACTCCTCATGTAGGATCTCTATCCTTAATGTGCTGTACATTGAGATTTAATGCTATAACGAGTACTCAAACAATATATTTCACTCTGTGTTTCTATGTGGGTGCAAACAGTTGAAATCCTTACTTAATGCATACTAAACTGATCCTCTGTAAAAAAAAAAAAAAAAGAAATTATCAATTCCCAACTTGACTCTCACTGGGATTAAACATGACAATAGGTCTGCTCTGATTTCATCATCATTTAAAAAAATCATCTATTATTTTTCACTTTATGTTTCTGTGTGGGAGCAAACTGTTGAAATCCATACTTAATGTATACTAAGCTGATCTTCTGTATATTAAGATAATCGAAAATGAATCTTGATGTGAATGGAAGGGGAGAGGGAGTGGGAAAGGGGAGGGTTGTGGGTGGGAGGGACGATATGGGGGGGAAGACATTGTAATCCATAAGTCGTACTTTGGAAATTTATATGCATTAAATAAAAGTTTTTTTTTTTTTTAAAAAAGAGGTTGTCTAGAGTGTTTTCTGGTTCCATTGCCAGTTTCTGGAGTTTTCTTCTAATATCCAGGGCTGACTGGGTTAGGAGTCTGTCTTAAAGCTGTTTGCCCTTCTACAGAGTCAAGATCTAATGGAGTATATTTCTTTAAAGTCTCCCTCAAACATTTTAAGGAGGCAGACTTTCTCATGGCCCCTGATCCATCAGGGATAGTTTAGCACAAAGAAAGCCCGGACATAAGAGACAAGCCACTTAGACTAACTTTCTCCATCCTCTACCTTGTAATCAGCCAGGTGGGGGGACAGAAAAAGATTAGCCATTTTTTCTTTAAGCTCTGAGAGTCAAAGGAATCCCAATGTCTAAGGATGCATCCCAAGATAAAACCTACTGCGGATGGTTTGCTTCCCATCTGGAATGAGAGGATGAAGACAGAAGCTTCCCTCAGTTTTCTCTCTCCTGAGTTTGAGATGTCTCTCAAAACTCTGTCTCTGCCTGTGGCATCCGACTGTGTGCACTAAAGCCCAAAGGGAAAGCAGGAAGGTGCAGCTGGGAGTAACACTTATTGCTCACACTGGCTCAGCCTTCCATGCCTGCAACCTAGGGTACATATTTGTCAGAACAACATTTGCAGGGAGTGATCAGTTCCCTTTACCAGCATCATGCCTCTGCCTGGTCATGGGCCTCTGCCTGGTCACTTTGTTCCCCTACAGGAAGAGAAATAGTTTTACACCTCAACCTTGAATGCTACCTTGTGGGCCTGATTTCAACAATAAGCCTTCATGACAAGAGGCGTAACAAGGGTGTGTTGAGCTACAGTTTGGAGGGAGGGTACCAGTCCTAGCCATCACTTGTGTTGGTTGACTAAGTGGCTAAGAGATAAAGGGATATAGTGAGGGAATAAAAATTCTCCCCCAGTGTGCTACCTTGGAGATATGGACTACATAGGAAGGACCAGACAGGGGTGGACCCAAAAGAGGAAGAGACCTGAGAAGGAAGGAAGAGGAAACCAGAGAACACGCTGGGGTCCTGTCTCCACACGTTCTACACCTAATGGGGTCTGGATGTAAAAGGCCGCTCTTCTGCAAAAGGAGTACCTAAATTCTGACCCAAAACTAACCAGACATCTAGGGAAATACTGACTATTGAGACCAGGAATTTAAATATGGAAGAATTGAGAATATTCAGCAGGGCAAAGAGAGCATCTAAATGACTGTGGCAAGCAGAAGAGATGAGATATTTGCCAAGGTCTTGGGTAAAGAAAAGATTCTTGGGGCTTTGGGGCATGGAATCGATGGCTTCACTCCAAGCCACATCCAGTCTCGCATGGAAAGAACAGAATGCAGTTATTTATTTATTTTATTATTATTATTTTTTGACAGGCAGAGTGGACAGTGAGAGAGAGAGAGACAGAGAGAAAGGTCTTCCTTTGCCGTTGGTTCACCCTCCAATGGCCGCCGCGGCCAGCGTGCTGTGGCCAGTGCACCGTGCTGATCCGATGGCAGGAGCCAGGTGCTTCTCCTGGTCTCCCATGGGGTGCAGGGCCCAGGGACTTGGGCCATCCTCCACTGCACTCCCAGGCCACAGCAGAGAGCTGGACTGGAAGAGGGGCAACCAGGACAGAATCCGGCACCCCAACCGGGACTAGAACCCGGTGTGCTGGTGCCGCAAGGCGGAGGATTAGCCTACTGAGCTGCGGCGCCAGCCCCAGAATGCAGTTTTAAGCTCAACACCCTCATGGACTGTTGGAGCCTGATTTTCAGTCAAGAAGCTTTTGAAAAACACCAGAGTGTTGCCCTGGCCTGAATTTCACAGTGACTCCAAGACCTTCTCCCAGTCTCATTCAACAGTTTGATCCATGTGAAAGGAAACTAAATCAGACAGAATCAACATTCCCAGAGCTGAGGTGAAAAGTGCGAAGTGTGGAGCCTCTAATTTTGCGGAGACTCCAAAAGAGTAGGCAATGAGCACTCAAGCCCGGGTTAACGTGTGAAGTCATTGGGGCTTTTGGGTATGGAGCCCATGACCTCACTCCTAACTGTGCACAGTGCCAATAGTACTGTTCCCGGCAGCAAGTACACTTCACAGCCAAACACCCATATGGGCTTGTCTGGGACTGGAGTCTAACCAAGAGATTTTCGGAAAACACCAGGGTATGTGCCCTGGCAGAATTCCTCAGTCATCTCAGAGTCTTTTCCCAGTTCCTTCAGAAGGGCCCATCCACAGGAGAGGGAGGTTAGAAGAGAGTCTCAGCTCCAGGGGGTTGCTCCAACCTACCAGCAAGCCTGACCCGAGTCCTAAGACCAGAAGCTACATCAACCACTTTTAACTGGCTGACAGGGACCGAGTGTTTTAGAGAGAGTGAGATAGTCACTGTGAAGGAGAATGAGACCCTCCAAAAAACAAGCAAGAGCAGTCTGCATGCTCACCTACCCAGCAGGGTGCTCCAATGCTGGCTGGAGTCAAATTTGAACTGGGTCCAAGTCACATTTGAGTTATATCCCAGTCATAGCACCAACGGCAATGAAGGAGGCAACATTGGTTCTTGTCCCACATAAAAAAAATTTCGACATGGACAGGACAGATTTATTGAAGTCAGAAACCTTCTGCCACAGTGTCAGGAGAGGGCTCCAAGAGAGGAAGACCCCAGCAGAGAGCTTTTCATGGTAGTTTCTTATGAAGGCAAATCATTATATATAAAAAAAAGCTTTGCCACCTAACACCTCCCAGTACAAATAATGGGGGGAGAGGGGCGGAGGAGAGGTGGTCTTCCACCTAACACCTCCCAGTACAAATAATGGGGAGGGAGGGGCGGAGGAGAGGTGGTCTTAGAGAGGAATTGGTCAGCAGAACACTGAGAAGAGCAGATGGAAGAAAATATTTCAGTGAAGAACTAACTCCCCAACAGAACGTAGAGACCAGGAGACTTGTCAGCTGGGAGGTACCTTGAACAGTCCCCTTTTGTTGAACGACATCTACATCTTATAGCTGACATTTCTGGAATCTTTTTTTAAATTTATTTCTACTTTTAGGCCTACAGCAAGATTTAGGGACTTATGTCTATCCTAACTCTAGCTTGCTTTGTTAAAATAATGATGTTTGAGTGACTTCAAAGAGACTTTTCACAGCAACGTTGAACCAAAAAATCTCCAGAATGCTGTGTGAGACAAGCTGGAAGCCAGTCTTTTTCCTCAGCTCTTCTGGCACATTCTAACCTGACCACTCATATGAGAAACATTAACAGACTGTACCGGAACACTTGCCCACCCCTAATAGCAAAAAATAATTCCTTTTTGTGTAATTTATTTCCTTTAATTGTTGGTTAACATATTAAACTTGTACATCATCATGGGGCACAGGGTTTAAGTTCGGCATAGGCATACAGCATAAACCAATCAAAGCAGACAATTAGCATAATTAATGTTTTTATTTCCTGATTCTTTCCCCATTTCTGGAGCCATACAGTGTATAGCACATCATTGTGAACTGTGGTTACCCTACTCAGCCATGGAACTCTAGAACAATTTATTTCTGGTTTCAATAATCATTACCCAGCTCCCTTTATTCCCCTTCTTCCACCATTCTCAGCCTTCACTGATCACTAAATTAAGTTCAAATTGATTCTTAGAAAAACTTCTGCATATGATAGAGAACATGTTGTATTTGTCTTTCTGTGTCTGGATATTTCACCTAATATAATGAATTCCATTAATTTGGCTGAAAATGACAGGTTATCATCATTTTTATGGCTGAAAAATACTTTGTGGGTGTGCACATCATATTTTTCTTTATCCAGTCAGCTGTCAAAGAACAGCTAGGTTTATTCCACTTCTCACGTGTTGCAAATAATGCAGCAATAAACATAGGAGTGCAGGTGTCTCTACAAGTTGATTTCATTTTCTTTAGATATATCCAGAAGTGGGATAGTGTGATCATATGGTAAATCTATTGATAGTTTTTAGAGTAGCATCCATACTTTCCTTCATGAAGATTGCACTAATTTACATCAGCATTTGATATTTTTGTATGTTGATAATAGCCACTCTAACTGGTTGTGGTTTGCTCTTGCATTTCCCTGAGAACTAATGATATTGTGATTTTTTTCATATATTTGGAGACCATTTGTATTTTTCTTTTGAAAGATGTCTATTTTATCCTTTTCCCATTGTTAACCACACTGTTTTGTTATTTGTTGCTGAAATTCTTTAGTTCCTTATATGTACTGGGTATAAATCCTCTGTCGGATGAACAGTTTGGAAGTATTTTCTCCTATTCTGTCAGCTGTTTGTTCACTCTGTTTCCTTTGCTGTGTAGAAGCTTTCTACTTTGATCTAATTCTGTTGGTCTACTTTTACTTTTGTCTGTGCTTTTGGGTTCATTTCCAAAAAATTATTACCTAAACTGGCATCTTTTTCCCTGTAATGTTTCCCTATGTATTCCTCTAGCAGTTTCATAGTTTCAGGACTTAAACTCTGTTTGGGATCCATTTTAATTTTATTTTGGGGGAGGGGCATTCAAAAATCAGCCTTCTGCAGATGGATAGTCGGTTCTCCCAGCACCATTTGTTGATGAGATTGTCCTTTCTCTAGTGTATACTTTTTGTGACTTTGTCCAAGATCTGTGGACTGTTCATTTCTGGGATTTCGAATTTGTTCTTTTGGTCTACATGTCTATTTTCATTCCAGTATCGTGCTGTTTGGGATGCAGTCTGTAGTATGTCTTGAAACCTGGTATTATGATGCTCCCAGGTTTCATCATCTTCTTCAAGATTGCTTTGGCCATTCATTCTGTGTTGCCATATGAATTTTAGGATTAGCTTCCTAGTTGAGTAAGGAATTTCACTACCAGGGCTGCTACAGTGAAACCCATTACCAGACGGGCCCCAAAGCCCCTCCCCAAGCAGTCTCTGTAGACTGACAGTGACCAAGGAACCACTTCTACCACTCTTACCTCTGGCAGACAGCTAGAGCGACACTCCAGCCGCTGGCAACTAAGGTAGGAAATTGAGTTTAGGACTGCCTTGAAGCTCAGTGCAGTGAGGTGCAGCATTAGGTAAAGTCCAAAGGCCTATATTTCTAGACCAGTACTTGCAAATGGAGCCTCTAGATTTGCCATGGTATCAAAGATCTGCTCCTGAATGATGGTCTCATTTCAGCCTGTATCCTCATCAGCCTTATGCAGGCCTGGCATGCATACCCAAGACTGTGCAGGGCCTGGTTACTCTGAGACCCAACTTGGGCAGTCAAGGGACTGCTTCCACCACCCCTCCTTCAACTTTGGGCAAATAGCAAGTAATATCTCAACTGCAGGGGAGTGAGTAGGACAGTGAGAACAGGGCTTTGCCTTGAAGCTCAGTGTCAGTTCTGTTATGGTGAGATCCTGAAGCACATACAGCCTAGAGACCCTTATATCCAGGCCAGTACTCATAGACAGAGTTCCTCAAATTGTGCCAGGCCTGGTAAGATGGACTCATGTTTTGGCCTAAATCACCCAAACCTCACAAGGGCTTATGCATGTCTTCAAGACACTACAGAGTTCTGTGACTGTGAGACTCAGTTGCAAGCCAGCTTAGCATCAGCGTTTTGAACTGCATTCATCAACCTTGAGAAGACAGCAAGGAGAAGATTCCAGCCCCTGGGGAATAGGGCACCAAGTGAGCACAGAACTAAATATTTGAACTCAGTGTTGGGCTGAAAAAACAAAACATTGGGCTGATCCTAACAGTCTCTTTTCCAAGTGAGTGCTTATGAATAGAGCCTCTGGATCTGCCCTGGTACCAAGTAGAAACACATTTCTCTAGTCAATTGGACTTGTGTCTCAGCCAGCACTCACTTCTAAATCAGCATGAGGATGTCGAGCAGAGCGAGTAGAGGGAGATTCCTCTGCACCTGCATTCCAACTTTGCCACTTACATGATCAGCACACTCACTGAAGTCTCTCAATCTCCCCTACTCACAGTTTCTTCCTCTGAAAATGGAGGTAATAATCTCTTCATTGCATTGGATGGCTTATGAGATGAAGTGAAAAGTGGCCAGCCAGGTATTTGGTACACAATTGATGAAAAACAGCAAACACATTCTGATGAACATGATTCTAATAGACACAAACTCAACCCCTATATGGTATGAAAAAAAGCTAATTAAGTTGCCCAAGATTCAGACTCACGAAGTATCAATTTGTGTTCTTTAATACTTTAAAGTCCTACAATGACAAGAATTTTTTCTTTCCCACTGTCCTCATCACACCTTCCATCCCAACCAGCTTCAAGAGATGATGATCCCCCAGGGGACAGCAAGGACCTCCTAGTCCAGACACATGGTTTCCAGGATCCATCCAGGCCTAGCAGGGCAAGAGACTAACAGTATTTAGGATACTAGACATTTGAGGAGTGAAATAACACAAGGACTTTTTGCCAGACCATTCTCTGCCTTGTGTCTCTTCCTTCTTATCTCACCCAGGTTCTGCATGCTCTATGAACAGTCCATGAGTTTCCCTGAATAGTTATGCTACTCCTTAGAGTTGTTATTCTGAACCTCTTAACCCCTTACCTATGTCCCAGCACAGCCTGCTCCCCCCCCCCCTTCCCACTGCCACTTGGGTTTGAGATTTGAAATCAAACTGGAACAGCCCAACTGAATGTTAGACCTGTGGATCAGAATTGGTTGGTTAAGCCAAAATTCTCCCGTCTGGAGGATTGGATGGGGAACATGTCTTTTTAACCAACAGACTGTTGCAGTAGCTTTCGTTACAACAGGAAAATATTGTTTTGGACCATTTGGTGATCTGCACAAATTCCACACATCTTTTGGGACATCTCAGGATGGAATATTGGTACACGTATTCTGAATATGAAAGGAGAAAAACAGAGAGGCCCTATGTTAGACTTTGGATGTGACAGGGAAGGTGGCTAAGTAAGCAATTCCCCTCTCTCCCATTCCCCTAGGTAGAGCCCGAGCCCTGAAGACCCTTTCACCACAGAGCAATCTCCTCCCAGGGCAATTTACCACTTCCCCAAGACACTCATTTTAAAACAAAGGAACTGAGCAGCCCCACTCTATTATGGATTAAGTCACTGGATATCAGACGGATGTGAATTTGGAGGCTTGGAGGGTGCCTATTAAAACTCAATGACTATACAGATGAGAATTTTGAACTCAGAGAAGGGAAGTAACATGTCCAAGATCATCGGCTGAATTAATACCATGGCTAGTGGGACTAGAAAATTCTGATACCAGATCAAATGTTCGTATCTTCCCAAGCCAAGTCATAAATGCCAATCTCTCATCCCTCCTCTTAGTCCTGCCCCACCTCACCTCCAGTGAAATGTTGAATATATATGTCTTTGGCCTGGCATGCAAAGGCAGGAGGTTTGGACATACACACACCAGGATTCTTTCTGCAGGTATTGGCAGAATATTCATCACAGGATGTACAAACAGGATATTTCCTTACAGGATCTGAATCTAATGTTAGAATCACAGGGTGAGACCAAGAGATGTCACTAGGGGAGGGATGGAGACACTGGTGCAGATGTCTAGCTGGGAACTTCTGGGGATCCTCCCTTTCAGGTGTATCTTGCCCCAAAGAGGCCAGGTCTGTCACAAAATCTTACTTGAGGAGTCATGGCACTGCCAGGAAGCATTCTCCCCTTCCTCTTTACAGCCTGAGCCTCTAGCTATGGTTTCTAAAGGGAAACTGAGATAGACATTCCAATACTAGTGGGAAAGGTTAGATGACAGAGAGGACCCAGGATCAAGTAGAAAAAAGGTAAAGGTTCTCCCTTCTGAGTCACTTACCAAGACACTTGAGTCACTGGGCACACTAACGATAAATGGTGCTAATATTCTGTTTTGCCTATCTATGGACGCAAAATGAGTCTTTATAACCCACTTCCATCAAGCCTCCCTTCCAACCCCTTTCCTAGAGTTGGGGTTTAGAGGAGGTACTGGTGGAAAAAAGCAGGTTCTCTGGAAGAGCTTCCATCCTGGAGAAGGAAATTTGTGCCAGCCAGAGGTTCAAAAACATAGACACAACAAACACTGAGCTTTTATCTCCTTCCTCTCCTGATCAAGACTTTCAGAAAGTTATTCCCTGGTCCAATCACCCTGCTCCCTTTGCCTCCGTGACATGGAACTTACCCTCAACAGGAGTTTGGCACAAAGTCAAGAGGGCTCCTGGGAGCAAGAGGAGCAGGAGCCGGTTCATTTGTGTTGGAGAAAGCAAGAGAGGAGAAGAATGATGATGCAGGCAATTAAGAAGCCAAGAAGAACTCAGCAAATCTACCCTGGAAAGGATGTGGGATGGGGAGGAAAGTGTGGTTTCTCCCTAATCTCCTGCTCTGTGAATTATGTCCTGGGCTATAAAAGGTACAGTTCATTCACAATGAGAGGCTCTGCCTCTGGGAGAGTGGGTGTTTTGCTTCTTTTCTGTATTCCACAGCCAGCCCACAACTTTCACCAAGAAATTTGTATAGGGGAGAGGTGACGCTATGATCAAGGAAAGACAAGATAGCCTTACCTCACGGGCATACAAGTGTATGTTAAATTCCCTAATTCAGCCATGTGATATAGCGTTGGGTTGATGAAGTTGAGGAGGTTACTCACCTTGGAGTTTTGGTGTGTCTGATGGGGAATGGAATTGGAGACTACAAATTCTGCTATCATTCAAAAATAGGTCCAGGACAAGGAACCCAAGATATAGCTATATTACATTGCTGCAAACATAGAGCCAATCATAGGATAAGACATCTGAGAATAACACATTTCCATCCAAGTACTAACCAGGCATGACCTTGCTTGACAAGACTGGGCGTGTGGCCCCCTGGGAAGCTGGATCCCTCAAAGGGTTTGGGTTTGTAGACTTCAATAGTGAGGAAGACACCAGAGCTGCCAAAGAGGCCATGGAAGATGGGGAAATTGATGGCAACAAAATTACCTTGGACTGGGCCAAGCATAAGGGTGAAGGTGTGGCTTCAGGGGCTGTGGTGGAGGCAGAGGTGGCTTTGGAGACCGAGGTGGTGGCAGAGGAGGCCATGGCAGATTCAGTGGCAGAGGCCATGAAGTTTTGGAGGATGAGGAGGGTTCCAAGGAGGCAGAAAAAGAGGCGGGGACCACAAGCCCCAAGTAAAGAAGGCCAAATTTGAATAGTTTCTTCTGTCCCTATCTTTCCCTCTTCTATTTGAAAGAAAAGACTCTGGGGTGTTTACTCTGCCACCTGGTCAATGATTGAGCTTTCTGAGAACAAGCCAAGCCAGTGTGCAGTCTCGTGGACTACCTGGAAATCCACAGAGATAACATTTCAAGGGTGATACTCTATTGGTTTTGACTGGATATTCACATAAACTTTTTGAACAGATGTGTGATAGAGCTAACAATTTGTGGTGTTTCATCCCATGTACAAAACCTTTTTTTTCCTACAAGTAGTTTTTGTTCCCATTGGGGGCTTGTAAAGGAAAACAGACTGTTTTATCAGGAGTTTTGTTTCAGTGACTTCAAGATGAATCAAAAGTCCTAAACTCTGGAAAAAATAAAGAAGAATATACTCATTAGTTTTTTTTTAAATTTTTTTGTGTTTTTTTTTAACTTTTATTTAGTAAATATAAATTTCCAAAGTACAGTTTATGGATTACAAAGGCTTCCTCCCCCCCATAATTTCCCTCCCACTTGCACCCCTCTCATCTCCCGCTCCCTCTCCCATTCCCTTCACATCAAGATTCATTTTTGAATTATCTTTATATACAGAAGATTGATTTAGTATATATTAAGTGAAGATTTCATCAGTTTGCACCCATGTAAACACAAAGTGTAAAATACTGTTTCAGTACTAGTTATAGCATTACTTCACATTGGACAACACATTGAGGACAGATCCCACATGAGAAGTAAGTACACAGTGACTCCTGTTGTTGACTTAACAATTTGACACTCTTGTTTATGGCATCAGTAATCTCCCTAGGCTCTAGTCATGAGATGCCAAGGCTATGGAAGCCTTTTGAGTTCGCCGACTTCGATCTTATTCCGACAGGGTCATAGTCAAAGTGGAAGTTCTCTCCTCCCTTCAGAGAAAGGTACCTCCTCCTTTGATGGCCCATTCTTTCCACTGGGATCTCACTCACAGAGATCTTTCATTTAGGTCTTCTTTTTTTTTTTCCCAGAGTGTCTTGGCTTTCCATGCCTGAAATACTCTCATGGACTCTTCAGCCATATCTGAGTGCCTTAAAGGCTGATTCTGAGGCCAGAGTGCTGTTTAGGACATCTGCCATTCTATGAGTCTGCTGTGTATCCTACTTCCCATGTTGGTTCATTCTCTCCCTTTTTGATTCTATCAATTAGTATCAGCAGACACTAGTCTTGTTTGTGTGATCCCTTTGACTCTTAGACCTATCAGTGTGATCAATTGTGAACTGAAATTTATCACTTAGACTAGTGAGATGGCATTGGTACATGCCACTTTGATGGAATTGTATTGGAATCCCCTGGCATGTTTCTAACTCCACCATTTGGGGCAAGTCCGATTGAGCATGTCCCAAATTGTACATCTCCTCCCTCTCTTATTCCCACTCTTATATTTAACAGGGATTGCTTTTCAGTTAAAATTTAAACACCTAAGAATAATTGTGTGTTAATTACAGAGTTCAATCCATAGTACTAGAACAAAAAAAAAAGTACTAAAAGGGATAAAGTATTACACTGTACATCAACAGTCAGGACAAGGGCTGATCAAGTCACTGTTTCTCATAGTGTCCATTTCACTTCAACAGGTTTCCCCTTTGGTGCTCAGTTAGTTGTCACCCATCAGGGAGAACATATGATATTTGTCCCTTTGGGACTGGCTTATTTCACTCAGCATAATGTTTTCCAGATTCCTCCATTTTGTTGCAAATGACCTGATTTCATTTTTTTTTTTTTTTTTTACTGCTGTATAGTATTCTATAGAGTACATGTCCCATAATTTCTTTATCCAGTCTACTGTTGATGGGCATTTAGGTTGATTCCAGGTCTTAGCTATTGTGAATTGAGCTGAAAACACTAAGGTGCAGTCAGCTTTTTTGTTTGCCAATTTAATTTCCTTTGGGTAAATTCCGAGGAGTGGGATGGCTGGGTTGAATGGTAGGGTTATATTCAGGTTTCTGAGGAATCTCCAGACTGACTTCCATAGTGGCTTGACCAGTTTGCATTCCCACCAACAGTGGGTTAGTGTCCCTTTTTCCCCACATCCTCGCCAGCATCTGTTGTTGGTAGATTTCTGAATGTGAGCTATTCTAACCAGGGTGAGGTGAAACCTCATTGTGGTTTTGATTTGCATTTCCCTGATTGCTAGTGATCTTGAACATTTTTTCATGTGTCTATTGGCACATATTTAAGTCTTTGAAACTATAAGAAAAAAAAAGAAACTAAGAGCTGAGGATTTTTTCTTGAGTGTATTTATATTTTCTAAATGTTCTGTCTTCCTTCTTCTGTACCTACCTCTGAAAGCTGCCAGGAGTTCTAACACTACATTGTTTGAGTGTGCCTTGGTTCCCTTTCTCACCTGATTGAGATTTTCACCTCTTAGCTACTGTCCCTTTGAGCTTCAATGATCCAAAACTACCTTGGGTCATGATCCTAAGATGTTCTGTATCCATGACCCTATGGCCTGGATTTCAGGCTGTTCCTGGAAGGATAGTCCCAGGACTATCAGGGTTGCATGACACCAAGCTGCTGTCTCCAGAACCCACCTCCCACCCAGTCTGGAGTTTCATGACCCCTCCCCACCCCCAGGAAGACCTTCTGCATTCTTGCCCCTTCTCAAGAACAAAGATTTTTTCTGACTTCCTCTTGCATTTTAGGAAATGACCAAGGGACACATTTTCTTTCTTTCTTTCTTTCTTTCTTTCTTTCTTTATTTCTTTCTTTCTTTCTTTCTTTCTTTCTTTCTTTCTTTCTTTCTTTCTTTCTTTCTTTTTGATAGGCAGAGTGGACAGTGAGAGAGACAGAGAGAAAGGTCTTCCTTTACTGTTGGTTCACCCTCCAATGGCTGCCGCGGCCAGCGCACTGCGGCTGGCGCACCGCGCTGATCCGAAGGCAGGAGCCAGCTGCTTCTCCTGGTCTCCCATGGGGTGCAGGGCCCAAGCACTTGGGCCATCCTCCACTGCACTCCCGGGCCACAGCAGAGAGCTGGCCTGGAAGAGGGGCAACTGGGACAGAATCTGGCGCCCCGACCAGGACTAGAACCCGGTGTGCCAGTGCCGCAAGGCGGAGGATTAGCCTAGTGAGCTGCGGCGCCAGCCTGGGACACATTTTCCTTGGGACCTCTTTTTGGATTTAGTTATACAAAATCTTCTTTCTTCAGTTGCCTCATTTTATTCCTTCCTGTGAGCATTTTGCCAAGTTCCCACACTTGACTAGTTTTCTCAGTTTCCAGAGCTTTCTTCCTTTTTTTCTTCTAAGCTGCTCCAACTTCTCATCCCTCTTTCCTGAACTCAGGGGAACAGAAGCAGATTTCATCTCTATTTCCTCCCCTGCCCAAACCCAGGGCTTAAAAGACTCCATTTCAATGGATTTAATTACTGAATAATAGTGAGCAACATGGAGGATACAATAAAAAGTAAGAGTGGAAATGGACAGAATGAGACTAGTGATACAATGAGGGCAGGACAGACTGGTCTCTGTAACTGGTTGAATGCAGAATGAGGGAGCAGTAGGAGTCAAAGTTAATGCTGTCTATATTCATATCATAGCTCGTGGATATGCTGTGGGCATACACAAAAGCAACTTCATTAGAGGAGAGGTTCTTGAATGAAACTTATAGCAAGAATAGGGCTTCCTCTTCCAACTGAGAAAGATTCTTCATTGTTAAAGTATCAGGTGCAAACTGAGTGGGGCTAAATACACAGGAAGAAAGCAGGTGAGAGCAATTCTCTACCTGGAGAGACTTCCCAGGATCCATAGGCCTTTCCACAATGACCCAGGGACCCAACTGTCTTTCTCTCCTTCCCATATTTTCACTGTCCACTGTATGTTCTGAAGCCTTTTTCCATTTATACCTTGCCATGGAATAAGCCACTACATTCCATATCTGGATTTGTAATTTTTATTTCAGGGTTGTCCTACAATTACTTCAAACAAAGAATCTGACAAGGAGTTTTCAAATATTACCAGGTTCGTGCAATCCCTATTCTATGGAAAACAGCTACCTTCTTTCCAGAGAGGGCCATTTGATCATCATGTTTAGAAGTTAAACTCCACTTTACTTTTTTTTTTTTTGACAGGCAAAGTGGACAGTGAGAGAGAGAGAGATAGGAAGAAAGGTGTTCCATTTCCGTTGGTTCACCCTCCAATGGCCGCTGTGACCAGCTCGCTGTGGCTAGTGCGTCGTGCCGATCCGAAGCCAGGAGCCAGGTGCTTCTCCTGGTCTTCTCCTGGTCTTCTCCTGGTCTCCCATGGGGTGCAGGGCCCAAGGACTTGGGCCATCCTCCACTGCACTCCCTGGCCACAGCAGAGAGCTGGCCTGGAAGAGGGGCAACCAGGACAGAATCCGGTGCCCCGACTGGGACTAGAACCAGGTGTGCCGGCACCGCAGGCAGAGGATTAGCCTATTGAGCCGCGGCGCCGGCCCAAAGTTGACTTTCTTCCCAAAGAATGGCACAGAGACATAATTAAATGCTGTTTCCTTGGTGGTTGAGATGTTTTCACATAATGATATGTCTGAATAGGGTAATAGGCTGGAGGGGATGCCAGGGCTTGAGGAAAGATTCTCAACATGAGCAGATCCCCTGGTGAGGAAGAGGCTAAACAAGGTGGAGAAGGACAGTTGCTATTCCAATATGTGCCAATGGCCTTAGGCTACTGGAGTCTTCCTAGTACCTGCAGAACTAACATTAATGGCCCAGGAGGGGAAGAACAGTTTCTTCTCTGCTAGGGTCCAGAGGAATGGTCATGAGAACAGCCTGTTTCCTTCAGACAGGTGAACAGCTCATCTCTGCGGAGAAGGACAGAGGAAGTGTCCAGATAACATATGCAGATCTGAGAAAGAACACAAAACAAGAGTCTCTAGGGAGTCTTAACTGTGTGTGCTTTCCTCCCGGGAGAATTGCCACCCCTGGGGTTTTCTGGGAAAGTCAGGATTGTTCAATATATCCACAGTTCCCGAGATAGTTTCTTCTCATTGTGCTCAGAGTTGCAGAAGCTGGCATGGAAACTGCTGTGACTGGGCCAATTTCTCAGCAGATTTTTCTATAACCTTAGTAAGAGCTGTGTTGTTTTTTACAATAATAATAAATAGCAATGAACAGAAAATTGCCACTTAAAAATTCTTCTTATTGACCTGTATGAAATTACTGAAGATTCAAACTAAAAGCCCTATCCTATGATCCAAACATTTTCTAATCACACACACACACACACACACACAGAGAGAGAGAGAGACAGACAGACATGACTAAGTGCCTAGTCATTCTCAGAGTGGAGGTACAATCCAGAGCTCACTCTTCGGCACCAATTGCACCTTCCGAACTGATTTAGAAAAGGTGAGCATCGTGAACGGAGGGCCTTGGAGACCTAAATAGATTCAGAGAAACAGGGAAAAAATGAGTTCCTGAATATTTCTAAGTCATGAGTCTGGAACTTATGACATACAAAGAAATATTTTTGGAGTGCCTTTAAGAGATGAGAAAAAAGAATTGGAGGCTCTCAGGAAAGGAACAGAGTGAGGCCAGTAAGAAAGGCAGGTATGAGAACTACTGAGACAAGGAGTAGGAACTTGGGGAAGATTTAAAAACCAATTCAGTAAAAGGGGGCTCGAACAAGCTGGGAATCAAGTGGTTCAGTGCAGTCGGGAGGAGAAAAGTTCTGCTGTAGGAGAAGTGGTGCAGTACACTCGTAGACGGGCAGCTAGGTGAGCAGACAGTTCTCCACAGTCTTGCATTAGGCAGAGAATTAAATATGGAATTATTGGAAGGAAAGGAGGGGGGAATCTCAAAAGGTAGGATAAAGGAATATCAAGATAAAAAAAAAACGCTAAATTTTGGGCCAGTGAAAGGATGGGAATGGAGAAATCCTGCAGTGAATAAGAATACAAACATAAGTGCTGCCATAAGTGTGAATATACATGTGCAAATGCCTCCACACGTACATATATAATGTGAATATTCAAAGCTTCACCAGGATATTAGGTACTCCCAGGCAAGCAGTTAACTATTGCATACCTCTCTTCCTCCATACGTGGAAATACAGTTTGCTGTAACATGCAATAATAATCCCCAAAATATCACTGACACAAGAATCTTGCCAATTCATCACTCCTGCTGTCCCATCACTTCAGCCAGGTCCTAGCTGAGACCACGCCCTCACTTTCTTTACACTGCACTGTGCCTGGTTGCAACCTGTTTCCTTCTGGTTTCTCTCCCCAGATCTGCTTTGCCCTCAGCATGACACAGACCCTTTCCTCAATTCTCTGCAAGGACAACAGCTGGGTTGTAAATTTGGTAACACTTTAGTTAGGGCATAGCAATAACTGAAGGAAATGAACAGAAAGCTTAGAATGATCCAGCTTTTCTTAAAATCCACAGGCTCAATCCCCTGCCCATGCAGCCACCTCCTGCCTCCTATCCCTGACCTGACCTCAAGTGAGGATATGCTAACCTCCCTCAGGAGAGGTCATCTTAAACTTCCGTCTCCTAACTAAAGTATAAGCATCAGCCACCAGGAAATTTCAAAAAAAAAAAAAAAAAAAAAAAAAAGGAAGCACTGCTTTTCTTGTCTTTCATCTTCTGTCCCAGGGTCTCTTCTTTCCAAGATGATAGACAGTGGGAAACCTTACACCCCTCGTGAGAATCCTCTGTCAAGGTCTCTGAGCCTACCCATTATGTCTCCTCTCTTTTCTACTTTCTAGTAATAAATGTTCTTTCAAGGTTCTGTGCTCAGCCTTCTGCATCCCAGTTATTTATATTCATATATTCACTCAGCCTTAATGGGAACTTTGGTGTACATGACTCTGATCTCTACTATCCAGCCCTAGCTCATCCTGTTGTCCTTCCACAGTGTGGTGTAGTGAAGTGGCCATAGAACTTGGCATCAGATATCCAGGGAGGTAGGACTGGAATCCACTGGGTCTAGGACCTTCCTGGCCGGTCTTTTTTGCCACAAGTGGCCAAAAGGAGAAATAACAGAATCACTGATTTCCCCAGGAGCAGAGTGCACCTTTCACAGACTGCCACAGTGTCCCCACCCCCAATCTTCCTGAGGAGCCAGGCTTGCAGGTATATAAGTATCTATTGATGCTGTCCTGCCCTGACTTGGTCTTCTCTCCCTTAAAAATGGACAAGTGCCCTCTCCCGGAACTCCTCATCCTGCTCTGCTGCTTTAGGGGTGAGTCCCTAGGGCTGACAGATGGAAGGACGTGCCCAGATCCAAGAATGGGTCAGAGCTTGTGACAGAGCCTCAAACCACATGGTTACAGAAGGATGGTGAGCAGTCACTCTTTGTCGTGCCTCCCATCCACAGCACACCACCTAAGCCCTTATCCCTCCATTTACAGGAAGAATTGGGTGGATTAGAGGAATCAAGAGCTGTGAGGTGGGGTTTGGAAAATGAGGTCTTCAGAGTATATCTTTTTTATTCAACAGTGCTATCTGGGTCGTTTTCAGACAGAGTTGACCAAGGTGAGTAGAAACAGATGAGAAGTATAAGAGGGGGAAGATGAGAGGAGGGATGATGGACCTGGGTGAGGGTTGGGGGCAGAAAAGAATGCAGAATTGAGCCTTGAATGTCAACATTCAATAACCTCCTTCAGCAGGATGGGGCTGGCTTGGGAGCTGATTTTAGTGCTAAAACAGCGTTAGCAGATGCTGACAAGGGTAGAGGTGAGTGTCATGAACAGCAAGAAAAGCGGCAGAGAGAAAGAACTATGGCTTTACAGGCAGCAGCTGGCCAAATCCAAAGTGTGGCAACTCCATGAATTTCAGATGCTGATCCTTGTTGTCAGATTCCCGGCACATGTGAATAAGAATGTCATGTAGGGTCATTTATAAAAAGAATGAGGCCCAAATCGAGGGAAAGACACACTTGTCTTCCTCCTTCTGGCCTGTGCTTCACCCTGTAGGGATGATCGGGGAGTATGGGAACCCCTAAGGAGGTGAAGAGCTCAAGAGAGCAGGGACACCCTAAGCAGGTGACAGGAAGGGTAGGTGCAGGGGGCCCTGAGGGGGTAGGTCACAAGGGCCCAGTGCAGGAGTAAATCTCAAGCAAAATTGCAGCTTTATTTTATTTTATTTCTTTTTGCCATCACAGAAAATGAAGTAATTTTTGATGAAGATCAATATTCTGGTGAGTGTGAAGAAGATCAAGTCTGAGCATCTCAGTCTTAATAATATTCCTCTTTTCTTTTAGCCTCCACTTTTCTTTCTTCTCCTAGATCATAAATTCCAGTCACTCCTTTGGCTTAACCTATCTTAACAGAGGCAGACTTTCATGCTGCATGGAGCTCTGGCAAACCCCTCCAACCTGCGTTTCAACCTGGAAGGGGAGGTACTCCTTCCCTGGAAGTGTCATCATATCTCACTTGTATTTCCATTCTCTGGCTGAGTTCGGAGATTTATTCAATGTAGGATGTGTCACCTCCAGTTCCCAGGAGAAAAGTGCTCTAGAGGAAGGGGCTTGTGTACTGCAACCACAGAGGAGGCCTGCACAGTTGCCAGGATGTTTGATAGTAAGTTGTGTGTTGGGAAAAGGAGGAAGGGGATGGGGCGTACTGACCGCGATGAAAAGGGGGGACCTTGCTTTACCACAGGCAGTGCCGTGCCTGGGATGACTGATATCCCGAGTTCCACACATACTGTAATGAAAAACATATGGAGATGGTTACTGAGGTGGAAGCAGGGTATGTAGCTAAGAGCACAATGTGTTGGGAAGCCTGAAGAAAATAGAGGAGACTGAGTTGGGGTGAGAGGAGAGGCATGGTGTATGCCCAACAGGGAACAGCCGTTTGCTGGGGTGAGACGAGCAGGTCTCGGTCCTTGTGCCTGCTTGGCCTTCCTCACGGGTGGTTCTGAACTACGGAGATACAAAGTTCAGCAGCAGCAATAGACAACTGGCTAAGTGAATTTGATGGGTAAGACTAGACCTCATGATTGCTGTTTTCTCATCTTTGTGCTTTGTCCCTTGGCCTAAGCTTCAATTAAACCATTGTAAAGAGTCTCAATTAAAAACAACCCCAGCTGTGGTGTTCCCTGACTTGCTGCTGTCATTATCTCCCAACATCCAATAAATTGTTTAAACTGCTCTGTCTTTGTTTTACTTTTGAGAACCCCCCAATTGGGAACATGTTCTAATTCTTCACATCTGACTAAGAATTGGACTTGAATGGTACAAGCTTGGCTTTATAGGACTGTGGGCTGGAGAGAAGTTCCCTTGCAGAAGCCTCAGGGCCAGGTTTGTTGATCCATTTCTCCTCTTTCTGCAGAGGATGGAGCTCTCTGGTTAACCTTCATGGGCTGCCTAAAGAACTGTGCTGATGTGAAAAACATAAAATGGAGTGTCTATTCGGTGAGCTTCAGGTGTTGCAGGAGCTACGACTTGTGCAATGAAAACCTATAGAAGTTGCTGGTCCTTCTGTGGAACCAGTCACTGGGTGACACTGAGGCCTCAGTCTCGTCACAAGGACTTCTCTTAATTAAGAAGAAAAAAACCACACTTCAGAAAACGATTACGAAGACATGGCTCTGCCTCAGGCAGATGAAATAAAAAGTCCTCTCCTTTTCTAGGGTCTTTATCTTGCACCTTAGAAAACATCTCAAGAGCAAGATCATTGTGTCTTGCAGCTTGTTACAAAACCTGCGCTAGTCCTACTTAACTATGTCATTGGGAAAAGGAGGAAATGGATAGTTCAGTCTTGGAAGAGAATGCCTGCCACTTTTCCATGTTTTTCTCCATCCTTTTGTAGTAGGATACTTAATTTTTAAAATTATTTTCTCTTTAAAATGTTCCTCTTATCCCACTCCAATTAAAGCACATAGCGCTGGCCTCACAGGGGAGGGGGTGGCAAAGTGAGATGGCTCAGATCATCTTGGATTTTGTTCACGAATGCTATGTCCACCATGAGAGAAGGTTATGACGTATAAAAATATTTGCACCAGGCCCATGAAGAGAGAAAGATTTCCGTCTTCTAGAATGAGAATCTATTAGGAATTGGGAGTTGGAGAAGAAGATGAGGAGGAAGCATCTGTGTTGTTCTGCCCCTAACTTTGCTGGAGAACTCACAGGGAGGTGTCAACTCCTAGTTAAGGAACAGCTGCAGAAGGCTTCCAAAGACAAGGGAGCATGGGCAGCAACACAAAGATTCCCATACCTGAAGCATGGCAGGAAGGTAGCCAAGAGCTGTGGGAGCTGAGCAAGCAGAGACCCAGCCACAAGACATCTCACTAGAAGTGTCTGTGGGGAGGTACATACCCCAGGACCCAATGCCTCTCACACCCACCTCCACATCACACACTCTTGTGTTTTCCACTGTGTATAATTCTGGTACCCTGGGGTAAGGAATGACTGTGCCCACAAGGGTTGAGGCTGATTCCTAATGAACTGTCAGAATAAGCCTAGAAAGCATGATCAATTGCTATTATAAAAACATAAAGAAAGCCACATTTCTTCTGGACTTTCCTTTCTTTCCTTTCCAAACCCTTCCACAATTCCTTAAACATACATCTACTCCAAACATACTATGTTCCAGGAAGTAACAATTATGATCTCTAATCTCATGGGAGGGACAGACTTTATTAGTGATGATGGGTAACACCTACCTGATAATCATGATGTGGGAGGCATTGCTACAAATGATTCATATCTTCAGATTCATTCACTCTTCACACCAAAAGAGTCCTACTGTCGGTATCTTCACTTGGGGCCAGCGTCATGGTGTGGTAGGTAAGCTTACTGCCTGTGATGCTGGCATCCCATATGGGGCCCAATTCATGTTCTGGCTGCTCCATTTACAATCCACCTCCCTGATAATCGCCTGGGAAAGCCAGAGAAGATGGCCCAAATGTTTGTGCCCCTGCCACCCATGTGGGAAACCCTGAGGAAGCTCCTGGCTCCTGACTTCAGCCTGGTCCAGCCTTGGCCATTGCAGACATCTGGAGAGTGAACCAACAGATGGAAGATCTCTCTCTTCTCTCTTCTCTCTCTTCTCTCTCTCTCTTTCTTTTTCTCTCTATATACACATATATATGTATATACATATATATATCTGACTTTCAAACATAATAAATAAATCTTTTTTTTTTTGACAGGCAGAGTGGACAGTGAGAGAGAGAGACAGAGAGAAAGGTCTTCCTTTGCTGTTGGTTCACCCTCCAATGGCCACCGCGGCTGGCGTGCTGCGGCCGGCGCACCACACTGATCCAATGGCAGGAGCCAGGTACTTGTCCTGGTCTCCCATGGCGTGCAGGGCCCAAGGACTTGGGCCATCCTCCACTGCACTCCCTGGCCACAGCAGAGAGCTGGCCTGGAAGAGGGGCAACCGGGACAGAATCCAGCGCCCCGACCGGGACTAGAACCTGGTGTGCCGGCGCAGCTAGGCGGAGGATTAGCCTAGTGAGCCACAGCACCGGCCCAATAAATCTTTTTAAGAATGAATCATTGTTAACCAGGTGTTGAGGGTGAGAAAAGGCCAAAGGGAAACTTGAGTTGACAGATAAAGAAATTGCAGGAAAGCCAAAATCTGTAGTCCTAGGAGATCACAGGGAAGAGGCTGGGGTTATTCTACCTTAGAAACTTGGGGGAGAGACCCCTTGGTACTGGGACCAAGATATCTCAGCAGGGGGATGCCCTATTGTTCCTAGTATCCCAGAGCTCCAAGATGGATGCCCAAGAAGATAAAATTCACACCTAGGGGAAAGGACACTTTCAGCTGGTGCTGGTGTCTCTGCGCAAGCACCAGGAAACCAGTTCTGGAAAGCTGGGGAGGGGAACCACAAAGCAGAACCAACTGTAGCTCTGAAACCAAATGCCTCTGCCAGGATGAAGAACCATTGAGAGGAACAAGAAATAAAAACATTTTTTCTCTTCCTCCTCCACACTTGCATTCTCTTTCTAGCACTCCCTGTTGGCAGAGTTTTACTGGGGACTTGGCTGCAAATGTTGGCATTCTAAACCATCCTGAAGCTGAGAGACAGTAGTGCAGCCACCCTTCTTTGGCCATGCAACATCTGTACACATCCTTCTACTTGTATTCAAACTCTGTTTAATAATAGAGACAACTTTTCTCCTCCAACCAAATATTCCTGCTCTTTCTCTAAATAAGGAAACAGTCTAAACAAATATCTGCATCTCATAGTGTAGCCTAGATATTCCTTTCTGCACAATGTTAAATACTCAGATCCGATCAATTACATCTGTCAGTTACCACCACAATAATTCTTATGTAAAATAATAAAGAGATGGAGAAGAAAGGATGAAGACACACACAGTGGCCCAGTGATTGTTTTTATAACTGGTAATGAGGTTACAAGTGACATTTATAACTTACTTCTATCAAATCTACATTTTATATTCTCTCAGTTGGAAATGTGGTGTGATGTAAGTCTTTATTACTTACAGGTTAAATCTTCAGTGGCTTTGCTTTTCAAGATTTCAGAGTCTTATATTTACTTCTAGTTTTGGACTGAGGGTTACGCAGCACTTCAGGGAATCTCCTGTGTTCCAGATATAGCGATCCTCTTTCTGAAGCTGCGACCCCTTTACATTCAGGATCCGTTTTCTCAGCAATGAGAACAACCTCCATGCTTACTGTTTCTGTGGCATCAGAAGCCAAGATGGTCAGCTTTCAAATCACCTGAAGCATCATAATGTTTCCCAGTAGAAGCAATTTATCTTGGCAGTTAAGGATTCCTAATGAGTAAAAATCAACGGTGCATACAATGGAGACTTTATTTCAGCCTCTACATCTTGATTCTGGAAACCTGTGTTCTGATTATTGGAAAAGCAGAATCAGGTATCACTTGTTGATTCAGAAGATACACTGCTTCTCATGCTCCTAACTCACAGCTTATCTGAAATTTCATTGGGCACACCCCCATTCCTTCAAGCAAGTTGCTTCTGGCAATGAGATGCATAGTAAATAAGTGATTTCTGTCAGTATGAACACATTGCTAGCCTTTCTTTGCAGTGAAATGAGTTCTATGCTTGGAAATAGTGCTGTGTGAAATATCTTGATGGAGAATAAAGCATTCTGTAAGTCCACAACTAATGGTGGCAAAAGTATTATTGGCAGGGATATCCACATCCAAAATGCGTATATTTTTAACCCAGTGAGGATAAATCCACCCATCATAGAAGGTATTTAGGCTGGCACCGCGGCTTACTAGGCTGATCCTCCGCCTTGCGGCGCCGGCACACCAGGTTCTAGTCCCGGTCGGGGCGCCGGATTCTGTCCCGGTTGCCCCTCTTCCAGGCCAGCTCTCTGCTGTGGCCAGGGAGTGCAGTGGAGGATGGCCCAAGTCCTTGGGCCCTGCACGCCATGGGAGACCAGGATAAGTACCTGGCTCCTGCCATCGGATTAGCGTGCTACGCCGGCCGCAGCGGGCCGGCCGCGGTGGCCATTGGAGGGTGAACCAACAGCAAAGGAAGACCTTTCTCTCTGTCTCTCTCTCACTGTCCACTCTGCCTGTCAAAAAAAAAAAAAAAAAAGAAGAAGAAGAAGGTATTTAGTATCAAGCAAAGTGTAGCAACTAGCTACAAATTAATGTAGGCCTTTCTAGACTAAATGGATGATCAAATGTAGTCACCATCAAAAAAAGTGTCTTCTTTATTGCTATTCATAGCCTACTTCTTGTTTTTGCCAGAATATCCATAATAAACACCAATTTCTCCTTTCTCAACTCAATCAATTAGTTAGAAAGTACAAACTAGGTAAATATGTGTGTATAGTAGAAAATAAGTAATACTGCAGAACTGCTGGTTCACACAACTCACATAAGCCATCCTGACCTGCAAGTACCTGGTTTCTTATTGGCCATATCCCCTCAGTGGCAGATTGCCACTCTATGTGCCCAGTACTATGACTTTATGAAAACCCAATTCATCATGGGCAGCTCAGGTCTCATGATCACCTGATGACTCACAGCTAGAGAAACTGAGTCACAAAGAAATTAATGTAGTTGCCAGAATCATATATGTAGGAAACAACAGATGTGATAGTCAAACTCTGGTAATCTGTCTCTCTGTCTCAAGTCTTTACTCTTTTTTTAAAATTTATTTGACAGGTAGAGTTATAGACAGTGGGAGGGAGAGAGAGAGAAAGGTCTTTCTTCTGTTGGTTCACCCCCAAAATGGCTGCTACGGCCAGAACTATGCTGATCTGAAGCCAGGAGCCAAGTGCTTCCTCCTGGTATTCCACACGGATGCAGGGGCCCAAAGACTTGGGCCATCCTCTACTGCCTTCCCGGGCCACAGCAGAGAGCTGGACTGGAAGAGGAGCAACTGGGACTAGATCCTAGCACCCACATGGGATGCTGGTGCTGCAGGCGGAGGATTAACCAAGTGAGCCATGGCACCGGCCCCTTTACTCTTTTTTAAAAAAGATTTATTTATTTATTTGAAAGTCAGAGTTACACAGAGAGAAGAGAGGCAGAGAGAGAGAGAGGTCTTCCATCCAATGGTTCACTCCCCAATTCGCCGCAATGGCTGGAGCTGAAGCCAGGAGCCAGGAGCCAGGAGCTTCCTCCTGGTCTCCCATGCAGGTGCAGGGGCCCAAGGACTTGGGCCATCCTCCACTGCTTTCCCAGGCCATAGCTGAGAGCTGGATTGGAAGAGGAGCTGCCCGGACTAGAATCAGTGCCCATATGGGATGCTGGTGCTTCAGGCCAGGACACCAACCCACTGTGCCATAGCGCTGGCCCTCAAGTCTTTACTCTTAATAGTGATGCTATAAACAACTAGGAAAATACATTTTCTTCAAAACTTACTATTTCATCTTTTGTTTAAATCGGTTTACTTTAAACCATGCAAGTGACGCCAAGTACTTCAAGTCTCCAATATATTAAATAGATGTGGTTAAAAGTCTTGCTATGAATTAATACAGGATACAGAATAATTGCTACTTAATAATCCAGGTGTCTTCACTCAAGAACTCTTACTTTTTAAAAATTTTTATTTAACTTATATAAGTTTCAGGTATTTCATACATACCAGTTTAGGAACAGAGTGATATTTCCCTTCCTACCCTCCCACCTGCCCACACTACAACCCTTCTTCCTCCTCCCTCTCACATTACTAATCTTTTGTTTTTATAAAGACTACTTCCATTTACTTAATGATTGTAAAGTTAACCCTACATTAAATAAAACAGCTCAACAGATAGTATGAAGAAAAAAAATTGTTCCTCAACAGTAGAGACAAGGGCTGTAAATGATCATTGAGTCTCAAAATGTCCATTTCACTTCAATACATTACATTTTAGGTACTCTATTAGTTATCTCGGATCAGGGAAAACATATGGTATCTGTTTTTTGGGGGACTTGCTTATTTCACTAAGTATAATGGCTTTCAGTTGTATCTTATTTGTTGCAAAAGACAAGATTCCAACTGTACTACTACAGCTGAGTAGTGCCCCAACCAAAAGAAATCAACATATAAAAGAATTATCTGTAGCCCCATGTTCATTCGCAGCTCAATTCATAATAGCTAAAATATGGAATGAAGGTCGGCACCATGGCTCAATAGGCCTGTGGCACCGGCACACCGGGTTCTAGTTCCGGTTGGGGTGCCGGATTCTGTTCTGGTTGCTCCTCTTCCAGTCCAGCTCTCTGCTGTGGCCTGGGAGTGCAGTGGAGGATGGCCCAGGTGCTTGGGCCCTGCACCTGCTTGGGAGACCAGGAGAAGCACCTGGCTCTTGGCTTCAGCTCAGCGCGGTGTGCTGGCCACAGCACGCTGGATGCAGAGGCCACTGGGGGGTGAACCAACAGAAAAGGAAGACCTTTCTCTCTGTCTCTCTCTCTCTCTCACTGTCCACTCTGCCTGTCAAAAAAATAAATAAAATAAAAGATGGACCTTTATACCATACATGAAAATTAGCTCAAAATGAATCAGACATAAATGTAAGATATATAAATATAAAGCCTTTATAATAAAGGTATAATTAATAAGGTAATAAAGGCGGAGGATTATCTTAGTGAGCCGCGGCGCTGGCCAAAGGTCCATCTTTACCCTTTCTCATGTGGATATTGTTTTCCCATGAATTTTAGACCTTCTAGTGTTTTCTAATTATTCATTAACATCCTTTTCTTCTTATTTTATCCTTGAGCATTTTTTGAAGTACAGACTTGCTGTTGATAAATTTACTAGTTTTTTGTTTTCTGGGAGCATCATTACTGCATCTTCCTTTCCGAATGATTGCTTTTCAGTGTAAAATCTCTTGGTCAGCAGTGTTTTTGTTTTCCCATCACCATTTTGAATACATCACCCCACCTCCTCCTGGCCTGTAAGGTTTCTGCTGAGAGATGTGCTGCCAGACAGATTGGAAAAGTGTATGAATTTGTTTCTTTTTCTATTGTTGCTTTCATAAAATTCTCTTTGTCTTCAATTCTATTACTAATGATTTCTATTACATTTTTTATTTCATTTACTTTTTAAAAGATTTATTTATTTGTTTGAAAACCAGAGTTACACAGAGAGAGAAGGAGAGGCAGAGAGAAAGGGGGTGTGGGGGGGAGAGGTCTTCCATCCTCTGGTTCACTCTCCAATTGGCCACAATGGCCGGAGCTGCACCAATCCAAAGTCAGGAACTTCTTCTCGATCTCCCATGAGGGTTCAGGGGCCCAAGGACTTGGGCCATCTTCCACTGCTTTCCCAGGCCATAGCAAAGAGTTGGATCAGAAGTGGAGCAGCCAGGACTGAACCAGCTCCCATATAGGATGCTGGCACTGCAGGCAGTGGCTTTACCTGCTATGCCACTGGCCCCTATTTATTGTGTTTTGAAAGTTTTATTTATTTTATTTGAAAGACAGAGTAAGAGAGAAAGGGAGAGAGAGGTCTTCCATCTGCTGGGTCACTTTCTTTTTTTATTTTATTTTTATTTTTTAAAAGATTTTATTTATTTGAGAGGTAGAGTTACTGACAGTTGGAGGGAGAGACAGAGAAAAAAGTCTTCCATCCGCTGGTTCACTCCCTAAATGACTGCAATGGCCATAGCTGTGCTGATCCGAAGCCAGGATCCAGGTGCTTCTTTCCAGTCTCCCATGTTGGTGCAGGGGCCCAAGCACTTGAGCCATCTTCTATTGCTTTCCCAGGCCACAGCAGAGAGCTGGATTGGAAGAGGAGCAGCTGAGACTAGAACCGGTGCCCACATGGATATGCCGGAGCTGCAGGCAGAGGATTAACCTATTGAACCACAGTGCTGGCCCTGGGTCACTTTCTAAATGGCTACAATGGCCAGGGCTGCTTCACACCGGAGACAGGAGTCCAGAGCTTCATCAAGGTCTCTCACGTGGGTGGCAGATGCCCAAGCACCTGGGCCATTCTCCACTGACTTCCCAGGCACATTAATAAGGAGTTGAATTAGAAGCAGAGTATCCAGGACTTGAACTTGTGCTCTGATGCAGGATGCCAGTATCACAGACAGCAGCTTAGCTCCTTGTGTCACAACACTGGCCCCCATTTATTGCATGTTTAAGTAACAGTATTTGATTTTTTAAAAAATTATTTCAGCCTCTCTGTTAAGTTTCTCTGATAGAGGTATCTGTCAGATTCATTGCAATGCAGAAGCACTGCTCTGAATTGAAAGAGAGAGAGAGAGAGAGAGAGAGAGACAGAGAGACAGAGAGGAGGGAGGGAGAGAGAAGGGAGGGAGGGAGGGAGGAAGGGAGAGAGCAGGGGGGGAGGGAGAGAGGGAGAATTAAGACAATGACAACCAGGGGTTCTTAGAGTTAAGTGTTCCACCAGAATAACAATGCAGAGACATGTCTGATTCAAGTGGCAGGCAAATAATAATTTTCCCACTATATGACAGAGATTACAGTCTGGAGAAGTGTTCTCAGGGCTGGAGACCCATGTTGGCTCTACCCTAGAATTATCATGACCACTGGGAAAGAAGGGCAATGCGTAAGAAAAGTCTTTCCTCTTCATCAAAGAAAAATGAGTCTTTCTCTTGCCTGGGAGATACAACTTTGACTAGCAAAATCTCATTGAATGTAAGGGGTCCCACAAACTGGAATTTTCATGCCATAGTTAGGGAAGCGCTTGTCATGGGCCATCTTCAAGAGTCTTGCATTTGGTATATGTGAGGCATAGGCAGCAATCCCCTGGCAAAATCTCAGACGATTTGAGCTAAGAGCATCAATCTCATACCTCCAGGAAAGCACCTTTGTGCCAGCCAAAGAAGATATCCATGCACAATGCCCTGGGCTCTGAGTGATTAAATATGTGGGTGAGAATCCCAGACTCACTCAACTCAAATTTCTCTCATGATTCGATCAGGCTTTTTTTATATTTTTTAACTTTTATTTAATGAATATAAATTTCCAAAGTACAGCTTATGGATTACAATGGCTTCCCCCCCATAACTTCCCTCCCACCCGCAACCCTCCCCTTTCCCGCTCCCTCTCCCCTTCCATTCACATCAAGATTCATTTTCTCTCTCTCTCTCTCTCTCTCTCTCTCTCTCTTTTTGACAGGCAGAGCAGACAGTAGAGAGAGAGACAGAGAGAAGATCAGTTTAGCATATATTAAGTAAAGATTTCAACAGTTTGCTCCCACATAGAAACACAAAGTGAAAAATCCTGTTTGAGTACAAGTTATAGCAAAAACATCACAATTACAGCACATTAAGGACAGAGATCCTACATGAGGAGTAAGTGCACAGTGACTCCTGTTGTTGACTTAACAAATTGACAGTCTTGTTTATGGCATCAGTAATCACCCTAGGCTCTTGTCATGAGTTTCCAAGGCTATGGAAGCCTTTTGAGTTCACCAACTCTTTTTTCTTAACTTTTATTTAATGAATATAAATTTCCAAAGTACAGCTTATAGATTACAACAGCTTCCCCCCCATAACGTTCCTCCCACCCGCAACCCTTCCTTTCCCATTCCCTCTCCCTTCCATTCACATCATGATTCATTTTTGATTCTCTTTATATACAGAAGATCAGTTTAGCATACATTAAGTAAAGATTTCAACAGTTTGCTCCCACACAGAAACATAAAGTGAAAAATACTGTTTGAGTACAAGTTATAGCAAAAAATCACAATGTACAGCACACTAAGGACAGAGATCCTACATGAGGAGTAAGTGCACAGTGACTCCTGTTGTTGACTTAACAAATTGACACTCTTGTTTATGGCATCAGTAATCACCCTAGGCTCTTGTCATGAGCTGCCAAGGCTATGGAAGCCTTTTGAGTTCACCGATCTGATCATATTTAGACAAGGCCATGGTCAAAGTGGAAGTTCTCTCCTCCCTTCAGAGAAAGGTACCTCCTTCTTTGATGACCTGTTCTTTCCACTGGGATCTCACTCATGGAGCTCTTTCATTTAGTTTTTGTTTTTCCCCAGAGTGCCTTGGCTTTCCATGCCTGAAATACTCTCATGGGCATTTCAGCCGGATCCGCATGCCTTAAGGGCTGATTCTGAGGCCAGAGTGCTGTCTAGGACATCCGCCATTCTATGAGTCTGCTGTGTATCTCACTTCCCATGTTGGATCGTTCTCTCCCTTTTTTATTCTATCAGATAGTATTTGCAGACACTAGTCTTGTTTATGTGATCCCTTTGACTCCTAGTCCTATCATTATGATCAATTGTGAACAGAAACTGATCACTTGGACTAGTGAGATGGCATTGGTACATGCCTCCTTGATGGGACTGAATTGGAATCCCCTGGTATGTTTCTAATTCTACCATTTGAGGTAAGTCAGCTTGAGCATGTCCCTAATTGTACATTCCTTTCCTCTCTTATTGCCACTCTTATATCTAACAGGGATCACTTTTCAGTTAAGTTTCAACACTTAAGAATAACTGTGTATTAATTACAGAATTAAACCAATAGTATTAAGTAGAATAGACAAAAACTACTAAGAGGGATAATGTATTAAGTTGTTCATCAACAGTCAGGGTGAGGGCTGGTCAAGTCACTGTTTCTCATAGTGTTCATTTCACTTTAACAGGTTTCCTTTTTGGTGCTCTGTTATTTGTCACCGATCAGGGAGAACATATGATATTTGCCCCTTTGGGACTGGCTTATTTCACTCAGCATAACGTTTTCCAGATTCCTCCATTTTGTTGCAAACGACTGGGTTTCATTATTTTTGACTGCTGTATAGTATTCTATAGAGTACATATCCCATAATTTCTTTCTTTTTTTTTTTATCTTTTATTTAATGAATATAAATTTCCAAAGTACGACTCATGGGTTACAATGGCTTCCCCCCCCATACCGTCCCTCCCACCAACAACCCTCCCCTTTCCCACTCCCTCTCCCCTTCCATTGACATCAAGATTCATTTTCGATTATCTTAATATACAGAAGATCAGCTTAGTATACCTTAAGTAAGTATTTCAACAGTTTGCTCCCACACAGAAACATAAAGTGAAAAATAATAGATGATTTTTTTTAAATGATGATGAAATCAGATCAGACCTATTGTCATGTTTAATCCCAGTGAGAGTCAAGTTGGGAATTGAAAATTTCTTTCTTTTTTTTTTTTTTTTTTTTTTTTTACAGAAGATCAGTTTAGTATACATTAAGTAAAGATTTCAGTCGTTTGCACCCCCATAGAAACACAAAGTGAAATATACTGTTTGAGTACTCGTTATAGCATTAAGCCTCAGTGTACAGCACGTTAAGGACCGAGATCCTACATGAGGAGTAAGTGCACAGTGACTCCTGTTGTTGACTTTACCAATTGACACTCCTGTTTATGGCATCAGTAATCTCCCTATGCACCAGTCATGAGTTTCCAAGGCTATGGAAGCCCCTTGAGTTCTCCGACTCTTATCTTGTTTAGACAAGGTCATAGTCAAAGTGGAGGTTCTCTCCTCCCTTCAGAGAAAGGCACCTCCCTCTTTGAAGACCTGTTCTTTCCACTGGGATCTCACTCACAGAGATCTTTTTGCCAGAGTGTCTTGGCTTTCCATGCCTGAAATACTCTCATGGGCTTTTCAGCCAGATCCGAGTGCCTTTAGGGCTGATTCTGAGGCCAGAGTGCTATTTAGGACATCCACCATTCTATGAGTCTGCTGAGTATCTCACTTCCCATGTTGGATCACTCTCCCCTTTATTTATTCTATCGGTTGGTGTTAGCAGATACTAGACTTGTTTATGTGCTCCCTTTGACTCTTAGTCCTTTCATTATGATCAATTGTGAACTGAAATTGATCACTTGGACTAGTGAGATGGCATTGGCACATGCCACCTTGATGGGATTGAATTGGAATCCCCTGGTATGTTTCCAACTCTACCAATTGGGGCAAGTCAGCCCGAGCATGTCCCAAATTATACATCTCTTCCCTCTCTTATTCCCACTCTTATGTTTAACAGGGATCACATTTCAGTTAATTTTCAACACTTAAGAATAACTGTGTGGGCCGGCGCCGTGGCTCACTAGGCTAATCCTCCGCCTAGCGGCGCCAGCACACCGGGTTCTAGTCCCGGTCGGGGCGCCGGATTCTGTCCCGGTTGCCCCTCTTCCAGGCCAGCCCTCTGCTGTGGCCAGGGAGTGCAGCGGAGGATGGCCCAGGTGCTTGGGCCCTGCACCCCATGGGAGACCAGGAAAAGCACCTGGCTCCTGGCTCCTGCCATCGGATCAGCGCGGTGCGCCGGCCGCAGCGTGCCGGCCGCAGCGGCCATTGGAGGGTGAACCAACGGCAAAGGAAGACTTTTCTCTCTGTCTCTCTCTCTCACTGTCCACTCTGTCTGTCAAAAAAAAAAAAGAAAAAAAAAAGAATAACTGTGTGATAATTACAGAATTAAACCAGTCATATTAAGTAGAACAGACAAAAAAAAATACTATGAGGGATAATGTATTAAGTTGTCCATTAGCAGTCAGAGCTATGCTGATCAAGTCACCATTTCTCATAGTGTCCATTTCACTTCAGGAGGTTTCCTTTTTGGTGTTGAGTCAGTTGTCACCGATCAGGGAGAACATATGGTATTTGTCCCTTTGGGACTGGCTTACTTCACTCAGCATGATGTGTTCCAGATTCCTCCATTTTGTTGCAAATGACTGGATTTCGTTGTTTCTTACTGCGGTATAGTACTCTAAAGAATACATATCCCATAATTTCTTTATCCAGTCTACCGTTGATGGGCATTTAGGTTGGTTCCAGGTCTTGGCTATTGTGAATTGTGCTGCAATAAACATTAGGGTGCAGACCGCTTTTTTGTTTATCAATTTAAACTCCTTTGGGTAAATTCCAAGGAGTGGGATGGCTGGGTCGAACGGTAGGGTTATATTCAGGTTTCTGAGGAATCTCCAGACTGATTTCCATAGTGGCTTGACCAGTTTGCATTCCCACCAACAGTGGGTTAGTGTCCCTTTTTCCCCACATCCTCGCCAGCATCTGTTGTTGGTAGATTTGTGTATGTTAGCCATTCTAACCGGGGTGAGGTGAAACCTCATTGTGGTTTTGATTTGCATTTCCCTGATTGCTAGTGACCTTGAACATTTTTTCATGTGCCTGTTGGCCATTTGGATTTCCTCTTTTGAAAAATGTCTGTTGAGGTCCTTGGCCCATCTCTTAAGTGGGTTGTTTGTTGTGGGGTTTATTGATCTCTTTGTAGATTCTGGTTATTAATCCTTTAACTGTAGCATAGTTTGCAAATATTTTTTCCCATTCTGTTGGTTGCCTCCTCACTCTCCTGACTGTTTCTTTTGCAGTACAGAAACTTCTCAATTTGATGCAATCCCAAATGTTAATTTTGGCTTTGACTGCCTGCACCTCCAGGGTCTTTTCCAAGAAGTCTTTGCCGGTACCTATATCTTGCAGGGTTTCTCCAATGTTCTCTAATAATTTGATGGTGTCGGGTCGTAGATTTAGGTCTTTAATCCATGTTGAGTGGATTTTTGTGTAAGGTGTAAGGTAGGGGTCTTGCTTCATGCTCTGCATGTGGAAATCCAGTTTTCCCAGCACCATTTATTGAATAGACTGTCCTTGTTCCAGGAATTGGTTTTAGATCCTTGATCAAATATAAGTTGGCTGTAGATGTTTGGGTTGATTTCTGGTGTTTCTATTCTGTTCCATTGGTCTATCCATCTGTTTCTGTACCAGTACCATGCTGTTTTGATTACAACTGCCCTGTTGTATGTCCTGAAATCTGGTATTGTGATGCCTCTAGCTTTGTTTTTGTTGTACAAAAGTGCTTTAGCTAGTCGAGGTCTCCTTCATCTCCATATGAATTTCAACATCATTTTTTCTAGATCTTAGAAGAATGTCTTTGGTATCTTGATTGGTATCGCATTAAATCTATAAATGGCTTTTGGGAGAATGGCTATTTTGATGATGTTGATTCTTCCAATCCATGAGCATGGAAGATTTTTCCATTTCTTGGTATCCTCTTCTATTTCTTTCTTTAAGATTTTGTAATCCTCATCGTAGAGATCTTTAAGATCCTTGGTTAAGTTTATTCCAAGGTATTTGATTCTTTTTGTAGCTATTATGAATGGGATTGATCTTAGCAGTTCTTTCTCAGTGGTAGGCCAGGCTTTTTGAATAATGTATTTTCCAGAGTAAAAGTAACAAAGGCTTGATATATATACATAAAAAATCTCTAATTGTGATGCTAATTCTAACAAAACAGAGTGACTATTTGACCACACTTCAATTTTGTAGTATTCTTTTTTTTTCTTTTTCTTTCTTTTTTCTCTCTCTCTCTCTCTTTTTTTTTTTTTTTTTTTTTTTTTTTTTGGACAGGCAAAGTGGACAGTGAGAGAGAGACAACAGAGAGAAAGATCTTGCTTTGCCATTGGTTCACCCTCCAATGGCCGCCACGGGTGGTGTCCACGCTGATCCAAAGCCAGTAGCCAGGTACTTCTCCTGGTCTCCCATGCGGGCGCAGGGCCCAGGGACTTGGCCCATCCTCCACTGCAGTCCCTGGCCACAGCAGAGAGCTGGCCTGGAAGAGGGGCAACCAGGACAGAATCTGGTGCCCCAACTGACTAGAACCCGGTGTGCCAGCGCCACAGGCAAAGGATTAGCCTATTGAGCCACAGCGCCGGCCATTTAGTAGTATCTTGCACATATATAACAACTTGATATTAAAGAGCTCTATCATGACTGACATTGTGTGGTATTTTGAATTTGGCACTTGATATTGCGGAATGTGTCCTCACAAGTCACTGTCCCTCTTGGAATGTGAGACCCAGGGCAGGGCAGACGATTCAGGATCCAGTAACCCAAGAAACCTCCATGAGAGGCTGATGTCCTGCACCTGCCTTCCTAACTCAGTTACAACTTTCCCAGCTGCTGAGCTTGTCAACAATCCATGCTCCAGAAGCTTTGCCAGACAGACTTGTGCCATCTAAGGTAAATCCCCCTCCCAGAGAGAAGAGAGGAAAATGACCTTTCCAATCTAGCCTTACTTCCTTGTCTCCCATATATGAGCCTCTTAGACTTTCTGAGTCCTCTCCTGAGATTTCTCCTGGGGTTCAGAGCCTGTAATTGCACCATCAGAGCTGGCTCCTGCCCAAACCTCTTCATTCCTCACTGATCTTTCTGGACCAAGGATTGAAGGACATGCTGTCCTGTCCTGTCTTGCTACCATCCTGCCCAAGTTGCACCCATCTCTTATACCTGCAGCAGGAGGAAGAGTATTTGAGGTCAAAATAGGCTCCTTTGTAATCAGCCCAAAGTTGTGCATATGTTGCCCCTTCAGGGAGGCTGTGCTATGTGAGATAGATTGAAAATAAAAACAATGAAAAGAAAGTGTCCTGCACTCAGCTAAATCCTCTTCAACTTCTTGAACCACCTCACCTGGGCAGTTCTTGGGTCCTGCCCAGCAGAGAGGAGATTTGAACAGTGGAACCACCATTCCAAGACTGATCTATCGACAAGGATCCATTAGAAGCACCGCACAGGCAGGGAAAGGGAAGCACTATCTGAGGGATGCTCAGGTTTCTTCTCTGTGGCTTCTAACTCATCATACTCTGCAGGAGAAACTGGGCCTGAATAACTAGATGTCCTGGAGCTCAGCCCTTAATCAGACCTGAGATCCCTCAGGCAGCCCAGTGCAACGCCAACACATTGCCCTGTAGGCCTGAATCACACTTCTGACATTCTTGGCTTTCCATCACCTCCTACAAGGCCAACTCAAATAAATACCTGACCAAGCTCCATTTCCCACTTTTTCATTGCCCTCCAAGTTTTCTAGTATAGGATAGACTTGAAGGTGCTGTAGAGTGTAACCTTGACTATGTGTGAAAATAAAGGTATTTGGCAATAAAAACATTATAGTCCAATGTCCATTTCTCAAATAAGAAGGAGGACTCAACATACAGAATGTAAATAGGCCAATAACCAAGAAAGTGATTGAGTCAGTAATGAAGACCCTCTCAACAGAGAAAAGCCCAGGACTAGATGGCTTCATTACTGAATTCTACCAGACTTTTAAAGAAAAATTAATTACAATTCTTTTCAAATTATACAAAACAATTGAAAGGGAAGAAATCCTCCAAAACTCCTTCTGTGAGGCCAGTATCACCTTAATTCCAAAATCAGCAAAAGATGCAACAAAGAAAGAGAACTATAGACCAATACCCTTGATGAATATAGATGCAAAAATCTTCAACAAAATATTAGCCAATTGAATACAAGCACATCAAAAAGATCATACACCCAGAACAAGTGAAATTTATCCCTCGTATGCAGGGAAGGTTCAACATACACGAATCAATAAATGTAATATATCACATTAACAAACTGAAGAATCAAAATCATAAGATTATCTCAATAAATGCAGAGAAAGCATTTGGTCAAATACAACATAGCTTCATGTTAAAAACCTGAAGCAAAAGGATCTAAAACTAATTCCTGGAGCAAGGACAGTCTATTCAATAAATGGTGCTGGGAAAACTGGATTTCCACGTGCAGAAGCATGAAGCAATACCCCTACCTTACACCTTACACAAAAATCCACTCAACGTGGATTAAAGACCTAAATCTACATCCTGACACCATTAAGTTATTAGAGAACATTGGAGAAACCCTTCAAGATATTGGCACAGCAAAGAATTTCTGGAAAAGACCCGGGAGGCACAGACAGTCAAAGCCAAAATCAACTATTGGGATTGCATCAAATTGAGAAGTTTCTGTACTGCAAAAGAAACAGTCAGGAGAGTGAAGAGACAACCGACAGAATGGGAAAAAATATTTGCAAACTATGCAACAGATAAAGGGTTAATAACCAGAATCTACAAAGAGATCAAGAAACTCCACAAAAACAAAACCAACAACCCACTTAAGAGATGGGCCAAGGACTTCAACAGACATTTTTCAAAAGAGGAAATCCAAATGGCCAACAGGCACATGAAAAAATGTTCAAGGTCACTAGCAATCAGGGAAATGCAAATCAAAACCACAATGAGGTTTCACCTCACCCCGGTTAGAATGGCTAACATACACAAATCTACCAACAACAGATGCTGGCGAGGATGTGGGGAAAAAGGGACACTAACCCACTGTTGGTGGGAATGCAAACTGGTCAAGCCACTATGGAAATCAGTCTGGAGATTCCTCAGAAACCTGAATATAACCCTACCGTTCGACCCAGCCATCCACTCCTTGGAATTTACCCAAAGGAGTTTAAATTGATAAACAAAAAAGCGGTCTACACCCTAATGTTTATTGCAGCACAATTCACAATAGCCAAGACCTGGAACCAACCTAAATGCCCATCAATGGTAGACTGGATAAAGAAATTATGGGATATGTATTCTTTAGAATACTATACCGCAGTAAGAAACAACGAAATCCAGTCATTTGCAACAAAATGGAGGAATCTGGAACACATCATGCTGAGTGAAGTAAGCCAGTCCCAAAGGGACAAATACCATATGTTCTCCCTGATCGGTGACAACTGACTGAACACCAAAAAGGAAACCTCCTGAAGTGAAATGGACACTATGAGAAATGGTGACTTGATCAGCATAGCCCTGACTGCTAATGGACAACTTAATACATTATCCCTCATAGTATTTTTTTTTGTCTGTTCTACTTAATATGACTGGTTTAATTCTGTAATTATCACACAGTTATTCTTAAGTGTTGAAAATTAACTGAAATGTGATCCCTGTTAAACATAAGAGTGGGAATAAGAGAGGGAAGAGATGTATAATTTGGGACATGCTCGGGCTGACTTGCCCCAATTGGTAGAGTTGGAAACATACCAGGGGATTCCAATTCAATCCCATCAAGGTGGCATGTGCCAATGCCATCTCACTAGTCCAAGTGATCAATTTCAGTTCACAATTGATCATAATGAAAGGACTAAGAGTCAAAGGGAGCACATAAACAAGTCTAGTATCTGCTAACACTAACCGATAGAATAAATAAAGGGGAGAGTGATCCAACATGGGAAGTGAGATACTCAGCAGACTCATAGAATGGTGGATGTCCTAAATAGCACTCTGGCCTCAGAATCAGCCCTAAAGGCACTCGGATCTGGCTGAAAAGCCCATGAGAGTATTTCAGGCATGGAAAGCCAAGACACTCTGGCAAAAAGATCTCTGTGAGTGAGATCCCAGTGGAAAGAACAGGTCTTCAAAGAGGGAGGTGCCTTTCTCTGAAGGGAGGAGAGAACCTCCACTTTGACTATGACCGTGTCTAAACAAGATAAGAGTCGGAGAACTCAAGGGGCTTCCATAGCCTTGGAAACTCATGACTGGTGCATAGGGAGATTACTGATGCCATAAACAGGAGTGTCAATTGGTAAAGTCAACAACAGGAGTCACTGTGCACTTACTCCTCATGTAGGATCTCTGTCCTTAATGTGCTGTACACTGAGGCTTAATGCTATAATGAGTACTCAAACAGTATATTTCACTTTGTGTTTCTATGGGGGTGCAAACGATTGAAATCTTTACTTAATGTACACTAAACTGATCTTCTGTAAAAAAAAAAAAAAAGAAAGAAAGAAATTATCAATTCCCAACTTGACTCTCACTGGGATTAAACATGACAATAGGTCTGATCTGATTTCATCATCATTTAAAAAAAATCATCTATTATTTTTCAATTTATGTTTCTGTGTGGGAACAAACTGTTGAAATCCTTACTTAAGGTATACTAAGCTGATCTTCTGCATATTAAGATAATTGAAAATGAATCTTGATGTGAATGGAAGGGGAGAGGGAGTGGGAAAGGGGAGGGTTGTTGGTGGGAGGGACGGTATGGGGGGGGAAGCCATTGTAACCCATGAGTCGTACTTTGGAAATTTATATTCATTAAATAAAAGATAAAAAAAACCTGAAGCAAATGGGTATAGAAGAAATATTGTTCAACACAATCAAGGCAATATATGACAAACCCACACCAGTATCATATTGAATGTGGAAAAGTTGAAAGCATTTCCATTAAGATCTGGAAGCAGGCAAGGATGCCATTTCACTATTGCTGTTCAATATAGTCCTGGAAGTTTTAACCAGAGCCATTAGGCAGGAAAAAGAAATCAAAGGGATACAAATTGAAAAGGAGAAAGTGAAATTACCCTTGTTTGCAGATGACATGAGTCTATATATAGGGGAACCAAAAGATTCCCCTAAGAGACCACTAGAATTCATGAAAGAATTTGGCAAAGTTGCAGCATATAAAATCAATACACAAGGGCCAACACTGTGGCATAGCAGGTAAAACTGCTACCTGCAGTGCCAGCATCCCATATGGGCCCATATGGACGCTGGTTGGAGTCCCAGCTGCTCAATTCCAATCCAACTCTCTGCTATGGCCTGGAAAAGCAATAGAAGTTGGCCCAAGTCCTTGGACCTCTGCATCTGCGTGGGAGACCCAGAAGAAGTGCTTGGCTCCTGGCTTCAGATTAGCACATCTCTGGCCATTGCAGTCAACTGGGAAAGTGTACCAGCAGATGGAAGCTCTCTCTCTCTCACTCGCTCTCTTTCTCTCTCTCTTTCTGCCTCTCCTTCTCTCTCTGTGTAACTCTGACTTTCAAATAAATAAATAAATCCTAAAAATCAACATACACTGTGGCCTCAGAATCAGCCCTTAAGGCATTCAGATCTGGCTGAAGAGCCCATGGGAATATTTTAGGCACGGAAAGCCAAGACACTCTGGCAAAAAAAAAAAAAAAAAAAGACCTAAATGAAAGATCTCTGTGAGTGAGATCCCAGTGCAAAGAACGGGTCATCAAAGGAGGAGGTACCTTTCTCCGAAGGGAGGAGAGAACTTCCACTCTGACTACGACCTTGTCTAAATATGGTCAGAGTTGGCGTACTCAAAAGGCTTCCATAGCCTTGGTAACTCATGACAAGAGCCTAGGGTGATTACTGATGCCATAAACAAGAGTGTGAATTTGTTAAGTCAACAACAGGAGTCACTGTGCACTTACTCCCCATGTAGGATCTCTGTCCTTAACGTGCTGTACATTGTGAATTAATGCTATAACTAGCACTCAAACAGTACTTTACACTTTATGTTCTGTGTGGGTGCAAACTATTGAAATCTTTACTTCATATATACTAAATTGATCTTCTGTATATAAAGAGAATTGAAAATGAATCAATGAGAATGGAATGGGAGAGGGAGCAGGAGAGGGGAGGGTTGTGGGTGGGAGGAAAGTAATGGGGGGAAAAAGCCACTGTAATCCAAAAGCTGTACTTTGGAAATTTATATTCATTATATAAAAGCTAAAAATAAATAAATAAACAAATAAATGGGAAAAAATCAACATACAGAAATTAGCCTTTGTGCAAACAATGTCATGGCTGAGGAAGAACTTGTAAGCTCAGTTCCATTCACAATTCCTATAAGAATTAAATACCATGGAACGAATTTAAACAAGAATGTGAAAGATTTCTCCAATGAAAATCACAAAACATTAAAGAAAGTAATAGAAGAAGACACAAAAATGTGGGAAAAGTCTTCTATGTTCATATATTGGAAGAACTAATATAATCAAAGTGTCCATACTACCAAAAACAATTTACAGATTCAATGCGATCAGAATCAAAACACCAATGACATTCTTCACAGATCTAGAAAAAAGCTATGATGGAATTTATATGGAAACAAAGAGATCCTAAATAGCTAAAGCAATCTTACACAACAAAAGTAAACTTAGAGCATCATAAAAACAGACGCAGACATACAACAGGGAAGTTAAAGTCAAAAAAGGCTGGTACTGGCACTAAAATAGATGTGTAGACAAATGAAACAAAATATAAACCTCAGGAATTAATCCATGCAACTGCAACCAACCAATCTTTGACAAACAAGATTAAATCAATCTCTGGAGAAAGGATAGTCTGTTCAACAAGTAGTATTGGGAAATCAGATCTATGTGTGCAGCAGCATGAAACAATACTACCTGCCATAGACCTTGTACAAAAATCAACTCACAACAGATCAAGGACATACATATATTACCTGATACTATCAAATTACTAGAGGAAAACATTGGGGAACTCTGCAAGATATTAGTATAGGCAAAGACTTCTTGCAAAAGACCCTAAAAGCACAGGGAATAAAAACAAAAATGAGATTGTATCAAACTAAGACCCGCACAGCAAGGGAAACACTCAACAAAGTGAAGAAGCAACCAACAGAATGGGAGAAAATATTTGTAAAATATGTAACTGGTAAAGGATAAGTATCCAAGATCTATAAAGAGCTCAAGAAATTCAATAACAAAAAAACAAGCCAGTTAAGAAATGTGCAAAGGACATGGACAGAGAGTTTTCAAAGTATTAAATTAAATGGCCAACAGACACATGAGAAGATGGTCAGGAAACTAGCTGTACTTGTCTGTTGGAGTGTGCAAGCAAGAACAGTTCCTTCTAGATGGCCTTTGAAGTCAGGGACACAGCTTCAGACAAGATTGTCTGGTTTTCCCTGGTGGGTGGGCAATTATGAGCTATGTTGTTGAGACTGAATGAAACTAAATCCTGTTTTACAATTCTAGGTTGTCCCAGACTAAGAAACATACAGAGAATGCATAGTGATTGTAAAAAGAGCAAGCGAAATGTGTCTTCTCTCTATTTTTAGAGTAGGACTTAATAACATTGGTCAGGACGCTGGCATTGTAGTGTAACAGGTAAAGTCACTGCCTGTGACAATGGCAACCTATATGGGTGCCAGTTTCTGTCCTGGCTTCTCCACTTCTGATCCAGCTCCTTGCTAAATGGCCTGGGAAAATAGTGGAAGACGGGCCTCTGCCACCTACTTGAGAGAACCAATTGGGGTTTCAGGCTCCTGGCCTTGGCATGGCCCAGTCCTGACCGCTGCAGTCATCTAGGAAGTAACCAATGGATGGAAGATTTTCTCTCTCCCTCCCCCTCCCTCCTTCACTCCCCCTCTCTCTGCAATTTTTCTTTTTTAAAAATTTTTATTTAATGAATATAAATTTCCAAAGTACAGCTTATAAATTACAATGGCTTCCCCCCCCATAACTTCCCTCCCACCCACAAACCACCCTCTCCCACTCCCTCTACCATTCCATTCACATCAAGATTCATTTTCAATTCTCTTTATATACAGAAGATCAGTTTAGCATATATTAAGTAAAGATTTCAAGTTTGCACCCACATAGAAACACCAAGTGAAAAATACTGTTTGAGTACTAGTAATAGCATTAAATCACAATGTACAGCACATTAAGGACAGAGATCCTACATGGGGAGTAAGTGCACAGTGACTCCTGTTGTTGACTTAACAAATTCACACTCTTGTTTATGGCATCAGTAATCACCCTAGGCTCTTGTCATGAGTTGCCAAAGCTATGGAAGCCTTTTGAGTTCACCGATCTGATCATATTTAGACAAGGTCATAGTCAGAGTGGAAGTTCTCTCCTCCCTTCAGAGAAAGGTACCTCCTCCTTTGATGACCTGTTCTTTGCACTGGGATCTCACTCACAGAGATCTTTCATTTAGGTCATTTTTTTTTTTTGCTACAGTGTCTTGGCTTTCCATGCCTGAAATACTCTCATGGACTTTTCAGCCGGATCCGCGTGCCTTCAGGGCTGATTCTGAGGCCAGAGTGCTATTTAGGACATCTGCCATTCTATGAGTCTGCTGTGTATCTCACTTCCCATGTTGGATCGTTCTCTCCCTTTTTTATTCTATCAGCTAGTATTTGCAGACACTAGTCTTGTTTATGTGATCCCTTTGACTCTTAGTCCTATCATTATGATCAATTGTGAACAGGAATTGATCACTGGGACTAGTGAGATGGCATTGGTACATGCCTCCTTGATGGGATTGAATTGGAATCCCCTGGTATGTTTCTAACTCTGCCGTTTGGGGCAAGTCAGCTTGAGCATGTCCCAAATTGTACATCTCTTCCATCTCTTATTGCCACTCTTATATTTTACAGGGATCACTTTTCAGTTAAGTTTCAACACTTAAGAATAACTGTGTATTAATTACAGAATTAAACCAATAGTATTAAGTAGAATAGACAAAAAAATACTAAGAGGGATAATGTATTAAGTTGTTCATCAACAGTTAGGGCAAGGGCTGGTCACGTCACTGTTTCTCATAGTGTTCATTTCACTTTAACAGGTTTCCTTTTTGGTGTTCAGGCAGTTGTCACCGATCAGGGAGAACATATATTTGTCCCTTTGGGACTGGCTTATTTCACTCAGCATGTTTTCCAGATTCCTTCATTTTTGTCTGCAACTCTTTTTTTTTTGGTTGGTCATTCTCTTATTTTTTTATTTTATTTTTTTAACTTTTATTTAATGAATATAAATTACCAAAGTACAGCTTATGGATTACAATGGCTTCCCACCCATAATGTCCCTCCCACCCGCAACCCTCCCCTTTCCCACTCCCTCTCCCCTTCCATTCACATCAAGATTCATTTTCGATTGTCTTTATATACAGAAGATCAGTTTAGCATACATTAAGTAAAGATTTCCACAGTTTGCTCCCACACAGAAACATGAAGTGAAAAATAATAGATGATTTTTTTAAATGATGATGAAATCAGATCAGACCTATTGTCATGTTTAATCCCAGTTAGAGTCAAGTTGGGAAATATAATTTCTTTTTTTTTTACAGAAGATCAGTTTAGTATGCATTAAGTAAAGATTTCAACAGTTTGCATCCCCATAGAAACATAAAGTGAAAAATACTATTTGAGTACTAGTTATAGCATTAAGTCACAATGTACAGCACATTAAGGACAGAGATCCTACATGAGGAGTAAGTGCACAGTGACTCCTGTGCAACTCTTTTTCAAATAAATAAATAAATAATTTTTTTTTAAAAATCGGTCATGATAATGCAAATTTTATCCTTGTGGTTGATGGAAGTTCATATAACTACAGTGTACTTGCTGTAATAATTATCTCTGTAAAATAATGCTTACATTTGGAAAACTATCAAGGTTCCAGTGGGATACTACATGTTGAAATGCATCGCTTCACTTCATACTGCTGGAGAGATCTTAAAAGGAATAGAATCTCAAGAGCTAAAAACATCTTGTGCCCTTTGTGGGACTTGAGAGCTAAAGTTCATTCCATACTGTCCTCAAAAAAAAAAAAAAAAAAAAAAAGTCCCCAAGCCTTCAGCAGTGTCAACCAATCCATGGCTCTGGAAACAAAATTCAAACTGCTGGGGGGCAGGCCTAACTCTACTCCTCTACAAGTATGTTTCGGATGGCTGCCATCTGTAAGGCATTGAAAAGTTTGTTGTGAGGGGCCAGCGCCATGGCTCACTTGGTTAATCCTCTGCCTGCAGCACCAGCATCCCATATGGGCACCAGGTTCTAGACCCAGTTTCTCCTCTTCCAGTCCAGCTCTCTGCTGTGGCCCAGGATAGCAGTGGAGGATGGCCCAAGTGCTTGGGCCCTGCACCCTCATGGGAGACCAGGAAGAAGCACCTGGCTCCTGGCTTCGGATCAGCACAGCACTGGCCATAGCGGCCATTTGGGGGATGAACTAATGGAAAGAAGACCTTTCTCTCTGTCTCTCTCTTTCTCGCTATCTATATCTCTACCTGTCAAATAAATAAAAAATTAATTAAAAAAAAGTTTGTTGTGGTGCTGAGGCTACTATTCAGAAGAAGAGACAGGAGAAAACAATGGTGCTTTGAAGAAAGACTCAGAACCTTGGGGACAAAAAGCAAAACTGTTATAGAACATCTCCAAAACTGGTAGGAGGAATTGCTACCCCCAAGTAGAACCCCAAAAACTGGACCCATTCTCCCAATACACAGACCCTGCAATGGTAGAATAAAGTTATTTATTTGCAATGTGCAGAGCAAGGAGTCAGACAGCTGTTGTTCAATTCTTGGACTCTGAGAGGTTAAATGCAGTGAATCTTGTAACATGGGAGCTGAGCAGTGCATTATACACTTATGTGTGTGCCTTTGGCTGGACCAGTGTACAAGTGACTTTCCTGTCACTGTTGGTCAGTGATAAGAGCCAGGGTACTCCTTTTGAAATGGCAAAGATGGACTCTGGTCTGCCTAGGGTCTATGGACAGATTGGGCGTGATTTTCATCAGGACTTGTGAGTTCCTGCAAGACTCTCAAAGCAGGTGCCAGCAGTGAGTGGTGAACTATAGGGATATTGTGAATCTCTGTGATTCAGGGTGTGGGCTCTGGTTAATTTACTTTTATGTCATTCTCTTAATTTAATGAGTTGCTCTTTCCAGAGGAACTGCAAATTGAGGGAGAGATACTGGGACCTGATACAGTCTACATCAAAGGCATTAGGGGTAGGGCTCGGTTTTGAAGCTTGGTTATATCAAAGCTTGGGTTATGTCCATGAAAGGAACGCCTGGCATATATTCACTTTCCTTCTCTTTCCACTGGGCTATGGAAAGCCAGGGGTCTCTTCTTATCTGGGGGATATCTTCCAGGACCCCAGGAGATGTCTCAAACCAAAGGTAGTACTGAACTCTCTGTTAGTATGTACTAAATATTTTCCTATACATACATACTGATTATAAAGATTAATTTATAACTCAGACACAATAAGAGGTTAGCGACAGTAACTGATAAAATAGGACAGTTATAAATAAAATGCTATAATAAAAGTTATTTAAAACAATGGATTGTTTATTTCTGAAACATTCCATTTTTTTAATTTTTGAACCAGGATAGATCACCCGGGTAACTAAAGCCACAGAAAGTACAACCTTGCTTCAGGGAGATTACTGTCCTCATCTATGATGTGGGGGAGCCAGGCAGGAAGTCAGTTAGAAATAAATGAGTAGCAGATTTTACTGCAATTTTTTAAAAAAATTTATTTTATTTATTTGAAAGACAGAGTTACAGAGAGACATAGAGCCAGAGAGAGAGGGAAAGGGGTCTTCCATTCTGCTGGTTCACACCCCAAATGACCGCAACAGGCGGAGCTGAGCAGATCCAAAGCCAGGAGCCAGGAGCTTCTTCCGGTTCTCCAACATGGGTGCAGGGGCCCAAGGAATTGGGCCATCTTCAACTGCTTTCCCAGGCCACAGCAGAGAGCTGGATCGGGAGTGGAGCAGCTGGGACTCAAACCAGCACCCATATGGGATACTGGCACTGCAGGTGACGGCTTGACCCACTACACCACAGTGCCAGCCCCTACCGCAACTTTTGATCTGTAGACCTGCAGTACAACTCCATCCCCTAGCATATTGATCCTGTATGCCCACTTTCCCATGGTGCAACTGCATCTCAACTGGGACTGGCAGCATGAAACTTCCAGAAAATCACACACTAATCCTCAAACTCCATCTCATTTATATCCAGTGAGGGAGTCATGCTCACCCAACAAAGGGAACTGTTGCACATGAGGCTGGCCTTTTTTTTTTTTTTTGCCTTTTGCTTTTTTTCCTCTTCTGGCTTTTGGTCCATCTCTTTCCTTCTCCTGCATGCTCTCTGTGGGCACCTCTCGGGCCCTCTCTTGGAGGATATCTCTCCTTGTGGGGTTACCCACACTCATACATGAATGTGTATTCACTCTCTTTAAATAAAGCCTGCTGTCATTTGTGCACCTTTCTTATGCCTCTGCCTTGAAATGCTATATCACTTGAGGGAAAGAACTTAGGATAAGTGATGTTTGTCCTCCCTTGGCCAGCAGTGGGTCAGCCACGGGGAAGAGCAGCTTTTCCTGGAGGAGACGTGACCCAGGATGTCCAAGCTGCCAATGCCTAGAGGCAGATGGCCAATGTTTAACAGCCCTAGAATAGAAACTTGATGTGATAGATAGCATGAGAGAACACTTTTAAATTCTGACCACCTAGAAGAGATGCCTATCCTTGTTGTGTGCTGAAGCAAGGTTAATTATTGCAGAAGCAGTGTAAACAACACAAAGGAGCACATTTAGGAGATTCAGGGCTCACTGGAGATATCCCAGCCTTTTAACACATTGCTATAGGAGCCTAAATTTTTAAGCTACAAGAGAAGCTCCTAGAAAGTTCTCAAGAGTAGCGAGAAGGGCATGCATTTGGCCTGGTGGTTAGGACACCAGGTAGGATGCCTGCATTCCATATCAGAGTACCTGGATTCGGTACTCTGTGCCACCTCCTGACTCCAGCTTCCAGCTAATGCAGATCCTGGGAACATCAGATGATGGCTCAAGTTGTTGGGTTCCTGCCATGCACCAGGGAGACCTGGCTTGAATTCCTGGTCCATGGCCTAGACTGGAGTCATTGCATTCTGTTCCTCTGTCTGCCCCCTACCTCTCAAATAAGAGGAAGGAAGGAAGGAAGGAAGGAAGGAAGGAAGGAAGGAAGGAAGGAAGGAAGGAAAGAAAGAAAGAAAGAAAGAAAGAAAGAAAGAAAGAAAGAAAGAAAGAAAGAAAGAAAGAAAGAAAGAAAGAAAGAAAGAAAGAGAGAAAGAAAGAGAGAAAGAAAGAAAAGAGAGAAGAAACACTATGTTGATCTGTAGGAAAAATAGGAAGGATCTCTAGCTAATTTTTCAGGCTCAGCCTTGTCAGGAGGCATTGAAGTATACATGGCAGATTTGGCCAGGCAACTGGGTCCTGTGCGCAGGTGCAGAGGCTTCCGGGCCTGGAGGTTTCTTTGACTTTCAATGAGATTTTTCTTTTACCTCCTGCAGTAAGTAATCTGGCTCTCCATACACTAGGTACCTCCCTTCCCAGGGGTGAAATAAGATTTGCTACAGAGAAAGAAAAGCTAAAATAGCATAGTAAAATGCAGAGTTTAACATTTAAAATCAGATGATGCAAATTGAAAGTAGCCTCATAAGTTGGAATAATTTTGAGAAGGGATTTCTCCAGCTCCTTTACCTTTCATTTATTATGTCAACAATTTAACACAAGAGACATGGATCACAAAATCCTCTCATTGAGCACAGGGTATACCTGCAGCTTATCAGCCAATGATTCCTGGGCAATGCTATGATAGAGAGGAAGAGGAAGCACAGAGAGGTGAAGCAAGATAAGAGAGGAGACAGCAAAATAGTTGCATCTCGATTGCTTGAATCCACTAGTTGTAGCAAAAGATCACTGTACAGGGGCTGGCGCCGTGGCTTACTTGTTTAATCCCCCGCCTGCTGTGCTGGCATCCCATATGGGCGCCAGGTTCTAGTCTCAGTTGGGGCTCCGGTTCTGTCCCGGTTGCTCCTCTTCCAGTCCAGCTCTCTGCTGTGGCCTGGGAGTGCAGTGGAGGATGGCCCAAGTGCTTGGGCACCTGCACCCGCATGGGAGACCAGGAGAAAGCACCTGGCTCCTGGCTTTGGATCGGTGCAGCGCACCAGCCGTAGCGGCCATTTGGGGGGTTGAACCATCGGAAGGAGGACCTTTTTCTCTGTCTCTCTCTCTCTCACTGTCTAACTCTGCCTGTCAAAAAAAAAAAAAAGGATCACTGTACTGATGGGGGGACTTATTTGGATTATCAGAGTAATCTAAGCCCCTGTTGTATAATAGGGGAAGAAAGCTGATAATTTACACTCAGGGGGTTCCTGGATAACTTCTGCTTCTCACTGGCTTAATTGTCCTGTTCAATAGAAAACTGAAACAACGCCATGAGGACAAAACCACCAAGCATCTGTATCCCACAGGAATAAGGGCTGGGATGTGCCACCAGGTCAAAAACTCTTCCAGCTGAGATACTGGCAGAAGTAAGAGAGCCTGGAGTAAGCAGTATGGGATGCACCTGTGTCTGCCATCTTGGGCCTGATCACCAGTTACAGAAGCAGAGCCCACATCAAATATTTTTATATTGCTTAAGCTCTACATTTATCTATCTAGTGCCCCACAGTCTCACAGAAAGAGCTCTCATGGTGGCTGTTCCATGTTTTGTGGTGGTCATACAGCTGAATTCTTATCACCTCTCAAATGTAACCTTGTAATGGGAATTTTTTTATGCCCTGCCATGGGAATATAAACTTCTCGCCAAGATAATGATGAAGAGGCCGGCGCCGCGGCTCACTAGGCTAATCCTCCGCCTAGCAGCGCCGGCACACTGGGTTCTAGTCCCGGTTGGGGCGCCGGATTCTGTCCCGGTTGCCCCTCTTCCAGGCCAGCCCTCTGCTGTGTCCAGGGAGTGCAGTGGAGGATGGCCCAGGTGCTTGGGCCCTGCACCCCATGGGAGACCAGGAAAAGCACCTGGCTCCTGGCTCCTGCCATCGGATCAGCGCGGTGCGCCGGCCGCAGCGCGGCAGCCGCGGCAGCCATTGGAGGGTGAACCAGCGGCAAAGGAAGACCTTTCTCTCTGTCTCTCTCTCTCACTGTCCACTCTGCCTGTCAAAAAATAAAAAAAATAAATAAAATAAAATAAAATAAAAAGATAATGATGAAGAGAAGTGCTAGGAGGAAAAAGGACTGGGGTGTGCTGGTTTTCCTCCATTTGCCCCAGTTTTCTTTTTTTCTTCAAAGACTGCAGCTGAGGAGAGGAGGCAGTGGGGTTTAACCCTTCAGACCCTTATACTAGCACAACATAAGTTCGGCCCCATAACCTGACAATGGGTTTTTAGGTTAAGAAAAAAATGATGCCAATTCCATGCCACGTTTGAGCCTCATTGCTTGAGAGTCCCAGGCGCTCGTCTGGAAGTCCTAAGATCAGAGACTCAGTTCAGAATTTAGACAGTTCTTTTAATATTCTAGAGGTAATTTCCTGAAGACTCGATTCTCCTAGCATCTCCCTAGGTTGATTTTTAGATCAAGATCTGATGGTCAAAAGAATTCTCAATCGTTGGTTCATTATGGGCACCTTCTCTTTACTGGAAATATTCAAGCCCTGGGCTGTGGGAGCATCACTTCACTGCGCACACAGTGAGGGAGAGGTCGGCGGGCAGGAGTAGACGAGCTTACCCACTTACCTATGCTCAGCCACCTCTCGCCCATGTCCCTGGGGTGCCTTGACCCATGCCAAGGATATTGACTTCCAGCAGGGTGGGAATGCCCAGGGAGTGTTATCCAGTTATCAGACTAGAAGAGCCAGCTCTGGGTGTCCCCAGAGTTTCCTTCAGTCTATAAAACATCAGCAAGGTATCTTCCACTGTCCTGAGGCTTCCTGGAGGGGAAACCTTTGAAAATGGACCTGTCTGGAATGTCCTCCCCATACCAGTATGGCCCTATTCCTCCCTCCCTGTAAGTACAAGCTGTGGGCATCACATTCACTTACAGACTCTAAGCTCTCATTTTTGGAACATTTGAAATATATGCCCACTCTCTGCTTAATGGGCCTGTTAGCTGGACACCAAGGAGAGTGTAGCAACACAGTCCTGCTAGACTGCTTCAGAGAGAGGTAATTCAGTCTAGACAAGGCCTGATGAGTAAGATCAGAGACCTGGAGAGAGGAGGCTAAGGGGATCCTGTTAGAGCTAGAAGGCAAGAAACCAAGGCAGTTCGCAACTCATCTGGAGAATCTGGACCGCATAATCGAGGGGAGCCTGGGGATTTCACCCTCCCTCCACCAAGGAGAGGAGCTTTGTTGGAAATGACAGGAGACTGTCATCAGGCAGTTGGTGCCTGGTTTCACTTAGGGAGTGTCCGATCACATCAAGTAGCTACAGAGAGAGATCATCTGTCCTCCACTGGTGGAGTGCATCCATGGTATCATTCCAGAAAGGAAAATGGAGAGGACAGGAAAGATCAAGTAGGGCCAGCAGGCCATTGCTAATCTCTTACTGCTTGGAAAGGAAATCCTGGATGACCTCCTAACAAGGTTGCAGGAAACCTGGTGAGATTATTTCCAGCTTGTGTCCCAGTGTCCATGATGATTTAGGAGACCAGACACATGGTAAGAAGAAGCAGTTTTATTTAAGAAACAAACAAGCCAGCGCCGCAGCTCACCAGGCTAATCCTCCGCCTTGCGGCGCCAGCACACCGGGTTCTAGTCCCGGTTGGGGCGCCGGATTCTGTCCCGGTTGCCCCTTTTCCAGGCCAGCTCTCTGCTGTGGCCAGGGAGTGCAGTGGAGGAAGGCCCAAGTGCTTGGGCCCTGCACCCTCATGGGAGACCAGGATAAGTACCTGGCTCCTGCCATCAGATCAGCGCGGTACGCCGGTCGCAGCGCGCCAGCCGCAGCGGCCATTGGAGGGTGAACCAACGGCAAAGGAAGACCTTTCTCTCTCTCTCTCTCTCTCTCTCTCTCTCTCTCTTTCTCACTGTCCACTCTGCCTGTCAAGAAAGAAAGAAAGAAAGAAAGAAAGAAAGAAAGAAAGAAAGAAAGTCTAAAGAAGTTGAGGGGCTGGTAAAAAGACAAAGCTGCTGTCTTGAGTTTGTCATCTCAATCTAGTTGTTATGTTAGCTACTGTGAAGGCACAGGCAGTCTTAATGGAACCTTTTCTCATTTGTTTCGATCAAAAACTGAATCTTGTTTTCTGTTGGCAAATATTTACTACAAGGGGCTTCATCCTGTTCTGTTTAGTGTGTACATGGCTGGCAAGGAGCTACGGGATGGCATTAGTGTGGCCTGTTTTTAGTCCCAGGATCCCTCACTACCATGGCTCATGTCTGCTGACTTTCAAGACACCAAATAGCTGTTTAAAATGAAATGGAAGAGAAAAAGCATAAATGTTACAAGTACCACTGTTCGTACCAAAATCTAGCCTTTTAGAAATAAACACTTCTCATCTTGCCAGAAATATTAGGTCTAAGTTGTTCAGTGCTGGATGGCCAATTCACCAAATACATGGGTTGATGTAAAGAAATAGGTTCATTTGAGAAACTAGCAATGTTGGGAGAAAATTGACATCTTCAATCTTGAAAGTGCTTTAAAGGATAGGTAAGGATTGAGGGGATTTAGGCAAGACAGTGGGCTCAGTTAATTGTCAAGTAAATTTCTAAGAGCAGCTTGAAACTAGCTGGGTGCTGATCCCTTTGACATAAGGCTTGATTGTTTACAAGCAGTGTGATTCTAACCACTTCCCTGTAGTCAGTTCCTGGAATTCTTAAGCAAGCATTCTCTGCCTGTTGAGTTAATCAAAAATTGATTAGGCCTAACATCAGCAGGAAGCTTGTTCATCAGAACGTGAAATGAGGAAAGAGGATGTACTCTCCTACAGCTACAGGTGTATGTTCATTCACAAGGTCAGAATATGAAAAGATGCATTCATTAAAGTTATTGTCAACGTGTTTCAAGCCTACAATTAATTTCCAGAGTTTGAGAAAGCTGCTTTTGACTATCTTTTCTTGCGTTCTCACTACTTATGGAGAAACAGACTCTTGGAGGTCTTTATGTTGGGGTCCAATAGAACAGGGTTCTTGTTTCTGATGTACAACATAATTGGAAGACAAGATATAGATAAAAATTCAGCAGAACGATAAGATTTAGTGTCAAAGCAAAATGACAAACCCAGAGAGAGTGCAAGTATGCTGTAGAGTGAACTGCAAATGATGAGTATAGGGGCCAACACTTTACATGGTCTGGAGGTATAGGGGGTGCTTTGGGAGGAAATTTCCAGGAATTTGGTGACTGCCATTTTTTGGCCCATTTAGGAAGTCCTGGAAGTGTCATGGCATCAAGTGCATGATGGGAGTGGGAGTGGGAATCATGGTAATTATCATATAATTATTTATAGATTATCATGGGGAGCTAGTCAGCAGCCATGTTGCATATTTTCATCCGGCATCAGTGCCAGGCAGCAGTTACACTAAAATAGCAATTTTGGGTTACAAACCATAGAGGGGTTTTAGAGACAGTCCCAGGGGAGGGTGTGGTGACATATTTCCTCCATTCTGAGTCTTACTCTCATGACACATTCTTGGAAAGAGGAAGAATAAAACTTTTTTTTTTTTTTGCCAATTCAGTTAACTTGACAGTTTTGTTGGTGAGAGGATAATACACTCAATATAAAGATATTATTTTTATTAATAACTGTGGGAAAATTAAATAGTTTTCATTGACAGCTGAAGAAACTAGACTGTATGATTTTTAAAAAGATTGATTGATTGATTGATTTGAAAGCCCAGAGTTACAGAGAAAGAGAGGGAGAGACGCAGAGACAGAGATCTTCCATCTTATTTTTCACTCCCCAGATTACTGCAATGTCCATGGCTGAGCTGAGGTGAAACCCAGAGCCAGGAACTTCATCCAGGTCTCCCCATGGATGCCAGGGTCCCAACACTTGGGCTGTCTTCTGATGCTTTTCCTAGAACATTCACAGAAAGCTAGATCCAAAGTAGAGCTATTGGAACAAAAACAGGCACCTGTATGGGATGCCAGCACCGTATGCATTGGCTTTATCTGCTAGACCTCAACACCTGCCATTAGACTGTGTTTTAATTACAATATAAGTCCAAGTTCCAGCAAGTTTTAGTGCATGGTTAAATTTTATTCATGTGCTCAGTAAGCATTTTTTGAAACAATTCTAATTAATGTTATTATTTAGAGAATAACAATTTGTTTTCTTGGTAACTTCCACATTTTCTCTCACTAAACTCATTCCTGAATTGTAATAACTGAAAAGGATCGGTGCAGCACGCCGGCCGTAGTGGCCGTTTCGGGGGTGAACCAATGGAAGGAAGACCTTTCTCTCTGTCTCTCTGTCTCTCTGTCTCTCTCACTAACTCTACCTGTCAAATCAAAAAAAAAAAATAAAGGGAATGCCATGGGGCAGCTTGGAAAGTACAGATGCGCAGCAGTGAGCAGGGACACCACCCACGACTCCCGCAGCCCAGGGTTGAAGGAGACACCAGGTTCAGAGAGTGAGGTGAGGACAGACTGAGGCAGCCCATGCTACTGGTGGTTTACCAGAGGGAAAATCTGTGTTTCCCATTGACTTGAGTTGTACTGGGAAGGTTGGAGAGGAACTAAACACCCACTTAAGATTGCGAGGGCACCATAATCTCAACCTATCACAGGCTCCAGGGCTCAAACTGCCCAGGAGGAGCACCCACAGGCAACTGGCTCTGGAAACAACTCTGCTCTCTCTGTAGATGGGGATGCTTATGGCAGATGCAGCAATCTTAATATATGCCAAGGCAGACGTTAAGAAAAAAACTGTTAAAAAGACAAAGAAGGGCATTATGTAATGATTAAGTGAACAATTCAACAGAAAGATGTGACTCTAATAAATGTATAAGCACCAAATGCCAGGATGCATGACTATTTAAAACAAATGTTAATGGATCTAAAGGGAGACATAGACCCTAATACAATAATAAAAGGGGACTTCAACACCCCACTTTCATCAATGGACAGATTGACTAGACAGAAAATCAACAAAGAAACAACAGAGCTAATCTGCACTCTGGACCAAATGGACCCAACTGATGCCAACAGAACTTTCATACCACTGTTGCAGAATACACATTCTTTTCATGGAACTCTCTCTAGCATAGACTAAATGTTAAGCCATAAAGTAAGTCTCAGCAATTTCAAAAAAATTGAAATCATACCATGTATCTTTTCTGACGATAATGAAATAAAGCTGGAAATTAGCAACCTAAGCAACTCCAGAAAATGTACAAACACATGGAAACCAAAAAAAAAAAATGCTCCTAATTGAACAGTGTGTCATAAAGAAACCAAAAGAGAAATCAAAAAATTCCTCTAAATGAAGGAAGATGACAATATAATACAATATCAAATACAAAAACTGTTAAGAGAGATGAAGAGGGACACTATATAATGATTAAGGGATCAATACAACAAGAAGATATAACAATTATCAATGTATATGCACCTAACTACAGGGCACCGGTTTATCTAAAAGATTTGTTAAGGGACTTAAAGGGAGACTTAGACCCCAATACAATAGTACTGGGGGACTTCAATACTCCACTCTCAGAAATAGACAGATCAACAGGACAGAAGCTCAACAAGGATACAGTAGATTTAAACGACACTATAGCCCAAATGGATCTAACAGATATCTACAGAACTTTCAACCCTACATCTATAGACTTCACATTCTTCTCAGCAGTGCATGGAACCTTCTCCAGGATTGATCACATACTAGGCCATAAAGCAAGTCTCAGCAAATTTAAAAGAATTAGAATCATACCATGCAGCTTCTCAGACCACAGCGGAATGAAGCTGGAAATTAGCAACTCAGGAAACCCCAGAAAGTATGCAAACACATGGAGACTGAACAACATGCTCCTGAATGAACACTGGGTCATTCAAGAAATCAAAAGAGAAATCAAAAACTTTCTGGAAGTAAATGAAGACAACAACACAACATATCAAAACTTATGGGATACAGCAAAAGCAGTATTGAGAGGCAAATTTATAGCAATAGGTGCCTATATCAAGAAATTGGAAAGGTACCAAATAAATGAGCTTTCAGCGCATCTCAAGGACCTAGAAAAACTGCAGCAAACCAAACTCAAATCTAGTAGGAGAAGAGAAATAATTAAAACCAGAGAAGAAATTAACAGGATTGAATCCAAAAAAACATTAAAAAGATCAGCCAAGCGAAGAGCTGGTTTTTTGAAAAAATAAACAAAATTGACACTCCATTGCCCCAACTAACTAAAAAAAGAAGAGAAAAGACCCAAATCAATAAAATCAGAGATGAAAAAGGAAACGTAACAACAGACACCACAGAAATAAAAAGAATCATCAGAAATTACTACAAGGACTTGTATGCCAGCAAACAGGAAAATCTATCAGAAATGGATAGATTCCTGGACACATGCAATCTACCAAAATTGAACCATGAAGACATAGAAAACCTAAATAGACCCATCACTGAAACAGAAATTGAAACAGTAATAAAGGCCCTCCCAACAAAGAAAAGCCCAGGACCAGATGGATTCACTGCTGAATTCTACCAGACATTTAAAGAAGAACTAATCCCATTTCTTCTCAAACTATTCAGAACAATCGAAAAAGAGGGAATCCTCCCAAATTCTTTCTATGAAGCCAGCATCACCTTAACCCCTAAGCCAGAGAAAGATGCAGCACTGAAAGAAAATTATAGACCAATATCCCTGATGAACATAGACGCAAAAATCCTCAATAAAATTCTGGCCAATAGAGTACAACAACACATCAGGAAAATCATCCACCCAGACCAAGTGGGATTCATCCCTGGTATGCAGGGATGGTTCAACATTCACAAATCAATCAATGTGATTCACCACATTAACAGACTGCAGAAGAAAAACCATATGATTATCTCAATTGATGCAGAGAAAGCATTTGATAAAATTCAACACCCTTTCATGATGAAAACTCTAAGCAAATTGGGTATAGAAGGAACATTCCTCAATATAATCAAAGCAATTTATAAAAAACCCACAGCCAGCATCCTATTGAATGGGGAAAAGTTGGAAGCATTTCCACTGAAATCTGGCACCAGGCAGGGATGCCCACTCTCACCACTGCTATTTAACATAGTTCTGGAAGTTTTAGCCAGAGCCATCAGACAAGAAAAAGAAATCAAAGGAATACAAATCAAGAAGGAAGAAGTCAAACTATCCCTCTTTGCAGACGATATGATTCTTTACTTAGAGGATCCAAAGAGCTCTACTAAGAGACTATTGGAACTCATAGAGGAGTTTGGCAAAGTGGCAGGATATAAAATCAATGCACAAAAATCAACAGCCTTTGTATACACAAGCAATGCCATGGCTGAGAAAGAACTGCTAAGATCAATCGCATTCACAATAGCTACAAAAACAATAAAATACCTTGGAATAAACTTAACCAAGGACGTTAAAGATCTCTATGATGAAAATTACAAAACCTTAAAGAAAGAAATAGAAGAGGATACCAAAAAATGGAAAAATCTTCCATGCTCATGGATTGGAAGAATCAACATCATCAAAATGTCCATTCTCCCAAAAGCAATTTATTTTATTTATTTGAAAGACCGAGTTACAGAGAGAGGTAAAGACAAAGAGAGAGGTCTTCCCTCTACTGGTTCTGTCCCCAGACAGCCGCAATGGCTGGAGCTGTGCAATGGCTGGAGCTGAGCAATGGCTGGAGCTGGCCAATCTGAAGCCAGGAACAAGGAGCCTCTTCAGGTCTCCCACATGGGTGCAGGGGCCCAGGGACTTGAACCATCTTCTACTGCTTTCCCAGGCCATAGCAGATAGCTGGATCGGCAGAGGAGCAGCTGGGACTCGAACTGGCACCCATATTGGGGGATGCCTGCGCTTCAGGCCAGGGCTTTAACCCTCTGCACCACAACGCCGGCTCCTATAACTTCATCTTACACAAGGTAGTTTGTTAACTATAAGTTCATCTTGCACAGGGTAGTCTGTTACTCGAACACAACTTCATAGAATCTGTGTGCATCCTGTTTTCTTCAATAGCCATGCTGCTTGCCTCATTATTGATATTTTATCTTTCACTCCCATGAGAACAAACTGACTAGCCATCCTTGAGGAAGGTCTCCATTCCAAGTCCAACCACCTAGTTCAATTATGTGCTTGCTCAAGGCTACCTGGCCATGGTCATTTAAGCCATGATAACTGAAAACTAATTCCACTCGCACCAAATTTCCTCTCAAAGCTTAAATTCCCCTAAAACTTTCCTCGATGTCACATTATTGTGTCTGTCCAGTATTTTGTGTCCTGAGATCCTCCTCAAGAGCTCTACCAGAGCAAGATTTTTCTCATGTTGTCAACAAACTGGAAAGCTGGGGGTGAACCTTCTTCTACCTCCAGAACTTATTGGCAAAAAGGTAGTGCCAGGAAGTATCAGAGTTAGTCTAAAGAGCATCTCAACCCACAGAATATGAGTGTAAATAAGAATAGAATATGACTTCAGAATTATCAGTACAAACTTGGTATTACTATGGTCCCAATTCTTTGTGTTTTCATAAAGACAATAAAAAAAGGACTAGGCTTAAGCTTCTTCGTGGTAACAGCATCATGAGAAAACCAAAAACTCCCTGCCAAATGTAACCAACAGGGATTTTCCAAAGATCAGTCTAGTGCTCCATCGTTAATGAAACTCAGTCACCCTTCCCTGTGTCTACATGTGATTTCTTCTCTTTTTACAATGGCCAGCTTTCTCACTTTCTAACACTGGCTAGAAGGGGAAATCAAAATGCAAGTTTGGGGGGAGGAAGTGAAAGATGTAGTGTGTAGAATAATGACCCCAAATCCAGGAAAGATGTGGAGCTAGAGTCCCTCAGGGAGATTGCAATAGTTACTATGTTTGCAACAAATGAGCTCTGTCCTCTTTTCAAAATCCAAGAAGTTGATGTCCTCACAGTTGGACATACACGATAGTTTTGAATAATGGTACATACTTCGTCCTAAGGAAGGAAAAAAGGGAAATACAACTTTAGTGACTTCACTTACTCCTGTGTTCCTAGGAATAACCTGTCTTCAGGTGCTCACTAACCTTTCTCTAGGTCCTAACGAGCAACAAGTCTATTAATTCCTGACCCAGAAACTGGATTTTATTCTGTGACTGATAAGGGACATTGACTTCTTCTCCACCCAATAATGTCTTCAATGCATCTTTGCCATTCCCTCTACATGACCACCCATCCTCACCCATCCTATTTACTCCACGTACTCTGAAGGCGAAACACCACTGCTTCTAAGAGAAAGAGGTAGTTATTTCTCAGTCACTCTATATCCCATGCTACCTTTTGGGGTAAGTATGTAAAAGTTCTCAATAGCACAGGACTGCTGATACTTCAGGCTGCAGGTCTTCATAGATTCATAACATAGTCCCAGATGGTATCTTTTACATTTGAAGCACATTAGTCTAGTCTCTGTAAGACACAGAAACAGGTACTTAGAAGAGAAGGTTCTCTGAGCATGGGAGCTTCTCTATGGGAAAGCAATATTTCCAGGTGATTCCTAGCTTTCCTTGGGGACACAGACTCCTTTGATAATCTTGTAAAAGAACTGGTACACACATAAATCGAATGCTGTCTATGACTTCGGGAGGTTAGAGTGCCTATAAAATTGATCTATGGAACTCAAGTAATGAACCCCATATCTAGCCTGATGATTTGTCCAGTAATAGGTAAAAGAAAATAAAAAAGGATATTTAACCTGCTTATTCCAAGAAAGGGACTACACATCTTGGTAGGAGGCAGAGGTCCTAGTAATCTATGTTAATAGTGAATGGAGGGGAGGTTTACTCCAAAATGCCACAAATGATCTATTTACAAGGACTCTAGCCCTGCCATGGTCATACCTTTTAGATGGTCTTGAAGTTCACCTATGAGGAAAAGAAAAACCTTCCTTAGAACAATCACACAGACATCTGCCACAGCCCCAAGAGCTAATCTGGAAACGTTCCTTCTCCAAGAAACTGTCCATTTATTAACAAGCTACCAGCTACCACCTTATTTCTAGGACTTACTGCAACATGGACAGAATAGAGAAGCTATGCCCAGCAGAAGTGGAACAAGCATCCTGCAACTTCTGTCACGCGTTGCTTCTTGCAGAAGCTGCTGGTTGTTCTCCTGTCTTCTGTTTCTGAGCTATTCATCCAAATCATTTCATCATAAAATTTCAGGGACATGGAGTGCTTCAACGTTCCCAGAGCCAAGCCACCATATCCAGTTCCCTCACAGCAGTTTAAAGCTGTGTCCAATCTGAAATTGTATAAATTCTCTAATAAAAAAGAAATCATGGTCTTATTAATTGACCAAATCTGTTCCTGCTTCACTGTTGCAGATCTCAGAAAATCTGGAAGAGACAAATTGTGGGACAGATTAGTAATTGTCTTGCCACATCCATAGTTTCATTCTTCCTCTAGTCCATTCCACACAGAGCAACCAAGTGGATCTGAGTGATATTTTTTCCCAACTAAGATCCCAAGACAGAAGGTGGCAAGTATTTTAAATTTCAAAGTGAAGTGTTCTACTTATCCAGTTTTATGGAAATAATGTATAAAAACAAGTTTCAGTATCCAGTGCCTTGTGCTCCCCCAGAGGGTGCAGATACACAGTAAAGTGTCAGAAACTCACACGGAATTTTCTATAATCTAGGATAGGGATCCATTTTTACATAGGGCTTAAAATACAAAATCACTTAAAAAAGATTGAAATGATTTACTGCATTAAAAAGAAACTTTTCTACATAAGGGGAAGACCAACTGCTAACTCATAGAGAAGTCCAAATAACAAATAACCAATAAAAAAGATATTTGTATCAAAGACTAAGGGCTAATCTTACCATACAAAGAAATTTCGAAATTTGATTTTTTTTATTTATTTTTTTTTGATAGGCAGAGTGGATAGTGAGAGAGAGAGACAGAGAGAAAGGTCTTCCTTTGCCGTTGGTTCACCCTCCAATGGCCACCACGGCCGGCGCGCTGCGGCCGGCGCACCGCGCTGATCCAGTGGCAGGAGCCAGGAGCCAGGAGCCAGGAGCCAGGTGCTTTTCCTGGTCTCCCATGGCGTGCAGGGCCCAAGCACCTGGGCCATCCTCCACTGCCTTCCCGGGCCACAGCAGAGAGCTGGCCTGGAAGAGGGGCAACCGGGACAGAATCCGGCGCCCCGACCGGGACTAGAACCCGGTGTGCTGGCGCCGCTAGGTGGAGGATTAGCCTAGTGAGCCGCGGCGCCGGCCTCGAAATTTGATTTTATAAAGATTAACAATTCAATAGGGAAGTGGGCAGTCAATAATAATCACATGTAGATCACAGAAAAAGAAAGAAAAATATTCTTAAACATGTGAAATATGTTAAGCCTTGCTCCTAATTTGAGTAATATAATTTTTTAAACTTTTATTTAATAAATATAATTTTCCAAAGTAGAGCTTATGGAGTACAATGGTTTCCCCCCCACCATAACGTCCCTCCCACCCGCAACCCTCCCCTTTCCCACTCCCTCCCGCCTTCCATGCACATCAAGAATCATTTTCGATTCTCTTTATATACAGAAGATCAGTTTAGCATATATTAAGTAAAGATTTCCACAGTTTGCACCCACATAGAAACACCAAGTGAAAAATACTGTTTGAGTCATAGCATTAAATCTCAATGTACAGCACATTAAGGACAGAGATCCTACATGAGGAGTAAGTGCACAGTGACTCCTGTTGTTGACTTAACAAATTCACACTCTTGTTTATGGCATCAGTTATCTGTGGAAGCCTTTTGAGTTCACCGACTCTGAGCATATTTAGACAACGTCGTAGTCAAAGTGGAGGTTCACTCCTCCCTTCAGATAAAGGTACCTCCTTCTTTGATGACCCATTCTTTCCACTGGGATCTCACTCGCGGAGATCTTTCATATAGGGTTTTTTTTTTTTTTTTTGGCCAGGGTTTTTGGCTTTCCATGCCTGAAATACTCTCATGGGCTTTTCAGCTGGATCCAAATGCCTTAAGGGCTGATTCTGAGGCCAGAGTGCTGTTTAGGACATCTGCCATTCTATGGGTCTGCTGTGTATCTCACTTCCCATGTTGGATCGTTCTCTCCCTTTTTTATTCTATCAGCTAGTATTTGCAGACACTAGTCTTGTTTATGTGCTCCCTTTGGCTCTTAGTCCTATCATTATGATCAATTGTGAACAGAAATTGATCACTTGGACTAGTGAGATGGCATTGGTACATGCCACCTTGATGGGATTGAATTGGAATCCCCTGGTATGTTTCTAACTCTACCATTTGAGGTAAATCAGCTTGAGCATGTCCCGAATTGCACATCTCTTCCCTCTCTTATTCCCACTCTTATATTTAACAGCAATCACTTTTCAGTTAAGTTTCAACACTTGAGAATAACTGTGCATTGATTACAGTATTCAACCAAAAGTATTAAGTAGAACAAACAAACAAAAATACTAAGAAGGATAACGTATTAAGTTGTTCATCAACAGTCAGGGCAAGGGCTGATCAAGTCACCATTTCTCATAGTGTTCATTTCATTTTAACAGGTTTCCTTTTTGGTGCTCAGTTAAACATGTGAAATATGTTAAGCCTTGCTCCTAATTTGAGTAATATAAATTAAAACTAAACTCAGACACTAATTTTACTTCACAGATTGACAATAATCTGAACTTGATGACATCACTGAGTTGGTAAGATTGCAGTAAATCAAGCACTGCCATATATGGCTCGTGGGGCTCGTGGGGCATATGAGTTAGTGCATTAGTAAGGAGGAAAATTCAACAACAGCTTTCAACATCATACAGATACAGTAAACATAGTAATTCTCTGGAATTATTAGCATTGTTTTTAGAATTTATCAGGTAAAAAATAGATGAGTAGGTGACAAAAATATCTAATTCAAATATAATGCTACAAAGTTGTTAGTTGCTGTTTTATCACAATTATATCTCCTTTATTTTACACTAAGAATCCTGGCTCTCCAGGGTGCAGCATTAGAGTATAATAAAATCTAAGCTATATATGTTTATTTAATATATATTATATAATAAGAGAGTAAAAAGTTTGTGGAAAATGGAACTTAAAGGTAAGCTTATTTTGATGCAAAATATTTGAAATACATGCATATGCAGGGTCTTGAAAGGTTCATGAATATGCATATTATGAGAAAACTGCATAGATGTTTATTGCATAGTTATAATGTGGTGTATATAGAATAGAACAATAGGGGCTGGCATTGTGGCATAGCAGGTAAAGCTACCACCTGCAATGCTGGCATCCTTTGTGGGTGGGATTTGAGACCTGGCTGCTCTATTTCGGATCCAGCTCCCTGCTAATGTGCCTGGGAAAGCAGTGGAAGATGACCCAGTTGCTTGAGTCCCTGCACCAATGTGGGAGACCCAAAAGAATCTCCTGACTCTTGGCTTTGGCCTAGACCAGCTCCAGGCCATTGCAGACATTTGAGGAATGAACCAGCAGATGGAAGATATCTGTCTCTCTGTCTCTTCCTCAATCTGTGCAACTCCGTCTTTCAAATAAATGAATAAATAAATAAATAAATATTTTTTAAAAAAACAATTAAAAAAGAAAGTCAAAAAGAGTCAGTAAAGGATTATAACAACATTTTAAAAAATAGAACAACATTAGAATGGAATGGAATTAGAATATCCTATAATCAGTCACTGCTTTACCCAATATTAAACATCTAACAGCCTAAGCATAATGATACTATTATCACCACCAATTATGGTTACTAAAATATCTTCACATTTTGTTTGTATCCTCTGCTTTCATACCCACCACAATCTGCTACCCATGTGGGAGACCTGGAAGAAGCTCCTGGCTCCTGTCTTTGGCCTGGCCCAGTGCTTGCCATTACAGTCATCTGAGGAGTGTACCACTGGATGGAAGATATTTCTCTCTGTCTCTCCCTCTCTTTCCATAATTCTTACTTTCAAATAAATAATTCTTTTCAAAAAGTTCAAAGAACATTTTTATGAGGTTTCATAAATTCTACAAGAATATGTTTCAGTGTTAATCATTCTAAGTCAATATTCTCAGGTATATAATATACTAATTCAATGTTGTTGGTTTTTTTTTTTTTTTTTGCTTTTTTTTTTTTTGACAGGCAGAGTGGACAGTGAGAGAGAGAGACAGAGAGAAAGGTCTTCCTTTGCCGTTGGTTCACCCCCCAATGTCCGCTGCAGCCGGTGCACTGCGCTGATCCAAAGGCAGGAGCCAGGTGCTTCTCCTGGTCTCCCATGGGGTGCAGGGCCCATCCTCCACTGCACTCCCGGGCCACAGCAGAGAGCTGGACTGGAAGAGGAACAACCGGGACAGAATCTGGCGCCCCAACCAGGACTAGAACCCGGGGTGCCGACGCTGCAGGCGGAGGATTAGCCTATTGAGCTGCGGCAACGGCCTACCAATTCAATTTTTTAAAAATCATTGGTGATGAGCAACTTAATATGTTATCCCTCTTAGTATTTTTTTGTTTGTTCTACTTAATACTTTTGGTTGAATACTGTAATCAATACACAATTATTTTTTTTTTTAGTTTTTTAATTTTTTTATTTTTATTTTTTTGACAGGCAGAGTGGACAGTGAGAGAGAGAGACAGAGAGAAAGGTCTTCCTTTGCCGTTGGTTCACCCTCCAATGGCCGGCGCGGCCGGTGCGCTGCAGCCGGCTTACCGCGCTGATCCGATGGCAGGAGCCAGAAGCCAGGTGCTTTTCCTGGTCTCCCATGGGGTGCAGGGCCCAAGCACCTGGGCCATCCTCCACTGCACTCCCTGGCCACAGGAGAGAGCTGGCCTGGAAGAGGGGCAGCCGGGACAGAATCCGGCGCCTCAACCGGGACTAGAACCCGGTGTGCTGGCGCCGCTAGGCGGAGGATTAGCCTAGTGAGCCGCGGCGCCGGCCTATACACAATTATTCTTACGTGCTGAAACTTAACTGAAAAGTGATCACTGTTAAATAAAAGAGTGGGAATAAGAGAGGGAAGAGATGTACAATTTGGGACATGCTCAAGCTGACTTACCTCAAACAGTAGAGTTAGAAACATACCAGGGGATTCCAATTCAATCTCATCAAGGTGGCATGTACCAATGCCATCTCACTAGTCCAAGTGATCAATTTCTGTTCACAATTGATCATAATGATAGGACTAAGAGCCAAAGGGAGCACATAAACAAGACTAGTGTCTGCAAATACTAGCTGATAGAATAAAAAAGGGAGAGAACGATCCAACATGGGAAGTGAGATACACAGCAGACCCATAGAATGGCAGATGTCCTAAACAGCACTCTGGCCTCAGAATCAGCCCTTAAGGCATTTGGATCCAGCTGAAAAGCCCATGAGAGTATTTCAGGCATGGAAAGCCAAGACACTCTGGGGGAAAAAAAACCCTATATGAAAGATCTCCGCAAGTGAGATCCCAGTGGAAAGAATGGGTCATCAAAGAAGGAGGTACCTTTCTCTGAAGGGAGGAGAGAACTTCCACTTTGACCATGGCCTTGTCTAAATATGATCAGAGTCGGTGAACTCAAAAGGCTTCCATAGCCTTGGCAACTCATGACAAGAGCCTAGGGTGATTACTGATGCCATAAACAAGAGTGTGAATTTGTTAAGTCAACAACAGGAGTCACTGTGCACTTACTCCTCATGTAGGATCTTTGTCCTTAGTGTGCTGTACATTGAGATTTAATGCTATGACTAGTACTCAAACAGCATTTTTCACTTTATGTTTCTATGAGGGAGCAAACTGTTGAAATCTTTACTTAATGCATGCTAAACTGATCTTCTGTATATAAAGAGAATCGAAAATGAAGCTTGATGTGAATGGAAGGGGAGAGGGAGTGGGAAAGGGGAGGGTTGTGGGTGGGAGGGATGTTATGGGGGGAAGCCATTGTAATCTATAAGCTGTACTTTGGATATTTATATTCATTAAATAAATGTTAAAAAAAATCATCCAGAAAAATTTTTTGAATGATTGTTAATTTTTAGTATTTGTTCTGTTTTTTTTTTCCTTGGGTTTTTCTTTTCAGGAGCTCCTATTATGTATACATTGAATCATTTTTGTCAGAAAGTGAACATTGTTAAGTCTTTAAGTCTCATTCTTTATTTTAGATTTCAAATTTTTCTTCCTTTTGCTATTTCTCTAAGGATAATATTTGTTTGTTCTTACTTCACCTTTATTTACATTGAGAGGGGCATCCCATCATGAATCCTGAGTATCACTGCACATTCTTCTTGGGCTTGCCAAGAATGCGAGACCCTGACCACTCCTTGCCTAGGCTGTCTCTCAATGGTATGTTGGCAGTGAGAAGCCTTGCAGGATGAGGTGGCACTCACCCAGGAGAGAGCAGGCTTGCTCTCACTTAGTAAATAAGTGGTATATACCTCAATTTCAGTGTTCACAATGAGATAACATCAACCTAGCCCTCTCTAGTCTCCTCCTGTGGAACCCAGGGGACTATGAAGCTCTGGCTTCTGCTTTTACCATAAATAATAAGATTCTTTGTTTCTAACCCAGGAATCTTGTTTCTTCCACCGATATCCATAAAAATAATAACAAACTATCTTCTTAGCTTGTAGGTAGGATAAAATCCCAGAACCCTGTAATCCTTGACAGTTATGGAGATGACGTTGATATGGTAGCAGGGACCATCTCTCTGGAAGAAAAAAGTCAAAGGTTCCCAATAGACTGGGTACGCAATAAGAGAAGACTTCCTGGGATCCAGTAAGTGCTTCCACCCAAATTTGGGGCAAGGTAACAGCAACCCAAATATCATGACTGTCTTAGATTTCTATTACTGCATAATAGCTTACCATGGACAAAGGCTTAAAATAATATCAATTTATTATCTAACAGTTTCTATAAGTCAGAAGTGTCAACATAACCTGACTGGATTCTCTGCTTAGGAGAGAATCAGGTGATTTCACATCAAGGTGAAATCAAAGTATCATCAAAGCCTATCATTCTTATCTGGAGCCCAGGAACTAACAACTTTGCCCAACAACCCAAGAAGAACTGAATCCTGCCAGTCTATGTGAGTGAGGTTAGAAATAAATTATCCTTAAGGGGAGCCACAGGATTATTCCACCTTGGATATAGGCTGCAAGAGACTCTCAGGCAAAGTACTCAGCTAACCCACACCCAGATTCCTGACCAACGGAAATACTGAGATAATCAGTTCTATTATTTCAAGACATTAAGGTTTGGGAAATTGGTTACACAACAGTGCAGAACTAATATAATGATCAAAAGTACCAAGAACAATAGGGCAAACCACAGTTGCTCATGTGGGAACAAAAAGAGCATCAGAGGCTGGGAGATACATGTGGGAAGCAAGGTGCCAACAATGACAGAAAGCCTTCCTACCGCTTTGCCAGCTCTCCCCTCCAGACTAGCCTTCTCCTTCCTGTGCCTTCCAGTCCTGACCAGAGAATAACGAACTCTTCACAGCTTGCTGCACTTTGGATATTACATTTGATGTTCTCTAAAGTTCCATGTCTAGAAGCTTGGTCCCATAGTGGTACTATGGTGGAGGAGGGTGGAGACTGGATCCAATGATGCTGCAGATTCCTCAGGTCGCTAGGCTCTCTCCTAGGATCATATTCTGAAAGCAATCAGTCCACAATATTTTTCTATGTAAATTAAAAATATTGGCTGCAAAAATCCTACAGGAAAGCAACTTTGGTAGAAGCAAAAGGAAAGTATTTGATCAACTTTGAATGAAGTGAAAATCTGCTGTTTGAACTTAAGACTACTGCAATCATGAATAACAGTATCCTCTTTTATGATAATAAGTGAGCAAGTTCCCCTTTTATTTTCATATTCTTATTGACTCTTTCATCTTTTCTTTTTTTAACTTTTATTTAATAAATATAAATTTCCAAAGTACAACTTTTGGATTATAGTGGCTTTTCCCCCATAACCTCCCTCCCACCTACAACCATCCCAGCTCCCACTTCCTCTCCCATCCCATTCTTCATCAAGATTCATTTTCAATTATCTTTATATACAGAAGATCAATTTAGTATATACTAAGTAAAGATTTCAACAGTTTGCACCCAAACAGATACACAAAGTATAAAGTGCTGTTTAAAGACTAGTTTTACCACTAATTCACATAGTACAATACATTAAGGACAGAGATCCTACATGGGGAATAAGTGCACAGTGACTCCCATTGTTGATTTAACAATTGACACTCTTATTTATGATGTCAGTAATCACCCAAGGCTCTTGTCATGAGCTGAAGGCTATGGAAGCCTCTTGAGTTCACCAACTCCGACCTTATTTAGACAAGGTCTTAGTCAAAGTGGAAGTTCTCTCCTCCCTTCAGAGAAAAGTACCTCCTTCTTTGATGGCCTGTTCTTTCCACTGGGATCTCACTGGCAGAGATCTTTCATTTAGGTCATTTTTTTTGGAACAGTGTCTTGGCTTTCCATGCCTGAGAAACTCTCATGGGCTCTTCAACCAGATCCGAATGCCTTAAGGGCTGATTCTGAGGCCAGAGTGCTGTTTAGGACATCTGCCATTCTATGAGTCTGCTGTGTATCCTGCTTCCCATGTTGGATCATTCCTTTTTAATTCTTTCAGTTAGTATTAGCAGACACTAGTCTTGTTTATGTGATCCCTTTGACTCTTAGACCTACCAGTATGATCAATTATGAACTGAAACTGATCACTTTGACTAGTGAGATGGCATTGGTACATGCCAACTTGGTGGGATTGAATTGGAATCCCCTGGCATGTTTTTAACTCTACCATTTGGGGCAAGTCTGATTGAGTATATCACAAATTGCACATCTCTTTCCTCCCTTATTCCCACTCTTTTATTTAACAGGGATCACTTTTCAGTTAAATTTAAACACCTAAGAATAATTGTGTGTTAATTAAAGAGTTCAACCAATGGTATTAAGTAGAACAAAAAAATACTAAAGGGAGTAAAATAGTAAGTTATTCCTCGACAGTCAGGAGAAGGGCTGATCAAGTCCTTGTTTCTCATAGTGTCCGTTTCATTTCTACAGGTTTCTTTTTAGGTGCTCAGTTAGTTGTCACTGATCAGGGAGAACATATGATATTTGTCCCTTTGGGACTGGCTTATTTCACTCAGCATGATGTTTTCCAGATTCTTCCATTTTGCTGTAAATGACTGGATTTCATTGTTTTTTTTACTGCTGTATAGTATTCTATAGAGTACATGTCCCATAATTTCTTTATCCAGTCTACTGTTGATGGGCATTTAGGTTGATTCCATGTCTTAGCTATTGTGAATTGAGCTGCAATAAAAACATTGAGGTGCAGACTGTTCTTTTATTTGCCAATTTAATTTCCTTTGGGTAAATTCTGAGGAGTGGGATGGGATGGGGCTGGGTCATGTGGTAGGGCTATATTCAGGTTTCTGAGGAATCTTCAAACTGTCTTCCACAGTGTGCCACTTAATTTTTAATGAACTTTATTAAATTATGATTGAAATAAAATAAAGCTTAGCCATGGTAACTATGTAATCAATGAGTTTTGACAAATGCATGCACCCTCTGTAACTCTCACTAAAATCAAATTATGAAACCTTTGTAGCACTACAAAATGTTTCTTGGGACCTTTAAAATAAAACTCATCCCACCCATGACCCCAAGCAATGGCTGGTTTGTTTTCTGTCAATATGGAATATATTTGCATTTAATAGAATTTTATTTTTAAAAGGAAGAGCTGCAGTGAGCAGTTATGTATATGTCTTTATGAGTATAGGTTTTCATTTATCTTGGTAAAGTTCTAGGGAATGGGATTGCCCAGTTGTACAGTCAACACATATTTGACTTCATAGGAAGCTGACAAACTGCTTCAAAGTGATTTACCATTGTGCATTCCTATCAGCCAGATATGAGAGTCCCAGTTGCTCCACCTTTTTGTCAATATTTGGCATTTTCATTTTCATTTTAGCTAGTCTGGTAGGTACATATGATATCTCTTTATACTTTCAACTGATATCTTCCTGATGTGAACCATAAAGTGACTCCCTGTGTAATCTTCCCACTTTGGGTGTGATAAGAATCTGTGAACTACACTTTCAGACCCTTAACATTGCCATTAGGTAATCAAAGGGCTGAATTGAAATGAAACTCTGTTTCCTTTATGGGTAGCAAATTTGTGTCTTGTTTAAGAAAACAGGGCTCCATAAACATAAACACATTCACTTTTGTTTTAAGTTATTTATGTTTTTAATTTCCTATTTAAATCTGCCATCCATCTGAAAATTATTTCTGTGGGTTATGGAGTAGGGGTCATTATTAGTAAATACATACAGCAAAACATCATGTTGTATACTATAAAAACATACAATTTTATTGTCAATAAATAAGCCATTTTAAATATTAAATGAAGGTAGATTAGTGGTACTTTTCCCACATGAATCCCAAATACACTAACACTCTGTAAAAAATCAGCCTGACCTCTTTGTTACACTTTACCTATGTAACAAACATACATCCATCGGTCTGCTTCTCAGCCTTTACCACGGTATCATTCTTCTGACTTCTGTAGTTCTCCATTAAGCCATACATGGTAGTGTCTTTCTGCTTTTTCCATCATCTCCAACTCAACTATGAGTCAAAATATTGGAAAACCTATAAGAAATAGCTTAATTTTTGGATATGCGTAACTCATGAAAAATGAACCAGGAAAACAGAGGAAACCTGAACATACAAATAACAAGTAATGAAATTTAATCAGTAATAAAATATCTCCTAATAAAGAAAAGCACAGAACCAGATGGCTTCACTGCTGAATTCTACCAAAATTTTAAGGAAGAACTTATACTAAGTTCTTTCAACCAATTGCAAAAAATTGAAATGGAAGGGACAATTGTGAAGTCATTCTACAAGGCCAGCATTACTGTGATTCCAAAACCATACAAGGATGCAACAAAAAAAAAAAACTATAGATAAATATCCTTCATTAAATACAGAATCAAAAAACGGGAACAAAATTGCAAATTGAATAAAAAAAACGCATCAGTAAATCATATACCACGTTCAAGTGGGATTTATCCCACGGATGCTGGGATAGTTCAACATACTCAAATCAGTAAACACAACACACTATATCAACAGAATGAAAGTTAAACAATCATTTGATCAACTCAATAGATGCAGAAAAACATTTGATAACAATGAATTATCTATTCATATTTAAAACCTTGAACAAATTAGGTACAGAAGGAATATACATCAAGATCATAAAGGCTATGTAAACAAGCACACAGCCAACATAATATGGATTGGGTAAAAGATGAAAGAGTTTCTTCTGTGATACAGGAGAAGATAAAGATATCTATTCCCCGGGCCGGTGCTTTGGTGTAGCGGGTAAAGCCGCCACCTGCAGTGCTGGCATCCCATATGGGTGCAAGTTCAAGACTCGGCTGCTCCACTTCCCATCGAGCTCTCTACTAAGGCATGGAAAGCAGTAGAAGATGGCTCAAGTCTTTGGGCCCCTGCACCCACGAGGGAGACCTGAAAGAAGCTCCTGGGTCCTGGCTCCTGGCTTCGGATCGGCATCGTTCCAGCTGTTGCAGCCGTCTGAGGAGTGAACCAGTGGATGGAAGACCTCTTTCTCTTTCTCTCTCTCTCTCTCTCTCTCTCTCTCTCTATCTATCTCTCCTCTCCCTCTCCCTCTCCCTCTCCCTCTCCCTCTCTCTCTGTGTAACTGTGACTTTCAAGTAAAATAAACAAATCTTAAAAAAAAAATAAAATAAAGATATCCATTCTCAGTGCTCTGACTCAACGTAACTCTGGAAGTTTTTTTCAGATCAATTAGGCAAGAGAAATAAATAAAAGACATACAAGAGGAAGAAGTCAAAGTATCCCTGTATAAAGATGACATGATTCTATATAGAGAGAAGCCCAAAAAATCCACCAAGAGACAATTAGTACTGATTAATGAATTCAGTAAACTGCAGGATACAAAATCACATAAAAGTCAATAGCATGGTTTATACCAATAACTAACTTACTGAGAATGAAATTATAAGAGCAATCTTCTCCACAATAGCTACAAAAAATACCTTAGAATGAATTTAATGATGTGAAAAACCTCTACAATGAAAACTACAAAATACTAATGAAAGAAATGGAATATATGTTCCAAAAAGGAAAAAATTTCCACATTCATGATATCAAATAATTAAATAATTAATTAAACCATTAAATTTACATAAAATATACATCCTATATAAAGCAACTTACAAATTTAACACAATATGCATAAAAATATCAATAATATTCTTAACATAAGTTATGAACATAATCCTAGAATTCATTTGGAAGCACAAAGGACCCTGAAGAGCCAAAGAAATCCTGAGTAGAAGAAGTTGAAGGCGTCATTGAACCACTTCTCAAGATATACTACAGAGTTTTTGTAACAAAACAACACTGTACTTGTACAAAAACAGTTACATAGACCAACACAACAGAAAAGACATCACAGAAATCAACTCATGCTTGTACAGCTAACTGATCTTTGAAAAATGCACCAAAAACATTTGCAAATTATGCATGATGAAAAATTAATATTCAGAATATATAAGGAATTCGGAAAACTCCACAACAAACAATCCAGTTAAAAATGAGTAAAAGATCTGAATAGACATTTCTCAAAAGAAGTATGAACTGTCAGCAAATACATGAAAAAATTCTCAAATGAGATTTCCGGCAAGATGGCGGAATAGGAAGGGAGCACACTGATAGTCTGGGGAGAGATAGTTTAATAAAAGTGGAGATACTGCAGGTTCAAGGAAGAGTAGGGGAGGAAACAGCAGAAGAAACTCTTCCGGAACGCGTGACTCACAGCGGACCTGCGTGGAGAGCGTGGGAGCCCACAGTTCGGGACACCAGCGGCAGACTCAACACACCAGCGCTGGAACGCGAGGTGAGCCGAACCTCAATAGCCCGAGACACCGGCAGGCAAGCGGAGAGAGGAGACTAGAGGGAACGACCCCCGGGGGGGGGGAAGTTCACAAGGCTAACTGGAAGAGAGAGAGAGAGAGAGAAAAAAGGGTGACTAGTACGGACACGGGTTTCTCTCTCTCCGCTCACCTCTCAAGGGCGAGCAAGACAAAGAGCAGGCGCCATCTTGGACATACGTCATAAGCAGAGCGACCTCAGGTCTGCACGGGCCCTGAGCCTAGCAGAAAAACCTGACTCTGGGCGGGGCAAATTAACAGGAGATTAGGACCTAGTAAATTTGTGGTGCTACTGAACTGAGACTGTGAAAAAAGAGACGGTGGGGGAGAGAACTCACGGAATTCACGTGAGCACTCTCCAGAGACGCTACAATTCCATAACTTTGGCAACCCAGTGGGAGGCTGAAGGAGAATTTGAGCCCACTCTGAGGGCCGAACAGATTCCCTTTGGGGATCTTGGGAAAGAGCTTCCGATCTCTGGCTCCTGTGGGTATATCATTTGCCTGCTAACTACCTCCAACTTCGTTCAGCTGTGCGGAATTACTTCCCTTTTGAATCAAAAAAAAAAAGAGAGAGAGAGAGAGAGATTTACCACGCCTAACCTGGGAGTGTCACCTTTGGCACACCAAACAGAGCTCTCAGGCCACACCCATCTCAAGCCCTAAGGCTCCATCAAAAACAGATAGTCCACTTAATCTAGAGTCATAGTATAACAAGAAAAAGCACCACAGTGAAGAAACCAAATATCTCCAATATGCCAAATAACAAACGCAAAAACCGAGGTAATAAAAACAACGAAGTCACCATGACGCCCTCAAATGAAAAAGACACCCCAATTCAAGATTATGAAGATGATGACATAGAAGAAATGCAAGAAGCAGATCTCAAAAAATTGATAAGAACATTAAGAAGTTCTCAAAAACAAATTCTGGAACTACACAAATCCTTAATGGACAAGATAGAAAATCTCTCTCGTGAAAATGAAATATTAAGGAGGAATCAAAATGAAACGAAACAACTAGTACAACAGGAAACTGTGATAGTGACTGAAGTGAAGAATTCAATAGATCAAATGAAAAACACAATAGAGAGCCTTACAAACAGAATGGGTGAAGCAGAAGAGAGAATATCGGACTTAGAAGACAGAGAACAGGAAAGGATACAGTCAGACCAAAGAAAAGAAGAGGAAATTAGAAATCTGAAACATATTGTCGGGAATCTTCAGGATACTATTAAAAAACCCAACATTCGGGTTCTAGGAGTTCCTGAAGGCATGGAGAGGGAGAAAGGATTAGAAGGCCTTTTTAGTGAGATATTAGCAGAAAATTTCCCAGGTTTGGAGAAGGACAGAGAAATCCTAGTACAGGAAGCCCACAGAACCCCTAATAAACACGACCAAAAGAGATCCTCACCACGACACGTTGTAATTAAACTCTCCACAGTGAAACATAAAGAAAAGATCCTAAAATGTGCACGAGAGAAACGTCAGATTACTCTCAGAGGATCTCCAATCAGACTCACAGCTGACTTCTCATCAGAAACTCTAAAAGCTAAGAGGGAATGGCGAGATATAGCCCAGGTACTAAGAGAGAACAACTGCCAGCCCAGAATATTATATCCTGCAAAGCTATCATTTGTGAATGAAGGTGAAATAAAGACTTTTCATTGCAAACAGAAATTGAAAGAATTTGTTGCCACTCATCCAGCCCTGCAAAAGATGCTTAAAGATGTGTTACACACAGAAACACAGAAACACGGTCATCAATATGAAAGAAGGTAAAGGAAGGAAACCAAGGAAGGAAACCTCACAGCAAAAGATCACAGGGAATTCAAAGCATATATTAGAACTTATCTTTGGCAAATGGCAGGGCAAAGTTACCACTTATCATTAGTCACTTTGAACGTGAATGGCCTGAACTGTCCAGTTAAAAGACACCGATTGGCTGATTGGGTTAAGGAACAAAACCCATCTATTTGCTGCTTACAAGAAACACATCTTTCCAACAAAGATCCATACAGACTGAAAGTGAAAGGCTGGAAAAAGATATACCATGCCAACAGAAATGAAAAAAGAGCGGGCGTAGCGATCTTAATATCGGACAACATAAACTTTACCACAAAAACTGTTAAGAGAGACAAAGAGGGACACTATATCATGATTAAGGGATCAATTCAACAGGAAGATATAACAATTATCAATGTATATGCACCTAACTACAGGGCACCAGTTTATCTAAAAGATTTATTAACGGACTTAAAGGGAGACTTAGACCCCAATACAGTAGTACTGGGGGACTTCAATACTCCACTCTCAGAAATAGACAGATCATCCGGTCAGAAGATCAACAAGGATACAGTAGATTTAAACGACACTATAGCCCAAATGGATCTAACAGATATATACAGAACTTTCAATCCTACAGCTAAAGATTTTACATTCCTCTCAGCAGTACATGGAAGCTTCTCTAGGATTGACCACATACTAGGCCATAAAGCAAGTCTCAGCAAATTCAAAAGAATTAGAATCATACCATGCAGCTTCTCAGACCATAAAGGAATGAAGTTGGAAATTAGCAACTCAGGAATCCCTAGAGCATACGCAAACACATGGAGATTGAACAACATGCTCCTGAATGAACAATGGGTCATAGAAGAAATCAAAAGAGAAATCAAAAACTTTCTGGAAGTAAATGAGGATAACAGCACAACATACCAAAACTTATGGGACGCAGCAAAAGCAGTGTTAAGAGGGAAGTTTATATCAATAGGTGCCTACATCAAGAAATTGGAAAGACACCAAATAGATGAGCTTTCAATTCACCTCAAGGATCTAGAAAACCTACAGCAAATCAGACAAAATCTAGTAGGAGAAGAGAAATAATTAAAATCAGAGAAGAAATCTACATGATTGAATCAAGAAAAACATTACAAAAAATCAGCCAAACGAAGAGCTGGTTTTTTGAAAAAATAAACAAAATTGACACCCCATTGGCCCAACTAACTAAAAAAAGAAGAGAAAAGACCCAAATCAATAAAATCAGAGATGAAAAAGGAAACGTAACAACAGACACCACAGAAATAAAAAGAATCATCAGAAATTACTACAAGGACTTGTATGCCAGCAAACAGGGAAACCTATCAGAAATGGATAGATTCCTGGACACATGCAACCTGCCTAAATTGAACCAGGAAGACATCGAAAACCTAAACAGACCCATAACTGAGACAGAAATTGAAACAGTAATAAAGGCCCTCCCAACAAAGAAAAGCCCAGGACCAGATGGATTCACTGCTGAATTCTACCAGACATTTAAAGAAGAACTAATCCCATTTCTTCTCAAACTATTCAGAACAATCGAAGAAGAGGGAGTCCTCCCAAATTCTTTCTATGAAGCCAGCATCACCTTAATTCCTAAGCCGGAAAAAGATGCAGCACTGAAAGAAAATTATAGACCAATATCCCTGATGAACATAGATGCAAAAATCCTCAATAAAATTCTCGCCAATAGAATGCAACAACACATCAGAAAGATCATCCACCCAGACCAAGTGGGATTTATCCCTGGTATGCAGGGATGGTTTAATGTGCGCAAGACAATCAATGTGATACACCACATTAACAGACTGCAGAAGAAAAACCATATGATTATCTCAATAGACGCCGAGAAAGCATTTGATAAAATACAACACCCGTTCATGATGAAAACTCTAAGCAAACTGGGTTTGGAAGGAACATTCCTCAATACAATCAAAGCAATCTATGAAAAACCCACAGCCAACATCCTATTGAATGGGGAAAAGTTGGAAGCATTTCCACTGAGATCTGGAACCAGACAGGGATGCCCACTCTCACCACTGCTATTCAATATAGTTCTGGAGGTTCTAGCCAGAGCTATTAGGCAAGAAAAAGAAATTAAAGGGATACAAATTGGGAAGGAAGAACTCAAACTATCCCTCTTTGCAGATGACATGATTCTGTATTTAGGAGACCCAAAGAACTCTACTAAGAGACTATTGGAACTCATAGAAGAGTTTGGCAAAGTAGCAGGGTATAAAATCAATGCACAAAAATCAACAGCCTTTGTATACACAGACAATGCCATGGCTGAGGAAGAACTTCTAAGATCAATCCCATTCACAATAGCTACAAAAACAATCAAATACCTTGGAATAAACTTAACCAAAGACGTTAAAGATCTCTATGATGAAAATTACAAAACCTTAAAGAAAGAAGTAGAAGAAGATACCAAGAAATGGAAAAATCTTCCATGCTCATGGATTGGAAGAATCAATATCATCAAAATGTCCATTCTCCCAAAAGCAATTTACAGATTCAATGCAATACCAATCAAGATACCGAAGACCTTCTTCTCAGATCTGGAAAAAATGGTGCTGAAATTTATATGGAGGCACAAGAGACCTCGAATAGCTAAAGCAATCTTGTACAACAAAAACAAAGCCGGAGGCATCACAATACCAGATTTCAGGACATACTACAGGGCAGTTGTAATCAAAACAGCATGGTACTGGTACAGAAACAGATGGATAGACCAATGGAACAGAATTGAAACACCAGAAATCAACCCAAACATCTACAGCCAACTTATATTTGATCAAGGATCTAAAACTAATTCCTGGAGCAAGGACAGTCTATTCAATAAATGGTGCTGGGAAAATTGGATTTCCACGTGCAGAATCATGAAGCAAGACCCCTACCTTACACCTTACACAAAAATCCACTCAACGTGGATTAAAGACCTAAATCTACGACCTGACACCATCAAGTTACTAGAGAACATTGGAGAAACCCTTCAAGATATTGGCACAGGCAAAGAATTTCTGGAAAAGACCCGGGAGGCACAGGCAGTCAAAGCCAAAATCAACTATTGGGATTGCATCAAATTGAGAAGTTTCTGTACTGCAAAAGAAACAGTCAGGAGAGTGAAAAGACAACCGACAGAATGGGAAAAAATATTTGCAAACTATGCAACAGACAAAGGGTTAATAACCAGAATCTACAAAGAGATCAAGAAACTCCACAAAAACAAAACCAACAACCCACTTAAGAGATGGGCCAAGGACCTCAATAGACATTTTTCAAAAGAGGAAATCCAAATGGCCAACAGGCACATGAAAAAATGTTCAAGGTCATTAGCAATCAGGGAAATGCAAATCAAAACCACAATGAGGTTTCACCTCACCCCGGTTAGAATGGCTCACATGCAGAAATCTACCAACAACAGATGCTGGCGAGGATGTGGGGAAAAAGGGACACTAACCCACTGTTGGTGGGAATGCAAACTGGTCAAGCCACTATGGAAGTCAGTCTGGAGATTCCTCAGAAACCTGAAGATAACCCTACCGTTCGACCCAGCCATCCCACTCCTTGGAATTTACCCAAAGGAATTTAAATTGGCAAACAAAAAAGAGGTCTGCACCCTAATGTTTATTGCAGCTCAATTCACAATAGCTAAGACCTGGAACCAACCTAAATGCCCATCAACGGTAGACTGGATAAAGAAATTATGGGATATGTACTCTTTAGAATACTATACCGCAGTAAGAAACAACGAAATCCAGTCATTTGCAACAAAATGGAGGAATCTGGAACACATCATGCTGAGTGAAATAAGCCAGTCCCAAAGGGACAAATACCATATGTTCTCCCTGATCGGTGACGACTGACTGAACACCAAGAGGGAAACCTGTTGGAGTGAGGTGGACACTATGGGAAATGGTGGCTTGATCAGCATAGCCCTGACTGTTAATGAACAACTTAATACATTATCCCTCTTAGTAGTTTTTTTATCTGTTCTACTTAATATGACTGGTTTAGATCTGTAATTGATGCACAGTTATTCTTAAGTGTTGAAAATTAACTGAAATGTGATCCCTGTTGAACATGGTGGTGGGAATGGGAGAGGGAAGAGATGTATAATTTGGGACATGCTCAGGCTGACTTGCCCCAAGTGGTGGAGTTGGAAGCATACCAGGGGATTCCAATTCAATCCCATCAAGGTGGCATGTACCAATGCCATCTCACTGTTCCAGGTGATCAGTTTCAGTTCACAGTTGGTCATGGTGGAGGGACTGGGAGTCAAAGGGAGCACATAGACAAGTCTAGTACCTGCTAACGCTAACTGATGGAGTAAATAAAGGGGAGAGTGATCCAACATGGGAAGTGAGATACTCAGCAGACTCCTAGAATGGCAGATGTCCTAAATAGCACTCTGGCCTCAGAATCAGCCCTAAAGGCATTCGGAGCTGGCTGAAAAGCTCATGAGAGTATTTCAGGCATGGAAAGCCAAGACACTCTGGCAAAAGATCTCTGCGAGTGAGATCCCAGTGGAAAGAACAGGTCATCAAAGAAGGAGGTACCTTTCTCTGAAGGGAGGAGAGAACCTCCACTTTGACTATGACCTTGTCTAAACAAGATAAGAGTCGGAGAACTCAGAGGGCTTCCATAGCCTTGGAAACTCATCACTGGAGCATAGGGAGATTACTGATGCCATAGACAGGAGTGTCAATTGGTAAAGTCAACTACAGGAGTCACTGTGCACTTACTCCTCATGTAGGATCTCTATCCTTAATGTGCTGTACATTGAGATTTAATGCTATAACGAGTACTCAAACAATATATTTCACTTTGTGTTTCTATGGGGGTGCAAACTGTTGAAATCCTTACTTAATGCATACTAAACTGATCCTCTGGGAAAAAAAAAAAGAAATTATCAATTCCCAACTTGACTCTCACTGGGATTAAACATGACAATAGGTCTGCTCTGATTTCATCATCATTTAAAAAAATCATCTATTATTTTTCACTTTATGTTTCTGTGTGGGAGCAAACTGTTGAAATCCATACTTAATGTATACTAAGCTGATCTTCTGTATATTAAGATAATCGAAAATGAATCTTGATGTGAATGGAAGGGGAGAGGGAGTGGGAAAGGGGAGGGTTGTGGGTGGGAGGGACGGTATGGGGGGGAAGCCATTGTAATGCATAAGTCGTACTTTGGAAATTTATATGCATTAAATAAAAGTTTAAAAGAAAAAAAAGGACAAAACAAAGATTAAGAAGTGGAATGAGGCCAGCGCCAAGGCTCACTAGGCTAATCCTCTGCCTGCGATGCTGGCACCCCGGGTTCTAGTCCCAGTCGGGGCACTGGATTCTGTCCCGGTTGCCCCTCTTCCAGTCCAGCTCTCTGCTGTGGCCTGGGAAGGCAGTGGAGGATTGCCAAGTCCTTGGGCCCTGCACCTGCATGGGAGACCAGGAGAAGCACCTGGCTCCTGGCTTCGGATCAGCACGCCGGCCGCGGTGGCCATTGGAGGATGAACCAATGGAAAAGGAAGACCTTTCTCTGTCTTTCTCTCACTGTCCACTCTGTCAAAAAAATAAAATAAAATAAATAAAAAAGAAAAAAAAATTCTCAAATGAGTCACCAGGGAAATGCAAATCAAAACAATAATGAGTATCACCTCACCCCAGTTAAAATGGCCATTATCAAAAACAATAACCAAAAAGGAACAACAAATGCTGGTGAGGATGTGGAAAAAAAGCTTATACATTTTTGGTGGCATGCAAATGAGTGCAGCCTTTATGGAGAACACTATGAGGACTTCTCAAAACAATAAAATAAATTACCATATACTCCAGCAGTTCCACTTCTGGGTATATATCTAAAGGAATCACAATCAGCATATGAAAGCGATAACTGTTCCCATGTTCATTGAAGCACTATTCACAATAACAAAGATATGGGATCAACCTAAGTATCCACTGACAGATGATTGAATGAAGAAAATGTTGTGTATATGTACAATGGGATACCATTCAGCCATAAAAAAGAAAGAAATCCTGGCATTTGCAGCTCAGTGGATAAAACTGGAGATTGATGTCAAATGAAATAAGCAAGATGCAGGAAAACAAATACTGTGTGTTCTCCTTCAAAATAGGGGTAAAAAATTGTATTTCAAATGGTGATTACATCAAGCTAATAAGGGCGAGGGAGGAAGAATAGAAGGAGTTTTGAATAACATCTACCAAAATATAGTCAGGTAGTAATGACAAGTTTGAATTATTTATTGCATAGAGAACTGGAGGAGATAAGCTCCAAACAAAAAGATGAGAAGATAGCAAAGTTGGTTGTCTGACTTCATTGATTTATGCTGTGTATATGTGTTGGAGTATTTGACGCTACCCCATAAGTATATTACAAAAATTTTAGATGATAAAATAATTTACTGTGGGAACTGTCCTTAGTGTGTTGTCCAATGTGAAGTAATGCTATAACTAGTACTGAAACAGTATTTTACACTTTGTGTTTCTGTGTGGGTGCAAACTGATGAAATCTTTACTTAATATATACCGAATTGATCTGTATATAAAGATAATTGAAAATGAATCTTGATGTGAATGGAATGGGAGAGGGAGCAGGAGATGGGAGGGGTGTGAGTGGGAGAGAATTTATGGGGGGAAAGCCATTGTAATCCATTAACTGTACTTTGAAAATTTATATTTACTAAATAAAAAATTTTAAAAAAAGAAAACTGAGTTTGATATTTTAATTTTTAGACAAAGAAAAATGTCAGGAATAAAGAGGAGCATTACATAATGATAAGTGGATATATTCTCCAAGGAAATACAGTAATCTATAACGAGAATGCATCCAACAACACAGCATCAAACTATGTGGGGGAAAAACTGATAGGGTTTCAAGAAGAAATATATGAATCTACAGTTACAGTTGGAGACTTCAACATCCCTGTATCAGAAATGGATGGGTTCATCAGGAAAAAATCAATAAGGATATATTTGACTTAAACAATACCATCAATCAAGTATATCTAATTGGCATTTCAATTCTTTTATCAAACAACAGAATATAATTTCTTCTCAAATTCACATAAAACATTCAACAAGATAGACAAACATTGGCAAGAAAAACACCCTTAACAAATGTAAAAGAATAAAAATCATGCCAATTATATTATCAGACCTCAATGGAATTAAGCTAGAAATTAATAATGGAAAAATTTATAGGGAAAAATCCCCAAATATTAGAGATTAGGCAACACTCTTTTCATGAGTGTTAAAGGAGGAGTCTCAAGAGGTTTTAAAATATCTTGAACTAAACTAGAATACAATTTATCAAAATTTGTGACATGCAGACAAAGCATTAGTTAAGAAGAAATTTACAACATTGAATGCAAACATCAGAAAAGAATAAAGATCTAAAATCAATAATCTAAATTACCACTAAATAAAACTATAAGAAAACAAAATACAAACCAGAAATAAGAATAAAAAGAGCTGATATCAATGAAATTGAAGGCAGAAAATCAATAGTGAAAAGCAAGAAAACCATAACCTGGGTTTTGTCTCTTAAAAATACATTTGTGTCCTAAATGTGCTGTACATTGTGATTTAATGCTATAACTAGTACTCAGACAGTACTTTACACTTTGTGTTTCTGTGTGGGTGCAAACTGTTGAGAGCTTTACTTAATATATATTAAATTGATCTTCTGTATATAAAGAGAATTGAAAATGAATCTTGATGTGAATTGAAGGGGAGAGGGAGTGAGAGAGGGGAGGGTTGCGGGTGGGAGGGAAGTTATGGGGGGCAAAAAGCCATTGTAATCCATAAGCTATATTTTGGAAATTTATATTCATTAAATAAAAGTTTAAAAAATACATTTGTTTCTTTATCTGAAAGGCAGAATCACAGAGAGAGACAGAGTTGGAGAGAGATCTTCTATCTGCTGGTTCCCTACCAAAATGGCCACAACAGCTGGGGTTGGCCAGGCTGAAGTCAGGAGACAGGAACTCCCCCTGGTCTCCTACCTGGGTAGCAGGTGCCCAAGCACTCAGGTCATCTTGTGCTGACATCCAAGCTACCTTAGCAGGAAACTGGATCAGAAGCTGAACTGTGAACCAGCACTCTGATATGTGATGCCAGTATAGCAAGCAACAGCTTAACCCAACACACCACAATACTAGTCCTCAAAGCATTTCTTTAAAAAAAAAAAAATCAGTAAAAACCGTAAAGCTCTAATAGGGTAACAGAAAAATAAGGGAGAAGATGCAAATTATGAATATCAGAAAGACCATAATTTTTGATCCCATGGAAATTTAAATGATGATTAAGATAATATTATGAAAACTCTATTCCACAAATCTGATAACCTAGATGAAATGGACAATTCCTTCATAGACCCAATCTTTCAAAACTTACACAAGAAGAAATAAATGTACAAGCCTATTAAAGAAACTTAACGCATAAGTAAAATTTCTCAAAACAGAAAGCACTAAGCCCAAATGGATTCACTGGTGAAAACTCTAGCAAATACTTCAGGAAGAAATTATAGAAATTCTCACCATTTCTTACAGAAAATAGGAGAGGGAATATGTCCTAACAAAATAAAGAATAACAGGGAAATAACTACTAATGCAATAGACACTTTTAATGATAAAGGTAGGCATTCAGTCTAGCAGTTAAAATATCAGTTAAGACACTGGCATATCAGATTACAGTACCTAGGTTTGATATCCACGTTTGGCTCTTGACTTCAGCTTCTTGCTAATGCAGACCCTGGAAGACTGCAGGAATTGTTCAAGTGATTGGATTTCTGCCACCACAGTGGGAAACCTGGATTGAGTTCCCAACTCCTGGCTTCAGTATGACCTGAGTGTGTGTCTTCCAGGTCTCCCATGTGAGTGCAGGGACCCAAGCACCTGGGACAACCTCTATTGCTTACCCAGGCCATAAGAAGAGAGGCAGATCAGAAAAGGAGCAGCTGGGATTTGATAGGTGCCCATAAGGGTTGCTGCTGCCACAGGCAGAGGATCAACCTACTATGCCATAGTGCCAGCCCCACAAGTGTTCAATACTAAATAGGCAATTTGAACTGCTCTGTAACCGTTAAGGAAATAGAATTTTTAATTCTGTGTTTTTCAAAATTTAAAACATAGGGTACAGTGCTGTGGCATAGCAGGTAAAGCTGCCGCCTGCAGTGCCAGCATCCTATATGGGCACTGGTTCGAGTCCCAGCTGCTCCATTTCCAATCCAGCTCTCTGCTATGGCTTGGGAAAGCAGTAGAAGATGACCCAAGTCCTTGGGCCCCTGCACCCTTGTGGGAGACCCCGAAGAAGCTCCTGGCTCCTGGCTTCAGATCAGTGCAGCTCCAGACATTGTGGCTAACTGGGGAGTTAACCAGCAGATGGAAGACCTCTCTCTCTCTCTCTCTCTCTCTCTCTCTCTCTCTCTCATTGCCTCTCCTTCTCTCTCTGTGTAACTCTTTCAAATAAATAAATAATTTTTTTTAAAAAGCAACTTCTTAGAAGTAACATTTCTCAATCAAGACAATAAATGACAAACTCACAGCCAGCACCATATTGAATGGGTAAAACTGAAAGCATTTCCAGTAAGATCTGGAACCAGACAAGGATGCCCACTCTCACTACTATTATTCAATATAACTCTGAAAGTTTTAGCCAGAAAAAGAAACCAAATGGGTACAAATTGGAAAATAGGAAGTCAAATTATCCCTGTTGACAAATAACATGGTCTTGTATATATCAGAATAAAGACTCCACTGAGAGACTATTAGAACTCATAAGAGAAATTGTCGGCTGGTGCCGCAGCTCACTAGGCTAATCCTCTGCCTTGCGGCGCCGGCACACCAGGTTCTAGTCCTGGTCAGGGCACCGGATTCTGTCCCGGTTGCCCCTCTTCCAGACCAGCTCTCTGCTGTGGCCCGGGAGTGCAGTGGAGGATGGCCCAAGTGCTTGGGCCCTGCACCCCATGGGAGACCAGGAAAAGCACCTGGCTCCTGCCTTCGGATCAGCGCGGTGCGCTGGCTGCAGTGCGCCGGCCGTGGCGGCCATTGGAGGGTGAACCAAAGGCAAAGGAAGACCTTTCTCTCTGTCTCTCTCTCACTGTCCACTCTGCCTGTCAAAAAAAAAAAAAAAGAGAGAGAGAGAGAGAAATTGTCAAAATTGCAGAATATAAAATCAACACACAAAAATCAATAGCATTCTTACATATCACCAATGCTCTGAGAATTAACTTATAAAGTCAGTCCCATTCACAATAGCAAAAAAAAAAAAATTTAAGATTTATTTATTTGGAAGTCACAGTTACAGAGAGATAGAGGTAGAGGCAGAAAGAAAGAGATCTTCCATCCACTGGTTCACTCCCCAAATGGCCCCAATGGCCAGACCTGAGCCAATCTGAAGCCAGGAGCCAGGAGCTTCTTCTGGGTCTCCCATGTGGGTATAGGGGCCCAAGGACATCGGCCATCTTCTACTACTTTCTCAGGCCATTGGAGAGTTGGATCAGAAGTGGAGCAGCCAGGTCTTGAACCAGCGCCCAAATGGGATGCTGGCACTGCAGGCAACGGCTTTACCTGCTATGCCACAGCACTGGCTCCACTACCAAAAAAAAATTATAAATACTTGGGATAAATTTAACCAAAGATGTGAAAGATCTCTACAATTAAAATCACAAAATATTAATGAAGAAATAGAAGATTTTTCAAAAAATTGAAAAACCTTTCATGTGGATTGGAATTAATATCACCAAAATATCCATACTACCTAAAGCAATTAACAGATTCAAAGTGATCTCAAACAAAATTAGAGAACATTTTTCTCAGAACTAGTTAAAAAAAATCCTAAAATTCATATGGAAACATAAAAGACTCCAAATAGGTAAAGCAATCTTAAACAATAAAAACATATTGCGGGGCCGGCACTGTGGCTCACTTGGTTAATCCTCCGCCTGCAGCACCGGCATCCCATGTGGGCACCAGGTTCTAGTCCCGGTTGCTCCTTTCAGTCCAGCTCTCTGCTGTGACCCAGGAGGGCAGTGGAGGATGGCCCAAGTGCTTGGGCCCCTGCACCCGCATGGGAAACCAGGAAGAAGCGCCTGGCTCCTGGCTTCGGATCAGCACAGCGCCAGCCGTAGCGGCCATTTGGGGAGTGAACTAATGGAAGGAAGACCTTTCTCTCTGTGTCTCTCTCTCACTGTCTATAACTCTACCTGTTAAATAAATTAAAAAAAACATACTGCAAAGCCTCTAATAATCAAAATAACCTAGTACTGGCACAAAAATAGACAAATAGAACAATGGAAAAGAATAGGAAATTAACTCATACATCTACAATTGACTAACCTTTGATAAATGTCCTGGACAAAGGACAGTCTCATCAACAAATGGTGTTGGGACAGTGGATTTTCACAAGCAGAAGTTTGAAACAAGATCCCTACCTTACACCCTGTACTAAAATCAACTCACAGTCAATCAAGGATCTGAACTTAAGATCTTAAATTGTCAAATTGCTAGAGGAAAAGATAGGGGAAATTCTGCAAGACATTGACTTGGGCGAAGATTTCCTAAGACGGAGAAGCACAGGCAATAAAAGAAAAATAGATAACTAGGATTACATCAAGGAAGAGATATGTAAGCCTTGTCTTCTTGAAAGCCAGAGGACTTCCACAGAATAGAGATGACTTCTTATTCTCCACAAAAACACTTCTAAAATGTGACAATTTACAAGTCTGCTTCTGATACCTGTTTCGCCTGGTGACAGAAATTCTTTTAGAGTTATGTACGGAGTCTTGGTTGTTGTAAAACAAATGAGTGGCCACAATGTGAGGAGATTTCTTTTTCGTTAAACTAGCAAATCTATATGGTTACCAAGCATCATAGGATCTCCATCTGTGAACAGAAAAGAAGCTTCATTTTCCAAAGTTCTGTATGACAAAATTACCCTTTTTCTATTGCCAAAAACTTGAAGATTATCACAGTTTTCAAAAGAAACATGACACGAGAATTCTGTGATACCTTTAGCATACCCAGAGCAAGCAAAACCAAAAGGAAAAAATGGGAACTGGCTATGTTAAAAGATACTTTTGGTCTCATCCAATTAGAGAATGAAGCAGGATAGAAAAAGTGCCAGTTCTACGATGACTGCAATTTTTTTAAATCAACTATTCTATTTGACAATTTGCAGTCCACAAACTAGTTGTACAATGCTAATTTTTTTTCTGATAATAGATCATCATTCATTTTTCAAGCTAATAAAAAAATGCATGGGGAGTCCCAAATAAAAGCATTTTGTAAAAATGGAAAAGTTGCATTTAGAAGTATGCCAACTTCTTCAAATTGAACTTTTCTTATCAGGAAAAAAATCCACATCCTGAGATGCATTTTCAGGACAGGCAGAAGTGAAATGTTTTTTGATGCTGTGTGGTTTCACACTGCAAGTCAGAATAATATTTCCACATAAATAAAACCAGGCTGACCTTTAAGACCTAAAAAGTTCAAACTCAAACCATTTGATTTGTGATCTTTCACAAGTTGCCTTGTGGAGCAAGCTCTCAAGATCTGTTAATAGTTTTTGTAGACTGCCACCAACACTGAGCAGGGAAAGAAATGATTCATATCAGTTAGAACTTAATAAAAAACAAAATATACAAATTTTTGTATCAGTGTTCATGAGTTATGTGAAACTAATAGGACACTACACCCTAAATCAGTACCACAGGATTGGAAGTAAGGTGCCAAGAAAAATCTGATGTTCACAAGCACAAAAATCATAAGCAGCTCCAAAAATGATTTTTGTAATTATTTTGTTATTCATTGTGACTTTTAATCTGAAGTAGCATATTAAGAGCAATATGGTGAATGTAGTTTGAATTTTAGTGACATTAATCTAGGCTTCAATCTCAGCTTTGCTCCTTGCCAGATACCACCACTAGGTTTCTGCGAGGTCTCCATGAGATGATGCATATGGAAGTGGCTAGCCTCATGCATTGCCTATAGTAAGCCTCTAATAATAGTAGTTTTGTTCTTTTTTGCTTCACCTTTTCCCCACCATCAATTATAAGTGAGAAGAGCTAGATGTGTACTCCAGGTTTTTGTCCTTGTCCTTGTAAGCAGGCACTCCTCCACCAGATTTTGTTAAAGGATCATTATCTGGCTCTAGCTTGAGTGTGTGTGTGTGTGCGCATGTGTGTATATTCTAGAAAATCAATGCTATCCCTAGAAGCCCAAGAACAAGGCCACTGATCCATTCCAAAGCCAGAATCCATTCCCTCAAAGCAAGGACGTGTGAAAACACAAACTAAAAGGACTGTTCACCTATGATATCACCAAGACCTCAGCTACTCACCCTCGAGCCAAGAGAGACCAAGAACATGAGGACACAATGTTCTGCCTTCTCCTCAGAGCAGGGTACACAGTAACTGTGCTGAGTGGCGGGCCTTCTTGGCAGAGAATACATTCATGGATTACCATGCCTAGTGAGTCACAGGCATCATGTATAGTGGCATCAGATGCCAGACAGACCATCAGGTGCTTCAGGAAAACAGAACCTGGCACTCATCCTCATGACTTATGTGATGGAACCATAGAATGCTGGAGTTGTAAAGGACTAAACGAATGGTTAAGATGTAACATCACAGATATGTGACTGGCTGAAGATACAAAGAGTTACACAGTGATCACCCACAGGTCTCCAGACTCCCAGGAACAGGCTCTTTGCATTACAACCACACAACTTTCGTTAGTAAGTTCTAGCACGCATCCTCTCCTATCTCATGGTGAATGAAGAAAGAAATCATTTTCAAAATTAAATTGGTAAGTGAGATGTTGAAATTATGAGTAGGTCAACATTTATTTGGAGCTAGAAAATTCTGGAATCCTAACTGGAAATAATAGACTGGAGATTCAAAACTCAGCTATCCTTTCAGACAACACCTGCCAAGGAGAACCCTGAAGGAAGAATAGAAACTGAAAACCCATTGATGTTTCACTAGACTGTCTGCTTCTTTGATTCTAGTGTCACTCTTTATCAATAAACAGAGCCTAAAGCAGATAAAACAAGTGACAAATGAAATGCCCAGGGATACTGCCAAACCACAGCTCCAGTCTCAGGGCTTTGCCTTCTTGGTAAGCCTGAGGCTGTCCTGAAAAATTCTATCTGGATTCAAAAAGCCTATCTGGAAATATGGCAGAATATAAATAGAATAAATTCAAAGACCACAATTTGACTTTCTATGTAGAATATAATTATTTTCCTTTTACAACTTTTACTTACTTATTTTTCTTTTTTGAAATGCAGAGAGACAGCTAGAGGTCTTCTGTCTCCCTAAATGCCCATAAAAACCAGGGATGGGCCAGGTTGAAGCCAGGAGCCTAGAACTCCATCCAAGTCTCCTCTTTGGGTGGGAGGGACCAAGTACTTGAGCTATCAACCTGCTGTCTCCTAGTGTGTGTTTTAACAGGAAGCTGGACTGAAGCAGAGGACTGGAACTTAAACCAGGCACTGGAACTTAAACCCAAGTGGCAACTGAAATACTGCATTAAATACCCACCAAAAAATCAATTCTTTTCAAAGGAACAAACTGTCTCATGTTTAAGTCTAAGACTTTTGGCCCTCAGACAAAAATGGGCTCCAAATTCTGACTGATCACACACAAAAAAATTGCCTATTTTACGGCATCTGACCCAAGATGTTATTTCATCCAAAGTTCATCTGATGTCTAAAAATCTCAGGTCCGATATTTTAATGAACATATTGCTCCTATAATTAAAGGACATGTGGTTCAATGAGGTTTTACTTCACCCCAGTTAGAATGGCTTTCCTACAGAAATCAACATCTAACCCATGAAAAAAATTGAGCAGATACAAAATGTGTAGTTGTTTCAGATCAAGTTGTGAAATAATTGTAGGAGTGATTTCACAACTCCACGAAGTCAAATAATCTCTGGTCTTGTAGCACGGATTTCTGGTAGGAGAAAGAGTTCTGAGCTGAGAATCGGAAGTTCTAAGTTGAAGGCTGACCGTGTCTCTTCATCTTTCCTTCTCCTGCTTTTCATACATAAATAAGGTAAGTAAGGGGCTACATGAGCTTGTATATCTCGTTCACTGCTCTACTAGGAACTGTGCATCATATTGAATACCTCAGTAAATATATGCTGAATGTACACATGAATTTCAAAGAGATCTTGAGTCATGGTTGTGAAAAGGATGGACTCTAAAATGAGAAAGTCTTGCTTTGAATACCAGCACTAGTCGTCACTAGATGTGTAGCCATGGGGCAGATTCTGGACGTCATCAAGTCTCAGATTCTTCCTCTGTGAAATCACACTGAAAATAATAAGATCATAAGTAAGAATAATGTGTTTGGCTTTTCATCTACGTAGGATCCACATCTGCAGATTCAATCATGATTGAAAGTTTTTGAAAAAACTTTGTGACTGTACTGAACATGCAGATGATTTTTTCTTGTCACAAGTCCCTAAGCAATGCAGCATAACAATAAGTTACATAGCATTTACATTGTATTGAATAATGCAAGTAACCTAGAGATGATTTAAGGTATATGGGGGCTTCTATGTTTTTTATGTCAATACTACACTATTTTACATGTTGAACATCCATAGATTTTTATATCCACAGGGGTTCCTGAAACCAATCCCCTGCAGATACTGTGGGAAAACTGTAGTTACTTAATTACTAATACTTTTTTAAAGATTTATTTATATTTGAAACGCTGAGGGACAGAGAGAGAGGGAGACACGCAGAGAGAAAGAGATCTTACATCTGCAGGTTTACTTCCCAAATGGCCACAAAGATCAAGCTGGGCTAAGCTGAAGTTAGGAGCATGGAACTCCATCTGCATCTTCAGCATAGGTGGTAGAGACCCAGTGACCTGGACCATCATCCACTGCTGTCCAAGGCACATTAGTAGGGAAATGGATCAGAAGCAGAGCAGCTAGGACTTGAACCAGTGTTACAGTATGGGATGTCAGCAACATAAGCAGCAGCATAAACTGCTGCACAACTCTGGCTTCTAATTAATATTTTAAAAATAGTAGGTTCAGGGTCCAGTGTTGTGGCATAGCAGGGAAAGCCACCACCTTTGATGCCAGCATCCCATATGGGTGCTGTTTCAAGTCCCAGCTACTCCATTTAATCCCGCTCCTTAGTTATGCACCTGGGAAAGCAGTAGAAAATGGCTCAAGTATTTGGGTTCTTGCACTCATGTGGAGGACCTGGACAAGGTTCCTCGCTCCTGGCTTCAGTCCGGCAGAGTCCTGGTCATTGTAGCCATTTGGTAAGTAAACCAGTGGGTAAAAAAATATCTCTTGGGGCCAGTGCTGTGGTGCAGCAGGCTAAAGACCCAGCCCACAGCACCAGCATCCCATACAGATGCTGGTTGGAGTCCCAGCTGCTCCACTTCTGATCCAGTTCTTGTATGTACTTGGTAAAGCAGCAGAAGATGGCCCAAGTCCTTGGGCCCCTGCACCCATGTGGGAGACTCAGAAGAAGCTCCTGGCTCCTGGCTTTGGATTGGCTCAGCTCCAGCCATTGTATCCATTTAGGGAGTGAACCAGCAGATGGAAGACCTCTCTCTCTATGTCTCTCTTTCAAATAAATTAAATTAAATTAAATTAAAAAAGATTCTCTCTCTCTCTCTTTTTTTCTCTCTCTCTCTCTAACTCTGCCTTTCAAATAAAAACAATATTTATCTCCAGGGCCAGGTGCTGTGACACAGTGAATAGAGCCACTATTTGGAATTTCTACATCCCCTATTGGAGTGCCTGGGATCAAGTCCTGCCTCAGTTTCCTGATGATGTAGGAACCCTGAGAAACAGCCATTCATGGATCAAGTAACTGGGTCCCTGCCACTCATGTTGGAGACCCAGATGGAATTGCAGGCTCTAGGCTCTGTCCTGCCCCAGGCTCAGCTCTTGCTGGCATTTAGGGAGTAAACTAGTAGATGTAAGTTCTCTCTCTCTCTCTCTCTCTCTCTCTCTCTCTCTTTCTCCCTTTCAAACAAATAAATATATAAAAATTAATAAGCATTGAAGAAATTTTTAAAAAGTGGTTCAGTGTTTTTACTATCATTATTCTCCACGTGATGAGGACAGCCAATGAACTTGAGGTCCAAGGAGAACATTGTGTGACTGGTACCCCTTAGGCATGAATGGTAACTAGCCTATGATGAAGGATAAACTTTCTGTCCTGGAGCTCAAGGATCTGAGCTGGCAGCCCGTGGCTTTTTCTCTTCCATACAAGAGACTTCTGCGTCAAGATGAACAAACACATCTTGCTGCTCTTCTCTCTCCTCTGCCTCACTGTGGGTGAGTCCCAGACCTGAGACATGAGCTCCATTGGCAAACTCTAGGGAACCCCGGGAGAATTCCACTTGTTCCCACAAAGTACTGAACTTTAGCCACATTTATGAGACAGGGGAAGACAGCCTGCAAAATTCTCCCGCTGCCTTCCCTGCCACTTTCCATTCTTTCTAACATGTTACCATTCCCTCCCAGGTAAGTAAGCCTCTTCCACTGCCCCTTCATCCTGTTTCCTGACCCTCTGTTCCTAATACTCCCTATCATCCAAATCCCTAGCAAGATTTTCCTTGGGTCATTTTCCCCATCCAAAATCTGTATCCCATCTATTGAGGGAGTTTGTCAGTCTACTACGAGTAATTTTGTGGTTTGTTTTAATGCTGGAAATTAACTTTTGATGGACTTTTTCATGAGCTTTATATTATATCAGGCAAATTCTAGAAGAGGAAAAACTAGTTGCCTTGGAATCAGATATATTTTTTTAATGTCTTAAATTCTCTGTACCTTTGGTTGCTCATTTGAGAAGGTGTCACTAATTGTGCCATAATCCAAATTCTTTACTTAGATCCAGTTTGAAGTTCAAAATAGCACAATATGTCACCTAACAATACCTAAACAGAAGCAATATACATAAAAAAAAACCCTAAAGTGTAGAAAACTCTATAATAATAACACTGGCTAGGATAAAAATAAGTCACTCACCATCATTATCACATTCATGTGTCTCCACAGCCCTGCCAAGTAGTCTGGGCCAGCATTAATAGTACTGCTTTTAAGCTAGAGAAATCAACCACAGGGAGGCTACATTTTTGCTTGGAATTATCTGCATTAAGAGAGCTGAAGTTCAAGGTATGAAATCAACCTAGTGTCCAATAGTGCAATAACTGATCAAGAAAATGTGGTATTCATACACAATGGAATAGTACTCAGAAATAAAAAGAAGAGAAGTCTCATTTGCAGCAACTGGATAGAACTGGAGGACATCATGTTGAGAGAAACAAGTGAGGCACAGAAAGACAAACACCACATGTTCCCACCTTCATGTGGAAGGTGCAAATATTTTTTTATGCTATTCAATATATGTAAACTAGAAAAAAAAGCTGATCTCAAAAGAGTAGAGCACAATAGTGGTTACCAGGGCCTGGGAAAGGTGTCAGGGAGAGAGGAGTGGTTAGAGGGTACACGATGCTCATGGAGACGAGGACCAACAGTTACTATTCTTTAGCAAAAAAGAACAACTGTGGTTGGCAACAATTGATTGAATATTTCAAAATAGCTAGTAGAAAGGATTTTGAATGTTCCCAACACAAAGTAATGGTAAATGTGTTAGGTGATAACAGGTATGTCAATTACTCTGATCTGTTCATTACATGTTCTATGCAGGTATTGAAATTTCACAGTATATACCACATATGTACTCTCTATGTATCAATTAAAAATAAAAGTATATTTTAAAAATAATAATAAAAGGCTGACGTTAGGACCAGGCTACTTTCATTTGCACAAAGACACTTTCTGTCCATCACTGTGGGATGAAGAGTAGGTCACAGCTTCAACTGTTTACCACCTATTTACTCCACACCAGCTTGTCATCCACCCACCCCACATCCCTCCACCCCAAGCCTGAATATTTTCAACTACATCCCAAGTCCCTGCCTCTGCTTGGTCTCACATCAGATCTGTGCTTTCTCCAGCAGTGACGTCACTGATTTGTGTAACATGCCACCTTCGCACACAGACAGACCGCTGTAGAAGAGGCTTTGGTGTCTGTACTGCTCAGAAACACGAGACATGCATGATCTTAAAGATCTTACAGGGTAAGTGAGAGGGCTAGAGGTGCTATGAGATTCTTAGAATTCTTTCAAAAGGACTTCAGCAATGTTATAGCTCAGACTGAGGCCAAAGCAGAGGAAGAAATCAAGTGTGGAATGCAACTGAGTGCAGGTAATTCAAGTTCCTGTTAAATGCAGATAGACCAGTACTGGGACTACCAGGCAGGAGCACAAAGCTGGGAATTCTATATTCCCAATAAAACTGACCAAATAGCTGGCCGGCGCCGCGGCTCACTAGGCTAATCCTCCGCCTTGCGGCGCCGGCACACCAGGTTCTAGTCCCGGTCGGGGTGCTGGATTCTGTCCCGGTTGCCCCTTTTCCAGACCAGCTCTCTGCTGTGGCCAGGGAGTGCAGTGGAGGATGGCCCAAGTGCTTGGGCCCTGCACCCCATGGGAGACCAGGAGAAGCACCTGGCTCCTGCCATTGGATCAGCGCGGTGCGCCGGCCGCAGCACGCCAGCCGCGGCGGCCATTGGAGGGTGAACCAACGGCAAAGGAAGACCTTTCTCTCTGTCTCTCTCTCTCACTGTCCACTCTGCCTGTCAAAAAAAAAAAAAAACTGACCAAATAGCATTTGAATTTGAAGACACTAAAGCACTAATTGCTAATCTTCTAGCAAGAAAATAAATAAATAAATAAATCAGCTACACAAGGTGGTGAGGGTTCTTGGCGAACCCAAACCTGCTATAGCTAGCCAGTGATTTCTGCAACTCTCTGACTGCATGCTCTTGACAAGTGTCAACTGAGAAACCATTCATCTACCTACCCTGATGCCTGATTAAATGTTCAAGTTTGACTTGCCTTGGAAGATCTGGATCATCAGCTTTTCCTCTATGATTCTTTCTTATTACAGATGGTGTTCTCCAGCTATCATACATGGTATGTCAGAAGTTCTGCAGAGAACGGACATATGAGCACAACAACCGAAGCTTTGTTCATAAATGCTGCAACTCCAATTATTGTAACTACAAAACCTAAGATCTTTGCCCTCCTGAGGTTTCAGTGTATAATGTCACAGATGTTGCTCACCCATCACACTTCACCTGCCCCAGCTGCCTGGTCTGACAGTACATCTGCTATCTCCTTAACTCAGTCATCCTTTCTGATACTGTCAGCCTGGTCCTGCCCTTGGTCAGGGGATAATGGTTCTGAACAATTGGATTTCTTCTATGGAAAAGTTTGAATTTCCATACTCCAAGAAGCCTGCTTTCAAGAGTCCCTACACAGTAAGATTTAAAACAGGACGGTTTTACAATCTTTCAATTAGCTGAGGTAGTTGAGATGAATTAGAAAGGCTTCGGTTGTGGCCAGGGAGTGCAGTGGAGGATGGCCCGGGTGCTTGGGCCCTGCACCCCATGGGAGACCAGGAAAAGCACCTGGCTCCTGGCTCCTGCCATCGGATCAGCGCGGTGCGCCGGCTGCAGCGGCGGCCATTGGAGGGTGAACCAACGGCAAAAGGGAGGACCTTTCTCTCTGTCTCTCTCTCTGTCCACTCTGCCTGTCAAAAAAAAAAAAAAAAAAAAAAGAAAGGCTTCGGTTAAAAATTTCAAAGATTTGTAACTAAAAATTGCATGTATCACTACAATGATTAAACAGAAAGAGCAACAAAGTAGACGGCATACAAAGAAAACTGTCTCATGGACACAACTATTCCCACTAGTGGAAATCATTGTGATTTTATTGACATTTACAAAGCACATCCTTAACATACTTCAGTAGGAGACAGAAAATAAGGGACTTCCTGTCTCTGTGACATTCACAACTCCTACAACCACTGTGTTCCTGTCATGACACACATTTAAGGTTCATCACAACTCTCACTTCTTTCCTCTCCTTCCCTAATCTTTCCTAATTCCTTTCATCCTTGGCCTTCCACTTCCATCATCACCTCTCCATTGCTATATAAGCTCTTCCTCTGGGAGCAGAAAGGCTTCAAAGTTTTGCTCAGTGGCCCCTGTGGTGTAGAATTTAGAGTGGGCTGTCTTTCAGAGGGCCTCAGCTGTAGAGTAAAGTAGGCCATACACAGTCGAGATCCCCTCAACTCAGGGAAGCCTTTCCAAGCCTTGAGGAACTGACTGAGACTTTTTTTTTGTCCTTTGCTGCCTATCTGTAATTAATAAATTTGCTTTGCATAACTTTTGTGTGGGAGTGTTTTGTCCCAAAGGACTCAGACTAATAGGAAACCTGTGCATGCTAGACCTAAGTAATAGCCCAGGATGTGGTGGAAAGTAGTATGTGGACTCCTGTTTCTGGAGAATGGCACAGAAGTGATTGTTGCTATTGTCCATTCAGTGATAATAGGTATCACGCTTCCATCTCCAAAGAATCATTTGCCTGTTCTTGAACTTATTATAAATGAAATTAGACAGAAATTATTCTCCTCAATTAGATTCTTTCATCACAACAATATTTTTAGGATTATGCATGTTATTGCTTATATCAAAAGTGTTAAATTTGTTAAATCTCTTCTCTTATTGATGGACATTACATAAGTTGTTTCCAGGTTTGAGCTATTTTGTGAATAAAGCTACTAAGGATGCCCTTGTGTAAGTCTTTTAATGGACATACACATGAATTTATCTTGAGTGGCAATTAAGCATAAAATTTATGAATCATAGTGTAGGAATATTAATAACTTTAAAAGAAATTGTTCACTAATTGGGCAATGTGGTGGAATTCATTGCACCCATTTACAGTCCTACCAGCACTGTGTGAGTGTTCCAGCTACCACACACATGTCATCACCAATTATCATCATTTAAATTTTATCTATTCTAGTGGAGTGAAGTGTTATCTCATATTTTCCTGATGATTGTGTTGAACAGCTTTTCATACTTCAGATTAGAGAAGAATCCACTCATATTTCCTTCTAATATTGTTGATTAATTACCATTTATAGGCTCTATTTTGAATTTATCTCTGAAAGAAACTACTGCAATTCTGTATATATTTCCATATGGTTCTCCAGTTGTCCCAATAATACTTATTAAAAGTTCATATTTTCCCACAAATTTACAATGCTTCTTTTATGATAGCTTAAATTGCCATTGCCATTTAATTCTAATTCTAAAATTCAGTAAAAATTCTCTCCCCATTTCTCCTACCTGACAACATAGGCAAAAGCAAACTCAGAATGGATTAGAGGCTGACTAGAAAAAGTACTAGTACTCAAACAGTATTTTTCACTTTATGTTTCTGTGTGGGAGCAAACTGTTGAAATCTTTACTTAATATATGCTAAACTGATCTTCTGTATATAAAGAGAAATGAAAATGAATCTTGATGTGAATGGAAGGGGAGAGGGAGTGGGAAAGGGGAGGGTTGCGGGTGGGAGGGACGTTATGGGGGGGAAGCCATTGTAATCCATAAGCTGTACTTTGGAAATTTATATTCATTAAATAAAAGTTTAAAAAAAAATTCACACAACAATTTAGATCATCAAGTAAATCTTTTCAAGAAGTTACCTTCTCCATTTATTAATATACTAAAATCATATTATTTTCCTTATAGAGGCTTTTTGGTTTATTTGTTTTTGAAAATATGAACATTTAAATATTTTGATTTATATAAAGGGAACAAATTTCATGTATTTCATATATACAGTTTTAAGAACATGATACTTTCCACACTTCTGCCTCCCTTGTTACCACTCTCCCTCCTCCTCCCTTTCTTATTTTTCTTTAAATTTTTGCAATGACATACTTTCAATTTACTTTATAACCACATGCTTAAACCACAACTAAATGATGAATTCAACAAGTAAGTAAGTAGAAAAACCACTATTACAGAGGAGTATAGACAAAGACTATAGACAAATAAGGGAAAACATATGATAATGGTCTTTTGGGGACTGCCTTACTTCACTAAGCATAATGGTCCCCAATAACTTACATATATCTGGGGTGCAGTATAATATTTCAATACAATGTGTAGTGATCAGATTTGAGTAATTAGTGTGTTTATCATCTCAAACATTTTTCATTTCTTTGTGTTGGGAACATTGAGAAACTTCTCTGTTACCTAGTCTGAAATATAGAATTTATTATTATTTTTTGTTTTTTTTTAACTTTTATTTAATGAATATAAATTTCCAAAGTACAGCTTATGGATTACAATGACTTCCCCCCATAACATCCCTCCCACCCGCAACCCTCCCCTTTCCCACTCCCTCTCCCCTTCCATTCACATCAAGCTTCATTTTCGATTCTCTTTATATACAGAATATCAGTTTAGCATACATTAAGATTTCAACAGTTTGCTCACACACAGAAACATAAAGTGAAAAATAATAGATGATTTTTTAAATGATGATGAAATCAGATCAGACCTATTGTCATGTTTAATCCCAGTGAGAGTCAAGTAGGAAATTGATAATTTTTTTTTTCAGAAGATCAGTATAGTATACATTAAGTAAAGATTTCAACAGTTTGCACCCACATAGAAACACAAAGTGAAATATACTGTTTGAGTACTCGTTATAGCATTAAATCTCAGTGTACAGCACATTAAGGACAGAGATCCTACATGAGGAGTAAGTGCACAGTGACTCCTGTTGTTGACTTAACAAATTGACACTCTTGCTTATGGCATCAGTAATCTCCCTATGCTCCAGTCATGAGTTTCCAAGGCTATGGAAGCCCTCTGAGTTCTCCGACTCTTATCTTGTTTAGACAAGGTCATAGTCAAAGTGGAGGTTCTCTCCTCCCTTCAGAGAAAGGTACCTCCTTCTTTGATGACCTATTCTTTCCACTGGGATCTCACTGACAGAGATCTCTCATTTAGGTCTTTTTGTTTTGCCAGAGTGTCTTGGCTTTCCATGCCTGAAATACTCTCATGGGCTTTTCAGCCAGATCCGAGTGCCTTTAGGGCTGATTCTGAGGCCAGAGTGCTGTTTGGACATCCACCATTCTATGAGTCTGCTGTGTATCTCGCTTCCCATGTTGGATCACTCTCCCTTTTATTTATTCTATCAGTTAGTATTAGCAGGTACTAGACTTGTTTATGTGATCCCTTTGACTCTTAGTCCTTTCATTATGATCAATTGTGAACTGAAATTGATCACTTGGAATAGTGAGATGGCATTGGTACATGCCACCTTGATGGGATTGAATTGGAATCCCCTGGTATGTTTCTAACTCTACCATTTGGGGCAAGTCAGCTTGAGCATGTCCCAAATTGTACATCTCTTCCCTCTCTTATTCCTACTCTTATGTTTATCAGGGACCACATTTCAGTTAAATTTCAACACTTAAGAATAACTGTGTATTAATTACAGAATTAAACCAGTAGTATTAAGTAGAACAGACAAAAAATACTAAGAGGGATAATGTATTAAGTTGTTCATTAACAGTCAGGGAAATGCTGATCAAGTCACCTTTTCTCATAGTGTCCATTTCACTTCAACAGGTTTCCTTTTTGGTGTTCAGTCAGTTGTCACCGATCAGGGAGAACATATGATATTTGTCCCTTTGGGACTGGCTTATTTGACTCAGCATGATGCGTTCCAGATTCCTCCATTTTGTTGCAAATGACTGGATTTCATTGTTTTTTACTGCTGTATAGTATTCTAAAGAGTACATATCTAATAATTTCTTTATCAAGTCTACCATTGATGGGCATTTAGGTTGGTTCCAGGTCTTGGCTATTGTGAATTGTGCTGCAATAAACATTAGGGTGCAGACCGCTTTTTTGTTTGCCAATTTAAATTCCTTTGGGTAAATTCCAAGGAGTGGGATGGCTGGGTCGAACGGTAGGGTTATCTTCAGGTTTCTGAGGAATCTCCAGACTGACTTCCATAGTGGCTTGACCAGTTTGCATTCCCACCAACAGTGGGTTAGTATCCCTTTTTCCCCACATCCTCGCCAGCATCTGTTGTTGGTAGATTTCTGTATGTGAGCCATTCTAACCGGGGTGAGGTGAAACCTCATTGTGGTTTTGATTTGCATTTCCCTGATTGCTAGTGACCTTGAACATTTTTTCATGTGCCTGTTGGCCATTTGGATTTCCTCTTTTGAAAAATGTCTCTTGAGGTCCTTGGCCCATCTCTTAAGTGGGTTGTTGGTTTTGTTTTTGTGGAGTTTCTTGATCTCTTTGTAGATTCTGGTTATTAACCCTTTATCTGTTGCATAGTTTGCAAATATTTTTTCCCATTCTGTCTGTTGTCTCTTCACTCTCCTGACTGTTTCTTTTGCAGTACAGAAACTTCTCAATTTGATGCAATCCCAATAGTTGATTTTGGCTTTGACTGCCTGTGCCTCCCGGGTCTTTTCCAGAAACTCTTTGCCTGTGCCAATATCTTGAAGGGTTTCTCCAATGTTCTCTAATAACTTGTCGGAGTCAGGTCATAGATTTAGGTCTTTAATCCATGTTGAGTGGATTTTTGTGTAAGGTGTAATCTTGCTTCAACTTCTGCACGTGGAAATCCAGTTTTCCCAGCACCATTTATTGAATAGACTGTCCTTGCTCCAGGAATTGGTTTTAGATCCTTGGTCACATATAAGTTGGCTGTAGATGTTTGGGTTGATTTCTGGTGTTTCTATTCTGTTCCATTGGTCTATCCTCTGTTTTTCTACCAGTACCATGTTGTTTTGATTACAACTGCCCTGTAGTATGTCCTGAAATCTGGTATTGTGATGCCTCCGGCTTTGTTTTTGTTGTACAAGATTGCTTTAGCTATTCGAGGTCTCTTGTGCCTCCATATGAATTTCAGCACCATTTTTTCTAGATCAGAGAAGAATGTCTTTGGTATCCTGATTGGAATTGCATTGAATCTATAAATTGCTTTTGGGAGAATGGACATTTTGATGATATTGATTCTTCCAATCCATGAGCATGGAAGATTTTTCCATTTTTTGGTATCCTCTTCTATTTCTTTCTTTAAAATTTTGTAATTCTCATCGTAGAGATCTTTAACGTCCTTGGTTAAGTTTATTCCAAGGTATTTGATTGTTTTTGTAACTATTGTGAATGGGATTGATCTTAGCAGTTCTTTCTCAGCCGTGGCATTGTCTGTGTATACAAAGGCTGTTGATTTTTGTGCATTGATTTTATATCCTGCCACTTTGCCAAACTCCTCTATGAGTTCCAGTAGTCTCTTAGTGGAGTTCTTTGGATCCTCTAAGTAAAGAATCATATCATCTGCAAAGAGGGATAGTTTGACTTCTTCCTTCTTGATTTGTATTCCTTTAATTTCTTTTTCTTATCTGATGGCTCTGGCTAAAACTTCCAGAACTTTGTTAAATAGCAGTGGTGAGAGTGGGCATCCCTGTCTGGTGCCAGATCTCAGTGGAAATGCTTCCAACTTTTCCCCATTCAATAGGATGCTGGCCGTGGGTTTTCCATAAATTGCTTTGATTATATTGAGGAATGTTCCTTCTATACCCAGTTTGCTTAGAGTTTTCATCATGAAAGGGTGTTGAATTTTATCGAATGCTTTCTCTGCATCTATTGAGATAATCATATGGTTTTTCTTCTGCAGTCTGTTAATGTGGTGTATCACATTGATTGTCTTGTGCACATTAAACCATCCCTGCATACCAGGGATAAATCCCACTTGGTCTGGGTGGATGATTTTTCTGATGTGTTGTTGTATTCTCTGGGCGGGAATTTTATTGAGGATTTTTGCGTCTATGTTCATCAGGGATATTGGTCTATAATTTTCTTTCAGTGCTGCATCTTTCTCTGGCTTAGGGATTAAGGTGATGCTGGCTTCATAGAAAGAATTTGGGAGGATTCCCTCTTTTTCGATTGTTCTGAATAGTTTGAGAAGAAATGGGATTAGTTCTTCTTTAAATGTCTGGTAGAATTCAGCAGTGAATCCATCTGGTCCTGGGCTTTTCTTTGTTAGGAGGGCCTTTATTACTGTTTCAATTTCTGTTTCAGTTATGGGTCTATTTAGGTTTTCTATGTCTTCATGGTTCAATTTTGGTAGATTGCATGTGTCCAGGAATCTATCCATTTCTGATAGATTTTCCTGTTTGCTGGCATACAAGTCCTTGTAGTAATTTCTGATGATTCTTTTTATTTCTGTGGTGTCTGTTGTTACATTTCCTTTTTCATCTCTGATTTTATTGATTTGGGTCTTTTCTCTTCTTTTTTTAGTTAGTTGGGCCAATGGAGTGTTAATTTTGTTTATTTTTTCAAAAAACCAGCTCCTCGCTTGGCTGATTTTTTGTAATTTTTTTTGAATCAATCCTGTTGATTTCTTCTCTGATTTTAATTATTTCTCTTCTCCTACTAGATTTGGGTCTGGTTTGCTGTAGGTTTTCTAGATCCTTGAGGTGAATTGAAAGCTCATCTATTTGGTGTCTTTCCAATTTCTTGATGTAGGCACCTATTGATATAAACTTTCCTCTTAACACTGCTTTTGCTGCGTCCCATAAGTTTTGGTATGTTGTGCTGTTATCCTCATTTACTTCCAGAAAGTTTTTGATTTCTCTTTTGATTTCTTGAATGACCCTTTGTTCATTCAGGAGCATGTTGTTCAATCTCCACGTGTTTGCATACTTTGAAATATAGAATTAATTGTATTTTTAAGATCTCATTCATTTGAAAGTCAGAGTTACAGGGAGAGAGAGGGATAGAGAGTTCTTCCATCCACTGGTTCACTTTTAAATGGCTAAAATGGCCAGGGCTGGACTACCAGGCTGAAGGCAGGAGCCAGGATATGTATCCAGGTCTACCATGTATGTGCAAGGGTGCAGGATTTGAGCCATCCTATGCTGCATTCCCAGGCACATTACCAGGGAGTTGGATTGTAAATGGAACAGCCAGAACTCAACTGGTGCACATATGGAATGCCAGCATCGTGGGCAGTGGCTTAACCAGTTACACCGCAATGGTAGCCCACAGAATTAATTGTGTTTTTTTAAAGATTTATTTATTTATTTGAAAAGCACCATTACAGAGAGGGGAGAGGTAGGGAAAGAGATTTTCCTCTCTCTGGTTCACTCCTCAAATGGCTGGAATGGCCAAGAATGGGCCATGCCAAAGCCAGGAGACAGGAGCTTCTTCCAAGTCTTCCATGTGGGAACAGGGGCCCAAGTACTTGGCCAATTGTCCACTCTTTTCCAGGCATTGTTTACAGGGATCTGGATAACAATTGGAGCAGCCAGATCTTGAACCAGCACCCATATGGAATGTGAACATTGCAGGCGGAGGTTGAAACTTCTTCATTTTTAAATTTTATTTGAAGTATACAAATGTCATGCATTTCATACATATACTTTCAGGAACATAGTGATACTTCTCACCCTACCCTCCTTCCAGCCAGGCTGATTCCTCCTCCCACTCCTATTCCCACTTTAATTTTTACAAAGATCTAGTTTCGATTTACCAAATACTCATAAGATTAACCCTACACAAAGTAAACAGTTCAACAAATATCAAGAAGAAAAAATACACTGTTCCTCAACAGTTGAGACAAGGGCTGTGAGTAACCATCGAATCTCAAAATGTCAGTTTCCTCCTGGTCTCCCATGCAGGTGCAGGTGCCCAAGTACTTGGGCCATCCTCTATTGCCCTCCTGGGCCACAGCAGCGAGCTGGACCAGAAGAGGACCAACCGGGACTAGAACCCAGCGCCCATATGGGATGCCGGTGCTACAGGTGGAGGATTAACCTAGTGAGCCACGGTGCCAGCCCCAAATCGATTTCTTGGGAAAAAATTTTCATGCATGTAGTGTATGATTTTCTTTAGTTCATGGACGTGCTTCAGATTCCTTTTGAATAATCCTATGATTAATCTTTTGAAGTCCATTTCAGGCATTTCATCAATCTCTTCATCTTCATATTCTAATATTGAAATGTTGTGTTCCTTTTTTTGGGGGGGGGTCACGATGCCTTCCTTATTCTTCTTTCTTAAATACCTGCATTTATTTTTAAGCGTTTGTGGAGTTACTTGTGGTTTTTCTTTTCCTCTGATGGCTTTTCTCTTTGAAATATCTCTGTGGCTTAATGAATATCTACACTTTCAGTGAATACCAAGAGGTGTGTGCTGAGTGTGGCCCAGGAACTCTGGTCAGTGCTCTAGGGTGTGGCAAGTACACAGGTAACACACAAGTTGGGTGTTTTAGATCTCCTTTGTAAACAGAAGAGGGGAAATGGTTGCCTCTGTTGGTGGGATCACCCCCTCACCTCTTCTCCTCCAATCTGAGCAATACCCAGGTGTTAGCTCCCATTGGGTTCCACACTCATCTGCACTGCCATATGAACTGCAGAAGTGATCTACGCAGTCCTTACTCTAAGCAAGGTCCCCATTGCATTAACCCACTGTAGGCAACCAAAGAGTTCCAAGAGTGTGGAGCCACAGCCACCGATGTCCCTGGGCAAGCTACACCCTGCACCCTCTTATGCAGCTGCTGTGGGGAGCAACTCGGACTATACTGTTACTGGAATTAAGACTTATTCTATGCATCTGCTCTCCCACAATATGGCGCTGGGAGAGAAGAAAACAGCTTCTGCACAGCTGCCTCCAGTTCAGCCAATAAACTGTAGGACTTGCTCCTGATTGGAGGAGAGCAGCGTACTCGGCGTGTGGGCAGCCGAGTTGGGATTGGCAGAGGAGGACTATAAAGGAGGAGAGAGACAGCATGCACCAGGAACATCTAAGGGGAACATCTGAGGGAACACCTGTGCAGCCCCCGAGAGAGCCGGCCGGCGGAGTGCCGCTCCCCTGCGGAAGTGGGGAATGTGGCAGGGGGAACCGCCCTTCCACGGAGGTGGAAGGGACAGTAGCCAACCCGGGAAGAACCAGCAGCAAACCCGGGGAGGGCCGAGCAGATGAAAGAACAGCGCAGGGTCCAGTGTCGTTCCTCCACGAAGAGGGGGGGCGACAGCTGCTGTCTCCCCACAGTCTCAGCACACAAGGCTCTCTTGATCACTAGATGTAGAGATTCTGCTTTGTTCTGCCAGCCTGTCCAGTCCACAGAGATGCAATGTTTCCTGAGCCATCTCCATGTAGGTAGCTTGAGCCCCAAAGCCTGTAGTATGTTGGGAGCCTGGGGGTGTCTCACAGTCCTACGTGGGTGCCCAGCCACCTGTCAATCCTCACATCCATGCACAAAGTCAGTGGGGACTGTGAGTTTTTCCTTCCACTAGAATCTCTTTATTACAAGCATATACAAGAGCCACTGGCTGAATCTTGCCCTCTCCCTGCTACTGCCACCAGTACTGTTAAGAAGATGCATCCTGTCTTAGCCAGGTGCCGTGCGCATGCTCAAAGGCTTCCTCAGCTGATGCCCAACCCCAAAATGACCCCTGCCCTCTCTCAGGCAGGCAACAGCACCGTGGTGGGGATGTTGGGATGAGATAAATGTACCCCTTTTACTTCCACTGGACAGGGGTTACCACTAAGGCTCCAGGCCAGATGCACTCCACACTCTCTCTTTGGCTTGATTGCTGTGGGTTGCAAAAGTAGTCTGGTTTCACCTCCATCTCCAAGTTGCCACCCACTCCACTTCTCAGCTGCTGCACCCGTGTGTTGTGTCTGTGTTCAGGCCATACATCCGCACCTTCCACACAGTTCCATTGTGCTCCTCTTCCCTTTGTAGAATATCCACTCAGTTTTTCTCTCTAATTCTCCCCTACGAGTGCAGTGCTTACACTTTTTTTTTTTTTTACTATTTATCCCCAGCCTAGCACTATATATCGTTCCTTATTCCACCATCTTCACCTACTTCCCATACTTACCTTTTCAGTCTGTATGTATTTTTGTTGATGAAGTGGATTTCTCATAGGTAAGAAATAGATGAATCTTGTTTTTTAATCTGTTCTGACACCTCTTTTAATTGGAGAATTTAGGCCATTTACATTCAGGGTTACTATTGATAAGTAACAACTTGGCCCTATCTTTTTTCTGTAAATCTTCCTATTCTTTACTTCAGATTTTCCTTGTACTTTTACTGAGAGAGTTTTCTGCTTGCACATTCTTTCATAATGATGATTATCTTTCTATGTTTCTGTGCATAGCACATCTTTAAGCATCTTTTGGCTTAAGGCTGGATGAGTGTTGACAAATTCTTCCAATTTCTGTTTGTATGGAAGGCCTTTATTTCACCTTCATTCATAAATGAGAGCCCTGCAGGATACAATATTCTGGGTTGACAGTTTTTTCTCTTAAAACTTGGACTGTGTCCTGCCATTCTCTACTAGCCTGTAGAGATTCTGATGAGAAGTCAGCTGTGAGTCTACTTGGTGAACCTCTGAATATAATCTGGCATCTCTCACTTTCATATTTTAGAATCTTTTTTGTTTTGCTGGGGAAAGTCTGACTACAAAGTGTTGTGGCGAAGATCTTTTCTGGTCATGTCTATACAGAGATCTATGTGTCTCTTGTACTTGGAAGTCCATTTCATTCTGCAAATTACAGAAGTTTTCTGTAATGAATTAACTGAATAGGTCTTCTAATCCATTCTCACTTTCCACATCTTTAGGAACTCCTAAGTCCCATATGTCCTGTCGTTTGATAGTATCCCATAAAACTCCAACACTGGTTTTAATTTTTCTAATTTCATCTTCTTTTTTTCTTTTCTGTTTTTTTTTAACTGAAAAATTTGGAAGATTTGTCTTATAGCTCAGATATACTTTCTTCTGCCTCACCAAGTTGGCTGTTAAGGCTTTCTACTGTATTTTATTTGACATATTGAATTCTTGATTTCTAATATTTCACTCTGATTTCTCTTTAAAATATCAATTTCATGGGAAAATTTTTCACTCATGTCTTTATGGATTTTTTTGTAGTTCATGCATTTGCTTTGGATTTCTTTTGAGTGATACTGTGATTGATCTTCTGAATTCCATTTCAGGCATTTCATCACTCTCCTCATCCTTGCAGTCTAATACTGAAATGTTGTTGTGTCACTCTTGTGGTGTCATGTTATCTTCCTTGTACTTACTGAATTTTTGCATTTATTTTTAGGCATATGCAAGATAATTATTAGATTTTCCCTCTGATGGCTTTTATCTTTCAACTGTGTATCTGTGGTTTAGTGGAATGTCTGCACTTTCAGTGAATACCCAGAGGTGTATGCTGGGTGTGGCCATGGGTCTCTGGTCCATGCTCTAGGGTGGAGTACTCAGAGTGACACCCAAGTTGGGCGTGGTAGATCTGTTAGCAGAAAGAAGGAAGGGTATTATCACCTCTGTTGGTTAATCACATCCTCACGTTTTCTCATCCAAAGTGATCAGTTACTGAGTGTTAGCCCACAATGAGTGCAATAGTCATCTGTGCTGCCACATGAACTGCACGAAGTATCTGCACAGTCCTTTGTGTGAGCATGGATCCTACTGAAATGACCAACCCCAAGCATACTATCATGTTTCATCTCATTTCTAGTGCTGTTAGCCAATCACAATTAAAATGATTTCTTTACAGTCACATGACACACCAGAGTACCTGGGTTTAATTTCTGACTCCATGTTACGGTAAATGCAGACCGTGAGAGACAGTAGTGAATGCTCAAATAACTGGGATCCTGTCACCCATAGTAGAGACCTGGATGGTATTCCCAGCTCCTGAATTTTGCCCTGGCCTAACCTCATATTAACTGTAGAAGGGACTTGGGTCTCTCTCTCTTTCTCTCCCTCTCTCTTTCCCTCCCTCTCTTATTCTCTACATGTGTGTGTCCAGAAATTCAATAAACTTTTTTGAAAGAGATTTCTTGGGGCTAGCATTGTGGCACAGTGGGTTAAACTGTCGCCTGTGATGCTGACATCCCACATGAACGCCTGTTTGTGTCCTTTTGCTCTGCTTCTGAGAGATTGGTCACATTCTCTCTCTCTCTCTCTCTCTCTCTCTCTCTCTCTCTCTCTCTCTCTCCTCCTTCCTTCCTCCATCCTTCCCTCTCTCCTTTTCTCTGTAACTCTCTATTTCAAATAAAATAAATATTTTTTAAAAATTACTTGGGGTTAGGCGGGCGGCGCGGCGCAATAGGCTAATCCTCCACCTGCGGTGCTGGCACACTGGGTTCTAGTCCCATTTGAGGCACCGGATTCTGTCCCAGTTGCCCCTCTTCTTCCAGTCCAGCTCTCTGCTGTGGCCCGGGAGTGCAGTGGAGGATGTCCCAGGTCCTTGGGCCCTGCACCCCATGGGAGACCAGGAGGAAGCACCTGGCTCCTGGCTTCAGATCAGCACGGTGCACCAGCCACAGCGCACTGGCTGCAGCGGCCACTACAGGGTGAACCAATGGCAAAGGAAGACCTTTCTCTCTGTCTCTCTCTCTCTCTCACTGTCCACTCTGACTGTCAAAAAAAAATTTCTTGGGGTAAGAGTCAGGTACTTCAGTTAAGTAACCACTTCAGATACTTACATCCAATATCTGAGTGCCTAGTTCAAGTCCCCACTACTCTGATTCTCACCAACTTCCTGCTAATGCACAACCTGGGGGAGGGGGCAGCAGATGATGGCTCATGTACTTGGAGCCCTACCAGCCACCTTGGGGATCAGGATTTAGTTCTGGGCTCCTGGTTTTGGCCTGGCCCAGCCCTGGGTGAGACCAGCATTTAGGGAATGAACCAGTGGATGGAAGATCTCTCTTTGTCTCTCTGTCTCTCTTCAATTCCAACCAAAACAAAAATTAATAAACAAAACTTTTAAAAATTGTTTCTGTCTTATAAAGCAGTTGATTTCTCTTTGTAATGAACACTTGTTTTGGAGGTAGGTTCTTTGACATTATGTGAATGTTTCATTATCTACCCACTTTCAATAATTATTGTCCAAATTTATTAGTGTTTCTCAATCAAATTAACTCTTACAGTGATTGTTGTCTAATGGTGATTTTCCAGTTCCAATATTCCTTCTAGGCTTTTTAAATTGACATTTTATAATAAGGAAACAAAAGGCTTTCTGTTTACATAACTTATTTATTTGTTTTAACTATGAACTAAACATTCCTATTTTGTGCAATGGGTTCTGATTGCTACGATAACAATTTTCTAGGATTATATTTATTATTTTGAAAGTGACAAATACACACACAGAGAAAGACAGACCTTCCATCCTCTGGTTCACTACCCAAATGGCCACAAAAGCCAGAGCAGGGAAAGGCTAAAGCCAGGAGTCAGGAGTTTCTTCCTGGTATCCCAGATGGGACCTGGACCATCCTCCACTACCCTCTGAGCCACATCAGCTGGGAGCTGGACCAGAAGTGGTGCAGCCAGGACTTAAACCAGCACCCATTTGGGATGTCAGCAATTCAGGCAGAGGCTTAACACTCTATACCACAGTGAAGGCCACAGATCACACTTATTTTGTTACTTAATTTGGCCAATGAGCATCATATCCCTTCAAGCTTTCTTCTGGGTTATTTTTGTCTTTGAAATAAAAACAGTAACAATTCAAAAATTCCCATCATAGTCAAAGAAAGATGGAAATATTTTTGAACTCTTCCCATTTCAGCCATAGTCAAATCTTCCAGGCTCACTTCGAGCCTTCATTCCAAGGAGAAAAGCCCTAGTTGTTTTAAGCAGGAAAAGCTGTTTAGAAATCAAAATATAAGTGCTCCCTGTGCTCATTGATACTTGAGTATTACTGTTCTAAATTTTTTCCATGATCCAAGTTAAAAAAACAAGTGTTCACACACACACACACACACAGAATATATTATAGGGTTTTTTGTCTTTTCATCTTGATAAGCCCTTTAAAAAATACTGAAAAAGTGTAAAGCCATTATTTAATGATACTAAAAGGATAAAGATTAATCCAGTTTTGATGTTTAGTACTGGGGCCTTTGAGAAGAGCTTAGATTAGATTAGGACATTAGTGTGGAAGCCCCATGACTAATACCCAAAGGTTTCATAAGGAGAGATATAGACACACATGTGCACTCCCTGTATACTTCCTTGTGATGTTGTGGGCCACGTCAGGATTCTGCCAGACAGAACATCATCACCAGAGGAAGAACCAGTGGGGCTTGCTCTGAGAAGCTTCAAAACTTGTAGACTAAAATAAATATCTAGTTTTTATAGAAGTATTTCTTTTTCATTATTTTTAATGTTATTCATTTATTTGAAAGGCAGAGTAACAGAGAAAGGTAGAAATACAGAGAGGGTGAGAGAGATCTTCCATGATGAAAAGTTGACAAATGCAGTTTTGTTATCATGAAAAAAGTTTTAGTGTTATTTTTCTATAGTCACCGTTATTTTTTTTCCTGTAGTGCTTTTCTTTTTTTCTTTTTTCTTTTTTTTCTTTTTTCTTTTTTTTTTTTTTTTTTTTGACAGGCAGAGTGGACAGTGAGAGAGAGAGACAGAGAGAAAGGTCTTCCTTTGCCGTTGGTTCACTCTCCAATGGCCGCCACGGCCGGCGCGCTGCGGCCAGCGCACCGCGCTGATCCTATGGCAGGAGCCAGGAGCCAGGTGCTTTTTCTGGTCTCCCATGGGGTGCAGGGCCCAAGCACCTGGGCCATCCTCCACTGCACTCCCGGGCCACAGCAGAGAGCTGGCCTGGAAGAGGGGCAACCGGGACAGAATCCGGCCCCCTGACCGGGACTAGAACCCGGTGTGCCGGCGCCACTAGGCGGAGGATTAGCCTAGTGAGCCGCGGCGCCGGCCTCTGTAGTGCTTTTCTATAGCTATTCTAGTTGTTTTTATTCCTGTAACAATTTCTGAGAGTTCATAAACTACAAGACTGTCTGTAATAATTCCACTGGAAAGTTTACAGAATTAGTATAGTTATCCCAAGCAAAACTACAAAGCCAGTCAACACAGAATTAATTCTGTTATTTATTTATTTATTTATTTATTTCAAATGCAGAGTTACAGATTGAAAGCAGGAAGAAAGAGAGAGAGAGAGAGAGAGAGAGAGAGAGAGAGATCTTCCATCCACTAGTTCAATCCCCAAAGGACGATAATGACCATGGCCGGGCCAGGCTGAAGCCAAGAGCTAGGAGCTTCTTCCAGGTACCCTACATAGCTGCAGGGCCTCAAACTTAGGCCATCCTCCACTGCTTTATCATGTCATCAATAGAGAGAAGGATCAGAAGTGGAGCAACTGGGACTCAAACTGGCACCGATAAGGGATGTGGGGCACTACAGGCCATTGCTTAAACTGCGATGCCACAGCGCTAGGTCCCAAGAATTATTTTTTAAAAAGATTTATTTTATTTATTTGCATGACAGAGGGACAGATAGACAGACAAGGAAAGAAAAAGTGAAACAGACCTTCTATCTGCTGGTAAACTCCCAAAATGGCCAAAACTAAGCTGGTTGATGGGTCTTGATCAGCTCTCCCACGTGGGTGCAGAGGCCCAAGAAATAGGCCATCCTCCACTGCTCTCCTAGGCACATCAGCAGGAAGCTCGATCGAAAAAGAGCATCAAAAGCAGAGCAGCTGCAACTCAAACTAGTACTCCAATGCTAAAGGTTGCCAGTGCCACAGACAGTGGCATTAGCCACTCTGCCACAACCCCAGGCCTCACCCCAAGAATTCTAAGGAAGGCACCTGCAGCCTCTTACCTAAAGCCTCTTCACAATTTCCACTCAGTGTTTCTCCTAGGGCTGTTTTCACTGGCCCCAAAAATTTGCCTTAAAACCACATCTAGGCCGGCGCTGCGGCTCACTAGGTCAATCCTCCGCCTAGTGGCGCCGGCACACCGGGTTCTAGTCCCGGTCGGGGCGCCGGATTCTGTCCCGGTTGCCCCTCTTCCAGGCCAGCTCTCTGCTGTGGCCCGGGAGTGCAGTGGAGGATGGCCCAAGTGCTTGGGCCCTGCACCCCATGGGAGACCAGGATAAGTACCTGGCTCCTGCCATTGGATCAGCGCGGTGCACTGGCCGCAGCATGCCGGCCGTGGCAGCCATTGGAGGGTGAACCAACAGCAAAGGAAGACCTTTCTCCCTGTCTCTCTCTCTCTCACTGTCCACTCTGCCTGTCAAAAAAAAAAAAAAAAAACACATTTAGGCCGGTGCCGCGGCTCACTAGGCTAATCCTCCGCCTTGCGGCGCCGGCACACCGGGTTCTAGTCCAGGTTGGGACGCCAGATTCTGTCCCGGTTGCCCCTTTTCCAGGCCAGCTCTCTGCTGTTGCTCGGGAGTGCAGTGGAGGATGGCCCAAGTGCTTGGGCCCTGCACCCCATGGGAGACCAGGAGAGGTACCTGGCTCCTGCCATCGATCAGCACGGTGTGCCGGCCACAGCGCGCCAGCCACGGGGGCCATTGGAGGGTGAACCAACACCAAAGGAAGACCTTTCTCTGTCTCTCTCTCTCACTGTCCACTCTGCATGTCAAAAAAAAAAAACCCACATCTAAATGTGAAGCCACATGGTTGAAAGCAATAAAAATAATTTTTGTTCTCCAAGTTATTCTTGTCATAGTGGGTAGCACCCCAGCAGCTTCAACCAGGCATTTATCCAGTGTGCATTTAATAATAGTCTGATGGCACATTTTGGAAACTTTAGCCAAGATTTTAGAATCAAGAACATAGACAACAAGATTAAATGTGGTAAGCCCTAGGTAATATGTTTCCAGATGAAGTCTACTGGGATTATGGAGCCTGTTTCTGATATTGTAAGACAACCAAGACTTCTGCAAAATTGAAATCAACAGTTTTGTTATGTGTTTCCTTTTTTTACAGTAGGGTTTGTGATTTACTTTTCACAACTATTCTCCCTTTTTTTTAACTTTTATTTAATCAATATAAATTTCCAAAGTACAACTTTTGGATTTTAGCAGCTTTTCCCCCTTAACTTCCCTCCCAGCCACAACCATCCCATATCCTACTCCCTCCCCTATCCCATTCTTCATTAAGATTCTTTTTCAATTATCTTTATATGCAGAAAATCAATTTAGTATATACTAAGTAAAGATTTCAACAGTTTGCACCCACACAGAAACAAAAAATATAAAGTACTGTTTGAGTACTAGTTATACTGTTAATTCACATAGTACAACACCTTAAGGACAGAGATCCTACATGAAGAGTAAGTGCACAGTGACTCCTGATGTTGATTTAACAATTGACACTCTAATTTATGACGTCAGTAATCACCTGTAGCTCTTGTCATGAGCTGCCAAGGCTATGGAAGCCTCTTGAGTTTGCCAACTCCAATCTTATTTAGACAAGGCCATAGTCAAAGTGGAAGTTCTCTCCTCCCTTCAGAGAAAGGTACTGCCTTCTTTGATGGCCTGTTCTTTCTGCTGGGATCTCACTCACAGAGATCTTTCATTTAGGTCATTTTTTTGCCAGAGTGTCTTGGCTTTCCATGCCTGAAATACTTTAATGGGCTTTTTAGCCAGATCCGAATGTCTTAAGGGCTGATTCTGAGGTCAGAGTGCTATTTAGGGCATCTGCCACTCTATGAGTCTGCTGTGTATCCTGCTTCCCATGTAGGATCATTCTCTCCTTTTTAATTCTATCAATTATTATTTGCAGACACTGATCTTATTTATGTGATCCCTTTGACACTCAACCTGACACTATGATCAATTATTTTTTTGTTTTTTTTTTTTCCAGTTCTTATTTTTTATTTTCCTTCATCTATAAATAAGTTATCTTTTGGGGGGGGGAGTCTACATTTCTTTTTTTTAACTTTTATTTAATGAATATAAATTTCCAAAGTACAGCTTATGGATTACAACGGCTTCCCCCCCATAATTTCCCTCCCACCCACAACCCTCCCCATTCCCGCTCCCTCTCCCCTTCCATTCACATCAAGATTCATTTTCGATTCTCTTTATATACAGAAGATCAGTTTAGCACATATTAAGTAAGGATTTCAACAGTTTGCACCCACACAGAAACACCAAGTGAAAACTATTGTTTGAGTACTAGTTATAGCATTACATCACAATGTACAGCACATTAAGGACAGAGATCCTACATGAGGAGTAAGTGCACAGTGACTCCTGTTGTTGACTTAACAAATTGACACTCTTGCTTATGGCATCAGTAATCACCCTAGGCTCTTGTCATGAGTTGCCAAGTTCACCGACTCTGATCATATTTAGACAAGGCCATGGTCAAAGTGGAAGTTCTTTCCTCCCTTCAGAGAAAGGTACCTCCTTCTCTGATGACCTGTTCTTTCCACTTGGATCTCACTCCCGGAGAACTATGATCAATTATTAACTGAAAATGATCACGTTGACTAGTGAGATGGCATTGTTACATGCTGCCTTGTTGTGATGGAATTGGAATTCCCTGGCACGTTTCTAACTCTACCATTACGGGTAAGTCCAAGTGAGCATGTGCCAAACTGTACATCTCTTCCCTCTATTATTCTCACTCTTATATTTAACAGAGATCACTTTTCAGTTAAATTTAAACACCTAAGAATAATTGTGTGTTAATTAAAGTGTTCAACCAATGATATTAAGTAGAACAAAAAATACTAAAGGGGATAAAGTAGTGGCTTTACCAGTTTGCCTTCTCATCAACAGTGGATTAGTGTCCCTTTTTCCCCACATCCTTGCCAGCATCTGTTGTTAGTTGATTTCTGTATATAAACCATTCTAACCGGGGTGATGTGAACCCTCATTGTGGCTTAGATTTACATTTCCCTGATTGCTAGTGATCCTGAACATTTTTTCATGTCTCTGTTGGCCATTTGGATTTCCTCTTTTGAAAAATGTCTATTGAGGTCCTTGGCCCATCTCTTAAGCAGGTTGACAAAACTCTTTCAATAGATAAAAATACTTAGCTATGATCAATGGGAACATCGAATGCAAGATAATTGTGGAATATTTTTGAGGATAAGTAGCTTTCACATCAAAACACAGAGTAATGAGTTGATGATGAGCCAAGTGCCAAGAGCTCTCCTGATATATTAAGCATTTGCCATGACAGCAAGGAAGGATGATTAGAAACACAATGGTCTGGAGTGGTGGAGTCAGGAATATGTGGTCAGTACAGTTTCCCAAAAATGCTGACAAGTTCAGTCACTCACAAGTGAAGTGCATTGACTCTTCCTGTCACTTAACTTAGAGAATGCCTTAAATTTCATATTGACTTTCCCAAACTCCTGCTTAATACAAGCCCCTCTTATAGCCCTGCCAGATAACTCTTTTACTGTCATCTCAAATATTTCTCCTCACATTTCCTGTGATTTCTTGACCCTATATTTCTATCCAGTCTGCTTTCCTCTCATATTCTCCCAGAAGATCTACCAGGAAAATACTTTATTCCCACTGTAGCAGACGTTAGAATTTTGCTTTTAGGCTGGCGCCACAACTCACTTGGCTAATCCTCTGCCTGTGGCGCCGGCACCCTGGGTTCTAGTCCCAGTTGGGGTGCCAGATTCTGTCCCGGTTGCTCCTCTTCCAGTCCAGTTCTCTGCTGTGGCCTGGGAAGGCAGTGGAGGATGGCCCAAGTGCTTGGGCCCTGCAACCGCATGGGAGACCAGGAAGAAGCGCCTGGCTCCTGGCTTCAGATTGGTGCAGCGCGCCAGCCGTAGCGGCCATTTGGGGGATGAACCAATGGAAGGAAGACCTTTCTCTCTGTCTCTCTCTCTCACTGTCTAACTCTGCCTGTCAAAAAAAAAAAAGAATTTTGATTTTAGCCCAAGTTTAGCATTAGAAAGTAATGTTAAATAAGGATTGCCAGAAGGCATCAGATAGGAAATACTGAGAATCAGCCAGGAGTAAAAATTGCTATTTGGTGACCTATGACTTTACCTTTTTCTATTGGATCATGCACACTGGAAAGATAAAGCATCTGTAAGTAGAACTACTGGAGTAGAGAAGAAAGTAGAGTCTAGGCTTTGAGAAAAAACAATGTTGCTTTTGGGGAAAGAAAGATCCATGACTTCAGGGAGATACAGGCTAAAAATCATAATTGTTTTTTATATAATTATGACTATTAATACGTATCAAGTTTTTCACTGACCAGTTTTGAAACCTCTAAATTATTTTTGCCATCATTACACTTATCTCTATCAGTGCAGCAATGGGTTTCTCTCAAGAGGTCATGGTATAGTTGTTGCATTCCTTCTTCACAAGGATCACAACTCAGTATTGTATAACGAAATAGGTATGTACCTAAAGAGAGGAAAAGCAAATGTGACCACCTTGCCTCATCTCATCATTTTCCTAGGAATGGCTTCTATCCAGAATCTCTTCAGGTTTCTATAGACAAGAATGGACCTCAAGACTGTGTCTAAATCTCATTTATGTCACCCTAGATATAACCAGGCAAGACATCTGCCTCCCGTGTAGCCCCCTTGCCCAAGTGTGTCTGGAGAATCCCAATTCCTAACCTTCTCCCATAAACCCAGGTTCCCACTACACCTTGATTGTCAGTACTATGGGCACCACTGATGATATGTGTGTCTCTCTGCAACCCTGCTTACCTGAAAGGCGATGAGAATAGTAATAGTGACTTGTGGCACAACTCCTGTTATTCGAGGAAAAATTAAATTTCCAGCAACTTTTCATGCCACCATGGCATTTGACTCCATCAAAGTGATCACATTCATTGCAAAACCGAATCCCTAAATAAAGAGGAAATGTGTAAAGAAAAGCTCTAAGGAAAGTAATCATACCCTACAGGCATACCCCCTGAGTAAAACACTTAGACTATGGTGGCACAGACATGCCAAAAGTAAGTGGGCACTCCACTGAACTTATGTTGTATTGTCCCTTAACTGGTAACAACTATGACCAACACATCCGCAGAAGGAATCAAGGACACACCAACCCAGGTATGGGGATAGAACCAAGACAGAGGAGTAATCAATGAAGAGAGTAGACTGTAAACAGTAAAGAGAGAAAGGGGCAGAGGGGAGAGAGAGAGAGAGAGAGGGAGAGAGGGAGAGAGTGAGAGAGAGTGTGTGCAAAAACTAAGGGATGATCCCTCTCGCTGTGGCGTTATTTATCTAAGAATTGCAGGTCTGCTACACCATACATTTGCTTGTCAGGACTCTGTCTCCTGTGAAGAGAAGAAGAAAAGTTCTCCATCAATAATTTTACACAAACATAAAAGCCTTATGTAGAATCCACTTTCTTCCTCCCCATACATTCTCTTGTCACCCATCCCTGCATCCCTTTTTCTCACCAATGAAGAGAACTATGAATATGCCCAGAAGAAACAACCGGAACATGTTGGAGCCCATTTTTGAGAAGGTCCTAGCGGTAGATTCCAGCTGTATTTATTCCCATCACCTGCCCTGAGGCATCCCCATAGAGTCAGACAGTCATAAATTTCAGATCAAACCACCTAATCCTCTCTACGACGTTCTCAGAAGAGGGTACATCCTGTCTGAATTCCTCCTGTCTGAATAGCTGAATTCCTCCAGCTATTTGGCACTCAGCCCACTGAGACACCACATGTCAATTTATTAATCTATCCCAAGAGATTAACTTTCTTTTCTATAATCTTTTTCCTTTCTACAGTCTTTCTGTTCTGCTTTAGGGGTCATTTCTCCATTTGATAGTCTTCACAAATGGGTCTAATTCTACATGCACATGACATCCTTTCAAGTATAACAGATCCAGAGTCACCGAGCACCTGCAAGTGAGCGACTTAGTCCCATTCAGCACACAACAGCACCCTGGATGCTCAGCTTGGTGTGCCCTCCATCAGGACAACATGCCTCACACTGCGTGTGGCCTCGGGCCAAAGCACAGCAGTCCAGCTACGTCTGACTGCTCAGTCCCTCTCTGAGGGGCGGTTAGGGCAGCAGAGGGAGAAGAGAGGAGGGTGGACATCACCTTGGTTTCTCCTGTGCTTTACTCATTGATTTTTTGGAAAAGATGTACTTATTTATTTGAAAGGCAGAGTGATAGAAAGAGGGAGACAGAGATTTTCCATCTGCTGGTTCACTCAAAATGTCATGCAAGCAGCTAGGATCCTGGAATTCCACCTGGATCTCCATGTGTGTGGAAAGGGCCCAAGTATTGGGAATATCTTTTCTGTCTTCCCATGCACATTAGCAGATAGCTGGAACAGAAGCAGAGGGGCTGGGACTCTATGCAGCTTTCCAACATGGGATGCCTGGTATTGCAAGCAGCTGCATAATTCAGTGCACAAGTATGCTGGCCCACATTAATGATGTTTTCTTTTCTTTTTTTTAACGATTTATTTTATTTATCTGAAATATGGAGTTACAGATAGATGTAGAGACAGAGAGGTCTTCCATCCGCTGGTTAACTCCCCAGATGGCCACAATGGCTGGAGCTGTGCCAATCTGAAGCCAGGAGCCAGGAGCTTCTTCCAGGTCTCCCACATGGGTGCAGGTGCCCAAGGACTTGGGCCATCTTCTACTGATTTCCCAGGCCACAGCAGTGACCTGGATCAGAAAAGGAGCAGCCGAGACTAGAACTGGCACCCCTATGGAAAACTGGTGCTTCAGACCAGGGCTTTAACCTGCTGTGCACAGCACTGTCCCAATGATTTTTTTTTTCACTAGAAACATAGACCATGAATGATTTCAGTTGGAGAGACTTACATTGGTATTGTGGAGAGATTAGAGTAGATATATTTACAAAGATCCCTAGAAATTGTATGGGCACGGTAGTTAGGGAGTACAAGAAATGAGTTTTCCAATGGTTGTATGCTTTTCCCTTACTTCCTCCTGAAGATTCCCTCCCCTTTCTCCTATCAGTATCCACTGGCTCCATGATGAATCTCCTGGTCTCCATCTCAATACAAGAACAAAGTACCCTGATCAGGGCACTTAACACAATTTGTCATTCTGCAATTTCCTTGGTTTTGTGCATTTTGTTTCTCTCCCCTCATGAGCAGAAAACCTTATGACTGCTCTCACTCTGAAATTCCACTCATTGTTTTCTCTTTGGTATCTGCAGTCACTCCTGCTTGTAGCAGATCCTCAGAATATCTGATGGGCAAATGTACAGCATGAATAAACACTGGGAAGGTATGAGGGCAGGGGAATTGTGTAAAACCTTTATCCTGACAGTCCCTGGTCCAACTACAAAGGATGAACTCGCTGGCCTTAACTTTGCATCAGTCCATGAGAGAGGTAGATTGCCCTGTAGTGGGGAGCGAGGGAATCGTGTATCCAAATGTATTCCTCACGGAGTGCTTCACCATAGGATATCTCAGTATAATCCCTCATATAATCCCGACTCTATGGAAAGTCTCCTGTGCCCTGGGATGGAAGTAATGATGCTCCCACCTGCTGTGTGACTTGAAACTGGTTATTGACCCTTGCTGAGCCTCTGTGACCAAACAGGTGAAGACAAGGACTTGCTCAGGTCTAACTGAGGTCCAGTTGCCCTACCTGCCTGGATCCCACCCCTGAAATCTTGGCTCTCCATCTCCTCCTGCAAGGTCAACTCAAGGCACTTTGAGTCCAAGCCCCATTTTCCATTCTCTTCACAGCCCTCCAAGCTCTCTAGACTCAGATGTGAGAGCAGAGGAACCATAGAGTCTAAGGTCCAGTTTCACATCAGAAGCAGGACTCAAGTTAAAATGCCTCCACAATGTAAATGTTGAGGGGGTATGTTGACCAAGTCGGGGGCTTGGAATATGAAATAGGGCCAGAGATGGATTATAAGTCTTCCCCCACCACTTGCACAGTTCAGCTCCTGCCAGGCCCAGTACAAGAGCTTAACTTAGTGAATTTGGTGAAAATAACTGTGGCAAGGCCCAAATACCAGAGCAACTATGTTTGCCAGAACTCCTCTGAAAGCCCCTCCACGGCCCCTTCTCCCGTGGCTCTGCCGCAAGTGAGTCACCAGGACCTCAGCCTCTGAGGGGGCCTCTCCCTGAGTCCTTTAACCCTTGAGAAGCTCTAGAAGGCCCCCTCGACCTCCAGGCCCTCAGTACAGCACAAGCTCCACACCTGGGATGACGAGAACTGGAACGAGAGAGTCCTACAAGCTGCCCCCTCTGCTGTTCTCAAGCTATTTGCCATGACTGCTGGGACAGATGTACCTCCTACACCCTTACAACTGCAGGCTGCTGGGATGTTAAGTCAGACTGGAGAAGAGAGACTGGGGATCACATCGTCTTAGGTGTTCTTCTTCCCTGAGAAAATCTCTGTGCTACTTACTGTGAAACTGGTCATATTGACCATCCGTTCTTTGCAGTGCTATATTGGGAAAGGAAGACCCATTGCATGCAATAAAAATTGCATGGGAATCATTTTTTGTTTCCTCCAGCAAAAATAAACTGAGGGTTCCTTCACTTGTACTCCCTGTGCCAAGACCTAAAATACAGAATAAGATAATAGAAGGCTTGGTATTTGAAATTCTTGGGAGCCATACAGACCCTGCAGCCAGAGTAATTCTTAGATGTGTCAAGCAACTCAGGCCACTCATAGAGGTGTCCTGGTAGGGCAGTGGCCAGGGCCTACAGGTAGTGCTGTGCCATAGGAAGAGAAAGAATCTGGCAGTGGGTGCATCTGCAGGCATGGCCTGAGAAGTCCACCACCACCAAGGCTTTGATTGGAGTTGTGTGTTGGAGTGGGCAGGAGACCAAGAACAGCTCCTTCCAGATGGCCTTTGAAGTCAGGAGCTCTGATGCAGAACAGACTGGGTTCTCTTGGACAGGCAAGCAGTTCAACTATGGTTCACTGAGATAGGGTAAGAGCTGGGCCTGTGCAGCCCAGAATACCTGAAAGCCAGAGACACATAAGAGGACTGCAGAGATCCCAGGAGGGCACTCTGCTGAAAAGGCTCGGGGTTCTCTTCTTCTGCCTTGCCCCTGTCTGCAGACTCCTCTTCTCAGGGATTTTCTGGGCATTTCAGAGTGCCATTCTGCGTTGCAAACCCCTAGACACAAGTCGTTCTCTCAGAAGAACACCTATAGGGACTGGTGCAGAAGTGTGAAAAGGGTGCCTATTCCCAGACCAAGCCCAGAGACAAGCACAATGGCCTAGATTTGGAACACAGAACACATCCTGCCAGCCCCTCTTTGCTTTCCCAAAGGCCTGATCCTGAGGAATCTCACACAACCCTGTCTTGGGAGGACAGAAATGCAACTCTAACTCTCCCCACCGCAAGTGACTGGAAGAGGGCACCCGTGTCAGAGACTGACCTATCACCAAGAATCACAAGTCTTAAATCCTCCATGAGCACATCTGTCAACATTGCCCTGTTTTCTCATTCTCCCAGGCTTCACTTCATGATTCAATGACAACTCTTGGTTTATTCTTTGGTCTATTTTCTGAACTTTTTTCCCTACTGGATCTGTTCTCTCTAATTAATCATATGCTTCTCCCAACTGAACTCAGTGCCACAAATGTGGGGTTAATGAGTTTCTACGCCTCTGCTTAGTTTGAGCCAGAGAGAACAATTTCTAGAATGCAAATTGTTCCTATAATTACAACATGTTCCTACGCTTTCTTATGTTCTAGCTAAAAAGTCAGGAGAGTCTGATAGTCATTATGCCATGAATCATAGCAGCACCAATGCCTACCTTTCTGATTGTCACTGGACAATAAGGAAACATTTTGCTCCCTCTCTTATCTCAAAGACTGTACTTAAAAATATCAAAGCTTTCAAATGTGGTTCCAAAAAATTATCAGTTTCAGAATTTCTGCCAGTTCTAATCTTTATAATCCCATGGATGGGCAATCACGGAACAAAAATTCTTGCTTGGAAAACCAAAAAGATTTCGCTATATTTTTCTAAAAATCTGACACCAGTGCATCACCTACAGCGGGGAGATTGAATATGGTAGGGCCTACTATCATCATGCATAGTAAGATGCACTGCTGCCTTTATGTGTGGTAGAAATTTGTGCAGATCATGTGGTATTTAAAAATAGGGATCCCTCCTTAATTTTGATTTAAACCGTTTGAACTGTTTCTGAGAAACAATTTTTAGAAGGTGGTAAGCTTCCTCTCTCTCTCTGTGTTTGTGTGTGTGTGTGTATGTGTGACTACAAGGGTATATGCATACCATTGTTCCCTGAACTGGGAAGATTGAGGAGAGACATGTGCACTACAATGATGAGTGATGATTTTAAGAGAAGAGGCCTTGGCACATGAACACACCACCCCTGCACTGTCTGAATATGTCTCACCATTCTCTGCTAGCCTGTAGGGTTTCAGATGAGAAGTCAGCTGTGAGTCTAATTGGAGATTCTCTGAAAGTAATATGGTGTTTCTCTTGTGCACATTTTAGGAACTTTTCTTTATGTTTTACTGTAGAGAGTTTGACTACAATGTGTTGTGGTGAAGATCTTTTCTGGTTGTGTTTTTAGGAGTTCTATGTGCTTTCTGTACTTGCACATTCCTTTCTTTCTCCAAATTAGAGAAGTTTTCTGTAATTATTTTTATTTTTTTTTTTACTTATTTTATTTTTGACAGGCAGAGTGGATAGTGAGAGAGAGAGACAGAGAGAAAGGTCTTCCTTTTCCGTTGGTTCACCCCCCAGTGGCTGCTACAGCCGGTGTGCTGCGGCCGGCACACCACACCAATCTGAAGCCAGGAGCCAGGTGCTTCCTCCTGGTCTCCCATGCGGGTGCAGGGCCCAAGCACTTGGGCCATCCACCATAGCACTACCAGGCCATACCAGAGCTGGACTGGAAGAGGGGCAACCAGGACAGAATCTGGCGCCCCAACCGGGACTAGAAACCAGTGTGCCGGCACCGGAGGCGGAGGATTAGCCTATTGAGCCATGGCGCCAGCCTGTAATTATTTTTCTAAACAGGCCTTCTAATCATTTCTCTCTTCCATGTCTTCAGGAACTCCGAAGATCCATTGTTGGGTCATTTGCTAGTATCCCATAAATCTCCAATACTGTCATAAATCTCCACTACCGCTTTTTATCTTTCGAATTTCTTCTTCTTTTTTTTTTTTGTCTGACTGTAAAATTTCCAGATATTTGTCTTCTAACTTGGTAATTCTTTCTTCTGTCTCACTAAGTGTGTTGTTAAGGCTTTCTACCACATTTTTTATTTGCTCTATTGAATTCTTCATTTCCAATATTTCATTTTGATTTCTCTTTAAAATCTCAATTTCATGGGAAAAATTTTCCTTCCTGTCACGAACGGATTTCTTTAGTTCACGGATTTGCTTCTGATTACTTCTAAGTAATCCTACAATCAATTTTTTGAATTCCTTTTCTGGAATTTCTTCAGTCCATTCATCTTGACATTCTAGTATCAAAGTGTTATGTTCTTTTGGGGGCATCATGTTGTCTTCCTTACTCTCATTTCTTGAATTGCTGCATTTATTATTGTGCATTTGTGGAGATACTAGTTGGGTATTTTTTCCCTGTGATGGCTTTTATCTTTGAGTATGCCTCTGTGACTTAGTGGAGTGTCTGTTCTTTCCGTGAGTACCCAGAGGCATGTGCTGGATTTGGCCAAGGAGTTCTGTTCCGTGCTCCAGGGTGAGGAGAGGGTCCAAGGTGACATCCAAGTTTGGTGTGGTAAAACTCTTGCTTTAAAAAATAAGAAGGGAGATTTGTTCTGCTCTGCTGACAACATGCTCACCCCTTCTCCTCAAAGTAGACCAAAGCCTGGGCACTAGCCTCAGTGGGTACAATATTCACCAGCACGGCCGCAATAATCACACAAAGGATCCATGCAGTCCTCAGTGTGAACACAGAACCCACAGCAATGACCCTCACCAGGGAATCAAGGAATGTCAAGCACATGGAGCTGCCCAAAGTGACTGCCCAAAGTCCCAGCTATACCCTGCAACCTTCCACATAGCCACAGCGTTTTCACAGTCCTCTCTCTATTCTCCAAGCCAGACTCAGGTGTATCCTCTCAGCTAGTTGCTGGACACATGGACACGAGCTGGAACAGCTGTTACATATGTCCAATATGGTGCCTACTCTCTCTTGGCTAGCTAAAGGATGCTGGTGCTGGGTGGTAAGGGAGAGAGAAATGTGTACTCTTTTTTTGCCTCTAGTTTGGCAGGTGCACTGTCCCCCAAAGGGCTCAAAGTCATATTCACACCAGGATCTTCCCACAGCTTTATTCCCAGTGGCTTGGGTTGCTGCAATCTTGTCCCACTTCACTCTAAAAAGCTGGTACTGAGGCTCTCATCAACTGGAGTCCTGAGTTGTGCACATCCACATAGATCCACATGGTCCCTCTAATTTGCATGGAATTTCCTCTGGAGTTTTCACCCTAACACTTTCCTGAGACCACACTCTCTCACTTTTTTTAAACTATCATCCCCTAGACTAGTGCAGTAAGCTCCCTCCCTATTCTGCCATCTTTGCAATGATTATTTAGAATAGTGACAATGATAAGAAAGTGTTTCATATATGCTTATGGATATTATTAGTAAGTTGAGAGTCAAAGAATTCCTGGAAGTGTCTAACATCAAATTAAACAGAGGCTGTATCAATTTGCTAGGTCTTTTATAACAAAATACCAGAAACAATAATGTATTTTCTCACAGTTCTGAAAGCTGGAAGTCCAAGATCAAGGTGCCAGCAGCTTTGGTTTCTCTTGAGACCTCTCTCCTTATTAAAGATGGACACCCTCTCACTGTATTCACAGGGTCTTTCATCTGTGCATGTGCACCTCTCTCTATCTCTTTTAAGGACACCAATCATGAGAGACTAAGGCCCACCTTTATTCCTCATTTAATCTTAATCAACTCTTTATAAGTTCCAACTCCAAATATAGTCATCTTTAAAATATTTGGGTTAGGAATTCAGCATATGAACTTGGAGAAACACAAGTTAGCCCATCACAGGGACTGATGGAGCTAAGATTAGCACAAAATATCAAGAACAGGGTAGGCATTGGGTTTAGCTTTTTTTAATCAATTTATTTCTTTGAAAGGTAGATTTACAGGATGCAGAGGCAGAGAGAGAGAGAGAGAGGTCTTCCATCCAATGATTCACTCCCTAGATGTCCGCAATGGCTGGATATGTGCCAATACAAAGCCAGGAGCTTCCTCCAGGACTCCTATGTTGGTGCAGGGGCCCAAGAGTTGGGCCATCTTTCACAGCTTTCCCAGACCATGGCAGAGAGCTAGATCAAAAGTGGAACATCTGGGACTCAAACTGGCACTCATATGAGATGCCAGCAATGCAGTTGGGAGCTTTATCAACTACACCACAGCGCCAGCCCAGGGTCTAGCCTTTAAATGCTGGTTAGGATGCCTGTGTCCCACATTGGAGCGTCTGGGTTAGATTCCCAGCTCCACCTCCTGATTCTAGCTCCAAGCCAGTGCACACCCTGGGAGGCAGCAATGACAGTTCAAGTTATTGGGTTCCTGTCACTCATGTAGGAGACCTGAATTGAGTTTCCAGTTTCTGCCTCCATTCCCTTAGCATTGTGGGTATTTACAGAGTGAACCAATGGGAGCTTTCTGTATCTATCTGACTTCATCTGTTTATCTCAAGCAATGAAGAATACAACTACACTTTAATACACACCCCCAGACACCCCTATAGCCTCTGCCTCTTTTCATGAATACTTATTTTTCCTTTCCCTGGCTTTAGAAGAACTTTCTCCTCATCTGCTTTTTGGAAAAATAACCAGCATCAAACTCTCCTGTTTATAATTCCTCAGTTGCAGCCAATATAATTCAAAATTTCCTGCCTGAGACACTGAAGGACTCACCTTGAGTCAATGGCTCATTCTGTGCAGCTCTGCTATGCCCCAAAGTTTCTCTCTCCTTTATTCCTTCTCCCTACCCCAGACACAGGGAAGTCCTATCCATGATCCAGGCTGTTTTAGACAGGTACTTGTAGGTGCTGTTTATGTCCATGGCTGGCTATGATGTGTCACTGCAAGGTATCTCTTGCAGCTCTTCCCAATGTAACAGTTCTCCTGTGGTGTACTCCCTGAAACTCTAGAATTCCAACCCTTTATCCTTGTACATAGTCACAAAGACTACTTTGTGAAAACTTCAATAAGGTGTGTACCTTTTCATCAAAGAATTGGTCCTCAGGACATTGTAGGATCATATTAGCCAGAATAACTATAGAATCTTTATCTGTTCTCCCTTCCTGGAGGAAGGACTATGAAGTATATACTGTTTTCGAAAAAGGCCTACGGTAGTAACTTGTTGATCACGGGTAGGGTTTGGATCAATAGTTTGAATATCCTCCAAAGGCTCCTGGATAGGAAGTTTGACCTCCAAGGATTTAAGTTAATAATTAATGAATTAATGTGACTTGTTAGTTCATGAAGGATGGAGCTGCATGGAATTATAGTGTCTGAAGCTGGGTCTTGAAAAATACTAACTGATAGAATTAAAATGAGAGAACGATCCAACATGTGGAGCAGGATACACAGCAGACTCATAGAAAGGCAGATGTCCTAAACAGCACTCTGGCCTCAGAATTAGCCCTTAAGGCATGCGGATCTGGCTGAAGAGCCCATGAGAGTATTTTAGTCATGAAAAGTCAGGACACTCTGGCAAAAAAATATCTAAATGAAAAACCTCTGCGAGTGAGATCCCAGTGGAAAGAACGGGCCATCAAAGAAGAAGGTACCTTTCTCTGAAGGGAGCAGAGAACTTCCACTTTGACTAAGACCTTGTCTAAATAAGATCGGGGTTGGCTAACTCAAAAGGCTTCCATAGCCTTGACAACTCATGACTGGAGCCTAGGGTGATTACTGACGCCATAAACAAGAGTGTCAATTGTTAAATCAAAACAGGAGTTGAGTCACTGTGTACTTACTCTCCATGTGGGCTCTCTGTCCTTAATGTGTTGTGCAATGTGAATTAATGCTATAACTAGTACTCAAACTGTATTTTACACTTTGTGTTTCTATGTGGGTGCAAACTGTTGAAATATTTACTTAGTATATACTAAATTGATCTTCTGTATATAAAGAGAATTGAAAATGAATCTTGATGTGAATGGAATGGGAGAGGGAGCAGGAGATGGGAGGGTTTTGGGTGGGAGGAAATTTATTGGGTGAAAAAGCCACTGTAATCCAAAATCTGTACTTTGGAAATTTATATTTACTAAATAAAAGTTAAAAAAGAGAAATCAAAATGAAATGAATAATTAAATAGATCAAATGACAAACACATTTGAGAGCCTTAAAAACAGAATCAGTGAAGAAGAGAGAATATTGGACCTAGAAGACATAGCACAGGAAAATATACAGTCAAACTAAAGAAAAGAAGAGGAAATTAGAAATCTAAAGAATATGGTTGGGAATCTACAGGATACTATTTAAAAACCCAACATTCAGGTTCTAGGAGTTCCTGAAGGCACGGAGAGAGAGAAAGGATTAGAAGGCCTTTTTAGTGAGATACTAGCAGAGAACTTTCCGGGTTTGGAGAAGGACAGAGACATCCAAGTACAGGAAGCTGATAGAACCCCTAGTAAACATGACCAAAAGAGAACCTCACCACGACACATTCTAATCAAACTCACCACAGTGAAACATACAGAAAAGATACTAAAATGTGCAAGAGAGAAACGTCAGATTACTCTCAGAGGAGCTCCAATTAGACTCACAGCAGACTTCTCATCAGAAACACTACAGGCTAAGAGGGAATGGCGAGACATAGCCCAGGTACTGAGAGAGAAACACTGCCAGCCAGAATATTATATCCTGCTAAGCTCTCATTTGTGAATGAAGGTGAAATAAAGACCTTTCATAGCAAACAGAAATTGAAAGACTTTGCCGCCACTCGTCCGGCCCTGCAAAAGATACTTAAAGATGTGTTACACTCAGAAACACAGAAACATGGTCATCAATATGAAAGAAGGTAAAGGAAGAAAATCTCCTAGTAAAAGATCACAGGAAGTTCAAAGAAAATATCTTTGCGGAAATGGCAGGGCAAAGTTGCTACTTATCAATAGTCAACACTAAATGTAAATGGCCTCAACTCTCCAGTTAAAAGGCACAGACTGGCTGAATGGATTAAGGAACAAAACCCATCTATTTGTTGCTTACAAGAAACACATCTTTCCAACAAAGATGCATGCAGACTGAAGGTGAAAGGTTGGAAAAAGATATTCCATGCCAACAAAAATGAAAAAAGAGCTGCTACAGCCATATGAATATCAGACAAAATAAACTTTAACACAAAAACTGTTGAGAGACAAAGAGGGGCACTATATAATGATTAAGGGATCAATTCAACAGGTAGATGTAACTATTATAAACGTATATGCACCTAATTACAGGGCACCGGTCTATTTAAAAGATATGTTAAGGGACTTAAAGGGATACTTAGATTCTAATACAAGAGTACTGGGGGAATTCAGTACTCCACTCTCAGAAATAGACAGATCAACAGGACATAAGATCAACAAGGAAACAGCATATTTCATTGACACTATTGCCCAGGTGGATCTAACAGATATCCACAGAACTTTCAATCCTACATTTAAAGAATTTACATTCTTCTCAGCATGCATCGAACGTTCTCTAGGATTGACCACATACTAGGCCATAAAGCAAGTCTCAGCAAATTCAAAAGAATTAGAATCATACCATGCAGCTTCTCAGACCACAGCGGAATGAAGCTGGAAATTAGCAACTCAGGAAAACCTAGAAAGTATGCAAACACATGGAGACTGAACAACATGCTCCTGAATGAACACTGGGTCATAGAAAAAATCAAAAGAGAAATCAAAAACTTTCTGGAAGTAAATGAGGATAACAGCACAACATATCAAAACTTATGGGATATGGCAAAAGCAGTGTTAAGAGGAAAGTTTATAGCAATAGGTGCCTATATCAAGAAATTGGAAAGGTACCAAATAAATGAGCTTTCAGTGCATGTCAAGCACCTAGAAAAACTGCAGCAAACCAGACCCAAATCTAATAGGAGAAGAGAAATAATTAAAATCAGAGAAGAAATTAACAGGATTGAATCAAAAAAAATTACAAAAAATCAGCCAAGCGAAGAGCTGGTTTTTTGAAAAAATAAACAAAATTGACACCCCATTGGCCCAACTAACTAAAAAAAGAAAAGACCCAAATCAATAAAATCAGATGAAAAAGGAAACGTAACAACAGACACCACAGAAATAAAAAGAATCATCAGAAATTACTACAAGGACTTGTATGCCAGCAAACAGGAAAATCTATCAGAAATGGATAGATTCCTGGACACATGCAATCTACCAAAATTGAACCATGAAGACATAGAAAACCTAAATAGACCCATAACTGAAACAGAAATTGAAACAGTAATAAAGGCCCTCCTAACAAAGAAAAGCCCAGGACCAGATGGATTCACTGCTGAATTCTACCAGACATTCAAAGAAGAACTAACTCCAATTCTTCTCAAACTATTCAGAACAATCAAAAGAGAGGGAATACTCCCAAATTCTTTCTATGAAGCCAGCATCACCTTAATTCCTAAGCCTGAAAAAGATGCAGCATTGAAAGAAAGTTACAGACCAATATCCCTGATGAACATAGATGCAAAAATCCTCAATAAAATTCTGGCTAGTAGAATGCAACAACGCATCAGAAACATCATCCACCCAGACCAAGTGGAAGTCTCTTGAGTTCACAAACTCTGATCTTATTTTGACAAGGCCATAATCAAAGTGAAAGTTTTCTCCTCCCTTCATAGAAAGGTACCTCCTTCTTTGATGGCCCGTGCTTTCTGCTGGGATCTCACTCACAGAGATCTTTCATTTAGGTCATTTTTTGCCACAGTGTCTTGGCTTTCCTTGCCTAAAATACTCTCATGGGACTTTTATCCAGATACAAATGCCCTAAGGGCTGATTCCGAGGCCAGAGTGCTACTTAGGGCATTTGTCATTCTATGAGTCTGCTGTGTATTCCACGTCCCATGTTGGACTGTTCTCTCCTTTTTAATTCTATAAATAATTATTGCTGCTCCACTTCTAATCCAGCTCCCTGCTGATAGCCTTGGAAAAGCAGTGGAAGGTGGTCCAAGTACTAGGGTCTCTGCCACCCACATGGGATCATGAATGACACTCCTGTCTCCAGGCTTCTGCCTGGCCCACAGCCAGCCATTGTGGTCATCTGGAGAAGGAACCATCAGACCAAAGAGAGTACTGGGTATAAAATGCAGAATTACAAAGTGGTCAGAGAATAGCTCTCTGGGGTTATAAGATTAAGAGAAAGAAGAATGAATATATGTGAAATGTGCAGCAGTGGATGAGAAGGGTACGCAAAGGTCCAAAGGCAGCAGGACCAGGTCTGGAATGGAGATGACGGAGGAAATGAACAAAGAGTGAGGCTGGAGCTTAGTAGGAGAATGGGGAGAAGTTGGTAACTTTAGTTGCTGTGAAAACCTTAGAGAAAACATGGGAGTGAACACACTGACTGGGAGATGAGCGCAGTAGTCCAGGCAGCAGATGACGGCACTGGGAGGAGAATTCTAAAGCACATGCAGTAGATTGTGGATGCATAATTCATTATCTATCAGGAGAGAGAGAGGTTTATTCACAAGATTCCTGGGTTTCTGGTATATGCAACTTGGTAGAACTGTCACTGCTCACTTGGGGAAACATAGCTGAGGAATTTTGGAGGGGTGGCATAGAGAAGGAAGACTATAGTTCATCTAGAACAAATTACATTAAGGGTAGTAAGACATTAAATAAAAATGGTAAAAGTAGGCAGTAGTTACTTGACTATGTAGCTCAGGATATAAGCTGGTTTTGGAATACAAAAGTAGAGGGGAGTCAGCAGCATACAGATGGGATAGGATGGTACAGACATGAAAATGCAAATGTTCTTTCAGAGAAGAATTTATTTTTAAAAACATTTATTTATTTACTTATTTGTTTGTTTGAAAGGCAGAATTACACACAGAAAGAGAGAAACAAAGATCTTCCATCCACTGCTTCACTCCTCAAATGACCATCACAACTTGGATGGGGCAGGCCAAACCCAGGAGCCTGGCACTCCATTTAGGGTTCCCATGCTGTTGTTGATGCCAGGGCCCAAGAGTGTGGGCCATTTTCCACTGCTTTCCCAGGCACATGGGAGCTGGAGCAAAAGTGGAGCAGACTGAACAGGAATCTGCACCCATATGAGATGCACATGTAGCAGTGGGCAGTTTAACCTGCTGCGTCACAATGCTGGCCCTTAGAGGAAGAATTTAGATTTAAAAAATAGAACAGAATCTGGGTCAGTGCTGTGGCACAGGGGGTAAAGCTGCTGCCTGCAGTGCTGGCATCCCATCTGACCGCCAGTTCGAGACCTGGCTGCTCCACTTCTAATCCAGCTCTCTGATGTGGCCTGGAAAAACAGTAGAAGATGGCCCAAGTTCTTGGGCCTCTGTACCCACGTGGGAGATCTGGAAGGATCTCCTGGCTCCAGATCAGTGCAGCTCTGGCCGTTGCGGCCATCTGGAGAGTGAACCAGTAAATGAAAGACCTCTCTCTCTCTCTCTCTCTCTCTCTCTGCCTCTGCCTCTCTGTATCTCTGCCTTTCAAATAAATGGATAAATCTTAAAATAAATAAATAGATAATTTTTAAAAAATAGAAAAGAATTGATAGCTATGTCCTAAAGAATGCCAACATTTGGAGTTTGGATGAAAGAGATCAAGAAATATTGCATTTGTACTGCTTTCTAAATGATTAACTTTGACATTCCTACAAACATCTTTAATTTATTTCAGGATATTTTAAATTATTTTTACCAATGAAGATAGAATTTCATCAAATTCTAACTCACTTAAGCTAACATGGTTTGTTTTATTGTTGCAGTGGTTTAAGCTCAGCACAGCCAAGGAAACAACGGCAAGCCTGAAGATGCACCAGTAACAAATTCCATGACTGAAATAAAAAGAGAAAATGAAAAGACATAACAGACTATCTGAAACCTGTAGGGCATACATACATTTAAAACATACATCCTGGTAGTGTCATAGGAGAAGAAACAAAGGAGCAGGGAAATTATTCAGAATAAGGATGACTGAGAATTTTCTGAAATTAATTATTGACATCAAGCCACAGACCCAAGGAGTTTAGAGAATTACCAAGGGATTTCCTAGATGAAAGAATAGGGAGGGAGCCCACTGCTGTAGACTTGGGAAAGATAAAAAAAAAGAAAGTGGAAAGATTGTGTACTAAGGGGATAGTTAAGGGGGAATGGCAGCGGAAATTCCGTGGAAGGATGAGGAATGCTGTGGATCTTCGTGGAGAGTGTGGATATGGAATACGAGCATGGCCATGATGCAGGACCTCAGCAGCTGAGAGCCTGAGAGAGTACCAGCTTTGGGGAGTGAGGTGAGATCAGACTGCAGCAGCTGGGGTCACTGGTGATAGGGACAGAGGAGAGCCTGCCATGAGTCTGGTCTGGAGCCCTGTGGGAGACAATACCTGCTACCCTAGTAAAGGGGGCATGTTTTCTCTTTCCATCCCCCCCAAAAACAGGGCCCAGCAACCAGTTGAGAGAGGGAAGGTGCCATTTTTGACATACACTACAGCTTTTTCCAGCTCTTGTACACATACCCAGCAACTGGCAAAGACGAGACACTATCCTGTCAGCAGCTGTGGCAGCAGCTCAGGTGTGTGCACCCAGAAACCAGTGGAGAGAACCACCATTGTGAAATGAGATGGGGCTGCAACCCTACATATCCTTTGCATGCATGCAATCCAGGGATTTTCCCAAAGGAGAAAATACGCATTCCCCATTGACTTTGAGTCTGGCTGGAAGAATTGTCAGGAGAAACAAAGGAACAGGGAAATTATTCAGAATAAGGATGACTATGAGGTACCCCCAGCACCTAAATGTATTATGTGCCCCAGGGCTCAAACAGCTTATTTGGAGCCCCAACAGGCAGAAGGATCTGGGAACTTCTCTGCCTCTCTGTGGATGAGACAGTCCCTCTGTGGATGGGACAGTCTACTGGGGTGAAATGGATCCTAAGAACCCCATAGTGTGGGAGCCTTGTGTGCTGAGACTGAGAATCTGTGACTGCACGAGACGGTGAGGGTGGAGCCTTGTCTCTGGACAATCATTGTAAGTGGTTCCACACACGCTCAGAACCCCCTGAATGCCTGAGTGGGTCACTAAGAGGCAGTCCATGATCACACAGAGGACTGCGCAGATCCTTTGTGTGGTTCTTCTGGCAGCAGGGATGAGCATTACACCCACTGCCGGCTAACACCTGGGCCTTGATCACCTTGGAAGAGATGAGGGGAGGGTGTAGCCATGCAACAGAGTGGATCAACCCCTCTTTGCTGATAAAAAAAAGAGGAGACATGGCACAACCAACTTTGGTGTTATCACCCTGTGTCCCCCACTCTGGAGCACGAATCAGAGTTCCCTGGCCACACATAGTACATGCCTCTGGGTATTCACTGAAATACTACACACTCCACTAAACCACAGAGGCATAGTCCAGACATAAAAGCCATTAGAGGAAAAAAAAAAGAAATATTTCTAAAATTGTCTAAAAATAAATGCAGGATTAAAGAAAAAAGAATAAGCACAGGGCAATCAATGCCAAAATTGACAAATGGGATTACTTCAAGCTGAGAAACTTCTGCATAGCAAAATAACACTCAGCAAAGTGAAGACACAACCCATGGAATAGGAGGAAATATTTGCAAACTACGCAACTGATAAAGGTTAATATCCAGACTGTAAAAGAACTAAGAAAAGACCTTTCATAGCAAACAGAAATTGAAAGACTTTGCCGCCACTCGTCCGGCCCTGCAAAAGATACTTAAAGATGTGCTACACTCAGAAACACAGAAACACGGCCATCAATATGAAAGAAGGTAAAGGAAGAACACCTACCAGTAAAAGAGCATGGGAAGCTCAAAGCATATACTAGAAAATATCTCCGGGAAAATGGCAGGGCAAAGTCACTATGTATCAATAGTCACATTAAACGTTAATGAACTTAACTCTTCAGTTAAAAGATACCGATTGGCTGATTGGCTTAAGGAACAAAGCCCAACTATTTCTTGCCTACAAGAAACACATCTCTCATACAAAGATGCATGCAGACTGAAAGTGAAAGGTTGGAATAAGATATTCCATGCCAACAGAAACCAAAAAAAAAGCAGGTGTAGCCATATTAATATCAGACAAAATAAACTTTAACACAAAAACTGTTGAGAGACAAAGAGGGGCACTATATAATGATTAATGATTCCTGTTCAATTCAACAGGAAGACGTTAACTATTATAAATGTATATGCACCTAATTACAGGGCACAGGTCTATTTAAAAGATATGTTAAGGGACTTAAAGGGATACTTAGATTCCAATACAATAGTACTGGGGGACTTCAATACTCCACTCTCAGAAATAGACAGATCATCCGGACAGAAGATCAACAAGGAAACAGCATATCTCATCGACACTATTGCCCAAATGGATCTAACAGATATCTACAGAACTTTCAATCCTACATCTAAAGACTTTACATTCTTCTCAGTAGTGCATGGAACCTTCTCCAGGATTGACCTCACAATAGGCCATAAAGCAAGTCTCAGCAAATTTAAAAGAATTAGAATCATACCATGCAGCTTCTCAGACCACGGCAGAATGAAGCTGGAAATTAGCAACTCAGGAAAACCTAGAAAGTGTGCAAACACATGGAGACTGAACAACATGCTCCTGAATGAACACTGGGTCATTCAAGAAATCAAAAGAGAAATCAAAAACTTTCTGAAGTAAATGAGGATAACAGCACAACATATCAAAACTTATGGGATACAGCAAAAGCAGTATTGAGAGGCAAGTTTATAGCAATAGGTGCCTATATCAAGAAATTGGAAAGGTACCAAATAAATGAGCTTTCAGTGCATGTCAAGCACCTAGAAAAACTGCAGCAAACCAGACCCAAATCTAATAGGAGAAGAGAAATAATTAAAATCAGAGAAGAAATTAACAGGATTGAATAAAAAAAAATTACAAAAAATCAGCCAAGCGAGGAGCTGGTTTTTTGAAAAAATAAACAAAATTAACACCCCATTGGCCCAACTAACTAAAAAAAGAAAAGACCCAAATCAATAAAATCAGAGATGAAAAAGGAAATGTAACAACAGACACCACAGAAATAAAAAGAATCATCAGAAATTACTACAAGGACTTGTATGCCAGCAAACAGGAAAATCTATCAGAAATGGATAGATTCCTGGACACATGCAATCTACCAAAATTGAACCATGAAGACATAGAAAACCTAAATAGACCCATAACTGAAACAGAAATTGAAACAGTAATAAAGGCCCTCCTAACAAAGAAAAGCCCAGGACCAGATTGATTCACAGCTGAATTCTACCCTGAATTCTACCCTGAATTCTACCAGACATTTAAAGAAGAACTAATCCCATTTCTTCTCAAACTATTCAGAACAATCGAAAAAGAGGGAATGCTCCCAAATTCTTTCTATGAAGCCAGCATCACCTTAATCCCTAAGCCAGAGAAAGATGCAGCACTGAAAGAAAATTATAGACCAATATCCCTGATGAACATAGACGCAAAAATCCTCAATAAAATTCCCGCCCAGAGAATACAACAACACATCAGAAAAATCATCCACCCAGACCAAGTGGGATTTATCCCTGGTATGCAGGGATGGTTCAACATTCGCAAATCAATCAATGTGATACACTACATTAACAGACTGCAGAAGAAAAACCATATGATTATCTCAATAGATGCAGAGGAAGCATTTGATAAAATTCAACACCCTTTCATGATGAAAACTCTAAGCAAACTGGGTATAGAAGGAACATTCCTCAATATAATCAAAGCAATTTATGGAAAACCCACGGCCAGCATCCTATTGAATGGGGAAAAGTTGGAAGCATTTCCACTGAGATCTGGCACCAGACAGGGATGCCCACTCTCACCACTGCTATTTAACAAAGTTCTGGAAGTTTTAGCCAGAGCCATCAGATAAGAAAAAGAAATTAAAGGAATACAAATCAAGAAGGAAGAAGTCAAACTATCCCTCTTTGCAGATGATATGATTCTTTACTTAGAGGATCCAAAGAACTCCACTAAGAGACTACTGGAACTCATAGAGGAGTTTGGCAAAGTGGCAGGATATAAAATCAATGCACAAAAATCAACAGCCTTTGTATACACAGACAATGCCACAGCTGAGAAAGAACTGCTAAGATCAATCCCATTCACAATAGTTACAAAAACAATCAAATACCTTGGAATAAACTCAACCAAGGACGTTAAAGATCTCTACGATGAGAATTACAAAATCTTAAAGAAATAAATAGAAGAGGATACAAAAAAATGGAAAAATCTTCCATGTTCATGGATTGTAAGAATCAACATCATCAAAATGTTGATTCTCCCATAAGCAATTTATAGATTCAATGCAATTCCAATCAAGATACCAAAGACATTCTTCTCTGATCTAGAAAAAATGATGCTGAAATTCATATGGAGGCACAAGAGACCTCGAATAGCTAAAGCAATCTTGTACAACAAAAACAAAGCCGGAGGCATCACAATACCAGATTTCAGGACATACAACAGGGCAGTTGTAATCAAAACAGCATGGTACTGGTACAGAAACAGATGGATAGACCAATGGAACAGAATAGAAACACCAGAAATCAACCCAAACATCTACAGCCAACTTATATGTGACCAAGGATCCAAAACCAATTCCTGGAGCAAGGACAGTCTATTCAATAAATGGTGCTGGGAAAACTGGATTTCCATGTACAGAAGCATGAAGCAAGAACCCTACCTTACACCTTACACAAAAATCCACTCAACATGGATTAAAGACCTAAATCTACGACCTGACTCCGACAAGTTATTAGAGAACATTGGAGAAACCCTTCAAGATATTGGCACAGGCAAAGAGTTTCTGGAAAAGACACAGGAGGCACAGGCAGTCAAAGCCAAAATCAACTATTGGGATTGCATCAAATTGAGAAGTTTCTGTACTGCAAAAGAAACAGTCAGGAGAGTGAAGAGACAACAGACAGAATGGGAAAAAATATTTGCAAACTATGCAACAGATAAAGGGTTAATAACCAGAATCTACAAAGAGATCAAGAAACTCCACAAAAACAAAACCAACAACCCACTTAAGAGATGGGCCAAGGACCTCAAGAGACATTTTTCAAAAGAGGAAATCCAAATGGCCAACAGGCACATGAAAAAATGTTCAAGGTCACTAGCAATCAGGGAAATGCAAATCAAAACCACAATGAGGTTTCACCTCACCCCGGTTAGAATGGCTCACATACAGAAATCTACCAACAACAGATGCTGGCGAGGATGTGGGGAAAAAGGGATACTAACCCACTGTTGGTGGGAATGCAAACTGGTCAAGCCACTATGGAAATCAGTCTGGAGATTCCTCAGAAACCTGAAGATAACCCTACCGTTCGACCCAGCCATCCCACTCCTTGGAATTTACCCAAAGGAATTTAAATTGGCAAACAAAAAAGCGGTCTGCACCCTAATGTTTATTGCAGCTCTATTCACAATAGCCAAGACCTGGAACCAACCTAAATGCCCATCAATGGTAGACTTGATAAAGAAATTATTAGATATGTACTCTTTAGAATACTATACTGCAGTAAAAAACAATGAAATCCAGTCATTTGCAACAAAATGGAGGAATCTGGAACACATCATGCTGAGTGAAATAAGCCAGTCCCAAAGGGACAAATATCATATGTTCTCCCTGATTGGTGACAACTGACTGAACACCAAAAAGGAAACCTGTTGAAGTGAAATGGACACTATGAGAAACGGTGACTTGATCAGCATAGCCCTGACTGTTAATGAACAACTTAATACATTATCCCTCTTAGTATTTTTTTGTCTGTTCTACTTAATACTACTGGTTTAATTCTGTAATTAATACACAGTTATTCTTAAGTGTTGAAATTTAACTGAAATGTGATCCCTGATAAACATAAGAGTGGGAATAAGAGAGGGAAGAGATGTACAATTTGGGACATGCTCAAGCTGACTTGCCCCAAATGGTAGAGTTAGAAACATACCAGGGGATTCCAATTCAATCCCATCAAGGTGGCATGTACCAATGCCATCTCACTATTCCAAGTGATCAGTTTCAGTTCACAATTGATCATAATGAAAGGACTAAGAGTCAAAGGGATCACATAAACAAGTCTAGTACCTGCTAATACTAACTGATAGAATAAATAAAAGGGAGAGTGATCCAACATGGGAAGCAAGATACACAGCAGACTCATAGAATGGTGGATGTCCAAACAGCACTCTGGCCTCAGAATCAGCCCTAAAGGCACTCGGATCTGGCTGAAAAGCCCATGAGAGTATTTCAGGCATGGAAAGCCAAGACACTCTGGCAAAACAAAAAGACCTAAATGAGAGATCTCTGTGAGTGAGATCCCAGTGGAAAGAATAGGTCATCAAAGAAGGAGAGAACCTCCACTTTGACTATGACCTTGTCTAAACAAGATAAGAGTCAGAGAACTCAAAAGGCTTCCATAGCCTTGGAAACTCATGACTGGAGCATAGGGAGATTACTGATGCCATAAACAGGAGTGTCAATTTGTAAAGTCAACAACAGGAGTCACTGTGCACTTACTCCTCATGTAGGATCTCTGTCCTTAATGTGCTGTACACTGAGATTTAATGCTATAACGAGTACTCAAACAGTATATTTCACTTTGTGTTTCTATGTGGGTGCAAACTGTTGAAATCTTTACTTAATGTATACTAAACTGATCTTCTGTATATATAGAAAATTGAAAATGAATTGTGATATGAATGGAAGGGGAGAGAGAGCGGGAAATGTGAGGGTTGCAGGTGGGAGGGAAGTCATCGGGGGGTGGGGACAAGCCAATGTAGTCCATAAGCTGTACTTTGGAAAACTATATTCATTAAATAAAAGTTTAAAAAAAAAGAACTAAGAAAATTCAACAACAACAAAATAAATAATCCAGTTAAGAAGTGGTAAAAAGAATGAACAGTAATTTTTCAAAGAGGAAATTCAAATGGCCAACAGACATGTGAAAAAAGTTCAGGATCAGTAGCCATTAGCAAAATTAAATCCAAATCACAATAGTTTCACCTCATCACAGTTAGAATGGTTCTCATACAGAAATCAACAAACAACAAATGCTGATGAGGATGTAGGGAAAAAGGTACTCTAATCCACTGTTAGTGGATATATATTATATTATATAATATATTATATCATATATATTATATTATTTATATTATATTATATATTATATATTCATATAATATTATATTATTTATTATAATTTATAGTATAAATAATATACAATAAAATATATACTTCATAATACATACTACCATATATTATATAATTTATTATATAAAATATCATTAAATATTATTAATATTACATTAATATTATTATTAAAATATTAAATATATATGCTATATTGTATATAACATACAATGCATTCTATATTATATAATATATATTATATATTATACATTATGCTATATATTATGTTATATATTCTATATTATATAATATACTATATCATATATAGTATATATTATATGCTATATAATATATACATATCTATATTATATAACATATAAAATACTATATGATATACAATATATTATATATTATGTATTATATACACTATGTATTATAGATTATATATGTGTTATGTATATATAATATTTATAATATATAATATATATTTATACATTATAAAATATTGTATATGATATTTGTATATTATATACATTAATATATTGTATTGTATATCATATATTATGCATTATGATATACACGTGTATATATATTATATATTATAATATTTATTATGTATTATATTATTCTATTATGTTATATAATTTTATATATTATACTACAATATATAATATACACATATATGCAATATATTATATATACAATATATTATATATAAAATAATATATATAATAATGTGTATTATATATTATTCATTATATAATTTATTTTATGGTTCATATTATACATTATTATGTGTCATATGTTATATAATATATATAACATTATATAATACATAGCATTATATATAATGTAATGATATATATAAATAACTATAATTATACAATAAATAATATATATTATGTATAGTATATATATATCTACTACATATAGTATAAAATACTACACAGTGGTTTAAAAAAATGATACCCTGTCATTTGAAAGAAACTGGATGCAACTGGAAACCATTATACATAGCAATGTAAGCCAGTCTCAAAAAGACAACAACCGGCCTGCGCCACGGCTCACTTGGCTAATCCCCCGCGTGCAGCGCCGACACCCCAGGTTCTAGTCCTGGTTGGGGTGCCGGATTCTGTCCCCATTGCTCCTCTTCCACGCCAGCTCTCTGCTGTGGCCCGGGAGTGCAGTGGAGGGTGGCCCAGGTGCTTGGGCCCTGCACAAGCATGGGAGACCAGGAGAAGCACCTGGCTCCTGGCTTCAGATAGGTGCAGTGCACCGGCTGTAGCGGCCATTTGGGGGCTGAACCAACGGAAGGAAGACCTTTCTCTCTCTCTCTCTCTGTCTCTCTCTCTGTCTAACTCTGCCTGTCAAAAAAAAAAAAAAAAAAAGACAACAATCGTAGGTTTTCCCTGAACTGTGGTAACTAGTAGAGTACCTAAAAGGTAATCTATGGAGGTGAAATTAACACTTTGAGACGCTATCAATTTTAGCAACTCTTCTTTCAACTGTGAGGAACATGGTTTTTTTATTCCTTCAAACTATATTGAACTCTTTACTTAGTGTAAGAATAAACTTATGAGTAAAAAGTTAACTGAAAATAGATCTTTGCAAAACACAATTGGAACAGGAAAATGAGGAAGAAGAGAGGGAGCATGGGTAGGAAGAAAGGTAGAGTGGCAGGTAATACTATGTAACTGAATACATACTTTCTGAAGCACATGAATTTGTATACATCAAATAAAATTTTTAAAATTTTAAAAATAAAAAGGGGGATGACAGAAAGAAGAAATCAGAGATTGCCAGCAAATCATGAAGTGAAGCCTGGGAGAATGAGAAAACAGGGCAATGTTGACAGATGTGCTCATGGAAGATTTAAGACTTGTGATTCTTGGTGATAGGTCAGTCTCTGACACGGGTGCCCTCTTCCAGTCACTTGCGGTGGGGAGAGTTAGAGTTGCATTTCTGTCCTCCCAAGACAGGGTTGTGTGAGATTCCTCAGGATCAGGCCTTTGGGAAAGCAAAGAGGGGCTGGCAGGATGTGTTCTGTGTTCCAAATCTAGGCCATTGTGCTTGTCTCTGGGCTTGGTCTGGGAATAGGCACCCTTTTCACACTTCTGCACCAGTCCCTATAGGTGTTCTTCTGAGAGAACGACTTGTGTCTAGGGGTTTGCAACGCAGAATGGCACTCTGAAATGCCCAGAAAATCCCTGAGAAGAGGAGTCTGCAGACAGGGGCAAGGCAGAAGAAGAGAACCCCGAGCCTTTTCAGCAGAGTGCCCTCCTGGGATCTCTGCAGTCCTCTTATGTGTCTCTGGCTTTCAGGTATTCTGGGCTGCACAGGCCCAGCTCTTACCCTATCTCAGTGAACCATAGTTGAACTGCTTGCCTGTCCAAGAGAACCCAGTCTGTTCTGCATCAGAGCTCCTGACTTCAAAGGCCATCTGGAAGGAGCTGTTCTTGGTCTCCTGCCCACTCCAACACACAACTCCAATCAAAGCCTTGGTGGTGGTGGACTTCTCAGGCCATGCCTGCAGATGCACCCACTGCCAGATTCTTTCTCTTCCTATGGCACAGCACTACCTGTAGGCCCTGGCCACTGCCCTACCAGGACACCTCTATGAGTGGCCTGAGTTGCTTGACACATCTAAGAATTACTCTGGCTGCAGGGTCTGTATGGCTCCCAAGAATTTCAAATACCAAGCCTTCTATTATCTTATTCTGTATTTTAGGTCTTGGCACAGGGAGTACAAGTGAAGGAACCCTCAGTTTATTTTTGCTGGAGGAAACAAAAAATGATTCCCATGCAATTTTTATTGCATGCAATGGGTCTTCCTTTCCCAATATAGCACTGCAAAGAACGGATGGTCAATATGACCAGTTTCACAGTAAGTAGCACAGAGATTTTCTCAGGGAAGAAGAACACCTAAGACGATGTGATCCCCAGTCTCTCTTCTCCAGTCTGACTTAACATCCCAGCAGCCTGCAGTTGTAAGGGTGTAGGAGGTACATCTGTCCCAGCAGTCATGGCAAATAGCTTGAGAACAGCAGAGGGGGCAGCTTGTAGGACTCTCTCGTTCCAGTTCTCGTCATCCCAGGTGTGGAGCTTGTGCTGTACTGAGGGCCTGGAGGTCGAGGGGGCCTTCTAGAGCTTCTCAAGGGTTAAAGGACTCAGGGAGAGGCCCCCTCAGAGGCTGAGGTCCTGGTGACTCACTTGCGGCAGAGCCACGGGAGAAGGGGCCGTGGAGGGGCTTTCAGAGGAGTTCTGGCAAACATAGTTGCTCTGGTATTTGGGCCTTGCCACAGTTATTTTCACCAAATTCACTAAGTTAAGCTCTTGTACTGGGCCTGGCAGGAGCTGAACTGTGCAAGTGGTGGGGGAAGACTTATAATCCATCTCTGGCCCTATTTCATATTCCAAGCCCCCGACTTGGTCAACATACCCCCTCAACATTTACATTGTGGAGGCATTTTAACTTGAGTCCTGCTTCTGATGTGAAACTGGACCTTAGACTCTATGGTTCCTCTGCTCTCACATCTGAGTCTAGAGAGCTTGGAGGGCTGTGAAGAGAATGGAAAATGGGGCTTGGACTCAAAGTGCCTTGAGTTGACCTTGCAGGAGGAGATGGAGAGCCAAGATTTCAGGGGTGGGATCCAGGCAGGTAGGGCAACTGGACCTCAGTTAGACCTGAGCAAGTCCTTGTCTTCACCTGTTTGGTCACAGAGGCTCAGCAAGGGTCAATAACCAGTTTCAAGTCACACAGCAGGTGGGAGCATCATTACTTCCATCCCAGGGCACAGGAGACTTTCCATAGAGTCGGGATTATATGAGGGATTATACTGAGATATCCTATGGTGAAGCACTCCGTGAGGAATACATTTGGATACACGATTCCCTCGCTCCCCACTACAGGGCAATCTACCTCTCTCATGGACTGATGCAAAGTTAAGGCCAGCGAGTTCATCCTTTGTAGTTGGACCAGGGACTGTCAGGATAAAGGTTTTACACAATTCCCCTGCCCTCATACCTTCCCAGTGTTTATTCATGCTGTACATTTGCCCATCAGATATTCTGAGGATCTGCTACAAGCAGGAGTGACTGCAGATACCAAAGAGAAAACAATGAGTGGAATTTCAGAGTGAGAGCAGTCATAAGGTTTTCTGCTCATGAGGGGAGAGAAACAAAATGCACAAAACCAAGGAAATTGCAGAATGACAAATTGTGTTAAGTGCCCTGATCAGGGTACTTTGTTCTTGTATTGAGATGGAGACCAGGAGATTCATCATGGAGCCAGTGGATACTGATAGGAGAAAGGGGAGGGAATCTTCAGGAGGAAGTAAGGGAAAAGCATACAACCATTGGAAAACTCATTTCTTGTACTCCCTAACTACCGTGCCCATACAATTTCTAGGGATCTTTGTAAATATATCTACTCTAATCTCTCCACAATACCAATGTAAGTCTCTCCAACTGAAATCATTCATGGTCTATGTTTCTAGTGAAAAAAAAAATCATTGGGACAGTGCTGTGCACAGCAGGTTAAAGCCCTGGTCTGAAGCACCAGTTTTCCATAGGGGTGCCAGTTCTAGTCTCGGCTGCTCCTTTTCTGATCCAGGTCACTGCTGTGGCCTGGGAAATCAGTAGAAGATGGCCCAAGTCCTTGGGCACCTGCACCCATGTGGGAGACCTGGAAGAAGCTCCTGGCTCCTGGCTTCAGATTGGCACAGCTCCAGCCATTGTGGCCATCTGGGGAGTTAACCAGCGGATGGAAGACCTCTCTGTCTCTACATCTATCTGTAACTCCATATTTCAGATAAATAAAATAAATCGTTAAAAAAAAGAAAAGAAAACATCATTAATGTGGGCCAGCATACTTGTGCACTGAATTATGCAGCTGCTTGCAATACCAGGCATCCCATGTTGGAAAGCTGCATAGAGTCCCAGCCCCTCTGCTTCTGTTCCAGCTATCTGCTAATGTGCATGGGAAGACAGAAAAGATATTCCCAATACTTGGGCCCTTTCCACACACATGGAGATCCAGGTGGAATTCCAGGATCCTAGCTGCTTGCATGACATTTTGAGTGAACCAGCAGATGGAAAATCTCTGTCTCCCTCTTTCTATCACTCTGCCTTTCAAATAAATAAGTACATCTTTTCCAAAAAATCAATGAGTAAAGCACAGGAGAAACCAAGGTGATGTCCACCCTCCTCTCTTCTCCCTCTGCTGCCCTAACCGCCCCTCAGAGAGGGACTGAGCAGTCAGACGTAGCTGGACTGCTGTGCTTTGGCCCGAGGCCACACGCAGTGTGAGGCATGTTGTCCTGATGGAGGGCACACCAAGCTGAGCATCCAGGGTGCTGTTGTGTGCTGAATGGGACTAAGTCGCTCACTTGCAGGTGCTCGGTGACTCTGGATCTGTTATACTTGAAAGGATGTCATGTGCATGTAGAATTAGACCCATTTGTGAAGACTATCAAATGGAGAAATGACCCCTAAAGCAGAACAGAAAGACTGTAGAAAGGAAAAAGATTATAGAAAAGAAAGTTAATCTCTTGGGATAGATTAATAAATTGACATGTGGTGTCTCAGTGGGCTGAGTGCCAAATAGCTGGAGGAATTCAGCTATTCAGACAGGAGGAATTCAGACAGGATGTACCCTCTTCTGAGAACGTCGTAGAGAGGATTAGGTGGTTTGATCTGAAATTTATGACTGTCTGACTCTATGGGGATGCCTCAGGGCAGGTGATGGGAATAAATACAGCTGGAATCTACCGCTAGGACCTTCTCAAAAATGGGCTCCAACATGTTCCGGTTGTTTCTTCTGGGCATATTCATAGTTCTCTTCATTGGTGAGAAAAAGGGATGCAGGGATGGGTGACAAGAGAATGTATGGGGAGGAAGAAAGTGGATTCTACATAAGGCTTTTATGTTTGTGTAAAATTATTGATGGAGAACTTTTCTTCTTCTCTTCACAGGAGACAGAGTCCTGACAAGCAAATGTATGGTGTAGCAGACCTGCAATTCTTAGATAAATAACGCCACAGCGAGAGGGATCAACCCTTAGTTTTTGCACACACTCTCTCTCACTCTCTCCCTCTCTCCCTCTCTCTTACTGGTTACCATCTGCTCTCCTCCCTCATTACTCTAGTATGTTCATTCTGTCCCATACTAGGAATGGATGGTCCTTGATTCCTTTGGGGGAGTATTGGTCATAGCTGTCACCAGTCAAGGGACAATATAACACAAGTTCAGAGGCATGCCCACTTCCTTTTTGGCATGTCTGTGCCACCCTAGTATAAATGTTTACAGGTGGGGATAGGCTTGTACAGCATGATTACTTTGCTGAAGCCTTCTGTAAAGCTTCCTTATTTTTTCAGTGATTCGGTTTTGCAATCGATGTGATCACTTTGATGGAGCCATATGCCATGGTGGCATGAAAAGTTGCTGGAAGTTTAATGTGTACTCGGAAAACAAGAGTTGTGCCACAAATCACTATTACTATAGTGATCGCTTTTCAGGTAAGCAGGGTTACACACATATCATCAGCGGTGCCCACAGTACTGACAATCAAGGTGTAGCGGGAACCTGGGTTTATGAGACTAGCTGAGGATATCGGATTCTCCATACACCAACCTGGTCATAGGGGCTACACGGGAGGCAGATGTCTTGTCTGGTTACATCTAGGGAGACATAAATGAGATTTAGACACAGCCTTGAGGTCCATTCTTGTCTATAGAAACCTGAAGAGATTCTGGATAGAAGCCATTCCTAGGAAAATTATGAGATTAAGCAATGTGGTCACATTTGCTTTTCTTCTCTTTAGGTACATACCTATTTCGTTATACCACACTGAATTGTAAGGTTTGTGAAGAAGGAATGCTACAACTATTCCATGACCTCTTGAGAGAAACCCATTGCTGCACTGATAGAGACAGGTGTAATGATGGCAGAAATAATGAAGAGATTTCAAAAATAATCAGAGAAGATACAGATACATCTGCATAATAATAGTTATATATAAGTATATAAATGACAATTATGATTTTTAGACTGTATCTCCCTGAAGTCTGAGCCTTTCCTTACCCAAAAGCAACATTATCACCTTGTATTTTTTCAAAGCCTAGACTCTACTTTCTTTTCTACTCCAGTAGTTCTACCTACAGACGCTCTATCTTTCCAGTGTGCATGATCCAATAGGAAAAGGTAAAGTCATAAGTCAAAAAACAAATTTTTATTCTCGGCTAGATTCTCCAGTCTTTCCTATCTGATGCCTCTGGCAATCTTTACTTACCTGAGCTAAATCCAATGCTAAACCTCGGCTAAAATGCTAAACCTGGGCTAAAATCAAAATTTTAACATATGTTACAAATGGGAATAAAGTATTTTCCTTGTAGATCTTCTGGAAGAATATGAGAGGAAAGCAGTCTGGATAGAAATGTAGGGTAAAGAAATCACAGGAAATGTGAGGAGAAATATTTGGGAGGAGAGTAGAAGAGGTATCTGGCAGGGGCTATAGAAGGGGCTTGTATATTGCAAGAGTTTGGGAAAGTCAAGGTGAAATTAGGTGGTGTTCTCTAATTTAAGTGACAGGAAGAGTCAATGCACTTGTGCAAGTAATAGAGCCTGTCAGCATTTTTGGGGAAGTGTGCTGACCACAGCTATTCCTGTCTTCACTGCTCTAGGCCACTGTGTTTCTAATCATCCTTCCTTGCTGTCATGCCCAACATTAAATATAACAGGAGAGCTCTTGGCACTTGGCTGAACATCAGCTCATTACTCTGTGTTTTGATGTGAAAGCTACTTATCCTCAAAATATTCCAATACTACCTTGCATTCGGTGTGCCCATTGATAAAAGCTGAGTTTTTTCATCTATTGACACACTTTTGCAACAGAAAATATCGAGTGAGATTATCAGATATTCATCAGTTATTTTCTTAACAAACATACCAAGACATGAAGTGAAAAAGTTAATCTATTCACTCACTTTGGATTTACAGTTTTGTCAAGGTAAACTTCATATTTGTTAGAATCTACAGACACTAATATATCTATTTGTAGCCACATAACTATACACTCAAAAATAATATTACCTCAGATTTCATTGGATATCTCTTGAAATACAGGATTGTGAGTTGATATTTATAATGCTATTTTTACATAGATAGAATATTTAAATCTACAAATTAATCTTAAAAGGTTTGCTATATATGCCTGATTGAATTTTCTCCAAAGAATACAGTGTTAGACTGACTACTATGCTTAACATCATGAGAAGCAGAAAATATGGTAGATGCTTCAATTTTGGGCTAGTTAATTATTTTATTTTAAAATGGAGACACTGGCTATAGGTTCTGAAGCAGAAATGATTCATGAAGAGTTACTGTGATGTGTAGCTAGTTCCTAGAATTGTCACAGGCAGTAAATTATGTTGACACAAAAACTATGTTTAGAGAAGAGATACAGCATACTGATGAACAAAGGAACTGGTAGCAGGAAGAGTCATAGTTAGATACTGAGTGACTGACACCTACCAATCACTACGCATGAAGTGAAGATTGATAAACCACTGGGGCAAAGCCTCCAGTGTTAACCAATCAGGTCCAGTGTTCCTGAACCTGGCCTTGGTATGTTTCTTGTCTTGCATCTCCATGAGATTTTGGCTATATTGTCTCATGTTACAATTATCCCTGCACCCTTTCCCTCCTTTTAATTTTCTCGGTTCAGTTGGAGTCAATGTCCCTTATTAACAAAAAAAAATGGGGGGAAAGGTTGGTGGTATAGCAACAGGATGTTCTGAGTCACCCAGTGCAAAATAGATAGTTAATAAGGGGAGGGGATACAAGCCAGCGACAGAGCCATGAGAATTTCCCGCAGAGAAGATCAAGAGTCCAACAGAGACTGGGCACACTGTCCACCCTAAGGGAGTAAAAAACAAAGGGAAGTGGTGGAGGCGCAGCAGAGGTGTGGCTGAGAAGCCAAACGGGGAGACTGTCACCTCCCCTGCAGCAGACCGGGTGAGATGCGAAGTCACCAGACAAAGGAGCTGCGGATAGCAGCAGGCTGTGGAGCCTGGTAAACTGCATTTGAAGTTCCAAGTGGGAAGAGAGAGAGGGTATAGGGGAACAAACAGAGTTTGGGCATGCCCCTGTCCATCTATGCCTCCCTCCTACACCAACCGGATCTGCAGCTGACTGGGAGAAGCTACATTGTTCGTTTACATCTTCCAATGTAAGCAGGGGGCTACAGCATTTGCCTCCTGTGCACACGACCATCAGTTGTGGGGGCCACTTCACTACACCCCCCACCCAGAAATGAAGATCATAACATTTCAGAGTAATCTCCCCCAACCAAGCAAGTTGCACGACAAGAAGTCCTAAATATCAAAATCTCGACCTTGTTTCATGCACCAGTGAGAAACAAGCCCAGCCGCAGTAGGTGGGGATTAGTGCACCAGAGCACTGGTACCCGCCCCATCATGATCAAGACGTGAGCAGGAATGTGGAGGCAGAGCTGCGTGCTTCCAGCTACAACACACAGACACTTAGCAGCTCATAGCAGAGGGAAATTCTCATCGCAAGCACAAAGACACATATTAAAGAGAAAAGCATGACAAGTGCCAAAAAACAAAGGAAAACACTTAAATAAGAATAAGGAAAACACCATGAGCCCCCAAAGGAACACCATAACTCTCCAATAATAGAAACTGAAGAAGAGATTGAGGATATGTTAAAAACGTAATTCAGAAAATTGTCGTATTAGTTAGAAGCAATCAGAAACAAATTTATGATCTAAATGAAAAGAGCTCAAGAAACTCAACAACCAAACAAATAATTCAGTTAAGAAATGGGCAAAGGACTTTAACTCGCAATTTTCAAAAGAGGAAATCTAAATGGCCAAAAGATACATGAAAAATGCTCAGGATCACTAGCCATAAGGGAATTGTGATTCAAAACCACAACTGAGATTTCACCCCACTGCTCTTAGGAAGGGTTTCATACAGAAATCAACAAACTGCAAATGCTGGTGAGGATGTAGGGGAAAAGGTACCCTAATCAACTATTTGTGGGAATGTAAAGTTTTCCAGGTACTGTGGAAGACAATATGGAGATACCTCAGAAATCTCAATATAGACCTACTATATTACCCAGCATTCTCAGTCCTGGGAATTTACCAAGAGGAATAAATCAAATGTGAAATAGTTATCTGTACCCCCATGTTCATTGCAACTCAATTCAGAATAGCTCAGATATGGAATCACCTCCAGAAGTCTGTCAACTGAAGACTGGATAAAGAAATTATGGGAGGGGGCCAGCGCTGTGGCATAGTGGGTAAAGCCGCTGCCAGTGGTGCCAGCATCCCATGTGGGCACAGGTTTGAGCCCCAGATGCTCCACTTCCAATCCAGCTCTCTGCTATGGCCTGGGAAGAAGATGGCCCAAGTCCTTGGGCCCCCGCACCCACATGGGAGACCTGGAAGAAGCTCCAGGCTCCTAGCTTCGGATCAGGTCAGCTCCAGCCATGCAGCCACTTGGGGAGTGACCCAGTGGATGGAAGACCTATCTCTCTCTCTCTCTCTCTCTCTCTCTCTGCATGTCTCTCTGTAATTCTACCTTTCAAATAAATAAATAAATCTTTTTAAAAAGAATTTATGGGATATGTACACAAAAAATACTACACAGCAGTTAAAAAAAATGAAATCCTGTCATTTGCAGCAAATTGGATGCAGCTAGAATACATTATATTTAGTGAAATAAGCCAGTCTGAAAAGGACAAATATCATATTTTCTCACTGATCTGTGATAACTAATAGAGCACGTAAAAGCTAATCTATAGAAGTGACATTGAAATGTTGATAAGCAATGACACTGAACAGCCCTTGTCTAGACTGTTGAGGAACAGTTTTTTATACTATTTGTTGAACTCTTTGCTTAGAATAGTTAATCTTATGTATATAAAGTTAATTGAAACTAGATCTGAGTAAAAAATAAGAGTGAAAATAGGAGAAAGAAAAGGAAGAAGTGTGGGAATATGGGTAGGAGGGCGTGTAGGGTATGAATAATCACTATGCTTCTAACGTTATATTTATAAAATGCATGAAGTTTGTGTCCTTTAAATAAAAGGATTCTGGGGGAGAAAAATAAAAGACAGAGATTTATTGTGGTCTACAGTTTTGAAGGTTCACAGTAGAAGACTGAGTAAGCCTAGCTGGTTCTTTCTCTGCTGATGATGTTCTAGCTGGCCCACATTACAAGGAAGTGTTCAGGGAGTACACACGTATGTCTATTTCTCTCTTTATGAAACCATCAGGATTTAGTCATGGTTGTCCTACAAACGACCTAATCTTATCTATGCACTTCCCAAAGGCAACATTTTTAAACACCATAACTGGATTAAGTCTTCACCCACCTAGTACCATTAAATTATAGTTAGGGGGTTTAAACTTCTGCATGAATTGGGGGCCAAATATTCAAATCAGAGCCAGCTTAATTCAAAGGAACAAAGAAATGGTTAGAAATGATAATGGAATTACTATGAAAGCTTCAGAAATTGGTGAGAGAGAGGAAAAGAGGTAGCAAATCTTGTAGATGGTAATAGAATCTCTGCTATATACTGAGATCATTTTTTAGAACTTCCCTCTTAGGCCCCAAAAGGTAACACTAGTAAAGCTCCCTTGACCTACTTTAATCCCCCTGCAGAAATATTCTTAAATTTTATAAAAGGTCTTTTAATTTAAGCATATGTAAAATGCAAGGTCTTCAAATGAACCCCATATAAAAATGTTGTAGAAAAAGTTAACTGAATACCATACTTAAAGAAAATGAAAGCATAGCAGAAAAATAAGGCTCAAAAAGAGAGTAAAACTCAATGCGACACTTTAAAATGATATTTAAAAACTAAAAAAAAAAACCCACCTAAATGAAAGATCTCTGTGAGTGAGATCCCAGTGGAAAGAATAGGTCATCAAAGAAGGAGGTACCTTTCTCTGAAGGGAGGAGAGAACCTCCACTTTGACTATGACCTTGTCTAAACAAGATAAGAGTCAGAGAACTCAAGGGGCTTCCATAGCCTTGGAAACTCATGACTGGAGCATAGAGAGATTACTGATGCCATAAACAGGAGTGTCAATTTGTAAAGTCAACAACAGGAGTCACTGTGCACTTACTCCTCATGTAGGATCTCTGTCCTTAATGTGCTGTACATTGAGACTTAATGCTATAACGAGTACTCAAACAGTATATTTCACTTTGTGTTTCTATGGGGGTGCAAACTGTTGAAATCTTTACTTAATGTATACTAAACTGATCTTCTGTAAAAAAAAAAAAAAAAAAGAAGAAGAAGAAGAAATTATCAATTCCCAACTTGACTCTCACTGGGATTAAACATGACAATAGGTCTGATCTGATTTCATCATCATTTAAAAAATCATCTATTATTTTTCACTTTATGTTTCTGTGTGGGAGCAAACTGTTGAAATCTTTACTTAATGTATGCTAAACTGATCTTCTGTATATAAAGAGAATCGAAAATGAAAAAAAAAAAAACTAAAGAAGATATAGGAACTATGAAAAGTTAGCATAAATCAAAATGAGAAGCATCTCAGTTTTCTTCTTTTTATTACTTCCCTAAGAATTCAACCTAGAAGTCATTTGGACTGAGCAAGATAGTTCTCCTTGAAAAGGTTACTAGATAGGGACCCAGAACACGGGGGAGGTTAGCAGTCACAAACTTTTGTGCACATTGTCACAACGTGGCTATGCTGAGGAAGGTGTGCAGGCAGAGTAGAATAGTGGTGGAAGTGGGTCAATATGAGCTGTTGGAGTCTAAGCGGATTGAGAAATGCATTGAAATGATTTGGTATCAATTGTCAGAACTGAAGCAGAGTGAAGAAGACAACTTACAGGAAGAAGAGCAGTGTCAGCCTGGTGAGGTGTATTGGCACTCAAGTAGCATGAGGAGTGACTTGGGAAAGGTCTCTGGGGCTGTAGGTTGTGGGAGGGAATATGTACAAGGAGATAGCAATGGCAGTGTCATGGAATAGGATGATGGAACCCAAATGGTTAAGGTTTTGGCTTCAGGAATTTGATACAGAAGGGGCTGATCAAATAAATACATCAAGGATACTTGAAACCAAATTTCTCACTGTTATAGAAAGGACTTATTAATGTGAAAAGATGAAAAAATAATAATAAATCCTATGGTGTGTGTCTTTGTGTGTGTGTGTGCATGCGTATGTGTATGTGTGTGTGTATACTTGTTTTATAGCTTTGATCATGGAAAAGATCTAGAATAGTGACACCCAAATAGCAATAAGCACAGGTAGCACTTTTATTTTAGTTTCTAAACAGCCTTTCCCACTTAAAAAAACAAACAGGGCTCTTTGGATGGAAGGTTCAAAGTGAGCCTGGAAAACTTGGCTGTGGCTGAAATACAGTTCAAAAAATTTCCATCATTCTTTGAATATGATGGGAATTCTTTGAATTCTTTTTATTTCAAAAGCACAAAAATAAAGCAGAATAAAGTGTGAAGGGATGCTATGCTCATTGAAAAAATGCAAACATTAAATAAACGTGATCTGGGCCCAGTGCTTTGGCATAGAGGGTTGAGGCTCCACCTGTAGTGCTGGCATCCCATGTATGTACTGGTTTGAGTTCCAGCTGCTCCACTTGGTACAGCTCCCTGCTGATGTGGCTGGGAGAGCAGTGGAGGATGACCCAAGTGCTTAGGCCCCTGCACCTACATGGAAGACCCAGAGAAGCTCCTGGCTTCAGGCTTCCAACTAACCAGTTCTGGCTGTGGCAGATTGCAGCTACTTGGGGAGTGAAGCAGAAGATCTCTCTCTTTCTTTCTTTCTTTCTTTCTTTCTTTCTTTCTTTCTTTCTTTCTTTCTTTCTCTCTCTCTCTCTCTCTCTCTCTCTCTCTGTATTTTTGACTTTCCATAAAAAATTTTAAATGTGATTGTAAGAAATAGAAATCATTGCACAAAATAGGAATGATTATTTCATAGTTATTAATCAAATAAATAAGTTAGGAAAAGAAAAAGCTTTTTCTTCCCTTACTATATAATTCCAATGTTGAAATCTTAGAAAGAATACTGGAACTTGAAAATCCCCTTTTGACAACAATCACTGTTAAGAATTGATTCACTTGAGAAACATTAATGTATGTAAAAACTAATTGGTGAAAGTAGATAGACAATGAAATACTCACATAGTATCCCTCCAAAACCCGTGTTCATTATAAAGAGAAAATTAATTACCTTATAGCACAGAAATCATTCTAAAAAGATTTATTAATTTTTATTTTGTTTGAAAGGAAGTGAGACACAGAGACCAATAGAGATCTTCCAACCACTTGTTCACTTCCCAAATGCTGGTATCAAGCAGGACCGGAAGAGGGCAAATCAGGAGCCCATAACTAAATCCTGGTCCCCACTGTGGCTGGTAGGTTCCAAGTACTTGAGACATCTGCTGCCTTCCAGGGTGTGTATTAGCAGGTGGTCAGATGGGACGCAGAGTTGCTGGGAGTCTAACTAGGCACTCAGATATTGGATGCAAGTATGCAACTGGTGACTTAACTTAGGTACCTGAAACTCACCCCAAGAAATTTTTTTGAAAAGATTTCTTTTATTTAAAAGGCAGAATTAGAGAAAAGAGGGATAGACAGAATCAGAGAGAGAGGAGAGAGGAGAGAGAGATAGAGAGAGAGAGAGAATCTTTAGTCAGAAGCAGAGTAGGGGCTTGTGGCTGTGGCACAGTAGGCTAATCCTCTGCCTGCAGTACCAGCATCCCATATGGGTGCCGTGGCTAGTCCCAGCTGCTCCTCTTCCAATACAGCTCTCTGCTATGGCCTGGGAAAGCAGCAGAAGATGGCCCAAGTGCTTGGGCCCCTGCAACCACATGGGAGACCTTGAAAAAAACTCCTGGCTCCTGGCTTCAGATCAGCACAGCACAACACAGCAATGGCCGTTGCAGCCATTTGGGGAGTTCACCAGTGGACAGAAGACCTTTCTCTGACTCTCTATCTCACTGTCTGTAACTCTCTCAAATAAATAAATAAAATCTTTTTTAAAAGAGCAGAGCAAACATATGATTCTACTTCTTTTGAATTTGCTGAGACTTGCTTTATGGCCTAGTATGTGGTCAATCCTAGAGTAGGTTTCATGTACTGCTGAGAAGAATGTAAATTCTTTAAGTGTAAGATGAAATGTTCTGTAGATATCTGTTAGATCCATTTGGGCTATCGTGTTGTTTAAATCTACTGCTTCCTTGTTGATCTTCTGTCTGGTTGATCTGTCTATTTCTGAGAGTGGAGTATCAAAGTCCCCCATACTATTGTCTTGGAGTCTAAGTATCCCTTTAAGTCCCTTAACATATCTTTTAAATAAACCGCTGCCCTGTAATTAGGTGCATGTACATTGATAATTGTTATATCTTCCTGTTGAATTGATCTCTTAATCATTATATAGTGCCCCTCTTTGTCTCTCTTAACAGTTTTTGTGTTAAAGTTTATTTTGTCTGATATTAACATGGCTATGGCAGCTCTTTTTTCATTTCTGTTGGCATGTAATATCTTTTTCCAACCTTTCACCTTTAGTGTGTATGCATCTTTGTTGGAAAGATGTGTTTCTTGTAAGCAGCAAATAGATGGGTTTTGTTCCTTAACCCACTCAGCCAATCTGTGCCTTTTAACTGGAGAGTTGAGGCCATTAACGTTCAATGTGACTATTGATCATCCACCCAGACCAAGTGGGATTTATCCCTGGTATGCAGGGATGGTTCAGTGTTCACAAATCAATCAATGTGATACACCACATTAACAGACTGCAGGAGAAAAACCATATGATTATCTCAATAGATGCAGAGAAAGCATTTGATGAAATACCGACCCTTTCATGATGAAAACTCTAAGCAAATTGGGTATGGAAGGAACATTCCTCAATACAATCAAAGCAATTTATGAAAAACCCACGGCCAGCATCCTATTGAATGGGGAAAAGTTGGAAGCATTTCCACTGAGATCTGGTACCACACAGGGATGCCCACTCTCACCACTGCTATTCAATATAGCTCTGGAAGTTTTAGCCAGAGCTATTAGGCAAGAAAAAGAAATTAAAGGGATACAACTTGGGAAGGAAGAAGTCAAACTATCCCTCTTTGCAGATGATATGATTCTTTACTTAGGGGAACCAAAGAACTCTACTAAGAGACTATTGGAACTCATAGAAGAGTTTGGCAAAGTAGCAGGATATAAAATCAATGCACAAAAATCAACAGCCTTTGTATACACAGGCAATGCCACAAATGAGAAAGAACTGCTAAGATCAATCCCCTTCACAATAGCCACAAAAACAATCAAATACCATGGAATAAACTTAATCAAGGAAATTAAAGATCTTTACAATGAGAACTCCAAAATCTTAAAGAAAGAAATAGAAGAGGATACCAAAAAGTGGAAAAATCTTTCAAGCTCATGGATTGGAAGAATTAATATCATCAAAATGTCCATTCCCCCAAAAGCAACTTATAGATTCATTGCAATGCCAATCAAAATGCCAAAGACATTCTAATCAGATCTGGAAAAAATGGTGCTGAAATTCATATGGAGACACAGGAGACGCTGAATAGCTAAAGTAATCTTGTACAACAGAAACAAAGCCGGAGGCACCACAATACCAGATTTCAGGACATACTATAGGGCAGTTATAATTAAAACAGCATGGTACTGGTACAGAAACAGATGGATAGACCAATGGAACAGAATAGAAACACCAGAAATCAACCCAAACATCTACAGCCAACTTATATGTGATCAAGGATCCAAAACCAAGCCCTGGAGTAAGGACAGTCTATTCAATAAGTGGTGCTGGGAAAACTGGATTTCCACATGCAGAAGCATAAAACAAGACCCCTACTTTTCACCTTACACAAAAATCCACTCAAAATGGATTAAAGACTTAAATCTACGACCTGACACCATCAAGTTATTAGAGAACATTAGAGAAACACTGCATGATATAGGTACCGGCAAAGACTTCCTAGAAAAGACCCCAGAAGCACAGGCAGTCAAAGCCAAAATTAACATTTGGGATTGCATAAAATTGAGAAGTTTCTGTCTGCAAAAGAAATAGTCAGGAGAGTGAAGAGGCAACCGACAGAATGGGAAAAAATATTTGCAAACTATGCAACAGATCAAGGGTTAATAACCAGAATCTACAAAGAGATCAAGAAACTCCACAACAACAAATCAAACCACCCACTCAAGAGACAGGTCAAAGACCTCAACAGACATTTTTCAAAAGAGGAATTCCAAATGGCCAACAGGCACATGAAAAAATGTTCAAGATCACTAGCAATCAGGGAAACACAAATCAAAACCTCAATGAGGTTTCACCTCACCCCGGTGAGAATGGCTCACATTCAGAAATCTACCAACAACAGATGCTGGCAAGGATTTGGGGAAAAAGGGACACTAACCCACTGTTGGTGGGAATGCAAACTGGTCAAGCCACTATGGAAGTCAGTCTGGAGATTCCTCAGAAACCTGACGATAACCCTACCGTTGGACCCAGCCATCCCACTCCTTGGAATGTGCCCAAAGGAAATTAAATTGGCAAACAAAAAAGCGGTCTGCACCTTAATGTTTATTGCAGCTCTATTCACAATAGCTAAGACCTGGAATCAACCCAAATGCCCATCAACAGTAGATTGGATAAAGAAATCATGGGACATGTACTCTATAGAATACTATACAGCAGTAAAAAACAATGAAATCCAGTCATTTGCAACAAAATGGAGGAATCTGGAACACATCATGCTGAGTGAAATAAGCCAGTCCCAAAGGGACAAATATCATATGTTCTCCCTGATCGGTGACAACTAATCGAGCACCAAAAAGGAAACCTGTTGAAATGAAATGGACGCTATGAGAAAGAGTGACTTGATCGGCCCTTGTCCCGACTGTTGATGTACAACTTAATACTTTACCCCTTTTAGTATTTTTTTTTTGTTCTACTCAATACTATTGGTTGAACTCTGTAATTAACACAAAATTATTCTTAGGTGTTTAAATTTAACTGTAAAGTGATCCCTGTTAAATATAAGAGTGGGAATAAGAGAGGGAGGAGATGTACAGTTTGGGACATGCTCAGTCAGATTTACCCCTAATGGTAGAGCTAGCAACGTGCCAGAGGATTCCAATTCAAACCCATCAAGATGCCTGTACCAATGCCATCTCACTAGTCCAAGTGATCAATTTCAGTTCACAACTGATCATACTGATAGGTCTAAGAGTCAAAGGGATTACATAAACAAGTCTAGTGCCTGCTAATACTAACTGATAGAATAAAAAAGGGAGAGAACGATCCAACATGGGAAGCAGGATACACAGCAGACTCATAGAATGGCGGATGTCCTAGACAGCACTCTGGCCTCAGAATCAGCCCTTAAGGCATTCATTTGGATCTGGCTGAAGAGCCCATTTTAGGCATGGAAAGCCAAGACACTCTGGCCAAAAAAAAAAAAAGAGGACCTAAATGAAAGATCTCTGCAAGTGAGATCCCAGTAGAAAGAACGGGCCATCAAAGAAGGAGGTACCTTTCTCTGAAGGGAGGAGTGAACCTCCACTTTGACTATGACCTTGTTGAAATAAGATCAAAGTCAGCGAACTCAAAAGGCTTCCATAGCCTTGGCAACTCATGACAAGAGTCTGGGGAGATTACTGACGCCATAAACAAGAGTGTCAATTTGTTAAGTCAACAACAGGAGTCACTGTGTATTTACTCCTCATGTAGGATCTCTGTCCTTAATGTGCTGTACACTGAGATTTAATGCTATAGCTAGTACTCAAACAGTATTTTTCATTTTGTGTTTCTGTGTGGGTGCAAACGGATGAAATCTTTACTTAATATATACTAAATTGATCTTCTGTATAAAAAAAAGGAAAGAAATGATCATTCTAGAAATGTCAATAACTCAGGCAAAAAATAAAAGCATCCAACAAAAGCTTGCTGAATCTATCTTAAAGGCCAGGGAAGGGGAGACCTAGCAAAATGGAAAATTTTAGACAATAACTTGTCTCTAGCCAAAAATCAGAGAATTACTTTTTAAAAAAAACGGCCCACCCCCAATGCCAACAAAGGCTGAGTGAGAAGCCTAGGCTCCTTTTTGAGCTTGTTGAGCTACAGTGATGTCACCCCTCCTCTAATGATATGGTGTCAGAGTAAATAGGAAACCACACTTTCATCCCTGTAGGAAAAATAACAGGACCCTATCCCCCGATGTTAATGAAAACCATATAAAGAGTGCAGACTTCCACCCGTATGTGACAGTACCAGGCACCTCTCCCCTTCTCCATCAGAATGGTGTCAGGAACTCTTTTAAGAGAGTCAAAATTTTACCACTACCTAGTGGTATCATGATTACCACTCCCCATGATGTTAGTAGTCTACACAGGAGCTAGACTTTCCTACAAATGATGAGGAGTGCATACAAACACCTCATGTGTCAACAGAAGCCACATGGGGACCTTGTACTTCTGAACCTATCTGACAGTTTTATTGGCAGTATCTCTCTTTACCCTGGCTACAGTGTCAGAAAATTTCAGCTAAAACAGAAGATTTAAGTAAGATGAAATATTTAAGAATCTCATACCATCAAAAATGCCTGGCTTTTAATCACCCCTTTTATTGAGAACCAGAAAGATCTCAAAATGATTGAAAAAAGACAACCAACAGTTGTGTCAGTCACTTTGGGCTGCTGTAACAAATAACACATACTATATGGCTTTGTTTTCTCAAAGTTCTAGAGGCTAAAAGTCAGAGATCGGGATACTTACTTGGCCAGTTTCTGGTAATGGCTCTCTTTCTGGCTTGCACATGGCTGCTCTCTGTGTCTTCATGTAGTGTTGAGAGAGCAATCAAACTCTCTGATACTATATAAGGGCACTAATGCCATCATGAAGGTCTTCTCTTGTGTCCTCATCTAACAAGTGAGAAAAATCTGCAAATATATAGGAGAGCTCAACACCAACATAAACTAAAAGGATCTAATAGACATTTATAGAACCCCCACCCAATAACAAATCCATATTCATTTATTTCAGGTGCCCAAAGAACAGACCAAGGTAAATCACATCTGGGCCATAAACAAACCTAAGAAAAGTTAAAAGTATTGAAACATACAAACAGGCTAAAGAAGGAAAGATCATATAATCATATCAATCAATGTGGAAAAGCATGACAATATTCAGATTTCATTCATAAAAAACACAGAAAATAAGACCAGAATGTACCTTGCTCAACTTCACAAAGAATACTACAGGGGCTGGTGCTGTGGCGTAGCAGGTGAAGCCAGGACTTGAATTGCATAGTTCTAGCCTATGCAATAGGGAAAGAAAAGGAAACAAAGAGAATACAGTTTACAAGGAAGAAATAAAACTGTCGCTATTCACAGATGTCATGCCTTGTGGGTGCCAGTTCATGTTGCAGCTGTTCCATGTTCAATCCAGCTCCCTGCTAGTGGCCTGGGAAACCAGTGAAGATGGTCCAAGTGTTTGGGCCCCTGCCCACCCACATGGGAGACCCAGAAGAAATTCCCTGGCTCCTGGCATTGTAGCCATCTGGTGAGTGAACAAGTAGATGAAAGATTGTCTCCCTCCCTCTCTCTCTCTCTCTCTCTTTCTCTCTCTTCCCCGCCCCCTCTATATCTCTTTCAAATAAAATAAATAAATCTTCCAAAAAATTAATAAGTGAATTCAGTCAGGTTGCAGGATAAAAGATAAATACATGAAATATACTACATTTCAAAACAATAACAATGATCGTATGAGCATCAAAATTTAAAATATATTGATATTGGGCATCAGGTTAAGCTGCCACAGGCATCTCATATCAGATCACCAGTTTGAGCCTTGGCTGCTCTTCTTCCAGTCCATCTCCCCACCAACACACTTGGGAAAGCAGCTGAAGTGGCCAAGTACTTTGTCCTGTGTACCCACATGGGAGACCCAGATGGAGTTCCAGGCTCCCGACTACAACTGGCTCAGCCCTGGCCATTGCAGCCATTTGGGGCGTGAACTAGCAGATGGAAGATATCTCTCTCCCTCTCTCTCTTTCCCTCTCCCTCTGTAACTCTGCCTGCCAAATAACTAAATTCTTTAAAAACAAAAATGTAGGTAAAAGACTAGAATAGCTACATAGTTTCCTGAACCGACACTTCATATAAATATGGAAAACAACCATGTGAAAAGATGTTCAACTCTTCAGAAATTAAGGAAATGGGAAAGAAAAGCATAAAAACTGCAAGTGAGTGTCCTTAATGTATAGTAACTGACTTCTCCCAGAATGAGTGATCCAAGAGAGAGAGCAAGGAAGAAGCCAAAAAGCTTTTAGTGTTCTAATCTCAGAAGTCACACACGGTCACATCTACCATTTTGCCCTTAGCTCAATCCAAGTAAGTCCAGTCTATATTTAAGGAGAGTGGAATTAAGCTCCACATCTTGAAGACCAAACAACTTGTATACATATTTTAAAACCACAATAGATGCATACCTTGAGCCAGAAACTCCTCTCCCACTTAGATCCCTGAGAAATTCTCACTGCAATGCAAAGATTACACAAAACTGTTCACTGTAACATGGTCTATAAATTGAAAAAAAAAAAAAAAACAAGAAAGAGTTTGAATGTCCAACCACAAGGTGATAGATAAATAACTTAAGGGGCAACATGGTAGCTTAAATGAATTAGGAATGCATTTATCAGCTTAATTAAAACTCAAAAACCAGTCAGTGGGGAGGTGTGAGGGGGTAGCAGGTTGTGGAAGAACACATAGGACATGACTCTTATGTTACAGTGAAAATCATGCAAAACAATGGAAATATCATTTAGGAATATAAACAGCAAAAGCACACCATTACACATAAGAATTATAAACATCAAATCAAGGAAGGATGAAAGGAGAGGAATTTGAGTTGGTTATAATTTTATTTACAATGTTTTCTTTCTTTTGCTAGGTAAAAATATCTGAGTGTTCATTATTTTATATTCTAAAACTTTTTATATGACATATATTTATCTTTTTTAAAAGATTCATTTATTTATTTATTTGAAAGGCAGAGTTACAGAGAGGCAGAGGCAGAGAGGGAGATGGAGGGAGGGAGGGAGGGAAGAAGAGGGAGGGAAGGAGGGGGAGAGAGAGAGAGAGAGAGGTCTTCCATCTGCTGGTTCACTCCCCAGATGACCACAACGGCCAGAGCTGCACTGATCTGAATCCAGGAGCCAGAAGCCTCCTCCGGATCTCCCACATGGGCCATCTTCTACTGCTTTCTCAGGCCATAGCAGAGAGCTGGATTGGAAATGGAGCAAGCAGAACTCGAACTGGCACCCAGTATGAATGCTGGCATGGCAGGTGGTGGCTTTACCTGCTATGCCACAGTGTCGGCTCCACGACATATGTTTCAAAAGTTCTAAGTTGTATTTATGCGGATAAGGTTTACTATTTTGGATGATCTAACAAGAGAGGAGTTTCTGGCTCAAGGTATGCATCTATTGTGGTTTTAAAATATGTATACAAGTTGTTTGGTCTTCAAGATGTGGAGCTTAATTCTACTCTCCTTAAATATAGACTGGACTTACTTGGATTGAGCTAAGGGCAAAATGGTAGATGTGACTGTGTGTGACTTCTGAGATTAGAACACTAATCACATTTATCTTTTTGTGGGAAACACTATACACTCACTCTTAGAGCATGTGACTTGTGTACTGCTAATCAGATCCCCCAGTTTCAGACATGGGAACACATTTCAAACTTCACCAGAGAACATTTTATAAAATGATTCATGCAAAGCCTCAAAGAAGTATTTCTACATATTTTGCAGGGCCCCTCAGAAAAGAGATCTTTTTTCCTTTAGAATGGCTATAACCAAACACAGGGTGAACTCAGAGTTGCAGATGGTCACCTTTGCCTCCACTGGACAACTTCCTACACCAAACAGAAGTTAACCCAGAGGAAAAGAATTACATTAAGGAAAGGCAGGTACAGTCATGATGACATCGTTTGACCCACTTGCTTGAAATTTTCAGATGAACCAACAAATTTAGTGTATATGTGTGCATGTGTCTATGTACATATGTGTGTACACATGTAGCAAGCCTAAGCTACTTTGAATTGAAATTATTCCTCTTATAACCCCAATGGTTTTAATTAAAACAATTCCCTGAGTTCCTAACAGATTTCCTTTATCACTCCTTCCCAGTCTTCTTTTTGTTTTCTTATGATACTTTCTTTTTTCTTGAAGTGAGACCAGACTAGAATAGTCTAATTCAATTGACGAAAGAGTTCCAAAGAGACAATTATGAACAGGTGGCTACCTTCTCTTTTCATTCTGTATTCTCTCCTTCAGAAACTTCATTCACACCCATTACCTAAATTATCATCCATTAATATGCAAATGAGTCCTAGATCTGTATTGACAGGACATATATTTCATCTCAACTCTACACTCAGATTTTTAACTGCTTACTTTTATCTCCACATGGATGTCTCATTAGCAACTCAAATTCAACATGCTCAAAATCTAACTCTGTCTCTCAAAACATGGTCTTTTTCTAGTATACTCTACCTCAGAAAGTAGCATCCAAATACATAAATCAGAAATCTATGAATAATCCATGACCTCCTGTTATCTCATACCTCAAACCCAGTCAACCCATATTCAAGTCATCGTGAGTTTTAGCCATTAAATATCTCCATCTGTCCCCTTCTTGCTATCTCTGTTATCCTTGTCTAAGCTATCCCCACATCCTGCCTAGATTTCTACAACTGTCTTCTATTTGAACTTCATATATAATCCTGCCTTCCTCAAAACAGTTCTCTTCAATGCAGTCAAAATGATCATTTTAAATGCAAATCTGAATATGTCACAAAACATTAAATTCTGCTCAAAACATTTCAATTTCCATAGCTCTTAGAATAAACATCACATTCCTTGCATTGGTCTACATCACCTCCATCAATTGACCCTGGGTCTGCTTCCCAGTCTCATCATTCTCTCTGCTTGTCTTCCAAGCTTCTACCCCATAGATTTTTGCAAATGCTTTTCTTTCTAAGTAGAAAACACTTTTCATTTCCATCTCTACCATCCACAAATGTTTACCTTCTTATCCTTTGGTTCTTGGATCAGTGACACTGTGTCAAATCAAAGAAAGACAAATACTGCATGTTCCTGCTCATATGTGGAAGCTCAAAAATTCCAACTGAACACAGAATATAATTACTAGAGACTGCAAGGGGTAGAGTGGATAGAGGGAGTTTGGATAATGGATAGCAAATCATAGATTCAAGGGAAAGTTCCTAGTGTTACACAGAATAATGGAGTCACTATAGTTCACAATAACCTGTTTTATAATTTATAAACAAATAGAGGCCAGCGCCGCGGCTCACTAGGCTAATCCTCCGCCTAGCGGCGCCGGCACACCGGGTTCTAGTCCCAGTCGGGGCGCTGGATTCTGTCCCGGTTGCCCCTCTTCCAGGCCAGCCCTCTGCTGTGGCCAGGGAGTGCAGTGGAGGATGGCCCAGGTGCTTGGGCCCTGCACCCACATGGGAGACCAGGAAAAGCACCTGGCTCCTGGCTCCTGCCATCGGATCAGCGCGGTGTGCCGGCCGCAGCACGCCGGCCATGGCGGCCATTGGAGGGTGAACCAACGGCAAAGGAAGACCTTTCTCTCTGTCTCTCTCTCTCACTGTCCACTCTGCCTGTCAAAAAAAAATAAAAATAAAATAAAAAAAAACAAATAGAAGAGAGGAGCTCCAAGGAACAATGTTAAGGTAATATCAAAGAAGAAAAAATGTTTATTATCCTGATTTGATTCATACACATTATAAACATGCTTTTGAAATGTCCACTGTAGCCCATAAATATGTACAATTATTGTTAATAAAAGTCTACTGGGGAGAGTGTCATGGTGTAGCAGGTTAAGCAGCCACCTGCAATGCTGGCATCCTATATTGGCACCAATTTGAGACCCAGCTGCTCCACTTCCAATCCAGCTCTCTGCTAATGCACGTGGGGAAGCAGCAGAGGAGGCCCAAGTGCTTAGGCCCCTGTACTCACATGGCAGACCTAGAGGAAGCACCAGACTCCTGGCTTCAGTATGGCACAGCCCAGGTCATTTTGGCCATTTGGGGAGTGAACCAGCAGATGGAGGATATCTCTCTCCCTCTCTCTCCCTCCATCAACTCCTCCCTCCTTCTCTCTGTTAACTCTGCCTTTCAAATAAATAATAATAAAAACTAGTATTAGATGTTCTTGTTAAACTATTGCCTCTACTTAGCACTAAACACAATTATAATTTTACACTATTCTGTAATCGCTGGATCAATGCCAACTTCTCCTATCACACTAGAAACTTTATTTTAAGATTTATTTATTTATTTGCAAGTCAAAGTTACACAGAGAGAGGAGAGGCAGAGAGAGAAAGAGAGGTCTTCCATCCGATGGTTCACACCCCAATTGGCCACAATGGCCAGAGCTGCACCGATCTGAAGCCAGGAGCCAGGAGTTCTCCTGGGTCTCCCATGTGGGTGCAGGGGCCCAAGGACTTGTGCCATCTTCTACTGCTTTCCCAGGCCATAGCAGACAGCTGGATCCGAAGAGGAGCAGCATGGACTTGAACCAGCGCCCATATGGGATGCCAGCACTTCAGGCCAGGGCGTTAACCCACTGCGCCACAGAGCCAGCCCCTCTAGAAACTTATTTAAGGCTGAGATTGTGTCCTTTTATTATCAAATCACCAGACATACCATAGTACCTAACAAGGGTTTCAATAAATATTTACCGAATTAACAAATATTTAAAAAGTAAAAACGAATGAGGACTGAGCAGGACCATTAGAGTTGACTATTAAGATCACTGGTCAGCTTTCAAAGTACAGTTTGACTATACTGGTGAGGGGAGAATACAGAATGTACAAATTTAAGGAGCAACTGAGCAGTTAGAACAGGCAACAGAGGATGAACAAGAGAGCTGACAGAAGGGGGCAGCAGTATCAAAAGAAAGTAGCTCATTTTCCTTTTGGGATTCTATGTATGATTACTGTTCCCTGACTACTTGAAAGACTTAAATGGAAAGAATGGAAAATATTAGAAACAAGGTATGATTAATCAGATAAAATAGAAATATAACTGAAGGTGTGTGAAAATACCAACAAAGGATTGAGGTCAGAAAAATATTATAAAGGAGTGGTTAACTTAAGCATGACAATATAACCAGTTTAAAGTCATATCTGGGAGGCTTCCAAGATGGCAGAGAAGACAGTTTTTAAAAAGTGAAGAGAGGGGCCGGCGCCGTGGCTCACTTGGTTAATCCTCTGCCTGCGGTGCCAGCATCCCATATGGGCACTGGTTCTAGTCCCGGCTGCTCCTCTTCCAGTCCAGCTCTCTGTTGTGGCCCAGGAAGTCAGTGGAGGATGCCCAAGTGCTTGGACCCCTGTGTGGTGGAATGAGAAGGCCATACCAAGGTGGCCACTGGCAAACAAGCGTCAGTTACTCAAGAATGGCTTTGAAACCCACCTGGCAACAGAGCCTGCCTGGCAACAGGCTATGATTGGATGGCTTTGGAAACTGCCTGGCAACAGGCTGTGATTGGAAGGATTTGAAACTGCCTGGCAACAGGCTGTGATTGGTTGGGGCATAGACAGCCCCTTGACCAGATTGGCTGCTCTTGGCTATATAAGATGTTGTACCAACTGAAATAAATGAGTCTGTGGGCTGCTCGCCTCAAGCCCGCTTTCACCTGACTCCTGGGGTCTATGTGGTGATTCCGCGCCTCTTGCCCCCACCACGCTCCTCCTCTCAGAAACGAATCCACTGCAACACTGTTGAGAAATTAACTGCAATACCCCTGCACCCACATGGGAGACTAAGAGGAAGCACCCGGCTCCTGGCTTCAGATCAGCGCAGTTCCAGCTGTAGCAGTCATTTGGAGGGTGAACCAACAGAAGGTAGACCTTTCTCCCTGTCTCTCTCTCTCTTGCTGTCTATAACTCTACCTGTCAAATAAATTTTAAAATTTTTTTGAAAAAAAAAAAAAAAGTAGGGAGAGTGCAGTCTCAGGGAAGAGTTAGAGAGAAAATGGCAGAGGAAACACTATGCAAATTAGAGGGACACAGTGGACCTACATGGAAGGCGTGTATGCCCACAACTCAGGACCCCAGCAGCCAAGAGCTTCTGCACCAGCACTGGAGAGTGAGGTGAGACCAGACTGCAACAGCCCAAGCCATTGGTGATAAAGCTAAAGGAACAGCCTAGAGGGAACCTGGTTTGGAGTCCCATGAGGGATAGTGTACCTGCCAAACTAAAGGAGGAAAAAAAAAAAAAAAAAGGATGGGCACATTTCTCTCTGACTAATCACTCTGCAATGGCATACTTTAACAAGCTGATAGAGCGGACACCATTTTGGACATATGTAACAGCTACACCAGCTCGTGTTGATGCCCAGCAACCAGCCAAGTAGAGACTCCTGACTCTGGTGGGGAGAAATATCAGGGAGCTGGGTGCTCATGACTATGGGAGGCTTGTGTGCTGGGACTGTGAAAAAGCTGTGTGGGAGGACTCACAGTGTGGCTGGGACTTTCGGCAGGGCTCATGGTGTGGCTGCGATTTGGGTCAGGGCTCCCTAGTTACCTGGTGAAGGACATTGCTGGGATATCTGAGCTTACACTGAGGACTGCAGAGATCCTTTGTGTGGTCCTGTGGCAGAGCAGACAAATATTATACCCACTGGGGCTAGCACTCAGGCATTGGTCTCCTTTGAGGAGAGGAGCTCAACTGAGCAGAATAAACTTCCCCTCTGATAAGGAAAAAAAAAGGAGATTTAGCATGCCAAATCTGGGTGTGTCACCTTAGATACCCCCTTCACCCTAGAGAACTGAACAGAGCTCCCTGGCCACACCCACCACACGCCTCTAGATGCTGAATAACAAATGTACCAATTCAAGAAACAAGAATAAGAACAACAACATGATGCCCCCAAAGGAACACAACACTTCAATATTAGATTGTGAAAATGAGATTGAGGAAATGCCAGAAATGGAATTCAAGAAATTGACCATAAGATTACATAGAAGTAATCAGAAGCAAATGCATGAACCACTGAAATCTGTACATGACATGAAAGAACAACTCTCCCACTAAATTGATATCTTAGAAATCAAAAAGAAATGAAGACTTCAATAGAACAAATAAAAAATACAGTGGAAAGCCTTAACAACAGAATTGGTGAAGCAGAATAAAGAAAATCTGACTTAGAAGACAAAGCACAGGAAATTATACAGTCAACCAAAAACAAGATGAGGTAATTAGAAAACTAAAAAACACTATTGGTAATCTATAAGATATTATTAAATGACCAACATACAGGTTCTAGGAGTTCCAGAAGATGAGGAAAGAAAACATTAGAAGGCATTTTTTTTGTTAAATAATAATGGAAAATTTCCCTAATTTGGAGAAAGAAAGGGACATCCAAGCATAGGAAGCACATAGAACTCCTAATAGACCTGACCAGAAAAGACCTTCACCACGACACATGGTAATCAAACTCACCACAGTAAAACATAAAGAAAAGATTCTAAAATCTGCATGAGAGAAACGTGATTACTTTCAGAGGATCTCCAATTAGACTCACAACAGACTTCTCATCAGAAACCCTACAGGCTAGGAGAGAATGGCAAGATATATTCCAAGTCTTGAGAGGAAAAAAGTCAACCCAAATAATATACCTGAACAAGCTCTAATTTATGAACAAAGGTGAAATAAAGACCTTCCATAACAAACAGAAATTGAAAGAATTTGTCACTACCTGACCAGCCCTGCAAAAGATGGTTAAGAGCGTGCTGCACAAAAAAGAGAAACATGGTCATCAAAAGGAAAGAAGGTAAAGGAAGAAAATCTCCCAGTAAAAGTACAAAGGAAATCCAAAGTAAAAACACGGGAATACTTATAGGAAAATGGCAAAGTCATTAAATTTCAATAGGCACCTTGAATGTAAATGGTTTCAATACTCCATTTAAAAGACACAGACTGGCTGAATTGATTTAAAAAAAAAAAAGCCCATTTATTTTCTGCCTACAAGAAACATATCTCACCAAGAAAGATGCACACAGACTGAAAGGATGGAAAAGATATCCATGCTAATGGAAACCAAAAAAGAGTTGTGTAGCCATCCTAATATCAGACAAATTAGACTTTGAACAAAACTGTTAAAAGAGACAAAGAGGGGCACTATATAATGATTAAGGGATCACTTCAACAGAAAGATGTAACTATTATAAATGTATATGCACCTGATTACATGGCACATGGCTATTTAAAAGAAATGTTAAAGGATCTAAAGGGAGACATAGACTCAAATACAATAGTAATGGGGAATTCAATACCCCACTTTCATCAGTGTACAAATCAACCAGACAGAAAATCAGCAAGGAAAAACTAGAGTTAAACAGCACTATAGACCAAAAGGACCTAACAGATATCTAGAGAACGTTTCATCCTACAGTTGCAGAAAATACAATCTTCTTACCAGTGCATAGAACTTTCTCTAGGATGGACCACATACTAGGCCATAAAGTAATTCTCAGCAAATTCAAAAAATCAAAATCGTACCATGCATCTTCTGGGACCACAATGGAATGAAGCTGGAAATCAGCAACTCAGGAATCTCTAGAACGTATGCATACACCAGGAGACTGAACAATGTGCTCCTGAATGAAGAGTGGGTCATAGAAGAAACCATAAGGGAAATCAAAAAAAATTCTGGAAATAAATGAAGATGACAATACAACATATAAAAACTTATGGGATACAGCAAAAGTAGTGTTAAGAGGAAAGTTTATAGCAACTCGTGCCTACACCAAAAAATTGGAAAGGCACCAAATTAATGAGCTATCACTGCATTTGAAAGACCTAGAAAAACAACAGCAAACCAAACCCAAAACTAGTAGGAGAAAAGAAAAAATGAAAATTAGAGAAGAAATCAACAAAATTGAAATTAAAAAAAAATTAAAAAGGTCAGCAAAATGAAGAGCCGTATTTTTGAAAAAATAAAATTGGCACACCATGGCCCAACTAACCAAAAAAAAAAGGAGAGAAAAGACCCAAATCAGGAGCTGGCGCTGTGGTGTAGCCAGTAAAGCTGCCGCCTGCAATGCTGGCATCCCTTATGGGCGACAGTTTGAGTCCCAGCTGCTCCACTTCCAATCCAGCTCTCTAATATGGCCTGGGAAAGCAGTAGAAGATGGCCTAAGTCCCTGCACCTGTGTGGGAGAACTGGCAGAAGATTCTGATTCCTGGCTTTGGATCATGCAGCTCAGGCTGTTGCAGCCACTTGGGGAATGAACCAGAGGATGGAAGACCTCTCTCTCTCTTTCTCTCTCTCTCTCTCTCTCTGCCTCAGCCTCTCTGTAAATCTGCCTTTTAAATAAATACATTTTAAAAACTTTGAAAAAAAGACCCAAATAAATAAAATTAGAGCTGAAAAAGAAAAAGTAACAACAGACACCACAGAAATAAAAAGAATCATAAGAAATTACTACAAAGAGCTGTATGCCAACAAACTGGGAAATCTAGAAGTAGGTAGATTCCTAGACATTCTACCAACTAAAATTGAGCCATGAAGACACAGAAAACCTAAACAGACCCATAACCGAGTCAGAAATTGAAATAGTAATGAAGGCCCTCCCAACAAAGAAAAGCCCATGACCTGATAGCTTTACTGCTGAATTCTACCAAATATATAAGGAACTAACTCCAATTATTCTCAAGTTATTCAAAGCAATTGAAAGGGAGTAAATCCTCCCAATTCAATGATGAAATGATGCAAGAGAGAAAGAGAACCCAGACCAATTTCCCTGATGAACATAGATGCAAAAATCCTCAAAAAATTCTAGCCAATTGAATCCAACAAAATATCAGAAAGATCATCCAACCAGACCAAGTGGGATTTATCACTGATATTCAGGGATGTTCAACATTCGCAAATCAATGTGATACATAACATTAAAAAACGCAAGGACAAAAAACATATGATTATCTCAATAGAGGCAGAGAAAGCATTTGATTAAATACCGACCCTTTCATGATGAAAACTCTAAGCAAATTGGGAATAGAAGGACCATTCCTCAACACAATCAAGGCAATTTATGAAAAACCCACAGCCAACTTCCTATTGAATGGAGAAAAGTTGGAAGCATACCCACTGATATCCAGTACCAGACAAGGATACCACTCTCACTATTGCTATTCAACATAGTCCTAGAAGTTTAAGCCACAGATATTAGGCAAGAAAAAGAATCAAAGGGATACTTATGGGGAAGGAGGAAGTCAAACTATCCTATTTGCAGATGACATGATTCTATATTTAGGGGAGCCAAAAGATACACAAAGAGACTATGGGAACTCACAGAAGAGTTTGATTAAGTAGCAGGATATAAAATCAATTCACAAATATCAACAGCCTTAGTATACACAGACAATGCCAAGGCTGAGAAAGAACTTCTAAAATCAATCCCATTCACAAAAGCTACAAAAAAAAATCAAATACCTTGGAATAAACTTAAGGATGCCAAAGATCTTTACAATGAGAATTACAAGACATTAAAGAAATAAAAGAAGATACCAAAAAAATGGAAAAATCTTCCATGTTCATGGATTGGAAGAATCAGTATTATCAAAATGTCCATTCTTCTAAAATCAATTTACAGATTCAATACGATATCAATCAAAATACCAAAGATACTTTTCTCAGATCTAGAAAAAATGATGCTGAAATTCATATGGAAGCTGGTGCCGTGGCTCACTAGGCTAATCCTCTGCCTGCGGCGCCGGCACCCCGGGTTCTAGTCCCAGTTGTGGCACTGGATTCTGTCCCAGTTGCTCCTCTTCTGGTACAGTTCTTTGCTGTGGCCTGGGAAGGCAGTGGAGGATGGCCCAAGTGCTTGTGCCCTGCACCTGTATGGGAAACCAGGAGGAAGCACCTGGCTCCTGGCTTCAGATCCGTGCAGCGCACCAGCTGCAGCACACCGGCCGTAGCAGCCATTTGCGGGGTGAATCAACAGAAGGAAGACCTTTCTCTCTGTCTCTCTCTCTCTCTCACTGTCACTCTGTCAACATAAAAAAAAAAGAAATTCATATGGAGGCACAGGAGACCTCAAATAGTTAAAGCAACAAAAACAAAGCCAGAGGCATCACAATACCAGATTTCAAGACATACTACAGGGCCGTTATAATCAAAACAGCATGGTACTGGTACAAAAACAGATGGACAGACCCATGGAACAGAATAAAAACACCAGAAATCAGTCTAAATATCTACAGCCAACTTATATTTGATCAAGGATCTAAAACCAATTCCCGGAGCAAGGACAGTCTATTCAACAAATGGTGCTGGGAAAACTGGATTTCCACATGCAGAAGTATGAAGCAAGAACCCAACCTTACAATTTATACAAAAATCCACTCAACATGGAATAAAGATCTAAATCTATAACCCAACACTATCAAATTATTAGAGAATATCAGAAAAACTCTGCAAGATATAGGCACAAAGACTTCTTGGAAAAGACCCTGGAGGCACAGGCAGCCAAAGCTAAAATTAACAGCTGAGATTACATCAAATTGAAAAGTTGCTGTATAGTGAAAGAAACAGTCAGGAAAGTGAAGAGGCAACTGACAAAATGGGAGAAATTATTTGCAAACTACGCAACTAATAAAGGATTAATAACCAGAATATAGGGGCTGGCACTATAGGGCAGCAGGTTAACTCCTTGGCTTGCAGTGCCGGCATCCCATCCAGCCCAACACCAGGCTGTTTCTCTTCCGATCCAGCTTTCTGCTATGGACTGGGAAAGCAGTAGAGGATTGCCCAAGTCCTTGGGGCCCTGCATCCGCGTGGGAGACCCAGAAGAAGCTCCTGGTTCCTTGCTTCAGATCAGCACAGCTCCGGCCATTGTTGCCAATTGGGGAGTGAACCATCAGATGGAAGACCTCTTTCTCTCTCTACCTCTCCTCTCTGTGTAACTCTTTCAAATAAACAAATTAATTTAGAAAAATAACCAGAATATACAAAGAGATCAAGAAAATCCACAACAACAAAACAAACAACCCAGCTAAGAGATGGGAAAACGACTTTTAAAAAAAAATTTTAAAGATTTATTTATTTACTGGAAAGTCAGATTTACATAGAGAGAGAAGGAGAGGCAGAGAGAGAAAGAGCGAGAGAGAAGAGGTCTTCCATCGTGTGATTCACTTCCCAATTGGCTGAAACAGCTGGAGCTGCGCCAATCCAAAGCCAGGAGCCAGGAGCTCCTACCGGGTCTCCCACGTGGGTGCAGAGGCCCAGGGAATTGGGCCATCTTCTACTGCCCTCCCAGGCCATAGCAGAGAGCTGGATTGGAAGTGAAGTAGCCAGGACTTGAACTGGCGCCCATATAGGATGCCGGCACTGCAAGCAGTGGCTTTAACCTCTACGCCATAGTGCCAGCCCAGGGCAAAGAACTTAAACAGACATTTTTCAAGAGGAAATCCAAATAGCCAACAGACACATGTAAAAATGTTCAGGATTACTAGCCTTCAAGGAAATGCAAATCAAAACCACATGAGGTTTCACCTCATCCCAGTTAGAATGACTTTCATACAGAGATCAACAAACAACAAATGCTGGCAAGGATGTGGGGGAAAATGTGCCGCTCCCTTGCCCGCAAAGGAACGACACTGTTCGCAGCTCATCGGTCTTCAGCAGACTTTTAATGGGAAAATAACAGGGACAGTGAAAGAATGAAAGGAGGAGAGTGGACAGGAAAGCCCCCTCCTTCCTCAGCACATAGCTTATATACAAAATCTGGCCAATTGCAAGCGGGCTCAAGTCCATGCACAGAACACTCCAATCCGCTGTCTGTTCACGCAGTGTGCACGCATCCTCGGGCCAATCAGATGAGGTGTCACGCAGCAGGCAGGCTCACCGCGCGGTCCTCGGCGCCATCTTGTTGTTTACAACATTCTCAACTCCTCTGGAATTCTCAACTCCTCTGGAACGTCCCGACCGTGGGAAAGCATTGCCCTAACTGAAACTAGCAACATTCACCTTGTGATAAAGACACAGCAACAGCTATCAGACCGACCTTGACATGGGGGCTCCATGGCTGCGCATCCCACGGAGCCCCACAAAATGTACCCTAATATACTGTGAGTGGGAATGTAAACTGTAAAATGTAAAGCCACTATGGAACACAGTATGGACATACTTCAGAAATCTGAATACAGACCTACCATATGATACAGCCATCCCACACCAGGGATCATACCCAAGGGAAATGAAATCAGAAATAAATGAGCTATCTGCACCTCATATTTATTGCAGCTCAATTGAAAATAGCTAAGACGTGGAATCACCTAAATGCCAGTCAACCAAAGACTGGATAAAGAAATTATAGGATACGTACACTATGGAATATTACACAGCAGTAAAAAAAAAAGAAATCCAATCATTTGCAACAAAATGGATGAATCTGGAAAACATCATACTTAGTGAAATAAGCCAGTCCCAAAGGAATAAATACCCTATGTTCTCCTTGACCTGTGATAATTAATAGAGCACCTAAAATGAAACCTGTAGGAGTGAAATTGACACTTCAAGAAAGGATGACTTGAGCTGCCCTTATCATGACTTTTGGGAACATTTTGGTGGTTTTTTGTTTTTCTTTTTTTTTCATAATATTTGATGAAATCTTAACATAGAGTTAATCAAATGTGTATAAGGTCAATTGAGGCTGGATCTCATTAAAAAATAAGAGTAGGAATAAGAGAGGGAGGAGGAAGTTTGTTTCTGTAAAGCTGCATAGTTCTGCATACATTTCTACAGACTTAAGTCTAATGGTACAGTTTAAAAACTCGCCATGGGACTTCAAATCCCATTAAACTGGGTGGTCAAAATGCCATTTTAGGTGTTAAAGTGATCATATTAAGTGTTAAAGTAAATATATAATAGGATTAAGTGTCAAAGTGATCATATAAATAGGATCAAGTATCTGGTAATAACAGAATTAAAAAGGAGAAAATGTTCCAACATGGGAAGTAGTCTACACAGCAGACTCAAAGAATGACAATTGCTTTAAGTAGCCATCTGACCTCAGCATCAGCCCTTAAGGCATCTTGATCCTGCTGAAAAGTCCATGAGAGTATTTCACATGAGAGCAAGACACTGTGGCAAAAAAAAAAAAAAAAATTGTTTTACATGAAGGATCTCTGTGAGACCTCAGTGGAAAGAAGTGGCCACTTGTCTCTGAAGGGAGGAGAGAACTTCCACTTTGCTGATGGCTTTGTCTAAATACTGACAGAGATTGTGGACTCAAAAGGCTTTCATAGTCCTGGCTCATGTCAATAGCCTCAGGTGGTCACTGACATAATACATAAGAGTGTTGTTAAATTAACAGCAGGAATCGCTGTGCACTAACTTCCCATGCCAGACCTCTATCCTTAATGAGTTGTATTATGAGAGTTAACTGTAAAACTTGTTATCAAACAGGTTTTGTATGTGCACATGCGTGTTTGTATGCAAACTGTTGAAATCTTTACTTAGTACAGAATTTGTCTTTTGTGTACAAAGTTAATTGAAAATTAATCTTAATGGAGAATGGGACTGGGAAGGGGAGAGGGAGGAAGAGCAGGGGTAGGAGTGTGGGTGGGAGGGTGGGTATGGTAGCAAGAATATTCTTAAAGTTGTACTTACGAAATTTGTATTCAGAAATTAAAAGATTTCTTTGGGAGAAAAATAAATAATAAATAAATAAATGTCATATCTGAATTTGTAAGTAAAAATAATAATGGGTTAATAAGGCAGCTACACTTAGTTATTGGGAGCATATGGAAAAGAATTGTGTTGCAACCAGATGGTAAGGAAACCATATTAAATTACACCACTTAGAAATAATCAGAGGGATTGGGGGAGGGAATAATGGTCTTAGAATTGTACCTATGAAATCTATTCTCTAATATTAATACAATTTTAAAAAGAAATAATCAGTAAAATCCGGATTGTGGGAAACTAAGGACCAACAATCTTGTTCCTTCCACAAATAAACTACAGAGGGAAAAGAGGAGGAACTTACAGAACAAATGAAACTTTAAAGATATAACCAATCACAATGTGTGGGTTTGATAGGATCCTGGTTCGTGCAAGCAAACTAAAAATGAAAGAGAAAAGTAGTAAATTGAAGCTTAGAGATTTGATAGATAGGAAATACATTAAATACTTTTGGTGTGATAATATGCTTTTAAAATATTTGGTTTTTAGTGATTAAACTGAAATATTTATAATTTCAGATGCCTGATATTTCAAAGTTATGTAAGAAGCAGTATGTAGGTAGTGATATAAAAGCAACAAGAATGATCACAACAATTGCTGGACCTGGGTATGGGGTTCATTACACTTCACAAGTTTCATTATATAGTTTTAAAATATGCTTGATGTTTGTCATTACAAATGTTTCAAAGTTGAGATTTCATTTGCAAAAATAGGATTTTCTCCCATATACTTTGTTGTACACGGCCTCGGTAAAGTTTCTTGTACTAAATTCAGTGGATCTCAGGGAACCAAGAGCATTTTTAAATCAGATCTAGGAAAAAATAGATCCCTTACTCACCAAAAACCAGGGTTGACTTGAACACAGGATATCGCTGAAGATATGAAAGATGACAGCACATCCTTCAACATGCTGTCTACTAAAGGTTCTCAAAGACCGAAATTTAATTTAAAGATAACAAGAAACCACCCAGGAGAGTTGGAGTAAAGAGGATGCTGAATGTCCCAAGCAGCAGCTAAGATTCCATCCACTCTTGTAAGGCAGACCGAGTGGACTCAATACCTAAGACAGAGTCACGCAGGCGTATGGTGACCAAACCTGCACGTGGGATATTTGTCCCCGGGCAAAGAAAATACTGTGTGCGCTAGTGTTGGGATACTGCAGATCCGGGGGTGGGGATCATTCACATCTCCACAGCCTGGAAGGCCGAGCGGGGAAGAGTGAGGAGCAGGGACTACGCAGTGCTTGGAGGCAAAGGATTAAATGCGAGTTTCAGAAACAACGTGAATTGAACCTGACCACCAACGCTGAGGACGTTGAGATGCACGGCACCAAGCAACCTCAAAGCATCAGGTCCCTCCCCTTTTTCGTTTTCCCTTCGGCAAAGGGTCCGAGTGCACGTGCCGGAGCAAGGTGGTCTACAGGTGCAGCAGAGTAGGCGGCAGTGGGATACACAGCAAGAGCCTTTAAAGCCGCTGAGAGGGAAGGGGGTCTTCAGACAGCCAAGTGTCTGAGGCCCCGGAGGGCGAAGAGGCCGAGTCGGCGGAGCTCAGCAGGCCCTTCCCGACGCCTCCACCCCCGGAAGCCACCGAGCCTCGGTAGCGGTTCTGGGGCGAACAGAACGCTGAAACAGCCTCTCCAGAAGCCGGGGGCCGGCACGCAGTTAACCTCCTCCCCTGCGGAGACCTAACCTCGCCGCCACACTTCATTATCATAGAAAGCGACGCGGCAACTGTGGCGGGCGACACACGCCCGCAAGGCGGGTTCGACCCTGCCCAACTGCACGCCCCAAGTCCCGGGGAGGGACAAGAGAAAATACGCACCAATCAGAAGGTAGACATGGAGGACGCTCACCCCTCGGGGCCAATAAGAGAGAGGGTGGGCGGTGCCGAGAGTGTCGGTTCGCTCCTGGGATTTAAAACCTCAGAGACTTGACCGTTAACGGCAGGCTGGACGCGGGGGCGCGCCGTGCGCGTGCGCGAGCTGCCGAACGCTAACCGACACTTGCGGGGTTCGGCTGGCGGCGCGCCGGGACGCGGTGCGACGGGCTCGGCGAGGCAGGTGAGCTGAGGCAGAGCTGGGAGCGGCCGGCGCGGGGGCCCGGGCGGGGAGACGGGTGCGACTCGCCCGCCGCTGCGGGAGCCTGTGCCCCTCGTTTTCCCTGCCGCGGGACAGTCCAGAAGTGCGGGTCGCCGGCCCTCTGCGTCCGGGTGTCGCCCCGGCCGTGGCGTGCGCGGGGCTGCGCGGCCCCTCGGGTCACAATGTGCGGCGACCGTGCGGGCCGAGTCCCACCCAGGCCCGGGGACCGAGCCCTGCCGCCGCCAGACGGTGCGACTGTCGGGACCAAGCCTGGTCACCTGGTCGCCTCGGACGCGCACCTTTTGTGGAGCCTGGATGTAGCCTTGCAAGGTGTTTGCCTATGCGTTGGCACAGCCGGTGAAACTGGGCCTACCCAAAAAAGATAATAGACCTGGCTTTATGATAAAAATGTTTCTAGTTAGTAACTCAAGAAGAACATCAAGATATCTTAGAGTGCAGGACTGGGGCGGGGGCCAGTGTGGATTTATGAATCCGTTTAAATGGAACGCGATGTCTAAGCCGCCATCCACTAACATGACCTCATTCTAAGGCGATAAATCGGCCAGAATGCAGACGTGTATGTGTACTTGTTTTTAGAAATAAATCCGAGCGGTATTGAGTACGTACACAGAAGAAAGATGGAAAATAGTGGTAATTCCATCAGCCACAGGTAGTCGTCAGAGAGAACACTTCACATTTGGGTTTACCTCAGATATTTACGTGGTTATCCTAACATACATTTAATATAATTGTATACTAGGAATGTAATAAAGTGTTGAAAACAGATCATGCCTTAGTCATTTACTGGCAGCAGGTTTCTGTCAGATGTAGATGTTTATTGCCATTATTAACGGATGCATGCTCTTTCTTGCTATGGCTATATTGTACTGTGTACAGGGTACTTGAAAAAGTTCTTGGAGGGGCTGGCATTGTGGCATAGCAGGTTAGGATTCCACCTCTAGACCTTTCTGCCTCTCCCTCTCACTGTCTAACTCTACCTCTCCAATAAATAAAATCTTCCAAAAAAAGAAAAAGACTCCGCCTGTGAAGCCAGCATCCCATATGGGCACTTATTGGAGACCCAGCTGCTCCACTTCCAACCCAGCTTCCTGCTAATGTGCCTCAGAAAGCAGTGGAAGATGGCCCAAGTGCTTGAGCCCCTGCCCCCATGCAAGAGACCTGGAAGAAACTCCAGGCTCCTGGCTTTGGCCTGGCTCAGCTCTGGGCCATTGCAGCCATTTGGGGAGTGAAGCAGCAAATGGCAGATCAATCTTTCTCTCTCTCTTTCTCTCTCTCTCTCTCTCCAATTCTTTCAAAAAAATCTTTTTTTTTTAAGACTCTTGGAAAATGCATATTATGGAAAAACTACTCATGGCTTTCAATTTTTTTGCACCAAAATAAACATCTTTTAATTCCATTTTCCCATAAAGTACCCTTGTGTTATTTAACCAGTCTCTACTAATGAACATTTACGCTAAAGATAGTTTCATGATCATAAAATCTTCTGTAGTTATAGTCACAATACATCTACATTTTGCATTCTCATCCAGCTTGTCTCATCATAAATTGCTGGAAGTGGATTTAAATTACAGCTTAAAATTCTGATTCATAATGCAATGCCATCTGGAAAACTTAATCCTTCCTAATAGTCATTCTTTGGTAAGTCATCTGCCTTTTCCCTATTCTACTGATGTGTAATGTCTCAAAGAGAGAAAGGATTGCCAGGTCTTTATAGCAAAGAAAAGAAATGACAGCTACATGTGGACCTTTTTAAAGTCTGTATTTTATTATTTGCAAACACCTATCTAGATTTATTTATTTATTTGAAAGGAAGAGTGACAGAGATCTATTAAGTCACTCCCCAAATGCCTACAACAGCCAGGTCTCGGTCAGGCTGAAGCCAGGAGTCAGGAACTCCATCCAGGTCTCCCATGAGGGTGGCATCATCAGCTGCCTACCAGGCACATTAGCAGGAAGCCGAGTAGCAGAAGACTCCTTCCTCTGAAATGGGATGTTAAGCATCCCAAGCAGCAGCTTAAACCAGTGTCACAGCACCTACCCCATGTGTGATAATTTAAATGCAAATGAGTAACATGGTAATCACTGTATGAATTTTTTTTTTTTTTAGAAAAAATGTTTTGACTTTAGTGTCAAAAATGTTCCTAGCCCAGAGAATCCCACAAAGATGTGAATATATATATTTCAAATTATTTGCATCAAAATAAACATCTTTTAATTCTATTTTCCATGAACTTTTGGAAGTACCCTCCTTCAAACTCAAATTTCACAGTCTATTTCCATTTTAAAAGTGAGGTGTGCTCTAAGCCCTACTTTACTGTCTTCTTACACTTCTTTAGTTCCCAACATGGATCAGAAACTTGGGAATTTGCACAACTACCACTTCAAGTAACAAATGATTCTGCAGTTAGATTTAGAGGCTTCTCGTTTGTTCCATGTGTGATGACTCCTTTTTCTGTGTTAATTACCAAAAATGAGGTCACTAAATCATTTAGATTTGATACTTTGAAAGGATTTTACTTAAGGTCTAGGATCTTTAACCCCTTTGCTTCTACAGACTCAACTAATATTTGGCTCTTAGTTAAGGCTTTTCCACCTTCCAACTGTATAGTACTGCTGTAGAGTTGGTTTCTTGTGAAGGGTAGGTGGTTTGGTGCAGTAGTTAGGATGCCCAATTCCCAAATTAGAGTGCCTGGGTTCAAATCCTGACTCTGGGTCCAGTTTCAGCAGCTTGCTAATAGATCTCTGTGTCTCTGCCTTTCAAATAAATATAAAATTTTTAAAGAATAAAAAAAATGAGAAATGATTTCTTAAACTCTATTCTTCTAGGTTTTTTTTAAACTTGAATACTAATGCCAATCAAGATATACTGAAATAAGGTAAGAACTTAAAAAAAAACCCACTTTGGTTTGCTTTACTTGTTTAAGGGTTTTTCCATCATGCTCAATAATTTCACAGAAAAAGGAAGTGGGTAGGGAATCTTTACATCAAAATTAAAGGATGAAGTAATCATACTTAAAAATTAAAGGCATTATGAAGTGTTGGTAAACCAAGTCCTAAAATGCAGTCATGATGCAAAATCTAGAAAACTTGGTTAGTACCACTGGTTACTGTGAATAAACCTTGCTACTTTATACCACTCATTAGAACAGGAATATTTGTACCCTCTTTGCTGGGATGTGTGCCTCCTTACTCTTCAATACAAGGTCACCTCACTTTTCTGATGCAGACTTCCTAAACCTGGAACTTATTTTTAGTCTACCTCCTTCAGCAGCACTTAGCATCATCAGTTTGCTATTTGCGTGTTAATTCTGCCTGAATTGACCCATGTGCCAGTTGTACTTGACTGGCATCTTGGGGATGGAAACTATAGGAATGTAACTCAAAAAAAGTTCATGGAAAAAAACTAAATTACACAGTGAGTTTATTTTGGTGTTAAAAAAAAAAAAAACTGAAACCCATGCATTGTTTTTGATAATGGGCATTTTCCATTAACTTTTGAAAAATTATTTATTTAGTTATTTGAAAGGCAGAGTTACAGAAAGACAAAGAGAGAAATCTTCAATCCACTGGTTCACTCCCCAGAGGCCACAACAGCTGGAGCTGGGCCTATACAAAGACAGGAGCCAGGAGCTTCTTCCAGGTCTCCCATGTGGGTACAGGGGATGAAATAGTTGAGCCATCTGCTGCTGCTTTCCCAAGTGTATTAGCAGGGAGATGGATTGGAAGTGGAACAGCTGGGACTCGAACCGGCACCTTTATGGGATGCTGGCAACACAGATGGCAGCTTTACCCACCATGCCACAGCGCCAGCCCCTCAAAAGTTCTTTATATACGTAGACTTCAAAAAAAATTTGCACCAAAAAAACACTTTTCTACCCGGAGCCCTGAACATAGCTAGGAAAAAATTATTTCTTGGCTCTGAATAAATCTCTTAAGCATATAGTGTAAGTATATGGATAAAACACTGAAAATTATTACTGACCCAAAAGGTCTGAGTTCATTTCTTTCACTTTTTTATGAAAGAGGATATTTAAGAGAGCCTTAAAAAAAAAGTGCTTTAAACTCTTCTGAATATATATATATTATATACTTAGACCTATATATATATATAAGTGTATATATATATATATATATACTTAGACCTATATATATATATAGGTGTGTCTAAGTATTTTGAGGGTCCCTTATTAATTCTGCTTTGATAACAAGAAAGCCCCACCTCTTCACTGGTCACTGAATTACTCAGATCTGAAAGCTAGGAATTATCCTGAGAGATTCCCTACTTTGGAATTCCACACTTAGCCACTGAGTCCTCTGCTTTTGCTTAATCTCCAATTCATCTCTCCCTCTCTATCCATTCTTCACACTACAAATCCATTCTAGACCATCATCTCCTCTTGCATTGAGAGCCTGATATTAGTCCCTGCTTTCAGTCTTGTTTCCATTCCAATCTACAGTGTCCAGAGTGATATTTTAAATTTAAGATTCTATTAGTGAAACAACTACTTACATAGCATTAATGTTGTGTTAGATAGTTAGTAGTCTAGAGATGACTTAAAATATACTGGAGGATGTACACAGGCTATATGCAAATATTATGCCATTTTACATAAATGACTTGAGCAGCCTCAGATTTTGGTATGGGGGTGGGAGGGAGCTGCAGCCTATCCCCCTCATATACTGAATTACGGTACCTGAATGCATGTGATATAACCTTTTAACTCTATACAAGCTGCACCTTCTGCCTCAGACATACTTACAGCTCCATTTCTTTATGTTCACTTTAACTAGTCCCTGCTTGCTCTGCAAAGTGTAGCTTGAAGATCTCTTTTTAAGAATTTTAAAGTAACCACTAGATCAGGGATGGAAAATACTGTGGCCCATGACTGAAGAATGCTTTTTTTTCCCCACATTTGTAAAGGGTTTGTAAAAAAGAATGGGCAACAGATACCATTTATGGTTCATAGAGCCTAAAACATTTATTCTATGGTCCTTCATAGAGTTTTCCAACCTGTGCAGATTTATATGCTTCGTAAGAAAGGCTTCTGTGCTTTATACACCAGCAAGGTCAGGCTTCTAATGATCTGAACACAAGGCACAGGTTTCCAAGTGCATGCGCACATGTGCGTCTTTATTTTACAGTTGCTTTTTGCATCCTTCATCTCTTAAATCTTTTGGACAAAGAAGAGAGGATGTTTGAACTCGTGTTTAAGAATTTCCTTAAGAGAGTATTAAAGTCTTTTTTCACAAGAGATGATCATAGGAATTTCCAGGACTTCCTGCAGTAAATATTACTTTTGTATTTCCTTTCTACCTTCCTACCACTAGCTGGTTATTGCATCCTAGATCCTGGTGATATTTCTATGGTTAAATGATGCTTTTAATTTCTGTATCAACACAGACCCTCTTTGTTGGATTCTCCAAAACAGTTTTCTCCTCTTCATGTGTGTCATTACAGTCCCTTTTGCCTTTTGCTTCTTTCTTGTGGAGTAAGTGTGGGTGTTCAATGCGTCCCCTACGTACAAAATGCTGGATCCGGGATTCCAATCCTTGGCATTTAGGACGATCCATTAGTGGTTTATATGTGCGCATTTTCACTCCTTCTACAAAGGCGCTGGTGTGCTTTATGACAGGGGGTGTCACATTTCTCCACTCTATCACTCCATCTGTCTTCGGCCCTGTCCCACAAGATACTGCAACAGAGTCTAGTCCTTTCAACATGCTGTACAACACATGAGTTTTGACAGCATGATTGGCCCATAGTTGCTGTAGGTGAGTGACATTGAATTGTTGAACCTCCTGGTCATAGATCCACTTGATATTTTCAAACTTACAATCATGTAAGACAAGAGGAAATTCTACAGCCATACTAGAGACAAAAAGAAGAAACAGTATGAGAACACATAGCAGCCATTCAATAGTCCATCCAGAGAACTGGGTTGGGAGTAGAGGGGGTTACCCATTCTGGTCGACAGTGAGTCTTTAACAGCTTGAAAAAAAAATACTGTCCTTGGGGCTGGCATCATGGCACAGCAAGGTAAGCCAACAACTGTGACACCAGCATCCCATGTAGCTCTGGTTCAAGTCCTGGCTGCTCTGTTGTGATCCAGCTCCCTACTATTGGCACTGGAGAAAGAAGCAGAAGATGGCCAAATGCATGGGCCCCCATTCCACAGGCAGTTCCCAGGCTCCTGGCTTCGCTTGGCCATTATGGCCATTCAGGGAATGAACCAGTGAATAGAAGATCTCTGTCTCTGTAACTCTGCATTTCAAAAAACTAAATTTAAATAAAAAAGTATTTCAGGCTCATTAGGCTAATCCTCTGCCTGTGGCGCCAGCACCCCGGGTTCTAGTCCTAGCTGGGGTGCCAGTTCTGTCCCGGTTGCTCCTCTTCCAGTCTAGCTCTCTGCTGTGGCCCGGGGAAGGCAGTGGAGGATGGCCCAAGTCCTTGGGGCCTGCACCCACATGGGAGACCAGGAGGAAGCACCTGGCTCCTGGCTTCAGATGGGCGCAGCGCACCGGCCGTGGCGGCCATTTGTGGGGTGAACCAAGGGAAGGAAGACCTTACTCTCTCTCTCTCTCTCAATGTCTAACTCTGACTGTAAAAAAAAAAAAAAAAAAGTATTTCACAGTGCTTGGAATTTATTTAAAAAAAAAATGTATATTCCTTACCCTTGAACCACCTTCCTATAATTACAGAGAAATAAAAATGCAACAAATGGCTCAACCTGACACAGACTTGATTTATATTAGGTGAATGATAGTGGTGTAACAAGTCATCTAGACTTGTTGATGAAGCTCCTTCATGCTATAAAATTTAAAACTGTTGGTATTTTCAAATTTGTTAATGACATCCCAAATGTTTATGAGTAAAAGTTAGATTCTTATAGCTTAGGAATGAATTACTAGCATCTGTCTGACCTTAGCGTGTACTCCAAAGAAAAATATTACTATATTCTTTCTGCCTCTTCTGCATTAGGAGATTCAAAAGTACAGTAGAATGATTACTTGATGCAACATAAGCAAGCTTTAACATGAATAGTTTGAATTGTTCAAAACTTTCTAACATAAATTCAGAAACCAAAACCACCACCAAAAAAGATGCAGAAGTGAATGTCCTTTTACTAAGGAGTCTGGTCCAGACACCTGTTCCCTTATCAATGGGATAAATAATAAGAGAAAATCAGAAGATACTGCTCCCCTCTACATGTTCATAACATCCTACAAATTAGATTAAAAGCTGTATGAAAGCAGAATCAATTATTTAAACAATCATGAATCATGGGAGAGAGGAGGCTTACTTGGGACTTTTTTCTTTGGCTTTTCCACTCACCTATATTGAGGTTTCTGAGGGTTCTTCTCTACATTCAGCAGCTCATCAATTATGTCTGGTTTCTCCATTCCTTGGCCAATCAGAAAGAGGATAGCCATCATACAGCGCACTTGATGATAAAGGAATGCCTGGCCTGTCACTTCAAATTGACATAACTGGAAATGTTCTTGCCATCTCTCCTCACCCAGGCTCTGGCCCACTAACTGTACTTTAGCAGACAAAATAGTTCTCTGAAAATTAATAACTCCATTAGCTACATCCATTTTACACAAGTTCCTGAAATCATGGGTGCCAACATACTTCTGGGCTGCACAATTCATGGTCACAATATCTAAATCAGCACGAGGGAAAAAATAGTGGTAAGTCCGCTCAAGACAGCTGAACCTAGCACTGAAACCAGGATCTACTGGGGCCCAGGCCAGTATACGGATGTCTGGAGGGAGCACCCGATTGAGGATGTGGGTATAACGGATCTCTTCAGCAACATCATTAGCTTCATCTTTTGAATTACAACTTTCTGAATCTTTGGCCATTGGAAACTGAGAACGAAGGTCAAGAGAAATTACCTGTGGAATTAAGAGAAAGAGACTGTTTCAGAGATGCAAATCTCTATACTTACTACCTACTATGAGAATATTCTGGTATTACTTGCTTTAAGAAATAATATGCTAGCCCTTACCTGTCCAAAGGCACTAACTCCTTTGTCTGTTCGTCCACACCGGTGATAGTTGGACGTCTGTCTGCTTTCTACTAGTCGAGTCTTGGTTAGTGCCTCAAACAGTTTCTCTTCAATGGTATTGGTTGTGTTTTCCTGACTAGCAAAGCCCTGGTATCCCCAGCCCAAATAGGCTATCCTTAGGGCTACATGTCTTCGGCCATGAGCACTGAAATCAAATGTACGCTTAGCTTTTCCAGTTCCTGAGGCATTTTCTCTAATGTTTGAGTCCTTATAGTTGCCCTGTTCCTTTTTAAGTCTTTGTACCTCCTGTTCCAGTTCTTGTATTCTTTTTAGAAGTTTCTCAGTCTGGTTTCTGTCTGTGTCATTTTCAGCCATGATATTACGACTCCAGAATTCAACAAATCATACAGGTCCTCCTCCCTGAAAGAGACAGCAAAATAATATCAGTTTCAGTGCCTGTTCCTTTGTTGATGTCAGTATCACTATGTTAAATAGTGTATAAGATTTAATTTTAGGTCCAAAGAATGCAGACTTTTTTGCTTTCCCAGGGATGCAAGCATAAGCTTAACTACTACAGATCAGTCAGTTTTTAAAATAGTCAAAACCTGGAGGAAATGTCTGTGTGGAATTTATTTCTCTGTTCAGTAACTGAGATGGGAGCCAACACTATGGTATAGTAGATTAAGCCTCCACCTGCAGCGCTGGCATCCCATATGGGTGCCAGTTCAAGTCCTGACTGCTCCACTTCTAATATAACCCCCTGCCAATGGTCTGGGAAAGCAATGGAAGATGGCCCAAGTCCTTGGGTCCATGCACCCACATGAGAGACCCAGAAGCAGCTCCTGGCTCCTGGCTTCAGACTGGCCCAGCTCCAGCCATTCTAGTCATTTGGGGAATGAACCAACAGATGGAAGACCTCTCTTTTCATCTGTCCCTCTTTCTGTAACTCTGCCTTTCAAATAAATAAATATTTAAAAAATAATAACTGAGATGACTGAGGACTGATGCTCTTGATATTTCTCCCCAAAACATTTCCTTTTGATTCCTCATATTTGTCTAGTTTTCCTAAATATAAGATTTTTCTCTATGGGCTATTTAAGTCTGCTTGAGTTTCTGCTGCTTTCCATTATTTCAGTGATTTATGATTTATTTCTACTCTCTTCTAATATTCAGTTTTGTCTTACAGGTGGTACAATAGAAGCTAGCCTAATTGAAGAAACGTATCAATGATTATATTTCACATTGGATGTAGAACTTGGAAACAAGATTTTCTCACTTTAAGCAATTTGGATGGCAGAAAAAAGGTAATTAGGCATCACTTGTTAAGCTGAATTTAGTACCATTTCTTATTTTTTTTTTTTTTTTTTTTAGTTAATTTATTTATTTGAAAGGCAGAATTAGAGAGAGGCAGAGAGCAAGGTCTTCTATCCACTAGTTCACCCCCCAAATGGCTGCAGGAGCAGGGAGCTTCCTCCAGGTCTCCCACACAGGCGCCATCTTCCACTGCTTTCCCAGGCCAAAGCAGCAAGCAAGATCAGAAGTGGAGCAGCCAGGACTCGAACCGCTGCTCATATGGGATGCCAGCACTGCAGACAACTGCTTTACCCACTACACCACAGCACTGGCCCCATAGTACCATTTCTAATAAAAAGATTTCTGTACTTTTAAGTTACAAGAGTCTGATGTCACTTAGATGCCAGTGTTGAAATTCTTTGTATGTATTTCAATGATCTGATGGTTCCTTTAGTTACAAAAGATATGTATCCATTTTGAAGGTTCACTCTGTTTACTATTCTAGGGGAACTCACCTAGTTTTTTGCGCTTTGAGTTTCTGTATGACAGGTAGATTAAAAGTTTAAATGTAAAAAAAATGAAATATTTCATGATTTATAACTTTTTCTTATACTTTTGGAGAAAGACATATCTAAGTAAAACACTGTAAGAAAAGAAGATTAACCACCTAAAAATAAAAATTTCTTTCATCAAAAAATAAAAAAAGTGAACCAACAGGGGTGAGTATCATGGCTCCCAACAGGTTAAGCCACTGCTTGCAACTGGGGCATCCCATATTGCTGATTTGAGTCCTTGATTACTTCCAGTCCAGCTTCCTGCTGGTGCACCTCAGAAAACACTGGATGACGGTTCAAGTACTTAAGTCCTTTGCCACCCATGTGTGAGGCCCACCCTTGACAGTTGCAGGCATTTGGAGAGTGAACCAGCAAGTGCATAATATCTATCTGTCTGTCTCCCCCACTTCCTTTCTGTCTCCCTTGCTACTGCTCTCCCTCTCCCTGTCACTCTTTCAAATAAATAACAATAAAAATTGAACAAACAAAAACTGGGAAGAAAAAAATGAATGGTGACAAAGGACTAACCCAATATACGAAGGTACTTCAAAGATTGTTCATGGAAAATTGAATTAACAGTTTATTTTAGTGCAAAAATATTTTTAAGTCCATGCACAAATAATATGCATTTTCCATGATTTTTAAAGTACTCTTGTATTTCACTAATAAATAAATTGGTTTTCATGAGAAATTCAGTTCAGCAAAAGTCCAAAAACCAGAGAGGTAAATAGACAAAGATGAAACATTTCATACAAAAAGAAAAAAGGCTTATAAATGTACAAAAAGATGCTCAGTTTTACTCAGGAGTATATGAGAATTTTTTCATGGAAGTGACTGCAAAGATGACAGAGTTCCATTTTGGAGAGTAGGTAGAGATATAAACTGTATTACATTGTTGGCACAGCTTCTTCAGAGGTAAGCATTTTGGCAACACTTCTCAAAGTTGAACACAAATGTACCTTTTGACCCACTGGTTCTATGTCTAGAAACTTAACCACATGTATTTGCAGAAGTATGTAAAAACCTACACAATTTTCATTCTAACATTAGTTTTTAACAAACGATTGAATCTAAATTATATAAATACCAGAACTGGCTGAATAAACTACAGTAGATCCATACACTGGAATTCTAAGCAACTTTAAACAAAATGAAGTCTATGTGCTGATATCACTTGGTCACTACAGTTACCTTTAAGGTTTACAGGGTTATATTATACTATGCTCCTTTCTGGTATTAAAGAAAAAAGTATACATGTAAATATGGAAAATTCTGGATAAAGCATAAGAAACTGTCTCTGAAAGTGAAATGTTACAAAAAGTACAAAGTACCTGCTACATATTGCACATTAAGGAGTGTGCTTCATTATCAGGTAGTCTGGAGCTTTTCTTAATGCCCGAACTTGCTGACTCTATCTTAGGAACTAAAGGTGGCCAGGCAGTGACAGTGCAAGCAGGTAATGAGTCCTTAGAGCTGAGTAATTGCCTCCTCCAAATTGTGCCAATACTACTCTGTACTAATCACTATCTTACTATAATTACTGAATTTATGATTGCCTTATTCATTTACCTTTTGTCATCAAACAGAGAAAAGGGAATGAGTAATATATGAGGTAGGAATTTATTTTCAGAAAAACTGACCACTGTTATCTCTTGCAGATGGCCATACAGTGTAGGGGAAGCAATGAAGGAACTCATGGGACCTGATGGACAAACATGGGCCAATATGGATCCAGAAGAACGAACTTTAGCAGCTGCTACAGCTTTAACTCATATGTGTGCAAGACAAGGTGAGGGAGATGTCAGGAGAGAAGCCCAAACTACTCAGTATGATCCCTACAGCAAAGCCTCAGTAACCCCAGGGAAGCGAACTACTCTTCCTGTGCAACTGCAGTACCCCCAGGTAGAAAGTAATAACACTTCAGAAACAGGCTCGGAAGCCTCCCAAAGACTAAGAAAGCCAGTAATGAAGAGAAAAGTACTACGGAGAAAGCCAGATGGGGAAGTGTTAGTGACAGATGAGTCAATTGTCAGTGAATCAGAATCTGGTACAGAGAGTGATCTGTATCTCTGCGACTTAAGACAAAGGCTGATGAATCTGCAGTTCCAAGAAGACCGGGAATCCCCAATTGATATTTCACAGAAATTTAATCTACCACATGAATACCAAGGAAATTCTCAAGATCAGCTCATTTGCTATCTACAAAGAGAAGGAATGGGCCCTCCAGCTTATGAACAAGACCTGATTGTGGCCAGCAGACCCAAGTCCTTTATTCTCCCCAAACTGGACCAGATAAGCCGAAACCGGGGCAAGATAGACCGCGTAGCCCGATATTTTGAGTACAAACGCGACTGGGACTCAATGCGATTACCTGGTGAAGATCAAAGGAAGGAATTACGCTGGGAGGTCCGAGAGCAGATGCTTTATAGAGCAGAGCCCCAGTCCAAGCCTCAGCACATATATGTGCCAAACAATTATCTAGTACCAACTGAGAAGAAAAGATCTGCCCTCCGTTGGGGTATTCGTTGTGACCTTGCAAATGGTGTCATGCCCAGGAAGCTTCCCTTTCCTCTTTCTCCTTCATAAATTGGTTTGCTTGTCTCTCCTTTCACAGGTCTGTTTGCAGTAGCCTTAATGTCTCTCTTAAATGGAAAGAAGTGACTTGAATAACCCACAGAACATTACACAGAGTAAGGACTTTACCCATCATTGGTCCTTCCTAGCTGTACATCATGTTAACATGCCAAAGTACCACTCTGAAATTCAGCAATTATAGGATAAATCATTCCAGAGAAAGAACAGGCATAGCCTTTCTATTTTGTCAGATTTGTAAGCACCATTTCTTTATGCTCTTTGGCCAATGTGAGCCAATGTGAACTGCTGTGTTTTAATATATTTAAGTTGCTGGGCATTAGTCTTATCTATTAAAGAATTTTGGAAATGCATGAGCTTCCAACCTCATTTTTATTAAATAATTCCCAAAGTAAGATCTCAAACCTGGAACAAGATTTGCTTCTGGTCATACTCCCTACTGCATTCTCACCAGGTAAATGACAGGCAATAAGAACAAACAAAACAACCTGCCCTTTACACACAGTCCCAAAGAGAACAGCACAGACAACCCCCTCCTATGCATATAGTAAATTCAGGTAGCCGTGTGAGACAGACAGAATTCCAACTCATTTTCAGTTAGCTCAGTGACATTTTGCCCCAGACTGTTTCCAGAATACCATGCTTTATTTGCCAGACTGACTTAGGAATTATGCTGTCACTTAAAGGGTATTCCTACTCTGCAATAGAATTTCAAAAAGCTGTCATAAATACCAAAATAAATCTGGCCTGTTTAGATACAGAACAAAATACTAAGTCTGCATCTCTTGAAATTTATTTGTTGTTAATACTTACAATGCAATGAGGAACATCTAAAATCTGGAAATTACCAGTTTTAGAATTTTGAGACCTGAAAAGTAAGATCAAAAAGTCTGCTTATTTGAGGACAGCTGTTTAACATATATGACCTTGACCATTACTATCTGCTAGGTTTTGTCCATAATATTCAAAGCTACATAATTCATAAAGTCACCCAGTTCCATTGCTAGGCACTTTTTTTTTTTTTTTTTTACTTTTTATTTTTTGACAGGTAGAGTGGACAGTGAGAGAGAGAAACGGTCTTCCTTTTCCATTGGTTCACCCCGCAATGGCACACTGCGCTGATCTGAAGCCAGGAGCCAGGTGCTTCTCCTGGTCTCCCATGGGGTGCAGGGCCCAAGCACTTGGGCCATCCTCCACTTCACTCCCTGGCCACAGCAGAGAGCTGGCCTGGAAGAGGGGCAACCGGGACAGAATCCGGTGTGCCGGCACTGCAGGCAGAGGATTAGCCTATAGAGCCGCGACGCCGGCCTAAATGTACCTTTAATTTTTATACCAGTTTTCTTAAAATTTTTCTAATTGCGTGTTCTTCACAGGCACATTATTACCCTCTTTATCTGGTCTCAAAGTTCATTACTGTCAAAATCAGTTTCCTAAGTGGCTCCCTAGCTCAATCCCTTTATTGACTAGGACACCCTGGGGTGACTCTGTTCCCAAGGCCAGTTCCTGGTGAAAGCCCTGAGCCCAAGACCCTCTCCTCCAGCACAGGACACCGCTTGCATGGCGAAGTGCAGGGGTTCCCAGGCTCGCAACGCGCCAGAGGGGAGGCAGCACCCTAAGCCTCGCCTATAGAGCAGCCATCGTCATTCAACTTTTTCATATTAAAGCTTAACCTCGAGAACACCAGAACTAGTGGAGAGCCAGAGGTAGCATTTACTGTGATAAACATTTCAACCCAGAAGCAGAAACGTCCAAGATCACCAATACTAAACAGGAATCGCGCCTGAACCAAGTCCGCAGATAGCCACGGCTCCCCCCAACCCCACAGACTGCAGGGATCCGAGTTCTGTTTATTTTTATGACAAACGGGTTTAACTAGGGAAGCGGAGTTTAACTCCACGGTCCCAGGGCCGTCTGAAAACCCAACTAAGCCCGATCGCAGCGTTTCTGCCCGGAGAACTCCAGAAAGAAAATTCCATGGCCTCAAGCCCCACTTGCATAAACCAACACTTTCCTGAAAAGACCAAAGTATGTGAAGAGGGCGGGGGAAAAAAAAGACGATAACCGTTCAGGTAGATGTCCACGAGTTAGCTCCTCCGCACAGCCCAGAGCGGCGCCCGCCGGAAAAGCCCGCTCGTACCGTCCCGACGCCGTCCGCGCGGCGAGGCTCGAGGCCGGAAGTCGTCACGGGGCGCCGCCGGCGGGCGCGCGGAGCCTCCTGGGACATGTAGTCCACGGTTGTAGAAAGGGCGCCGAGAGAGCCGGGGAGCGGGCTGGACGCGGAGCCCACCCTAAGGTTTCTCCTTTACCTCCGACGAGGCAGGATCTGGAGCCTGGGGTAGAACAAGAATAAAACGAGACATTACAGTGCTGCGCTAAAATGAAAGTAACGCTTTCCATGTCTGCCACTCTTGCGCGAAAACTCAGAGACTGAAGGTCTGACCCAATCTTGTGCTAGTTAAATGATAGTTACCGCTGAGAGAAACATTTGCTATTAGAATCCAAATGGAAAGGCTAAAAGGAAACGGCTGGAGCGCTCGGGGTGAGGCGCAGCAGGGCTGCAGGCGTGTGGTTCAGCACCACGGAGAGATCATGACCACAGTCTTCTGTGCGGGCTTCTCCAACGGTCCCCAATCTCACAGATGCCGTCCCGAGTCCCAAAATTCCACCAGAAAGGGAAAAGATGTGGTCCTTTTGTGCAGATTCAGCAGTCCGAGTGCAAAGGATCGATCCCCGACGATGCGAGTGTATGTGGAAGGCAGAGACTGCCCAGGAAAGAGCAGCTTTCTCGGCGCCTCATTCGGGAACACCGCAGGGACCCGGGGCGGGAGCAGCAGTAGGAACTTGAGCGACCGCTTCCTTTCTTCAACTTTCGCCTTGGAATTCGTGCATCAAACCCAACGCCACCTTGTCCTTGCCGTTTGGCAATCGCCAGCCTCTCGTACCTCTTCTCATGCGGAGGCGGGACCGTGCCGGGAGAAAGGCGAGAGCCTGACACTCTCCACCTGGAGGACGGCCTGGGCAGGGGCTGTGGGGCTGGGGGAGGCAGGGCTCGCAGATCCGCACCCTGGAGCCCGAGACGCGGCCTTCCCGGAGGCGAACGGGGGCGCGGATCAACGCGGCTCCTCCAGCCGGCTCCGCCCCCGGCCCCCGCCCCCATCCCCCACTCCCCGTCCGGTCTCCCCGCCCCCCACCCCGCGCCAACCCTCAGGCGCCTGCGCGCTGCCCCGCGGGTGGTGGGCGCGGGCGCTTAGGCCTGCCCCCCGAGGAAGCTCATTGGACGCCGGGTGGGGCCGGGCGCTGCCTCGCGCCTGTGCTGGAAGCACGTGCTGGGGGCGGGAGCAGCCACCGCAGCTATGGCGTCGTTACTTTGGGCAGGCGACACAGGGGCGGCTGAGAGCGAGCGGCTGAACAGCCACGTAACCGCCACCTGGGGAGGGCCGAAGGGTGGGGGCTAGAACAGGGCTCCCCGAGGAGAAACCGCTCGGGTGGGGAGGGGGAGCCCTGCTCGCGTTTGGAGTGGGTGTCAAATGGGAGAGGGGAGATGTGGGAAGAGGGCCAAAGGAGACCCCGGGAGAGACAAGACCTTTGGTTTGGACAGACAAAATGAAGACACCTGGAAACCCAGGGAGGGAAAGCAGCTGGTAGTCCTGACTAGACTGGTTTTCTATTCCCAACTTGACCACTGAGCTGGCTTCCTCCTTAAATCTGCCGATTTGCTTTCCTAGTCAGCCTCTCCTTGGTGGTGGTGTGACCCCCAGGTACCGCGCACACTTAATCTGGCCTGTTCCAGGGGAATTTACCTGGTTAGGATACTTCACATGGGAGACCTGTCCCGTAACACTGCAGAGCAAGCTGTGTGGCAGTGGTCTTCCTGAACCCCTTCCAGCACCTTTGTAGGGGAGCGCTGGGCTGCGTGATGGTGTATTTCCTAATACGGGTTGAAATTTGTGTCTTTCACTAGTTTTCAAACCTCATCCACCCCCGGAAGAACCTTCATGGTGTTAAGAATACTACAGTCCCAGACATAGGTGAGTGCTGTTAGAGTGAATCAGATTGGCTTGAATTGGTTTTAGAAATACTGCTTTCATCATGTCCCTGCCTATTGAAATACTTTGGTTCTGTTCATTCAAAACCTTTTCCAATCATCCTACTCATGAAATGACTCTTCCTGTCAATATATGCTCTATGAACAAGAAGAAAAATAGGCGTACTGCACCTTACATATCTGTTCAGCCTTTATCTTTACAATTATCGTTTGTCTTTCTTCCTTTTAGATGATTCTATTAACATAGATGAAAATGAAGAAGAAGATGTAGGTAGGAGATTAATTAATTTGCATGTATCATAATACATTCTGTTTTGGTTTATCATTTTTACAATTTGGATGAATAATACAATCTCCGTTAGCAAACAGCAGACTTTGCTTCTGTTTTCTTTATGAATTGGGAATATCAGAAGAAATACCAAATTAAGACTGGGATGTATGTATTTAAAATAAGTTGAAATTGGATATACAGCTAATGGATTGAAATTCCCAGCTGACAAGGAACAATAGGTCTCCTGTAGATGTAGGCTTCCTTGAGGTGTTATAGCAGAGCATAAGATGCTAGATCTTCGTTGAAAAATGAATTCTCGGTGCTATGTCATTCTTTCTAGAACCTTCTTTTATATGACAGATGAGAATAGAGGGAACTGCTTGCTGTTTAACTGTTGAACGGGAGAAACCAGGTGATTAGATGGCCATTCAGGAGTCCTGATGTCCTCCACTTTTCTTTTTGCTGTTGTAGTGGATTTGGCAGCTAATTCACTCTTAAACAAGTTAATCCGTCAGTCCTTGGTAGAATCCAGTCACCGAGTTGAAGTCTTACAAAAGGATCCTAGCTCTCCACTCTACTCAGTAAAAACGTTTGAAGAGCTGAGACTGTGAGTATTTTCACCCTTTTAGTATGGGAAAATGCTGGAAAGCACAACCCAGAACAAACTGACCTGCTGGTAATAAAACCATCCGGGTTTCCTGAAACTCAGTATTAAAATAAAATGTATACATTTTACATGCAGTTGAAATATAGCACAAAGAATGCTAGGGTACCTGAGTTGCCTAGCAAAATGACATGTTTTTGTTTTAAAAGATTTTAATCTTGCAGTGATAAGGGAGAATTGCTAAAACAGATGCAGCCGTATTGCTGGTCTCCATACCAGAATTCAGATACAAGAGCATTAATGACACAAACATCAATGCCATTTGTGAAAAAGAATTAAACAATAAATGTCACATCGTTGTCTGCTTATGCAGAAAATAAGTCTTGAAGAAAACCGGTACGCTCCTTTTATCAGATGAATTTTTTTCTTTGTTGTTCAAAACAAAGTTCAACTTTGGACCCTTACCACTGCGCATAGCATGGGCTTATAGCGTAAGGGTTCAGCAGCACAGACGTGATTGTACGTGCCCAGGAGTTAGGGTATGAATGATGTATTTCTAAATATTTTTAAAGCTCAGTTGCAAAGTGGCTGAGTTTAGAATTCATCTTTCAAGTCTACGTTTCTGAAGCTGCTGAGAAACTCTAGGCTCCAGGTGATCGTCTTTGTTTTTGACAGAAAGGAAGAGTTACTGAAAGGGATCTATGCAATGGGATTTAACAGACCATCCAAAATCCAGGAGATGGCTCTCCCCATGATGCTCGCACATCCGTGAGTTTCCAGGGCAGTGGTGTTCCACCTTGGTTATTTTTAGTCTCCTCTTTTCAATTTATGCCTAAGTTCTTGTATTCAGTTTATGTCCAGTGGTCTCCTCTCTTCTGCAGACCCCAGAACCTCATAGCACAGAGCCAGTCTGGAACAGGAAAAACAGCTGCCTTTGTCTTGGCAATGCTAAGTAGAGTTAATGCCTCTGAACTATTCCCACAGGTAAGGAAAGACCAAGGGAAGGATGGGAATCCTCATAATGCCAGTGATATATTGGTAATAAGTGATGTTACTGAAATTATGTGATTACTACAATGATACTATATTTAGAATAGGCATTCTTCCATAAAATCATAGAGCACTGGGCAGCAGAATGGGGCAGGGATGCAGAACACAGGCTTCTACAGTGCAGCTGGTGCCCATCCTCGCCTTTCCATTTGCTGGCCAAATGTCTCAGGCAAGTTCTCTGGGTCTGTTTCCTTGTCTGCAAAGCATCTCAGGAAACACAAGTCACAGCTGATCTATTCACCCTTGAGTCCTAGCAGCATGCCTAACTCGTAGAAATTGCTAATGAGCATTGCATGCATGAATGATGGGTGAGTGGATGCTTATCTCCTAGGATTATCGTGCAGACGCAGTGAAACAATGTCCATTTTTAGCACTGTTCTTGGAATAAAGTAAGCATGCGGTGATGATCCCGTAGAGCTGTAGGGCCAGGAGCTCATCTAGTCCGCCTCACCGATTGAGCAGAGAAGGAAGCTGATGCTTGGGGTAAGAAGTGTCTGCTGAAGTTGCACAGTCAGAGTGACTGAACAAAGACTGTCACCCAGCTCGCGGTTCTCTTAGTCTAGTTTTCACTCATGAAAAACATCTGGTAGTCTGTCCCTCTTTCTCCGAACTTCACTCGCTGACTGATTGACAAGCTGAGCTCCCGTCTCCACTGAAATGAATGCTGTGTGGAACACCAGGGCGCTCTCGGGCTGGCGCTGTGGCGTAGCAGGTAAAGCTGCCGTCTGCAGTGCTGGCATCCTGTATGGGTGCTGGTTCCAGTCCGGGCTGCTCCACTTCTATCCAGCTCTCTGCTATTGCCTGGGAAAGCAGTAGAGGATGGCCCAAGTCCTTCGGCCCCTGTACCTGTGCGGGAGACCCTGAAGAAGCTCCTGGCTTGGGATTGGCCCGGTTCCAGCTATTGTGGCCATCTGGGGAGTGAACCAACAGATGGAAGATCTCTCTCTCTCTCTTTCTCTCTGCCTCTGCCCCCTCTGTAACTCTGCCTTTGAAATAAATAAATAAATTTTTTAAAGGGGGGGGTTCTCTTAGTAAGCTGCCCCTATGATTAGCAAGATAAGCTTTGGATGTAGGAGATTAAGATCACACATGGGAAGTCTTGAACATGTTATACAAGGTCAATGATATTTACATTTGAAGTTTGATATTATCAATAAAAATTCTTCACGGTAAGTCGTGCTTGAGCACTTGTTGAGAAGTGTGCGTGGAAAATATTTTTAGCACTCTGATTCCCTCTGTATCACATATCCCTAATGGAAACACATAAATGATTAGATACCACCAGTTTCTTCCATCAACATCTTGCTCCATCGACAACCACCACCATGGAATAATAAAGAGTTTGGGAGAATATCATTCTGAGAGGGGTTGGTGGGTGGGTAGGTAGGTAGAAAATATAGATGGATTGGAGCAAGCAGGGACTGTTGTGGAAAGAGGCAGACTGATCAACAGGCAGGAGGTGATGACGATTGCTCAGGCTGTTAACTGTCTTTTGTTCCCTCTCTCATTGATTCACAGCCTTCCTACATCCCATTATCCCCACACAAAACAAGGGTGACCAGTAACCTGTGTTTCCAGATAGTCCTGTAGAGGAAAATACGTAAAAGCTAGCTAATTCTCCGTGTTTCCACCCCTTCCTCCTCCAGTACTTAGCACTCACTTCAAACGTACTAACTTTTAAAGTGTATCCCATTTAAAACATGCAGCCTAAATCTCCAGTTTCATTTCTGTAGCTCTCGCTTTAAAAATTGTCATGTGTTTCAAGTTTGAACAATGGCTGATATGAACTTTCCTCTTCCTCTCTTTTCTATCTGACAGTGCCTCTGCCTGGCCCCTACTTACGAACTGGCTCTGCAGACTGGTCGTGTGGTTGAACAGATGGGAAAATTCTGTGTGGATGTTCAAGTGATGTATGCCATTCGAGGGAATCGAAGTAGGTACCAGTTAGCCAGTTCTGGCTGATTTTTTAAATTGCAGCTTCACCTCTAACAAGCTGGTTATAGAGCTTCTCTACTTTCTCATCACTGTCTCTAAGATGGGAGGTGTAATAGCACCTGTTGTTATTCTATGTTCTTTTCTTTGAGACTTGATTGTTTTGTGCAGAAGGCATTTTTTTTCCTTTTAGCCTATTACATGCTTATAATTAAAAGAAAAACTTTACAAACCATTAGAAGGTAAAAATGATTCTTCCTTTCCTCCAAACTCTAGTTCCCAACATAGCAGTCTTATTAACAGGCAGGCCTATGTTTTTTGCCTTTTGTTTTGAGCCGATCCAGCCATGTAAATGTGTGTGTTTTCATTGAGCATTTACAAAACTTAGAGCGTTTTTCATGCCATTCACTCTTTTGACTAGTTGCACTGTAATTTATCTAATATAACCAACTGATGGACATTTAGGTTGTTTCCTCTTTGGGAAAGGTTTGTAGTTTCTCACAAATGTTCCAGTATTTCTATAAGACAGTCACATAGCTGTAATGCGATTTTTAAATTACCATGAGTTAGAATCAGATAAATGGGACTATTATGATAAACTAGAAACTTGAGAATTTATCCTAAAACTCTGAAAAAATCATAAACCACCTTGAGCCTCAGGGTTTGCACTTGGAAAATCATTACCATCTGTGCTTTTGCTTATGGGTTTTGTGCTGTGTTGCCCTGCATTGTGGCCTTTTGGGGTGAGGCTGTTTGCATCTGAAGGAAAGCTTAAAACCCTTTCTTTTCCCCTAGTTCCCAGAGGCACTGAGGTCACCAAACAGATTGTAATTGGTACTCCTGGCACTGTCTTAGATTGGTGTTTCAAGCGAAAACTGATTGATTTGACTAAGATTCGTGTGTTTGTCCTGGATGAAGCAGATGTGATGATTGATACCCAAGGATTCTCAGATCAGAGTATTCGTATTCAAAGGTAATTCAGATTCGTCCTTTCTTCCTGGGTCTTCTGTCCAAGTGAGGAACTTTGTCTGCTGCTTTTAATTGTCTTTACTGCTTAATTCCTTACCACCTCCACCTGTAAAACAAATCTGAGTTTTCCTCCAGCTCATGGGGTCTTCTGACTGCTGTAGTTCCCAGCTTCTTCCCCTAATAACCTTGCCTGGACTTGATTTTCACAATGCAGGGCTGCAGGTGGAATCTGGATAGTGAGTCTGCACCAGAACTTCCAGCAGTGTTTTCTATTTTAAGCAAAATTCTAAAGAGGTTTAGTAAAGCGGTGTAAGAGTACTGTGAGGATACAAAAGATAACTAGATAGAGCAGACTTACTGAATCAGAGAAATATGGTTTAGGAATCTGTATTGCTGGCTTTTAAGTAACATATGTTAAATTCAAATAGTACTGAAAGACTTGTGATGGGATAATAGTAACCCCCTGCCCCACCCCAAGAACGCTTTTCTGATATTAGCATTCAGACCTTTAGATAGTGTGCTACTGCTCTTTGCTGATGTATAGCCATTGTCTACTTACTTCCAATTACAGTTAGTAGGAACCGAGTTCTTTTAAACCATCAACCACTCCCCATTTCTGTCCCCTGTGTCACCTGTCCATGATTGTATCATGAGAGTTAACAGTCATGTTTTATTAACATTAATAATACTAATAATAGAGTATTAGTATGTTGTTCTGTTCACTGCTGGACTGAGCATTGTCATTATATTTTTCTTAAACAGATTTTTTTCCCTTAGATTTAATAATTGCCTTTTTTTCCATTTGGATAGTTTCACTATATAGAGATCTTTGGTTTTTTTGTGAGCTATTCCATTATATGTGTTATATGTCAGTGATATTTCCAAATAGTCAATTACATCTTAAAATTCATCAGTTTCTGTTTTTTCTTGGCGATCTCTCAGGCTCCTCCGTCTGACTGCTCTCTAATGCCTCTTGCACAACTGCCATCAAGGGTCTTCCTTTGCTCATTTACAGTTTTAAATATTTGCAGGATTCTTTTTCTCAGGTACTTCCTCAATATGCTGGAGTGTATTTTCTGAGGTCCTAAAATAAATGTGTAGACAGTTATTTAATCAAACCTCAAATGCTAGAAATTTTTTATTATATATGTAGATTTGATTTTTTGATTGATAGTTTGTCTTGATAGGAATTCTGTGTTGAAAATCTGAAAGCAATTTGATAAAATTTCTTTAGCATAACTTTAATATTTAATGTCCTCAGCTTCTAGTACTGTTACTGCCAAAGTTTAATGTCATCCTAACTTCCAAGCCTTAGAGTATGACTTGTTTTGTTTTTGTTTTTGTTTTTTCCCTCTGGAAGCTTTTGGGATCTTCTTTCTCTGTGGTGTTCTGAAACTTCTCAATGACATGCTTTGGTTCAGAGCTTTTGTGATTCATTGTACTAGACATTTAGTGCATCCTTTCATTCTCAAAATTTGTGCATGCCAGTTCTGGGAAACTCAAGTTATTTCTTTCTTTAGAGTGACAAACTTTTTAGACTGAGATACAGCACAGCAGACAGAAAGTATATAAAGGAGGAGAAATAATCATACACACGTGTTATTACTTTAACATTAAATGTAAAAAGGATGTTTATTTGAAATGATATATTCTGGCCGGCGCCGTGGCTCAATAGGCTAATCCTCCGCCTTGCAGCGCCAGCACACTGGGTTCTAGTCCCGGTCGGGGCACCGGATTCTGTCCCGGTTGCCCCTCTTCCAGGCCAGCTCTCTGCTATGGCCCGGGAGTGCAGTGGAGGATGGCCCAAGTGCTTGGGCCCTGCATTCACATGGGAGACCAGGAGAAGCACCTGGCTCCTGCCTTCGGATCAGCGCAGTGCGCCAGCCGCGGCATCCATTGGAAGGTGAACCAACAGCAAAGGAAGACCTTTCTCTCTGTCTCTCTCTCTCACTGTCCACTCTGCCTGTCAAAAAAATAAATAAATAAAAATAAATTTTAAAAAGACACTATTGAAATGATATATTCTATACTTTTATGTTACATAAATGCTACTATTTAAGCAAAACAATAGAAAAAATAATTAGCAGTAATTAGTAGTAATTGAGAGTAGAACTAATCAAATATATCCAAGAAAATATAACAATATTTTACATAAATATTTAATTCTGATAAGCATTTTAACTCCTTTTAACTCATTATTAGATATATAAGTTTTGTAGGCACTATTACATATTCTTAAGAAACATAAATATAAAACTTTTTACAAGAATGTAAATATAATTGAACTAGTTAAACAGCTTTTACCTACCCTTAATTTTAAAAATATCGCTTTCTGTCTCAGAACAATTGGATGCTTAAACTTGTTTTCTTTTCTTTTCCAATAATACTTCTCTGAACTTCCTTTAGGCTTCTTTCATATGGTAATCAAACTAATTGCAGTCAAATTTAGTATTCTGACTTGTAGCTCTACTCTCACTAAGCCCAAGTTGATTAGTATCAGTCCGTTGTGATGACATCTAATAAAAATGTCTAAGTGTGGAATATTTACAATTTTGCTTATTCATAATGGTAGGGTTTTATTTATTTACAATTCTTTCATTTTAGTAAATTTTTTTCAACTTTATTGAGGTATAAGTGACAAAAATCACATGTATTCTTGTATATAACATGATGGTTTTATTTTCAGTTTATTTTTCTTTATTTTTAAACCTTTTATTTAATGAGTACAAATTTCATAAGTACAGCTTTAGGAGTATAGTGATTCTTCCCACCATACCCACCCTCCCATCCCTTCCTCCTCCTTCCTCTCCCCTTCCCAGTCCCATTCTCCATTAAGATTCACTTTCTATTAACTTTGTACACAAAAGACCAATTTTGTACTAAGTAAATATTTTACTAAGTAAAGTAAAAATTTTTACCCACACACACACAAAATATAAAAACTGTTTGAGAACAAGTTTTACAGTTAATTCTCATTAAGGACAGAGGTTCTGCATGGGGAATAAGTGCACAGTGACTCCTGTTGTTAATTTAACAATTAACACTCTTATGTATGACTTCAGTAATCGCCCAAGGCTCTTATCATAAGCTGCCAAGGCTATGGAAGCCTCTTGAGTTCACAACCTCCATCAGTATTTAGACAAGGCCATCAGCAAAGTGGAAGTTCTCTCCTCCCTTCAGAGAAAGGTACCTCCTTCTTTGATGACCCCTTCTTTCCACTGGGATCTCACTCACAGAGATCCTTCATATAGGTTGTTTTTTTTTACCGCATCTCAGTTTTACATGCCTGTAATGCTCTCATGGGCTTTTCAGCCAGATCCAAATGGCTTAAGGGCTGATTCTGAGGTCAGAGTGCTGTGTAGGCCATTTGTCATTCTATGAGTCTGCTGTGTTGCCTGCTTCCTATGTTGGATCATTCTCTCCTTTTTAATTCTATCTATTGTTATTACCAGACACTTGATCTTATTTATATGAGCCCTTTAACACTTAGTATTATCTATATGATCAATTTAAAACTTAATATGATCACTTTAACACTTAAGATGGCATTATTACCACCCCGCTTAATGGGATTTGGAGTCCCATGGAAAGTTTTTAACTATACCCTTAGAAGGATATCTGTAGGAATGTATGCAGAACTGTACAGATCCTCCCTCTCTTATTCCCACTCTTATCTTTTATTGAGATATATTTTCAATTGAATTTATACACATATGAATAATTCTGTGTTAAGAGTTCAACCAGTGGAATTAAGAAGGAAAAAAAAAGAAAAAAAATTAAAAAAAAAAAAACCTGTTCCTCAACAGTCAAGAAAAAGGCTGTTCAAGTCATTGTCTCTTAAAGTGTCAATTTCAGTTCTACAGGTTTCCTTTTAGGTGCTCTGTTAGTTGTCACAGATCAGGGAGAACATACGGTATTTGTCCCTTTGGGACTGGCTTATTTCATGAAGTATGATGTTTTCCAGATTCATCCATTTTATTGCAAATGACTGTATTTCATTTTTTTTTACTGCTGTGTAGTATTCCCATAATTTCTTTATCTAGTCTTCAGTTGACAGGCATTTAGGTTGATTCCATGTCTTAGCTATTGTGAATTGAGCTGCAATAAACATGGGGGTACAGATAACTATTTCGTATGCTGATTTCATTTCATGTGGGTAAATTCCCAGGAGTGAGATTGCTGGGTCATAGGTAGGTTTATATTCAAATTTCTGAGGTTATATATAACATGATTTGTTGACATACATGTACATTGTGAAGTGATTTCCATAGTCAGGCTAATAATTAATATCTATCACCTTACAGTTGCCATGTCATTTTATTTTCTTATGGTGAGAATATTTAAGATCCTTTAGACTTGTAAGAATTTGTTATCACTTCTCAGCCTTTTAGGCTAAGATCAAGTGAAGAATTTGTTTCTAGCTCTTTGGAAATGCCTCTCAACCAAAAAGACAGGCTTGTTTTGGTAGACCACCTGTTGGAATGTTGTAAATACCCTTTTATTTCTTTTTTCTTTTTTTGAAAGAGAGAGCAAAAGAGAAAGCTCCCATATGTTGATTAACTCCCCAAGTACCCACGATAGCCAGAGCCAGGCCTAAGCTGGGAGCCAGGAACTTAATTCAGGTCTCCCATTTAGGTGGCAGGGACCCAACTACTTGAGCCATCATCTGTCTCCCAGAGTGTGCATCAGCAGGAAGCAGCGCCACCACATGAACCCAGGCACTGCAACATGGGATGCAGGCATCGCAGCCAGCAGCCTGACCACCTCGAAATGTCCATGATTTGTAAATACTCTGAGGTACATTAAACATCATCATAAGTTAACCTTCTCTTTCTCAGGGAAAACAGTTGTAAAGCACAGTGGTGATTTAAACTTATGAAATTAAAGGTAAATTCCAAGTAAGTTACAATTTCAGTAAACAAATGAAAAAGTATTGTTCAACTTTTCTGCCCTTTCCTGGGAACCGTTTTGTTTGTTTGTTTTAGTTCTGCAACAGTCTTTTTTCTTTTTCTTTTTTTTTTCCTTTTTTTTTTTAACTTTTATTTAATGAATATAAATTTCCAAAGTACGACTTATGGATTACAATGGCTTCCCCCCCATACCGTCCCTCCCACCCACAAACCTCCCCTTTCCCACTCCCTCTCCCCTTCCATTCACATCAAGATTCATTTTCGATTATCTTAATATACAGTAGATCAGGTTAGTATACATTAAGTAAGGATTTCAACAGTTTGCTCCCACACAGAAACATAAAGTGAAAAATAATAGATGATTTTTTTTTAAATGATGATGAAATCAGATCAGACCTATTGTCATGTTTAATCCCAGTGAGAGTCAAGTTGGGAATTGATAATTTCTTTTTTTTTTTTTTTTACAGAAGATCAGTTTAGTATGCATTAAGTAAAGATTTCAACAGTTTGCACCCCCATAGAAACACAAAGTGAAATATATTGTTTGAGTACTCGTTATAGCATTAAATCTCAATGCACAGCACATTAAGGACAGAGATCCCACATGAGGAGTAAGTGCACAGTGACTCCTGTTGTTGACTTTACCAATTGACACTCCTGTCTATGGTATCAGTAATCTCCCTATGCTCCAGTCATGAGTTTCCAAGGCTATGGAAGCCCTCTGAGTTCTCCGACTCTTATCTTGTTTAGACAAGGTATTGTCAAAGTGGAGGTTCTCTCCTCCCTTCAGAGAAAGGTACCTCCTTCTTTGATGACCTGTTCTTTCCACTGGGATCTCACTCACAGAGATCTTTTGCCAGTGTGTCTTGGCTTTCCATGCCTGAAATACTCTCATGGGCTTTTCAGCCAGATCCGAATGCCTTTAGGGCTGATTCTGAGGCCAGGGAGCTGGATTGGAAGTGGAGCAGCCAGGACTTGAACCGATGCCCATGTGGGATGCCAGCACTTCAGGCAGTGGCTTTACCCACTGTGCCACAGTGCTGGCCCCCCAAATACACTTTTTACATTCCCTTCCCCATTGTTCCCACCCCAGGTTGCTTCCTTCACAGGGCACATTATGCTCTGTGTTTGTTTACCTTTAGCTCCAGTTGTGTGTCCTTTTGTCATTAAAATAACTCAGTAATTTAGCTTTCTCTTTCTGTTTGCCTAGAGCTATATTCTCTGATTGTTTTCTTCCTACCTGTTATGGATGAAATATCTGTTGCTGTCCCTCTGAAGATACTACTTACACTGTTTTTTAAAAGGTTTCCTGGTCAACATTGTCTCTGAATTATCCAAGCTGTCTTTTTGGTTGGTTTTCTCCAGTCTCTGTCTTTCACAGCAGACCTTTCCTCTTGGCTAGCATTTCATAATCTGAGGAGCTAAATTCTAATTGGTAGCTCTGTGTGCGTAGCTGGGGCTTGTAGCTTCATTTAGAATGATTGTCATCTGGAGGGCGTTGGGACTGTATGATGTCTTTTTTTTTTTTTTTTTTTTTTTTTTTTTACAGGCAGAGTGGACAGTGAGAGAGAGAGAGGTTCACCCTTCAATGGCCGCTGCGGCCGGCGCGCTGCAACTGGCGCACCGCGCTGATCAATGGCAGGAGCCAGGTACTTCTCCTGGTCTCCCATGGGGTGCAGGGCCCAGGTACTCGGGCCATCCTCCACTGCACTCCCTGGCCACAGCGGAGAGCTGGACTGGAAGAGGGGCAACCGGGACAGAATCCAGTGCTCCGACCGGGGGTAGAACCCGGTGTGCCAGTGCCACAAGGCGGAGGATTAGCCTAGTGAGCTGCGGCGCCGGCTTGTATGATGTCTTGGTTCTCCTTCATGGGAGACAAAGTCTTGGTTGCTGGCATTTTGGAGTAGGGTAGAGGAACAGAGCAAAAGGGTTCTGCCATACAATATGCATTTTTGTTCCTGAATCCCCTGTTCTCAGGGTACACCCAAGTCTGGAATTCTTGCACAGAATAAACCTCTAGTATTCCTCACTCCTATCTGCCTGACATGGGGGGATCCAGCTGCTGCTGACACACATTTTCAGCCAGCCATCCTCCTGAAAATAATTCTAACCAGAGATAAAACTGCCGTGCTCTTACCAGTAAGTTTCTGTGTATGTACATGTCAGTAAATGAGAAATTCAGAACTCCAGGAAAGATTCAGTAATCTAAAGGACTTCCTAAGAGAGTCCCTTTGGTTTTTACTCAAGACAATAATAAGTAAAAATTAGAGCATTTATGTTGTTTAGTTAGCCTTCCATTTTCAGTTGTTCTTCCTTTAGCTTAAAAAAAAAGGTTAATCTAGTGATATTCAATAGAAATATAATACAAGATACAAGCCACATATGTCGTTTTAAATTTTCTCATAGCCACATTAAAGCACACAGAGAGGCCAGCGCAGCGGCTCACTAGGCTAATCCTCTGCCTGTGGCGCTGGCACCCTGGGTTCTAATCCCGGTGGGGGTGCCAGATTCTGTCCTGGTGCTCCTCTTCCAGGCCAGCTCTCTGCTGTGGCCCGGGAGTGCAGTGGAGGATGGCCCAAGTCCTTGGGCCCTGCACCCCATGGGAGACCAGGAGGAAGCACCTGGCTCCTGGCTTCAGATCAGCGCGGTGCGCCTGAACCAATGGTAAAGGGTGAACCAACGGTAAAGGAAGACCTTTCTCCCTGTCTCTCTCTCTCTCACTGTCCACTCTGCCTGTCAAAAAATAAAATAAAATAAATAAATAAATAAATAAAAGTGTTTGGGAACCACTGAACCACGTGATCTCGCCCACCCCTTGGTAGCATGAGCAGTTTATTGTTCTAAGTGCTCCGTCTTGAAAAGTGATGATTTCTCTATAGTCTCTCTCATTTGTTTTAAATTTTATTTATGTTTATAAAAATTTACTTAAATTTATATAAATTTTAAGTTATACAAGTTTCATATATTTCATCTCCTTTGTTTTAAGAAATTAACTTTTCATTGGTGTATAAAATATGTACAGGAAAACACACACATCACATCCTGAGTGTACCACTGAGTGGATTATGACAAGTGGCCACACCCGTGTAGCAGGTGCCCAGGCCGGGGACTGGAATGTGACTTGTCAGCACCCTGCAGGTGTCCGTCAGCCCCTTTCCTATTACTAGCCCCTCGTCCTCAGGGTGAGCCTGCACCCCAACCCCTGGTGCCATACATTCTTTTTGCCTGTTTTTTGAACTTCATGTAAATTAGCCCTGTGTTCATTATGAGTTCAGTGTACATTTTAATTTCTTCAGTTTGCTCCCCTTTTATTGATATCTTTTTTATGTCTTCTCATTCTGAATGAAGTTGCTTGTGGGCTGCTCTTCTTTCTCTCACAAGACATCTGAGTGTGACACCTCTAGCTGAATGACTTGGCTTGTTTCCCTGATCCCCCCTTAGCTTTATGTGAGATTATAACCATAAAGAGCATCCAGGAGTCTGCCTCACCTGTGGAGGAAACCGGCACGAGAAACCTCAGATCCTGCAAAACATATACTCAAACTTTGCTCTGAGCGCCAGTTCCATTTATGTGTTTACATATATGTTGTTGGTGGCAAGAATGCGCAGGACACTTGGCCATTCCCCTGAGGTGCAGCTCGTCACGGCAGGACGTTGCTCAGGGGGAGCGGCCTGTGGCAGTGGGCCTGGAGTGCTGGACGGAGAATGGCGGCTGGCAGCTGTGTGACCGCCGTCTTCTCTTCTCTCACAGAGCTCTACCCTCCGAATGTCAGATGCTCCTCTTTTCAGCAACCTTTGAGGACTCAGTGTGGCAGTTTGCTGAACGAATCATTCCTGACCCTAATGTCATCAAGTTGCGTAAAGAGGAGCTGACGCTGAACAACATCCGACAGTATTATGTGTTATGTGGGAACAGGAAGGACAAGTACCAAGCTCTGTGCAACATTTATGGTGGCATCACCATTGGCCAGGCCATCATCTTCTGTCAGGTAAGTCCCTCTGAGTGTGTCCTCCTTGTGCCCAGATTTCCCTACCCAGGAGCGTGGGGAAGATAATATTAAATGCCATTTTGCCAGGTAGTGTGTTCAGCACTTATTTTATGTTACCTAGTTTCATCTTAAGAGCAGTTCTGAATTGAACTCTGTCTGTATTTTATGGGTGAAACTTAGAAAGGCTCAGTAATGGAATGGGATCTTTAATATGATCTGAAATAGAGAGACTTCTTATTTTACAGGGACTACTTCTAACACTTCCTCCATTTAGTGGCTTGATGTTGATTGTAGTTTTTACAGACCCTTCTTAAGAATGTTACTATATTTTTTAAAGATTTATTTTATTTATTTGAAAGGCAGAGTTAGAGAGAGAGATCTTCCATCTGCTGATTCACTCCCCTAAATGGCCACGATGGCCAGGGCTGGGCCAGACCAAAGCCAAGAGCCAGGAGCTTCTTCTGGATCTCTCATATGGGTGCAGGGACCCAAGCACTTGAACCATCTTCTGCTGCTTTCCCAGGTGCATTAGGAGGGAGCTGGATAGGAAGTGGAACAGACAGGACACAAACCAGTGCCCATATGGAATGCCAGTATCCCAGCTGGTAGCTTTACCCACTGTGCCACAGTGATAGCCCCAAGATTGTTACTGTTAAATCACCCTATTTTTATTTTTGGCTGTTTGACATTTTTCATGTTCATGTATTTATTTTCTCAATACCATGTGAACATGCTAAGCTTCATGACAGCAGGATCTGACCTATTGTATTCACCCCCATATCCACTGCACTAGACTAGCACCTGCCCAACCTACATACAGCACTGAAAATGTGTTCATAGAATAAAGGAAGCTTAGCTCTGGGAGCAGGCACTGTGGTACAGGAGTTAAGCCAACACTTGGGACACCCTCATCCCATATCAGAGTGACAGTGCAAGTCCCAGCCACTCCGCTTCAGATCCAGCTTTCTGCTGATGTGCCTGAGAAGGCAGTAGATGATGGCCCAAGTGCTTGGGTCCCTGCTACCCATTTGGGAGACCCGGATAGAGTTCCTGGATCCTGGATCCTGGTTTTGGTGTGCCCCAGCCCTGGCTGTTGCAGACAGTTGGGGAGTGAACCAGTGAATAGAAGATTGCTCTCCCTGTCACTCAGCATTTCCAATTAAAAAGAGAGAAGGAGAGGGAGGGCACGAGGGAGAGATAGGAAAGGGAAAGGAGGGGAAAAGAAAGGGGCAAAGAAAAGAAAGAAGGAAAAAAGAAAAGAAGGAAGGCTCTGCCCCTGGCTAGCCATGTAACTTTGGCAGGTTACTTAATATTTTGAAGCTTTGGAGCATTTTTTTTCCTGTCTTTAAACATATAAAATAAGTAGCTACTTCATTAAATTGTGGTGAGAATGCACATGGCCCTAACACATTTTTTATTCAGTTGCCCAGCACACATTAGAGTGTCATTATTGTGAGTACATCAAGTGATTTTGTCATTCCAGCACCATAGATGGAGCTTATTTATCTGCATTTCATTGGTGAGAAAGTCAGAGTTCTGATGAATTCAGAGAACGTAACCCTTAGACACACTGGCAGAGGGAGAGTCCCAGGCCTCATTCTAAGGCCGTTTGAAGAACGAGGGGCAGTGAAGCAGAACTCCTCTCAGCCCTCTCCCTCCTCACCCTGCCCCAAATACATGAGCGTGCCCAGCACAGCCGGGCTCCTAAGTTGGGGCGCTGTGGTGGGTCTTGTGTTTTCACATAGACTCGTCGAAATGCCAAGTGGCTGACGGTGGAGATGATGCAGGATGGCCACCAGGTGTCCTTATTAAGCGGAGAGCTGACTGTGGAGCAGCGGGCTTCCATCATCCAGAGGTTTCGAGATGGGAAAGAGAAGGTTCTTATAACAACCAATGTGTGCGCTCGAGGTGTGTGTGTTTTTAAAACCTGGTATTGGGATATAATTTTACATTGGATAAAATTTATTCTTTTCAAGTATATAGATCAATGAATCTTGTCAAACAAACATGGTCTTGTAACTATCACCATATTCAAAATATAAAATATTTGTATCTCCCCTAAATTTCTTCATGCTCCTTGCAGTCTCATACCGTCACTGTTGACAACCACTAATAATATTTTTATTTCTATATTTTTGTCTCTCCTGCAACGCCATATAAATTAAATCATACAGTACAGTTCCTTGACTCCTTCCACTTAATGTCACGATTTTGAGTTTCATCAGTGTTTTCAAGTATCAGCATTCATTCCCTTTGTATTGCTAGTAGTAGTCCATTGGTAGTACACTCCCCAGTTAAAGAGCATTTGGATTGTTTCCAGTTTGGGGCTATTTTAAATAAAGCTGTGATATAAATTCATGTATGGGTTTTTGTACAAGCATATGTTTTCATTTCTGTTAGGTAGGTACCTACAAACAAGATTGCTGGGTATATAAGTATATGTTTGGCTTTATAAGAAACTGAAAAATTTTCCCACAGTGGCTGTATCATTTTGCATTCCCACCAGCAATGTAGGAGAGTTCTAGTTGCCCTGTATCCTTGCCAACAATTGGTATTGTCACTCTTACTAATTCAACCATTCTAGCAGATATGTAGTGGTTTGTCATTATGGCTTTTATATGCATTTCCCTAATCACTAAGGGTGTTCTATCTCTGAGGTGTTTTTAATATTTAATGAGAAAAATCTTTGTTTTTTTTTTTTTGAAGCCTTCCCCTACTTTCTTCATCCCTCCTTATGTCCTTTCTTGGACTCCATACTGAAACCATATTTCCTAGTTCATTCTTAGTTCAGCAAATAGAACAGAGAACATTATGTATTAGGAGTGAATGCAGAACTCTGCTCTCTGATGGGTAGCCTAAAAAAGGAAGAGGTCAGGCCAGCGCCGTGGCTTACTAGGTAAATCCTCCACCTGCGGCGCCAGCACCCCGGGTTCTAGTCCCGGTTGGGGCACCGGATTCTGTCCCGGTTGCCCCTCTTCCAGTCCAGCTCTCTGCTATGGCCCAGGAGTGCAGTGGAGGATGGCCCAGTTCCTTGGGCCCTGCACCCACATGGGAGACCAGGAGGAAGCACCTGGCTCCTGGCTTCGGATCAGCACAGCGCCCGCCATGGCGGCCATTTGGGGAGTGAACCAACAGAAGGAAGACCTTTCTCTCTCTCTCTCTCTCTCACTGTCTAACTCTGCCTGTCAAAAAAAAAAAAAAAAAAAAAAAGGAAGAATTCACTGCCGCTAGACCATGGCCTCTGTAGACTGGCGCCACCCAGTAGAACTTCCTGAAATGATGGAAAGGTTCTATTCCGTGCTGTCTTCTGGTAGCCACTAGCCATATATACAACTCTTGAGCACTTCAGTTATGACTAGCATGACTAAGGGACTGAATTATTTGATTTAATTAATTTAAATGGTCATATGGAGCTAATGGTTACCATACTGGATAGCACAACTCTAGACCCTAAAGCAGGGGTGGGGAACTGTTTTTCTGCCAAAGGTTATTTGGATAGTTATAACATCATTCACGGGCCATACAAAATCATCAACTTAAGAATTATCCTGCTGCTGGTGTTGCAGCATAGCAGGTGTGGCTGCTGCCTGTTACACTGTTACACTGGCATCCATGTGGGTACTGGTTCTTATCTGCTGCTCCACTTACAATCCACACCCTGCTAATGGCCTGGGAAAAGCAGTGAAAGATGGACCCAGTGTTTGGGCCCCTCTCACCTACGTGGGAGACCCAAATGAAGCTTCTAGCCATCTGGCTTCAATTTGGCCCAGTACTGGCTGTCATGACCACCTGGGGGGTGAACCAGTAGTTGAAAGATCTCTCTCTCTCTCTCTCCTGTAACTCTTGACTTTCAAAACAAATAAATAAATCTTTAAATTAAAAAAGGAATAAGATGAATTAGCCTGCTGTAGATTATTGAATTTCAAGATCTACCTGCAGTTGCCTTGGCAGGGTCATAGCAAATGATTTCAGGGGCCTCCCACAGGCTGCAGGCCAAACATTCCCACCCTTCCCCTAAAGGAAAGAGGGGACAAAGTCCTACAGAGGAAGAGGCATAGTGCAAGGGAGGCAGGGGTCATGACCCAGACAGCTTGTTAGTGTTGGGGGGTGAGGAAGTGAAAGGCACTAGGGGTCAGAGAAGTCCTTGTAGGCAGTATTAGACTTGGAAGGCTTTGAAGGAAGGGCTGCAGTTCAGTTGGATGAGAAATTGCAGTCTGAGACTTTGTGACTGAAGTGTGGTGTTTGCGAATCAAGAGAGGAAGGGGTGAGAATTTCAGTGGTTTGAGGTCTTGAATTGTTTGAACTTTCTCCTGGACAATTTGAGCAGTGGATTCTGAGCACACATGCCCTGGACGTTGCTGTGGTGACCACCCCAGGTGAGAGCAGAGAAGTAGGTAAAGAGACAGGGAAACCAGTCTGGAAGCTGTAAGAGGTCAGGCAAGGGCTTAAAAATGATACCGGGCTGACTTGTGGTGCAACAGGCTAAGCGTCCCATATCAGAATGCCAGTTGTGGTCACAGCTACTCTGCTGTGGTTACAGCTCCCTGCTAAGGTGCCTAGGAAGGTAGCGGAAGATGGCCTAAGTACTTGGGCAGTTCCTGGTTCCTGGCTTCAGCCTGGCCCAGATCTGACTGTTGCAGCCATTTGGGGAGGAAACCAGGGGATGGAAGATCTCTCGCATTTCCTTCCCTTCCTTCCCCTCCCATCCCCTGTTCTGCGTGCACTCCGCATCCCCACACCCTCATCTGTCTGTCTCTCCCTCTCTGCCACTCTGCCTTTTAAATAAATAAATCTTAAGAAAAAAGACCTGACTAGAACATTAACCATGGGGTACAGCCAAGCTGGGGTCCCTTAATGGGTCGGGGGCACAAGACCCAGGGTCTTGCTAGGGACTTAGCATAGTAGAGGCAGAGGAGGGGGTAGCTGCTCTGTGGTCTTGGTGGAGCACCGTTGCCTCACACACACACACCCGTACACGCATGCACGCATATGCTTTGTGAATATGTGTCTGAGGTGATAGTATCTAGCCTCTGTTGACACCCTCACCCCGCATTAGAGACATCACAGCATGTGAGGAACTGCCTGAGCGAAGTACTTCAGTTACAGAAAACCAGGCCTGGTTTATAAATTGTGTCCATAAAGAGAATTCCATTGGCAGATGTGGTTCTTGCATGGCCATGTCTTAAGGAAAATATTACAGGAAACCTGCGGTGTTTCTCCTTTTTCAGGGATTGATGTGAAGCAGGTCACAATCGTTGTGAACTTTGATCTCCCTGTGAACCAACTAGAGGAGCCAGACTATGAGACGTACCTCCACCGCATAGGGCGGACGGGCCGCTTTGGGAAAAAAGGCCTTGCCTTCAACATGATTGAAGTGGATAAGCTGCCCCTGCTGATGAAGATCCAGGACCACTTCAGTAAGTAGCCCCACTGTGGCGTCTGAGCTACAGACGTAGCTACTGCTGCGGGGCATCTGGGAGCTGCAGCCCGGAGGTTCGTGATAGCGTGCAGGCTGACGCCGCAGGGAGGGACATGTCTGACTCACACCACCAGAGACCCCGTAAGAGATGGGTGAGTGTAGAATTCTCACGTGGTGCTTGGAGACAAGTGTTCAAATCAGCTGGAACTGATGTGAGCTCAGATGTACCCGGTGCACTCACTCCAGAATCTGGAGCAGATTTTCTTATCCCATGAAGAGCCCTAAGCAACCTAAGTCCTTCAAGATCAGCTTCCTCTTTGAGTCACCCTTTTCCTTTCTTACTCTACCCTCCCAGATAGGATGAGCCTACAATCTAGGTCTGCAGCCCTTCCTCCAGCACCCCCTTAACAAGGCCGGGGCCCTGGGCTGACTGGGTGCACTGCGATGGAGACACGAAGGGCCCTGTGTCTTGGGATCTGCCCCAGAGCCCACAGATGTGTGTGAGGAGCAGGGCGAGAGAACCGTTTTCATCTTCTTGGACAGTGGTGCTCGCCCTTTGTTGGAACCAGTGGGCACTCTCCCCAGGAAAATGCACCTGGCACGTAGATGCCATTCGGACTGTCGTTTTAAAGGTCTGCAGACTGTTGCTTGTCCACTGACCCTTCAGGAAGCACCTTAAGCGCCCCTTTGTTAGGAGGAGCTGGGGAGAAGAACCGTTAGGGCCGTTCTCTAGGAGATGACCCCCAGGACCTGGTCTGGAGAAGTGACAGCAGCGGAGGAGCTCTGTCCTCCCCAGGCTGTCCTCACTATCACCGACCACTCTTTCTGCCCCCAGGGCACCTAGAAAAGTATGTTCTGTGGGCTGCTGCATCTGGTGCTCTTTGGTTAGTATTGATTGGTTATTTTGATTTTGATTTTATTTCTTATGTTCCTGCCTTAGGGCTTTCTGTAGAGGATGCCGCAGGAACGGTTTTCCCAAAGGTGTCACTGTCTTAAGAAATTCAGAATCGGGTGGAGCCAAGTTCCATATAACCCTGGGTTAAGACTGGTTCCGTTCTCTGTTCTTTCAGACAGAAATATTAAGCAGCTTGACCCTGAAGACATGGATGAGATTGAAAAGATCGAATATTGAAGAAAGAACTTTATTATCTGTGAATTTCCTAGTTTATGTGAGAATGTCCCAGTGGGTTTTGAAGGTAATTTTTTTTCGTGTTGAGGCGGTTTCAACATGGAGCTATCAGAGATGGCATGGCGTGGTGCCCTTGGGTTAGAGACCTGAGGTCTTCCTGAAAGCAAATTGACGTGGAGCACGTGGTCCTTTTGAATAAAAAAAAAAAACAAGGCATTTCTTATTCTAATCTCTTCACAGGTAAATGTCTCTTTGTGGATGATTTGGGATTTATATTTATTTACTTTATGTAATCTGAGCAGATGCTGTCTCTGTGAGCCTAGGACAATGCCACCAGATGGCAGTAGAACTTCACTGGTTTGGGAATTTGAGCTCCAGGTCTCCCAGGCTGCCCTTTCTTGCCTTTGGTGTCTTTCCTCCCTCACCACTTCACCCTCTTCTGTTTGCACTCACACACCTTCTTAGGTGAAAGCACAGGTAAAATCGTTAAAAGTGTGAAACCATTTGGAAGACAGAGCTTTTTGCTTTTTTAATGCTTCACATGACATACAGAATTCAGAATATTTTCCTGTTCTGCTTCTCAGTGTCTTCAAATTAGAGGAGATTTACTCCATCATCAGTTATTTCAGAATCTCTGGAAAATGTGGTTTTATTATAGGCTTTTCTTAAAAGCAGGTAATGAAGGTAAAAGAAGAAAAACATTCACCTTATTGAAAAGGTAGCATTTCTGGCCGGCGCCGTGGCTCAATAGGCTAATCCTCCACCTAGGGGCGCCGGCACACCGGGTTCTAGTCCCGGTCAGGGCACCGGATTCTGTCCCGGTTGCCCCTCTTGCCAGGCCAGCTCTCTGCTGTGGCCCGGGAGTGCAGTGGAGGATGGCCCAGGAGCTTGGGCCCTGCACCCCATGGGAGACCAGGAGGAAGCACCTGGCTCCTGCCTTTAGATCAGCGCGGTGTGCCGGCCGGTGCTGAGGCCATTGGAGGGTGAACCAACGGCAAAGGAAGACCTTTCTCTCTGTCTCTCTCTCACTGTCCACTCTGCCTGTAAAAAAAAGAAAGAAAAAAGAAAAGGTAGCATTTCAAGACAAAAGTTTTACTTTTAAGAACTTAAAGTTGTATCTAAGAATCCTGGATGTTTTTCTGTAAGTCCCCTTGAGATGTTTTTTATTCTCACATTTGTTACTCAAAAGTGAAAGAGTGAGCTTGAAAAAGCAGAGTGAGCTGCTCCGCACAGAGAAAGCCAGAGCCTGTGGCCTGAGCCCACCCGGCAGCTCTCCCTCAGCCCCAGGCTCCCTCCAGAGACGCCGGTGAGTTCTCCCGTCACAGGGGCATCGATGGGCATTTCTGACCTGTCTGGATGTTCTACTTGCATATCACCCTGTGCACATTTTAACCCCGAAATCGGGGCTCAGAAATGCATGAAAATCATCGAGCTCCCTAATTCAATATGGTTATTTATTATATATTATAAATAAATATCATGTTATTTATCATTATATATTATATACACGAGAAAAAGGACGATAAATAAGATGTTAATAAGATCATCTCTGAATTCAGAACCTTAATGGTGGAGACGCAGAATAATCCAGCGTGTAGTTAAGGGGGTTCAGACAGGTCGCTCTTGTGACAGCATCTGTGCCAGCTTCCAGAGGAGGGGACATGCAGGGACTTCTCCAGGAGAGCAGCAGGGCTCCGTGGACTCAGTACCACCCCGCAGTTTTCTGACCTTCGTCCACTGAGGTGCGCTCCACGCCCAGCTCATCACCAGAATGACCTGCAGAGCCAGGAAAGAAATGGGCTCCCCGCCCCATACAGACAAGACCAGACCCTGAGGAAGTCACACTCCCGTAAGAGAGCTGGAAGTAGGTGAGGCAATGGGCAGGAAAGACCACGATCTGAAGGAGGAGACACTGAGGCACAGAGAGGTCTCCAGGACAGGACAGGAATTTGAGAAGACTGAGCTCGCACTTCAGAACGCGTACCCCGCTCTCCCTCTGCCGAGTGTCCTTCCTCTCGCGACGGGACTCGCTCAGTCTGCTTCCACGCCAGCCCCTAACACACTGCCCAGCACTTAAAAGGCACTCAGTGAATGTCTGTGTTCTTGTTGAGTATTTTTTTCTTTTGCCATTTTCTCATTCACTAACATTTTTCCTTGATGTTTTCCATGCTAGTTTTGAACCTCAATTGTATGATAAATAAGCTTAGCAAGTATATCAAGGTATTTTGCTCGCTCTCTCTCCTATTATCTGAGAATTCAGTTGGACTTCCCACCACACTCAGCTTTGCCTTGGCGTTTCCTAAGTAAACCTTTCCAACCTCGCTTTCCAGTTCAGATCTCTGATAAAATCCTCCCCGGTGAACCTCATCAGTGTCTTCAGTAATTCCCACTGGGCAGCTGTTTTACAGGGTCTGCAAACATGGGGCATTCTTCTGCCGTCCCCTTTGCTCCTGGCCTCGCATGCCTTTGTCTCACCACCCAGGAGGCAGCAGAGCCATCCTGCTTCCTGCATGTGTCACAGCTGTACTGACGCCATCCAGTGTGTTGAGGTGCAGTCCAAAGGCTGTTGGGCAGCATGCGGCCCTTTGCTCAGGACTGCAGGCAGTTTGACATGCGTACCTACCTGTGGCCTGGTCAGCTCTCAGTACCTGCCTGAGGAAGGGGTGAATGGAAAGCCAAAGAAGAACCAGATGATCTCAGTGCATCTGTGAGTGGGTTAATCAGCTGTGTATTACTTGGCACCAGATACTCAACTGAATCCATTGGGTTTCTCTTGGCCAGCTCAGTGCTGTTAGCATATGGAAATCCGTGGTTATGGAGAGCACGGCTGACTTGCACTGGGAGTTATGAGTGAACACCTAGCCTGGGGCCTGGCGGCTGTGTTGTTAGCTGCTGGGTCTAAGGCAACTGTTGCTAATAAGAAAGGCAAATGAATGTTCATAGTCTGGTAGGATGTCTGGCAGTTCCTGCTCAAGAAATATTGCTTTTGGTCAGGAGAAAGTGTTGATTCTCCTCAGTCAAGCTTGGTCACCATGAAAGCTGCTGGCACACTCTGCACTTAAGATCAACAGTGGAAAATCTTAGAGGCTGGCGGGAGGTGTGGGACAGGACAGGAAGCAGTACCTTTCCAGACACCAGCAGAGAGAGACTGACTTGTTAAGTTCTTGGTTCTCTGATCTGAGACACTCAGTGTCCTTCCTTTAGGGCCCCCAGATCAAAAAGATGACACAAGCAGTGACATCCAGCCATTGGGGTGGCAGCTGAGATGTGACTCCACATCCAGCTGGGCTCGCCCTTCTTTGCCCTGTGCGCCAGGCCTTCTTCCTCTGGGCTCACCTGCTGTTGTGCAGGTAGCCCCTGCATGCTGATCCACCTGGGAGGGACTGGACATGTCCCGGTTTTACCAGAGGAGTACCAAAGGATTAGATCCTCTTAACTCTTAACCCCCTCACCAACCCTGCACCGCTTCCGGGGAATAATCATGTAGGTCAGAGGCCCTCCATTCAGTGCAACCCACCAACGGTGAAACACCACAGTCTACCTTTGGGCAAAGGGATTACCAACTTCCTGCTCTAGAAAGAATCCAAAGGCACTTGCCCTCATTTTCGATCCTTTTTAAGTCCACGACTGAAAGAGGAGTCTGACACTTGCCCTGCTCATTTCTGTCTGCTGCCCACCCCCCTGCTGTTGTGCCCCCTGCCCCAGGTTGACCAGTGTTCACCTTGTGGATTCTGCTTTCTCACTTGCCACCCGCCTGTACTCCTCTGAGCCCACCTGGAGGGATGGTTCAGCCGAGCTCTGGCCGCACGGCCCTCCCGCCCTGCCCTTCCCTGTGTGTCTGCTCCAGGAAATGCTGTTCGAGCCATAATCTTCAGACACTTCTCTCTTCCTCTGGTTCCTCTTATTCCTCTACAAACTATTGTTTCAAAATGTGAGTGGCTTTGAAGCAACATCCTCCATTTTTTAAAAGATTTATTTATTTATTTATTTGAAAGTAGAGTTAAAGAGAGGCACAGGTAGAGAGAGAGAGGAGAGAGAGAGAGAATGTCTTCCATCCGTTGATTCACTCCCCAAATAGCCGCAATGGCTGGAGCTGAGCCAATCCGAAACCAGGAGCCTAGAGCTGTTTCTGGATCTCCCATGTGGGTGCAGGGGCCCAAGGACCTGGGCCATCCTCCGCTGCTTTCCCAGGCACATTAGCAGGGAGCTAGATTGGAAGTGGAGCAGCCAGGACTTGAACCAGCGCCCATATGGGATGCCGATACTGCTTTACCTGATATGCCACAGCACCAGCCCCCATCCTCCATTTTTCATACGGATTTTCCAACTCCATTTAAACCACAAAGTTTTGGATTCTTCTAGTGAAATCCAAGAAACAGACCTGAAAGGGGCTGATTTTTGCTAAGAGAAGTAACAGCATATTCAGCCAAATCCTAGAGGTTCCCACTGGCCTGTGTCCTACTTGCCCAGCCTTTCTTTACCAGTTTATCAGTGTTCTGCTAAGGCTAGCAACAGCCAGAAGTTCTAATATGAGAAAAAAGTTGAGCCCTAAAGACAAGTGCTCTGTTCTGGAGGCTTGAAATAATTTTTTTAGTGAGACTGTGTGGTCTTCAGAGAGAAGTGTGGCAACTGTCTACACACTTATTTTGGGGAGTTTGTCTTTGCCCTTGATTTTTTTTCCTAATGAGTAGAATAATCAAGTGATTTTATATTATAGGTTCTCAAATATATTTGTCATGATGGAGATGGTCTTCTATTTGTGGCTTAATATGTTTCTATTGCTAAAAAAATGAAAAAATGATACAGAACTATTTCAACCATGTGGATTGTGTTTTGTGGCTTGAATTCCCTATTGGAAGGAAGTGGTCAGCTAGGATGCCCTGCCTTGGGTGAAGTTTGAAGGCGTGGTCATTATAACAGCGTCAGGCATGATTTGGAAGGCGCGGACTGAACTGGCTGCTTTGGGAGGTCGGGAGCTCCCATTCATAGGAGCGTTCAGTCAACCAGAAGGTGAACAATTACTTTTAATGGAAGCTGTCGTTCTGGCTCTTGAATTACATGAGCGTTTGGAATAAAATGGTCTCTGAGGCTCTGTCCATTCTAAGATAACCATGTTTCCATGACCCCACGCAGAAGGCAATGTGCTCATGGAATATGAGTGGTAGAAGCTTTGTACAGAAGACTGTTTTCCACAAGTGAAAAGAAAATGGGATGATTACCTTTTCATTTCATTGCATAACTTTCAGATTGGCTTCTTTCTCATGTGACCATAACCTTAGACCAAACTTTGTCAGTTTATGCAGAATATGGATTATTTTTAATCTGATATTTATATTATAAATAAGACACCAAACAAAAGTAGTAACAGAGAAAGCATAAAAAATCTCATTACTTTATCATAATCATTATTATCTTGATATAGTCCTTTTCATCTTATTATATTCATATTATTATTTATAGTTCCTCACAGTGCATATGTTACGATATCCTTTTACTTGAAACATTCAGGTATATTTTATTTCATGTTCTCACATTGTCTTTGAGATTATTATTCAAAAATAATCATTGACCAGATTATCCTGTCTGGTAAATATGTATATAAGTATCTTTATTGAATATGTGGTATCTGGTTCTCCGATATTATAGTTATAAATAGTGCTGCAGTAAATATTTGTTTGCCCACCATGTTGAATTATTTTTCAGGATTGCAAACATTAAGTTTGAGTACCAGGTCCAGAAATTGAAGCATGTTGTCTTGATTTTTGAGTTTTGGGGTTTTTTTTTCTTTAGTTTTTTGTTTTTTGGCTTTTGATGGATAGTGCCAGCCTGCTTCCTTCCAAACGACTATGGCCATACCAGTATCTATTGCCTCACTGATTTCACCTAATCTTACCAGCCAGGGACGTTTTCACCTTGTTGATTCACATTTCTTTTAGTATAAACACGCTCATCATTTTTAGGGGGCGTATGTGACTCATTGAAGAACATCTGTAGTATCCTTTGCCCATTTTATCTTATGAGCTCTTAATGTTCTCCCTGTTATGTTGTGCAAATTGATTTTTCCAAATAGAAAAGGTTATTAACTCCTTTTTACTGGCAACATATTCTCCAAATATGTCTCTCTCTTAAAATTTATGTTATCTTTTTCACACGAAATTATTTAATTTTTTTGTGATGACATGAATCAATAATTTCGTGAAATTTTTTTTTTTATTTTTTGGCTGCTGGTTCTAGTAATGTTGAGCATTGCTATAGAAAAGAGTTGGTTTTGTTCCATAATTGTGATTTTTCTTTACTGTTAAAAAGATGTTTGACTTTACTCAATTTAACATGTGTTGTAGTGAAGTATAGAAAAGTGATATTGTCACTTTTTAGAAAACTTTAACTAGTATTGCCAATTCAATTTATTGAGAAGTCTCCATTTCCTTCCTTCCTTCCTTCCTTTTTTCCTTTCTTCCTTCCTTCCTTCCTTCCTTCCTTCCTTCCTTCCTTCCTTCCTTCCTTCCTTTATTTTAAGATTGATTTATTTATTTGAAAGGCAGAGTTACAGAGAGGCAGAGGCAGACAGAGAGGTCTTCCATCAGCTGGTTCACTCCCGAGATGGCCGCAATGGCCAGAGCTCCACTGATCCAAAGTCAGGAGCCAGGAGCTTCCTCCAGGTCTTCCATGTGGGTGCAGGGGCCCAAGGACTTGGGCCATCTTCTACTACTTTCCCAGGCCATAGCAGAGAGCTAGATTGGAAGTGGAGCAGCCAGGACTCAAACCAGCACCTATTTGGGATGCTAGAACTGCAGGTGGCAGCTTTACCCGCTACACCACAGTGCTGACCCCTGTTTTCCATTTTATTTTGATAGTTCCTGTATCATATTAAATTTCTTTACATATAATAGAATTGTAAGTATCTACTTAATTTGAAGTTTATTGTTATGCTGCTTCCACAGTTTTAAGCATTATTGTTAAACAGTATTTTTTTAAAAGATTTATTTATTTATTTATTTGAGAGGTAGAGTTACAGACAGTGAGAGAAAGAGACAGAGAGAAACGCCGTCCTTTCGTTGGATCACTCCCCACTGCGCCGATCACTGTGCATCTTCCCAGTCTCCCACATGGGTGCAGGGGCCCATCTTCCACTGCCGTCCCAGGCCACAACAGAGAGCTGGATTGGAAGAGGGGCAGCTGGAACTAGAACTGGTGCCTATATGGGATGCCAGCGCCGCAGGTGGAGGATTAACCTACTGCACCACAGAGCCAGCCCCCAACAGTGTGTTTTAATTTAAGGACTTGTTTCCTTTTGCGGCTGTTTTTTTTTTTTTTAAGAATAGATTTTTAAATTTTATTTTATTATTATTTATTTGAAAGAGTTACACAGAGAAAGAAGAGGTAGAGGGGGTGGGAGGTCTTCCATCCGCTGGTTCACTCCCCAATTGGCCACAACGGCCTGAGCTGCCCGATCCGAGGCCAGGAGCTGGGTCTCCCACACAGGTGCAGGGGCCCAAGGACTTGGGCCATCTTCTACTGCCTTTCCAGGTCATAGCAGAGAGCTGGATTGGAAGTAGAGCAGCTGGGTCTTGAACCGCCATCCATATGGGATGCCGGCACTTCAGGCCAGGGCGTTAACCCACTGCATCACAGTGCCAGCCCCTGTGGCTGTTTTAATTCTATCTTATTTTCGTTATAAAATATAATCGCGAGTTTATTCTTCAAGACTAATTTTAGATCCACTTTATCAATTTCCAAAACAAAATGTTCTTGAGTTTTATTTGACTGCATCCACTTGACAATAACTTGTTCATTCCATACACTACTTTGTGGAGAATTGATTTCTTTATAGCATTTAATACCATGCTAGGTCTTTCCTAATCTCTAAAAGGTCGTGGTAAAGAGGACTGGGCCAAGAAGCTAAGGTCGCCAGGGGGATTGGCAGGAAGGGTTGAAGATGAAGGGTTCCAGTGGGGTGCCTGGGTGGAGAGAACCTCAACAGTAGGCTGAGGCATCCCCACGAACCAGAGACACAAATGCAGCCTGCAGAGTGAACGCAGGGGAGAGGCAGAGCGGTGTGTATGGCAAGGAGCAGGAGGCCTGGGTTCTAGCACCCACTCTGTGGCCATGGGCAAAGCCATTTCACCTGCCATGACTTCACCCCGCTGGGTGCCTTCCAGCTCTAAAATCCCTTTAATCTCTGACCCTGTGGCACTGTCACTGTGAGCTTCAGCCACTGAGAGGCCGAGGTGGATTGAAGCCAAGAGGACCATTTCTAGTGGATTTCGCTCCATGTTGGGCCCAGTACCCAGTTTGGTGCCTGACACCCCACAGATGTCCTGCAACTGAAGGCAAGTTCTCTCAAGGCCCATGCATTTGAGAGCATTTTAATGGAAATACCGATCTCCTGGGAATCCTGATCACCGCCAGATTTCTGGTTCCCTAGGTCTGGGGTGGGTCTGCTGCCAGTGTCCACACCACACTGGGAGGAGCAAAGTTTCAGAACACAGGGCTAGGGGAGAATTCTTAGCTGAGAAAAAAAAGAGGGGGAGGTGAGGGGTGACGTAAGCTTGGTCACACTTATGCATTAAAGGTATTCACAGAGACAAACCTGGACACAGAATACCATTTAACGCGTTAGAGAGGTAGTACGATTGTGAGCAGCCCTCTTGCACGTGTTTTTTGCTATAATGTGTTTGCAAAGAAATTTCCTAGTGGAGGAAGGGAGAAGCAGTTCCTCCTCCAGCCTCATTGCCTCTTCCCTTACTCCTGGGTAAGGTTTCTCTGCCTGGAGGGGTTCAGAGTGTTTTCAGACAGCTTGCCGCAGGCACTCCAGCTTCGAAGCCTTTGAGGCCGTGACTGTGGCCCCCAGAAGGTGACATGTGACAAGCTGTCCCACCCCTGGTACAAATGCAGCCTTCAGATCTAGAAGAAAATCCCTAATTCCCCAGCCAGGGTTAACCCGCAGCCAGACCCAGTGATCAGCGACGCCTGCTGCACCCACTGAGCACAGGAAGAAAAACCTCTGATGTAAAACTTTGCCTTTCTTACTGGAAGAATTTTTATGAGGCCAAAGCGCTGACAAGTTTGTCATTCCCAGAATCAGCTAACACCCCACCCCCCTCTCTCCTAGAATTTTAGTACTTTTCCCCTCCTCATTGGTAGAGAGGGAGGAAAACCCGTCTTGAAGAGGCAGGGGAAAAGTTGGATCCAAGGTGTTTGGCAGTGACTCAGAGTTCCAGGGAAGATTGATGTCTTGGCGTTCTGGCACTGCCCAGTGTTAGCTCACTTAAAACAACTGAATACATGAGTTCACTTTATCCTGTCCAAGTGGACCAGTGCGGCACCGTACCCAGCTGCAGCCCCTGGCGGCCCTGAGGCCATGCTCATGTCTCAGTCACTCATGCTGAGCTCAGCCATTTTTATGTGTGTCTGAGGTCATTGGAACCGCAGGGCAGGGGGCTCTCTTTGGCCTGTAGAATGAGTCGTGTGAGGGCAATGCCCCGTGGGTCTGGAGGGCTCAGCCGGAGCGTGGATTCAGGGGTTCCCTTAAAAGGCTGCTCTCTTTCCACTTTGTCCTAGTTGCCGGCCTTTGCACAGAAGTGAGACCAGAGCGGGGGGGCTCTTCAGGGGAGCTCCCCACGCTGACCAACCCGAGAATATCTTTCTTGTCCGGTCCCTTTTGTCTTTTGCTGCTGCTCCATTACCATTCTGAGTGTAGGACCTATGACATGGCCTATTGTTCCCCAAAAAAGGAACATGAAACCTGTATGGGTTTTCTGGGCCAGGCCCTGGTCCACGCCTCCCACAAGGTACAGCAGTTTGATTACTAATCTAAGGCAGCGTGATTAGAAAAACAGCAGCTAACACAGAGGACAGCCAGGCAGCAGGAGGTACAAGAAATGGGGCCCAGAATCTGCACCTGCTCATCCAATAAATCAATGAGTGACCCTCCATTCACCCTGCACGAGGCCTGGTTACCTCTCCCAGAGTCCCCAGGCCTCAGCCAGAGGGTGATGTTTTCTGTCTTAAGGGGGAGTACTTGGACTGTAAACCCCTCACCGTTTTGTAGTGTTTAAGGTGACAGAACACATCCCCTGGACAGTGAAGAGGCACTTCCTGCAGGAGCAAGAGGAGCTGATCCTCACAGGTGCTGGGAAAACGCAATGGAAACCTGATAGCATTCTATACGTGAGGAAGCCCAGAGGTGGCGGTGTGTGATAGCATTTTTTTTTTTTTTGACAGGCAGAGTGGACAGTGAGAGAGAGGCAGAGAGAAAGGTCTTCCTTTGCCATTGGTTCACCCTCCAATGGCCGCCGCGGCCGGCGCACCGCGCTGATCCGATGGCAGGAGCCAGGTACTTCTCCTGGTCTCCCATGGGGTGCAGGGCCCAAGTACTCCAGCCATCCTCCACTGTACTCCCTGGCCACAGCAGAGGGCTGGCCTGGAAGAGGGGCAACCGGGACAGAATTCCGCGCCCCGACCGGGACTAGAACCCAGTGTGCCGGCGCCGCTAGGCAGAGGATTAGCCTAGTGAGCCGCGGCGCCTGCTGTGATAGCATTCTATACGTGAGGAAGCCCAGAGGTGGCGGTCTGTCATCTTGCAGTAGAGCTGGGATCTGCACTTTGCTGCATCAGTGCCGCCCAAAGCCCACACATTCTTTCTTTTAAGATTTATATATTTATTTGAAAGTCAGAGTTACACAGAGAGAAAAGGAGAGGCAGAGAGAAAGAGAGGTCTTCGATCCGCTGGTTCACTCCCTAATTGGCCTCAACGGCCAGAGCTGTGCCGATCCGAAGCCAGGAGCCAGGAGCCTCTTTCAGGTCTCCCATACTGGTGCGGGGGCCCAAGCACTTGGGCCGTCTTCTACTGCTATCCTAGGCTACAGCAGAGAGCTGGTTCGGAAGAGGAGCAGCCGGGACTTGAACCGGTGCCCATATGGGATGCCGGCACTGCAGGCCAGGGCTTTAACCTGCTGCGCCACAGTGCTGGCCCTCCACACGTTCTTCAGATTCATCGCCATCTACTCTGACCTTCCTACAGTGTACATATGTAAACACACCCTTCAGTCCACTTCTCACTTTTTTTTTAGATTTATTTATTAATTTAAAAGTTAGAGCTATATAGAGAGAGGGAGAGACAGAAATCATCCTCTGGTTCATTCCCCAAATGGCCGCAATGGTCAGAGCTGGGCCAATCCGAAGCCAGGAGCCAGAAGCTTCCTCCAGGTCTTCCACTTGAGTACAGGGGCCCAAACTCTCAGGCCATCCTCTGCTTTCCCAGGCATGTTAGCAGAGAGCTGGATCAGAAGAGGAGCAGCCAGGACATGAACCGGTGCCCATATGGGACTATGCCACAGTGCCAGTCCCTGAAGTTTTATTTCTTCAAAGATTTGTTTGTGTACTTATTTGAGAGAGTGACAGAGTTATAAGCAATACAGAGAGCTCCTCCATCCACTGTGTCATTCCTCAGACGGCTACAACAGCCAGGACTGGGCCAAACTGAAACCAGGAACCAGGAACTCCACCCAGGATTTCCACATGGGTGGCAGGAACTTAAGTGCTGAGCCATTATCAACTCATTCCCAGGCACGTTAGCGGGGAACTAGACCAGATGCATAGTGGTTTGGACTTGAACTGGCACTCCAATATGGAAGGCAGGCACCCTACTGCACCACAACACCCTCTCTAGTTAATTTATTTTAAATAGCCACATGAGACTACAGTTTGAGTAAGAATGGGCTTCTGAACTCATCCAGACACCGAAACCCCAAAGCCATAACTTAATGATTCCTTAGTGGGTAGGAATTGACTTACTGTGTTCACAGAGCGGACCTTCAGGGAGGTCCTTAGCTCACTGGGGGCATGCCCCTGGAAGGTGGTCCTCATGAGAGGGTGGGTTATAAAAGCTGAGTTGGGCCCAGCTTCTCTCCACTTCATAGTTCACCATGTGAACACTCCTCACACCTTTTACCATCACTGTCCTCTGGCCTCACTGGACCACCAAACCAACAAGGCCATCCTGACCTTGGACTGTGAACCTCCAAAACTGTGAGCCAAATAAATCTCTTTTCTTCATGAGTGATTTCTGTCAGGAATTTCCTTAAAGTGATGAAAAGCTGGCTAATACATGAGCCAGGTGATGGAACAGCACAGCATAAAGTGTGCAGGCATCAACCGGAAACTTAGCTATAGAGACTTAGTTGATCTCCAGGTTATTTTTTGATCTTTTTGTTCTGATGATTCTATAGCAGTCAGAAGAGTGGAATTGTGTAGAGAGATGCTGATTGTTTATTACATCCAGAGGGATTTCCTGGTAGAACTGAGAAACGAAACAGAGAAATCAGGGCTGAGTTTGGATACTGGAGATGGGAAGATGCCTTTTGAGGGATGCTTGGGAGTCAAAGAGGGGAAATAGAGCCAGAGGAGATAAGCAGACTAATGGCCCTTACTTACTCTGCCCTGCCCTCCTGTTCCCTGCAGCATGAGCATGTCCCTCAGCTGCTCCTTGTTGACTGCAGCCTCCTTTGCATCTTCCCCAGCGCCCCAGGCCCTGCCCCTCTCACCTCCTGGCTCCAGACAGTTTCTTCTTTGATTGCTGGCTTAGGCCCGCAGACTGTTGGGTCATCTGTGCCTAATCAGGAGGAGCTGGGGCCTGAGGGGTGATAAACCGGGCTTCTCATTTCAATAAAGTTTGTGCAGAATATTGGAAACAGCTGTGGGCCTCGGCTGGCCATGCCAGAGCCCTGTGGGGGGCTGCTGTTTGGGGGGGAAGGGAGTTAAGATGGGGACACCAGAGCAGACATCCACTTAAAGCATGCTTTGCTACCTAGGGCTGACCGAGCTATTTAGCTTAGTCAACCCCCACCCCTGCCTGGAGCCCTGGGCTCTGCCAAGGGTGGAGAGCACTCGAGTCAGAGCGGTTGGGTCACCAGGCAGGCAAGTCTGCGTTACACAGCAGACATTTATCTACGTATGCTGTTAGTGATTTTACAACCGCCCATAGATTTCTCCGCAAGTTGCTTTTCTCACCTAAGAAAATGCCAGGGAAAATCATTCTAATTTATTCTTTTTGATGTAATTGTAGTAAAGCGCATGTAATAGAAATCTTGCAGTCCTCATCATTTTTAAGTGTAGTGTGAAGTAGATTCACACTGTTGTGCAACTCATCTCCAGATTCTTTTCCTCTTGCAAAACTGAAATTCCAGGTTTAAACAATTCCCCATTTTCCTTCCTCTCCAGCCACTGGCAACCAATATTTTCCCTTCTGTCTCTGTGACTATTCTAGGTACCTCATATTAGTGGAATCACAACATCTTTTTGGAATCTTGTTTTTAATAGTTGAATGGTGTTACGTTATGTTGATATACATATGGCATTCTAGCATTGCTAGTCTTTTTGCCACTAAAAAAAGTTTTGTAAGAAAACTGGGGAGTGAGAGGGCCAGTGTGTGGCATAGTGAGGTAAGCTGCCACCTGCAATAGCAGCGTCCCATATGGATGCCAGTTTGAGTCCCAGCTGCTCTACTTCCAATCCATCTCTGCTAATGTACCTGGGAAAGCAGGAGAAGATGACCCAAGTCCTTGGGAGCCCACACCCACGTGGGAGACCAGATGAAGCTCCTGACTCCTGGCTTCTGCCTGACCCAGCCCTGGCTGTTACAGCCATTTGGGGAGTGAACCAATGAACAGAAAATATTCATTCTTTGTCTCTCTCTCTCTCTTCCCTTTCTGTAACTCTGCCTTTCAGATAAATAACTCTTTTTTTAAGATTTATTTTATTTATTTGAAAGAGTTACAGAGAGAGAGAGAGACAGACAGACAGAATAGAGGTCTTCCATCAGCTGGTTCACTCCCCAGATGGGTGCAATGGCCGGAGCTGCACCCATCCAAAGCCAGGAGCCAGGAGCTTCTTCCGGGTCTCCTATGTGGGTGCAGAGGCCCAAGGACTTGGGTCATCTTCTACTGATTTCCCAGGCCATAGCAGAGAGCTGGATTGGAAGAGGAGCAGCTGGGACTAGAACCAGTGCCCATAAGGGATGCCGACACTTCAGGACAGGGCTTTATCCCACTGCGCCACAGTGCCGGCCCCAATAACTCTTTTTTAAAAAATTTGTATAGATATCCTCACATACTGCAACTTGCTTTTTTTGTATAATTCCTAGAAATTACATAGCTCAAAGAGATGCACATTTTTAGTTTTTGTATGCTTTACCAGAGCCCATTCTCAAATCTGATAATTTGCCATAATGAAAAGTACTATTTCTCCCATATCTTTTCCAGCCCTAGGTTTGATCATTTTTTTTTAAAAGATGTGTTTATTTATTTGAAAGACAGAGTTACAGAGAGTTACAGAGAGAGGGAGAGACAGAGAAGGTGTTTTAATTCTCTGATTCACTCCCCAAATGACCAAAATGCCCAGGACTTGGTAGGCCAAAATCAGGAGACTGGAAATCTATCCAAGTCTCCCACGTGGGTGCAGGGGCCCAAGTACTTGGGCTGTCTTATGCTGTTCTCCCAGGAGCATTAGCAGGAAGCTGGGTCAGAAGCAGAGCAGCAGGTACGTGAACTGGCACACATATGCAATGCTTGCCTTGCAGGTGGCAGCTTATCCCACTGTGCCACAACACTGGCCTCATTCAGTCTTTTTAACTTTTTCTATTCTGATAAGTAAAAAGTAGTATCTCCTTATTAAAATTTGTATTTCCTTTACTACTAGTGAGGTTGAACATCTTCCATAAGTTATTAGTCATTTGGCTATTCTCTTCCATCAATCATGTTCATATCTTTGCCCATTTAAAAATAATTATTTACTTGAAAAGCAGGAAGTCAGACACAGGCAGCTGGAGAACCTCTATCCACGAGTTTGTTCCCAGATGCCACAATAGCCAGACCTGGGCTAGGTCAAAGTCAGCAGCCTGGAATTCAATCCAGTTCTCCCACATGGGTAGCAGAAACCCAAATACTTAAGCTGTCACCTGCTGCCTCCCAGGGTGCACGTTAGCAGGAAGCTGGAATCAGAAGGGGAGCCAGGACATGAACCCAGGCACTGTGATATGAGGTACGGGTATCCTAAGCAACATCTTAATCTCTGCGCCAAATGCCCATCCCATGCCCATTTTTCTGTTAGGTTAATTTCTGTTTTTTATTGGTGTATAAGACTTATTTGTACATTACCATTATTAAGTTTTTATTGATGATATATATTTCTCAAGTCTGTAATTTGGCTTTATATTTGGTATATTTTGACTTGGTGAAATGTAAACATCCTATGTCTATATTTTCCTCTACAGCTTCTTGATTTTCTATTTTGTTTAGAAAAATCTCTTCAAATTCTAGGTTGTATAAATATTCTAATATTTTCCTATGAAATTGTTTTAGAAGTTACCTTTAAAGTTTTCATCTATTTGAGACTTAGTTTTAGTAATTTCTGAAGTAGAAAGATTACCCTTATTTTTTTCCCATTCAGACATAGGCCAACTGTGCCTACACAAATTATTAAATAAGCTGTGGTCTGAACCCACTGGTTTAGAATACCATCTTTATTGTACTCTAATCCACATGTACTGGCATATGTTCTCGTTCTGTCCCGTGGGTCTATTTATCTTGTCTTTTATTTTGTAGGATTTGACCACAGGTTTTTTTTTTTTTTTTTTTAATTTGAGAGGCACAGAGAGTGAAAGAACGTGTGCTCCCATCCTCCAGTTCACTCCCCAAATGCCCGCAACAGTGGAGGCTGAGACAGAGTGAAGCCGGGAGCCAGGGACACAGTCCAGATCTCCCACGTGGATGGCAAGGACCCAAAAGCTGGAACCATTACTGGTGCCTCCCAGGGTGCACATTAGCAGGAAGCTGCAATTGGGAGTGTAACCAGGACTCGAACCCAGGCACTCTGCTATGAGAGGCAGGCATCCCAGCCAGCATGTTAACAGCTAAGCCAAATGCCTGCCTGGTTTTATAGTTTCCCTAAGGCCTCTCTTATCTCAATATTTCTTTACTGTTGTTTTCATCATTGATATTAGAAAAACTCCCTCCGGTTATCGGAGCCTGTGAATGTCAACAACTCTTCACAACAAGCCCGAGTAAGGCTAAGAAGGGGAGGCGAGGGCCTGCCCCATGTCTGCCCATGCGCCTTTCCAGGTGTCAGCAAGGCAGAAGGCAGGCAGTGACGATAGGTGAGCACCTATGCACTCAGCATCGTCCTTCCTGGAGGCCAGAACTTCTGGCCCTGCCATGACCAGTATTTCACAGTTCTTATGTCTCAGTTCTGGACCTCCTGTATCCCCCATACAGTATGCAACTTTGTAGTGCTGGGCTCAAGCGCCCCCTGCGAACCCCGTTTCTGCTCTGCCAGCTGCTCCCTGTTGGAGTCAGCCAACAGGAGCCACTAGAGGGAAGCTAAGGCCACAAAGGCAGGTTGGGCATTCTTCCCGTGTGTGTGTGTGTGTGTGTGTGTGTGTGTTCCCCGCAAGCAGCACCCAGACTGCACCCGCCCCAGCAGCACCCCATCCTGTGCAGCGGCTGAACACACCTGGCAGCTTTTCCAACACTTGCAGCTTCAGCCTCTGCCCCATCCCTGCAACCTGCCGGAGGGACCACAGCCCTTGCTGCCAAGAGCCCCTTCCTCAGAGGTCTGGGTCTCCTCATTCCCCCAAAACCCTGCCTATGGTTCCTAGCCCCAGGAGTGGGGGCTGCTCCCACAGTCATGGCCTCTGGAGAGCTCTCTTGTCACCCCCTCCTCACTTAAGCAGCACCTTTATACCTATGTGGTGGCATCCAAAAGTTTGTGGGAAATGCATATACTACAAAAAAAAAAACTATCCAAGAATTTAAAAAATTTTTGCATCCAAAGAAATCTTTTAATTCTATTTTCAAGTGACTTTTTCAAGTATTCTCATAATGATCAAGTCTTCCTGTTAAATTTTCTTTTCAACTAACTGCCGTGGTTTCTGTCTCCTGATGGACCCCAGTTGACAAAGGTAATGAGGAATGGAAGTTTTCTTGGGGCCAAGGGCTGCCTCCCTTGGCCACCAGCCCCGAAGAGAGCTCCCTTTCCTCCCCCATTCCCAGAATTATTTGGCTGTGGGTCGCCAAGGAGACAGCTAACAATTTCCATTTGCCAGGCCTCCCCCTGGAGCTCTGCAGAGACAGTCTGGAAACTCCCTGCTCCGTCCAGCACCCCAGCCAGGGAACTTGGAGGATCTGGCCAGGCTGGGGCAGGGGCTGTGGGAGACGGGAGGAGAAGCCAAGCAGCCTGAAAGTGGAGAGAATGGAGGCTTCCCTGGCCTCAAACACCTGGCCCATTCTCAAAGGCTAAGGGCCAGCCTGGCAGGGTGCCCCGTCTGCTCTCTCCAGACAGTCACCCATCGGATCCAGCCAAGACTCCAACCAGGCCTTCAACCACAGAAAACTGTCCCTGCACTGTCACTTCAGGTTTGGTAGGAGCCTCATCGCCCGCCAGGGTAGATCCTGGGAGCTGGAGAGCCAGGAGCCCTGACTCAGGGAAGGAAACTCGGCCATGCTGAGAATTTTGCTCATGGGAAGCAGCATCCAACACACACCTAGTGTCTTGGCCTGCACTCCAGTTTCCTTGGTAATAATAGCAACACTGTTTATAATAACAGCAGTAGTGTAGCGGGTGTCAGTTTTACTTCACAAACTTAGGTGTGCAAAGATATCCATTCCTTTCTTTCCTTCAAAACAAATAGAACAGGGGCCGGCACTGTGGCACAGCGGGTTGATGCCCTGGCCTGAAGCGCCAGCGTCCTATGTGGGCGCCAGTTCGAGTCCTGGCTGCTCCACTTCCTGTACAGCTCTCTGCTATGGCCTGGGAGGGCAGTGGAGGATGGCCCAAGTCCTTGGGCCCTTGCACCCACGTGGGAGACCCAGAGGAGGCTCCTGGCTCCTGGCTCCTGGCTCCTGGCTTCGGTTCAGCATGGCTCTGGCCATTGTAGCCATCTGGGGAGTGAACCAGCAGATGGAAGACCTCTCTCCCTCTCTCTCTCTCTCACTGCCTCTCCTCTCTCTGTATGGCTCTGGCTTTCAAATAAATAAATCTTTTTTAAAAAGTAACAAACAGGGTAGACTCCATTGCTGGGGCTCCTGCATCTGCCAGATCCCACCAGAATCCAGGTAGTTTATGACCATGGTTTGAATGTGTCCCCTCCAAAATTCTTGTGTTGCCAATGTGATAGTAAGAGGAGATATTCCTGAGGGCTCCTTCCTCATAAGTGGGATTAGATGCCCTTATAAAAAGGCCTGACGGAGGGAGTTCACTCTCTCTTTGCCTTGCCATCTCTCATCCTGTAAAGATGCAGTGTCCAGGTTCCACCTTGGAAGTAGACATCAAACCTAAAGTCATTGTGGCCTGACCCTTGGCTAGGCTTGGTCCAGGTTCTTCTCTCTTCCTGAGAAGGAATTCAAGGAACATAAATAGAGACATACAAAAAACAAGGTTTATTTACCTGCAAAGCAAAAATACAATCAAGAAGGACTATAGGCAAACTTGGGAGAGAGAGCTGCAATCAACAAAGACTGGGACCTTCTTTATCTACAATCTGTGGGCATAAGGGGTGGCATATGGGGTAGGACTTAATGTTTAAGGGGATGGAGTTTGGGGTGGGGCTTAAGTACTGCCCATTTCCACGGCCTTTCTTGGAAATCTTGGAGGTGTCAGGGTGCATCATGGGACTGGGAGTGTTGGCCGTAGTGATTTTATTATAGCGACTTAAAGGTCATCATGGGGACACTGCATGCAGCTGTATTGGGTGTTTCCAGCTGGGGCCGGTTCTAAGTTTGCAGCACCGTGGAACTTTCGATTTCCACCACATGGGAGGTGAAGTTAGTGATTTGGGTGGTGCACAAAAGGAGGTTTGGCCAATGCACAGAAGGGGGTTTTGGGTGGCGCAAGCGTGGCTATCATCCAGGCCACCGCAGCCATGCCAACAAGCCAAGGCTGTTGTGCCATGGACAATTCAGGGCTGCAGAAGAGTGATACTGTTAAGTGTTAGCTCCTCCTTGATAATGCTACTTCCATTCCTACATCAAAGTCATCCTGGACTTCCCAGAATCCACAACTGTGGAGATAAACTTCTGTTCTGTCTAAGCTACCCGTTCTCAACTCTTCTGTTACAACAGCACACAATGGAGTATGACACTTATGGGGTCCCACAGAGAAAGGCCCCTGACCTCGGGCCCATCACAGATGCTGACCTCATTGTCCGAGTCTTCAGGGTTCTGAGAGGCTGACGACAGCTCCCCACATGGCCCATCCCCTCAAGACTGGTCCTTTCCTAGGGACCCCGTGACCTCTGCCCTACTCCCAAACTCAGGGACATCTCTTCCTGCCCGCACCAACTGCCCCCTGAAGGCACTCTGCTTGCCTCTTCTCCCCCATGCCACCAACACACCTCTCACAACTGCTCAGTGAATTCTAGCTTTCATGAAATTAGGAAAACGTGGCCGGCACCGCGGCTCACTAGGCTAATCCTCCGCCTGTGGCGCCGGCACACCGGGTTCTAGCCCTGGTCGGGGCGCCGGATTCTGTCCTGGTTGCCCCTCTTCCAGGCCAGCTCTCTGCTGTGGCCCAGGAGTGCAGTGCAGGATGGCCCAGGTGCTTGGGCCCTGCACCCACAGGGGAGACCAGGAAAAGCACCTGGCTCCTGCCTTCGGATCAGCGTGGTACACCGGCCACAGCGTCCATTAGAGGGTGAACCAACGGCAAAGGAAGACCTTTCTCTCTGTCTCTCTCACTGTCTACTCTGCCTGTTAAAAAAAAAAAAAAAAGAAAGAAAGAGATTAGGGAAACGTTAACTGTGATGTGGAGCAGGTACTGCTCCTGCGGTGGGAAAATGCCCCTGACGATGTAGGATGAGAGGCCGGCTGAAGCAGCTCCGGTTCTATGTTGATAGAAGTGTTCTAAGGTAAACTAAAGACAGCATCACCGTCATCCCTGAATATTTTAGTATTCATTTAAAAAACAGGAACATTGTCTTACACAATCACAAAACTTCTCACGCATAGCAAAAGTAACAATGATTTTTTAAAATACTGTTTAATAAACAATTAGCCCCATTTTATGGAGGAAAATCTAAGACTTAGGGTAAGTTAGCAGCTTCCTCAACGTCCCTCAGCTGGTGGGCAACAGAGCCGGGAACTGAACCCCGCTGTGATCTCCAGTCAACACTGCCGCACCACAAGCTCTGCCCACTGGTTTATACTCTCTTGCTCGTGCACCCAGCTCCTAACACTGCCATGAGCAATCAAGAAACAGAGGCCCAGAGAAACAGCATGCATTGTCGAAGCTGCCCAGGAAGGGCTGGTTGTGAAGGGGCTGTGGGAACGGGAAAGCGATAGGAGGCGAGTCTGTCTTCCTCCCCTTCCTTGCTCTCCTGCTCTGTTCCTGTCCCTCTCTCAGCCTTTCCATCCAGGGCCTCCTTCATTTCCTCTCTGGTCTCCAAGGTGCAATTTACAAAGTGACTGAGTGGTGAGTACTGCCGGTCCTCTGTCCCTCCCTCTTGCCTCCTCCCTCTAAACCCAGCCAGGAACACAGCGGGGAAACTGCAGAGCCTCTGACCCATCCTCTCTGGCCACAGCTCGTCGCCTGCTGGGGTCCCCTAGGCCCCAGGCCTGGCCTCTGGCAAGGCACACACGCAAAGGCCGTGGATTTGCAGGAGCAGCTGCTGCTTCCATTCCAGCCCAGCTGTTTCTACCCTGCCGCAGCCTGCTTCTCCGAAACCCTGGGCCTTCAGGATTGGGATTCAAAATGGTTACAACAGGCTGGAGGCTGTGTTAAAACCCACAGCACGAAGGAGGGGAGGCAGGTTGGCTCAAAAAGGCAGCAGTGTGAGGGCAAGACAAGAAGAGGTGAGTTCACCCCCATCTGTCTTGCTGCTGTCCCCCGCCTGGTGGAGGGCACTGGTTCCAGCCAGAGCACTACTGCTCGTGGGACATGGAGTGGCTCAGCACGCTCATCGCCAGCCTCGTAGACAGAGGATGCAGGCCCAGGGCAGCTCTACAGCAGCATGTCCTGGCAGGAGGGCCTAATTCCCTCCACAGGCCACAGAGACTTAACTTCTGGGCAAGGCAAACCCTTGCTGAAGGCCAGGGCCTCCTTCCACGCTTCTCCAATTCCTGCTGCCTGAGTTCTCACTGTGTGCCCCCCAGACAAGGACTGCAGCCCACCTTGATTGAGGGGGACCCAGGTGTCAGGTCCTACTCTTAGCCCCCACAGGAACATCTAATGGACTTCTGAAGACATTCCCAGTTAGGCAGGGTGGGGATAGGGATGCACAGTGCATATGACTACAGAGTCAGGCAAACCCGTCCACCCCACTACCATGGGAGCCTGGCTCTCAGGAGCCATGGGCCATCTGCTCCATAGCTGAATTAGGAGGGAACAGAACTCAAGACTCTGGGAAGGGAAGAGGGGGTGGGGAGGTGGGGTCCTAGCCGTAGACTGGACAAGGGTGGGGCAGAGTCTGCCCATACAGCCACTGTCCTGGGGCAGGTGAGAGGCCAGAGGGCCAGAGTGCCTCCCCAGTCCAGGAGTCTTCCTGGCATCCGGCTCTGACTGGTCCTGTCTTGGTTGAGCCGGGATGAACTTGACACCAGACATCAGATCCCCCTTCTCAGTGGGGTCCAGTTCACCTTCCCCTCCCCTAACCCTGACACCAGAGGATGGAAAAATCTGACCCCATCTCAGGCTGTCACTCAAAGTCAGCTAGAGCAGCAGGATATGCTGAGAGAAGGCGGGGCAGAGAGAGGAGGTGGGGCTGGGTGGGTAGCAAGCATCAGAGCACCCTGGAAGGCAGGAAAACTGGGCTTCATTCCAGCTCCAGGAGTCAGACAAACCTACATAGGACCCTGCAGTGTGCCAACTACCTGCTGGGCACCATATACATGTATGTGTGTATGTATGTGATGAATTATATCAAACATGTATGTATGTGCAGATTATATCAAATATGTGTAAAGTGCATACAGAAATAAATGTACTGCAATCCTTATTCAAGTCAAGAAATAGAGTATTACCAGCACCCACAGGGCCTCCATATGCTAACTTGCATTTTGTCATTTGTTCTGCTTCATCCCAAAAAATGTGAGGCCAACACAAGAAGGGGGCAAAGGGCATTGAAAGGTATGTTGGAACCACAGACCCCTGTAGCCAGCACTCCTCTGCTGGGGAGGTGGCTGGCTTGATCATGTTAGAGGCCTCTTTGTCCAATGGCTTTCTCATCTACAAGATCACTCAAGTGACAGCACAGGGAGCTCCCAGTCTCAGCCCTGCTCCTCATCAGTTTTGCATTATGGATAGAGTGAATCACCCGGTAAATAATTCACCAGTAACTGGGGCAGGGAGAGTAACAGGAGACCAGGGGTAAAGGTATCCGAAGGGCTGAGGTTGGCAACCTGAGCCAGACCCCCTTGCCCCCAAGGCTGGGGAGAAGGGGGCCTGGGAGTCAGGCGGGAGCCTCAGGTGGGCAGCTGCCCAAGAGATGGGGACATGGTGGGCCAGAGGGCCAGGCACAGATCGTCCAGCCTCGTGCTGCTGATGTACCTCTGCCTCCTGCATCCGGGGGCCTCGGGTGAGTGAGAATTGGAACCCCGCACCAGGTGGCCCATCCTTTACTCACACCCCAGCTTTTCTCCCGTTTCTTCCTTGGAGAATCCTCCCTGTGCACCTGCACAGCCATTCAGGGAAGTCTCTTCACGTCACTCGTCTGCTAGAGGTTTACTAGCATACTCCGAGAGACCACGGTGCGCCCAGTGAGTGACAGCGCCGTGCGGTACGTTAAGAAGCCAGGGTGATCCCGAGGGCCATCGCCAGCTCGAAAGCTTAGCAGTGACACAATCAGATCTGGGCTGCAGGAAGTTCCCTGGTTTCGAGGGACTGAGAACGGTTGGGAGACCTTCTCAATTTTCCAGGTGGGGCCACAGCAGAGTCTGTGGGGTTGGAAAGAATTGGTTTTGGTGTTAATTTTCTTCTGGAGCAATGGAACACGCGAATTTTGCCTTTGATCTCTTCCCACCAACTCCAGGAGTGTCTTCTCTCTCTGGAGCAGCTACTGGCAGAAGGAACGGCTCAGCCTGAGAGGTGGACAGGGCTCCAATCCCAGCTCCACTCCTGTGTGGTTTTGGGCAAAGGGACTTGGTTTCTCAGTCTCGTGGGACATTGTTCACGACCTCACGGGGTTGTTAGGATGAAGGCCAGTAGGTCCAGCACGGGAGGGGGCCTGCACAAAGGTGGCATTTGGGAAAGGGAAGCTGGTGTGAATCACTCATGTGTCTGGGCTGTCTTTTCAGGCGCTTATTTTCATGCAACTGTGCTGAGGCTCTCGCCACTTCCTGGTGTGCAGGTCCACTCTGGCCACTCAGAGCCAGCCAGGGAATGTGGGACCCGGGCTGAGCCTGGGTTGAGCAGAAGGAGTACCTACCTATTCGGTGACGGACTCCATGGGGACTTTAATATCTGAACCCTGAAAGATGGAGAGCAGGGATGGGACAGTGCCCTTGCCCCTGCGACCCTGCACCCTGGCACTCTGTGGCTGGCTGACAAATGAGTGAGTACTGGCTGGGCTGGTGCAGTCTGCGGCTGTTTCTTGCTGGAACGAGTCTGGAGCAACGGGGCTCTGACTCCAAAATCCTCCTGGAACCCCCATGCAGGGTCCTCCAGATCCTGAAATGCCGGTGGCCGGGTAGATCTCACTGGGCTGATGAATAGACTGACCCTGGGGCACTTGTTACAAATACAGATTTGGGGCAGGCATTTAGTCTCATGGTTAAGATACTGGTTGGGCTGGCGCCGTGGCTCACTTGGTTAATCCTCTGCCTGCGGCGCCAGCATCCCATATAGGCACTGGGTTCTAGTCCCGGTTGCTCCTCTTTCAGTCCAGCTCTCTGCTGTGGCCTGGGAGGGCAGCGGAGGATGGCCCAAGTGCTTGGGCCCTGCACCCACACGGGAGACCAGGAAGAAGAACCTGGCTCCTGGCTTTGGATTGGCGTAGCTCCAGCTGTAGTGGCCATTTGGGGGGTGAACCAATGGAAGGAAGACCTTTGTCTCTGTCTCTCTCACTGTCTAACTCTGTCAAAAAAAAAAAAAAGACACTGGTCCCATAGAGGAGTACTTGGATTCAATTCCCGGCTCTGCTCCTGATTCCAACTTCCTGCTACTGCAGACCCTGAGAAGCAGCAGGTGATGGGCCAAGTTCCTGCCACCCACGTAGGAAACATGGATCGAGCTCTTGGCTTTCACTTTGGCCTGGCCCAGACCTGGCCACTGCAGGACTGTGAACTCTCTCTCTCTCTCTGTGTCTCTCTCTCTTATCTCTCTGTATGTATGTACCTTGCAAATAATACAATTTTTAAAATTTTCAAAACACAGATTTCTAGGCCCTGATCCCTCCTCAGCGCGGGGGTGAGGAGAGGTCTCTGACTCGGCAGTTTTGGGTGAGGCCCATGAGTTTCCAAATATCCTGATGCCCCTCCAAGAGTGGGGCCTCTGCTGCCCTGGCCTCTCTTCCTGTCAGCCCCGCCTTCAGTGCCTCCAAACAGGAAACCCCACCGGCCCCCTCAGAATCTGCCTCGGCCCACCGGCTCCGGAAGGGCTTGCGCTGTCTCTGGGACCTGCCGGTGCGCCTGCACATGGGAGAACTAACAATGTTAGCAGGAAAACCCAGAGCAGCCCAGACGTTCCACGCCCCTCTCTCTGCAGGTCAGCCCCAGCCGAGCCCCGGAGCCCCTGCACAGCAGGCCGTGTCCGTCCAGGGAGTGCGGGGCAGTTCCGTGGAGCTGGCCTGTGGCCCGGGGCCTACCCCCGTGATGGTCCTCTGGAGCTTCACCCCGCTGGGCTCCCCGGTCCCCCAGCCTGTGGCTCTCACCAACGGAGTGGTGTCCAAGGTGGAGGCTGCAGCCTCGGCTCTGGGCTCCGTGAGCCTGAGGAACGGCAGCCTCGTGCTGGAGGAGCTCCAGGAGGGTGCCCGCGGCCACTTCCTGTGCCAGGCCCTGCACACAGCGGACGGCCAGCTCCACGCCGCCTACTCCTACCTCTCGCTGGCGGTGCTGGGTGAGGCGCCCACTCAGGATGGCAGCCGGGCTGCAGCTGCTCTGTGTCCGGCTATGTCTGCTTCTCTCTGCATGTGCTGCTTCCCACTCTCTCTGCATGTGCCGGGCTGGGTCCTAAGGAGTGGCCCCCACCCAGGGAGTGAGGAGACCTGGGATTGGGAGGAAGGGCTGTTCGGGCAGGGTGGGCAGACAAGCCCCCAGCCACTATGGCCTGCGTCTGCACTGGCAAACCTAGGTTCTCTCCCTCCCTGGCAGTGCCTGTCTCCAAGCCTCAGGTGCGGCTAAGTGACCCATCCCCAGTGGAGGGCACCTCCGTGGTGGCCACCTGTGCAGTGCGGGAGGGGACAGGGCCTGTGACCTTCACCTGGCAACATCAGGCACCCCGAGGCCCTGGGAAGGTCCTGGTGGAAGTCGTGGAGCCACTTCTCCGGCTGGACCCCGTCAACCGGACACACCTGGGCTGGTTCGTGTGCAGCGCCCACAACACAGTCAACAGGCTGAGCAGTCCTGGAGCCTTCCTGGATGTCATCTGTGAGTAAGCTGGGAGGCATCGGGGCAGACACCCAACTCCCCAGCCCTCCAAGACGACAGACACAGGGTGCCGTACCCATTGGTGTCAAACAAGTCTAGTATCAGAGTTTTTTATTCCCTTTAAGGTCAAGAGCCCATTCTTCCAGGGAAATGTGCGTACATTATTATTCATGATTTTACTCATGGTCTTGAGGTGATTCAGAAAGCCTCCCCCTTGGGTTGAGTCTCGAGGCTCTAAGTGACCAACTGAACCCCAGGGGATAGAGACAGGGATCCCACTGGGAAAAGAGGACAGCAAATTCATTCAAAGGCTGAAGCTGAGAGCCAGAGCTAGAAATCAGGAGCCCTGGGGAGGAGATGGAGATTGGAATAGCTCAAGTTTGTTGTCCAAAATCGTAGCCACTCACAGGTCTTCAGGCACTTGATATGTGGCTAATCCAAATTGAGATGAGCACACTTACTTTTTTTTTAAAGCTTTTATTTAATGAATGCATTTTTCATAGGTACGGCTTTAGGAATATAGTGGTTCTTCCCCCCATACCTACCCTCCCACCCCCACTCCCGTCCTACCTCCTACTCTCTCTCCCATCCCATTCTTCATTATGGTCCATTTTTAGTTTAACTTTATATACAGAGGACCAACTCTATGCTAAGTAAAGATTTCAACAGTTTGCGTACACACACACACACACAGCATATGAAGTACAGTTTGAGAACAAGTTTTGCAGTCAATTCTCATAGTACAACTCATTAAGGACGGAGATCCTACATGGGGAGTAAGAGCACAGTGACTTCTGTTCATTTAACAATTAACACTCTTATTTATGATGTCAGTGATCACCCGAGGCTCTTGCCATGAGCTGCCAAGGCTATGGAAGCCTTTTGTGACCACAGACTCCATCGGTATTTGGACAAAGCTATAAGCAAAGTGGAAGCTCTCTCCTCCCTTCAGAGAAAAGTACATCCTTCTTTGATGACCACTTCTTTTTTTTTATCTTTTATTTAATGAATATAAATTTCCAAAGTACAACTTATGGATTACAATGGCTTCCCCCCCCATACTGTCCCTCCCACCCACAACCCTCCCCTTTCCCACTCCCTCTCCCCTTCCATTCACATCAAGATTCATTTTCGATTATCTTAATATACAGAAGATCAGCTTAGTATACATTAAGTAAGGATTTCAACAGTTTGCTCCCACACAGAAACATAAAGTGAAAAATAATAGATGATTTTTTTTAAATGATGATGAAATCAGATCAGACCTATTGTCATGTTTAATCCCAGTGAGAGTCAAGTTGGGAATTGATAATTTCTTTTTTTTTTTTTTTACAGAAGATCAGTTTAGTATACATTAAGTAAAGATTTCAACTGTTTGCACCCACATAGAAACACAGAGTGAAATATACTGTTTGAGTACTCGTTATAGCATTAAATCTCAATGTACAGCACATTTAGGACAGAGATCCTACATGAGGAGTAAGTGCACAGTGACTCCTGTTGTTGACTTTACAAATTGACACTCCTGTTTATGGCATCAGTAATCTCCCTATGCACCAGTCATGAGTTTCCAAGGCTATGGAAGCCCCTTGAGTTCTCCGACTCTTATCTTGTTTAGACAAGGTCATAGTCAAAGTGGAGGTTCTCTCCTCCCTTCAGAGAAAGGTACCTCCTTCTTTGAAGACCTGTTCTTTCCACTGGGATCTCACTCACAGAGATCTTTTTGCCAGAGTGTCTTGGCTTTCCATGCCTGAAATACTCTCATGGGCTTTTCAGCCAGATCCGAGTGCCTTTAGGGCTGATTCTGAGGCCAGAGTGCTATTTAGGACATCCGCCATTCTATGAGTGATGACCACTTCTTTCCAGGGGGGTCTCACTCACAGAGATCCTTTGCAGCACATTTACTTTGAGGACTCAGTCTGAAAAACCAACGGCAAAGGAAGACCTTTCTCTCTGTCTCTCTCTCTCTCACTGTCCACTCTGTCAAAAAAAAAAAAAAAAAAAGAATGTAAAATAGCTCATCACTAACATTAATGTTGGTTATCTATTGAAATAATAATATCCTGAAAACATGGTTGATCAAATAAAATCTACAGTAGTGCCCCCCTTTTCAACAGGGAGTATGTCCCAGGACCCACCCCAGTGGATGCCTGAAACCATGAATTGTACTAAACTCTAGTCTTCTTTTTCCTAGATTTCCTACCTATGGTAGAGCTTAATCTATAAGCCATGCACATTAGAAATGAACAGCAATGACATTGAGGCCATTATTAAGCTAAATCAGGGTTACTTGAACACAAGCATTGCAATACTTTGACAGTTGATCTGATAACACAGATGGCTACTAAGTGACTGATGGGCAGGTGGCACACACAGCACGGATCCACTGCACAAAGCAGTAAGTCACACAGGGAACTGCCGTGAGATTTCTTCCCACTACTCAGAACAGCATGCAATTTAGATCTATGAACTGTTTATTTTAGATATTTTCCATTTAATGATTTTGGACCTCAGTTGACTGTTGATAACTGAAATGGTAGAAAGCTTTGTTTATGACATATTCTCTCCCCCACCCCCCACCTTCCCTCTCTCTTTCTTTCTCCTTTCACTTCCTTCCTTCTTTTTTGCTTCATTGGGTTTGGTCATTTTTACTTTTTAGGATTTAGCTACATGTGGCCCATATCCATCACTTCTCCAGAGGTCTTAGGGAGAAAGGACTCGTGGTGCCCTGTCTTATCTCCACAGTGGTAGCTTGTGGGAATTGTAAACTGAGAACTGGGGAGGAGCCCACTGAGCAGGAGTTCTTGGCAAAGAGGCAGAAGGCAGGCAGGGAATCCAGTCCCGTCTGGTGCTCTGGGAGTGCTTCAGAGGTGGGGACACTGAGCTTGGAACACAAGGCAGGGCTTGGTCGGGACCCAGGGAAGTACCAGGGGATGGCTGCTGGCTGATACCCAAGATGCTTCTTCCATCTGTGGTCTAAGGTGGCTCATCGTCCCAGTTCCAGGCTCAACTGAAAGAAGCGATAGGGAGACCACCTCTCTCCATAAACTCTCGGGCAATCCCTACCTCAGCCCAAGCCAGCAATCCCTCAGGGAAGCCCTGAGTCACAGCTCACCTCCATGGAATGTCCACCTCCCTGGGCCCTGACCACGCTGCCCTGCACTGTGCCTGTGGCCCCTGCACTGAGTGCCCAGTGTGCCACATGCTCGTGAGATGGAAGAGTGAGTCAGAGATGATCATACAAGTGAGGGAAGGAAAGAGGGCGGGAGGTGTGATGGGCCTTGCCTTGCCTTCCAGATGGTCCGGACAAGCCCGTGATCACCGTGGAACCCCTGGGACTCACTGAGGAAGGATTTTGGGCCAGTGAGAGGGAGGAGGTGACCCTGAGCTGCCTGGCCGCATCCAACCCTCCCAGTCGTTATGTGTGGCTCCGTGAAGACACTCAGGTCCACAGTGGGCCCACATACGTCATTGCCACTGCCAGCCGCACCCACACAGGCCTATACACCTGCCTGGCCCACAACAGCCACCTGGACACCCGCACCCAGACCACTGTCCAGCTCACCGTCTACTGTGAGTGTGTGGGTGGGGAACCGCCATGGCGCTCTGCTCTGGCAGACCCCACCAGACGGGGAAGAGTGGAGGGGGAGTTGGGCTGGGGGCCCCTGGAGACTCCAGCGGAGCTGCTGGGCACAGGGAGACACGAGGCAAGGCAAAGAGAGAGGGAAGCCTCTGACCCTCCCAGCCCCTCCCGCCGCGATTCTTCCCATGGCCCTGGGGACTGAACTGAGGCATAGAGGAGGGTGGAGGGATGGCCGTGAGGCTAGGTGACCAGGGGCAAAGGAGAGACAGAGATAGGGGGCTCTGGGATTCTTTGAGAATGCCAAACTCTTGCCCACCCCTAAATCCCTGCCCCTTAATCTGACAGCTTAGCCCGTTCCTCCCCAGCTCCTCAGAGGGACTCCCTCCCCCCACCCTACTCTCACCGTCCACTCGTCCTTCCTTTCCTACGCTTTGACATCCGAGGCCTCCAGGATCCCACCTGGGGGCAGGGATGAAGGGTCCTGGGTGTGGAGCCTGCCCCAGCCCTCCTCACACACTTTCCTACCCAGATCCCCCAGAGGGGCAGCCCTCCTGTGCCGTGCTCCCCTCCCCCAGGGCTGTGACTTTGCCCTGCACCTGGCCTGGAGGGTTTCCGCCGGCCCAGCTGCAGTGGGAAGGGCCCCAGGGGACTGGTCCGACTGCCCCCAGCAACGTCACCTGGAGTCATGCAACTGCCCAGCTCCCCAACGGTAGCGTCTTCACCTGCACCGGTCAGCACCCAGCCCTGGCATTGCCGGCCGTCTGCAGGATCACGCTCTGTGAGTGCTCACACACAATGGCCAGAGAGTGTGTCAGGGTCAGGGGAGAGCCAGAGGGGCTTGGGGTGGAAGTCTAGACCACAGGCTCTAAGATATGTCAAGTAGCAAAGAGGTGGGCGGCACCCAGCTCTTGGCTCCTACCTCCCAGCTTCTCCATCCACACTACACTTTCCTGCTCAGCTTGCGCTCGGAGCCCTGGCACACCTCACTGTCCCCCAACCTCTATGATCAGCCGGCTCCATCAACCAGACACTCTGCTCCTCCTGCACATGTTGGTGTGAAATGTGCCTTCAGCATTCTCTCTGCCAAGTGTGCCCTGCCTGCTCTCTGCCCGGGAAACTCTCACCAGTCAACCAGGAGAGAGCTTAAATATCGTCATCTCTGCAGTGACCTCTTCCCTAATGCCCCCAGAGTCCGTCTTTCTATCTATGTTCTAGCTCTCATCAAACTATATAGCAATTGGTTGCTTGGCGTGTGTTCCAGGCACAAGGTCAGCCTCCCATGAATGATGAAAGAGTGAATAGAGGAGTGACAGTGATGGAGGAATGAGTGACTCAAGGAATCAGTGAGGGAAGGAGTGGGGTGAGTGGGCTTGGCAAGCCTTCCCCCTCCCCTAGGGCTGTGCTGAGCCATCGACCCTTTCCAGGGGAACCTCTCTGGAGCCCCACCTGCTGGACCACGGCCTCTCTGGGAGACCAGTTGATCATGCTGAGCTGCAGGTGGCCTGGAGGTGAGCCCCCTGCCGTGCTGGGCTGGCTTGACGGACAACAGCGGCCTCTGGGCAGCAACAGCTCTTCGCTGGCCATCCACCTTCTGCAGGCCCAGGACAATCTAGCCGGCAGGGAGTTCACCTGCCGGGGCACTCACCCACTCAGGAGCCCGGACCCCTACTGCCAGCTCCAGCTGGGTGAGTGGCTGGTTGCTGGGGGCTGGGGCTGCAGGTGAGGCAGCCCTGTGGAGCCAGGATGAGGGGCTCTGGAGGATAGCAGGGCTGGAATGGAAGCTGAGCGAGACAGGGGAGAGACTGATTCTTTGCCTCCTAGCAACTCAAGTTATTTTGATCCATAAACTGGGAGGGTTTGGTCTAGGTCAGTGTTGTGTAATGAAAACCCACCACAGGCCAAGATTTAGAAGAAACACGTGAAACATTTTAACCTAACATACCCAGTATGCTGTTATTCTCAATATGTAAAAATTAAAAATTATTAATGAGATAAATTATCTAACATTCTTATTTTTATCCTGTCTTCCAAAACTTGGTGTTTTTATTTACCACACATTTCAACACAGACCGGCCACATACCAAGTCGCATGTGCCTGGAGGCTGTGGTGTTGGGCAGTACTGGTATTGGTTTAGATGGTGTGGGATGCTGATTAGGTTCCTCATTTACATCAATTTGCATAAGGGAGGGGCCTGATTGTGTGCATGACTTGTGGTGATATTTCACACGTCAGATTTCTACCTCTCTCCTATTTGTTTTTGGTCCGCTTCCTCTTATATTTTCATTTGGTCTTGTCAGTCTATTTACTGACAACTCAAGGAACAGGAGTGAAATATTGTAGTAAAATATGTGAGAGAAGCAAATGGAGACGTCATCTCATACGACAGCTCTCACAAATGCTTTATCCCTGGCTCTGCCAAGGTTGTGACCAGCACGATTTCAGGGCCCGAAGGAGGTCCTCAAGCCAATGTATTTCTTTCCCTATTACTCAGACTTAGGAACGGAAATTCCATGGTAGGAGATTCATTGACACCTGAGAGTCTGGCTCTTTAATAAGAATCCATAAAACTCGAGCACCTGCTACAGACCCAGCACTGTGCCCCAAGCCTGCAGGAGGTGGCGCGGGCCATTAGGGGGAAGGAGGCCCATGCCAGGTGTTGGGAGTGGGCATGATTCATGCAGAGATGAGTAAGGCAAGGCCCCTGCGTGCAGGAGTGAGGCTGGTGGGGGCAGCAGGGACCCTGGAAGAACACCGTTGGCATCGGCAAACCCTGGAGCGGACTGACAGGAGCACAGAATGGGAGCTTGGACAAGCAGGCAGATTAATCAACAGCCCCCTGTCTCCCCTCCCCTCTGGGTGCTGTGCCGTCCCCCACCAGCCAGAGACAGCACTTGTTCCAGCCTCCCCCTCTCTGTCCCTGCAGAAGCCCCACAGCTGGCAGTGGCTGAGCCCCGCGTGTCTGTGTTGGAGGGGGGAGAGGCCATGCTGGCCTGTGTCCTGCAGCATGGCACACCACCCGCCCAGCTCCTCTGGCTGGGACCCCAGCTGCGGCAGGTGGAACAGGGCACGTCTGGATTCACACTATACCCTGAGGGTGCCTGGCTGCGCCTCCACATCCAAGATGCTGACCCAGCACGCCACAAGGGGACCTACCAATGTGTGGCCAGCAACGCTGTGGGCAGCCACCATCGCAGCGTGCAGCTGGAGGTCCTGAGTGAGTGAGGGGCGGGGTGGGGTGGGGGGCAGCAGGGCTGGGAGGTCAGAGAAGCTCTTTCTTGGCTGTCAGCCTTCTTCCAGAAAAGGCTCAGGAACTCCCTGCTCCAAAATGTGAACCCTTGAGCTCCCCGGGACATAGGCAGGCCCCGGCTCTGTGAGGCTGACTCTGATGCACTCTTGGAAACAAGCACACAGGCCGGCGCCGCGGCTCACTAGGCTAATCCTCTGCCTTGCGGCGCCGGCACACCGGGTTCTAGTCCCGGTTGGGGCACCGGATTCTGTCCCGGTTGCCCCTCTTCCAGGCCAGCTCTCTGCTGTGGCCAGGGAGTCCAGTGGAGGATGGCCCAAGTCCTTGGGCCCTGCACCCCATGGGAGACCAGGAGAAGCACCTGGCTCTTGCCATCGGATCAGCGCGGTGCACCGGCCGCAGCGCGCCAGCCGAGGCAGCCATTGGAGGGTGAACCAACAGCAAAAGGAAGACCTTTCTCCCTTTCTCTCTGTCTCTCTCTCTCACTGTCCACTCTGCCTGTCAAAAAAAAAAACAGGTACACAAAATGCAGTTCCATCCAACAATCTTCTTCTTCTTTTTAAGTTTTATTTTATTTATTTGAAAGCGTTACAGACAGAGGTAGAGACAGAGAGAGAGGTCTTCCATCAGCTGGTTCACTCCCCAGAAGGCCCCAATGGCCAGAGCTGTGCCGATCCGAAGCCAGGAGCCAGGAGCTTCTTCCAAGTCTCCCATGCTGGTGCAGGGGCCCAAGGACTTGGGCCATCTTCTACTGCTTTCCCAGACCATAGCAGAGAGCTGGATCGGAAGAGGAGCAGCCGGGACTTAAACCAGCGCCCATATGGGATGCCGGCACTGCAGGCCAGGGCTTTAACCCGCTGCACCACAGAGCCGGCCACCCGACAATCTTCTTTTCTTCACTTCATAGATGAGGAAACAGAGCAGCCAGACCCGCCTAGGTCTACAAACCCTCATCTGCTCACAGCAGTGCTCTCCCCCCAGGCCCCAGCCAGGGTGTACAACCGCGAGGGCTGAAGGCACACATGCACTTACTGTGCGTGTCCCCATGGTCTCCCCAGGATATCCAGCTCCTCCCAACGTCACCATCAGCCGCCTGACCTACGCACGGCACCGCAGAGAGGTGCAGCTGCAGTGGGTGCTGGAGGGCTCCGGGAACCTGACGGGCTTCCTGGTGCAGCGGAGGGCCAGCATCCCCGGCACTGCCGCCTGGGAGACGGCAGCCAGCGACATCGAGCCTGAGAGCAGGGGCCGGCGGCTGGGAGGCTTGGACCCCGGAGTCCTCTATGCCTTCCGCATCCTGGCTCTGAACCACCGCACGGCTGGGCTGCCCTCCCCGGTGAAGACACCAGGTGCTGGTGCTGGCACCAGGGAGGGACCGGCCTTGCTCCAGAGAACTGAGCCTTGGTTCTCCCTCCTCCTCCTCCCTCTCTCCCCTCCTCCCCTTCCTCCCGCTCTTCCTTCTCTCCCCCCTTGTCCCCCCTCCCCCCAGTCCTCTCCTCTCCCCCTGGATCAGAAGAAATAGGGAAGGAGGGGAGATGGGGTGCTGGTGGCCAAACAAGAGCAGCAGCCCCACTCTGTGCCTCAGTCTCACTTCCTGGGGTGCAGGTGGGCTCCCAGGGGCTCACCTCGCCACCCTGGGGATTCCTTACTTTATGGGGCACTTCCCTTCTGCCCCAACCTGCCAAGATGTCTAACCTCCTGCCTTCGGGGCTGGAAGTAGTGGATTTGGCTGGGGACACCAACCATCAGGAAGCCAGAGCAGCCCCTTCTTAGGGGGAGACATGACCTCCAGACTCTGGGCCCCAACAGGAGCTACAGAGGGAATGGCTGAGCAGGGCACCGCCTCCCACTGCCCGAGCTCATTGGCAGCTCTGACCCAAGATTCCACACTCCCCCTCCCAGCGGACCCCCCCTTCAGCGCCTATCCTGCCGTGCTGGCTGCAGCAGGCACAGGAGTGGTGGTGGCAACCGTGGCCTGTCTACTGCTGTTCCAGTACGCTGCCCGGCACCCAGAGACTTTCCCCTGTGAGTGGGAATCTGCAGGGAGGGGCCCGTAGCTCCACAGGGGGGCTGGGTGGAGACCTATCCAAAGAATCCAGGCTCTTCCTTAATCATGACTGCCTCCCCAGGGTCGGATGCTGTCCTCTGGGTCCCCAATCCTCAACCTTGGGCATCTGGGGCCATCCTTTCGGGACTCCTGAGATGGAGTCCAGAGCCCATCAGGAAGCGGTGTGTGTGTGTGTGTGTGTGTGTGTGTGTGTGTGTGTGTCTTTCTCCTAGGATCCACACAGGTTGGTGGAGTAACTGCACCCTTTTTATTCCAACAGGCCTTGGTCAGTGGCTTGCTCCCATGTGAGTGTGTAACCATCATTCTGGGGTCAGGACTTTGCTTTAATTGGGAAGGAAGGCTCCGGAAGTGCAGGTGCTACTCACTTTACTCTCCCACTTCATCCTCAGGGAGCAAAGAGGCCCGCAGAGAGGCTCAAGGGGAGGCACCGAGGCACGGGCAGGTAAGCAGGATTTCACCCCGAAGGTGACTCGGGTACAGGGAGCCCAGGGCTGGGTTCCATACATGATGCTCCGTGTCTCCTGTCCTCAGAGAACAATCTGGGGTATCCCCATGGCACCTCTCTCTTCTCGGCCCATACTGTAGGCACTGAAGCAGCAGCCACCACCCCAAGTTCAGATCCTGCACAAGAATCCACCGAGGCACCCGTCAATGTCACCATCACGGTGACAGCAACACCATGAGGCCCACCGAGGAAGGTGCACACAGGCTCAGCGAGGGCAGATGGGAGGCGGAGAGATCCCTTCTGTCAGACTTGGGTCTTAAAACCACAGTGTCTAAGACATCAACCACCCCTTCTTCCCTTAATACCCGGGCTTTACAAGTACTGCGCAGTCCAGCTGCCCTTAAATGGCTAGGTTGCAAGAGAAGCCCCGGCCCGTGTAGAAGGCAGAGCTGGCGGAAGGAGGCAGACACACACCTGGAGCAAATCTCGCCGGGTGTGTGAGGTCAAGGGAAAATGACAGGACTGGCAGCCGTCTCTGGTGCCACGGACGGTGACAGCCAGCTGCTGCCAAGAAGGACTGTGGGTAGGGCGATTCCTAAATAAATCATGCCTGCTGTTCGCACTGGCACAGGGCTCTCTGAATCGCGGCTTGCACGGGTGGACTGTGGGGTCCCAGGACGTGCACGTGGGAAGCGGGGACGTGTGGCAGGCTGTTTCCTGCATTCAGCTGCAGCTTAGCAAGCTCCCGGACTCCAGAGGCCTGGGCCGGCAGTTCCCAGAGCACGGGGATTACGGCGCAGCCGCCCTGCCTGCCTCCAGGCCTGGGGCAGCTGGCTGTGGCGGACCAGGGCTGCTCCAAAGTCACACTCTCATCGCTGCCAGCGTGACTCACTGGCTCCAAGCATGTGCGTGCGCCTGAAATCTGGGGGAAGCACAAACAAAGCCTTGTTCAGCTGACTGCGGAGTCAGGCCTGGGAGCGGCCTCCACAGGGGACATAGATGAGACAGAACGGCGAGGGGGCCAAGGCAGCATCTGCCAGCAGCAAGGGAAAGGCGCGCCTGGAAGGGGGCGGAAAACCGAGACACTGGAGGAGCCGCTTAGGTTCTCACAGATTCAGACTTTATTAGAAAACGGGACTTAGCGTCCCTCCAGGCCCTCAGGACTGTGGCCAAGGTTTCAGGCAAAGTTTTAGTAAGATACGGGCAATCGAATCCAAGAGGCTGGCTGTTGGCCGCCTGGTAAGAGAAACCTGGAGGCTTCGGTGTGTTATTTGTGCTTTTTGAGGACAAACAAAGCTGCTTCTTTTAAGAAGGTTGGATTTCTCCCCTGGAATTCAGAGATGTTATCGTAGACTAGCGGTAAAAATAGAGGAATTCTGAGAAAATACCCAGCCTCCTTCTCCTGCTTCTCTCAACTCCACTCCTCTCTTCCTTCCAAAGAAATGCTAAGCTCCCCATGGGGACCCATATGGAGATACCTTCCCAGCCTCCCTATCAAATGCTTGCCCAAGGTCCTGCTCCTTCATAGCTTTATCTCTGCAGTCAGAACAGCAAGGCTTAACCCCTGGGCTCTTGGGTGTACACTGGAGACCTTCACAACAGGGGTGGAGGGTCGGAAGAGTTTCAAAGTAAGACACCCCCCACCCCCACCCAATCACAAACTCAGCAGGTTTTGTACAAACAGGGAGTATCTGACGATCCCATCTTACAGGGCTACTCTACATGAAAGCAGCATTCTCTCTTTTAATATAAAATTGTATCAACCAAGTAAAACCTGTCAAAGCTACATCATTTAAAATATGTACAGTTTCAAACATAATATTACAGCTTTAAGGAAAATTAAACATACTTTTCACGACGATACAAAACATGCAATTCAAAGTCACTGCTTTAAAAGACAGCAACACAGGTAAAATCCAATCCTAAACTTAGCTTCTTGGCAGTGCTGTTAGCTGGAATGAGATCTGTGTTACGCTGGGCCCAGGACGGACACATTGGTCTTCATGGACACATTTGACAAAAACGAGCAAGATAAGCTTTTTGCAAAGACCACTTTAAAAGGTATAGGACATTGCAATGCAACTTGTACCCTGTACAGCACCTATCAGACTTACCAGTGCATAACTGAAAGGAGACAAGGAAGAGTGAACTGGTGTGAGCAGAGTGGGGTAAGTCTGATGTTTAACAAAATCACAGAGTTCTAGGGTGAAAAGGAACACGAAGAAGCCGGACCGGTTTCATGCTGAGTTGAATGAAGATCCAATTCCTGGGCAGGGGTTGGGGTGAGGGGGTGGGATGGGGAGAATCATGGACTTCCGGAAGCCCAGGGCACCCTGCCCATGCAGGACAGGGAGCAGCTGCTCTGGCTGTAGTTAGGGCCTCAGGGGATAACGCAGCAGGAGCAGACAACAGCAAGGGGATGTGAACCACAGTGCTTTCTGGAAAGCACTATGGAAAAACAGGAGGAGCACAGATTATGGCTCCAGATAAACTGGGCTCAAGTTCAGGCTCAGTGGCTCACTATGAGACTTGGGGATTTTAAGGCCTAAGATGTGTTGTCGGGGTTAAATGAGATAACAGCAACTGGCCCCAAGCGCAGTGCCTGGTACATAGCAGCCACTCAGCCCATGTTAGTGCTTTCTCCCACGCTGTACTCTGACCTCTCATTTCCTCAAGAAGTGACATTAGGTAGGACTGTTTCTAGTGACTGTGCAGGGTATAAAAGTTCAGAGCAACTCACACTAAGGGAGAACTCGTAACTCCTAAACATAAACACAATTTTATATATATAATATTTATATTTATATATCTCAATATATAAAGGCATTTTTATAAATAAAATACAATAAAAGGGATAACACTTAAAACAGCGTTACTAATAATATAAATAAAGCAGTCCACAATGAGATTGCCCTAAAGGTAAAGTCATTTTCTATTCCTTGTGGACAAGTCCCAGGATCAAACTCAAATCTTTAAGAGCAGTTTATGACCTAAGGCTCATGCTAATTCACCTGTTTCCTGAATCAAAATGACTGCCTACAGACACTTCCCAGATTTCTAAAACTCCCTTGACGACAGCACTGCTGTAACTCGAATGGCAAACACAGGCTATGTTTCATGATCTGTGTACTACTGGGAGTTTGTCCTTTGATAGTCACAGAACCACGGGATGCAGCTCTCTCCCTCCACAGCTAACTGCATGTAAAGGACATGAAGAGCACACGTAGGACACTATAGGCACGGCCACCTGGAATGTAGAACCTGCTTCGGTAGCGTCCCTAATTCCCGACTAGGAAATGACATTCACTACAGTCTTCTGGGAAACAGCTCTTGCAGAGTGACCCAGCTTAAACAGCACGTCTTCACTCAGAGTTCTATTTATAAAACATACAGACATACGTAAGGGAATACTGATGTATTCAGATAGAAAGCTGATTAACATAGTATTCTATTCCACTGCAACTTTCTGGGAAACTGTAAAATTGTTACACTGAGGCTGGAACTGCTTGTTCTACATCAAGAGAATAATTTTTTCTTTCTTTCCCCAATGGATGCACGATCCAAAAAGGCACAGTGTGCCGCTAAAGCTTGACTGGAGCTTTGGAACACACTTGGAGCGTTTTGCGGTGGTTTTTAGTGTGGAGAAGAAAAGCCTTCCAAAGGCGGCTGCAACGTCCTGTCACTCAGAGCAGTGGTAACTGTGATGTACTGAGTTTGCTGATCACAGCTTTAGGTGCCTGTTTATAATGATTATATTCTTAAAAAAAAAAAAAAAAGCTGCAGGAAATGAAAAAAAAAAAGTCTTTTCTAAGTCTTTTCTGACACTCATCTTCTGGGCTGTCTTGCCCACACTGGAAGTGAGAAAATGACTGTTCTCAGGTGTGTGACGCTGTGAGCCGCTCCAGGCTGATGGCGGAGCTTCCGCCAGGTGGGTCCCTGGAGCCCTTCCCTTTCTTCCGGCCACTGCTGTACAGTCTTACTTTGTTCCTACTTCTAGAAACAATCAAAAAGAGTCCCATGAGGACCATTTTGTAAATTTAATTTTAAAGCAGTGGGTTATTAGGGCGTTATTTTTCTTTCTGGCCCTGGTTCCCTTTCTGCATACTGCAACGCTCCAGGGAGACCACGCACAACACTGCGTACGACCACTGCCTAGAAGGCTCATCACTACCTGTGCCCGTGAGCACACAGAAAGTCAACAGGCCAGGTGGTCACTAGTGAAAGGCACTTTTAGAAAACTCATCAGCCAGACCTGCTACGATAAACATGAGGTCACAACTGTGGTGGATTTCAAAATCTGCTCTCACAATACTGACAGGCAGCTGTCCATCTGCAAACCTGACTCCACAGCCTGTGCAACCCTGCCCTCACAGGACCAGCCGGCAGCCCGCATCCCAACCCGGAGGAGCTCCCGTGGTCACTGAGGCTGCTGGAAAACGTGGAATGCTCTCCGGATGGCTGAGAACTACGCAAACAAGGGGGAGGAGGGGACGGGCAAGGAAAGTTTGAAGGCATAAATAATATAAAAGGGCACACATTTTAAGATACATTCATATGACATTACTACTACAAAGAAAAAATAAATAACGATTTTCTCTGATTGGAATTCACGCCCTTCCTGCAGCTCATCCCCAGGCCTGGTGTGTGCAGTCACTGTCCGGAAGCAGGAGCGTTACTAGCCGTCCGCACAGCCGTAGGTTCCCTGGGGTTGCGGAAGGACTCCGGACGCGCTGGCCAGAGGGATGCCAGGGCAGGGCCATGCTGTGTTTTCCGTGCTGTCCTCTGAGACAGGCGGCAGAGCAAGAGGATTCCAACTTAGAATTTTGTTCTCTGTTTCTGAATGGACACAGCTGTCTCCTGAAAAAGAGAAAAGTTTGGGAGCGTTATGAGAGGATAAAGGCTGTTTTTAAAAACACTACTTTAGGCAATGAAGAAAATGTAATAAGCCAACGTAGAGCCTAATCGTGCTTGTTTTGAATTTGAGGGAGACAGTGGGTTTAAAGGGTTTAAAACAAGTTGCATTTTCATGAATAGTTATACAGTTCATCTGGGATGAAACCAAACCCCTTAAAAGTCCCAAAATAAGCACCAGAAAGAAAGGCTACAACTCCAGAAACAACGCTAAGACCAATGTTTGCAATGCATTCTTCCAGCAAGTCATCTGTGCAGGTGCAAACTGAATCAGAGCCTATCGGACATGGCCCCCAACCTGTGATTAGATTAACAGCCCGAGACGAAGGATATAAGTAAAGAAAGAATTCCAAAGAGTGCTTCTGTCTAGTCCAATCTTCCCGTGAAGTACCCTCCCAGCTCTTAAGACAGCTATGAGCTGGGGCTGGCACCGTGGCACAGTAAGCTAAGCCGACACCTATAATGCCGGCATCCCGTATCAGAGCACCAGTTCAAGTCCTGGTTGCTGTGCTCCCAACACAGCCCCCTGCTCATGTGCCTGAGGAAACAGCAGAGGATGGCCTGAGTCTCTGCCACTCACGTAGGAGATTAAGATGGAACTCCAGGCTCCTGGCTTCAGCCTGGCCCAGCCCTGGCCATTGCAGCCATCTGGGAAGTGAACCGGAGGATAGGTCTCTGTCTCCTGCTCCCTCTATCACTCTGCCTTTCGAATAAATAAATACATCTTGAAAAGAAAAGAAAGATCTGCGCTTATCATACACCACCTTCCCTTACACACTTTTTAGCTCACTGCAGACTCTCTGGAAGCTCAAGGTTTCCAACGCTCCCCACACCTCTAGTGAACTCTGCTGTATCTTCTGTGCAATCCGAGTTGATGTCACGTGTGTTGTCCTGACAGCAGGTGTGCAGAGCAGGCGTCGGTGCCACGCTGTCCTTGCTGCTTCCCTCAGGTAACTGGCCGCAGTCAGGGAGGGTGGCAGCCAGGCACACAGACATCTTCATGTGATTGAGGGGCTTCATCTCCAACCCATCCTGGGGGTAAGGTGCTGCCACGGGGACCACGGGAAGGGAGCTGCTGTTGAAAGTGCTGTTGGTTTTGGTGAAACACCTGCAGGGTTTAAACCACAAGAAACACATCTGTCTACAGGGATCAATACAGTAAGCTTATATGTGAAATATCACTTGGTATTCTCTATTGACAAATTCAAAGATTGATGCTTAAACATTACCAAATGATTCACTATGATTTCAGTGTCAAGAACCCAAAAATTTTAAGGTGGAATACAATAAGAAAATGCATCAAAAGGCCAATCACTTATGAACAGAACCCCTGAAGATGACCTATCTTACGTGCTTCCTTTGTCTTAAAGCTGTCAGAAGCCATTGGTTCTGTTGTCAGAAGCCGCTAACCATTTCATTATTAACTGGCTTTCAAACACAGCACACAAAAGGCACTGGCCACTGCCAAGTATTAGAAAAAGAGGAAGAAGTGGGCAGAAAGTAAGAAACTCATGGCCACATGAGAGAAAAAGACCTCATGAGAATCAATACAAACACACTGCTTGGAAATCAAATGGTTTCTTTTTATCTCCCTGGAGGAAACAACAAGGATTAGATATTTGAAATTCAAGATTTAAAATGTTTTCCAGTATTATTCACTGCATTATTGTTAGAATTTATTAGCCCTGAGTATTTTACTTCCTTCCTGCTCAGTGTTTATTCCTGCCTTCAACTAAGATGTGTGGTTTTTTTAAACACTTTTTTAAAAGATTTATTTATTTACTTGAAAGTCAGAGTTACACAGAGAGAGAAGGAAAGGCAGAGAGAGGAGAGAGAGGTCTTCCATCAGCTGGTTCACTCCCCAGTTGGCTGTGATGGTCGGAGCTGTGCCAATCCGAAGCCAGGAGCCAGGAGCTTCTTCCAGGTCTCCCACGCGGTGCAGGGGCCTAAGAACTTGGGCCATCTTCCACTGCTTTCCCAGGCCATAGCAGAGAGCTGGATCGGAAGTAGAGCAGCCGGGATTCAAACTGGCGCCCATATGACATGCTGGCACTAAAGGTGGTGGCCTTACGGGCTACGCCACAGCACCGGCCCCAACATTTTTTCTTTCTGTTCTTCACAATGGATATTTTCATTTGATTTATCATTTAGTTCACTGGCTCCCTCATCTGTGGTCTCCAATCCACTGTTAAGCACATCCAGAAAACCTCCCATTCCAGTTACTGTACAATTTTCAGCTCCGTAATTTCCTTTTATTCTTCTTTTTTTAAAAATATGTTTCTCAGTTTGAATTCCCCCATGTTCATTTATTATATAAATATCTTCCTTTTAAGTTCTTGAACAATTTATAACAGCTACATAACTGTCCGCTAATTGTGACATTTGGGTCAACTCAGGGTCTGTTTCTATTGACTTTTTCTTCCTTTGAGAATCACAATTTTCTGTTTCTTTGCATTATTTAACTGGTATTTTCCCTGTAATTTTCAGTTTGTTCTGCTGGTATCAAACTCAGTGCTCTGACACCATCTGAGCCTTTGCCTCCAGAATGGAGAATGTCCTCAGGCCAAACTCCACAAACTCCCTGTTGCTTCTCAAGCTTAGATTCTTGTTCAGCACCTGCCTATTTGCAGTTACTCTCCAACATTTTCAAATTGCCAAATTATCATTATTTTCTGTTGATGATCAAGCTGCTCCACCACTACAAGAAGGCGTTATTTCTAAAGCTGGTAGTAAGAAAAGCTTGAAGAGGACATCACATTCAGCTTCGCAAGTTAGGTAGGAAACACATACGACTGATCGGTAGAATGCTGGAGCCGGGTAACGTTAGGAAATAAAGACAAGAATTCTTTGGATTTCCACACTTCAAACACGGAGTGCTAAGTTTTTTGGGGGGAGGGGGGAGGTACAAAAATCGGTAAAAGGAAGTCCATGCAACTGCTATTAGCAGCTCTGTTGTTTCAAATGATTGGAAATACCAAGTGCTAAGCATGAACACGGATATGAACCTGAAAGAGAGTAAGATATATGTCAGTAAATCAAACCTTTACTGTAAATAATTCTAACTTTAGTTTCAAATAGAGAAATATACTCACTATATAGTTAGTAGAATTCACATGCCAGTCATCTGGAATAAAAGCAAAGTATGTCAAGTATTCATTTGTGCAGAAAAATTTAATTACAGTATTATCACATATGACTCTAATTTTAACTTTTAATAATATAACAAAAATATATGCCTGATTCAAATATGATCCAAACATTCCCATGCATGTTGTAAATCAACAAAAAGTGAAGGAAGCATTGGGACAGAAGGAAGAAGTCACTGGAGCTAGAATCGGAGCACTGGGCCAGCTAGGTCACGACTCCACAATAACATGACACCCTTATTTGTTCTGTGGTCCATTTTATTCAACTCTGAACTTCAACAATTTTCCCAGGATCCTGGCAAGGGTGGACACTATCTCCTGAAGCCAGGTCAAAGTATCCATGTTATCAGTGTCTTCCTTGTGCTTTACTGTTAGTCTCTACCACTGTCTCCCAACACTCCCAGCCCCCAGGCACCAAATGTACTCAGCGCATGGAATCCATAGACTTGAAACAGGGTAAAATGTGGGGCAATGTTGGGGTGGGGTGGCTAATTTTTCTGAATTCATACTACTACTACTGAGAATTTAATGAGTATAATCCATCTATGAAAATAATCTTAGGTAGAGGAAACTGTTACTCAAAAATATTTGCTGAATTCTTACCAAATGTCAGGTACTACATTAGGCACTGAAAATACGTAGGTAAACACAACAGAGTTCCAGCTCCCCGTACGGCTGAGGAGCTGGACAAGGAAACAATGGTTTCCACACAGTGTAGGTTATTTATGAAAATGTTAGATCCTGGGAGCACTGAACTGTAAGGTGAGCTTTAGATGTGTTGCTGCAGAGAATAAAGTAGCCCCTTAAGTTTCTAGCTAGAGAACATACTTTCCACACTCCATCAGAGTCATTGTCTCATAATCACGGAAATTACACTCAATAACAATTATGGAACTAGAGTTAGCAGGATTCTGACGTTAAAAGAGCTATCTTTGGCTGGGGAAATTTACACAGCTACATGATTTGTTGGAAACAGGTTTTTTTTTTTTTTTGACAGGTAGAGTTGTAGACAGTGAGAGAGAGACACACAGAGAAAGGTCTTCCTTCCGTTGGTTTACCCTGCAAATGGCCACTACGGTCGGAGCTACACCAATCCAAAGCCAGGAGTCAGGTGTTTCCTCCTGGTCTCCCATGGGGGTGCAGGGGCCCAAGCACTTGGGCCATCTTCCACACCCTCCTGGGCCACCGCAGAGAGCTGGACTGGAAAAGGAGCAACCAGGACTAGAATCCAGTGCCCATATGGGATGCCAGTGCCGCAGGTGGAGGATTAACCCAGTGAGCCACGGCGCCGGCCCCAGCCTTTTTTTTTTTTTTTTTTTTAATTTTTTTAAAAGATTTACTTATTTATTTGAGAGGCAGAGTTACAGACAGAGAGAGGGAGAGACAGAAAGAAAAGTCTTCCATCTTTTGGTTCACTCCTCAAATGGACACAATGGCAGGAGCAGGGCCGATCTGACGTCAGGATCCATGAGTTTCTTCTGGGTCTCCCATGTGGATGCAGTGGCCCAAGCACTTGGGCCGCCCTCCACTGCTTTCTCAGGCCATTAGCAGAGAGCTGGATCAGAAACAGAGCAGCCAGGACCCAAACTGGTGCCCATATGGGATGCCAGCACCGCAGACAGAGGCTTAACCTACTACCCCACAGCGCCGGCCCCTCGGTATCAGCTCAGGCTCCTAATTCCAGCTTCCCAATAATGCAGACCTTGGGAAGCAGCAAGGTGAAGACTCAAGTAAAGTCCCTGCCACTCATGAAAGAACTGGATTGAATTCCCAGCTCCCACTGTCCGCCCAGCCTCGTACCAGTCGCTGGATGGGAGCTCACTCTACCTTAAAAAAAAAAAAAAAAAGAAAGAGAAAAAGTACTAAGACGAATTCCTCAATGTGAAGAAAAATGAGTAGGAACACATGGAAGTAAAAAAATACAGAAAGGAATGAGTAACAACAAAACATAATATAAGGAATTCTGAATAAATACTGACTGCAAAAATGAGAAGTATAATGTCTTATAATATTTTAAGTATACTTCTACAATTAAAATATGACAACCATAACATGAAAGTAGTGGAATGAGAAATGGAATTAAAATTTCTACAGTATTTGTATGTCTGGGAAATGATCAAAGGATGAATTTACATTAGACTGTAGCTAAAGTCATTCTGTCCAGCACCAAGTACACACATCAGTATTTTAAAAAGGTCACATAAAAATGAAATTTAAAAAGTTGATTTTGGTGCAAAAATTTTCAAAATCCATGCATTTTTTCACAACACATTTTTCATGAACCTTCTGAAGATGCCTCATATGCATGTATTTCCAATTATTTAAAAAGAAAAAATCTTTTCAATCCATTTTTTCCATGAACTTTTTGAAATACCCTCCTAGTAAATCACATCCAAAACCTGAAAAAATATTTTTAAAAATACATAACATTGGAAAATCAGACTTTTTAATACTTTTTTAAAAGATTTATTTTTATTTATTTGAAAGGTAGAGATCCAGAGAGAGAAGGAAAGAGAAAGAGAGGGAGAGAGAGATCTTCCATCACTGGTTCATTCCCCAAATGGCCAAACTGGCTAGGGCTGGGCTAGGCCAAACCCAAGAGCTTCTTCCAGGTCTCCCACATGGGTAGCAGGCCCATGAACTTGGGCCATCTTCTACTGCTTTTCCAGGTACACTAGCAGGGAGCTGGACCGGAAGTGGAGCAGCCAGGACTCAAACCGGAGCCCATATGGGATGCCGGCCCTGCAGGCAGCAGCTTTACCTTCTTTGCCACAGCGCTGGCCCCAAACATCAGATTTTTTATACCCTTTTTCTCAGGCAAGTAAATTAACGATTAGGGAGTGGCCAATGTCGTGGCACAGTGGCTAAAGCAATGCTGGCATCCCATACAGGCACCCCAGTTCATGTCCTGGCTGCTCCACTTCCAGTTCAGCTCCCTGCTGATGTGCCTGGGAAAGCAGTGGATGCTGGCCCTAGTGCTTAGGTCCCTGTACCACGTGGGTGACTGGGAGGAAGCTCCTGGCTCCTTGGCTTTGGCCTGGCCAAGCCCCAGCCATGGCAGCCATCTGAGGAGTGACAGATGGAGGACCTCTCTGTCTCTAACACTTTCAGATAAATAAAATAAACCTTTGAGAGAGAGAGATTGGGGAGCAATAATTAAACTAATTAGTGCTGACAGCTGCCCATATCCGCCAGGGAGACGACATGCACTACAGCTGGGAATGAACTGATACACTCACCCTTCAGCGTTTGCATCACAATATCAGTTTTCCCCCTGCTGGCTCAGATTGATTCTCTAGGTTAGTCCGTAACTGTCGGCTTCCAAGTTGTCTGACTTAAAACGTCAGTCTGAGGCAGTGGCTGTCCTCAGTGTCTGGTAAAGCCCAGGACAGCACAGGCAGGCACTGAGTAAAATCCCCCAAGCGGGAAGGCGGAGAACACTGCGCGCGCTTCTTCGGTGATGTTCCACTTCTCTGCAAGAATCTGGAGGTAAAACCAGGGTATTTGCCAGGAGCTGGGAAACCTGGGCAGTTCCCTACAACCAAAACATTATAAATTAACAGTCTGCTTATACAGATCTAATAAGAATGAATTTCTTAACGTTGACATAAAAGAGCAAGGGCGACTCACCAGACAATGAGATGCCTTACGTCCTGCTTCTTTCCTTCCAGTTTCTCTTTTTCTGCTCTTTTCTTCAACTCGAAGCAAAATTGTGGGTTGAGATTTGTGAATGCCGTCCAACGGCAGCCTAAGCGTTTGACTACACTGTGATGCTGTCAGCAGGTGAAGTTCCATGGATGGGGCAGGACTGCGGGAGTGGGTGAGGCAGAAGAGCTCGGGCCATGGCACCAGGCACGAGGATCGGTGCTGACACAGGTGTTGCATACCAGGAGCAAGCACACACACCTAACACAGCTCCGCTTTTAAAGACGTTATATAGCTACTCAGCAAGACTCAGGAGGACGATTTCCCACTACCAGCTCTTGTGTTTTTCAGGTGAGTGAGACGGCAGTGTTTACTTCTACCCTGAACTGTGACTCTCAGTGCCCAGCGTGGTGGTGATGCTGAGATCATAATTTGAGTGAATTTTGCAAAGGGATGATAACCCAAATGGCAGCATGACAAACCACACTGATGTGAAGTTTACTAGTAGTTGAGTCTAAGTCATAATCACTGGTTATTAACCACTTACCTAACCAAATGTAAATAATTTGGTTACATTATTTTCAGTTCAATTCCAGATATCTACATCATCAACACAAAAATGGCTTTAACTTGGGTGTTCCGTGTTGAGACAGAAGCACAGGGGACATAGTCTTTAAACAAAAAAAGAATCTGAGCTCGGTTCTGAAGATAATTAGGTCTAGCATGTAACGACAATCCTTTTACTGACAATGCTGTAATGACAATTTCTAAAACAATCAGATGATCACAAAAAAATCTGTAAAAGTGAGATCCAGATCTACAAGAGTTTAGAGCAAACAGCATAAATGCCTGCAAATATACAACACACAGTAAGATGCTCTCACAAAGCACACTTCATAGTTTATAGAACGAAAACAGTCTGTAATTTCACTATCTGCTCAAGTGATCTTTCTAATGTAATTACTGTTGGCATAAGGTAGAGAGAATATTTTCACTGAGCCACCTCTGATGCAGCCAAACTATTTTTTTAAGTTTAAAAACACTGAGTAAATGGAACTCTGTGCATCTCACCACATATAAAATCTGTGCTGTTCTGTAAGAAGCCAGGTGGACTGGGACCTAGCAGTTAACTAAGACACCTTTTAGTAAATGGGGAGGGCCTGTAGGGCCAACTCACAAGACAGAAAGTGACTCTATTATAATATGTCACCCACACACACAAATATTTTTCTTCACCCTGTAATTTGTACATCACAGACCAAGAAATATCAATGAGAAGAGCTGTGTGGGGTTATGCTTGGCAGACATTAGTAGTTTAACTAAACATATTTTGGATATTTCACCCCTGAAATACTTCGAGAGATGTATCCATTTCTAATTATACAGTTGAGTATTTGTTAAGAATGATTACATACAGAGTGACTCTGATTAGATGATTAGATGAGTGCTGTATTACGCTTCCTCTTTTGATTATCCCTGGAAGGCAAAATGCTTACTCCCCATGCATCTCTCGGGTGTGTGATATTATTTTCATGCACATGCTCTTGAGACTCCTGAAACTGTTACGTCTTGGTGGTGGCTTGTTTTACTGTGCAGCTCTCCTCTGCCGTCTCTAGTCCCTGTGTCTGCCATTGTGCTGACTCAGCTCCTTTTCTGGGGCAGGGTGGGGGCGGGGGTGAGACTTATCAGTTATTATGCAGCAGGACCTGATGACATTCCTCCAAGGCCATGGCTCTCCTCCACTCTCACTCCATCTGTTGGATGCTGCAGTGACCCCAGCGTTAGAATGGGGGGAATTAATTTATCAGTAACTGTCACATGTAAGATGACAACAAAGGTTGGCTGACCATGAATGACTGAGTGCATCAGTGAATGTGGTGAGCTGCCATGAACCCAAACTTAATATAAGACCAAAAGCAATTCTCCCTGACTCTGACCACAGCCTGCATACAAGAAGTAGGGGACAGATTTGGGGAGATAAACAACTGCCCCAAAAGGAAGGTGCTGATCAGTTTAGAAAACCAGGCCCATTTTCTTTGGGCCATGAGCAGATTACCACGGACACAACAGAAGCGGGGGCTTGGGCTTTGTTTCCTTCCTTTGGCTTTGTGGCTGGTTCTGAAGTAGCCACATGGTCAGAAAGAGGAGAGGGGTTGAATCCTGAAACAGTGACCTGCTAGGAGTTTAGGTGTCCTGGAAAAGTCATTGCTTCATCCTTAAAAAACTGGGTAGACCAAGCTCTAGGCCTGAAAAAACTACTGTAATTAAAGGCTCTCATGGTCATCCCTACATACTACATGTGTACTTCAAGTCGTGGAAAATGGAACTAAAAGACAAGCTTATTTCAGCACAAAGTAATTCTGAAATCGATACTTAGTTTGTTCATAGGATGCATTTTCCACTTTTTAAAGACTCCTTACGTGCATGGATTTTAAAAAGACTTCTAGCAACAAAACAAACATCTTTTAATTCCATTTTCCACAAACTTTCTGAAGTCCCCCTGCATATGTGCCACCAGGGGAGGGTTTCAGGTTGGTAAAAGAGCGCTCTCAAAGCCCGCAACACACAGATGTGTAAAGTTATCATTACACAAAACCATGCAGATCGCGGGTAATATCTGTGCTTTCCAAAGCACTATTCCCAATAGTTTTATTTCTCCTCTTGACTATCAGCCAGGTAACTTGTACTTTTTTTTCCCAGATGAATTATATACATTTTTCCAAGCTGATTTCTGCTTGGCCACTTCCTGACCATTTCCAGTCTCCCCAGGACCCTTAAAGTTAATTTCTCCTTCCTTCCGGATGGGACCTCTTAGTTCGTTCATCTGTGAATTTCATCAGTGTCCTCTCTAGTCTCTGCTACAGATTATCAAGACTGATGGTAAATAGACCAGATTTCATGTCAACCCCTTCCCATTAAACCAGCCAAGCAGCAAACCACATTTGATTACATATCCAGAACTGCACCACTGCCTTTTGAATAGAGGAGAGGAGATGGGTAGAAAACTTCTGTGTATTTGATTAAACCTGTGTAACTCCTGAAATGCCCAAATTGCACAAGGATTTCTGCGTTAAGTGTTTAGTGTAGAAGTCTGGCTCCCCGCAAAGCTGTGTAAAATATACTGCTTTTGAGCTGTTCGTTGAGCTACTGCTTATCTCTCTTAAAAACGGAAAAGGTGGGGGGGGGGGGCTGTGCTGTGGCATACTAAGTTAAGCCAATGCCTACAGCGCTGCATCCTGTATGGGAGCCAGTTCAGGTCCTGGCTGCTTCTCTTCTGATCTAGTTTTCTGCTTATAGCCTGGGAAAGCATTGGAAAATGGCCCAAGTGTTTGAGCCCCTGCACCAGCGTGGGAGACCCAGATAAAGCTCCTGGCCCCTGGCTTTGGATCGGTCCAGCTCCGGCTGTTGCAGCCATTTGGGGAGTGAATCAGCAGAAGGAAGACCTTTCTTTCTTTCTCCCTCCCTCTCCCTATCTGTAACTCTGCCTCTCAAATAAATAAAATCTTTAAAAAAAAAAAAAAAAAAAAAAAAAAAAAAAAAACCTGAAAAGGCTTCAAGTTCACGGAAAACAGAGAAGCAGGCAGTCATCTTTAACATGTCACAAAAGTCCGCGAATCAAATACAGCTTCTCCACAGACTGCTTCTCTTAACCTGGTCTCAATTTTTCACATCACTGCTTCAGTTTAGACCCAACAGGCAAACGTTCCTCTGCAGACAGTTATGACCAAACAGAGAGATGATAAAGGGGGCTGCGGCTTGGCAATGAAGTGTCTCTTAAAGGCCCACTCCAAGAAATACGTTTAAGTTTACATCTGAGAAGGGAGAACAACACGACCCCGGAGTGGCAGGGCGCAGTGCAGGCCAAGTCCACAGGGAAGAGGCCCTGGGCCAGACTCTGGCTGTTGGCTGTCTGTGAAGTAGGAATGGTGAGTTTGATGAGGCACCCCTCCATGTAAGAGACTGACCCCCAAGAGCATATTAGGGGGTAACTCTCCTGCAGTGTTTCCTAACTGCACTGATTTCCTGGACCCAGCTATGATTCACTCCCACTACGCTGGCCTCCTCAATCCATTTCTTGTGTCTTTTAAATCACTTAGCCTTTTCTACTTCTAAAGGCTACATCTCTCAAATTCACTGACTTCTCCCGTATCAGTGTCACTGCCCTAGTCCACTGTTTCTCATCTGACATCTGATTGGTCCCCTAGTCTCCTCTCATGCCCTATCTGATTTATTCTCCAAATTGGACCCAGAGTGTTGTTTTTTGTTTTAAGATTCATTTATCTCTTTGAAAGAGCTACAGAGAGGGAGAGAGAAGGAGAAAGACATGGAGGGAGGAGAAAAGAGAGACAGAGACAGGAGCCAGGAGCTTCTTCCAGTATCCCATGTGGGTGGCAGGGCTCAAACACTTGGGTGATATTCTGCTGCTTTTCTCAGGCCATCAGCAGGGAGCTGGATCGGAAGTGGAGCACCCAGGACTCAAACCAGCATCACAGGCAGCAGCTTTACCTGCTATGACTTGACACCAGCCACCCAGAATGTTCTTAAAAGTCTGAGTTCTGGGGGCCAGTGCTGTGGCGTAGCAGGTAAGACTGCTGCCTGCAGTGCTGGCATCCCATATGGGCATTAGTTCGAGTCCCGGCTGCTCCACTTCTGATCTAGCTCTCTGTTATGGCCTGGGAAAGCAGTGGAAGATGGTACAAGTCCTTGGGCTCCTGCACCTGCGTGGGAGACCTGGAAGAAGCTCCTGGCTCCTGGCTTTGAATCGGCACAGCTCCGGCCATTGCTGCTATCTGGGGAGTGAACCAGCAGATGGAAGACCATTCTCTCTCTCTCTCTCCCTCTCTCTCTCTCTCTGTAACTCTTTCAAATAAATAAAATAAATCTTAAAAAAAAAAAAGTCTGGGGGGGTCGGCACCATGTCTCACTTGGTTAATCATCTACCTGCGGCGCCGGCATCCCATATGGGTGCTGGATTCTGTCCCGGTTGCTCCTCTTCCAGTCCAGCTCTCTGCTGTGGCCCAAAGGGCAGTGGAGGATGGCCCGTGGGCCCCTGCACCCACATAGGAGACCAGGAGGAAGCACCTGGCTCCTGGCTTTGGATTGGCACAGTGCCAGCTGTAGCGGCCATTTGGGGAGTGAACCAATGGAAGAAAGACCTTTCTCCGTCTCTCTCTCACTGTCTATAACTCTACCTGTCAAAAAAAAAAAAAAAAAAAAAAAGTCTGGGTTCTATCACAACATGGTCCTGTTCATGTCTTTCATGTCCTTGGCTCTAGGACCTGATTTTACTCGGGTTTAAACTCTGATCCCTTCACCTACGAGGTCCCTGCTAGATGAGCCCTGTTGCAATTCTTTGAGGATTCAGGCATTCTGCTTTAGGGACCGTGTACAACAGTACCTCTGCCTGGAAAGCTTTTGACCTCTCCTCTTCCCTCATACCATATTTTACAAATTCTTCAGAGTTTGGCAAAATATCACTTGCTTATGGAGGTCTTTCCTCTCATCTTTTACTTCAAGGCATCAGTTTTCATAGCATATTCAATTTCATAATTTATGGCATTTTGTAAAAAAGATAGGGACCTTCTACCAAACTCTAAGCTCTACTCACTCAGGCAGGGGACACTGCCTGTGATGTTCACCACCATGTCCCCAGCAGCTTGCTTGGTGCCTGGCCCGTGAGAGACCTTCAATGAAGGTTTGTTAAACGAATGAAACAATAGGTCCTCTTTTCCTTTCTCACTCTCCTTATTTCTCCTTCTCCTTTCCCCACCTTTATCATTCCCTGAAGATATGTCAAGGCAAAAAGTAAACAATAATAATAACAAACAAGAGATCTCTTATAAAAAGAATATCCAGGGGCCAGTCATGTGGCATAGAAGGTTAAGCTTCTGCCTGCAGTATCAGCATCCCAAATGGGCACAGGCTCAAGCCCTGGCTGCTCCACTTCCAATCCAGCTCCCTGCTAATGAGCCTGAGAGAGCAGCAGAAGATGGCCCAAGTCCTTGGGCCCCTGCATCCACATGGGAGAACTGGAAGAAGCTCCTGGCTCCTGGTTTCAGCCTGGCCCAGCCCTGGCCATTGCAGCCATTTGGGGAGTGAACCAGCAGATGAAAGAGCTCTCTCTCTGCCTCTCTCTCTCTGTCTCTCTCTCCCTCTCCTTCTCTCTCTGTATCTCTGCCTTTCAAATAAATAAATAAATCTTTTAAAAATATTTATTTATTTATTTGAAAGGCAGAATTAGAGGCACAAGCAGATGCCTAACCAATATCTTCCCTCCAATCCAACCTTTACATTCTCACTGTTCATCAAGCCTTAACACATCTTGAAACAGACCCCTCCTATTCTCAAAAAGCTTCCCAACAATGATGGTGCTGCTAGTCCAGTGTCTCTCAACATTTAATCTATATCTCTCTTTTGATTATTCAAGTCCTGCTGCACTTTCACTGTCAAAACAAAGTGATGAGAAAGTCTATCTGTTGGTTCTTTCCTCAAATGCCCACAACAGGTCAAATCCAGGAGCTGTAAACTTAGTCTGGTTCCCCTACATGGACATAAGCGGCCCAACTACTGGGGCCATCTGCTTCTATCTCCCAGGATCCACACTGGCCAGAAGCTAGATTGGAAGCGGAGGCAGCACTCAATCCCAGGCATTCCAATATGGGATGTGGGTATCCCAAGCAGCAAGTTAACCTACTGCGCCATAAGACCCACTCCTGAGAATCTTGATTATCAATTACACTGTGTGTTTTCCTAAGGTTGGGCTTCAGCTAGTATTTAGTACGTGGTAGGCACTCAATAAATTTTCATTAGATGAACTACTAAAACCTGAAATTCAAGGTTATCAATGATACAGTAATCAGTACATTTTTTCCAGTTTTGTATCCTATCACGCTCTCCTTGTAGTTCCCCATCCAGTCGAATCATTCCAGTATTTCTCATAGCATGGCTCCTGAACTATTAACATCACTGGGAAATTCATCAAAAATGCAAGTTCTGAGGTCTTCACCCCCAACATGCTGAATCAGAATATAATCTGAGTATAATCTAGTAATCTGTGTTTTTACAAATACTTTAAGTAAATCTAATCCACACTAAAGTTTGAGAATCACTGAATTCAACTACAAGGGTACTTCAAAGTTTGTGAGAAAATGGAATTAAAAGCTAAATTTACTTTGGTAGAAAAAAATCACTTTGGAAATCTATGCTTAGTTTCCATAATACACACTTTCCATGAACTTTTTAAAGATTCCTCGCATACATGATTTCAAAATATTTCTACAGCAAAATAAACATCTCTTAATTTCATTTTTCCATGAACTTTTTGAAGTACACTCATATTTAGTCTTGTATAAATATTATCCTTCTTACTTCCATGACTGCTCTTGTAATTTCTTCTACATGGAAACACCTCAGAATCTGTTATAGCTCCTGGCTAGTGCTCTGTAAATTTTTTTTGGCAGAGTAGCCAAAAACTCTACAATGCCCATTTGCAGCTCTCATAAAGCTTAAATGAAATCACACCTCTTTTTATGTACACATTATTTCAGTTGGCATTAGGAAATGCAAATTTGTTCTCAGTAATAATGCCTGTATTCTAAAAGTTGACTCAATTTTGCATATCTGGGGAGTAAGTCATATATATGAGGGTACTTCAAAAGGTTCGTGGAAGTGCATATTGTGGAAAACCTATGTATTTCATAAAATTTTGGACCAAAATAAGCTTATATTTTAAGTTCATTTCACCATAGATTTTTTTAAACTCCTCTTGTGTTATCTACTTCTCAGCACTCAAGTTTATTACATTTTGAGGGAGATATTTGTTCTCAATGTTAAGAGTTAGAGAGTGAAACTTAATAATTTGAGTTTTCCAGAGTTGAAAGTAGGGACTCACTAATATATATCTGTCCAATTATTAAGTCAAAATCATGCAACAGCTCTAGGAGCTATTGGGGACATGAATTAACCATAGAGGCAAGACAAGAAATTATAGACATGCCCTACACAGGTACATTCTTGGGCAGAAATAAAATTTAAGCCAGGGAAAGATACAAGCTAATTTTTCCAAGCTGAAGAGAGTTTACCCATGTTTCCAGATAATAGTAAAACTCCAAAACATGAAATGCGAAAATCAACTTGAAAGTTAATAGAAATGCAATTGTCCAAAAGAAAAAAAAAGCTATGTATAAGGAAAAGCCTTCAAATATTATGCACTCACCCACTCCCACACATAAGTGGCCATGAATGCAAGATGACAGAGATCATTTAAATCCTTTTCAGCAAATAAAACGCATTATTGGTACTAAGATGATACCTCAACATAAAGACAGGAGGATGGGCAGAATATTACCAAAGTCTACAATCAGATTTGGTTGGGAGCATTACTTAGGATACTCTGTTTGTCAGATAAGGAAGCAGCGTCAGAGACATATAGAACTTTCCCAAGATCACAGGTAAAGCAATCGCAAAGCATAGGTCAACTTGTTAGACCAGAGGTCCTCTCACAGTACCATTCTAATGTCTAGGGAGCATCAGCATCTGCTGGTAGCCACAAGAACCACAAAGAAACACAATGACGTATTCAGGCAAAGCCATCGGCTGTAATTAAATCCATCTGACTACTTACCAGGTACAGGAATCAATCTTACCAGTTCTTTAGCATGTTTCCTGACAAACTGGTCATGTCTATGACAAGCTCAGGACAAAAACGGGGTTTCACCATTATGAACATTTTTCAAAACTAGAGTTTACAGAATTTAAATATGTACCAGTAAACTGTAGTACATAAGATAGGCACAGAAACCCTAAGATGGGTCAAGTAAATGGTAACGAAAGCCCCCAACAAACTTCACTGCCTTTGCTCTGACACCCAAAGCACTACTGAAACACTTGCTTTCAACTGCACGGTTGACCAGAGCCTTCTTTGAGTTCTGGTTTCAGTAATTCCCAGGCAATACTTGGCCTTTTAATTCATTTTAAAACTGTAGGTCAAACCTCATTTCAATAACGAATATCCAAACTCTAATCCATACTCCATTGATTTTATGGATTAACTATGACACAGTTCTCTAGTCTTAGAGTTTTAGAGCTGAGAAGAACTTAGGAAAGCGTGTATTCCAATACTATCATTATGAAAAAGAACAAAGATTTGTGTGACAAATTTAATAAAAGACTTGCTAATCCGTTAGAATCCACACCTATAGAGGTAGCATGAAAGCTATTCAGTCGAAATTTAAACACACATATTACTCAGCATATTTCTATAGCGTGTGAAATATTGTCAGTAAATATAGCTTTTAAAATTAAAACAATTAAAAAACAGCAAGATTTTGTTAAAGTATTAAGAATTAAAATAAGAAACCATTGGGTAATCTAGTAGGAAAATTTCAGTAACAGTACTATAAAATTACAGTAGTATTTCAGTAATATTTCTAAAATATTTCTAAATACTTCAGTTATATATATATATATAAATGTATATATATATAATATTTACACAAGGGTTTCCCCTGCCTCAACACTTAACTAGTCTCTCATTCTTTCTCTTAACAACCCCTAACAAAGTAGAAAATATCAGGTGAAAAAAAAATTGTCTATGTACAGAGAATGAGTGCAATTTAAAATTTTCAGATATCTCACACTTTTTAATAATATTTCAGGGAGAAACAAATCCATTAATACTGTCACTGTATAACTATAGAAACAAGACATAAAACTAGAAGTTATAAAACAGGGCAAAATTTACTAACAGCCCAAAATGTAAGACTGCAAATTCTGAGCTTTATATCTTAGGTAAAACTTAAAGAACTTCCTTTGCTGGAAGAAAGAAAAGGAGGTAGACATCTTATTCGCAACTTGTAAAAATATATATCAACATACCTATTGTTGTTTCGACAATTTCGACAATTAATGCATTCCATGGGATCAATCTGAGGCACAGCTGTGTACAATCCACCACCCTTGTCCGGGAGGAAGTTCAGGGGGAGAAAAAGAAGAAAAAATGCTTAAAATGCCACACAGACTAGTAACCAAATTGATAATAAACAGGCACATGGTATATTTTGACCAATTCCCCAAGCAACGTGATGCTTATCACTTTTTGCCCATATTCACCAATGAGTTCATTAGTGTTCTGCATGATATTAAACTATATTCTAGAAACTTTACTGCCATGTTTTTCCATGCATTTCTGTACTGGAAAAAGGCAAATAAATGGAGAGGCTTAGTCATTTCCCTTCAATGTTTCAAATCTAACAGGTCCAAAATACATTAAATACCATAACCTCCTATTCCTTTTCGGGCAGTCATGGAAAAGTCTTATGTGATGCCAGTTGGAGCAACAGGGTGTGAAACTGGTCTGCATGATGTCACAAGATTAAACCCATCGTCATTTTCCTGTAATTATTTCGATTAGGTCTGTTCACTTGACTACACTAAGTTATAAAACGTGTGATATTTTTCCAGATGGAATAGGTTCTCAGCCAGCAATGACTTGGAGGGGAGCATTAATATATTGATGTTGCTTTTGGCGGAAACTGCCCAGCAATTAAGAAAAATGCCCAGATTAACACATACCTCATTGTAAAATGTTCATTTGACATACACAACGGCAAACATGACGTTAAAAAGTGAGCTGCCCTTAAGAGCCAGAGTCAGGATTTTGCCTTCAGATGAAAAACAGCAGAGCTGAACTTGATCAGGGTGGGAGAAGCTGCCACCCTGCACCCAAACCCAAAGCAGGCCTTCAAGGTTAGGGAAAGTTCAGGCAATTGTTTTTCCTAGAATACTTTCCATTTCCATTCATCTGCTAACAACAGCCAGAATCTAAGCAAACCAAAAGTACTGAAAATTTCTCTAGCATTCCTGGTCCAACTAACACCAGGAATTATTAAGAAAGGAAAATATTCTTCCTGAGAGAAAGAATGCCTCTATGCTATATTCAGTCCATGATGGCCAACTCGTTATTAACCTAGAGGGGCAACTATTATCTAGATAGTAACTCCCTGTTCAAAAAAGAGCAAAGTTCTGTGTTCAAATACTAAATATGAGCCTTGTTTTTCTCTTCTTATGGAAACAGCGTGTGCTGTTCAAATTTTAACGTCCTCTCCCTCAGTTTTCTTGGACAAGGTTAGTAGTTTGGACTAGGAATGGTGACAAAAAAATTTTAGAAGGTCTGAATATAAGCCACGGCTTTCCACATAAAATAATGAAACCATTATTCTCTTTTTGGTAATTTGCACTAAAGCAAATTAAGTAAGTTTTTCTACAACATACAAAAGCTAGGTCACATAAAAGTCATTCAATTTCTAGCTTCAAAATATAAATGTGTGTGTGTGTGTATATATAACAGTTTTATTCTCCAAACATAGTATCTTAATAAATTTTATTAAGGCACAAGATTAAAAAACATCCTCTATGCTTCTTCAAATTGGAGTGCATTGTGTTACAGCAAACTCATCTGTAATCAGAACAATGACAAAAACCAAATGAAAGCATAATTTGGTCAACTAACCAAATTATCTATTTGATTAAATATAGATAGATCAAATTGTTTATTTGATTAAAAGTAATATGGATACACACCCAAACAATATAATAAATCAAACGTTGTAAGGTAGAGAATGCCTTTTAACCAGCATCCAACCAAAAATACAATAGTCTGTCTCTTCCAATTTCAAAAGTTATATCAGCTAGTTATCTCTAAAACAAGGTAGTTTTAAAGGTTTATCACTCCTGTGGTTAAGAATACTAATACGGTGAAATGCAAAAAGCTTCCAGGCCTCAACAACGACAAAACACACAGGGCAAAACTGAAGAGAGCCATGACAGCGCAGAGGTCACCATCCTATTGGGCTGCAGAAATGGCCTGCACAGCCTACACAATGCCTCCAGAAATCTGCATTAGCTTCTATATGTAAAATTCTGGCCAAATCAGAAAAGCTGTCACCACCAGGCCCTCAGTCCCACAGGACAACAGGTGCTGGACTGAAGCAGCTGCTTTTACACAGCACCTGTGCCGTCCAGTTTACTACCACCTCTACCCCAACCCTCTCTTTCCAACTTGCTGTATAGTTTCATGATCTGCTCGGCTTCTCGGCATTTGAGTTTTCAGACTCTGCTCTAAATAAATCAAAGTCTGGTCTAGGTCCAGTGGTATTTCTGCTTCATGTCTAGTCTGTTCTTTACTGGTATTCCTCTATCATCAGGGGTGGGCATTTGCCATAGCAGTTTAAGATGCCACTTGAAGGGCTGGTGCTATGGAGTAGTGGGTAAAGCCGCCGCCTACAGTGCCAGCATCCCATATGGGTGCCGATTTGTGTCCCAGCTGCCCCACTTCCAATCTCTGCTATGGCCTGGGAAAGCAGTGGAAAATGGCCCAAATCCTTGGGCCCCCACACCCGTGTGGGAGACCCAGGAGAACTTCTGGCTCCTAGCTTCGGATGGGCACAGCTCCAGCCATTACGGCTAATTGGGGAATGAACCAGTGGATGGAAGACATCTCTCTCTCTCTCTCTCTCTCTCTCTCTCTGCCTCTCCTTCTCTTTTTGTAACTCTTTCAAATAAAATAAATAAATCTTAAAAAAAAATGCCACTTGGAGCACCTGTATCCCACATGGAAATGCCTGGGTTCCAGTCTTGGAGGATATTTTTCTGATTCCAGCTTCCTGGTGATGTACGTCCTAGGAGGCAGCAGGTGATGGCCTAAGAACTTGGGTACCATCATCCACATGGGGGACTCTGTTTGAGTTCCCAGCTCCCTGCTTTGGCCTGGCCTGGCTCTGGCTGTTGTGGGCTTTTGGGGAGTGAACCAGCAGGTGGAAGATTTCTCTCTCTCGATCTTTCTCCCTCTGCTTTTCAAGTAAATTAAATAGAAACTGAAGTAATGAATATAACTATTATTCGATAATAGATAATACAAAGAGCACTCAGGATCAAGGGCCTGCCAGTGACACAAACTATTTCCATGGAAGTGAACCTCTGAAGTTCCTATACGGAAAAAAGCCAAGCACGCTGAGCCGGCTCTTGCCCCTCGGCACCCCTGGCGCCCCTCGGCACGGAGTACGAGCCCTGAGGCTTCTGGTTCTAATGACTTTCTCTTACATTCACTAGATGATGAGAATGTTCAAAATCCACACGTGTCCTGGTTAGAGAGTTCGTATGGGCGGAATAAAGCCCTCCGTTGAGGTTCCCATTCACCATCCCACTGACGCCATTAGGGGCCTTATGGTGAAGATGGGAGCAGCCGTTGGTGAGACCGCCATTGCTCAGGAAGCCTCGGCGAACGCTGCCATTGATGGGGTTCGCTCCCGAGAGAGTGGCGTAATCCATCATCTGCCCGTGAATATCTGACCCCTGGCAGAGGTATCTTGGAGGGTCATATTCTGTTAAAAGAGAACCAAAAACAAAAACAAAAAAAAGTCAGATACTGGAAAGGATAACCATCTTGCTAATCAAGATTTATTAACGAACCCTCTAAGGAACTACAAAGAGACTAAAATAAAATATTCTAAGAATGTTAACTGAAAGCCTACTGGTGAGCTCTGGTTTAATGAAGTTACTGCTCCGCTTTCTTCACAGTGTGGAGGTAGCTACGAACTCTGAGTTAATCATGACTCTCTTCATGGGGGAAGAGAAACGATCCAGGCAGAAATCACTCAAAAGAGAATAAACAAACTGTGCCAGCCAAAACCATCCAACTACTGCAACACCAAGAAATGGTGTTTAAATTCCATACACTTCAAAGTGCTGGAGAAAAACTGTCTGAAGCAACAGAAGACTAACTTTAGGTAAGACATTTCAAACAGCAATAAACAACCCTCATACGTAAAAGGATGGGGTTGTGTATGCACTCACTGACTATTCATCTAGCTCCTCCGTACAGCCGATGTGCAGGCTGTGGGGTACCAAAGGCGAAAGGCTACCCTCATTCCTTCTATTAAAAGCATTTCAACAACTGCCTGACAAGTCCGATGCACAGAGGCGTATCTACCAGATCTACTTAGAAACAGTAAAATGTCCCTAAGAAAGTACAGAATTGGAACTGCACAGGATTTGTTGTCAGAGTTTCCATAAATTCTTCAAAGGCACTAGGGCTCCCTGAGACTGGGCTGACGGTGCCTCCCCTCCACAGCCTCTCCTCCTGCTGGATTGTCTTGCACAGATGTGTACTGTCCACGCACCTGCTGATCTTCCCCACTAAACTGTAAGCCCTCCCTGAAAGGGCAGTGCCCACGTTCATCTTATTTGGCACTGTTTTCCATGGTCCAGCACAGTGCCTGGCACACAGACAACAGTCATGGAGCATCTGTTGAATCAATGAGGGAAGGAACCCAACTAGAATGACTTTCCCTTTGTAAATAAAGGTTTATGAGGTCCCAAAGGAAAATTACTTGATTCAGATTAACAGTGCTCAGAGAACTGTATTCAAATTATTCTTCTCATGATTCTGCATCCACTCACACCACTACAGGTAATAGCACTAAAGCCAGTGAGAGAAAGGCCCAATCAAATGATCCAACCCTTCAGCCTAACGCCAGCACCATCACCTGTTTCCCTGTCTATGCCGTGGACAGCACCATTCACTTACAATGGATTTTCTTTGCCCTCAGTTACTGACTGCATGGGGGCCACATGTGGGATCAGCTATAGCCGCTGAAACTGTCCATCCCTGCTGGGGTCCTTTGTTTTTGTGTATTTCCTCATTCTGGGGACAAAGAGGAAACCAAAAAGCTTCCTCCCACCACAAACTAAAATCCCTACTTGATGTGTTAATCCTGTTCTATAACAGCTGAGGGGTCAGGACAGGCAGGAAGGTGAGGTGAGAAGGACTGAGGAGCGGGAAAAAGGGTTCTAGGTCTCACAACAGTGCCACCACCGACAGCCCAAGCACACCTATTTCCAGGTGAGGGAGAGGATGCAATGCTGGGACAGTTCTGGTGCATAAGGACCAGAGAGAAGAAAGCGGTATCTCCCTCTGTGGGTGCCACGCAGTGACAGAACAGAGAAGTCTTCACTCTCTCTCTTCCCATCATGCCTCTTCTGGACCCGGCTGGCCAGTGTGGGGGTGTTTCTAGAGCAGTTCCAGAGCTGGCACTTCGAGTTCTCATCTGCTTCGGTGGTCCAGGGAGCTGGAGCTTCCCAGCACGAAGTCAGCTATTTACTTGACCTGCGTAGCTTGGGCTTTGGTGTTTATTTCTCCTGGGCAGTTTAATCTGATGCTCTACTTACTTTGGCTGACAAGTGGAAAAGTCTTCAAGTCACCTCCTCTGAATGAAGAATATCTAATGTGTTTCAGACCATGGCATTAACACAGGAGCATGTTAGAAATCAATATTTATCCTGGCAACATTTTTCTACCCATCTTCAGGAAAGGAGAAGGATTTCTGAATGACTTACTCTGTATGGTATTCTGCTGATGATTCTTCCATAGGCACATTGCAATGAACACCATGAGAATGAGAACCATGACGCCCAGCACGCAACCAACGACCAGATACAACATGTCACTGCTCCTGGCAGGGCTGGTTGCAGGCCCAAGGTTTCCTCCACCACCTGAAGAGCTGGGAGGGGTACTCAAGTCTTTGATGGGATACTCAGATGCTCCAGGAACCCGTTTCACTAGTTGAAATATAAAGGAAAACATGATGTCAGAGTGAACACAGAGTCTCTGAAATGGTTTATTCTCTGAAGGAGGTCTGGTTAGGAACGCAAGCCAGTCTGTTTACACTTGTCACAGAGACGCTTAGACCGCCAGTGAGTCACAGAGGACTCCAAGGTCTAAAAATCCAATGTGGCACAGGTTTAGCCTACCAATTTACAGAAATCTTAAGTGCACACAAACACAGCACTTGGTCCAACCCAAAATGTACCTGTAGAAGACTCTCAAAGAATGGAAATAAAAGTATTTCCACTAATGCATGAAATGAAAATTGCTTTCTATCTGATGTATTTGAGCTAAATAAGATTCAGAACTGTGGAGCCCATGCTGTGGCATGGTTGGCTAAGCTTCCGCCTGCAGCACCAGCATGCCATATGGGTGCCGGTGCTCTTTTTCTGATCCAGCTCTGCTTATGGCCTGGGAAAGCAGTAGAAGATGGCCCAAGTACTTGGGCCTCTGCATCTGTGGGGGGGACCTAGAGGAGGCTCCTGGCTCTTGGCTCCGGATCAGCCCAGCTCCAGCCATTACGGCCATTTGGGAATTGAAACAGTGGATAGAAGAACTTTCTCTGTTTCTCCCTCTGTCTGTCTGTAACTCTACCTCTCAAATAAATAAGAAAAAAAATTCAGAATTACATTTGCTATGCTTCTACTACATAGAAAAAAGTAAGTACCAATATTAGAAAATTTAGCTTTGGACTCTATAAAACCTATTTTAAGTCCCCAAACCTCACATGTGGTATTAAGCACTCCCAAAGAAAGGTTTCTGGAGTCCATGTAGCAGCAACTTTTTTACTTAATTCATGGGGTATTCTGGATAATGGTAATAAGAAAAACCATTAACAGGTGGGTCTCCAACTTCATTCTCTCCAGAGCACATGTCACAGTGTTTTAAATGTCACAGAAAAGCAAGAGCACAGGAACTGGCAGCCAGACTCCGGAACCAGAGTGTGGGAGTTCGGTCTCAGCTCCACCTTTCACCATTAGCTGTACAGCTTTTAACTCCCTGCATTCGTTCCTACATTTGCAAAATAGGGACAATAATAACAGCTCTATCCCTAGACAGTCACAAAGAGTTCTATGGGTTGAATGTCCTCCCCAAAATTCATGCTGCCATCGCAACAGGATTAAGCACTTAAGAGGTGATTAGGTCAAGAATAGTCAATTTCAAGAGTTGGTTGTTTATCTCAAGAGTGAGTTTTCTGGGCCGGAATTGTGGTGTAGCAGGTTAAACCTATGCCTGCAATACCGGCATCCCATATGGGTGCAAGTTCAAGCCCTAGCTGCTCCTCGTTTGATCCAGCGCCCTGATACTGCACCTGGGAAAGCAGCAGAAGATGGCCCAAGTGTCCCCACGTGGAGACCTGAATTAAGGTCCTGGCTTCTGCCTGGTCCAGCCCCGGCCATTGTGGCCATTTGGGGAGTGAGGCAGCAGATAGAAGACCTCAGCTGTGCGCACGCGCACGCGTTTTCTCTCTCTCTCTGCCTTTCAAATAAAATAAGTAAATCTTTTTTTTTTTTTTTTAAAGAGTGAGTTTCCTGGTAAGTATGACACCCTCTTTCCCCACTCTCTGTCCCACTTAACCTTCCACTGTATTATGATGCAGCAAAGAGGCATGGGTCACACGCTGACACTGAGCTCCTGAACACGAAGTCTGCCGAACTGTGAGCCAGGAAGCTTCCATGGTTTGCAGCTCACCCAGTCTGTGGCATTACAGCAGCAGAAAAAGGACCAATTCAAAGGGTAAATGAGTTAATCCTCATACAGCACCTAGGGTATACAGGGCAGTGTCTGATCGGTTTTCTATTGTTATTAGTTTTACCTTATTTCCTGTTGTTGTTTCCTAACAAGCCATAGAAGCAAAGCAGTCTCTAAAAAAATCCGCTCAACAAACTACATTAACTCAGGGTTCAGCTGTCGAGCAACCTCCACTGCAGAGAACAGAACTGGGAATAAGGAATGAAGGGACCAGCTTTCAAAGGAAGGAGCTGTCCATTGTTGAAAGCCGGAAGAGCGGTTGGCAGAGATTCTAAAGGAAAGTTCTACTTCAGGTGGCGGCTGGATTACACATTTCTAAGGCTGCTGCCAACCCGAAAGAAAACACAAAAGGTTTCTGAGGCAAAATGGTTGATCCACATCACACATTAAAGATCAGGGTTCCTCCTGGGGAAGTCCTTCTTTGTTTATCCTTTAACCACTCTTTATTTATCCAACATTTATTAGTAATTCTACCAAGCTTGATGATCTGGTTTCCAACCTCTTGCTTAACTTAAAAACACAGGACAGATGGCTTGCGTTGGAGGCTGTGTGCAACAGATCTATTTTAATAGCAATAATTAGAGATAGCTAAGCCTGAAACGAGAGAGATGACATGAAAAACAAAAACAGAAACCCAAGAACTAGAGGAAAAGTCCTGACACTCTCTGATCTTCAAAGAGAAGGAGAGGCCGGCGCCGCGGCTCACTAGGCTAATCCTCCGCCTTGCGGCGCCAGCACACCGGGTTCTAGTCCCAGTCGGGGCGCCGGAGTCTGTCCCGGTTGCCCCTCTTCCAGGCCAGCTCTCTGCTGTGGCCAGGGAGTGCAGTGGAGGATGGCCCAAGTGCTTGGGCCCTGCACCCCATGGGAGACCAGGAGAAGCACCTGGCTCCTGCCATCGGATCAGCGCGGTGCGCCAGCCGCAGGGCACCGGCCGTGGCGGCCATTGGAGGGTGAACCAACGGCAAAGGAAGACCTTTCTCTCTGTCTCTCTCTCACTGTCCTCTGCCTGTCAAAAAAAAAAAAAAAAAAAAAAAAAAAAGAGAGAGAGAGAGAAGGGGAAAAGACCAGCCTTCAACACCTGGGTCTTCCTGAAGACCTCACTGAGCTTCTAAAGACAAAAGCATCACTGTGCCAACAAAAACCTGGGGCCATTTTTTCATAAGTTAAGTCATATTAAAAAAAAAGGTTAAATCCTATTTCCTGTCTTCCACCTAAACAGCATGAGAATCGCATAATGCTTTTTAAAAAGTCATTCAACATGAATAAACATTTTAAAGATGATTTTCATTTTTCACGGATGTGAAAGTCATTAGGTGAAATCTGTATTCCCCAGCAAAGTAGGCTATTCTGAGCACAGCTACACTACCTCTGCTGGATAAACAGCAGCTATAACAATGCTGTCTGTGTGGTTCCATGTTTTGCCTGACATGTTCTTTATGGTTTTTTAAAAAGATTTATTTTATTTATTTGAAAGGCAGAGTTACAGAGAGAGTGGAAAAGACAGAGAGAGATATTCCACTCACTGGTTCACTCCCCAAATGGTCGCAACAGCCAGGGCTCGGCCAGACCAAATTCAGGAGCCAGGAGCTTCTTCCAGGTCTCCCACATGGGAGCAGGGGCCCAAGCACTTGGGCCATCTTCTACTGCTTTCCCAGGCCATTAGCCAGGCCTGGATCAGAAGTGGAGCAGCTGGGATTCGAACTGGCACCCATGGGATGCTAGAATTGCAGGAGGTGACTTTTCCTACTACACCAGCCCCAACATGGCTATATTCCTACACATATTAGGATAGGAGATGATATATTTCATTTCTACTTAATTTTACTCTATCACAGCATTTTATAGGCAACTAAAAAATGTTCATTAACAAATCAGTGTCCTGAACAAAACCCTTATGTATATAGTTTTTTTCATAGCAATTTACTGAAATTTTCCTACTTTTTAATTTTCCAATGATTTTCTCCTTTTTAATTCTTAATATCTTAAAAGTAACAAAATTCTTTTTAAAGATTTATTTATTTAAAAGGCATAATTAGAGAAAGAGAAAGGGAAAGACAGATACATAGATATCTTCCATCTACTGATTCACTTCCCAAATGGCCACAACAGCCAGAGCAGGGTCAGGCAGAAGCCAGGAGCCAAGAACTTCATCTGGGTCTCCCACATGGGTGGGAAGGGCGCAAGCACTTGGACCACCTTCTGCTGCTTTCCTAGGCATATCAGCAGGGAGCTGGATCAGTAGTGGAGCAGCTGGGCCTTGATCTGGTGTTCATATGAGATGATCGCGTTGCAGGTTGTGGCCTAACCCGCTGTACAATGCTGGCCCCTAACGTGAATTCAGCAGAAAGACACATGATCCAGGCCAGTGTTGTGGGGCAGCAGGTTAAGCCGGCGCCTGTAATACCAGCATCCCATGTAGGCACCAGTTCGAGTTTACCGGCTGTTTCACTTCCCATCCAGCTTCCTGCTAATGTGCCTGGGATTGCAGCAGAAGATGGCCCAAGTACTTGTGGAGACCCAGATGAAGCTCCTGGCTTTTAGCTTCAGCCTGGTCCAGCCTTGGTTGTTGGGGCCATTTCGGGAGCGAACCAGAATAGAAGGTCTATTTCTCTCTCTCTCTCTCTTTGTAACTCTGCCTTTCAAAGAAATAAATTAATCTTAAAAACAGGAGAAAGAAAAACAAAGACATAAGATTTAGAATTTAAAGCACAGAACTAAAGTTTGGCTTTATAATTCAATCTCTCTAAACTTCTGTTTCCTTGTTTTTGTTTTAATTTACTTTTTTCTACTCTCCATTTTAATTTCTATTATTTATTCATTTGTTTATTTTATTTGAAAGGCAAACAAATACAGAGAGAGAGAGAGACAGAGAGAGATCTTCCATTTGCAGGGGCTCAGCCAGTCTGAAACCAGGAGCCAAGTACTGAATTCAAATATCCCTTTTAGGTGGCAGGGACCCAAGTGTTTCAGCCATCACTGCCACCCACCAGGGTGTGCATTAGAGGAAGCTGGAATCAGAAGTAGAGCTGGTACTCAACCTCTTATACTGCAGTATGGGATGCAGGCATCCAAGGAGTGACTTAACTGCTTTGCCAAATACTACCCCTCTTCCTAACTTTTCAATAGGGATAATAAGATGCCCTGTAGCAGACACTGATGGCTGCCCCGCCCTCTGCCATGCTGGAAGGGCACTAACTGCATGTCCGCCTGAACCCTACCTAACCCTCAGGATAAATCCAGTGAACTGTCGGTGCACTGAGTCTTAGCCAATTGCACTTGTACAGACGTACAGGAGGAACTTCGGGGGCAACTTCCCTCGTTCTTAAAACAGCCACTGTCAGACAATGCAGCCCCTGGGTGTGAAGCCCAGAACTGCGGCAACCTGTGAGTGGTGCCAACCTCAGGCAGAAGATGGCCAAAGGGAAAGACAGAGAACAATGAACTTCTGAATTCAATAACTTGGGAATTACTCACTTCTGCACTTCCTATTTTGGAGATAACACATTTCCTGACTATTGAATCCTACTGAGGGTGGATTTTTGTGTTGCTTGCTGTTGACAGTGTGCCCATAGTGGGGGTGAGAACTAATGGAGACTGAACAGGAGTGCTTTTGCTTCGTGAATATCCACATGAGCTGTCTCCATGACTCGTGTGTGCTGTCTTCTGTTTTTGAAGATGGTAACATTTGACAGTGTACTGGATGTATGGAGACACACATGACAACACTCACCATGTCAATTTAGAGACTGCTGGTTGTAGATTACTACAATTAATGAAACAAGCAGATAGTGTTACACATGTTCTTCATAGCACTTTTCCTTAATATCCCTATACTTTAGTTAGTATTTTAATTCTTGTAGCAATCTCAGAAAATATTCAGCAAATATTTCTCATCTCTTTGAGGAGAATAAGAGAAAGGGAGTGATTTACTCAGAGTCCCACAGAAATTAGTGAACAGGATTCACACATATGTAAGTGATATTTTAGACAAGTGCTCTAACCAACATACTACACTGCTGTTGGGACAGTCTAAATGCACGCACCCAGAAAATGGTCAAAAGCAGAAACGTATTTCCTTAGAGAAAAACATCAATAGTTGGCAGGAATAATGCAGAGTTTGTAATTCTAGCATTATGTAGTGAAAAAGCACAAATTCTCACCCCCTCCTACCTTTAGTCTCGCAGATCATCACATTGCTAAATTCACTTTCTCCTCCTTCATTGAAACACTGCATTTTAATGTCATAGGAGGTTTCTGGCTGCAGGTGACCAATCATGTGCCATTGCTTGGAACCTAGAAAGGAAAAATAAGAGAGACTCTTTACATATAATACAACCTAAACAACAACACCAGTATCATTAATTTTTCCAGAATGAGGCTGGAGTGGCATCCTTCACCAACCACTAGAGTTTATGCAATTGTAAAAAGCATTTTACTAAAATACATGATAGATGAGTAGCATTTCTATTACATGACATGAGCAAACAATAAAAAGAGATAAACTGAATGAAAGTTGTATTTGTACATTGGTAGTAGTGTTTATATAATTAAAAATAATTAGTGGTCAGTCTCTCATAAATAAGTGCTAATCTTATGCATAGGTAAAAACAAACAAAACCCTCATATCCTCTGACCGTCATATTAGCCCAGTGAGTTAATCTACTATGTCCACTCACCAAGTAGCAACAGTGTAAGATCTGCAAATGGTTCATTACTCAGAGAGCACTTGACCTGTCACAGGAAAGGCCCCAGCAAAACGTTCAATTTTCTCGCAATGGATACGACACTAACAGACAAGTAAACAAACGCCTGAATACACTGCTGGGAATCATCAAAAGGCAACATTTACCATGGGAAACTCTCAGCTGAAGCGCCCATGGCTACTTTTCTTTTGAATCAGCGTCTCCAAACCACACCAGTATCTCTAGTAGAATGATTCTGCCATCCATGGCACACAGCCAGCATTTCATTTAGAGCCACTCGGAAACTGAACACTCCAGTATAAACCACTCTCCACTTTTACTTTCACGGACCTGTGATAAACATTCATGCACAGGGACACTTTGCCCAGATGTAATTAACTCTTCAAGTGTTCCTTCTTAGAAAACGTCTCCTCAAAATGTTCCCACTCTTTCTTAGAAACTCAAGTCCACCACCAACTGATTTAAGGATTAATTAAAGGTGGAGAACAAAACAAAACAAAGCTACACATGCACGTCAAATCTGCTTGTGAGCCCAGACCAGTCTCCCTTCTACACAAACGTATTTCAGTCTGGAAGTACACACCCCTTTCCAGGTCACCAGCACAAAACCTGCTCTCACACAGACCCACACTTTCTAAGAAAGTCTGCCTGCTTTAGGATCAAGGGCCCCTGAATGACTCAAAATGGAGGAATTCTATGCCCCTCTTATGAAAAAGACCTCCCAAAAAAATCTTGACTCAAAAAACTGGTTGAAACTAGAAAAGACTTATTTCTAAAATCTAAAACTTTCCAAAGGACTTTTATTTTCTCTAGCCTTAGGTCCCTCCTGACGTGGCCCTACACTCATTCAACTGTAGACATTTGCTTGAATAATACCATGCTGGATGTGAAGTTTTGTTTTCATATTCTAATAAAAATGGAATTAAACTAGGCTTTTGATATGTTACCAATAAAAGAAAATAATTAAAATAATACACATCTTGTTAGATTACTCTTCTATCATTATAGTAATTCTTCCAATGGCTAAAATTACAAGAAATACCAGCAAAGAGAAAGAATTTTTACTAATCACTGAGAAGTAACACAGCTAAGTGTATTATTAGGTTAAAACCAACCAACCAGCACATATTCTTTGCTTAACAGGCAATTATTTTCCCAAGAGATATTTTAGAAGACATAAGAATTCACCCCCAAGAGAAACCAAAGGCCAGACCTAAAGATCAGAAATGATGGATATTCTGATTCATCTGGAACTCCACTTAACTTTTACAAGATAAAAATATTCCACACAAGAGCACTGGTATGCTTGAAACATTTATAGTTCATCCAAACGTGTAACCTAATTCAGAGGATGAGATAATTTAAATAATATTATTGTTCTTCTCAGTGTATTCTTTTACAGTTTAGTTGAGTTTAAAATTCTTTTCAAAAGCTTAAATTCTGAGTTAATACATATAGTAATCTAAAACTTTAAAGGGAAAACTTCAAGTTAAAGGATGAATAGCTTTGCTCCTAGGTTTGGGAGAACAGACCAATAGTTTTCCAACTGCCACACAAAGAATTTCAAATGCATAAACTTGAAAATAAGGAATAAGCAAATTACACAGCAGAGCGAAGCCCACTTAAACATCTAACTTCTCAGTACATTACATGTATAAACAAGCTCTCTGTGAGCCACAGGGAAACTCGCATTTCTCAGACACCACCCCCAGATACCCTGCCTTTCTTAACCTAATTCCAAGTTCCATGCTATTTGCCTATCACAGAAGTTTGTCAAAGTTCAATGGTCTGATGAGGGAAAAAGAGTAAAAACTGCGTAACAGATGATATTCTTTTTTTCAATTTTTTTTATTTTTTTTTTATTTTTTGACAGGCAGAGTGGACAGTGAGAGAGAGTGAGAGTGAGAGAGAGAGAGAGAGAGAGAGAGAAAGGTCTTCCTTTGCCGTTGGTTCACCCTCCAATGGCTGCCATGGCTGGCGCACCGCGCTGATCCGATGGCAGGAGCCAGGTGCTTCTCCTGGTCTCCCATGGGGTGCAGGGCCCAAGTGCTTGGGCCATCCTCCACTGCACTCCCTGGCCACAGCAGAGAGCTGGCCTGGAAGAGGGGCAACTGGGTCAGAATCCGGCGCCCTGACCGGGACTAGAACCAGGTGTGCGGGTGCCGCAAGGCGGAGGATTACTCTAGTGAGCCGCGGCGCCAGCCAGATGATATTCTTAAAAGTCAAACCAAGAGGCAAGGAGGAGAGATGCGGCTGCATGTCCACTTTGTTCACTTGCTTTGTTTACAGCCCTTTTGTGACAAATGTTTAACTTAATTCAGAAGCTAAAATTCCAAAACTTATAAAAATAAAAACCTGACCCCCACTGCTCTAATTCAGCTGAACTAAAATGAAGGCTTAGGACCAAAGTGCAGAACAGATACTAACAATTATCTTGCCTTTTTTTTTTTTTTTAAGATTTATTTATTTGAAAAGCAGAGTTACAGAGAGAGGAGAGACAGAGATCGTCCATCTGCTCATTCACTCTCCAAATGGCCACAACAGCCAGTGCTGAGCCAGGCTAAAGCCAGCAGCCAGGAACTCCATCCAGGTCTTCCATGTGACTGCAGAGACCCGAGGACTTGGGCTGGCCGCCACTGTTTTTCCCAGGTGCATTAGCAGGGATCTGGATCGGAAGAGTGGCATCCAGGATGCTGTTGTCACTGGCAGCAGCTTAACCTGCTGTGTCACAATGCTGGCCCTATTTCTTTTTTTTTTTTTTTTTTTTTTTTTTTGACAGGCAGAGTGGACAGTGAGAGAGAGAGAGAGACAGAGAGAAAGGTCTTCCTTTTGCCGTTGGTTCACCCTCCAATGGACGCCACGGCGGGCGCGCTGCGGCCGGCGCATCGCACTGATCCGAAGGCAGGAGCCAGGTGCTTTTCCTGGTCTCCCACGCGGGTGCAGGGCCCAAGCACTTGGGCCATCCTCCACTGCACTCCCTGGCCATAGCAGAGAGCTGGCCTGGAAGAGGGGCAACTGGGACAGAATCCGGCGCCCCGACTGGGACTAGAACCTGGTGTGCAGGCGCCACAAGGCGGAGGATTAGCCTATTGAGCCACGGACCCGGCCCCTATTTCTTTTATTAAATAGTGTTTTTTATTGCCAAAAAAGATGCACACAGAAAAGCACACGCAATTGTACAGCTCAACAAACATTCACAAACTGAACACACCTCTGGAATCAGGTCAAGACAAGAACCCTGCTGCCCCACAACGTCTGCCTCAGGCTCTATACAGGCATCCATCTCCCCAGAGACAGCTCCTACCTTGACTTCTGAGAGCACAGGACAGAGCACAGCAGAAGAGAAGCAGTCATTCCTTCATTAAAAATATATATTTATTAGGAATGGGTGTTCGCCTAACAGCGAGGACATCCATGTCTCATATCAAACCCCCCCATGCCTGGGTTCGATATTGGTCTCTGGCTACTGACTGTGGCTTCCTGCTAATGCACACTCTGGGAGGCAGTAGTGACGGCTCAAATAGCTGGGTTCCTGCCACCCACGTGGAAGATCCAGACTGAGTTCCTGGCTCTTGTCTTTGGGCTTCCATGGGCATTTGCAGAGTAAACCAGCAGAAGGGAGCTCTCTATCTGCCTCTCAAATGAACAAACAATTTTTAAAGGTCCACATTAATTGAGTGCCTACTATTAATACTGAGATGATAAACTTTCTGCTACATTATAAAAGTAATTCCATTTAATACTGCACTGTACCCCGTAAAAAAAAAAGTATTACACATTAATCAAAAATTTTTTTAAAAAAGGAAAAAATTCCACTGGGCAACTTTAAAAGGAATGCTATAATATTTAAAGAAATGTGGCATCTAACATATTTAAAGCAATTTATTATAACAAAAAGTATATGCCGTATTTGATGCCAAGAAGTCATACGGAAAATAAACATGCCCGAGGGCAATTTTCTGACATGATCCATTAGGACATTTAATAGTTCAAAGCAGCAGCGTGTTGGAATGGAAAAAGACCTTGGACAAGAATCGCATCCAAGACACTACTCAGAAGCAGGCATCCTGCTTCTGCTGACCACTTCAAAGTGCTGGGGAGTCCGTTACTTTGTGAGGGAATGGAATGTAGGTCAGAATGCTTTGTTAGAAAGTCCTTTTTTTTTTAAAAAAAAGATTTATTTATTTGAAAGGCACAGTGACAGAGAGATGGGGGGGGCGGGGAGGAGAAAGAGAGATGGACAGACAGAGACAGAGATCTTCCATCCACTGGCCCACTCTCTAAGTGGTCGCAAGGGCTGAGGCTGAGCCAGGCTGAAGCCAGGAACTCCATGATCTCCCATGTGGGAGGCAGAGACCCCAGTACCTGGCTGTCTTCTGCCATACAAAGTGCTTTCTTAAACTACTTCCTATAACCTTGTTTCCCTCAACTAACTTAACTCCTTTTCCACATGATAGGTCTTCAGTACCTTCAGATGGCCGTCATGTTGCTTCCATGGCTTTCCCTGTTCCAGCCTGAACATCACAGGCATCTCATTGTTCTTCTAGACCACAGGTGGAACGGGTGTTCAGCCTAGCAGTTAAGATACCTGCCTTTCACTTGGGAGCACCTGGGTTCAAATCCCAGCTCAGACTCCTTATGCTAGCTAGCTTCCTGCTAATGCAGACCAGGGAGGCAGCAGTGATGACTCAAGTAACTGGGCTCCTGCCACCCACATGGGAGACCTGGATTGAGCTCCCAGCTCCTGACCTTGGCCTCATGGCAGTCCTGACCTACGGGGGTATTTGGGGAGTAAGTCAGTAAAGGGAAGCTGGTGTTCTCTCTCTTTCTGCCTCTCATATAAATAAATAAGTACAATTAAAAAAAAGAATCCCTTTGTTCATTTTGGATTCCATTCATTCATTCAGTAGTGAACACCTCATCATTGTAGCCTGGGAATAAGGCAGGGGGACAAAGGTCCCATGCCCAGTGGGAGGCTAACATTTGACAGGGAAGATAAGCTTTAAGAAAACAATTTCAAACACACACACACACACACACACAGCCACATATTTAATCTTTGGTAAAAATCTATGAAATAAACATAAAGCGTATGGTTAGAAACTTAGGGGAGACTTACCTGAGTAAGTGACATGTAAGCACATGGCAGAGAAAAGGGAGGCACCTACACTGGGAGAGGCGCAAAGAGGGTGGTGGTAGGATCTCTCCTGTGCAAAGGTCCTGAGGTGTGCACAGGGCAATTCAGAGAAGGCCAGGGTGATGAGCACACAGTGAGGACAGGAGAGCTCCAAGAGATGTGGCTGTGGATGTGGGGAGGGCGGGCCAGGTCCCATGGAGCTGTCAGGCCATATGCAACATTCTGATGTGTATTTTACACACAGTATAAAAGCAGTTTTAATGCTGAGTGCCGCCTTGGCTACTTTTTTTTTTTTTTTCTCCACATGCATTTCAGTTTCTCATTATTTCTAAAGGTGGATAATATGGTTAAGATGTGCTCTATCTAGTACAGACTTCAGCAAAACTCTTGGAGTGATGTATCATTTTTTCAACATAGCTAGAAGTTACTACTAGGTTTTATACTCAGGTCACTGGTCACCAAAAGAAAACAGAAATCAAAATTCTTTCCAGATAAACTGACAAACCATCATCTCCCTCATATCTCTGTTATGATTTCAACAACCAAAATGTAAAGAACTATTTATGTTAATTTGGAAAAACTGGCTTTGGGACAAACTCAAGAGCAATAATGCAAATACTATTTCACCTTTTACTCTGTCTTAATCTGGGATGATGCATCACATATTAGTTGTAAACCCTCCCCCAAAGCTTCTTTGTGGGAACTACAGCTTGCAGAGGGTCTTACCTTCGACCACATCCCTCTTGTAATCACTATCATTGTCACTATCTGTTGGTCGGTAATAAATGTAAAATCCTTGGATGGGAGTGTTATTGTTACTTGATGGAATGTACTAAAAAAAAAAGAGAAGCAAAGACTTGTCAAGGACAAAAATAAATGTTCATTGCACATCCATTAGGATTCACTTATCTGTATGGTAATATTTTTCTAGCCTCATTGTGCAAGCATACTTAATAACCACTTTTAACTGATTTCAAAACAATTGGGAGCATTTAGCTTTCTGGAGGGCTAAACAAAAATAAAGTGGTCCACTTAGCTAGGTTCAAAGGCATAATAGCACATTTGGTTCAAAATGAATAAAGCATTAAATGGCAATTAAGTTAATAACACTTGGATAAGAGCCAAGGAAAAAATAATTTTATTTTTTAATCCTGCCCTCCTTATAATACGTACTTTTAGACAAACATAATGCCCTCAATTTCCCCTCAATTAAATGTTCAAAAACGTGCTGTGTTCACAGTGCCGTGTCAGGAGAATATTAAGTTGACTGCTGCCGTGACCAGAGGAGACGTGTTCACGTACCGTCCACTTCAGCATGATCTGAGTGTCGCTGACCGCCTCTGTGTATGCGATGTGAGGTCCAGTTATTGGGCGGTTGGAAAACCGATTGGGGAACCCAGCCACCTGATAAGGACGAGATGCCGAACTCCGGAAACTCTCCCCATAATGGTTGATGGCAATGACCCTAAATTTGTATGTTGAACCTTTAGAGAAAAACAAAAACAAAAAAAAATATTACTAAAAGTCAGCTGTAATAAGACAACTGAGGGCCGAATAGTCAAAATATGGCCACTGTGCATGAAGTATCTATCTACAAATAACAAGAACAGACTCTAACACTGGAAGGTGATCAACTTCCATTTACCATCCCATTTACCAACTGCAAGCAGCTGGGACAGCTGTTCAGTGCACTGGGTTCCAGATTCCATGGCCTTCCAGGAGCCTGGGAGAGAAGGCTACGGAAGATGAATGGTGTCTCTTCAAGGGAGCCGGCAGAGGGCCGGGAAAAGGACATGTAAGCCTTTTACCACCCTGGTCTGAGTCATGCCCACCAAGGACAGTGAAGAATCTGTCTCCAAAACTAGGTTCTCTCACTTGGATAGAAATAGCTGAAGCTAAGTTTAACACGGTGAATACACTCTTATAAGGAAATGCCATGTGGGTGACAGCGGATGCCACACTGGTTTTCCTGAGAATACGCCAAAGGGGGAGCAGACCAAAATGACACAGGAGGAATTTATTTGGATTAGATATTAAGAACTTCAAAGAAAGCTAAGGATTGTGAATTTTTAAAATCTGAACCTAAAGAATACATTAAAACCCTAAAGCAAATTTCCTATTGCTTAAAAATAGTCACTGGCCTTCTGAAGACAAGGTGTTCAGTATGTAAGATGCCACCTGGCTTTGCCCATATTTAAAACTGTGACCTTCTCCCAACGCAACCTACACGTTCTCATGCTCCTCGCGTGACCTGTTTAGATACTCACGAGCATTTGTCATCAATGACAACTCAGAGTCCAGAAACAAAAATGGTCCCAAAACCCAAACAAATAAAAGTCAAGGTTATTCACACTTTTTCCTTTCCAGTTTCATATCTTCCATAGAGCCTTAGGTTGTTTTAGTTTTCGTTTTGTTTGTTTTTTTTTTGAATGGGGGGGCCTCCTCTGCTGAAACTGGTGTCAGTTGCCTCACTTCCATAACATTAAGTCTAACAGTGGACAGAGATTCAGCAGCAGAGCGAACGATTTCAGTTAGAGAGCAAGCAATTTTCCTCCTAACACAGTCTGCCTTCACAAAACACGTGCATGCAAAGATGCTTACCATACCATGATTTCCGATTGTGAATAAACAGGAACCACTTAAAGCCCAAAAGAACAAATGGTTAAGTAAGTTATGGTACACTTATAGAGCAGAAATACAGTTCCTAAACACGGAGTTCTGGGAGGCTGGGTGAGCCATGTCCCACATCAGATTGCTGGGTTTGAGTCTCTGCTCCAGCTTCCTGCTAACACAGGCCTTAGAGGCAGTGATGACGATGGCTGAAGCAGTCGGGCCCCCGCCACCCACGTCGGGGAACTGGGTGTGTTCCTGGCTGCCATCTTTAGGCCTGGCCCCAGCAGTCACGGGCATTTGGAAAGCGAACCAATGGACAGGATCTCTTTTTATCTCACTCCATCTCTCTGGGTCTCAAATACATGATTTTTTTTTAAATGAATTTTTTAAAATATTAGAAAACATACATAGTATGAGGGAAAAAAGACACAAAATGATATCTATGGCATAACCTTGGGTTGCATTAAAAAGTGAAAAAAGGCTAGAAAGAAATATATCAAAATAAAAACAACAGTTATCTGGCCAGGTGGATTTCAGGTGATTTACTTCCTTCTTTAAGGAATTCTTTATTGTCAATTTTGTTTTATTACAATAAGCATGCATTCCTTTAACAATTAGAAAATATGTAAGATTTTCAGACATATGTATCTAAAGTGATCACCAAGGTAAATAAAGGGAAAAGTTTGGACATTACTACCTGGCTCTAAGCTACGAACTTCCACAGAGAGTTTGGAGGGTGGGATATCTTCAGCTGCCACCAGCCAGTCACTGGTCCTCATCCGCTTGTACTCCACCTTGAAGGCAGTGATTGGCGAGCCCCCATTTGCCCGCGGAATCCAGGTGACATAGACGGACGTCTCTGACGCAGTGGAAATAGTAGGCCGGTCAGGTGCTTCCGGAACTGAAAACGGAAACGCGCATGTCAGGGACCCATGGTGTCAGACAGGAGTTAACTCAAATGGAAAGGGACAGATTCCGCACCTCACCTTCTGAAGGGTTCTCACCAGCTACCCTCCTATTCTTGCTCAAAACTCACATGGAATGAAATGGCCAAATATTGGAAATAAAAGCAAGGAAAAGGAAAATAATCTCTCAACTTGATTATAAGTTCTCAAAAACTGAAATGAGTTAGGATACTTTTGCCCATGCTGTTTTGGATTCAGACTATAACAATGTGTAGACAATTATTATTTGGTGCTTATGGAGAGCAGTATTAAACGACCCATAGTGCTTGGGCCCCTGCACCCACATGGGAGATCTGGAAGAAGCTCCTGGCTCCTGTCTTCGTATCTACATAGTGCTGGCCGTAGCGGCCATTAGGGGAGTGAACCAACGGAAGGAAGACCTTTCTCTCTCTCTCACTGTCTGTAACTCTGCCTCTCAAATAAATAAATAAATTTTTTTTAAAAATCTGATAAAATCAATAGTGATAACAATAAGCTCAGAATGAAAGCAGGAAGAGAGGAAAGGTGTCAACAGAAAACAGATGATTTCCATGAACACATAGAAAACGGATGTCAGAGAGCACACTACGATCTAGCAGTTTCCAGCTGGCGCTGCCAAGAGCAGAGGTTGCCCTCACCCAAACTGATGGTCTACACCCTGTGGCGGGTGCATTTAAACCATGCATCTAACTGCTCTAGCTGACCAGCAATCTGGCTGTCACTGGCTTCCCACCTGGTTCCGATGACAGTCAGTGCGAATCAGTCACTGTGGTTTATGCTGATCATCTGAGACTTTTGTGAAGGTGAGCTGGTCTCTCAGGAGACCAGCAGTGGCTTGGTCTGCCGGCCATCTCATTTCTAAGAGCTGGAACAAGAGGAACTGACTCTGAGCCATCACTTCTGTGAAGCCACTAAGGCAGCCCAGTCTGTCTACCTGATACCAAGCTTCCCACGCACCCTTCCACCTCCAAGCCTCTACAACCCACAGCAAAGATGAAACCAATGCTGGATGTGGAACTCGCATGGAGAAGAGGGTGACATTTGAAAAACAAATTGCTTAACAGAGAAAAGCATATTTAAAGCAGGCAACTTTAAGTAATACTTACTGTATTCCTTTCAAGTTAGAAAGCAATGGAAACAGAATGAATAGAACTGTTAGTTAACCTCCCTTTCACAGGAGAAACACAGACAACTTCCATGTACTGATTCAGAGGAGGTTAGAATTCATCAAACACCATAGATCAAATAGGGAGAGGAAGTTATTGGGAAAAAAAAATCTCTACAGAGGAGAATAACTTCAATATCTAAAAGAAAGAGTATGTGACCGTTATGGTATGAAACAAAGAACCTTGGACTTGAAGTCAAAAAACGTGGATTTGAATAACAATCTTCCCACTTTCTGGGTGATCTTAGACACGCTGCGCGGCCTCCTAATCGGTGAGACAGACAGGTTACCCTCCTCCTCCTGGTCGGCTCTGCTGGGTAACTGCCAATTCATGATTTCCAGAACTGAACTCTTGACCATTACCTAAAACTTCGTACTGCCTATCTTAAATTCATGATCCCCAGTTCCCAAGCCCAAGTCGCCATCTTTCTCCCTCTCTAGCTCCATCCATTCTGCCATTGTTTTAATTCTTCTTCCAGCCTTAGCTTTTGCCATCTCTCTCTCTCTTCCCCTACTTTAAAATCCCTTAGGGTTCTTTATTGCTTTCAGGGAAAGATTAAACTTTGAAGTGTATCATACAAGGCACCCAGCTGCCCACCCTATACCAGTAGCATTCCCATAGCAACCAGTCACACTAAGTGCAATCTCTCATCACCATCGCTACACAAAGCAGAAACACCAACCATCTGTCTCCTGCACTCCGAGATGTCTTTGCCTAGAACCTGTCTGGCTTCTTCCCTCAGCGATGTCTCTCTCATCCTTTGAGGCTTAGCTCCAATTGCTAAGGAGCCTCTCGTTATCCTATATCACCCAGAGTATAATCTTGAGCATTAGGAGTCAAAATCGTATTAACTTGTCTATACTGCCCATTCTGTAGTTATGGGCTTATCTGTCTGTGTTACCCACTATAACGCTATGGGTTTCGTTGTCTGTATCGTCCTCGCTACTATTACAGCTTAGCAGTCTGTATCATCTACTACACTGTAAACCTCTGGAAGGCAAGGGTTATTCTCTCTCGGCTGCTCTAGCATTGAGCATAGTGTCTACCCATGGCATATTAAATAAATAGTAAGGGGTTTGTTTTTCAGGCAGTAGTGTTATTCATATAAAGTTGACATTCACATAAGGAATCTGCTTAAAGTAGCGGCCACGGGCCTCACAGGTAGAAGTACTTGAGTAGAGAGGCTCACAAAACTGGGAAGGGCAGTTCAAAGTGTCAAACTGCTCCTGTCTGATACCAACTCACAGCAAACCATACAGACATGGAAGAGAAGTCTGGAAGCTCTTAAAGTGTGACAATGACATTTTGCATCTTCCCCAGATATCCTGACGGCTCAGCTCAATCCCACAAAGCACAACAGGCTGGGACAGTAGAGCCATCAGGTGAGACAAATCAATGCTAAAACGAATTCTTGAGAAGTTTACTGCTAAGGCATTTAAAAGCTATAAAATTAACTAGTCACAGCGATCCATGGACTATGACCTGTGGTCTTCCAGTAAAATAACAAATATTCCATTGAGTCAACAGAAAGAAAAAAGATTTTCAGAGCTGAAATCATACACCTAGCTTTCATGTTAGGACACAGAAAAGAATGCTTTTTCGTGAGTTATTAAAAACTTGGCAGCAAAATACGTCACATCTGAGTTTATTACCCAAATTGACACTTAGTTGCTGGGGTTTGAATACAGAACATTAAACATGGTTGAAACAGCTCCTAAAAGAACAATATGGAAAATAGGAAATAATCTAATAAACATCCCACCATACCCTAACCGCAAAGTCTGACACTGGCCAGTTACATTTGTAAACAAACAAAATGAATAGAAGGAAGAAGCTTCTCTTTACCTCCACTATGCCTGGAGGAATCAGTCAGAACCACTCCGAAACTGCTGTGCGCAGCTTCTGCGTCAACAGGAACCTTAGGGATGCCCACGGGAGGGGAGGACGCCTGGGCGTTTTTGGATGACGCTGTTTTCTCTAAAAAGGTTAAAAACCATACACTGTAATTTAAACATGTACATAAAGTTAATTTAACTGCTATAAAGATACAAAACTATTAACTCACCTGTCACAGCACCTAAATTAAGATCTAGGGCTTGGCCTTGCAATGGCCACCACTCAGGATACCCACGTCCCACACACGCATGCCTGGGTTTTAGTTCCAGCTCTACACCCAGTTCCTGCTCCCTGCTGATGTGCATCCTGGGAGGCATCAGATAATGGTTCCAGTCGTTGGGTTCCTGCTCCCCCATGGGAGACTCAGATTGCGCTCCCCACTACCAGTTTCTTTGGCCTGGCCCAGCCCCAGCCGTGTGGGCATCTGGGTAGTGAACCAGCAGATGGAAGACCCCTCTCTCTGTCTCTTTCCCTCTCTCTGTTTGTAACTATGCCTCTCAAGTAAATAAATAAATCCTTAAAAATCCAGCATACAGTGTCACGCTTTGTTTAAACACTCCAGCTCTCTGAGTTCCCTAGTGGCAAGGCTCACAAGATGCAGTGCGATTTGGCCACTCTGCTGTCTCCGAGCACCCCTCCCCGATGGGCTTCCTATCTCCTTTGTGTCCGTGACAATGGCACCCTTGGTATACAAAGGTACACCACACACACCCGCCCTGGGGTCACAGTACCTGCTGCTCTGCTGGGAACACTCTTCTCCCGGATCCCCACATGGCTTTCTGCTTCTCCATCTTCACCTCTGCTCTGATGTCGACAATGTCCCTGGTCACCTGCTTAAACGGTCACAGCTCCATTGCCAGACACTTCCCAAATTCATCTCCTCACTTACTTTCTTCTTGTTAATATCCACCACCTTCTAATGCACCTAATGATTTGGGTGTAAGTATCTCCTACCTAGGATGTTAGCTCCACAGGGGAAAGGAGTTTTGTCTGTTTTCTGTACTGCCTGACACAGAGAAGGCACTCAGTAAGTATTAGCAGAACTGAATTATATGCTGTCTTGTATTTCAGTACCTGCCTCCCCTTCCTTCCCATGGAAGGAGCTTGTCTTGAACATCTTTGTTTTCCCTGCATCATCTTTCATAATGGCTTGTCGATCAGCTCCCCAAAATATCTGTAGAATGTGAGATGGCATGGAACAACATAACCATCCAATGTGACTGAAAAAGGTATTATGACAGGCTTGCTCCGTAAATTTATATCTAAGAATCTCTGCAATCCAAAAGGATTCCTTTCATCTTTGAGAAGCAGAGAGACCAAGAGCAACAGTCATGAGAGCTCCTAGCTGCAGTTTCACTCCCAAAATGCCCAGGAACTGGTGGGAATCAACCCAGGTCTCCCATGTGGCTGGCAGGGACCCAACTGCTTGAGCCATCACCTGCTGCCTCCCAGGAAGCTGGAATCAGGAGCAGAGCTGAGACTCAAACCCAGGCACTCGGAATTAGGACGTGGGCATCCCATGTGGCATTTTAAACGCTGTACCTAAGGCCTACCCCTATCCAAAAGAGTTTTTCCAAGAAGTTGACATGAAGACAGCATCTCATTCCTGCAAAGGACGACCATACTCACCTTTGCTGGTTCGGAAGGTAAGCATAGCAGGCTGCCCTTCGCCGGCTGCACTTCTTGCTACCATGAGAACCTCGTAAAGACTAGACGGCTCCAGTTCAGTTAAATGGAGCTCATTTTCACTTCCTGGGACTCGAACCGTGTGCCAGCTTCCCACTACACCAGCACCATCGTCCAGCTGCTCCAGAGAAAAACAGGAAACGGAGGGCAAGAAGCCGTTTGTTCAAATGTGATAAAAACTAGAGTTCACTCAATTCTGGGAGTTTGGGGACAGACACAATACTTCAAATTATGAATTATAAGGAGCCCCGTAGTAAGATTTCAGGGATTCTCACTGGAAAGACTCCTAGCTCTGCCATCTACCACTAACACGTGGTCTCACATTATCTGCCCCTCGAGTCTGTTTCCTTCACTCATAATGGAGACGCAAGCTACTGGAAAAATAAAACAAGGTCTCAATAATATGTTTTATCGGTAATATATAATACACATAATAAAATGATACATTAAGATATTACATTACATGTGTATTAATGAATAACCATATGTTATCTATTTCCAGTATTTTTGCTTTATGTCTTGTTGAAGAAAGAAAAAGAGTCCCAACTGGTTGTTTCTTGGAATCAAGAGACAACACGGCATGGAAGTTTTAGGGCAGATAAACTGCCAGCAAACCTTACTTTCTTCATCTAGAATCAGGTTTAAAACAACAGATAAACTTTCAAATACCACCATCTTAGTTTTTTCAGTCATTAAAAATATTACCATTAAATTATGAACACCAACACATCTTAGACCAAGAAAATGATGTCAAATATACATATATCCCTTCCCATTCCATTCATTTACTAGTCTCCCTAAAGAAAGGAGCTCCTCATTTTGCTTTAATATGAACCCATAGAGGGAAAACATTAGCTAAAAAAATCAACTGAGAGAGGCCAGAGGTTTACCAAAATAAATGACCAACTAATGCTAAGATTCTGATGCAATGAAGAAGACAACTTCAAATGCAAACAACTGTCCGGACTATACCAGAGGACTCTGTTCAAACAGTTGCTTCTAATAAGAAACTAGTTTATTTGCTTAATAAACAGTATTCTACTATTTTAGAGAAGGAAAGAATTACTATTTTAAAAGTGGTAATGGAGTTTTACACTCCAAGGAGTAAAACATTTGACAAAAAATTGTCAAAAAATGTCAAAACATTTGAAAAAAAACATGCTGTGCACATCCATCTTGTGGCTTTTTGGATGCTAACAACCCAGCATGATTAGCAGGCTATCTCTGATCAACCCAGCCTGATCGGTGGGTTTCTCGGAACATCATTCTGACACAACCTCGTTCTGCCTCCTGCCAGTCCACAAACGTGGAAGATAATAAGTGTTCTTTATACCAGCAGAGTAAAAGGGTGAGAAGGGAAAGACAATAAATAAGATGCTACCTTTCGATACTTCACAAAATAGGCGTTGATGGGCAGGCCGCCATCCTTCCCTGCTCTCCACACCAGGTTGTATGTGTCTGGGGTATGAGTCTGCGGAGGGCTCAGGATAATGGGGGCGTCAGGCACAGAGGCACCACTCGCATTTTTCTCAGATGATGACTCTACCGCACCGGGATGCTCTTTCTCTGGAAGTGAGCCCAATAATCCACTTTCTGAGCCATCTCTTTCATCATTCTGAGTAGCATCAGAAGGTGTGACTGTTTCTGCTTTTGTATTTGTTTCAAAAGGAACTGCAGAGAGAGAATGAGAGGAGATGCCTTGAAGAAACTCGTCATTTAAATATCTTCTACCCACTTAGTGGTGTACCTGCCCACACTGATACTGTTTAACACAAGTTGAGCCGAAGTTAAAATCAGTTACATTTCAATTTACAATTTATGGAAGCATCTAACTTCTACTGCCAATCTCTAGGTCGTGGGAGAGCAAATAAATTATCTGAAAAACCGACTGTATGAGGCAATCATTTAGCAGTTTAAAGGCTTTAAAATTCTTTTTCCCTTGCTCTGTATTAGTATTCTCTCCTTTACAATGGCATTTGCTAGTTTAACTGCAGAAAATTTTAAGTTGAAGATCATTAGGCTTCAACTGCAGTTAGCAAAGGAAACACAAGAGTGACATGTTCCATGGGGAACAGGCTCTCACATACTGGGTAATGAGTCTCCAAAAATAACATCCCAGTACCCACTCCCTGCCAGCACTCACACCATGGGGCAGTCCCCTCCCCCATGAATCCAGGCCGAAGCCTCGAGAAGATCTGGCGCTTCTACATTTACTTGTACTTCCAGGATCTGTTCACCACCATACACAGAGGTCTAACCTCGCCATGTAGAGGGAGTACATGAAGAGAGACAGAGGTGGGGGCTGCAGTCCCCACAGAGGCTCCACACAGGTACATGAGACGAGTGTCAGCTATCTGACTACAACTACCTATGAGACCCTAAGCAAGGCCAGCAGAGAAATTGCTCAGCTGCAGCTATAACCCCCAGCATCATGAGAGGTAGTAAAGGGGTTATTGTGTTCAGTCCCTAATCTTTTGGGTAGTTATGCAGCAATAGATGGCACATCCAATAGACACCTATCCTATTGGGAAGAGGAAGAAATGACAGGAATAAGACAAGTACAGCCAAAGGAAGATTTCCAAGCCCAATTTCTGGAGAAAATTGAGGACTGCGTAAGAAATGATTAACCTTAAGATAGACAAAACAAGCAGGCAGCCTTCACAACACTACCAACAGCAGAGAGGACACACAGAGGAAGGTAAAATAATTTAATGGCACTGAAAAAGTGAATAGGCTTTGCATCACCAAATTACTGAGCACATTTTATGAGCCTATGCCACGCATCGCACTAGACACAGAGGGGCTTCAGAAAGCTTGTGGGACAGAGATGACAAATCTTCCATGAGCTTTTGGAAGCCCCTCATTTTTACAAATAGGATCTTATTTCATTCTCCACACAACATTCTTAGGCGAATGGTAATACTCCCACTTCTACAGATGAAGAAATTAAGAGTTCTGAGAGACTAAGTGACAACAGCTGTCAGAAGAATGTGAGTGGCGCTACTCTGAACGAACAGCAATTTATGGAAACACACTGCCCGGCCAGGGAAACCCAAGGCTTGCCAGCTCACGCACCCCAACGTCGCACTCATACAGGCAACAGAAAGGCCTCCTATTCCTCAGTGCTGTTGTGGAAGATGGAAGCAGAGGAGCCAACGTTCTAGGCTCTTTCCCACCACGAAGCCAGATTCCTGCTAAAGGAGGAGATAGGCTTTTAGGAGAACTACTGTGCTTTAGTAGAGGACCCAGGGAGAACAGGCCTCCTGGTGCAAGGTCAGCTCTCTGTTAGTTTACAAGCGAGAAAGAGAGTCCCAGGAGCATCCTCCATCAAAGAAAACAAGACGCTAGTGAGGAAATAATGTAGAAGAAAACTAATTAAGTTCCCTGAGACAACTTGCAAATATTGCTCCTGGAACAGCCGTGTTTATCCAGTGAGTCAGCGGGTGGACTGGAGGTCTGGGGTTGCTCTGGGGCCTGCTAACGTGGAGAAACGGACTCTAGCACTGGGAGTGGAAAGGGACTGATTAATCTTTAGTAGTCTTCCCGGATCCTGCGGGCAGGTTCCCATCAGGAAGTGGAATTTGGCTGTAGAAGAGTTTAAACACCACACGCCTCAGTTGACGCAGAAGCATCAGAAACACCTGTCCACCCCATTCAGGAGGCAATGAGACCTCTCGACTACTTTCATTAAAGAGGGGATTCTCTCCTCCACAGTTCCGAGTCACATCATGTGGGTGCTCACAAGACAGTCGACACAACTTAAAAGGCCTTAACAGGATGGATGGGGTCTGTACTGATCAAACCACGGTGAGTAGAACATACTGTGAGTCTAAGATGCTAACACACCTCTCCTACCCTGCCTCCTAGCTTAGCAGGACAGTGCACTGCAGAGTGCCAGCTGTTTCCTCTCCTGACTGCAAGACACACTGGAAGCTGTGCTTGCTGCTGCTGCACTGGCTGGGGACAGCAGACTCCAACATCCCCACTACGGTTTCTGCTTAAAGGTATCATTTTTGGGGCCAGTGCTGTGGCACAGCAGGTTAACACCCTGGCTGAAGCGCTGGCATCCCATATGGGTGCAGGTTCTAGTCCCGGCTGCTCCACTTCTGATCCAGCTCTCTGCTATGGCCTGGGAAAGCAGCAGAGGATGGCCCAAGCGCTTGGGCCCCTACACCCACATGGGAGACCCAGAAAAAGCTCCTGGCTCCTGGCTTCGGATCAGCGCAGCTCCAGCCATTGCGGCCAATTGGGGAGTGAACCATGAGATGAAGACCCCCCCCCCACCTCTCCTCTCTGTGTAACTCTTTCAAAATAAATAAAATCTTAAAAATAAAAAAAGGCATCACTTTTGTACTATCAAAAAGCCAAAAGATTTTAAGTTAAATCATCATAAGTGGGGCACTGTCTGAACTTTCAAAAATGTTTCCAGGTGTGTTATTCCAATTTATCATCAAAACAATGCTGTGGAATGGTTAATACAGATATCTAGTTTGGTTTTTATTTTTTAGGGAAGACTTTTTTTTCAAATTGGAAGAGACTGAGAAAACTAACAATGTAAATGAATTTAATGACTCTGAATTGAAATTAATTAAATAGGGTATATAACCAGATCTGTCAAAAATGTTCCCCTTGGAATATTCATCCCAGCAATTCCCTACCTCAAACCATTCAGGAAACCCAGACAATCCCATAATTTGTGAAGAGTTATAACTCACTGTGTAAATATTTGTACATGCAGGACCTCAAAAACCCAAGGTCTCTGGAAAGACAGGAGGGAGTCATCGCTCCCCAGGACCTGGCTTGCTCCCCACTTCACAACAAAGTGAGTGACATCAGCATCCTAGAATTTGGTGGGGCAGAGTGCTGTGCAAAGAAGTGGCCAGTTAAGCACTGTTTTGAGTGGTAATAAACTCAGCTGGCTCTTCACAGTTATAGAGCCTGTTACTAGACTTAGTGCAGGACCACTGAGGTAGGATGTGGTTGATGGGATTAGCATACACAAAAGTGGTATTTGTCAAGACCTAAAGCCCTGCAGCAGGGGGAAATCTTAAAGATCTTCTAATATTAAGTCAGTTTTTATAACTTTCAAGGGCTTCAGATCTCACATATTTAAAGTGAGGAAGTCAGACAAACTACCTAGGTCCATCAGTTATGACTATTATGCCTATGTCTCATTAAACCCTATATTTACATAAAATAATCACTTGACTATACCTGTTCTACAGATGAGGAAACAGAGAAGTTCAGGAGCCGGCCCAAGTCGCAGAGCTCCTGAGTGGCAGCACCACGACTCTAACACACCCTCTGCTTCCCGTCCACATCCGTCCCACCTCTCACACTCACACAGCAAGCAGTATGAAGGCATAAATGCAAGTCTTTGGCCTTCCCCACATCTCTGGCTCCATCCTGAGCTGGGGGGCCCTCGTATGCATGTGAAAGGAAACAGCGGTGTGCACATCCAAATCCATGTACTTCAACCACCCACTCTTGCCATCACCCACTGGCCACTCCTCTGGCTTAAGGGTGCCCACACCCTGGTAATATGGTCCATACTGTGGAGCATGGGCCAGGGAAACACCTCCCTGGAAACACACTGTGAACCAATTACTGCAGGGAGTTCTGGAGCCGGGATCTGTTGCCCAGAAGGAGGAACATGGGCTCCAGGCTTTGGGAGGCAGAAGCAGCCATGGCCTCTTTGAGCCCCGAGACCCGAGAACCCAACTAGAAGAAGGCTACAAGATGACCTCTCAGGGGCCGACGCTGTGGCACAGTGGGCTAAAAGCCCCAGCATGCAGCACAGGCATCCCATATGGGATATGGGCACCGCTTAGAGTGCCAGCTGCTCCACTTCTCATCCAGCAACGTGCTAATGCATCTAGGAAAGCAGCAGAGGATGGCCTAAGTCCTTGAGCCCCTTCACCCACATGGGAGATCTGGAAGAAGCTCTGGGCTCCAGGCTTTGGGGAATGAACCAGCAGATGGAAGACCGACCTCTCTTTCTTTCTTTACCTCTCTCTGTAACTTTGTCTTTCAAATAAAAAAAAAAATTAAATCTTTAAAAAAAAAAGATGACATCTCAAGCAGATGTCCAGGGAAGGGACTTCAATAGTCTAAGACAAAGACAACTCTGCCTTTGATATTCTGCCTCTCACAGGGTAAATATGCCAAATTCCTCTAACCAAGTGACTGCGACTGGGAATGGCTGCTCTAAATGCCTGCTGGCTAGGGCTGGCACTGAGGCATAGCGGGTGAGGCTGCTGCCTGCAGTGCTGGCATCCTGTATGGGCACCGGTTCCTGTCCCGGCTGCTTCACTTCTGATTCAGCTCTCTGCTATGGCCTGGGAAGGCAGTGGAGGATGGCCCAGGTCTCTGGAACCCTGCTTCCACCTGGGAGACCTGGAGGAGGTTCCTGGCTCCTGACCTCACGTGGCACAGCTCTGGCTGTTGCGACCATTTGGGGAATGAGCCAGCAGGTAGACTTTCTTTCTCTCTTTCAATTTCTCTGTAACTCTTCCTTTCAAATAAATAAATAAATCTTAAATAAATAAATGCCTGCTGGTATAAGGTCTGAATTTGAAAAAGTCATATTGGAATTAAGTTTAATTTTGATATTCTATATATCTGTACTTTAAAAAATCATATAAAGTTTTAAGTCATTATGACCAAAAACTAGTAAAATATAAAGAATTACTTTAGGGCCCGGCACTGTGGCACAGTGGGTTAATGCCCTGGCCTGAAGCGCCGGCATCCCATATGGGCACTGGCTTGAATCCAGCTGCTCCTCTTTCAATCCAGCTCTCTGCTATGGCCTGGGATAGCAGTGGAAGATGGCCCAAGTCCTTGGGCCCCCGCACCCGTGTAGGAGACCGGAGGAGGCTCCTGGCTCCTGGCTTCGGATCAGTGCAGCTCTGGCCGTTGCGGCCAACTGGGGAGTGAACCAGTGGATGGAAGACCTCTCTCTCTGCCTTTCCTCTCTCTGTGTAACTCTGACTTTCAGATAAATAAATAAATCTTAAAAAAAAATTACTTTAGGGGCCAGCGCTGTGGTGCAGCAGGTTATTGCCCTGGCCTGAAGCGCTGGCATACCATATGGGAGCTGGTTCGAGACCCAGCTGCTCCTCTTCCGATCCAGCTCTCTGCTATGGCCTGGGTAGCAGTGGAAGAAGTCCTTGGGCCCCTGCACCCAAGTGGGAGACCCGGAAAACACTCCTAGCTCCTGGCTTCGGATTGGCCCAGCTCCAGCCATTGCGGCCAATTGGGGAGTGAACCATCGGATGGAAGACTTCTTTTTTTCTTTCTTTTTTTTTTTTTTTACAGGCAGAGTGTACAGTGAGAGAGAGAGTCAGAGAGAAAGGTCTTCCTTTGCCGTTGGTTCACCCTCCCATGGCTGCCGCGGCCGGCGCATCGCGCTGATCCGAAGCCAGGAGCCAGGTGCTTTTCCTGGTCTCCCATGGGGTGCAGGGCCCAAGCACTTGGGCCATCCTCCACTGCACTCCCTGGCCACAGCAGGGAGCTGGCCTGGAAGAGGGGCAACCGGGAAGACTTCTTTCTTTCTGGCTCTCTGCCTCCCCTCTCTATTACTCTTTCAAATAAATAAATCTTTAAAAGAATTATATATCTCTCTCACTGTCTAACTCTACCTGTCAAAATTAAAAAAAAAATAAAGAATTACTTTAAATCCCATTAGAAAAATAACTTTGGATAAAATGGGTGAATACTTACATGCAGGTACTGTTGATACTACTACAACTCTACATTGTCAATGAAAGCCAACCCTTTAGATTTTGAATACTGTCCTTATCAATGGCTCACCTGAAATCATTTGCAATGATTTTCAGTAACTAAGAAAACCAAAGCCTCAAGCCCTAATACAGCTAAATTCTCGGCTTGCTCCAGAATAAACCTTCTATATGACAACTGCAAGCTTAACAAACAAATTAGAAACAGATCACTTGATTTATATTAAAGCCAAACCTCAAAAACATAGTTCTACATTCACTGTCATTGGGAAAAAATATATCTTCAGATTGCTGGATTCCTTAAAATAACCTATTTCAAATAACTGAATCCCCTATTATGCAAGGAAATTTTCATCTAAAATATTAACAACTCACCAACTGTTAGAAATGCTTCTGACCGTGTGGTGCCATGTTCATTTGTAGCTTCACAGATAAATTTCCCAGCATGCTCCCGGGTAGCAGCCTGAATATAGAGAGAGCTTGAGCCAGCCCGAGACATGATGAAGTAGACAGGCTCCAAGTCAAAGCCCCGGGGCCTTCCTAAGTGTGCTTTTCGGGATTTAGACCTAAGGACTTGAGATGGATGGCTGGTGATCAACCCATGGCTGTCATACCAGCGAATGACCGGAACTGGCATTCCAGTGGCATTGCAGGACAAAGTCACAAAGTCTCCATCTACCACTTCTGCACTTGCTGGCGCTGTCATTATAACTGGTTTGAATCCACTGTCTATTAAAAAAGTAATTCACAAACAAAAATTAAGAACATTATAGTACCTACAATGGAAAATAACTCCAACCTATTGCACAAATGTGACAGGAATGATTAGAAAGAAGATAAATTTTCTTAACTTTTACCATAAAAAAAAACTAACAGAATTTTTCAGAATTGTAGGCTCCTAAACATTTCCTGTCCTTCAGAAAAGACTTCCTGTCCTTCAGAAAGAAAGGAAAGTATAAAGAAACCTGTTGAGAGCTTTCCGATAGCTAAACTGCATACATCTGGCCACTCTCTGTAAATATAGGATATGTGAAGACAAAACCTTAGACCTTAACATGAAAAAAGTTATGGAGAGAGAGGAAGAGAGAGATCGATCTTCCATTCACTGTTTCGCTCCCCAAATGGCCACAATGGCTGGAGTTGGTACAAGCCAAAAACCAGCAGCGGGGAACCCCATTCAGGTCTCCAATGTGGGTGGCAGGGATCCAAATATCTGGACCATCTTCCACTGCTTTCCCAGGGACATAAGCAGGGAGCTGGATCAGAAGTGGAGCAGCTGGGACTAGTATCAGATAAGGGCACCATAGGTGGCAGCTTAACATGTAACACAGGCCCTTCTGTAGGTATTTTTCTTTCTAAATATTTATTTATTTATTTGAAAGGCAGAGTTACAGAGGCAGAGAGAGACAGAGAGAGAGACAGAGACAGACAGAGAGAGGTTCTCTATCTGCTGGTTCATCCCCCAAATGGCCACAACAGCTGGAGCTGGCCAATCCGAAGCCAAGAGCCAGGAGCTTCTTCTGGGTCTCCCACACAGGTGCAGGGGCCCAAGGACTTGGGCCATCTTCTACTGCTTTCCCAGGCCATAGCAGAGAGCTGGATCAGAAGTGGAGCAGCCGGGACTCGAACTGGCACTCATGAGATGCCAGCACTGCAGGCGCCGGCCCTGTAGGTATTTTTAAGTGAAGCTACGATAGAATACTTTTCTCCAGGATATATTTCTTTCTCTCTATTCCCACTTCCCAAGTCTGACAAAATCAACCAGCATCCACTTCAGGTTTCCGATTTTTTTGGCCAAGTGTGAAATGCTAGTCCACTGATAACTACCTATACTTTCCTGAGCATTCTCGAAGTTGAGTATCTTTTCGTATGTTCATGTGCCACTCATATTTTTCTTCATCTGTGGAATACTTTTTGTCACGGTTCCTGTGTGTTCATTTATCTTTTCTGCAATGGTTCAGAGGTCTCTGTGTCTACCAATATGGTTCATTTGATTAGTTCTGAATGTTACTAGTACCCTTCAGCCTTCCTGCTTTCCTTTGTACTTTTTAACACTGCCTTTTAAGAATGAGGACATTTTCATGGCAGTGAAGTAGTATCTTTTAAAATTAGCCTTTTAAAAGGTCTTACTGGGGCCAGCACTGTAGCTGTAGCATAGCAGGTAAAGCTGCCACCTGTGGTGCCGGCATCGCATATGGGCACCAGTTCAAGTCTCAGCTGCTCCACTTCCGATCCAACTCTCTGCTATGACCTGGGAAGGCAGTGGAAGATGGTCCAAGTCGTTGGGCCCCTGCACCCATGTGGGAGACCCGGAGGAAGCTCCTGGCTCCTGGTGTCGCATTGGCTCAACTCTGGCCATTGCAGCCATTTAGGGAATAGACCAGCAGATGGAGGACTTTCTCTCTCTCTCCCACACTCTCTCTCTCTCTCTCTCTCTCTCTCTCTTCTCTATCTGCCTCTGCCTCTCTGTAAAATCTGCCTTTCAAATAAACAAATAAATATTTTATAAAAAGTCTTATTAAAGAGTTTAACCCACAAACCATAAATTCTCCAATATTTTCTTTAATAATGTTTCTATTTTCTTTCATACTGAAGTCTTTAATCTACTGGGAATGTATCTTTGTACATATGACGTGAGTTAAAATTTAATTTCATTTTTTTCTCCATTTTGATAACCAGTTCCACCACATGAGAACTAGGAGCAGACAGCCTCCCTGGGGGCTGAGATGCCCTCATGCACAGATGTCTTTTCACAGTCTTTATCATGTTCCAAGACTTTAGCTGCTCCTGTTCCAATACAACACTTTCAGAATCACCATAGAGCTTTTATACATGTATGGCAAGTTTCCTGTGTTCTTTTTCTTCTTTTAACGTGCCACTTGGGACACCAACATCCCATATCTGGGTTCAGACCCTGGCTCCTCTTCCAATTCCAGTTGCTGCAGATGTGCAGGTGATGGCTCAAGCACTTAGGTCCTTGCCACCCATATAAAAGACTGACAAATACAAATTTTAAAAATATAACAATAGCTGGCAAACTGAAATATTTTATGTTGACAACCATATCAGCTATAAATTAATACCAATTTTGTTTCTTGATTTCATGTCTTTTTCTGCTGTTAGAATCTCTAGTACAATGACTAGAAGACATTATAAAGGGAGAAATTCTAATATAACCTCATTATAATGTCTTTTTAAAAACTGATGTTTCCTCGGCCGGCGCCGCGGCTCACTAGGCTAATCCTCTGCCTTGCGGCGCCGGCACACCGGGTTCTAGTCCCAGTCGGGGCGCCAGATTCTGTCCCGGTTGCCCCTCTTCCAGGCCAGCTCTCTGCTGTGGCCAGGGAGTGCAGTGGAGGATGGCCCAAGTCCTTGGGCCCTGCACCCCATGGGAGACCAGGAGAAGTACCTGGCTCCTGCCATCGGATCAGTGCGGTGCGCCAGCCACAGCGCGCCAGCCGCGGCAGCCATTGGAGGGTGAACCAACGGCAAAGGAAGACCTTTCTCTCTGTCTCTCTCACTGTCCACTCTGTTAAAAAAATAATAATAATAAAAATAAATAATAAAAAAACTGATGTTTCCTGTTAGTTTGTCAGACACTCTATAGTCAAGAAAAAATTTGTTCTGGGGTCCCTGTAGTGATGCAGCAGGTAAAGATGCCGCCTGCAATGCTGGCATCCCATATAGGGGCCAGTTTGAGTCCCGGCTGCTCCACTTCTGATCCAGCTCCCTGCTAATGTGCCTGGAAAAGCAGCACAAGATGGCCCAAGTGCTTGGGCCCCTGACACCCATATGGAAGACTCAGTTGGAACTCCTGGTTCATAGCTTCAGCCTGGCCCAGCCCTGGCCACTGAAGCCACTTGGAAAGTAAACCAGGGGGCCAGCACTGTGGCGTAGTGGGTAAAAGCCACCACCTGCAGTGCCCACATCCCATATGAGTGCCAGTTCAAGTCCTGATTGCTCCACTTCCAATCCAGCTCTCTGCTATGGCCTGGGATAGCAGTGGAAGATGGCCCAAGTGCTTGGGCCCCTGCACCTGCAGGGGAGACCCAGAAGAAGCTCCTGGCTCCTGGCTTCGGATCGGCACAGCTCCAGCCGTTTTGGCCAACTGGGGAGTGAACCAGTGGATGGAAGACCTTTCTCTCTACCTCTCCTTTCTCTCTGTGTAACTCTGACTCTCAAGTAAATAAACACATCCTTTAAAAAAAAAAAAAAAAAGTAAACCAGTGGGTGGAAGATCTCTCTGCCTCTCCCTCTCTCTGTAACCCAAATTTTCAAATAAATAAATAAATCTTTTAAAAAGAAAATATCTTTCTATTTCCATTTTTTTAACATGGACCCCAGTAGCCAAGAGCCTGAGCACCAGCTTTGGAGAGAGAGGTGAGACCAGGCTACAGCAGCTCAAGCCACTGGTTATAAAGCTGCAGGAAGGGCCTGGTCTAAGTCCGGCTTGGAGTTCTGTGGCGAACAGTATACCTGCCAACCTAGAGGAAAAAAAGGGGGCACGTTTCTCTCTCCCCAACCACTTGGCACTGGCATCCTGTAACTAGCTAAGAGGGGGTGGGTGCCATTGTGGACACACATAACAGCTGTGCGAGCTCATGTCCACGTGCCCCACAACCAATCGAGAGGAAACACCTGAGTCTGGCTGGGAGCACTGACAAGGGGCTCAGTGATCATGACTGTGGGAACCTGTGTGCCTGGACTGTGAAAATATTGTGGCTGTGTGTGAGGGCGCAGGTGTGGCTGGGACTTTGGGCAGTCACTGTGAGCATGTGAGCTGCCCACATGCTCGGGGCTCTTTAATTCCCTTGTGAGAGTCATTATTGCAGGATCTGTGCTCACACCAAGGACTACATGGATCCTTTGTGTGTTTCTTGTGGCAGTGCGAACGAATATTATACCTACTGGGGCTAGCGACCAGTTCGCTAGCACCTGGCTATTTAAAAGAAATGTTAATGGAGTGTTGTGGGTTGGAGGGAAGTTATGGGGGGGGGAAGGAAGCTATTGTAATCCATAAGCTGTACTTTGGAAATTTATGTTCATTAAATAAAATAAAATAAAATAAATGTTAATGGATCTAAAGGGAGACATAGACTCCTATACAATAGTAATGAGACTTCAATACCCTACTTTCAGCAATGGAGAAATCAAGCAGACAGAAAATCAGCAAGGAGCCAGCCAATCGACATGATACACCAAATGGACCTGATGGATATCTACAGAAATTTCCATCCTACAGTTGCAGAATACACATTCTCACCAGTGCATGAACTTTCTCTAGCATAGATCACAGGCCAGGCCATAAAGCAAGTCTCAGCAAATCCAAAAAAATTGAAATCACACCATGCATCTTCTCTAACCATGATGGAATGAAGCTGGAAACCAACAACTCAAGAATCTCTAGAACATATGCAAACACATGGAGACTGGACAACATGCTCCTGAATGAACAGAGTCATAGTAGAAATCAAAAAACTGTTGAGGAATGGTTTTTTTTGACTATTTGTTGAACTCTTAGTATAATCTTCTGTGTATAAAGTTAATTGAAAGTAGATTTTAGTAAAAAATAATGAGTGGGAGGAGGAGGAGGAAGTGAGGTCAGAGAGCAGGTGGGAGTGGGGCATGGTGGGAAGAATCATGATGTTACTAAAGTTCTATTTGTGAAATGCATGAAGTTTATATATACCTTCAATAAAAGGTTTCTGGAGGGAAATTTCGCATTACCTTTCACAAAAGGAAAACAAAAAGCTTGGCATTGACTTTCCTTTCCCGTAGCATTCCTGCATGATTTTGGAATCGAGATTATACTGCCTGGATCGTCTCCACCTTTTCCTTTCCTCTGGAAGCATCTGTGTAGTATCTGGAAAGGTCTATTATTTCAAAGTTTGGCAGAATCCTCCAGGAGACCATCTGGCCTGGTGTTTTCTTTGTGGGAAGATTTTTAACTGCTAATTCAATGTGTTTCATAGTTGTAGGACTATTCACACTTTTTCTTCTCGTCAGCTTCACTGTTATATTTTCCCTTAGAATCTGTCTATTTCTGTCTATGTTTGAAAACTAATCTTATCACAGTCTTCTTATTTTTAATCTCTACAAGCCTTTCACTTATTGTCCCATTTTTATTCCTAATAATTTAATTGTACCTGCTCTCCTCTTGCTCAATCTTGCCAAAAATGTGTCCATTTTATTAGACTTTTCAAAGGACTAATTTCTATCTTTATTGATGCTCTCTATTTCACCTTTATTTTCTACTTAATTCATTCCTGCCTTATATTAGGTTTTTAATTCTGTACTGCATTTGTCCATTCTTCTGTTCTTTTACTCAGTTCACCATATTTCAGTCTTACTGATTTTCTTTTATAGTCATCTAAGGCTATAAATTTCTTACTAAATCCCATTTTTGCTATTTCCCATAAAACTTGACCTATAGCATTTTCATTACTATTCAGTCCAAAATATTTTACATTTCCATTATGATTTCTTTTTGAGCCAGGCTTGGGAAGTATAATTTTAAATTTCCAAGTACATGGTAATTTTTATTCTTAAATTATCTAATGATTACTAATTTTAAAATTAATTGCACAAAGGTTAGAAAATGTGGTCTATCTCATACTTATTCCCTAAAATTTGAAATATTTACAACTCATGACAGATAAACTATTTTTTTTTTTTTTTTGACAGGCAGAGTGGACAGTGAGAGAGAGAGAGACAGAGAGAAAGGTCTTCCTTTGCCGTTGGTTCACCCTCCAATGGCCGCCGCGGCCAGCGCGATGCGACCGGCGCACCGCGCTGATCCGATGGCAGGAGCCAGGAGCCAGGTGCTTTTCCTGGTCTCCCATGGGGTGCAGGGCCCAAGCACCTGGGCCATCCTCCACTGCACTCCCTGGCCACAGCAGAGAGCTGGCCTGGAAGAGGGGCAACCGGGACAGAATCCGGCGCCCCGACCGGGACTAGAACCCGGTGTGCCGGCGCCGCTAGGCGGAGGATTAGCCTAGTGAGCCGCGGCGCCGGCCCTGATAAACTATTAATTTCTCTCTATATATCAAGAACTCATATATCAGTAGGAAAAAAGACTTAATCCATCTATTTTTGTAAAATGAGTAAAAAAAGAATGAAGAGTCAATACACAGGAAAGCAAACTCAAATGATCCATAAATATATGAAAGGACACCCAACTTCTCTCATAAGAAAAGAAATAGAGATTAATAGATGTGTTTCCTTTTTTCCTTTGGATAAGTAAAGACTTCTTAAGGACTGACATTACCCCTCCTTGGTCAGACATTGCTGGTGGGAGTTAAATAAGTCACAATTATGGACAGCAATCCAACAGCATCTATCAAAAACACACATCTGGTCTTATTCTGCAAATTCATTTCTAGAAATTTGTTCTGATATACATGTGCTAAATAATCTTTATAGGAAAGCATTCATTATAGAACTGTTTGTAGTAGCAGCAGATCAGAAACAGCCAATGAGGCACTGGTCAGGCTGCTCAACCACGCAATGGAATACTGAGCAGTCACTCAGAAAAGGAATGAAAATATCCCCTCTGTGTACCACATGGGGAGACAGCCGAGGGGTGTGTTAAGTGGACAATTTTAAGGCAAAGAATGCGGGGCAGACACTTAGCCTTGCAGTCAAGATGCCCACATCCCACAGCAGAGTACTGCTTTCGATTCTCAGCTCCAGCTCCCAATTCCAGCTTCCTGCCAATGGAGACCCTGGGAGGCAGTGGTGACAGGTCAACTGGTTGGGTCCCTGCCACCCATGTGAGAGACCTGGATTCAGTTCCTGGCTCCCAAATTCAGCCCTGGGCCAGTTCTGGCTGCTGCAGGTATTTAGGGAGTAAACTAGTAGATGCATGCTCTATCTGTGTGTGTCTGTGTGTGTGTGTGTGTGTGTGTGTTTCTCTCTGCCTCTCAAATGCTGCCATGATTTATGTTAAAAAATACAGATTACAAAATGCAAGTACACACACATGTATGCAAGCACACACTGCTTGCATGTTCATATATACAAGTATTCAAGAAATAGATAAAACTAGTTAGTTCTTCTTTTTTAAGATTTACTTTATTTATTTGAAAGACATGAGTTATAGAGAGAGGTAGAAACAGAGAGAGGTAAGTCTTCGAACCACTGGCTCACTCCCCAAAATGGCTGCAACAGCCAGGGCTGAACTGATCTGAAGCCAGGAGACAGGAGCTTCTTCTGGGTTTCTCACATGGATGCAGGGGCCCAAGGCCTTTGGTCATCCTCTGCTGCTTTGCCAGGTACATTAGCAGGAATCTGGATCAGAGGTGGTGCAGCTGGGACTCAAACCAGCGCCCATATGAGATGCAAGCTCTGCAGGCCAGGGCTTTAACCTGCTTTGCCACAACGCCAGCCCTCTAATTAGTTCTAAAGAGGGAATCTCACTGGCTGGAGAACAGGAATGAGAGAGACTTTACCCACAATTTTTTAACTATGTAGTACATACTGCAAATTTGGTACAGTATGTTAAGCCACTACCTGTGATGCTAGCATCACACATGAGCACCAGTTGGAGTCCTGGCTGCTCCACTTCTGATCGAGTTCTCTGCTAATGCACATAGGAAAGCAGTAGATGACGGCCGGAGTGCTTCAGCCCCTGCCACCCATGTGGGAAAACTGGATAGAGTTCCAGGCTCCTGGCTTCAGCCTGGCCTAGACCTGGCCATTGCAACCATTTGGGGAATGAACCAATAAGATCAAAGATCCTTCTCTCTCTTTCCCTCTCTCTCTCTCCCTCTCTCTCTCTCTCTATCTCTATCTCCCTCCAAGTCTCCCTTTTAAATAAATAAATAAATTTTTTAAATGTTCTTATAATGAGCTTGATGAAATAAGGTTGCTTCTTTATAAAAATACTTATCTGCCACTAGATAGGAACCTGAACATAATGCTAGTGTTGTGGTAGCATTATTTTCTTTTAGTAAAAATGATTTCATTTTGAACCACCTTATAAAAGTCTATCCAGGGGCTGGTGCTGTGGCGTAGTGGGTAAAGCCGCAACCTGCAGTGCCAGCATCCCATATGGGTGCCAATTCAAGTCCTGGCCGCTCTATGTCCGATCCAGCTCTCTGCTATGGCCTGGGAAAACAGTAGAAGATGACCCAAGTCTTTGGGCCGCTGCACCCGGGTGGGAGACCTGGAGGAATCTCCTGGCTCCTGGCTTCGGATCAGCGCAACCAGCGGATGGAAGACCTCTCTCTCTCTGCCTCTCCTTCTCTATGTGACTCTTTCAAATAAATAAATCTTTAAAAAAAAAAAAAAAAAAAAGCCTAACCATAATGAAAAATTTCCAGTAATTACATGGCCCTAAAGCCTACCGTTTTTAATTTCAAGTCTTCCAGTTGATTGCATAAATCCAATCCCATTATCCGCCACACACTGATAGAGTCCGGTATCTTCCAAGGTAACCCCACTGATTGTTAACTGATTCCCTATAGTTAGGTGTCGTGGGGATGGGTGAATGGGCTGTGCATTATGAAACCAGGTGCGTTTGGGGGTTGGATTCCCGTGCACATTGCAGGTAAAATGAGCTGTGGCACCTAGAGACACCGTCAGGTCTTGCAGTCCTGCAGAAATTGAGGCATGTTCTGAAAATAAAACACACAAGTTAAACTCCAGTCCTCCAGATGTACTTTTTAAATTATCACTCGAGTCATATAAAATCTTCTCTCTCCCAATAACTAGTTGAAACCAACTTGTATTGTTTACTCACATTCTTCCATCTGCTGTGGTCAGTAGGAAAAAATTAGAAATGTATTTAACTTTCCACTAATAGGATAAACCATATGTTATTAATAAGTTGGTCTCCTTTTATAGATTGCTGCACCCACTTAACTCCCCCAACACACAGGAACACACAAACATACACACAGGCACACACACACAAACCACAGCTTCTAATCCTGGGCTTTTCTTGTTTATTTCAGGTGACTAATTTGAAATAAAGTAACAGCTTCCCTGGATTTCACACTAAACAAGAGCCAAAACAGAAGAAGGGTTGATTCAGAGATTAAAGTCTTTTTATAATCAATTCTACTTTGAGTTTAGGTGTATAATAGGCAAGGGGGGACATCCTATACATCCATAAAGTCACTTTTTACCCAAAAAAGTAGATCACGTAACAACATTTGGAGTATATTAAAATAAATTATTATGCATATTAATACAGTCCTGGTTATCATTGGATTTAAAAGTCTACTTGCCACAGACTTTTATCAGTTTCAGTGTTGCTAACCTATATCAGGCCATTGTGTAAATAACATGTGGATGATTTAAATAAAAAGGTATTTACTATGAATTAGTTTCTAATTTTTCTGATTTTCATGAAGACCTGTTTTGATAAAGGAAAACAGTTCTTGCTGCTACACATGACAATCAGGTAGCTGGCAGGAAGAAAAGGGATGGCTCGGAGATAAAGAAAATACAGGTGGCATATCCCTCAGCCAAAATGCTAAGGACCAAGATTGTTTCAGAAATTAGTCTATCAGATTTTGGAATATTTGCCTAGACTTTAATGGCTGGGCATTCCTAATCTGAAACTCTGAAATACTGCACTCTGAAACTGTTCAGTATAAGGTCTGCACTCGGGGGCCGGCGCCGTGGCTCACTTGGTTAATCCTCCGCCTGTGGTGCCGGCATCCCATATGGGTGCTGGGTTCTAGTCCTGGTTGCCCCTCTTCCAGTCCAGCTCTCTGCTGTGGCCTGGGAAGGCAGTGGAGGATGGCCCAAGTGCTTGGGCTCCTGCACCAGCATGGGAGACCAGGAGGAAGCACCTGACTCCTAGCTTCAGCTTGGCATAGCTCCGGCTGTAGCGGCCATTTGGGGGGTGAGCCAATGGAAGGAAGACCTTTCTCTCTGTCTCTCTCATTGTCCAACTCTATCTGTCAAAAAAAATTTAAAAAAAAAAAAAAAAGGTCTGCACTCAGAAAGTGCTAGGGAGTGGGCATTTGGGCCATTACTTATGATGCCCAAGTCCCATGTCCAAGTGCCCGGGTTCAATGCCTGCCAGCCCTTGACCCTAGCTGCCTGCTAATGCAGACCCTGGGAGGCACCGGTGATGGCTCAGGTAACTGGGTTCCTCCCATCCCCAAGGAGACCAGGACTGAGTTCCTAGCTCCTGGCGTCAGTACCAGCCAGAGGCTGTTGCAAGCATTTGGGGAGTGAACCAGAAGATGGGAGCTCGCTCTCTCTCCCCCACCTCCAAATAAAAAATCGAAATATTTTTTAACTTCTGGATTTCAGAGAATTTCAGATTTTGAATTTTCAGGTTAGGGACATTCAACCTACAAATGGAAACGTCGTAAAATAATAAGGTAGATAGAGGTAATCACAAAAGGGAAAATAAAATGACACTGACAGACTTCGTTTTGATGTCTTTCTAGTCAGTTCCCTTGGTTACCGCTATTGTATACTACACACAGATACAGCCCAGACTCTTCCAGTTGACTGATTTCCAGTTTTTTCCCTCCCCATCATGAATGTGGGAGAACAAGTTCTGCATTACATCACCAAGCCAGGGGTAAGGCTCCCAAGAACATCCACTGTGAAATGCAATCAGCAATCCTTAGGAAAAACCAAGCCCGTTCTGGCTACTGGCGTAGATATTTCTAGATATGTCCTATTTTGTTTCTCGTGCACAACTAATCTTTCCTTCAAACATTAGACCAGAAAAAAAAAAAGCGTTTACTCAGTAACATCTTACCCAGTACAGTAACCCTGTAGGTCACGTGCTTCACGTCCCCCGAGGAGCGCCCCACCACGCAGGTGTAGTTGCCCGCGTCGGCCAGGCCGATGCTGTCCGTGGCAAGGTGAGAGTGCCACCTCCTCCAGCTCCTGCCTAGCACGGCCTCCTGCCCATCCTTCAGCCAGTGCACTCTCGAGGCCGGGACCCCGCTCACCACACACTCCAGGGTTACAGCGCTGCGGGAGGGAACGGTCATCGCCTTGGAGACGGCTGGGTGAAGAATGCGCAAATCCTCTGGGGAAGAGCCTGGACAGGGGAACACAAGAACGCGCCAGTCAGCATCCACTTCCACCGTCGTCCGCAGCTAAGCTGTGTGCACCCCTGGGTGCCCACTGATTCCTCTTAATGCCACGAGGTCCTCCGAGGTAGTTAACGCGGGTTGAGCTGACGATTAGCAGATGTGTGGTCCTTTGGGGGAACTTCTGCACTAGTCACGTGGAAACGGAGAATTCTCAAGATCAGAAATCTCTCTATTGCGCTCCAACTTACTGGCGCTACATCAACTCAAAGGCCACCACCTAAGAATCAGCCCTAGGCTTTACTGTACCTGAGAGAAAGAGCACAGATCTCTCCCGCTTTCCCAAATTCACAGTTGGCTATCCATTTGACTATTACTGCTAAAAAACTGTATTTCCTCTATAATTTTTCTTTGTGTTTGAGCAAAGGGCAAAATTCCCTCCCCGAGTTCACTCTGTCACCTCAAAAAATTCCTGTCTCTACCGTTGTATTTTTAAAACATATACAGGGGCCGGTGCTGTGGTGTAGTGGGTAAAGCTGACTCCTGCAGTGCCAGCATCCCATATGGGTGCCAATTCGAGTCCCACTTCTGATCCAGCTCTCTGCGATGGCCTGGGAAAGCAGTAAAGGATGACCCAAGTCCTTCAGCCACTGAACCCACGTGGGAGACCTGGATGAGGCTCCTGGCTTTGGATCAGCACAGCTCTGGTCATTGCGGCCATCTGGGGAGTGTACCAGAGGATGGAAGACCTTTCTCTTTCTCTGCAACTCTGCCTTTCAAATAACACAAATAAATCTTTTTTTTTAAATATTTAATTAAAAAAAAAAAAAAAACATGTATAGTGGGGCTGGTGTCCTGGTGTAGCAGGTTAAGCCAACACCTGAAACACCGGCATCCCAGTTGGGCTCCACTTCGGATCCAGCTCCCTGCTAATGTGCCTGGGGAAACAGTGGAAGATTGGGAGACCCAGAAGAAGCTTCTAGCTTTGGATCAACCCAGCTCTGACCATTGTGGCCATTTGGGGAGTGAACCAGTGGATGGAAGACCTCTCTCTCTAACTATGCATTTCAAATAAATAAAATAAATTTTGAAAAAAAGAATTTTTTTTTAGTTTAAAACATGTACAGTGCTACTCCATAAAGCACTCATGTATTTACATTTTTGGTAAGACTTTCTTACTATAAACAACAGGATCTGAAAAAAACATGGAATCTCATTCCCCAACTTCTTATGATGAACACTTTAGAAGATTCCTGCTTTTCTGGTTACCGTTCCCCTCCAAATACTTACGACTCACAAGGAGCTTTTGGCCAACGGGTTCGACCTTTAATTCCTGGGTGACAGGGTTGTAAACTGCACACTTATATGATCCTTTGTCCTCTCTGGATACGTTCAGAATCTGGAGATTTCCTGAGGGAAGGATGAAGTAATTCTCTGCGGGGGGAAGGAAGGAAGAAGCTCAGCCTCTCAGTCTGAAGACACAGTGCAAACCAGTGAAGGGGGCCGGTGACGCTTCACAGTTAGACAGCAGCCAATCAAGTCACAGGAAATTTGGGACAGTCAGGCAGATTTCTAAAAAGCCATCAGCGGTATTAGTATAACAGCAGCACACCTTTCAGAGACATGCTGACAACACACAAGGAGCCATGCTGGGTCAAAGGCAGGTTCACCAACACTGCAGCTTCCCAGCATTCGCTCATCGTCTGTTCTCTCACTGTTTTCAAGCACTACACAGAGTGGCTGTTTCCTGCCAGTGCCAGCCCGGTATGCACGCGGGACACAGCAGTGGAGAAAGCAGATGATATGAGCCAGTGCTCCCATGGGAAGCACGGCGGTGGCACAGAAAGGGTGCAAAACAAACAAGCACACAGGCTTGATCGATTCTGCTAAGCGCCAAGGCTGAAGGAAGGGGCCAGGGAGCACCAGGGCATATCATTTCAGACTAGGTCCCCAGGGCAGTCTTCCCTGAGGAAGAGGTATCAGAGCCGGGACCTGAATGGGTGCAGGGAGCAGGCTCCTGGGGTATGGGACTGTAGTCATTTGTAACCAAGAGTTCCTGTCTCTTCCACTTGACCTCTGACAGACAACCTTCTCTAGGCACTTTCATAGCCATGGTCCCTAGCATACAAAGCTTCATAGAAGGTTATTTAAGGAACAGGTGCTCTGGGAGTGCCACTGGTTTTTCCGGGAAGGTCTCACCTGTGGAATGTCTCAGCCACTTGCCCCGGATTTTGTAGCGCACTTCAGCTTTGGGGATACTCTCCGGTACTTCGCAGCCAATAAAACCAGTGCTTTTTTCTTCGGCTGTAATAACAGGCTTCGCTGATGAACCAAAATCACCAAGAACTGAAATAAATAAGCAAACAGATAAATAGATAGTTAAGAAATGCAGCTTTGAATTCTTTTTCCCAATGGAAATGTAAAAATTAGAAACAACATCTGCAGCACGGCCAGAGGGCGGCATGACCTTGCTACTCAGAGCGCAGCTGGGCCGGGGAGGCGCTGGGTTGAAGGCTGAGCACTAAGTCAGGGCCCCTGCTTGCAGGAGACGGTAAGAAAAAGCAAACTACTCCTGAAGCACCAGAGAGAGCCTTAAAGCACAATTAGACCCATTCTGTCCAGATCAGTACTCCCTCACCAAAACTCCTGATTTCCTGATGAATCTTTTTTCTGTGGGCAGCTACTCATACACAATAAAATGCCTTCTGGGAGTGGACCCAGGAGATCAAACACCAAAGCGGCAGGTCGCTTCGATTATCTGGCTATGGTAACACAGACGAGGCTGCAGGGAAGGGCTCGCTACTCTTCCCAAAGCACCACGCGTTCAGCAGCCTGCACCAGGAATGCAGCCCTCCAGTGTGTCTTGGAGCTGCCTATGGGTCAGAGCGCTACAAAAACATTTACTCTTCTCAGTTATGACAAACTCACTGCTCCTGGGGAATCCAGATTTGTTCTGTAAATAGGGGTGCCCTCACAAAGACGTTTTCCATTACTGTAAGCCATCACCCTTTGAAAGGCAGATGGCTCAAACTTACTCCGAAAACCCACGCATTCCAGATTTTCCATAAGTTCAATACTCAACATTCCTTTCTTTACAGTCAGTTATTTTTTTCCTGCTTCTTCAGCCTGGTTTCAATTTAATAAATTAAAATCACTCAGTAATCAAGGCAAATAAAAAATTAGATTTGAAAGAAAGATAAAAGGCTGTATGAAAGCATTGAGTGTCAAAGTAGACAATCGCTTTTGTATTGTTATTGATATCAAGGGCTTTTAAGTACGCACAGAAAAAAATTATTAGGAATTCACTAGAAAAGTGGCCTGATTTAAAAATAAAATCATTTCCATACCACTGTCACGGATGACGTCACTAGGCTAGGCTCCCAGAAGTTGGAGCATGTTCCCCAAGTTATACACACGGTTTGAGTTAAGGCTGGATAAGACCTCCCGAATGCTTTATGCTGAATCCCAGGCTTTCCCCACTATTCACAAACTCAAGTACTTGAAGTCATTTCAAGAAAGTGCATCTATTAACAGGGGTAAAATTACACTCACCTGCAGTAGAGACTGTCGCAGGGCCACTCACAATGGCACCGATGCTATTGTTGGCAACGCACTGGTAGGAACCCGAAAGGGAGGGGTTCAGAGAAAGAATCGTCAAAGTCCCCTCGTGCACCTTAATCTGTTCCATGTTCCTATCCAATCTTCTTCCGTTATGCAGCCATGAGATGTGAGTGGTCAGAGGTTTAGCAGAACAATGAAGCACCACAGGTCCACCAAGTTTCTGGACAGCAGAGACAGGCTCAGAAATGAAGGAAGGTGTCAAGTCTGCAAGAGAACATTCCCCATGGGCAAAGGGAGGGGGTGAATATGAGAGAGGGAGTGATACAGAGAGACGGGCACATTCAACACATGGCATCTGACTCTTCACAACAAAAGCACCCTCTGATCTATACAGAGTACAGTTCTTAAAGCTTCTAAGTTCTAGCAACATTCTCATAAGCCCATCTTTTGGAAGGAAAAAATGAGGAGGTCAGCATGTTAGCCTGGGATTTAACCACTACGGCAGAGCAGACAGGAATGCTTATGATAAAAATCAGATACAATACTAATTCTGTTCAAACTGCTCTGTTAACAAAGTGACTTGTAAAAAATGGAAGAACCTGAAAAACTGAAAATGACTTTCAAAATCAAGAGTTCTCTCCTATTTTACCAGTGGGATTTGACTTAGGAGAACAAGTGATTCTGTGAGTAAAGGCTATGGCACTTCCTCACCTTTAAGTATCAAAGCATTCTCAATGTCCAAGAAAATAGAAATAGAAATTTGCGCAGCCACACTGAAGTACAACAACGATTCTTTCTTGCATATAAGTCTCCATATTTTCATTTGGTGTTTGAAATAGTTTCATCTGTTCTATTTCTCCAGGAATTTGGGGCGGGGGGGAGGCAGTCCTGCACTAAAATTATCACTAGCAACTTCCCCACCCCCCAAAGAGGGGCAGGGGAGCAAGAATGTTGTTACTCTGGTGAAATAACATATTTAAAAGAAAAAAAATCAATAAATTGTTGAATCTACTTTTATAGGATATCTAATTAGAAATGAAGACAAAGAAAGTGCCTCTCTTGGCTGAACCTGGGGCTCCCATTTCACAAAACATAAGGATAAACTACTAACGCGATTTCTCCTTTACCACATCTGACAGAGTTGTACAGTGTTTTAACAGATAACAACTAGATGTTATTCAGTGAATAAACATCCCTGTATCTGCACAAACTTACATATATCTTCGCATAAAAACAGTGCATATGGGTTTTCACATAAAGGCAATGCATACGGGTTTTCACATAAAGGCAATGCACACAGGTTTTCACATAAAAGCAATGCATACGGGCTGTGTGTTAGGTTTGGTACTTACATATACAGCTCATAATAAATGTCTTTAAGATTTTCAGGAAGCCAAAGAGGTGGGTAATAAATTAGACATTTTCATGGAAAAAAGTGGCAGGCATGGGACTTGAACCAGCATCTCTCACCACAAGGTGAACAGCACACCTTTCTGACTCCATGGTCTACTACATGCAGTACTACATTACTCCTTGGTAGTATGTAGCCAGCATTTTTTTCCATTACCATTTCCAAATTCAGAAATTTCTAAGATGCTCTCTTATTTTAAAAAGTGTGGTCAGAAAATATTTTTAAGGCAATCAAAGAAATAAATTTTAAGGACAAGGATAGGAAGAACAGCTAATCCCTGAAGCATGATTAAAACAGTCTTAAAATGCTTCATTAACCAAGTTTTAAAATCATGAAGCTGATCAAACAAGTCTTAGAAATGTTTTTAGAAACCACTATTATTGGCAAAATCTCTAATTCAATTTGTTTTTTCTTGGACTAGGATGAATCCCTGCCACTCCCTCCTCTTACCTGAACTTGCAGAAGAGCTCAGAAGCATGAGAGGAACATACAGCAGTGTCCATAAGGGCCCAAGATCTGGATGCATAGCGCCAGACTACAGAAGTAGCAGGGCAGACTTCTGGAGCAAAACCCAGGCCTCAGCTCACTGCAAAAACATTGAAAAAGAGAAAATCTAGACCACAAAAACTGTTGAAATATCCCATCTGAGTAGCCAGAGTTGTGAGCACAATGGCTGCCACTTATTCTGAACACTCTGTATAAAGTACATCATGTCCCAAGCACGTAAGGACCCATTGCTTCTCAATTCATAAGTGGATCTCTAGACTCTAAACTTGAGCCAGATGTCTTGCTCATCCTCCCAAGGCACCAGGGTGTCCTTATCTCACAGAACTAATCATCCCAAATGAATACATCCAACTGCCTAGTGTGCATTTCTATCTCTATACCTCACATGTATGGAAAACTCAACACAACCAACATGCATTCCTCCTCTACTTTCCCAAACACAGTAACAATAATGAAAACAAAAAATAATAGCCAGCATTTACTCAGTGTTTACTATGTGCAAGACACCACTTCACTGCTTTCAATATACTAACTTAACCTTCAGAGCAACCCTATGAAGTGGTACCTCTGGCAGGTGGGGGACTCGGGCTCAACCACTGTACAAACAGAAATAACAGCAGGTGCAGGCCTGTGTCGTGACTGTGCTTGGCAGTCAACTGCGACAGTGAGATGACAGCAGTAAGGGATGAAGGCGAGGCTGGATCACATCCATCTCTGAAGGCCATGAGAAAGGTGTAGGGATTTATTCTTAATGCACGAGATAACCCTTAGAGAAGAAAAGTAATGTGGTCTCATTCAGGCTTTCAAAAAACCACCGACTAGTGAGCCACAGGCTGAATTGGGGCAGGAATGGAAGACGGAGATCAATCAGGTGATACTGGAATCACCCTGGGGGACAGATGAGGACACGGTGGGTTAGGCCTGGGAGTCAACTATGGACGTGGGAAAAAGTAACTGGAATCAGAATATATTTTACAGGTAGAATCAACAAGACTTTCTGAATGAATGAATAATGCCATGTGAGATAAAAGAGATGCATCAAGGATAATTCTTGGGTGTTATGTGATAGAATAATTAATGGCCCTGTTGGCTGAAATAAAAAAGATTAAAAAGGAGATTAGCCATCACTTCTATTCTGGCCAAGGTAAGTTTGAGCAACATATTCAAATCCTACCGTCAAGTGCACAGGTGCATTCAGGAGTCTGTAGCTGTGGGGAGAAGCCACTGTTGGAAATAGAATTCAGGCCTATGAAAGCTTGGTCTGTAGGAGCTCCCCTGATGGAAAATATATTTAGAGGATGGAGGAGAGGAGATACAAGAGCCTAGGGATATTCCAACTTCAGAGACCAAACCAGAAGGGAGTACAAATGGAGACTAAGAAGTTGCAAGCAATCAAACAGCAAGAAGTCCAGAAGAGTGTTACCTTGGGAGAGAAAAATGAATCTGTTTCTAGATGAAGAAAGTGATCACCTGTTTCAAACACTGAGGGGCAGAGTAAGGTGAGACACCATGGGAGTCACGGTTATGGAGACAAGAGTAGTTTCAGCAGAGAAAAGAACAAGGGTCTGACGTTGGGAAGACAGCAGGCAGACAACTCCTTCAAGGGTGCTGCCAAACCAAAGCAGCAGAAGCACCGGGAACTGCTGGAGATGGGTGGCACTCAAGGGAAGGTTTGCTTCTGTGTTTTATAATACAAAGGTAGTACAGCACATTTAGCAAAACTAACAAAGTCTGACAAAACCCAGCTCTGGCAAGGATGTGGGTTAAAACAAACAAATCGCCATCTACACTGTTGATAGAAATACAACCAGTAGGTTCTTTTGGGGAGCAATTTGGTAATATCTATCAAAAATCCTTCATTCATGCAACAAAGATTTACTGAATGCCTGTCATATGTTAGGTACCATCCCACGAGCTTGGGAGTAGAGCAATTAAAAATACCTAAATAAAATTAGTAACACAGACAAAAACTCCCACCTTATGCTCACATTCTAGTGGGATATATGGAAAATAAACAAGATAAATTAATAAAATAAATAAATTATGAGGCCAGCGCTATGGCTTAGCAGGTAAAACCGCCGCCTGCAGTGTCAACATTGCATATGGGCACCAGTTCAAGTTCTGGCTGTTCCACTTCCAATCCAGCTCTCTGCTATGGCCTGGGAAAGCAGTAGAAGATGGCCCAAGTCCTTGGGCCCCTGCACCCACGTGGGAGAACCCAGAAGGGGCTCCTGGCTTCAGACAGGCACAGCTCTAGCCGTTGTGGCCATCTGGGGAGTGAACCAACAGACAGAAGACCTCTCTCTCACTCTCTGCTTCTCTGTAATTCTGCCTTTCAAATAAAACAAAAAAAAAATCTTTCTAACAATTAATTAACAATCTGCATGCCATCCTTCAGATATGGTTAATTCTTTCTCCTCCATGCCTGGACATGCACCCACCACTGTACTCATTACTCTATTAAGTGACTTATCTGGTCACATGGCTCTGTCTTCTTGGAAGGCAAGAACACTCTTATATAATAGAACATAATTCCTAGAATTACCTTAAAAGTCATATTTAATGAGAACTGACATCTCATCTGAATTCAGTGTATTTTAGCTATCCTTGTTATTCACTCATATGTATAATTTTAAAAATCAGCAAATAATAAGTACCTACTATATACTAGAAACTATGCTCCACTAGGTTATTGTATATGCAAATTTTGACCTCCATTCCTACTTGGCCAAGGTTGGACATAGAACCTGTAACTATGAAATACAACAAAAATCTAACAATGGTGCTTCATTATTGACATTTTAAAAATGAGAATTTTACACACATTTTCATTTATGCAAAGAAAGGTTAATCCTAACCATTGCAAGGTACCTTAAATAGGGCTCATCATAAACCATATAGTATCTCCCAGGATCTGCACATGCTCTCTGTGGTAAGCTACTCCAAAAGCCAAAAGTTGCAAACTCAAGTTTATCCAGTTCCTGGGTATCAGGTCATGGATGGTCTTTCTTTTCCTTGCTGACCTCTTTTAAAAAGTGGTAGGGGACACACTGGCACTGTTCATCAGCAGGGGGGAGCAGCTGTGTGAAAACTTTTCTGGTTTATTTGAATTCTCACTTGGTTCAAGGCTAAGGGTTGACACAGCACTGGTAAGCACTCAAGGCAAAGTAAACATTCCAATAACTTGTTAACAGGAGACCCTTCCCTGAGAGAATGGGGACAAGAGGAGCGTGTCTTCTTTTGCCAAATCTTTCTTCAAGTATTTATTTATTAAAAAGCAGTGAAACAAATTTTAGAGTCAACTTTAACCCTAGCACGTGACCTACTGATACTTGATAGCTGTTCTTTGAAGTTCCGTGGCTCATTATTGCCACTTAAATATTAGCACATGGGAATCTCCTTTATGAAGTCTGTTTCTATTAGGTTACCTTCCTTGCATGCTTTCAGTTGGTTTTGGAACTTGGAAAGAACCTATGGCCATAAAAGCATTTAACAAGTATCTATTGACTTGGTTATTATCTTTACCCATGGCCAGCCTGCTCTGTTAGTAAACTGTGATCTTAAGAACAAGAGTAGGATTCTGTTGTCCATGAGTCAGGTAACTGACATATTCAACCACCACCAACAGCACCTCAGGTACAAACTCACAAATAAACATCACAGACCACAGGGAGGGTCAGAGATGCAGTGTTGTCTTCAAAAGTACTCTTTCTCAAAAAAGGAACTTGATTTTAGTGCCCCACTATTTGACTAGGTTACTAGAATATAGACATACATATATAGTATACAAATACATACATATATAGTGTGTATATATGTGTGTGTGTATATACACACACACACACACACACACACACACACACACACTCTGGGGCAGGCATGGTAGCACGGGAGCTGAAGCTGCAGTTGGGGACATCTGCTTCACATATCGGAGTGCTGGTTCGAGGCCTGACTGCTTCAGTTCCCATCCAGCTCTCTGCTAATGCATCCTGGGAGGTAGCGGCTGATGGCCGACTGCTCAGATCCCTGCCACCCAAGTGGGAGACCTGGATGGAGTTTCTGGCTCGTCTTGGGCCTGGCCCAGCCCTGGCTGTTGTAGACATTTGGAGAGTGAAAGCAGTTGATGCAAGATCTCTCTCTCTCTCCTCCCCTCACCCCCTACTCTGCCTTTCAAGTAGAAGAAAATTCACATTTTTTAGAAGAATATATGTAGATTTGGTTTTATATACATACACACATATCCCCCTGTACTGCTACAACAAATGGACAGTTTTATGTGGCCAGGTTCACCACAGCCAAACAACACTCTTGCCACAGTCTCACACACAAGTCAGCAGCCTTAACAAGTATATCCTCGGGACCAGTGCTGTGGCACAGCAGGTTAATGGCCTGGCCTGAGGCGCCAGCATTCCATATGAGCACCAGTTCGAGACCCGGCTGCTCCTCTTCCGATCCAGCTCTGTTCTATGGCCTGGGAAAGCAGTAGAGGATGGCCCAAGTCCTCGGACCCTTGCACCCACATGGGAGACCAGAAAGAAGCTCCTGGCTCCTGTCTTCGGATCGGTGCAGCTCTGGCCGTTGCAGTCAATTGGGGAGTGAACCAGCAGATGGAAGACCTCTCTCTCTGCGTCTCCTCTCTGTGTAACTCTATCAAATAAATACATAAATCTTTAAAAAAAAAAAAAAAAAGGTATGTCCTCTTTCATACCCATAAAAACTGACCTAGGCAGAGGGACAGCCACCCTCATTTCCTATATACACTTGTTTTCCATCCTCCTCTCCCCTCTCTTCTGGTGTAGAAACACAGACCAAGAAAGAAAGAAAAGGCTGCAGCTGGAGCGCACCAGCCCACTCCACACCACATGGGCTTCACACACACATCACTTGCCAGGTTGGATGACCTCTGCTCCAGGACACATGACATTCAAATATTCTCTTGTAAAAATTACAAACAGGGGCCAGCGTCGTGGCACAGTAAGTTAATCCTCCACCTGCGGCACCGGCATCCCATATGGGCGCCGGTTCTAGTCCTGGCTGTTCCTCTACCAATCCAGCTCTCTGTTGTGAAGATGGCCCAAGTCCTTGGGCCCCTGCACCCATACGGGAGATCAGGAAGAGGCACCTAGCTCCTGGCTTCCGATCGGCACAGCTCTGGACATTGCAGCCATTTCGGGAGTGAACCAATAGACGGAAGACCTCTCGCTCTCTGTCTCTCCCTCTCATTGTCTGTAACTCTACCTCTCAAAGAAATAAATAAAATCTTTAAAAAAAATTACAATTAATTTTTTAAACTTCAGTGTGGCTCTCATTTAGAATTTTTTAAAGCCCCCAATGTTAACTTAATGCCTGCTGATATTTTAAACAAAATATTCAATTTTTTTTTCACAAATTTCACAGTCAGTATGTCACTTTTCTAAGTAGAAAATTATTAACAAAAAAAGTTTCTACAAATATTGTATTTGTTGTGGGGTAGTGGGTTAAGCCACTGCCTATGACACTAGTATCTCATATCGGAGCCAGAGTTCAAGTCCTGCCTGCTCCTCTTCTGATCAAGCTCCCTGTTAATGTGCCTGGGAAGACAGCAGAAGATGGCCCAAGTGCTTGTTCCCCTGATATTCCATATGGGAGATCCAGATGGGGTTCCTTGCTCCTGACTCCTTGCTTATGTCTGGCCTTGCTCAGGCCATTGTGGACATATGGGAAATGAACCAGCAGATAGAAAATCTCCCTTTCTCTCTCCCTCTCTGTAATTCTGTCTTTCAAATATTTTCTTAAAAATACTCATTTTTTTTGAAAAAAAAAAATTTTTAAAAATACTCATTGACAAAAAACATCCAGCATAGAACACATGGAAAATGTATACAAGTATAAAAAGGACAAGCCCACCACCTACAGGTAACACATTTGATGTACTTCTTTAATACATAAGCATATTAACATAACTGAGATCATAACACACAGCAGAGGTTATTTTTAGCATTTATTTCTTTATTTGAGGGAGAGCTCCCATCCAGTAGGTCACTCCCCAAATGCCCACAATGGTTGGCCTGGGTCAACTCCAAGGCCACGGCCAAAGCTGAGAGCTGGGAACTCAATCCAGGCCTCCCTGGACAGGAGTGACAGGAACCCAACCACCGGAGCCATCACCGATGCCGCCCAGGGTCCCCATTAGCAGAAGGCTGGAATCCAAGGCCTCACGTAGGAACAGAACTCAGGTGCAGTGAGGAGAATGTGGCTGTCTTAATAGGCATCTTAAGTAGTAGGCTAAATACCCACTCCCCTCACTTTGTGACAGTTTTATATCCTTTTCTTCACTTATTACACAATGATCACTTTTCCATATTAAATTCTTCATAAACATAATTTGTAACAGCTGCAAATACTCTACTGAATGGATTATTTTCATGTTCTTCGCTGTTCGTTTTTGAATAATCAGGCTACTTTTTAATATATCTGCACAAACATTTTCAAGACATTCAATACATATTGTTAAGCTGTCATCCAAAGGGACCGCCAGTATATCAACAACACCATCAGCAGACCACCAAGGCAACCCCTCCCAGCCAGCTTACCGTTTAGAGCCTCACACAGTGAAAGTAAAGTGTGAGTATAATACATGGCTTTGAGAATGATCAATTAAAATGCTTGATGAGGCATTAGGCAACATTCACTGCCTATTAGGGATTTCTCTAACAGGATTCTGGACTTACATAAAAGTAACTGCAAAGAAGATGAAAGGCATAGGTATTGTAGGCCACAGTTACGGAACCTCGTCATTCTCTGAACTCCCTCTGATAAAAAACCACCATGGACACAACATTTCTGCTTTTTACCCAAAACCCATTATAAAGTAGGAATAGGAGTCCCTGTTGTTATGCTGTGTGGTTCTAATTTATAACATGTATTTCTCTAAAAATAAATTTGTGTGCAAAAATTGCTGACACTTCATGGGAATATGTGCTGGCATTAAGACTGTAAACTTCCTATTCATTTCAAAATTTACTCTCACTTCTCTTCTGCTTTCCTTGTCCATACAGTATGCAGACACTTCTGTGTGCCTAAACCACTAGAAATAGTAAAACAACTCCAGGGATTGGGTTCCACGTGTGAAAAACAGCACTAATAGGATTCACCTAACTCACTGGTCTCAGATGGAATTAAGACGACCATGAGAAAGTCTATCTCCTTCATGTCTTCAGATGGAGTTAAAAGTCAACTCCACTGCCGTTCTGAGGGGCCAAGAAGATGTTTAGTCGTCACTGTGTTTCCAGGATAGCACCTGGTAACAGTCTCTCCAGGAAAAAGTCTGTAAGGCATTAAGAAAAAGAAAAACAAGAGGGGTGGGGCTGGGGAGTGAGGGCAGTCAGGTGTAGTGGCGCATTAAACCTACAAACCAAGACAACTTTCTTCTACACTGCAAGGCTATGGAGAGCGCTCCCATCATGTCTGGCAGGAGGGCTGACTTACAAAGAACAGCTGGTAATTCTTAAGTTAGGGGGCTTTCTTTAAGCCTTCCCTTCACATCCACCCAGAAAGCAATTTGTCGTGTGTAACAGAGTGTAATAGATGTGCCACTCCAGGCTTAGCAGCATTTCTGTGGGCAAAGGGAGCTAAAGGTATGCCTCATCTCAGAAGGAGAGAGGAAATACTTCCCTAACGTTTACTTAACTTATTGTTCAGGTTGTGAACTTACTGCTTTTATAACCCCTTTTCAACACGCTGCCAGAATAATCCTGTGGGGAAAGTCTTTCCTGAATCTCTAGATTTCATTACTTTGTTTTTGAAGCCACGCCTTTGCTTTCATAAAGACGATCAAGGCTGTCTTTCGGAATTACCTCCTCCCTAGGCTCCGATGTCATACTTCCTCATACTTTTCTTTCAAGCTCAGGGAATAACTGGGATTAATTTGCGAACAAAAACTTGGCTTTGGGATCAGTACAGTTCTTCAAAATAGGAAATTCTTTACATTAGTTTCCTTTGTAAAGGAATTCTATTCTGCATAAAACATGGTGATTTCCTTCTTTTAAGAGACTGACCCCTATTTTCCAACAATCTAATTCAAAACATGTTATTTATCAGCCATTAAGAAAAAAAATGAAAGTTTTATTTTTGCAGTAACTAAAAACTAAAACACATTTACTTAAAAATTCTTGATTAGGTTCTATCACGATTAGTTCAGTAAAATTCTTCTTTTTTGAAAATTTTTAGTAAAAGGCAGACAGAAAGAGAGAGACAGAGACAAAGAGCTCCCACCCACTGGGTGCTCCCCAAATGCCTGCAACAGCCAGGGCTGGGCCGGGTCAAAGCCAGGAATCCAGATTTCAATCCAGGCCTCCCACACAGGTAGCATGGGGACCCAACTGTTTCAGGCATCATCTGCTGTCTCCCAGGATGCCTGTTAACAGGACGATCAGAAGCAGAGCCAGGACCAAACCCAGGTACTCTAGTGTGTGATGCTGGTGTGCCAAGGGGCCTCTAAGCCACTGGGACAAATGTCCCAACCTGCCGGAACCTTGTCTTTAAATTCCACTTTCCACAAACTTTTTGAAGGGCCCTCATAGGACATTTGCTTTGGGCAAGATCCTATGAGGGATATAAAAACAAGGAAGCTGTAATTCTGAAACAAGGAAATTGAAATGGAGCTAGGAAAAGGGGACATGACTGTAACTAACTCCAGAATAAGAGAAAAAGTCCTAAGTATAATCAGAAAGTAAAAGAGTACTGAAAGAGCTCAAAGCAGAGGAACTGACACTCGATGCATGCCTGTGCTGGGTCAGGCACAAACATATCCTGAGAACTCAACCATGAACAAGAGACACCACGTCTCCCAGCATGAGGCTTACAATCACATGGGGGAGGTGACAACTATAGAGGCAATTAAAGTACAGACTTACCTACCACAGCCACTACCCAGAGGGCATCTTTTGCCATAATGACTCTTAAAAAGCTATCCCTCTTTTTGGACTGCTTCTTTATGTTCAGTACAACAACTCTTTCCTACAGGAACTAAAGAAAATCACCCTAAAAAGTAGTAATTTATGACCATTTCAGGTAAGGTGCACTCATTAATTTATATGACACCACGGGTTTTAGTCAGAAAGCATCAGGGTACTACTCCAGACAGTCCATGGAAAATGAGTATTTCAAAAAACCATGCATGCATATTAAATGGTGTCACACCAACATAAACATATCTTTGAATGGCACTTCCCCACAAACTTTTCGAAGCACCTTCATATCATGCAGAAATAATGGCATTATCTGAATCTGATGAGCGTTAACCTTGAGCTTCATGAAGCAGTGCCACATGCTAAGGAAGACAGCATCTCGAGGTGTGCAGCATACCCACGAGCTTGGAGCTTGTGGTTTAGCCTGTATTTTGCTGGCAGGTGTTTCTCATGCTGTAGCTTTGTGGAGTTCCCCGCCTCCTCACCACCAGCTTCAAAGGCCTCACAGTCCCTCCAACAATAGCCACTGCCCTCAAGTCTTCCCTTCCACCTGTGACAAACAAGTCAACTATTTAAGAATAGATTTCCTTTCAAAATATTGCTTAGCACCTCTACAAATCGGTCTTCACTGTGCAATGGATACAGTTTTCTGGGAAAACTGGCTATCTTGAATTGGGATGCAATACATCATGATTTTATTCCATCAAATCCAACAGACATGGTTTTCACTAAGGGGCAGAATTTTGAGGAAATAAAGGTTTTCAGGGATTAAAGGAGTTCAGTGAAGGAGAGACGGGTGAGCTACAGACTACGCCAAGTACAAGATGCTACAGGAAAAACCAAAGGCGCATCTCACCAAGATATGGAGGGCAGCAGGTTTCTCCGAGGAAATGAAGATTGCGTGTGATCAGATGAACACGTGCTGGGGAAGTAGGAAGAGGAAGAGAAGGGAGGGATTCTAAACAGAGAGAACCTCGGGTTTGCAGTCAACGGTAGAAAAGAGCAAGGCAGTATGGGCTCCACTCAGATGTAGTAGTACAGATGTAGTGAGAGGGAAAGCTACACAGAGAGTAGAAACCAGAGCCCAAAGGACAATAGAACTCCTGTTATGGTGTCTGGCTTTTATCCCGCGAGGAGTCAAGCAAATACACGATCAGATCTGCACCTTCCAAATAAAGTGCTTACTGGGCAATGAGGAGAAGGGCTGAAGAGAAGTCAGAAGGCTGTTGTGAAAGAGGATTGTGTGGGGCCAGCACTGTGGCGAGTAGGCTAAGCCTCTGCCTGCAGCGCTGGCACCCCATGTGGACACCGATTATGTCCCGACTGCTCCTCTTCTGATCCAGCTCCCTGCTATGGGCTAGAAAAGCAGTGGAAGATGGCCCAAGTCCCTGGGCCCCTACACCCACATGGGAAACCCAGAAGATGATCCTGGCTCTTGGCTTCAGATTGGCCCGGCTCCAGCTGTTGCTGAAGGAAGACCTTTCTGTTATCTCCCTCTCTCTGTAACGTTACCTCTGAAATAAATAAATAAAATCTTAAGAAAAGAAAAGAAAGAGTTTGGGGATCTATACTCAGAGATTATCAGAGGACCAATTAATAAGACCGAAACAACTTTAAGACAGGGGCATATTTAAGACCTAAGTAGAAGAAGCTCCAGGACTTGGAGAGTGAGTGGGTTGGACTAAGGAGGAACACACCACTCTGATGTCTTTGGAATCCACTCATCCATTGGTTCACATCTCGATTTTCTCACTGCTTTGACAGTAAATAAGGAATCAAGGCCAGTGTCCAAGATTAGGACTTGGATGAGAGACTGAGTGGATGATACACTTTTTCTAAGACAGGAGAGGCATGAGAGAGAGCAGACCATTTTGTGGTTCATCGTTGCCATTTTGAGTGGAGAGGAGGCAATGGAGAGACAGTGCATCTGATGATGTGGAGCTACTGAGCTGACAAAGATGGAAATGGATTCTAAGCACGAAATCTGGCAGACGAGCACAAAGCCTGGAGCTACAGGAGGTCTGGATGGCAGATCTGGATGGTGGGTAAGATTTGGTCAGCAGCAGCACATAGAGGGAATCCTGAATAGGTAGGGAGCCGCAGGCTGAATTAAAAAAAAAAAAAAATCCACATTTGAGGGAATAGGAATTATTAACTAATTAATTTTCCTTGAAAGACAGAGAAATAGAGACATAGAGACAGACAGACAGGCAGAACACTCTCTTCCACTGGTTCACTTCCTAAATGCCCACAACAGCCAGGGCTGGGCCAGACTGAAGCCAGAGGAGCCCAGTACTCAATCCGGATCTCCCCTGTGGGTAGCAAGGACCCAACTACCTGAGCCATCACCTAGTGTTTCCCAGGGTGTGCATTAACAGGAAGCTGGAATCAGAAGTGGAGCCGGGATTCAAAGCTAGGCACTTCTGTATGGGATGCGGACACCCTAAACAATGGCATCACTGCTATGCCAAATACCACCCCAAGAACTCTTCATTCAAGATAACCCACACTATCAACACCACTTATGGAAAAAGAAATCTTTTAAGAAAAGGAAAAAATATTCCAGGGATGGAATCAAGCACCTAGACTTCTTGAAAGTCATTCATTCTCCACACTGATAGACGTTTCAAAGGTGTTAACACACTAGGAGAATCATATGCTCCTTAACTGTTCACTCCTTCATGATCACGGTGGCATTGATCAGTGACGGTGTTCACGCTGTCCACAAAATGAGAGCAACGGCTGGCATACATCCTTCAGTGATTTTACAGGAGGGCAGGGGGAGAAGAGGAGGGTGAGGAAAGGAGGCAAAGTAAATCTAGTTGCAACAAGCAGAGAATCTAATAGTTCACATGTTAATCTCTGGGGGCGGTGTGGGTTCTTTTAGAAACTAAAGAATCCCTTAAAGCAGTCATGTGCAATTGACGACGATGTTTTCTCTGACCTGCCACAGGCCTCTGGGTAGGAGAAGGAACACATAAATCTGACAAAGGAAGAGCTGTAGGGTACCCAGCACCCAGGTCCACAGTCAATAGCAGGCAGTAGGCTCTCCTTGCCAGAATAAAGCCCCTCGGTTCAAAATATAACTGACCACAAAACCCACTTGATGAGCACATATTAATGATCATGCAATCACTCAGATCAGCTTTTCTTTAAAAAAAAAAAAAAAAAAAAAGTGACACCTACAGCCCTCACAGCCCTCCCCCCGCTCCTGCCCAGGCGCAGTGGAGTCAGCCAAGCACACAAAGGGTCCTGCTGCTGCAAAAGCCCTTCCTTTCACTGTGGACCGCCGAAAGTGGGCAAGAAAATGGAAGTGACGTGGAGTTATGGCACCAGAAAGGCCAAATGAGCAAAGAAATAATCAACTCCGCATGAACCACTTGGGCTCCCACACAATGAAAAGGGCCTAGGACTAACCCCAGGAAAGGTCACTGGGATCAAAGGTCACAGCAGAAAAAGGCAAGAGTTGAGGGGCGGCCAACTGCCATGGAAGCAATGTGGTCCTAATTACACAGGGACAGGCTGAGGTTCTGTGCACCGTATCTGCGTGGTTTTTTTTTCAAAAGTCAAGTGTTCCTGTTCCCCTCTCTTTCTGAGCGACTATTTCTTCCTGCCTCTGCAGGACAGGAAGCCAAGAACTGCACAGATAAGATGATTCTGGCGTTCACAGTGGACTGTCCAGGAGCACTGCGAATATTTTAAAACATGGCTGCATACAAATGGTGATATTCTAAAAAGTGACTTGGGAGAGATTTTTAAAAAGACAAAATGCAGTACGTTGCAAGAGGATTACTCTGCAAGCACTAGTCCAACACTCCTCAAATTTTCAACTCTGTCACTAGAATCAGTTCATGAGAAAAAAAAAAATAACAGACGTTATGGTAACCACAAAACAAAGGCTAAAAGCAAAATTTTTAAATTTCCTGAAACCCAGCTAAGCTTGGAAAGGCTAATATTGTAAACCTGCAGACAGACACTTGGCTAGGCTCCTCTGATGGAGGATAAGGAGGAGGGATATGGAAACATGTGATGAAGCGCTCTGTTTAAGAGTTAGGTAATGGCTTTAAGACAGTTGTCTGTTTTAACCTCGCCAAATGATACTTTGGACTATTGTTAAGTATGGGATTTTCCTTGGCAGTTACAATTCCTACCCTCATGGGGTTTGGTTTAGATTCCATTTTAATAACAAAGGGAAAACAACCTCAAGGAGAAACTCATTTCCATGTACATTATGACATCTACAGTCAAGCATTCAGCAAAGTACCAATAGGAAAAAAATAGAAATCTTGGGAAAGCCTCTTTGCTGCAAATAAACTTGAAACAAAGTTGGCTGAATGCTGGATCACAGGCTCTACATTAGGTCACCTGTTGAGTGATGTGTTTGCTAGAGAGCTGGAACATTCTGATACTAGTTTCCAAATACTTCATCTTTAAACTTGGCTCTAAGAAACAATGGAAGGAGCCTAGATGTCTTACATGCCCCTGCTTTGTTCAAACTAGTGCTGGGAATTCGGTCAGACACAGCTTCAAATCTGCCATCCCACCATGGAAGAGTGGCTGTGCATTGACAACAGGACTCTTCAAGCACATTCTTAAATTGACATACAAGTCAATCACAGATTACTGTGTAGTCAGCATCTAATTGGCTGGTAAGGCTAAGCGTAATAAAAATATACATTGGTCCGTACCAAGGAAAATTGCAACCCAAAAAACTTCTCATCCGTGATGGGCAATTAAAACTAAAACCCAAGTAACAGTTGGGATACCAAGTCCCAATGAACTAGGAAATACAAAAACAATTAAGATCACAGAGTCTTTGCAAATACAGCATGACACAGCATGAGGCTTTAGTCCAATCAGAAAAGCCCAAGAAGTTGTCTTTGACATTAGGTCCAGCCTGCCTAGCAGAAAAGCAGCAAAGCTCGAGCAAGGCTGAACTGGCACCAGCAGCAGCAGCTGCCCGGCACCATGACACTAGGCAGCAGTGAACAGGACAGTCTCACGAAATGACTCAAGGACATGAATACAGAAGATACACATGCGCACACACCCCTACATACACACAGACACACAGCAGCACAGAGATCCAACAGAAGACAGATCAACTTACTCCAGTCATGCTTGTCTGTGCAAAACTTTCCTGCAAACCCTTCACTATCAGAATGTATACACCAGGCATGAAAACCATTCTCTATGATTACACCTGATTTTTTAACCTCCTATAGCCTTAACCCCAACATTATGACCCTATTTATTTATTAATGGCTATTTAAAAAAAGACAATACCAAAGTTTAAAAAAAAAAAGTTCAGAACACTAAAGACAATTCCAAAAAGGACTCCAATATTCTTGGCACAGTAACAGCAATTTGAGATTAAATATCGCTTCCAAGATAGCAGGCCTTCTAAAGACTCAATTCTCATATGTATGTGGGTATTTATAAATAAAAGCTCAATTTCTTAAAAACGATACTGCCCTCATCATTCATGGTTACACAATAGTCACGCTTCACATGTGTAGAACATTGTTTTCCATGATTACACACATACACACCCCTGCAGGCTGGATTCTTCTTTGAAGGCTTTCACTGTTGACAACACGAGGGTTTTCTGTTTTATTTTTTAGTGAGACTTTTTAAAACCTTCTTCTTTATACAACATCACATGCCTAGTTTGGCTCTGAGAATCAAAGAATGTTGTGGGTTTGGACCTCAGCTTAATTTTCTAAAATCTCTTCACTCAACCCATTTTCTAAGGAGAGATTATCAGTGGGACTGTAGTCTGCAGCCTGAAACCACAAAGAGTAGGTTTTCATTCATTTACATAGCAAAAAAAAAAAAAGTGTTATGTGCTAAGTCTGTTCTTACTGCCATAGCAGAAGACTCAAGTGACTAGGTCATTTAGAAAGAACAGATTTAGTGGCCTGCGGCTCTGGAAGACGGAGCGAGAGCATGGCGCGGGCATCGGGTGGGGGCCCTGTGCTTTGTCATTCCACGATGGAATGGCGAAAAGGCAGGAGCACAAGAAAGCCACTCCCTCAACAAGGAACCTACTCCTGAGATCACCGTGTTTAATCCATGCATGAGGGCAGAGAGCAGACCTAATCTAGTCTAAAGATCCCATCTCCCAACACTGGGAGTTAAGTTTCCGAACATGAACTCTGGGAAAACACTGAAGCCACAGCAAGTCCCTACAATCAAGGTCATTGAGGGGAAAACAGAGGAAGCGGGAGGAGATCCAACAGGTTGAGGCAGCAGAGATGTTGACCTCACTTCCTAAAACACTAAATCCCTGACATTTGTGTAAGAAATAGAATGAAAAGTGTTTTTGGAATTAAGTTCCCAAAAAAACCACATGATCCCTAATTTTTTCAAATACATTTAAAACAAGATTATTAGCTGGTGGTCTAAACTGACCTATATCCTTCCCCAGAGAATGTTATCCAGAACACTTACTAACAGTATGGCGTAGGTTCTGTCTGCAAGAGAAGAAAAAAAGAATCCCACCATTTTTTGGTTTTGTTTTCTCTAGCCTGAGAGCTCTCTGATGAGCATTTTACAATTGCTGTGTTTAAATGAAAAAGAAATATACCTCACACTACAGTTTTGCCTCATCTTTGGCACACTCCTAATATGACTGCAGTAATGAAAGAGGAAATTGGGGGTTGGGGCAGCAAAGGTATCCAAAATCAACAAAATTTAGCTCTAAATTTAAGTTCAGCACTTCAGTTTGCAAGCAAAATGGACTGCTTGTGTTCACTCCAAAGAAAAAAGAGCCCCGTTGAAAAGAAAAATAAATAAATAAATAAGAGACCTGAGGTTCACGGTTTCAATGTAAGAACTTGGACTTGAGAGGCAGTCCTTACACTTTATCATTGCGGTGAAGAAATGGTGACACTTCCCAAGCAATCTCTCTTGCTTTGTGAAAGTAACATCCACCATTTCACAGTCAAACTATCCAGGAGGCAGGCACAGAATTCTGCAAAGGACACCATGGAAAAGATAGGGTTTCTCCTGAAGTCTCAACATGTTTGTTTTTTTGTTTTTGTTTTGAAGATCTATTCATTTGTTTGAAAGGAAGAGTTACAAAGAGGCAGAGGCAGAGAGAGAGGTCTTCCATTGGCTGATTCACTTCCTAGATGGCCACAACGGTAGGAGCTGTGCCAATCCGAAGCAAGGAGCCAAGAGCTTTTTCTGAGTCTCCCATGTGAGTGCAGGGGCCCAAGACCTTGAGCCATCTTCTACAGCTTTCCCAGGCCATAGCAGAGAGCTGGACTGGAAGTGGAGCAACAGGGACTCGAACCAGTGCCCATATGGGATGCCAGCACTGCAGGCAGCAGCTTTACTCTCCATGCCGCAGCACTGGCCCTCAAAATATATCTTTAAAAAAGAATCTTTGGTTAGGAACCAAAGGACCTTACCAATTTGAAAACTACTTAGTTATCAGGCTTTCCAAGAATTCATGAAACAATTAAAACCCTTCATAACTCCATATAATCTCTTTTTTCTGTTCCTTGCTTCCCTGTCAACCTGGGAGGAACGGTCCAGACAGCAGGTGCACATGTTCCAAAACATCAGATATTATTTTGTTTATTTGAATTACATTCTTTGCAAGAACAGCCTCAAGGTGTAAATAAAACATAGGACTAATTAAAATAGCCAAGAGCAGTACTAATAAAACATCTAAAAAGCAGCTTTTATGCAGTGGGAGGCTTTTCAGGTCCTTGAATCCTAACCTCAGTGCAACAATGAACATACCCTTAAAACTCAGTAAGGTATTTCCATGTCTACTGAAGAGGCAGAAAAAACAAGGTGAGTATGTGGCAAGAGACAGGACCCTACCTAATATGGAAGCATCATAAAAATTGAGGCATAAGCCTTACATAGAGAAACGTCCAGTCTGAGAGACAGCAAACAGCCATTTCCCAATATACAGAATTATATGTTGATAGTTGACTAAAGTTAAACTACAGCAATGGTTCCCAGACTCCATTTCAATAACCAAAAAATTTTAAAACAAAACACCTGCATGATTTACATAAGACTGCAAACATTTACCAAGAACATTTAAAAAATACTAACTAATGTAATTGTTTCATGGAAAAAAAAAAATGTAAGTAAGAAATAGTTTCACAAGTCCAACTTTAGAAAGCAGTTGCTGCAGGTCTTTTGGTTGGTGTTTCCCATTTTACTCCAGACAAGTACAAAACCAACGATGTTTGTTCAGACATCAACATTACGAAGCAACTCATCTAAAGACATATGTTTCCATTGCCTTGAGCCAACAGGAGATATCCTAACAGCTCAATTCCATACATTTGGATATAAAATATCCTAAGTCAAACGTCCCAGGATAGAGCATTAAACAAATACCCTGTAGCTTTTCAACTTCAGTGTCAGCTGGTATAACCTCCCTAAAGCACCATTGTCACTTTTCTCAATAGTGACAGTTGTCTGTCTGCCACTCAAAAACCTCCAACTTGTCCCAGAGGCACATCCCAAATCTTCAGGATCAGCCTTCTCTCCAGCACTCAGGGAAGCCGGTGTTTGAGAGGCAGGACCCAACACTCAACGGCAAAGAAATACCCTTCACCATCTTGCTCTCTCTGCACACGGCTCTAAGACTTCAGGTTTTAAATCTTTCTCCATTCTCCAGTAAGAGGCTTGGTTTTCATTTTAATCTGGTTTCCTCCATGTAAAACTCACAGTGGAAGAGTCACGAAGGGAGGGGGAAGGATTTTACTTTACCTGATTCACGATACTGTAAATAAAGAACTAGGAGAGTTTACTTACCCAGCACATACAAAATTTCTTTGGAGGGGCCCGTGTTGTGATACCATGGGTTAAGTTGCCTTTTGCCGCTGACATTAAGGACCAGTTGAGTCCCATCTGCTTCACTTCCCATTCAGCTCCCTGCTAACGCACAGGTAAAGCTGAGGAAGATGGTCCAAGTCCTTGGGCCCCTGCACCCATGTGAGACCCCCAAAAGAAGCTCCTGGCTCCTGCCTTCAGATGGGCCCAGTTCCAGCCATTGTAGCCATCTGGGGAATGAACCAATGGAAGGAAGACCTCTCTCTCTCTGTGTCACTCCCTCTCTCTATCTGTAACTCTGCCTCTCAAATAAATAAATCTTAAAAAAAAAAAAATCAACAGCCAATGGTTACAAAGATAATTTAAGTATTGAAGTCAAAATGACTAACAAAGAACATGATGAAGCATTACAGAAAAACCATAACAAAAATGAAAAGTTTATTTAAATAATAGATGTTGCCAAAAGGTCCTTTAAACTTAGGGAGAAAGGATTCTGTAAGTATTACCAGAGGCACTATCACTTGGTTCATAGCTGGAAAGGATTCAGTTATCTACAAAACGTATCATGATTTTAAAAGCTCTCCAGGCATTTGATCAGCAGTAGGTATGGAAGTTTCTAAGTTTAGGATTGCTTTAAGCCAAACTAATAAAATAGACTCCCTTCATATACTTAGGGTGCAGATCAGCATTACAGGCTAAAACACCAAGATCTTCTTGTACACAGTCACGTTTCTTGCAATCTGATCTGAACTTCTGTAGAGTCAGAATCATGTAATAGCAAATTGCACTGAATCAAAATTCCACATCATGCGAGTAAGAAAATTTTTAAATTACTTTACGTGTACTGGACAAATTAACTGGGTCAAACCACAAAGAGTTTTGAAAACCGTCTTAAAATCAAGTCGATCTCTGACCTACCTCTTGCCAATACTTGTTTTTTTAAATCTTGAATATAGCAAATATGTATCTAAGGAAAATCAAGTACATTTTTTAAGCAGTCTGCCATGATGCTAATCTAATTTATACACACATAAGATAGAGCATTTATTGCCAATACCAACCAAAATCAATTTGCTATCTACATAAATAACTTTCTCTTCACAATAACTACAAAATTAGGACTTAAATATATTGTACAGAGAGGCCAGTGTTGGGACATAGCAAGTTAAGCCTCCACTTGCAATACCAGCATCCCATAACAGAGGTGGCTGGAGTCCTGAATACTCCATTTCCCATCCAGCTTCCTACTAATGTGCCTGGGAAAAGTGAGAAAGATGCCCCAAATACTTGGATATGTGACACCCACATGGAGTTCCTGGCTCCTGGCTTCAGCCTGCCTGGCCTAAGCCATTCAGGCCATTTGAGGAGTGAACCAGTGGATAGAAGATCTCACTCTTTCTGTCTCTCCCTCTCTATTGTTCATTCAAATAAATCAGTACACATACACATATTGTACAGATATTTAAATATATACACACATATATGTATATATATACACATTGTAGATATTTAAATATATACACGTGTATATATGTATATATATACACACATAAATATATACACACACATATATATACACACACATATTGTACGGATTTTATTTATTTTTTTTTTTTTTTTTATTTTTTTTTTGACAGGCAGAGTGGACAGTGAGAGAGAGAGACAGAGAGAAAGGTCTTCCTTTGCCATTGGTTCACCCTCCAATGGCCGCCGCGCTGCAGCCGGCGCACCGCGCTGATCCAATGGCAGGAGCCAGGAGCCAGGAGCCAGGTGTTTTTCCTGGTCTCCCATGGGGTGCAGGGCCCAAGCACCTGGGCCATCCTCCACTGCACTCCCTGGCCACAGCAGAGGGCTGGCCTGGAAGAGGGGCAACCGGGACAGAATCCGGCGCCCTGACCGGGACTAGAACCCGGGGTGCCGGCGCCGCTAGGCAGAGGATTAGCCTAGTGAGCCGCGGCGCCGGCCTACATATTGTACAGATATTTAAATCAGCCACCAGAAAAAGATTCAACTGTCTTAGCCGAAAGTTCTGCACCACAATGCCTGCCCTAGAACAAAAGATCTTGCCAGGAGCCAGCACTGGCATAGCCCGTAAAGCCAGTTCGAGTCCCAGCTGCTCCACTTCCAATCCAGCACTCTGCTATGGTCTGGGAAAGCAGAAGTATGGCCCAAGTGCTTGGGCCCTGCACTCACATGGGAGACTCCCAGCTCCAGCCGTTACAGCCATTTGGGGAGTAACCAGAGATAGAAAACCTCTCTCTCTCTCTCTCTCTCTGTCTGCATCTCTAACTCTGCCTTTCAAATAATAAATAAATAAATCTTTAAAAAAACATCTTGGGGCCAGCACTTTGGCACAGGTTAATCCTCTGCCTGCCGCACTGGCATCCCATATGGGTGCTGGTTCAAGTCCTAGGTGCTTCTCTTCCGATCCAGCTCTCCGCTACGGCCTGGGAAAGTAGTAGAAGATGGCCCAAGTCCTTGGGGCCCCCACACCCACATGGAAGACCCTAGTTTTGGATCAGCCCGGCTCCAGCTGTTGTGGCCTTTTGGAGAGTGAACCAGAGATGGAAGACCTCTGTCTCTTCCTCTCACTATCTGTAACTCTACCTCTCAAATAAATACATAAAACCTTTTTAAAAAAATCTTGCCAAATAATTGTGATAATCTACTGCAATCCTGCCTCTTGCTTTCACTGCCTTGTGGGGAAATACACACACACACACACATACACACTTGTATATTTATGGACTCACTAAACATCGTATGAGATTAATTATCCCAAACAATAATAGGTGCCAATTACTAAGCTTTTGAGTTAAACATTTTACATAAGGGGCCAGTGCTGTGGCTCAGAGGGTTAATGCCCTGGCCTGAAGCATCCCATTTGGGCGCCGGTTCTAGTCCCTGCTGCTCCTCTTCTGATCCAGCTCTCTGCTATGGCCTGGGAAAGCAGCAGAGGATGGCCCAGGTCCTTGGGCCCCTGCACCCACGTGGCAGACCCGGAAACAGCTCCTGGCTCCTGGCTTCGGATCGGCGCAGCTCCAGCTGTTGCGGCCAATTGGGGAGTGAACCAGCAAATGGAAGACCTCTCTCTCTCTCTCTCTCTCTCTCTCTCTCTCTCTCCCCCTCTCCCTCTCCCTCTCCCTCTTCCTCTCCCTCTCCTCTCTGTGTAACTCTGACTTTAATAAATAAATCTTAAAAAAAAAAAAAGACTTTACATATATTACAATAATCCTCAAACAACCTTAAGGAAAGACAATCTTTCCTTTTTACAAAGAATGAAACTGAAACGCAGAAGGTTCAGAATACTTCACCTGGTGTCCACAGTTAGTAAGTGACGGGTAAGACAAGAGCCCAGTGCTACCCCAGGCCTAGGCTTTGCCCAATCTACATGTACCTTTCCAGCCCTCTGTGTTGGTTCTGATGCCCACTATGTCACACTTTAGTATGAATTTACAGCCACTTCTCATCCTGGAAGGATGGCTCTCAAACATATAGGGTTTCTTCTAATTTATCGCTGGATTTTTGGAAGTATGAAATTTACTAAAAAAATTTTTTTCATTGTGCTTCTACACTGCTGATAAATTACTGTGATCATTTCATCCAGCATACTCACCTGTAACATTAGCCAAAGACATGCCTTCAGATCCCAGTGTCCAAACTACATTTGTATTTTGAGATATTGACGACAAGTGAAGGTCAAACATGATAAAATATTATACAAAGATAATGTGAACAGTGGAAGACATGAATTACCTTTAGCTCATGATAGCACTAGCATGCAAAACTTGAAAAGCACATACCAGTTGCCCTTACATATTAATACATCAGTACACATGAACTGCACAGACCCCATGTTAATATGCCTTATCAACCAAAAGAAATATAATACATAATGAAATTTTTCATTGAAGAGTTTAAGTCTTTGGTATTATCCACTTTGGGATACACTTTTAAAGTTGTGATTGGTAATGGATTGAGGGTAAAACCAAATTCAGGGGTTGATGTTGTGGGGCAGAGGGTTAAGCTGCTGCTTGCAGCATCCCATAATGGAGTGCTGGTTTGAGTCCTGGTTGCTCCATTTCCCATACAGCTTCCTGCTAATGTACCTGGGAAGGCAGCGGAGGCAAATGACCCAACGGCCAGAGCTGAGCTGATCCAAAGCCAGGAGCCAGGAGCTTCTTTCAGGTTTCCCACACGAGTGCAGGGACCCAAGAAGTTAGACCATCTTCTACTGCTTTCTCAGGCCATAGCAGAGAGCTGGATCAGAAGAGGAGCAGCCAGGACTCCAACCAGCACCCATATGGGATGCCGGCACTGCAGGCTGGGGCATTAACCCACTGTGCCACAGCGCCAGCCTCACTAATTTTAAATCACATGTTTTTTGAGTAGCATCACAAAAATTTCATGACTTGCTCCTCCCTGGCCAGGAGGTGACTCACCCCCTTGGTTCAGTGTATGCAACACCTGCTCATTAGTCACTTATCAGCCACCTTGGTTATCAGCTCAAACATCCAGTGCTTGTGATCAAGTAATCCTCATTTTACTTGACAGCGTTCCTACAGCTCAAGAGTCGTGATGCCTAAAATTTGGACATGCCAAAAGAAGCCATAAAGTGCCTCTTGTAGGTGGAAAGGTGAGTTGATTTCATAAGGAAAGAAAAAAGTCATGGGTGAATACAATACATTAAGATATTCTGAGGCCGGCGCCGTGGCTCAATAGGCTAATCCTCCACCCAGCGCTGCCGGCACACCGGGTTCTAGTCCCGGTCGGGGCGCCGGATTCTGTCCCGGTTGCCCCTCTTCCAGGCCAGCTCTCTGCTGTGGCCTGGGAAGGCAGTGGAGGATGGCCCAAATGCTTGGGCCCTGTACCCCATGGGAGACCAGGAGAAGTACCTGGCTCCTGCCTTCGGATCAGCGCGGTGCGCCGGCCGCAGTGCGCCAGCCGTGGCAGCCATTGGAGGGTGAACCAACGGCAAAAGGAAGACCTTCCTCTCTGTCTCTCTCTCTCACTACCCACTCTGCCTGTGGGGGGGAGATATTCTGAGAGCAACCATAGTCACATAATCATTCTATTTTAGTTATTGGTGTGAATCTTTTTATTTATTTGTTTGAGAGGCAGAGTTACAGAGAGAAGGAGAGACAGAGAGCAAAGTCTCCCATTCACTGGTTCACTCCTCAAATGACTACAACAGCTAGAGCTGGGCTGATCTGAAGCCAGGATCCAGGAGCCTCTTCAGGGCCTCCCAGGCAGGTGCAGGGGCCCAAGCACTTGAACCATCTTCTACTGCTTTCCCAGGCCATCAACAAGCAGCTGGATTGGAAGCAGAGCATCTGCGACAAGAACAGATGCCTATATGGGATGCCGGTGTGGCGCCAGAGGCCGAGGCTTAAGCTACTATACCACAGCACCGGCCTTCTATCCATGGTTTCAAACACCCACAGCAAGTCTTAGAACATATCCCCCTAAGAATAAGGGGATATGACTGTATTAACAGAAAAGTTAGCAAAGGAATCCAACAATAATTATCTCTTGCTTTTAAGAATAGATCAATAAAGCTAGTAGGAGAGTATTCCTCTTACAAAATAATTTTATTTTCCTGGTATTAAATTGAAGTTTGTTTATATTGAATTTAGGGAAGACAAAAAATAGAAGGGGAGAGTAAAAAAACTGAAAGTTACGGCAAGAAAATCACAATAGTTTCTAGAGATAAGGGAATTTGTCCAAATTTCATCATCACCCACTAACTGCTCTGTTTGCTAAGAGCCGTATCCTAACCAATCCAAAAAATAATAATCATCAATTATAGATTACTTTTACATTTATGACTCTCCAAAGTTTAATCCCTACTCATTTTGTTTCAACAGCCTCTAATTAAGCTTTAATACAATAATATCACATTTTGTCAACAAGCATCCCAATTACAAACATAATTCTTTATAACAATAAGAGTAGCAATAACAGGGGCCGGTGTTGTGGCGTAGTGGGTAGCGGAAAATGGCCCAAGTGCTTGGGCACCTGCACCCATGTGGGAGACCCAGATGAAGCTCCTGGCTCCTGGCTGCAGCCTGGCCCAGCCTTGATCATTGTGGTCATTTGAGGAGTCAACCAGTGGATGGAAGATCTCTCTCTCTCTCTAGTTCTGCCATTCCAATAAATAAAATAAAACTTAAAAAAAAAAAAAAAAAAAAAACGGTAGCCACCATATCAACTGCTTACATTCAATGACACTTAACAGCAAGTGCCCATCACTCAGCCAAGGTGCTTGGCGAGAACTAAATGCAATGATCCAACAGCTCTGAGATCCAGTACTCCCACTATAGATGGTCCCCAACTTAGGATGCTTCAACTGACAACTTTTTTACTTTATTATGAGCATTCAGTGGACACTATGCCTGAAATTTTCAAATTGGATCTTTCCCCAGGCTAGTGCTGTGGGACCAGACCCTCTGTGCAACTCCCAGTCAGCTCGCGGTCACCAGGAAAACCAGTGCTCACCAGTATGCTGTGTTGCTGCAGAACTACAACATGTGGTGCATTCAACCCATGTTCAACTTACAAAGCCTCTGGGGGAGGAAGGTCACAGCTTCACTGTGAATAGAGGAGCATCTGGGGCCGGCATTGCAGCAGCACGGGTTAAGCTTCCGCCTGCAACACTGGCATCATATATGGGTGCTGATTTGTGTCCAGGGCACTCCATTTTCCATTCAGCTCTCTGCTAATGCTCCTGGGAAAACAGTGGAAGATGGGCCACATACGTGGGCCCCTGTACCCTTGTGGGAGACCTGGAAGAAGCTCCTGGCTTGGGCCTGGCCCAGCCCTGGCTGTTACGGCCATCTGGGGAGTGAACCAGCGAATGAAGATCTCTCTCTCCTCTCTCTCTCCTTCTGGCTCTGTAACTCTACCATTGAAATAAATCAATCAATCTTTAAAAAATAAATAACCAAAAAAATTTACTGGAAACCTACAATTCAGTTTCTAGGAAACAATAACCCTAATGAATGAGAGTAAAGTCATAAAAAGGTGTTTAAAAAATTGAGGAGCAGCCAGAAATAGATTAAGAAACTACAGCACAGGGAGCCCCCATCACAAGCATATGGAGGAGTCCGGCGGAGTCCAGGCACTCCGCCTCCACAGCCTGCCCTGGTCTAAATCACGATAATCCACTGGCTGAAAATTCCTATCTTAAAGCTCCCACTCATAGAAAAACAATTCATTTTTAATCCAATCATTTCATTTCATTCTGCTGGAAATTCCACATGCTAAGTTTTCTTAAAATAAGACTGGGGATGTCTTCCAGTTCTATATCCATTTCCACTGTGCAGTCCATTAAGATTTAAAAAGAAAAAAAAAAAAGACAAGGAAGGATCATGTATTGGATTCAACACTCCATGTAGACTAATGATTTAAGGCACTGCCAAGAACATTTAGCACATTCCAGTCACACATTGTATCAATCTGCTGGTAATGAGAATGAGATAAGGCACAATTACTCCAGCAAAGAGGTCAACAGCAATACTCAACGGCCCAGATATGCTATTACAATTGTCCAAATCATTTTCTTAAAGTTAGAAAGCAGGGGGGTTGAAAATGCCTTAAATTACAGTCAAAGATGTCCCAGTAATTCAATTTTATTAGAGAATGAAGAAGAAATTGTCTTGTGGGTTAAAAATTCCTCTACACCAAAAGATCTACAACCTCAAAAAATTTGTTAAGAAAAATGTTAAGATATGAAACAGGATCTCTAAAATATCAAGTTTAATCATTAAAAAGCCAAGTTAATCTGCAAACCTGAAAGTATTACTTACTATTTTTAAATCATTTAATTATACTCTAAAAAAATGAAAGCACATTGTTCGTTATACATAAAGCTACGTTGCACAGCTGGCTTATACTTGGTGATTAGAGCTTTGAACAAGGACTCATTCTTGTTCACTTTTTCTCCTTTCTAATTTAAAAAAAAAAAAAGTACAGACAAGCCTCATCAATCATTAAAGAGGGTCTGGTTCTGATATTATATGAGCTCTGTCAACCTTAATCAAGTTGCTTGCCAGATTGTAGATAAGTAATGACTTGCTTAGGTTCAGCAAGGCCAGAGTTTTCCTTCTGAAGTATATACATCTCCAGTGTGAAAATAAACAGCCTCACACCTCTTGCTGGGAGCTGCACTCTGCTCTACTCCAACTCAGCTCATGCCAACAACTTTCGGCTTTAAGGATACCCATTTTCTTTCCTTCTTTCTCAATCTCATCATCAAAACGATTTTTAAACTATTCTATCAGTTAACGATCATTTTAGCTTATACCAAAGTAATGTAAATTAACTCTTTTAAATGCTTTAGCATTAACATTTGTTTTAGCCAACATTAAACATTCACATAAAACCAAACAGAAACAGCTAAAAGACAGACCAAAGCAATACTTGAATTAGATTTGCAAGGCTTGAATTCATATTCTGACATATCCAAGAAGTGAAAAACCAAATTTTATGCCAACATTATGGGTCAAGTTCGGGGAGCAGGGGTCCCATACAATCACTACTACAATAAAAAACAACCCATCAGTGTAGATTTCATTTTCATCACAACCAAAAGCACAGATGTAAAATGAGCTTTGTGTCTAAAATGTTCTCTCTGCTAATTTCCTCACTTCACATATAATTAGTATGGGCTTTCACACTTCATACTCAGCTGTTAAAGAATTTCTAAGCATCCAAGTATTCTGCCTACTTTAAAGAAAGGAGTTAGAACCCCAGGGGCCTGGTGGCCAGGAAAAGAATGACAAAGTTTTAAAATACAGGATACCATGGGGTCAACTTCATCTTAAGCAAAATTTGTTTCAATATTTTCCATGAGGTCAATACAATGCAGAACGCAGATTTTGTGATTTAGATACATCAAAGATTAAAACAAAAATCCGAGAGTTTAACTATTTCACCCCTCCCTAAGCACATCCAACCATGTAATTATAACCTAAAATATGCCTGATCAGAAAAACTAGTTTCAAGTATCGCCCTTGTCCAACATTCAACCAATTTTAAAGGGCACCTAACTTTGAGCCAGATTAAAACTTTGACACAGGCCGGCGCCGCAGCTCTATAGGCTAATCCTCTGCCTTGTGGCGCCGGCACACCGGGTTCTAGTCCCAGTTGGGGCGCTGGATTCTGTTCCGGTTGCCCCGCTTCCAGGCCAGCTCTCTGCTGTGGCCTGGGAGTGCAGTGGAGGATGGCCCAAGTGCTTGGGCCCTGCACCCGCATGGAGACCAGGAGAAGCACCTGGCTCCTGGCTTCGGATCATTGTGGTGCGCCAGCCGCAGGGCACCGGCCACGACAGCCGTTGGAGGGTGAACCAACGGCAAAAGGAAGACCTTCCTCTCTGTGTCTCTCTCTCACTGTCCACTCTGCCTGTCAAAAAAAATAAAATAATAATTAAAAAAAAAACTTTGACAGAACACTCCAGCGCTCATTTATCATCCTCATGACTTCTAGTCTCATGAGCATGTTCCCATCTACAATACTGCTTGTAAGTGGGAAAAAAAAAAAATAGAACCTGTAAAATATTCAGGAAAGTACAAAGGAATCTGCCAAAGTTACTTAAGAAATGACCATCGTCAGAAGCAAAAGGAAGGAGAAAAGGATTCTGCACATGGAATAAAAAGATGCACAAGGGCACAAGGGGAGAGCTATCAGTGTTGAGAAGGCTACTCCTCTGCAGGGGCCCTGAGCTGGCTGTGCTCCGGCTCCTCCCATGCCTGTCAGTACATGCAACGCCCAGACTAGGTTAGGACTTTGCTCTCCAATCCCCTGGAGGCACCATTCTTAAGAGTCTGCAGGGCACCCTAACAGACAAGAGCCTTGCTCTGCAAAAGCAATCCTTGCTCCTTTGTCGCCATATTATTTATTGTTAAACTGCCCAAGTACACACGCAGCATACATTCACTCTAGGTGAATTAGACACAAAAGACACTAGCATTTCTCAGTGGATTATAAAGAAACTTCACAAACAAATGGAGACTTTGTTTGCCCACTAAATGTCAAAGAATTGTTTTTCCAGAAAATTCACATTTCAACATGGAAAAAAAAACCTTAAATCCACAAATGAAAAGCTCCAAACTCAGTTTCTCATTCTCAGTGGTTGAAGAAGGGGGTGCTTGTTGATTTGATTCCATGAATAGGCAAAATATATAACCACAGTGGAGAATCCTGTACATATGAAATACAACTGGAAAAAAAAAAAAAAAACACAAATCTGGCAGTGTGTTCCAGTTTCTGTGCTACAGGGTAAATCATGTCCTTATCTTTTCCCTAATCTGGGAAAAGAAATTAAAAAAAAAAAAAAAAAAAAAAACCACCTGTTCCAAGGAAGGCTGGATGCATCAGCCTGGACTTGCTAAGATTCACATTTAGAAACCCCCTATGGGAGTTAGCTCCAAGTCTCCTCGTAATATTAGTAATAAGCACTCAATCAAATCCCTGAGCTAAAATTTATCTAATGCCGCAAAACACTGATATCAACTCTCTGCACAAGCTCTATTGCATGATTAAAAACCCCAGTGCGGCTGCTGTCATAGTAACAAATATGAAATTATTGTAAAACCTAACCGCCATGACAACACAACTGTTTCCTCCAACACAAAAGAAATAACAAATAATGGCAACTACGTTTGCTAGCCTAATAGGAGACCACAGTTAATAATCAGTCTTTAATGACTCAATTTTGGCTTTAGTTAGCCATGGGATTAAAAAATAAAACCTTTTAGCTATAAAATATACGATGAAAGTTACATAAAAGTCCCGTATAGGTCTACAGTCAAAACATGACTATTGAAATTTCTCTTAGGAGAGAAATCCAACTAAAATACAAAATAATTTAAAACATGGAGCTTAGAATTAGGAACTTGGGATAGAAGTTTGATCTGTTTGTTTTTGTTGTAAGCTCAAGAAGGACTTGTACGATAAAAATGTGCCTAATTTAGCTTCAGATCGGCCCCACTCCGGCCGTTGCAGCCATTTGGGGAATGAACCAACGGATGGAAGATATCTGTCTCTCCATCTCTCTCTGTAACTCTGGCTTTCAAATAAATAAATCTTTAAAAGATAAACATATGTATATATATATATATACGTATATATTATAAAGTAGAGGTATAAATTTAGAATTAGGTTTAAAATATACTTTCACCCACCAGAACCATCACAGCACAACCTCGCTATAATTTTCTTCAATGTAGAACAAACCTACTATTTCATTTTGGATGAACATTTAAGATTTAATGGAAGAAACACTAAAATGGCCTCATTTTAAAATGAGGAAGATGCACTCTGGGATAAATCACAGGTGCAACACAGAAGTGGGACTTCCAGGTGGCTCCACGCTGAAATTCAATAGTCTACTAAGAACCGTAAAACCATCTCCTCAGGATCCAGCAGCCCCAAGTCTATGGGTAAGTCACCAAACTGAAACCTTGGTGTGTGAGTATTCCTTCAATCATGGCCATATATGAAAGTCCAATTTCACAGGACGAAATGAGGAGAAGGAGAACCTAATTCAAAGTGCTTTGACTGGGAGTTTCATGTTTTTTGTTTTTGTTTTTGTTTTTTTTTTACTGCTGTTTTATGCAGTAAAGAAGGAAGACTAAAGAGCACCCTTCCTGCAAAGCTGTGCTGTCACACACCTGATCACCTGTGGTCATCTTATAAGCCAATCATCAGATGTCTTCAGTGTACGTCATGCTATGTAAATCAAGCCAAGTAATGAGGATTCCACCCAACCAGCGCAGGAGGAGCAACAGTTTGAGTTACTGGAAGGGAGTGAGTGATAAACAGTTTGTCTGAGAGGAAACCATGCTCCCTGACTGATTCCCATCGTCTGCTATTCACTGTGTTGTTATTTTGTCATATGGAGGCCTTGGGGCCAAAACCATGAAAAGCAGCCAAAATCGATGGGCAAGAAACATTTCTTCTCCCCAGCTTATGATACTATTTTTCTTTTCACTGGAATAAAAGAGGCTGCCAAGTTCTGATGTCACTATAGTAATTTCACGGCCTGATAAAAGTAGTATTTTATCCATTAAACATGCGTTCCCCTTGCCAATTTTACTTCCAACCTGACAATGTGCAGAATTACCAACTGAATATCAAATTATAGTAAAACAGAGAATACTAATTATTTTATTCTGATACCATAAAAAGCCAGTAACTGTCAGAAATTTCCATGAGGCAGAAGCCGGAATTTACATTTTAGTCCCTAAACACCCAGAACTCTTGTAACACTAAGTACTTAAAACACAGACAACACATGACATCAGCTCCGAATGATATTGCACAGAACAATAATACACATTTTAAATATATAAAATTTTTAAAATATTCAAAATATTTGGCAACCATTCCAGTAATAATGTGAAAACAGATGTCCTAGTATCTTCAACATGTAACTCTTTATTTCTCTAAAGCTTTCTTTGGTCTTCATTATTTGAAGTATCTCTCCCTGAACTTGACACTCAGAGTCACTGATTTCTGTGTGCTGAAGTCATTCCCGGATCTGGAAAACATAAAGACGTTGAGCATCTTGCTGTTCAGGTGCTCCACCCACCTTTCAATGTCACTTGGGAACTTGCTCGGGAGAATCTTTCCCTCAGACCCACAGAATCCGAATCTGCATGCTAACAGCACCATCCAACCCCACCACCCCTGCCAAGAAATTCAAATACACATTAATGCTGTGCAGGACATCTGAGCACTTGGTGTTTGCTAGGCAGAGGGCGGGGTGGGGTGAGGGGGGATCAGGCTGTCTGTTCTCAGGAGTAAGAGAATGACGTACACGATTATCAAACTGTGTCCGTGCCATGAGAGACACGTTCCCAGGCTGCAGGAGAGAGCGTGGAATATTCAGGAATGCTGAGCGGCTAAGGGCAGCAGAGGCATCAAGAAGGGGAATGACTCTGAGACTGCACGAGAAACCTAAGGTAATGGTTACAGACAATAGGACAGGAGACCTGCTGATGGGTTACAGGGGACGGCAGAGAGGGGATTTATGTGAATATATAAACATACAGCAGGAAAAACTCTGTAGACCTTTCTTCTTCATAAAATAGAGAAAATCTTACTTTGGTGATTCAAGATTTCACAATCCCTTCAGCAATTCTAAATATAAAATATTGACACAAAATACTATACAGAAAAGATGTGTACACCATTGGATTAAGTATCTGTGGAGCCCAGAAAATATCCTGAATATAGTTTTGTTGCTTGGATAATTCACCACATGAGTTATATCTCTCCTTTGAAATTCACGTTTAGAGAGGTTTGGAAGAAGAGATAAGCAGCGCACAGACCAATTTTTATTTGATAACTAATATAGGACTGAATATATCTAACTGGGCCAAGTGACAGTTTCAAGTAAATTCTCAGAGGTGTATCTACGTATACAAAAAGTTGGCAAATACCATACTTGTAAAGTATCATCATATCATATGCTTAGAATACTGGGAAAGTTCCTACGTTCTTTAAGCAGAAGACTACTGGACACTGACTTGTGATAACTAAGGATTACGTTCAAAGTGAAAGAGGTCGGCAGGCAGAGGCAGTCTCAACTTTCCACTGGGGTTGGTTTCAAAACATGTATTTCTCCAATGGCTGTGTGAAACTTGAACACGTGTTCTCCCTCCAAAGTTGGTGGTGGGTGTGTGGCTGAGCCTCACCATAAAACCCTCTGTCAAGGAGCCTTAGCAATACAGAGGCCTTTGGGGTCACGTAGCCCAACCTCTCACTCAAGGAAGAGATGGTCTCCACACCACCCTTTGCAAACTGCACAGAACATGGATAAATGATAAGAAGCTCCTGCGCTCTCAAAATAAGCTTTTCTCATTCTTTTGAAACATAATCCACATCTTTGCGTGCCCCCACCAAAGACATAAGATGAATGGGGTATCGCTATTTCAGCTCATCCCCACCTCCCTCCCTGACGCAATCCTGGCCTCTGATGGTCTGACTTAGGAAGAAAGAGAGACAAGGGGGCCCCCTGGAGACCCGGAGAAACCCTCCCTGCACACGGCTGTCTGTGCAGAATGAGCCTGTCATGGTGCTGTGTGCATGGTAAGATTAACTAAAATTGCAAATGCTGAAAAACACAGTGTCTCCTGAGAGCACAATGGCTGGTGGTGAACCAACACTCAGGAAGTCCTCAATCAAACACTTCCAATCACAGACATCCAAGCATCCACCTCGCCCTAGCTCCCCTCAAATCAAAAGCTTCTGGCTCACCTGTACCATCTTGCATTCATGCCTCTCTGCTTGTGACATACATTTTATTTAGCATATTAGGAATTCCAAAATACAAACAGAAACTCAATATATAAGGCACCAGCTGACAGCAACTGTGAATAAGATGAGTAACCAACACGTCTTCCCGATCGAAGGGTTCAATCCTACTTTCCAGTATCTTCCTAGACTATAACACACTAGCTCCATTTTCTTCTGTTTTTGGTAGGCAACTTATTTTTTCTGAGAAAAATACTGTGTTTTTCATTTTAAACTCAAAAAAAAAAAAAAAAAGAATGGTGGGCTGGTGGTCACATCTACACAATTTTAAGTATTGACAATGGTATTTAATCTTAAACATGAAGAATATAACCTACTCTAGGTAAGTTTTTTTTCCCCTATTTTGAGGAACAAACATAGAAAATATGAATGCATTTACCATAGGATTTGGTTTATGGAACTCCAACTGAATTATTTTATCTTCAACTCAGTTTTATCTATGAAAATGAAGCCATGGTCATTTTTCTAAAATAGCCCCTGGGATCTGATTTTCTAAAAAATTTAGGAAGAGTATTGTTATTTTCTTTCCCCAATGATAAACATGCCAATAAAAGGAACTACTATTAATTCTAAAACACACAAGACTCTGAAACAATTGAAAAAACATGAATTCATACCGTATACAATAACACAGATCAATCTCGCAGACAACGAGCAGGACAAGAAACCAGGCGTAAGGGCACATGTGCTGTGGGTCCACTTTTATAAACCCAAGAGTAGGGGCAACTGGACTACTGCGAGCCCAGTCCCCAGTGTTGCTGCAAGGAGAGAGGGCTGCCTAGTAAGGGCAGCTCACGCAGCCTTCCAGGTGAAGGAAATGTGCCCTCTCTTGAGTAAGGATTATCACAGGTGTGTGCAATTGTTAGTTTACTAGCTGTTCACTTCATGCACATTAGCTGTACAATGTATGCATTACATTATACTTCCCTGGGGGGAAAAATGCAAGATTGTTTCCAAGTCTCTTCTCCATTTCCACTGCAAATTTAAGAAAACTGTAACGTGCTAAGGCTACAGCAACTACATTTAGCTAAACTAACTTCCAAGAACTCCTCATTTTTTAGTACTTCAAAGAAATAACTCTGGATCAAAGTAATACACTAACAAGTATAGGAGGAGGAATTAATAATTAAAAAAAAAAACAGCTAACGTTTACAGAGGTTTGACTACAAGCCAAGTGCTTTACTTTCACTATCTCATTTAATCCCCACAACAGTAGTAACAGACACTATTTTTATCATCCCCATTTTACAGATAAAGAATCCAAGGTTTAGGTCAAGATCACTGCCTAACCTCAAATGAGTAAGAAGTGAGCTGGTCTATAACAGGAACAGACAAAAAAAAAGCAAGTTCTTCTTAATTCTCCGTTTATGTTAGGGTAATATAAAACAAATTAACCACACAGTTCTAGGCATCAAAACGTCAGAATATGTAACCTAACTAAGCTCAATAACATAACCAGTATTTTTTCTCTTGAGATTAAAAGGCCTGTCATTTGCTCTCAAGAATTAAGATTCTCTACTCATATTCCAACTGATTTACTGCAGAACACAATGTTCTTTGGGATAATGTTTTATTATCTCTGGCCACCAAAATACATCACACTGTAAAGTGACTAAACAATGGTGAACCCAGACAGGCACAACGCTAATTTCTGTATTTACTCCAATTCATTCAAGAGCTCTTTCAATTTGTCCATACTAGTAGAAGGCATGCCTTGGATTAAGGTGGAAAAGAATTCAATATGTTATCAAAAAGACTTCCCTATTTTCTAAACACATTGTATTAGGAGAAGGATTGGGTACAGGACTAGGTGGGAATAGGATGAAAAGAACTGGACACTAAATACAACACGATTTTAGTCAGGGATGAAATACATCAAATTAACCATCAAACACGCTGCTGTACTCTGCATTAATTGCAAACTACTGGTATTCACATCCCCGGAAGATGAAAACCAATCATCGACCCCAGCCTCAAATCAGAGCTGGTCTTCCTGAAAAAATACGCAAGAGACAACTGAGATAATATTCCGAAAAATGTTGGTGTCCAAAAACTATTCGGAGCAGGGGAGGAGGGACAGTCATGTTTCTCAAAATCTTTTGCTCCAAAGATTTTACAGTATGTTTTAGTAGATGTGTTTTCATTTACTTGGGGCTGCTAGCAAGTCTGCAGAGCAAAGCCTCAAAAGCATGAGAAATCAGATAGAATTCTTTAAAAAGACAACAGAAAAGGGGGATAGGCCCTAAATGAATTTAAATGCTATCATAATGTAACAAAAACACGATAAAATCATATCAAAACAAAAGCATAAACCAAAACACGCCTATCCAAACAAGCATTTCATCTCCGAAAAACAATTTGCTCCACATAAAAGTCTTGACTTTTGCTCTCACTTCATAAAGTTATTAAAACAATACATCAGCCCTTCCAGGCAAGACCAAACTGTAGCACAATTTTACATATTTATCAGAAGATCATTCAAAGAAAACTCACCAAGTCTGCAACGTGTATATGCTTGTGCTTCGGAGGAGAGCAGCGAAGAGACTCCCTCTGCTTACACTGGAGTTCACTTCAGTGCTGAAAAACACATCCCCCCTCTGCCACTCGTAATAAAGTCTGGACCAGGGATCGGCCCTGGGCTTGGGTTTTCTCTTACAAGATAAGCTGTTAAGTCATGCCTTGATTTTAGATCTGCTAACATATGGAGTCTTCTAATACAGCCCGCTCTCCGCCCCCTGCCCCGAGCCCCCTCCCCCATCACCACTGGGCTCACTCCCTCTCCACACACACACACACACACACACACACACACACACTCATACAAAAAAGGCACTGCAGGGCAGAAATTCCTCAGGTGCTCGCTAATGGAATTCCCAGGGTCTTGGAGCCGCTTCGGGGATCAAGAGATCTCATAGCCCCTGCTGGGGTAAGGAGCAGCGAGTCTGTTCCATTTAATCAAATACAGAATGAATTTTCAGCTCTATTCACTAGCTTGTCTCCAGGGCTCTCAAAAGGCACCAGGCAGCTAGAATCACACACATGTGGCTCTTTTAGGCAAGTATAATTAGTTTGATTTTAAAAAGCCACATTAATAATATCACCTCAGGACCATTATCCAGGGGACAGATGACAATGATACTGTATGTTTTAAGCCTGACAATGGGGGAAAGAGTGCAAACAATGAGGGAAAACTTGAAGGAATAAAGAAAAGAAAAACCAACAAACCAGTTTTTCCTTTAATTGTAATCCAATAGTTTTAAAGTGACATTCAGTCTATTCTGCATAGCATCCTTAATTTTAACGGGGAAAAAAAAAAAAATCAAGAAAAGCCCTCCTCTCCATACTCTTGTGATTTGTGTCAAACACCCAACAAAAATCCATCACAAGGAATGCTCACATACAACATAAAAATTTAAATAAAAACAATAAAACAATCTCTAATTCAACCCAAGCTAACAAGACTTGAGAAAAGTACCAAAGTGGGGTGGGGGAGTGGCATACTATAAAAGCAAAATCCTTCAAGACAATATATTTAGCAACCAGACCCTAAATTCCACCTCTAATCTAATTAGTTTGCATTATACAGAAAGATCATTTATCTAAAGAAAGGCTACCTGGTGGGCACCTCATCTATGTGTTGTCTTATCTGTACCTTAACATAGTCTCAATGGTAATCACACAGGTTTACACATTAAAACAACAAAACTCTCAATTCACTATCTTTTATTTCCACCCCCTTCCTAATTTCAATATAATTCCTGAAACCAACACCAATTTTTAGTCTAAACGTTCACAAATGAAACATTTCTAAAAGAAAAATTTTACTTTCACTTGTACTTTGGCAAAACCATAAATGAAGTCCTCCCAAGAGTCATAAAAGTACACAGAACAACGTGAGAAGAGACTTCGCATGACAACTGGTCATTAAGTTGTACCTGCCCTCTTGAAAGCAAAGACCTGTGACAGAAGTTCCTATCCCTACACACTGCAAGGCTCTGAATACACCTGGGGTGTGGTGGAGGTGAAACCTATCTTTAAGAGACCTTAATTCCTTCCATGCAAAGTCAAAGCACCTGCCAAGAGTAAGCTAGGTTTGGAAGCCAACTGACACAAGTTAGATCGGTTGCTCCAAGTCCTCAGGGTTCTCTGCACTTCTGGGCTGGAGAGTCAGGGCTGTTGAAGTACTTTAAACAGAAGAGGTAGAAGAGAACCCACAGCAATCAATCAAAGCATCCCAAGTGAGCCACTACACAAACAATAGCCCAGTACCTCTGGTAACTGATTTTCCTGGTTGACTAAACTATTCAAACAAAGACAGATTTTCCAAATACTATATCCGAGTTTTTGCATGAAAGTTAAACAATGTACACTAGTGTTTTTTTTTTAATAGAAATATAAATGTTTCTGCTCTACACAGTGCCAAACACACACCCAGGGCACGTCTTTACAAAATGAAACAGGTTTTCTCCATCCTTCTCATGTAACTTGAGGTATGTGGCAGTTTACTTCAACATGTGCATAACAGAAACTACAGCATTTGGTGCCTCTCCGGGTGCCTATGAATGCTTTTTTTAGTTAAGCGCCAATTTTAAATTTCCAGAAATTTTTGGAAGGTTTTCCTTTCATCTTATCCTAATAGTTGAACGACCCTCACTTTCAGCTAAAACTGAGACTCCCAAGAAAAAGGCTATAAAATGTAATCAGATGTCTAGAATGATTACTAAGAACAAACGCGCCTCCCTCTCCAGCCGGGTCCCACCTGCTTGCGGACACTGGTCATCAGCTACGCCAAATGTCAGATGGGATCAGGGAAGCCAGGAACCAGAATTCTCTGCCTTTTCATCCTGACTGGCACTGGCCTGAGAACAAAGTCTCATTTTACCTCTTAGTCCGACCCCCTGTTTGCCAAGGTGTCTGATTTGAGACACAAAGGCTGGCTTTCTGGTCCCGAGGTTCCCTAAACTCCAGATCCCAACGGGAAAGCAGCCTGCCCTCAAAGCACCTGCCACCCTCTGCGGTGGCCAGCAGGAAAGGCAAGCATTCCACCTGAAGTGGTGGTGAGCCGGGGAACAATGAAGGGAAGGGCACGGGAGTCTACCCTCCTCGGTGATTTATTACTGAAATTCTTAGATGCACAGAGAATGCAACAAAGGTCTGCAGCTTGCAGACTGCAATAAATAGCGCGCCGTAATGTATTTAGCAAATGATAAAGCCATCCACAGAAAGCTTTACAGAGGAGAAGGAAAAATACACTCCCTGGGGCTGGGAAGTCTCAGAGTCTGTGAGGGCAGAGAAAGATACATTGTGCAGGAAATTTCCCTTGCTTCTCCCCACACATAAATCACTGTCTCCCGCGGGCGCTCTGCGGGATGGAGGTTGGGAGCGCCGAGGAGCCCCGCTCCCTTGGGAAAACGCGCCGGCGCCCCGCGCCACGCTGCGGCTCACCTGCCCCAGCGGATCCCTCTCTGAGGCTGCACCGCGCCCCTGACACCTCACCCCGCCGCCTCCCGCGAGGTGGCTCCCAGTCTCCAGCACGCAGCCAGGGACCCCCACGCGCGGCGGGGCTCGCCGGCCTGCCCGCGCCGCGGGGCCCCCAAGCCCCATCTCCCCCGACCACCCCTCCCTCCGACCCTGCTGCGGGACCCACTCCCCCGCACCTCTCCGCGGGGCAGACTAAGCCCCCAGACCTCCTGCGCGGCAGCCGGCTCCGAAAGCCACCCCCAGGTCATCCCCCAGCGCGCTGGCGGCGGCTACGACCCGACCGGGCCCCTCCATGCACCGGGCAGGGCAGCAGGAGGGCGCGGCGCCTCACACGCCGGGGCGGGGGCGCTGGGGCGGGCGCCGGGTCCCCAATCTCCACACGCCGAGCCGCGCGAGCCGGGCGCCCGGGCTCAGGGGAGGGGAGCTAGGGGCGGAGTCGCCGGGGCGCGCCCCCGAGCCGCGCTCCTCCCCGCCAAGGCGCGCGGGCGCGGGGCCGGCGAGGAGCACGCGAGCAGCGGGAGGAGGGAACCGGGCAGAGGTAGGGGCAGAGGCGGAGGCGGGCCGTGGAGGCCGCCGCTCCCCGCCGGCCCGCGCCCCGCCGGAGGGTGCGCGCGCAGCCTGCCAGATCAGCGGCGGGGGATGGGCCGTACCAATCAGTCTGGTGGGGGTGGGCGTGCCGCGCAGCACCAGTTCCCCTCTACCCACCCGCCTACTCCACCAGCAGTCCGCCCAGGGGAGCAAAGAAGGGGCTGGCCTTTGGTGCCGGTCAGTTGAAGACGAGTTGCTTGAGCAGGGTACGGGGATTCACATAACGCGTGCACTCGCTAATCCCCCCCCTCACCTTTGCTTCCCCGCGACAGGCGGCATTTCTGGCTGGTACACAAATGGTCCGCAGGTTGCCCCGAGGCCCCGCCCAGGCCCCGCCCTATCGCCCTCTGCCCCGCCCCCGGATCCTTGGCGCAGCTAACTTGTGCGTCCCTGCTCTGCGCTCTTACCTGGTGTCTGTCAGACCTGTGGCTCAGGCTCGTCGTTCCTAAACCTTTTCACCCATTCCACGTTTGCTTTCTTAAACGGATTCGTCTAAGTCCTGAACCCACATGCAAGGGAGCAGGCAGCAAACTCTCAGAGACCGGGAGAGGGTCAGTGTGCCCTGATGAAATCAGCGTGGCCTTTGGCCCACAATCTTCCCAAGGAGTCTGTTGGACCTGCCCCGAGGTCACTGGATTTCTCTGAACTTCAGTTGTCCAAGTAGAAAAAGGAAAAAATAATTTCTATTATACGGTTGCCGTGGAGAATGTATATGACGCTTGGTGAAAAACACCTGCCACTCAGAGGGGATTTGAGGATCGTAACTTCTGTATAATAATAATAATAATTATTATTATTACTAGTTCATTATTTTACCACTGTGATAATTACAATTTGTTTAACTGCAATAGAAACTCTAATAATACTTGAAGCTCAAAAACACAGTTCTGAACTTGAGAAATATCCCAGCTGCTCACTCCTGCCTTCTTGCTTCGATTTTAAAGAGCAATGCTTTGGAAGTGTGATATTGTTCCTACAGTTTAACTTTCTCCTTTAGATAGGTCAGGGTCTTTGTGAAAGCCCCTAGAAAGTAAATCGGTGTTTTGTTTTGTTTTGTACTTATTTGGACCATGAACCTATGTGTTATTAAGGTATAATAAATAATTTTTCTTTCAGCAAATAAGACCTCTTAAAAATACAGGAGTTTTAACTGAAATGGGAATTTTGTATGAATGGAATGAAAATGTGGATTTCAGGGCTGGCAATGTGGCGCAGGGGGATAAAGCCTGATCCTGCAGCGCACTGACTTCCCATATAGGTGCTGGTCTGAGTCCTGGCTGCTCCTCTTCCAATCCAGCTCTCTGCTATGGCCTGGGAAAGCAGTAGAAGATGGCCCAAGTGCTTGGGCCCCTTCACCCACATGGGAGACCTGGAAGAAGCTCCTGGCTCCTGGCTTTGGATCAGCTCAGCTCCAGCTGTTGCAGTCATTTGGGGAGTGAACCAGTAGAATGAAAGACCTCTGTCTCTCTCTCTCTCTCTCTCTCTCATTCTTCATTTTGTCAACATTTACTCTAGTAAATATTTCTTGAGCACCTAGTCCATTCCACTGCTAGGCATAGAACTATATAGAGGAGTAATGCACAGTCCTAGGCCTCAAAGAGTTCATAATCTATTGCAGCACAAACACATACATGATATGTACACTAAGATTTCTCCAGGACAGTGAGCAGGGAGCTGTGGGGGCACAAAGGCAGTGTTGCTAACCATGGTCTGCAGTTTGAGAATGGGGCTTGCTGAAAAAAGTCTTCCCAAGAACTAAGTCTTAAAGGCTAGTACGAGTTAGCCAGGTAAAGGTGAAGGAGTAGAAAGATGGTCTAGATAGAGGAGGTATTGTTAATAAAGGCGTAAAGGCAAGAAACAAGGCAACTCAAAGGAGCAATTCTTTGTGGCTAAAGTGCAAGGGGCCAAGCAGGGGTTGGCCCGTGAAGGTATTGCAGAAAGCAACTGAACCCAGGTCACGGATGCCCATCTTTGTCACACCAAGAAGCTGGGACTTGATCCTGTAGGCAGTGGAGAATCAACACAGTGTTTTACATAGGGGTATGATATTACCAGATTTGTGTTTAGAAAGATCATCTAAAGGCACTGTAAAATTGATTAAAGGGAGCCCTGGAGACTGATTCTATCTCCTTGACCTTGGTCAAGTTACTTGAACTTTTGGGGTCTTGATTTCATCATCTATAAAACGGGTAGGGGCCAGAACTGAAGAATAGCAGGTAAAGCCACTATCTGCAGCACCAGTATCCCATATGGGCATATCCCATATGGGCAAATCTTGGCTGCTCTACTTCCAATCCAGCTCCCTGCTTATGTGTCTAGGAAAGCAGCAGAAGATGGCCCAAGTGCTTGGGTCCCTGCACCCACATGGGAGACCTAGCTCCTGGCTTCTGAATGGCCGAGTTCCAGCTGTTGCAGCCATTTGAGGGAATAAACCAGCAGATGGAAAATTCTCTCTCTCTCTCTCCCCTCTCTGCTTCTGCCTCTCTGTAACTCTGCCTTTCAAATAAATAAATTAATTTTTTAAAAGGGGGATAATGTGACTGTCTAACACTGGTTAGTAATACCACCTATGCCAAAGGGTTATTGAGAGGATTAATTAGATGATACACATCAGGCAAATGATGCAAATTAAATAAATACTTAATGAAAGCTAGATGTGATAATACTAGTTGAGTCTCACACAGTTCTTGTTAGCTGCCAAGTATTCTTGTAGGTGTTAATCCCATATTACCGATGAAGCACAGAAATGCAAAGTGCTTTGGCTAGGGTTACACAGCTGCTCAGTGTCAGATCTGGTGCTGAAACCCAGGGAAACGGGGCTCTTAGTTGCTGTATATTAGTGTGTCCCTAGAATAAGAATATTTATTTGCATTAATACTACTTCAATTGAATGATCAATTAAACATTTCTTGGGGCAGTGGGCTTTTGAGCTACTGGTTAAAATGCCTAAGTCTCACACTGCAGTGCCTAGATTCAGTGCCCAACTCTGGCACCTGAGTCCAGCTTCCTGCTAACACAGACCCTGGGAGACAGTGATGATGGCTCAAGTATCTGCCACCCAGCTGGGAACTCTGGATAGGTCCTAGCTCCTGACTCCAGCCCTAGCCCAGCACAGCCCCAGTTGTTGTAGACATCTGGGACTATTTGGAGTTCAGTCTCTCTCTCTCTCTCTCTCTCTCTCTCTCTCTGCTTCTCAAATACATAATTTTTTAATTTAATTTTTTAGAAGTTTTAGAACATCTTTTAGGTAGAAAGCACTAGATTTAATAATAAAAAGAGATGGAGGCCATCTCAGGCTCTCTTGGCCTCACGTGTCTCTGGGACCCTCAGCTACAGCAGCTGCCCACCATTTCTAGACCCAGCAAAACTTGGAATCTTTCTTCCCCAGCATCTGCTGAGAGATCCAAGTCAAAAGTGCCGGTGTATTATCTACCCCACGGACTGTGAGAAGGGCATGGGAGGGAGAGAACAGATAAATTCCTTCTCTTCCTTCCTTTATCCACCGAATGTTCATAAGTTTTGTTCAGGCCACTTCTCTGGGGCCATCCCTCATGGCTGAGCTTTGTTGTGATTTGTCAAAGAACATCAGAACAAAACACTAGCTGATGAGTGCTGAATAGGTGAGATACAGAGGAGCACACATTTGAGTTAAAACCTGAATATTAATTATATGACTTGATATTTTCCATGCCTTGCTTTCTCCATATCTAAAACATAGACAGTAATACTTACATTGCAGTTTCACATATTGCTGGTAGGAATAAAAAATGGTATAACCTCCAGGGAAGAAAGTTTGACAATGGTTATCAAAACTCAGCATGCTTTTATCCTTTGATTTTGCAGTTCCGGTCTGGAAAATTTATTCTACAGATATCCTTGCTCTCATATGGAAAGTCCATTCTCTATAACATTGTTTATAACAGATTAGTGACCATCCAAGTGTCCACCGCTAAGCACTACATCCATACCAAAGCCAGGCAAGGATACTACAAGGGAAGAAAACTCCAGGCCAGTGTCCCTGATGGACACAGATGCAAAAGTCTTCAGCAAAGTACTAGGAAATCTAATTCAACGGCACATTAAACAGAACATTTACCATGATCAAGTAGATTCATCCAAGGGTTGTAAAAATGGTTTAATACATGTAAAATCACAAAATGTGACGAACTGTATTAACAAAATGAAGGACAGAGGGCTGGCACATGGGCTCCAGTTCGAGACCCGGCTGCTCCACTTCCAATCCAGCTCTCTGCTATGGCCTGGGAAAGCAGTAGAGGATGGTTCAAGTCCTTGGCCCCTGCACCCACGTGGGAGACTAGGAAGAAGCTCCTGACTCCTGGCTTCAGATCAGCGCAGCTCCAGCCATTGCAGCCAATTGAGTGAACTCTCTGTATAACTCTGACTTTCAAATAAATAAATATTTTTTTTAAAAAAATGAAGGACAGACACCCCATGATCATCCCAACAGATGCAGAAAAATCATCAGAAAAAAATCAATATCTATTCTTGATTTTAAAAGTCCTCAAAAGTAGGAGCAGGAGACGGGAGGGTTGTGGGTGGGAGGGAAGTTATGGGGGGGGGGGGGACATTGTAATCCATAAACTGTACTTTGGAAATTTATATTTACTAAATAAAAGTTTAAAAAAAGTCCTCAAAAGTTAGGTATAAATGAATGTACTGCAACAGAATACGTGTATGTGACACGTCCACAGCTAAAATCATACTCAACAGTAAAAAATTGAAAGCTTTCTCCCAAGATCAGGAGTAAGACAAAGGTGCCCACTTGTACCACTCTCATGTCTTCTATTCAACATAGTACTAGAAGTCCCAGCCAGAACCCTTACACAAGATAAGGAAGTAAAAAGCATTCATACAAGTAAAGAAGAAATTAAATTATATCTCTTTGTTCATGACATCAGCTTATGTATAAAAAATCCTAAAGATTACATACAAAAACGGTTAGAACTGATCTACAAAATCAGTGAGGTTGTAAGTTACAAAATCAACATACAAAAATCAGGAGTGCTTTTATGCACAACAGTGAGTTTTCCAAAATAGAAATTAAGAAAACAATTCCGTTTACAATAGCATAACAATACTTAGGAGTAATTTAAAACATGGCAGTGAATGATCTCTACACTCAAAACTATAAACACTGGTGAAAAAAACTGAACAAGACACAAATAAATAAAATTAATCTTGTTAAAACGGACATACTGCCCAAAGTGATCTACAGAATCAATACGATTCCTGCCAAAATTCCAATGTCATTTTTCACAGAAATAGAAAAAGTAATCCTAAAATTAATTTGCAACAATGAAAGACACCGAATAGCCAAGGAAATCTTGAGCAAAAAGAACAAAGCTTGCAATATCACACCCCCATAAAATGATTGTGATCAACAGCGTGGTCCTGGCACAAGAACAGACACAGTGACCAATGGAACAGGAAAGCCCAGAAATAAATCTATGCATTTATGGTCAGTTGATTTTTGACAAAGGAGTCAAGAGCACACAATGGCGAAAGGACGATCTTCAACAAATAGTGTTGAGAAAACTGGATATGTAGAAGTACAGAATGAAATTGATCCTTATCTCATACTGTCTGCACAAACAACCCAAAATTAAGCATAAGACCTGGAACTGGAGGCATACTAAAAGAAAGCAGATGGGGAAATCTCTATAACACTGGTCTAGGCAATGATTTCTTGGCTAAGACTTCAAAAAGACAATCAACAAAAGAAAAAATAGACAAATAGAGGGGGCCGGAATTGTGGCACAGAGGTTTAGGCTACAGCTCGCAACACCAGCATCCTGTCCTGGACTGTCAGCTCAGGTCCCTGCTGCTCTGCTTCCAATCCAGCTTCCTGTTACTGCACCTGGGAAGGCAGCAGGCGATGGCTCAAGTGCTTGAGCCCCTGCCACTCATGCGGTAGACCAGCATGGAGTTAACAGCTCTAGGGCTCAGCCTGGCCCAGATATTTGGGGAGTGAACCAGCAGATCTCTGTTTCTCCCTCTTTTTTCTATTTCTGTCTCTACTCCTCTCTATCTGCCTTTCAAATAAATGGAAATAATGTCTTTTTTTAAAAGTAGACAAATGATAGTGTATCCAACTGAAAAGTGTCTACACAGCAAAGAAAACAAGAGAATAAACAGACACCCTACAAACAGGGAGAAAATATTTGCAAACCATACATCTGATAAGATGATAATATCCAAAATATACAGTGAATGCAACTCCATGGGAAGAAAATAATCTAATTTTAAAATGCACAAAAGGTTTCAATATACATTTCTTTTTTTTTCTTTAAAGATTTTATTTTTATTTTATTTGAAAGGTAGAGTTACAGTGAAAGGGAGAGAGAGAAAGGTCTTTCTTCCATTGGTTCACTCTCCAAATGGCCCCAATGGCCAGAATTGTGCCGATCCAAAGCCACGAGCCAGGAGTTTCTTCCCGGTCTCCCACGTGGGTGCAGGGGCCCAAGGAGTTGGGCCATCTTCTACTGCTCTCCCATGCCATAGCAGACAGCTGGACTGGAAGGGGAGCAACCGGGACTAGAACCGGCGCCTATATGGGATGTTGGTGCCGCAGGTGGAAGGTTAACCTACTGTGCTACTGCACCTCTGCGCCAGCCCCTCAATAGACATTTCTTAAGAAGTTTCAATGGCTATGTGAGAAAAATGCTCAACATCTCTGATTAACAGGGCAATGCAAACTAAAACCCTACTGAAAAAAAAAAAAACCGTACTGAGATACCACGTCACACTTGTCAGGGTAGCTATTAGAAACACGAATGACAGGGCCAGCACTGTGGTGTAGCAGGCAAAGCCACCACCTACAATGCCAGCATCCCATATGGACACTGGTTCTTGTCCAGGCTGTTCCACTTCCCCTTCCAGCTCCCAGCCAATGGCCTGAGGAAAAGCAGTAGAAGATGGTCCAAGCGTTTGGGCCCCTGCCACTCCCATGGGAGACCTGGATAAAGCTCCTGGCTGCTGGCTTCAGCCTCGCCTAATGCTGGCTATTGTGACCACCTGGGGAGTGAACCAGTACTCACATGGAAGATCTCTTTCTCTGTCTCTCATCCTCTCTCTGTAACTCTTTCAAAATAAATAAATAAATTTAAAAAAAAAAAAATGAAGGACAAGCTGTGGTGAGGGTATGAAGAACAGGAAACCCTGTACATTGTTGGTGGGAATGTAAATTAGTAAAGCCCTTATGAAAGACAACGTGGAATTCCCTCAAAAAACTACAAAAAGAACTGCCATTTGATTCAGCAATCCCACTTCCAGGCATATACACAAAAGAACTGAAATCAGTATGTCAAAGAGATACCCAGGAGCAAGCCAGTGGTTAGCCATGGCCCATGTGGAGCATCTGGGTTCTGTTCCTACTTGCAGCTCCTGACTCTATCCACAAGCCCGTACAAGTCCGGGGACGCAGCAGGTGACAGCTCAAGTGGTTGAGTCCCAGAAGAGAGACCCAGATGTCCTTTCCTAGTTACTTGCTAAGGCCTGGCTCAGCCCTGGTTGTTGCAGACTTCGGAGGAATGAACCAGTAAATGGGACTAGTGCTGTTTATGTGTCTGTCTCTCTCAAATAGATAAACAAATAAATAAATAAAAGAAACTAATCAGGGAGTTGAGAAAATATTTTTTAAAGATTTTATTTATTTATTTGACAGGTAGAGTTACAGACAGTGAGAGAGAGAGAGAGAGAGAGAAAGGTCTTCCTTCTGCTGGTTGACTCTCCAAATGGCCGCTACGGCCAGCGCTGTGCCAATCCAAAGCCAGGAGCCAGGTGTTTCCTCCTGGTCTCCCATGCAGGTGCAGGGGTCCAAACACTTGGGTCATCCTCCGCTGCACTCCTGGGCCACAGCAGGAGTGGACTGGAAGAGGAGCAACCAGGACTAGAGAAAATATTTTTAAAAGAGACAGAGCTGTGTGCTTCTATGTTCATTTCAATACTGTTCACAACACCTAAGATATGGAAGCAGCCTAGGGACCCAACAAGAGATGAATGAGGGCTGTGCGGTGGCATAGCAGGTAAAGCCACTACCTACAGTGCTGGTATGCCAGTTTGAGTCCCAGCTGCTCTACTTCTGATCCAGCTCTCTGCTATGGCCTGGGAAGGCAGTGGAAGATGGCCCAAGTCCTTGGGCCCCTGCACCTGCATGGGAGACCTAAAGAAGCTCCTGGCTCCTGGCTCCTGGCTTTGGATAGGCTCAGCTCTGGGCCATTGCAGCCATTTGGGGAGTGAAGTAATAAATGGAAGACTTTTCTCTCTCTCCCTCTCACTGTCTGTAACTCTCTCTCTCAAATAAATAAATAAATAAATAAGACAAAGAGGGAGAGAATGAGAGGGGGCATAGAGGCAGGACAGCATATGTGGTATTACGCTCTTTTCTAAGAGGGAGGGGGCCAGTGTTGTGGCATAGAGGGGAAAGCCGCCGCCTGCAATGCTAGCATTCCATATGGGCACCGGTTCAAGTCCCGGCTGCTCCACTTCTGATCCAGCTCTCTGCTGTGGCCTGGGAAAGCAGTGGAGGATGCCCAAGTCCTTGGGCCCCTGCATCCGAGTGGGAGACCGGGAAGACGTTCCTGGATCCTGGCTTCGGACTGGCGCTGCTCTGGCTGTTGCAGCCAATTGGAGAGTGAACCAGCAGATGGAAGACTAATGCCTCTCTTCTTTCTGTGTAACTCTGACTTTCAAATAAACAAATAAATCTTTAAAAGAGAGAAAGAGAGAAACACATCATTCGTTTGTATTTGCTGATCTTGTACATAAAGAGCCATTGAAAGGATACAAAGAATATCTTTAAAAAGGATTACCCATATGAAAGGTGAATAAAATGGTTGACAGGAAAGGGGATAGAACTGATACTTTTTTAAATTTTTTTTTTTATTTTTGACAGGCAGAGTGGACAGTGGGAGAGAGAGAGACAGAGAGAAAGGTCTTCCTTCCATTGGTTCACCCCCCAGGGGCTGCTGCGGCTGGCGCGCTTCGTCGGCGCACAGCGCTGATCCAAAGCCGGGAGCCGGGTGCTTCTCCTGGTCTCCCATGCAGGTGCAGGGCCCAAGCACTTGGGCCATCCTCCTGATACTTTTAAATGCATTGTTTTTGAAGCTATTTTGGTTTTTAAAGTTCATAAATGGGTATTTATCCAAAACAAACAAAAAATTAGCACAAAATAGTATCTACTTTTCACGGCTTAAATGAGATAACACATATCTAATTCCCACCACAGTACCTTACCCAGAGCAGGGTCTATATAAATTCCAGCTTCAAAAGTAACTTCAACTGAAGTGAAGAAGGGAAGAAAAGACTCAGCTGCAGTCTGGAGGTTGAGAAAGACTCAGACACAAGTAGATGAGCAAGGACTGTTCCAAGGAGGGAGTGGGAGGAACCAAGGGAGGTCAGACTGAAGGTGGGGTGGCAGGTGGGAGGCTCCAGGCAGAGGGTTAGGGAGGGGCTGTGCAGAGCAGGATGGGGGAGTAGAACTGTGGATGAGAGCCTGAGACTTTATTCTTTGCATAGTGATCATTTCCTTTTTAAAAAGATTTATTTTTATTTATTTGAAAGAGTTACAGGGGGAGGTAGAGCCAGAGAGAAAGAGAAGTCTTCCATCCATTGGTTTGCTCCTCAGATAGCCACATGGCCGGAGTTGTGTGGATCCAAAACCGGGAGCCAGGAGCTTCTTCCAGGTCTCCCATGTGTGTGCAGGGGCCCAAGGACTCGGGCCATCTTCTACTGCCTTCCCAGGCCATACAGAGAGCCGGATCGAAAGTAGAGCAGCCGGGACTTGAACCGGTGCCCATATGGGATGCTGGCGCCACAGGCTGGGGCTTTAACCTGCTGCACCACAACACCGGCCCTAGTGATCAATAATCTTTACATTCGTATCGTATCTTATAGTCTATGGAGCCTTAATGACAAAGTCTCGCATTTTACAGAAACTCAAATCCTATTGTGTGCAATTGATAGCAACTCAAATTGACATTATGATCCTTTCGAATACTCTTGGGTGAAGAAATGACTGAGCCATGTGGCACCAGTCAGAAGTGCCCCATTTAGCAACAGCAAGAGCGCTCAGAGTAGATGATCACCAAGTGCACCCGGGCTGCTAGAGGTTCACAAACTAAGCAGCAATTCCTCGTTTTGCACTTCACCATGACCTTGGACTCCATTCTATTTGCAAAAAGTCTTCATCAATGTAAAACTGAGGAAGGGAAGGGAAAACGGCCTTCAAAAAGCCAATCATCTCGGGGGCTCGCTTGCTACTCTCTGCTGAAAGGACCAGAGTTCAAAACAACAACTAAACCCCCACAATGAGTGGAACCCAGAGGGCTAAACAATAACAGAAGTTGCTTGTCTCTGTTTGGATGACTTCCAAATTTACCCAACAGAGTTCCCATTAAATATGCAGGAAGTTCTGCTCGTTTATGATGTAATTTAATATTGACATGTTATTCAGTGACCCAAGCCTTCGGAAGTTTATGTGTAACAACTAACTCAGGATAACTCTCCTAACCAGGCAGAAAAGTCAGCAGTCAACAATGTTCCTCTGCGATCTATTTTTTTCCTTCAAACAGAAATTCTGATAGGTTGACTGTGTTCCCACTGCCTTGTACTTTTCCTCAATTGTCTGCAAGAGGATTTCACAGAGAGAGAGTTTTCTATGGCCTTTTTTTTTTTTTTTTTATGCTGAATGGGCTAAGCTCCGGAGAGTCACTGCCTAAACCTATTACACACAGATCACCTAACTCGGTTCCTGGTTTTGTGATGCTAGATTAATTTACCCGGACGCCAGGTCAGGCAGGAGAAATGACTTTCCACATCTTCTTTGCCCTAACAAAGGATGGGGAGCTCATTTTACAGGAAAGAGGAAGGCAGGTCTACATCGGAGCCCAGTGCTGGATAAACACGGTGCCACCTTCCACACAGTTAAGCATAGCACAGGAGCCCCTGTCTGAGACATGAAAGAAAGCCAAGGGCCTGGAGGCAAATGACAGGGAGGTGAGGATATTGCAAAGGGTAGGCAGCTGACAAAGGAGTTGCTAGAAACTAGATGGTCTCATGGAAAAAGCTGTGAGCTGAGAATTGGGAAACTGGTCCAGTCAATTTACTCCCAGCTCCACCACTATCCTTCTGCCTGCTGTGTGGATTAGGGCCAGTCACTTAGGCCTTGTGGTAAGATGTCCCTTCTTCCTCTCCAGGAAGAAAAATGAGCTACAGGATGTCACGGGCTCTGAGGGCCTGGCATTGTTAGAGCAAATTCTAGTAACATTAAAGGCTCTAGCGTGGGTTGCACCAACACGGATTCTTTATAACATCTTAGCTTTGCTGCTTGAAGGATTTGATTATAAGTCCCCTCAGGACATCTAACACCTGAGGCCACTCCAACCAGACTAGATCCAACCAGAGACCTTGTGTTGGGTCCCATCGTCCAGAAAAGCTGTGCAAATTTGGGCATATTTCCTTACTGGTGAAACAGGCCAGTAAGGAACATGCGCAATGGGTCATCAGGTTGTTTTGGGGGTTTCACGTGGATGATGCACCTTGTACAGTGCCTGATGCATGGTAGGCATTCCATCCACGATCACTCTTCTTATATTCACCAGCTTGGTCTGGATAACCACAATTCCTTATCAACTGTGAATATGTCTAATATCAGAAGCAAAGAATGCTATTAAAGCTAACTTGTGAGGCTGGTGCTGTGGCGTAGCAGGTAGAGCAACCACCTGCAGTGCTGGCATCCCATATGGGTATCGGTTTGGGTCCCAGCTGCTCCACTTTCAGTCCAGCTCCCTGTTGGTGTGCTTGGGAAAGCAACAGAAGATGGTCCAAGTCCTTTGGCCCCTGCACCCATGTGGGAGATCTGGAGAAAGCTCCTGGCTCCTGGCTTCAGCCTGGCCCAGCCCTAGTCATTTAGCCATTTAAGGAGTGAACCAGTAGATGGAAGATCAATCTCTCTCTCTCTCTCTCTCTCTCTCTCTCTGCTTCTGCCTCTGCTTCTCTGCAACTTCACCTTTCAAATGAATAAATAAATCTTTTTAAATATGTTTTGAAGAGTTATTAATTCATTTGAAAGGTGGAGTTGTAGAGAGGCAGAGGCAGAGAGAGAGAGAGGCCTTCCATAAGCTGGTTCATTCCCCAAACAGCCACAATGGACCCATCTAAAGCCATGAAGCCAGGAGCTTCTTCCAGATTTCCCATGTGGGTACAGGGGCCGGAGGACTTGGGCCATCTTCCACTGCTTTCCCAGGCACATTGGCAAGGAGCTGGATTGGAAGTGGAGCAGCTGGGACTCGAACAGGCACCTATATGGGATGCTGGCACCAGGCAGCAGCTTTATCCACTATGTCATAGCACCAGCTCCTGAATAAATAAATCTTTAAAAAAAAAAAAAGCTAACTTGCATCTTGGACAAATTACTTAACAGGAATTATCCAATAGTTTTTTTCTCACCCATGAAACAAAGATGGTATTTATTTTCTGTAACTGATGTGAGGATTCAGTGAAATAAAGCATAGAAAATACTTGGTCCAGATATAATCAATAATAAATAGCTGATTTCTGTTGTTTATTACATTTATATAGCTAGGGCATAATCAACTATAAAACTTAACTAATATTATTTTTATCTTCACCATTATCATCATTGTTAAAAATCATTGTGAACTTCCCTATAGAACAAAGCTCTCTCTTATTTTCTCAGTTGTGAGTGACTGTCTTGCTCCATGAGAAATGAAAGATTAAGCACACATGTAGTACTGGTTTGTAATTTAATGTTTTACACATTAGTAATACAGATAATAGTTGTGCTACATATTGATACTTACCCATAAATGACATAAATTTAGAATGACACAGCTTAGAATTATGAGCATTAAGTAAGCTTGGCACGTGGCAAGCATTACATAAGAGCTTGCTCACAAAATAAACACCTACATACATATGAGGGCCCTTCAGAAAGTTTCAGGAAGATGAAATTAAATAGGTTTAATGGGTGCAAAAAATTTTGAAATCCATGCATATAAGGGCCTTCAAAAAGTTCATGAAAAATGTGTATTATTTTTAAGCTATGCATGATTTCAAAAGATTTTAACATCAAATAAATTTTTCTTTTTATTTTGTTTTCTATGAACTTTTTGAAGTACTCCATACATATTAAAAAGACAAGGACATCTGATGAATTTCTTTTTTTTTTTTTTTCTTAAAGATTTACTTATTTGAAAGTCAGAGTTACAGAGAAAAGGGGAGAGAGGGATAGATCTTCCATCCACTGGGTCACTTCCCAAATGGTTGCAATGTCCAGTACTGGGCCAGGCCAAAACCAGGAGCCAGGAACTTCTTCTAGGTCTCCCCTGTAGGTGTGGGCGCCCAAACACTTACACCATCTTCCACTGCTTTCCCAGGCACATTAGCAAGGGAGCTGGATCAGAAATGGAACAGCCGGTCTTTACCCACTATGCCACAATGCCAGCCCCTTTCTTGTGAATTTCTATCACTGGTTTTGCTTTACATGACCTAACCAGGTGTTTGTTCTCCCAGTTAGTTGAAAGCGCTTAGAAACAGCATCGATGCTGGCAACCCTAAAAAGACACTGGTCCGGCACTGACCCCTCGGAAGGCCAGGTTCGTGTGTCTTCCCCAGTTTCCTGTCCAGGAGCCAGCCCTGTGCCTCTCAGTTTCTCTCCCTTGTGTCCCGTCCTGTCCCCTTCCTCAGGTCCTTGAACAGCTCATTTACAACCTACTTCTTTCCCAGTTACTGTCTGTCCAGCCCTGAGCATTCTGGGAGCCCCATTTCCTAGAAGACGAGGGAACTCCGTGTGACTGACTGCATTACCACGTCCCTGGGGCCCGAGGGAGCCGGGACCGAGGCATGGGCATGAGGGAGCGCCATAGGAAGAGCCGAGGAGCTCTGGCACCTTAGGGCAAGGGTAGAAGACGGGAGAACCCAGGGAAACTAGCGGTTCCCACCTGGGGGTAACCTTTCACTGTGGCCAGAAACCCCCCAAATTCCTATGTTGGAGCTTAATACCCAGTATGATCAGAGGTGAAGCCTCTGCAAAGTGACCAGGTCTCGAGGGCTCCTCCCTCACGTGTGGGAGTAGCGCCCTCCCAAGGGGCTGAGTGGGCTCCCTTTCCTCTCCCAGCGCGTGCGGACACAGCAAAGAAGCAGAGCGAGAACCCTCGGCAGACACCGAATCTGCTCGCACCCTGATCTCAGACTTCCGAGCCTCCAGAGCTGTGAGCAATACGTTGGTAAGTCACCCGGCACCCAAGCTGATGCAGACATCCTCTCGTGGCAGTTTCTGTTCACGTTCAGAAAGGGGGCCGGGCAGCAGGCGCACACACTCCCCTTCCAGTCCTCTCCTCCCGGATGAGGACTCTCCCTCGTCTCCGTGCGTCCAGGACAGCTCTGTCCTGAGGGCAGTGCAGAGGAGAAAGAGAGCTTTTCTCAAGGTGTCTCTGGGTGGGAACTATACCACAGGTTTTCAGTTTTCAGACTGAAGAGGCTGGGGTGAAGGAGCGCAGTCTCACGTGTGGGGAACGGAGAGGGGCTTTGTAAGGAGTTCTTCTGGGATCTGCAGCCATCCGTGTTCAGGAGCAGGCTTCCAGACACTGCTCCACTCCACGGGAAAGGCATTGCCACAGAAGGAAGAAATGGAGGTGGAGGTGTTGAGACCTGAGGTCCCCCAAAACGAAACCAACACATGATGTTGGGTTTCCGGGACTTTTTTGCAAAGTGAGATGATTTTCCGTTTTGCCAACCATCAGGAGCCATGAACCTGGGGTCCAACCCCCTGCCTCCATGCATACAGTTGGCTCCTGTATTGGGGGATCTCTGTCTCTCCACCTTTCCGATCAAGAGCATCCAAAGCTGCAGGCAAATCCTTAAGTCTTTATCAAGCTTCTTCTATTTGTTTTTATTCACTCAGCATCTGTAAAAGGATACAGTCTCATCTCCACCCTTGAGACGCTTCCTTTTTCAGGTGAGATAAAATATGTACATGCACTCATGTAGTTCCTATTCAGGGCCAGGCACAGAGCTCCAAAGACTTTCCACTAGCATTCGTTCATCATTCCCGTAAAGCAGGCATCATTATTATCACTACCTTGTGGATGAGGAAAACTCAAAGAGGTTGAATAATTTGTTCAAGATAACGCAGCTAGGTAAATAGATTTGCACTCAATCCCAAGCATCGAGCTTCAGGATCCACACACCTAACCCCCATGCTATACAGCCCTTCAAATGTCTCCAGAACAATTAGCAAAGCAGCAGTAAATAAACATGGGGAGCCCTGCACTGTGGCATAGTAGGTTAAGCCTCCATCTGTAGTGCCAGCATCCTATTTGAGTGCTGGTTCGAGTCCCGGCTGCTCCACTTCTAAGCTAGCTCCCTGCTAATGGCCTGGGAAAGCAGTGGAAGATGGCCAAGTCCTTGGGCTCCTGCACCCACCTGGGAGACCCAGAAGAAGCTACTGACTCCTGGCTTCGGAGAGGCCCAGCTCTGGAGTGAACCAGCAGATGGAAGACCTCTCTCCTCTGCCTCTGTCTCTCCCTCTCTCTAACTCTGCTTCTCAAATAAACAAATCTTTTTAAAAAAAACTTTAAAAAAATCAACATGGCTTAGTCATGGCATAGAATGAATCTGTGAGTTTAAAGAACCAGAAGAGAACCTTAGAGAAGAGCTGGTTTAGGCTGTCTTTTGGCTAGTACAAGGGATCTTCACAAAGTTCATGGAAAATGTGTATTACAAAAAAAAACTACACCGGCGCCGTAGCTCAATAGGCTAATCCTCCACCTTGCGGCGCCGGCACACCGGGTTCTAGTCCCGGTCGGGGTGCCGGATTCTGTCCCGGTTGCCCCTCTTCCAGGCCAGCTCTCTGCTATGGCCAGGGAGTGCAGTGGAGGATGGCCCAGGTGCTTGGGCCCTGCACCCCATGGGAGACCAGGAAAAGCACCTGGATCCTGGCTCCTGCCATCGGATCAGCACGGTGCGCCGGCTGCAGCGGCGGCCATTGGAGGGTGAACCAACGGCAAAGGAAGACCTTTCTCTCTCTGTCTCTCTCTCTCACTGTCCACTCTGCCTGTCAAAAAAAAAAAAAAAAAAAAAAACTACACATAGATTTCATTTTTCTTCACCAAAATAAACGTATCTTTTAACCCTGTTCACAGGCAGAATGGGGAAGACAGCCTGAGATCCAAAGAGAAGCTAAGGGAGGGGTGGGAGCCTGGCCCCGTGTACAAATAAGGAAATTAGGAGGGTTTCTCTGTGCAAAATGACAGCCACAGTCGCACCTACGTCATAGCTGCTGTGAGCGCTGGAACCGCGTCTTGCACGTAGAGCGTTCCCTGTCGGTCTGTCTTGCCTATACGGTTACTATTGTTGTTCTTGGATGACTTGTCTTACTTCGGACCAGCTGGAGTTGGGGAGGGGAGCCTGGCTTATATTATGGTGTCTTGGGTTAGTGACTGAAATACACTGAAAATCTTTGTTCCTGGCAAAAGCAACACCATGCTCTCATTGCAGGCCCACTTATAAATTCTGCAATGGAAAAAACGAGGCTGGCCCTTAGGGACCTCACTGTAAGGGCTGAGACTTGGGCCACACTCTCACTAAACCCTCTGGCGGAAGACCTTTGGGCCACCCAGCCCCACCTGGAGGTGGAAGGCAATTAAATGGATGATCTCACCCGTCCCTTTCGACTGAAGAGAAGGCCTGAGTCTGTGATCCTGTAAACAGACTCCTATGCATTGCGAACCATGGGCGTTTTTGTGGATTGTTCTTTGTTCAGAAAAAGCCAGAGCAGTTCTGAGCAATCTGCAGAATGTTAGAGCTGTCACTTCTAAAGTAATATAACTCTGTCTGTTACCCCACCGATCAGCAAAGCAAAGCAAGGTATATGTCTCCATGAGTCAGGGTTTATTTAATATTCACAACCCTGGCAGTTTTTTGACTGATGAAAATGTTTTGCAAACAGAGCCTGGTCCTGTTTTTCTCCACACTCCTTCCCCCTGCCAAATGGAGAGTGAGAGGTTGGCAGAGGCAGCCCTGAACTAGTAGGGCTGACGAGATACTATCTCCGTCTTCTTGTAACACAAAACATTTGTTTTGCAGCGAGTGCACACAGAATTGAAAGGGCTCCAAGATTTCTGGGAGCAAGAGGTGTGGTTTTCTCCCTAGCTGGGCTGCCTGGTTTGTTGACTTTCTTCCCCTTGCCACCCCCTGAGCAGTGCACCGGCTCCACCTGAGGCATAGGCCCTAAGAGAGGCAACTCTGAAAGCACTGAACCGTCCCCACCTCGCCTTCAGAGCTTGTGGAAGCTGCCTCAGCAGCCATGAGAATGAGGGCAGCGCTCATCAGAAAAACCAGGTTTGATTTGGTGACTCCCTTTCCAGCTTCCCGTCCTTGCCCTCTAGCTGTCTGTCTGGGGCCCCAAAGTTGAATTGACAGGTGCCTCAAAAGGGCTCAAAGTCTCAAAAAAAAAAAAAAGCTCAGGGGCTAACGTTGCAGTTAGATAGATGCGGGAGTCACTTTGCTGACAGCCTGACTTAATTTATGAAGTTTAATTTATAAGTGAGGCACAGTACCAATACAATAGAGCAACTATAGATTGTGGCTGGAGTTACATGAACTGTGCTCTGTATCACCCTCCTTCTTGTGCTGTTATGAGATGATACAACATCTCCGTGATGAGATGAAATGAGGAGAGTGATCCAGGCACTGTGGCATAGGATGAGGGTGCTACGCAAAGCTTCCTTGAGCCCAAGCGCTGCCATACTGTGACAGCAGATCTGATAACCAAGTCAGCTACTAAGTGACTAACAGGCAGGTAGCATATACAGTGTGGATACATTGCACGAAGGAATGATTCACATCCTGGGCAAGACAGAACAAGACAGCACAGACAGAGATTTCCTCATACTACTCAGAACACTGCGCAACGTGCAACTTACAAATTGATTGTTTCTGGAATTTTCCAGTTAGTGTCTGCAGACTTAACAAGACCATGAAAAGCAAAAACCACTGATAAGGGGGAACTACGGTGCCAGCTTCAGATACACCTTGATTGAAATTTGGTTCCTAGTAGGTATGTGACCTTGGAGGAGTTATTTAAATTTCCTTGATTTTCTTATCTACAAAATGGGGATAATAATAGTCCTTCCTCCTAGGCAGGTGTGAGAATTAGAACGGCAGGAGTCTCAGTGCTAGTGTTAGCTAAGCAAAAGCTATCCTGGTCGAAGACAAGGGGTAAGCATAGCTTCCTCTTATCTTCACAGTCAGTGTCAAGTCAAGTGATGGACCCCTACTTTCCACTGCTTTGCTGTGACGTAGGCCAGGCCCTGGTACCTTTTCCAGGGCTCTCTTCTCATAGAGTCGCCTTTCTTTTACATCAGAGCTGGCTTTGTGTTGTCTCTGAAGGTCCTTGGATTTAAACCCAGTTTGGACCTTCCCAACATGCTCTTGGGTCCTTCTTGCATGGGGCCCTCGCACCAACATGTACCACTCAGCCTCACCTGTTTGTTCAGTTATTTAAAATACAACTACTGTCCAAATTCTTTTAAGAATAGAGAAATACCTTAAAGAGCTGGTCCTGTCATAGGATGGGTGAGTCTAGGCTCCTGTCTCCAACACAAGAAAGAATTCAAGGATGATGCATACATTAAGATTACCAGAGGAAAAAAATTTATTGACAAACTGAAAAGTACACACTTGAGAAGGAATACAGACCTGCTCCAGAGTGAGCTGCTCCCCGCCAGGTCTGGGGTCATCATTTATGTGATCTGGAGGCTCTGTGGGCTGCTGCTTTGGGGAGAGGAAAAAGGAAAAAGCAGAGACTTCTAGGAATTTGGTGACTGCCCATTTTTCTGGACTTTTTTTTTTTAAGATTTATTTATTTATTTGACAGAGTTATACAGAGAGGAGAGGCAGAGAGAGAGAGAGAGAGAGAGGTCTTCTATCCACAGGTTCACTCCCCAATTGGCTGCAATGGCCGAAGCTGCGCCGATCCCAAGCCAGGAGCCAGGAGCTTTTTCCGGGTCTCCCACGTGGGGGCAGGGGCCCAAGCACTTGGGCCATCTTCTGCTGCTTTCCCAGGCCATAGCAGAGAGCTGGATTAGAAGTTGAGCTGCCGGGTCTCGAACCAACCAGCGCCCATATGGGATGCTGGCACTTCAGGCCAGGGAGTTAACCTGCTGCGCCACAGTGGATTTTTTTTTTTTTTTTGGCATTTTTTTAAAAAATTTATTTGACAGATAGAGTTAGACAGTGAGAGAGACAGAGAGAAAGGTCTTCCTTCTCTTGGTTCACCCCACTAATGGCCGCTGCTACGGCCAGCGCGCTGCACCGATCCTAAGCCAGGAGCCAGGTGCTTCCTCCTGGTCTCCCATGCGGGTGCAGGGCCCAAGCACTTGGGCCATCCTTCACTGCCTTCCCGGGCCACAGCAGAGAGCTGGACTGGAAGAGGAGCAACAGGCCCTGGACTTTTTAAGTTCTGAAAATGTCATGGCATTAGGTGTGTGGTGCAAGTAGGAGTGTCGGCCATGTACTCTTATTATAATATTATAATAGGGTATAAGTCATCACGGGAAAGGTCAGCAGCCTCGATTTTGGGTTACCAGCCAGTTTTAGTGAGATCCCTGGGGTAGGGGGTGGTGACATGTTTCTTCCAGTTCCTTTCTGATGTCTCCTTACCTATACCAGTCCTGGGGGGAGAGAACAACACCACTGCAGTCCTGCTCCAGAAAACATACCGTGTTCTTGTGAATTTTTTTTTTCATGTAACTCAGGTTTGTTGAGTATTGCTTAGGTCAGAGGCTTTTTTGTTTTTAAATGTTTGTTTGTTTGTTTGAGAGGCAGAGTTACAGACAAAGAGAGGGAGAGAGGGAGAGAGGGAGAGAGAGAGAGAGAAAGAGAGAGAGAGAGAGAGAGAGAGAAAGAGAGAGAGAGAGAACCACCTGCTGGTTCACTCCCCAAATGGCCGGAGCTGGGCTGATCCGAAGCCAGGAGCCAGGAGCTTCCTCCAGGTCTTCTATGTGAGTGCAGGAGTCCACAGCTTGGGCCATTTTTCACTGCTCTCCCAGGCCATTGGCAGAGAGCTGGATTGGAAGTGGAGCAGCTGGGACTCGAAACGGTGCCCATATGAGATGCTGGTGCCACAGATGGAGGCTTAACCTACTGGGCTCAGAACCAGGTCAGAACCCACAGGTCAGAGTTCCTCAACCTCAACAATGTTGATATATATTTAAAAGATTTGGTTATTTATTTGAAAGGCATAGTGACAGAGAGAGAAAGGGACACACACACACACACACACAGAGAATCTTCTATCTCCTGGTTGCCTGGAACTCCATCCGGGTCTCCCACCTGGGTGACAGAGATCTTCCACTGCCTTCCCAAGTGTATTGGCAGGGAGCTGGATTGGAAGCAGAGTAGCTGGAACTGGAACCAGAGCTATTATGTGAGATGCCAGCGGGGCAAGTGGTGACTTAGCCTGCTGCACCACAATACCAGCCCCTTTTGATATCTTACTGTGGTTCTGTCTTGTTCATGGTAGGATGCTTAGCAGAATTTCTGTCCTCTACCCACTTGATGCTGGCAGCAGCCCCCTCCCCCGGTTGTAACAATTTCCCATGTCCCCTGGAATAAGGTTGTCGCACTTAGCACATAAAAATATAAAAATATTTTATTTGATATTTTTACCTCCTCTGGGGGTGAAATCATCCCTTGTCCAAAGCCACTGGCTGAAGTGTCTGGTGCATTCACATCTACTCACCCACAAGATGGCTGTGTCAGGTGCTCATCAGCAGAGACTGGGAGAGGGAAAGTGGCTGCACCTTGAGCCAGGTGTTTCCATCACGTTCAGCGCCCGGGGAATTCACTGAGCTTCCACATTTGTGAACAGTCAGGCGCCTTCCTTCCCACCCTTTCCAACCCTTCCGTGCTGATGCTCTGGGAATCGGGACGTGGACTGTACAGAAGGCTGAACTAGACTTTGTCCTTCGAACCTGTCCACCCCACACAGCTCTGAAAGCCTTTCTTGGAGAGGAGGGGAAAGGGGCAATAGGCAGAGGTGGGAATGGAAGGAGGGGTTTGCAGGGTGCCTGCCCCCCACAGCTCTGCAGCCAATGCCTGTGGGGAGACGGAAGGGAGCAGTCGCCCAGCGATGATTTCCCTTGCTCTCTCACCCAGCTCAGTGGGGCATCCTGGATCCCCCCCCCCCCAGCTCAGGGGCCTTATTAACAGACCTCAGAGGTTGCCCAAAGCCCTTACCTCACCCCAGAGGGCTCTATTTGCATGAGAATGCCCTCTTTGGGGGAATTATTGCTTAATTAAAGAACAGCAATCACTTTAATTAGCATGTCTCCTTGCTCCCTGGTACTTTGCATGGATTCAAATGAGCTCCTCATTAGGTATTGGCACTTGGACAAATCTGGGGCCTCTGGCTGGGAAGGGAGGCTCCTGGGGCAGGCGGCCCCAGCCAGGACCTCAGTGGCAGGGAGGCCCAGCCCTGCCAAGAGCACAACCCAGGCTTTGTGAGAAAGCAGCCGACCGGGCCTGGGCCAGCGCCCTATGGGGGCCTGGGCCAGCGCCCTATGGGGGCCGGCGGCCCAGCACGCAGGGGGGGCCAGGCTCTGGAGGGCAGCCAGGCACCAGCCAGTGGCTCTCGCTTTGCGTCTGTCTCTCCACACCAGGCTGTACCTCCCCTTTGCCTCTCTTTGGCCCTTAGAATTTAGCTGCCTGACTCCGCCCTCCTCCTCCCATGGGAACTTTCTTTCCTATTTAATTGACACACAATAATCATATATATTTATAGGGTACAGCATGATAATTCAATGTATGTGTTCAAGGAGAATTGTTGGAATTGGGGCGATTGGCATTTCCATCTCCTTATCATTGCTTTGTGTTTGGAGTCTTTGAAAGCCTCTCTTCCGGGTCTTCCTAAAAATGTGACAAGTTGTTGTAAACTGTACTCACCCTACTGTGCTGTATTATCTCAGCTTTTTCCTCCCATAGAACTATGTTTTTAAAGATTTATTTGTTTATTCGAAAGGCAGAAATGCAGAGAGAGAGAGAAAACACAGAAAGAAAGAGTTCTTCCAAGTCTCCCAAGCGGATGCAGGGGCCAAGCACTTGGGCCATCTTCTATTGCTTTCCCAGGCACATTAGCAGGGAGCTGGATCAGAAGTGGAGCAGCTGGGTCTCAAACCAGGACCCACGTGGGATGCAGACACTGCAAGTGGAGGCTTAATCCACTATGCCACCGCTGGCCCCAGAACTGTATTTTCATTCCTGTTATCCAAACTCATGAGAACAATTTTTGTTACAGGTAAGGAGACAGTCAAGGCTCAGAGAAAGAGCTAGATGAGATATGTCAGCATGCCTTACCCTCTAGATCACCTGTAAAACTCCTCCTGTGGCCTTTGATCCAAAATCACTATTATAGCAAAGCTCCTGCCCTAAACCTGTGCCAACTGAAAATATCCAACATGTCTATCGACTGAGTTCTTGCAGGACTTATAGCTAATTATAATATACTAGAATTACCACGGCTCTTATTCCCAGGGTGCACCTAATACCAGGACACTTCCAAAATTTCTTACAAAGGCCAGAAAATTCCTGGAAATCCCCATGCCTTCCTGGAAAACTCCACCCAAAGCTCCCCACTGCTTCCAGATCATGTGCAGGGATGACCCTGAACCTCGTGGGGTGCAGCTCCCTCTAGAGCTTGCCTACATGCCATCTTGAATGTGCACTTTCTCTTTGCTAATACATCTTTTTCCTCCGCTAAACTTTGTGTCTTGTCCTTGAATTCCTTGATGTCACAGATAAGAACCTGGCTTCACACACCCCACAACATTTTGAGATTCTTTGTCACTCCAGCCTACCTCTCCCCCTACCCCACCCGCTAAACACACACACAAACACACACGCCTGAATCTGCCTTAATCTCACAGATTCTTCACTCCCAGTTTCCAAGTGCAGTCTCCTCTTCCAACTTGTAGTGGAGGGGAGAGCACATAAAACAAAGCAAACACAAACAAACCTGACCCAGAGATGGATCTCTGTCCCTGGGGAAGATTATTACTGTCTTCAGCGTCTCTTCTCTGACATCCAGAAAGCCAGCTGGAAACCACCCCATGCAGACAAGCCCCTGAGTAGGATCTCCAGACATATGGGCCACTGTGGACTTGCACAAGCACAGCTAATCCTCCCCTGGTGCTGATAAGATCCAGGTGCTCGAGCAGGCTCTTGGCACACCGAGCGTAATGTCAGCCTAATTCTTCTTTATAGGTCTCTCGGGCTTTCCTAGAGCAGAGCAAAGCCTCCCCTCCAGGGAGAATCTTCTCTCTTCCACCTTGATGCGAAAGTCCCTAAGGTCACCTGACCTTGGTCCTCCCTCCTACATCTCACCCACCTGTCCATGCATGTGCAATCCAGGTTTGCATCTGTAATTCTGTTTCATTTAAAACGTGGTAAGGTAGCAACAGCCCTGGATTTGCAACCAAGAGATCTGGCTGTGCCAGTCTGAGCGTGCGATCTAAGAGGGAAGACTCCTTTCTCCCCATTTTCTGGAGTTTTCAAGCAGAAAGTGAGACTAGCCCCAGGGCTATTGAACAGAGGCGGACCAAACCCAGCAATTCAAGACTCTCCTGCCTCTGCCCTGACAGGTGCGCAGGTGGTCTTCCCTCCAGCTCTAGCTCAGCTCCCTCTCCTCTGCCCTCCAGAGTGAGCAGGACCGGTGTGCAGCACCCCTGTCTTTAGAGTCCCCACTTTTCCCCATGCAGGTGGAGAAGTCAGCTGGGCACGACTTCACGGACTGAGGCTGCAGAGAGAAGGGGGCAGGGACACTGAGGCAGTATCTAGGGAGAAAGGGAATCGCTGCCCCTGGCATCGTCCTGCGGGAGAGTAACAACAAATCAGAGGTAAATCCACTTCCTGGCAGGAAGCTGAGCCTGAAACCAGATGAAGCCACAGTGGTTCAAAGGCAGAGTGACACCCAAACAAGAGAGCAGCCCTTAATCCCCCATAGAAAGATAAGAATGGAGCGCTCAGGCTCAGGAGGGAGACGGCTGGGCTTTGTTTAACCAGGATTGAAAACACAGCCCTATTGAGAGGCTGGGACTTTGAGACACAGACCCGAGGGGCAGTTGCCAAGTTGAAGGCAGCCAGAGGCTGCCAGCTTTCACCTCTTTAGTTCTGGGCTTGGCAGTAATGAGGCGAAGGGCCGGGACTTTTAACTGGCTGGGTCAGAGAGGTTTCCTTATTAGACAAACATGCGAAGGTGGGGGTGGAGATGCCAGGGTCTCCACTTGGGACCGGAGCTTCCAGGAAAGCAGCAGAGCCAGGGCCCCCAGCACCGAGGCCCAGGACCCTTCCTCTCTGTCCCAACCACAGCCCGATGTGAGCACTTGAGGAAGCATCCCGGGGCGGGAGCTGTCCAGACAGATAATGAAGGGGCAAACAGGTGTCAGGGAGGGGCTGGGACCAGCTGGGACTTGTAGGTCAGCACCTGCTGTGGGTGGATGTGGGGACAGCAAACGGCTCTTTCCTGGGTGGCGGCAGAACACCTCCCTGTGCGGCTCCGGGGACCCAGCACTGCCCTGGTGCCTCAGGCCCACAACCTGCCGGCCGTTGCTGAAGCATTTGTCAACCTGTGCTCTACGGAGACGTCAGGCTTAGGAGCTGTGCCCAGGGGCCCCGGTGGGGTGGGAAGGGGATGGGGTCTCCTATCCCCGCACCCCCACATCTCCTCCAGATCAGCTTCTTTTCTCCGACTTGTTGTATCTTCCATGTCAGATTTGATTGGGAGGAAAAGTTATAGAAGCTGAAAAGTTCAGAAAACTGTTTTCCAAGATAAAAACATGCTCTATGGGATTTTCATAACAGTATCTCTTAGAGTTGACACCCAAACGTAACACATTCAGGCAAATGCTTATTAAATCCCTTGTTTCTTGAAAAATTTGGAAATCTTGGAAAACTTGAGGCAGCTTCCAAGGGGACGCATACAAGAAAATAGGGTGAGTAGAAATGGAAATAAATAACCAGACCAGAGAAGACATGCCTGTCTACACGTGAATTAAATTAAGACGAGGGAGAAGAATCTCACATATACTGGGGATGAAGTTCTAGCATCTGAACCTCCGAGAAGGCGAACCTGGAGGTGAGGGTGGGGTGGGGAGGGATTTGGCACCTCATTCTCTTCATCAGAATGGAGGAAATATACTAGTTTCTTGGGCTAAGCTAGAAATTTCCAGCTAGAAGTTTCTCACGATGAACTTCATGCAGTAAGTGCTAAGTAACAGAATTGAGGATGTCTTTAGCTGTCTCCCTGTAGTCGTAAAACTATGGATGATTTCAGGGTTCATTAACAAGAATGAAAGGTGTTAACCTTAAAAGTGTAACTCAGTCAAAATAGATTGACAAGAGTGCAGGATAAATGACCCTGAAATGGGACTTTGTGGTGCTTTGGCTTGGTCCAAGCATGGCTCATCTGTCTTCCCGTGGGTGACCCCAGATACAACTTTTATTTTATTTTTTTGACAGGCAGAGTTAGAGAGAGAGGCAGAGAGAAAAGTTTTCCATTGGTTCACCCTGCAAATGGCTGCTACAGCCGGCGCGCTGCGCCTATCCAGAGCCAGGAGCCAGGTGCTTCCTCCTGGTCTCCCATGTGGGTGCAGGGCCCAAGCACTTGGGCCATCCTCCACTGCACTCCAGGGCCACAGCAGAGAGCTGGACTGGAAGAGGAGCAACCAGGACAGAACCAGCACCCCAACCAGGACCAGAACCCAGAGTGCCTGCGCCGAAGGCAGAGGATTAGCCTAGTGAGCCGCGGCGCTGGCCCCCAGATACAGCTTTTTAGAAAAGGAGTTAAGTCAGTCTGGGCTAGTGGAAAGAGTATGAGCCTTATGGCAGCCTCAACTTCTGACAGAGGCAGACTAGAATGCAAAATATATTTTCACGAAATTCTAAGATAAAGGTGCGACTTTGAAGGCATTTTTTTCTAAAGAATTATTTATTTATTTATTTGAAAGGCAGAGTTACACAGAGAGAAGGAGAGGCAGAGAGAGAGAGAGATCTTCCATCCATTGGTTCACTCCCCAGATGGCTGCAATGGCCAGAGCTGCGCTGATCTGAAGCCAGGGACCAGGAGCTTCTTCTGGGTCTTCCATGCGGGTGCAGGGGCCCAAGGTCTTGGGCCCTCTTCTACTGCATTCCCAGGCCATTAGCAGAGAGCTGGATCGGAAGTGAAGCAGCCGAGTCTCAAAAGAGTGCCCGTATGGGATGCTGGCACTGCAGGCAGCGGCTTTACCCGCTATGCCACAGCACCAGCCCTTTTGAAGGCATTTTTAAAAAAGAGTATTTAAAGGCAGAGTTATAGACAGAGAGAGAGAGAGAGAGAGATAAAATCTTCCAAGTACTGGTTTACTCCCCAAATGGATGGCTGTGACTGAGCCAGGCCAAAGCCAGGAGCCTAGGGCTTCATCCAGGTCTCCCACATGGTGCAGGGTCCCAAGGACGTAGGCCACCCTCAGCTGTTTTCCTAGGTGCACTAGCAGAAAGCTGGATCGTATGCAGAGCAAGTGGGACCCGAACTGGCAAACTGGCGCCATATGGGATGCTGGCATTGCAGGAGGCAGCCTAACCCGCTATGCCACAGCGCCGGCCCCTGAAGGCATTTTTGTGCTCATGGCGACTACATCAGGTGTGAGTCCACACACTTTACAGAATGCACAGAGGTTTTTTTTTTTTTAACTAATCCTTGAAAATGGCCAAATGACTTTACCCAATATATTATATATGTGTATGTTTGTATTAAGATTATACATAGTTATATATATAACACTATTTTTTCTTTTTTTTTTAAAGATCATATATTTATTTGAAAGTCAGAGTTACACAGAGAGAGGAGAGGCAGAGAGAGAGAGAGAGAGAGAGAGAGGTCTTCCATGCACTGGTTCACTCCCCAATTGGCCACATCGGCCAGAGCTGCACTGATCTGAAGCCAAGAGCCAGGAGCTTCTTCCAGGTCTCACACACAGGTTTAGGGGCCCAAGGACTTGAGCCATCTTCTACTGCTTTCCCAGGCCATAGCAGAAAGCTGGATCAGAAGTGGAGCAGCCAGGACTCGAACTGGCGCCCATCTGGGATGCCAGCATGGCACGTGGCAGCTTCATCCACTACGCCACGGTACTAGCCCCAACACTATTCTTTCACGTACTAGTTACTTATATTTATATATTTATATTTTTAATATATGAAGATACTCTTTATATGGTAAATTACATTGTGAGTATAAACCCATTTATGTTTTGTGATAGCCATACAATAATATTAATAAAGGGATTCTCTTTTTTATACATTTATTTCAAAAGCAGAGTGACAGAGAAAGGGAGAGAGATAGAGAGACAGAGAGACAGAAACAGAGACATACAGGCATACAGATCCATCTTCTACCCACTGTTCACTCCCCAAATGGCGGCAGTGGCCCAGGCTGGGTCAGGCTGAAGCCAATAGCCAAGAGCCTGGAACTCCCTGATGGGTCTCCCTCATGGGTGGCAGGGGCTCAAGTCCTTGGGCCATCATCTGCTGCCTTCCTAGGCACATTAGCAGGAACCTGGATCAGAAGTAGAGCAGCTAGGACTCAAATTAGCACTCTCATATGGGATGCTGCCATCAAAAGTGTTGGCTTAACTTGCAACACCACAAGACCAACCCAGATACAAAGATTCTTATTTCAGATTCAATTTGCAAGGAACAAAGCAGTCTCAAGAAATTACTAGCTAAAGAGGTAAAGTAGGATTCTAAAGCAAAGTTTTCTGTTTTTAAATCCTGGATTACCCTCGCTAACTCTTTTTGAAAGTGGAAAAGGTATGGATAATCAATGTTCCACATAAGGAAGGCTGTTTCCCTCTGATCTTCCTGGTCTCAGGCACACACTTGTCCAGCCGTGATTACTCACACGCACTTGATGGTTGTTTGTATTCATTTGCTTCTCCGGCATACGCAGCTCTTCAGGTAGCGAGGAGGGTTCTGCTGGCTAGGATGGAGAATACTCACACATGAAGCTCTGGGTGCAGAGATCTGTAACCAGGAAACTCTCTATGCATATAACTGTTGTCACTAAGCGCTGCAGTACACGTGCCACCAAAGTCCCGTTTGGCTAGTTCCAAACGAATGTGAGGTTTAGCTTAGCTGCCTCGTGGGATTCTCCATCAGCTTCATGAGGCAGGGATTGTTTCCGTTGTCCAGAATGGAAAGAGAATTGCTCCTTCTATGGGCTGCTCTGTGGTTCTAATGACCGACAGTGACACATGGTCACTGTCATGTGTCAACCAGTCTCAGAGACTAAAAGAACCCTGTGAGTCCGTACTATTATCCCGATTTTTGCAGAAGGAAATTGGAAAAATTAACTAATTTCAATAATTTGCCCAACACCCAGCAGCAGAGCCCCATCTACTGGACTCTTCTAAGCTCCCCACTTTGCCTCCTGCCCTGTTCTTCCCTCTGTCCTTTACCACGGGTGTTTTGTTTTGTTTTGCTAAATCAGAACCTTTCACACGCACCATGAAAGACATCAAAGGTTCTGCTTGTCTTGGGAAACACAACAGCCCTTCCTCCTGCCAGTCCCTGCACCCCCACAGTGAGCTTCCGTCTTTAACCAACTCTTTACCTTCCTACTCTACAGTGAGCTTATGTTACTACCCTCTTGTGTTTCCAGTGTTAGCCACTTCTTAAGATTCCTTGTTAGGCTTCTCTACTTCCCATTATGGAAGAAGAGATGTGTATCTCTCTTGTCCAAACTGCCATCTTCACTATACACCTGCACATCTGTCCCCTACCCATTCCCATTAAAATTAGATAATAATTTTCATTAGATCAACATTCAATACTTACCTTACCATCATGAATATGCAAACACTCTTCACAGCCAAGTCATAAGTATATAATGATCACTTTCCTTTTCCTACCAAATTTTCCCACTGGAGTTTGAAAGTCATTTTGCTTTTGTTAATTGGTTAGTTTTCTAAGTATGTATCACCAATTCTGAAACCCTCCCCAATGGAGTCCTCTCCTGTCAGTCATCTCAGACACAGAGGTACCTTAGGTGTCCTCCCCATCTCATTTACTGGAAGAACCTATTCCTGGATCTCCTGTCTGGGCCACTTGGATTGGCTGCTCCCCTGGCCCGCGGCCCAGCTGGTGAGCCAGAATCTCCTTTCACCATCCCATCGAGCGCCCCTCCTCTGTGGTATGGGTCCTCTTTCTCCTAGGTACCGCATCTTCATTCCTTCGGGTGGAACACATCCTTCACGGTAGCTTCCTGAGCCAAAGCACATGGGAGGCAAAATCTGGAGGCTTTGCTTGACTAAAAATGTCTCTGCTCTACCCTCACCCTGACTGAGAGCTTGAGGGAGTGGGTGTCTCTAGGCTGGTAGTAGTCGGCAACTCTCCATCATCTTCCAGTGTGGGTGGAAGGTCTACTGCCCTTCTGATTCTTTTGCATGAAACTTGCTAATTTTCCTAGAACCTCGGAGGATCTTCTCTTTGCTGCTAATGTGCTAAAATGTCACAGTGATGTATCCTGTTTGTTTTTATTCAATGATTATTCAGGGCATTCAGTGGACTCCTTCAGTCTAGAAATTGGTGTCTTTAAGATGGGAGATTTTCTTGAATTATACTTTAGATATCTTTTTAAAGGAGGAGAGAGAGAGAGAAAGGTCTCCCATCTGCTGGTTCATTCCCCCAATGCCGCAGGAGCCAGGGCTGGGCCAGGTTGAAGCTAGGAGTTGGAAACTCATTCCAGGTCGCCCATGTGGGCAGCAGGAACCCAAGAACTTGAGCCGTCACCTGCTGCCTCCCAGGATATACATAATCAGGAAGCCAGGATGGAGAGCAGCGTGGAGACTCAGTCGCTTCAGCGTGGGATGTGGGCATCCAAAGCAGCAGCTGAAATGCTGTCCCAAACACCTGCTCCTGCTGAGTTTTTTTTTAAATATTCTTTTTTTCTATTCTCTGTTTTTGAGATTTCTGTAAGTTTTATGTTTTTTGAATCCATCATCTAATGTTCTTTGTTCCTCGCTTAATTCTTCTCTCTACAGGGTGATTCTTTCAACTATCCATTTGTTTTTCTTTTTTTTTTTTTTGTAAGATTTTATTTATTTATTTGAGAGGTGTAGTTACAGACAGTGAGAGGGAGAGACAGAGAGGAAGTTGGTTCACTCCCCAGATAGCCGCAACGTATCCATTTGTTTTTTAAAAAATTCTCCTATCATAAACTTAATTTCCAAGAGCTCTTTGTGGTCTTCTGAGAATTCCATTTTTCCATTTCCACTCTTGGTTTTTAGATGCAAAATCACATCTTCTTAAGTTCACAAGACTTTTCTTCTCTATACTTAGTCCTGGTTTCCTCAAAGATTTGCTTGTCTCCCATTTGTTTGCTGGGCCTTTGCTCTCCACGTTGGAGGCTTTCTTCGAATGCCTAGTGCTTCTTGGCAGACTGATTATGAACTTGGTACTAAAAAGCTGTCTGATGGTTCTTTGCAACCAGTGTAGGGGCTGGACATTTGTAAATTCTCTGTAGAGTGAGCTAGCTGGGCAATTCTGTTAGGAAACCCCTGATGTCACTGGGTAAAGTGACTTTATGAAACCTGGTCTTCATCAAAGCTGTATCTGGGGCTCAGCATTGTGGTGCACCAGGTAAAGCCACCATCTGTGACTCCAGCACCCCTTTATGGACATAGGTTCGAGTCCCAGCTGCTCCACTTCCCATGCAGCTCCCTGCTAATGTTCCTAGGAAAGCAGTGGAAAATAACCAAAGGTCTTGGGCCCCTGCACCAGATGGAGCTCCTGGTTGTTAACTTCAGCCCAGCACAGCCCTGGCCATTGTAGCCATTTGGTGAGTGAACCAACAGATGAAAGATCTCTCTCTCTCTCTCTCTCTCTCTCTCTGTCTCTTTGTAACTCTGCCTTGCAGTTAATAAGTAAATCTTTAAAAAAGAAACACACACACATCTTCCTTCTGCAGGTCACATCCCAGAATGGTTGCAATGGCTGGGGTAGGGCCAGACCGAAGCCAGGAATTTGGAACTCCATCCAGATCTCCCGTGTGGGTGGCAGAGGTCCAAGTACTTGGGTCATCTTCCACTGCTCTTCCAGGCACATTAGCAGGGAGCTGGATCAGAAGCAGAGCAACCAGGGCTTGCAACAGGGCTCCATTGTGGGATTCTGGCATTGCAGGTGGTGGCTTAACCCACTGTGCCACAACGCTGGCCCCATCTGCCTTTTTTCTTGGCTGTGCTTTTTCTGTGTCGTGAGCTCTCTCTGTACATCTTACTGTCTCTGCCTCTGGGTATCTTTGCTAATTTAACCCATGGGGAGCCCAGGAGGGACAGCAATTTTATTTCCCTTTACAACCAGGGAAACAGGCACAGGGAGGAGCCCTCTACGGTCACACAGCTGCAGTCAGAACTCAGGACAAGAGATCGTCCACGGAGCCTGTGTTCTTCTTCTGCTCTGGCCCTGCTGTCTCCCGTGTTTTACTCTCCTGTCTTTTGGGTCACATTCTCTTCCACCACCAATCATAACAACTATTTCGTTTCATTTTTACTACTTGTCTTCATCTCCATGAGCCCTCTTCACACACCAACCTCCTGTCTCATCTCTCAGCCTTGCTTCCAGCCCCCTGTGGGCTCAGAAGCCTCATAAGTAGACATGGAGCAGGGGGCTGATGTTTGGTGCCATTGTTAGATGCCACTTGGGACACGCACATCCCATAGCAGAGTCCTTGCATTTGCATCCCAACTCAGCTTCTGATTCCAGCTTCCTGTTAATGTGAGCCCTCAGAGACAGCAGGTGATGGCTCAAGTACTTGGGCACTTGCCAGCCATGTGGGAGACCCAGATGGAGTTCCTGGCTCCTGGTTTCAGTCTGACCCAACCCCAGCCTTTGGAGCTGTAGGCATCTGGGGAGTGAACTAGTTGATGGAAAATCTCGCTCGCTATCTATCTATCTCTCCATCTCCATCTCCACCACCTCTGTTGCTCTGCCTTTAAAATCAAAGTGAATATAAGTAAATGAAAGTATAAGGAAATGGAGCCCCGAGTAGATGGTAGGAAGCCTGTGGCACCCAGTTCCCAAAGCAGTGCCCTGGAGCATCCACCTTGTGCAGCCTTGCAGAGAATACCGAGTCCTTGCTGCAGGCTGTACTGCAGGCAACACCACAGGTGCCTGCTGCCCCACCCTGATTCCCCTGGGAGCCAAGGCCTCAAAACCTTTGCTTCACATCTTGGCCTAAGAGGCTTACCTCCAGAGCTCCTCGCTCTGCCATGTCAGTTACAGTCTGGCTCAGCACCTGCTGGGCCAGCTCCTCTCTTAGGCAGCTTGCACACGTCTCTTCCTGTGGCTTTGCACCCACCACTCAACAACTGTGAAAAAGGTTGCCCTCTGGGGGAGGCTTCACGCAGACTGCCCACCTGCCTCTACGTCCAGGGTTACCTGCCCAGGATCCCAGGAAGCCAGAATGCCTGCTTCTCACTCAGGAAATACCCGGTAGTGATTTAGGCCTCCCCAGTGGTCTCTCCCCAGCTACTTCCTTGTCCTTAGCAGGTTTCCTATTTCCCTTGTCAGTCACAGGAATGAGGCCCAGAAGGCAGGAGAAGGGAGCTGCCCGCCACTTCCTCCTTGGCTTGAGCAGAGCACAGATTAGCCCAGCTGTTCCTCACCCCAATCCTCATGTGTCCCGTGAGAAACTGGAGCCCAGGAAGCCTCTTCAGAGACTTGCCCCGAGTGCTGTAAGATCGCACAGCTGGAAAATGCTGGAGGCGGAGTTTTCCACACAGCAGATTTCAGAGCAAGTGAGACAGGACCCCAGGGAGTCATCTTTGTTTGTTGGTTTGTTTTTAAAGATTTATTTATTTAAAAGCCAGAGTTACACAGAGAGAGAAGGAGAGGCAGAGACAGAGAGAGAGGTCTTCCATCCACTGGTTCACTCCCCAGATGGCCACAATGGCCAGAGCTGAGCTGATTAGAAGCCAGGAGCCAGGAGCCAGGAGCTTCTTCCACAGAGGTGCAGGGGCTCAAGCACTTGGGCCATCTTCTACTGCTTTCCCAGGCCACGGCAGAGAGCTGGATCAGAAGTGGAGCAACCAGGACTTGAGCCGACACCCATATAAAATGCCGGCACTGCAGGCGATGGTTTTACCCGCTACGCCAGTGCCGGCCCCAGGGAGTCATCTTTTTTTTTTTTTTTTTTTTTGACAGGCAGAATAGACAGTGAGAGAGAGAGACAGAGAGAAAGGTCTTCCTTTGCGTTGGTTCACCCTCCAATGGCCGCCGCAGCCAGCGCACTGTGCTGATCTGAAGCCAGGAGCCAGGTGCTTCTCCTGGTCTCCCATGGGGTGCAGGGCCCAAGGACTTGGGCCATCCTCCACTGCACTCCCGGGCCACAGCAGAGAGCTTCAGGGAGTCATCTTATGCTGAGAAGACCCAGGGGGTACCCAGGAAAGTGGAACAGCAGAGAAGGGAAGAGAATCAAACCGTGATCAGGCTGACTGATTTTCCCAGGGTTTGAGTGCATCCACCAAGGGTTCACATGTTGGAACTGAATCCCCACTGTGAGGGTAGAAGCTTTGACTACCTGTGGCTTTGTAGGAAGAGAAAGACACCAGAGCACACACATGCACATCTCTTGCCCTGCCCCCCGGAACTCTGCTGGCAAGAAGGCCAACACCAGGCCAGTGCTGTGGCTCACTTGGTTAATCCTCCGCCTGCAGCGACGGCATCCCTTATGGGCGCCGGGTTCTAGTCCCGGTTGCCCCTCTTCCAGTCCAGCTCTCTGCTGTGGCCTGGGAGGGCAGTGGAGGAAGGCCCAGGTGCTTGGGCCCCTGCCTACATGGGAGACCTGGAGGAAGCACCTGGCTCCTGGCTTCGGATCGGCGCGGCGCCGGCCATGGCAGCCATTTGGTGGGTGAACCAACGGAATGAAGACCTTTCTCTATGTCTCTCTTTCTCACTGTCTATAACTCTACCTGTCAAATAAATTAAAAAAAAAAAAAAAGAAGAAGGCCATCACCAGAGATGAGTCCTTGAACCTCCAGAATTGTGAGCTAAACAAATCTCTTTATAGTTTCCCAGCCTCACACATTTCACTGTGGTAGTGTAAAACAGTCTAATGAAGGTGGGGTGGACATTGTAAATCTGAGAACTCTGAATCGTGGAAGCACGAGGGGTGGGAGCACCTGGGGCGCTTGGGAATATCACTGGGGGCTTCTCCTACCATCATCAGCTGAGCGTCTGACTCCCATCAGAGGCACCAGCTCTCTCTGCCTATGCTCACGGTGCTGGGAACAGCCTGGAGCTAGGAGGAGTTAGCATGGGGGGTCGTGGCTGCTAAGGGGTTCGTGCCTGCAGAACTTGAGAGAGCGAGAGAAAGGGGACTGGCTGGGCTGCCCCTGCCCCCATCGGGAGGGCGGGTCCCCAGGGAGCCAACAGCTGTGGTCTCTGTAAGCCAGCAGCTCCAAGGCTGAACTCTTCCTGCTTTCTTCCTCGGAGACTCCAGAACCAGGGCGAAGGGAAGGGGGATTCCTCTAGGAGCCTGGTTTGGATTTCAGATGGAGACTCTAATGAATTCAGACCCCAGCCTCTTCTTATTACCATCAGCAGCCCCTGAGTTCCTTTCATGTTCCAAGAGGGCAAGGCCCTTCCTCTCCAGCAAGGACTCTGGCTTAACCCATTCCTGGCTCTCGATGTCAATGTGCACAAAGCTCCCAGATGCTCACAGAGCAGGGAGTGGAAGGAAGAATCGATGGAATTAGCAAGAAGTTCATCAGAAAGAATGAAGACCCGCTCCGTTCCTTCCCCATGGTCAAATCCTGGCTCTCATCTGGCTAACCTCATCACCTCCCACCCCTAGAACTAGACTGAACAGACGTTAAAGAAAGTCCACCTCCTGGGGCCAGCGCCGTAGCTCACTAAGCTTATCCTCCACCTACGGCGCCAGTACCCCGGGTTCTAGTCCTGGTTAGGGCGCCGGATTCTGTCCCGGTTGCTCTTCTTCCAGTCCAGCTCTCTGCTGTGGCCTAGGAAGGCAGTGGAGGATGGCCCAAGTGCTTGGGCTCTGCACCCACATGGGAGACCTGGAGGAAGCACCTGGCTCCTGGCTTCGGATCGGCGCAGCGTGTGGGCCATGGCAGCCATTTGGGGGGTGAACCAACGGAAGGAAGACCTTTCTCTCTGTCTCTCTCTTTGTCTAATTCTGCCTATCAAAAAAAAAAAAAAAAAAAAACAAACAAACAAACAAAAAAAACAAGTCCACTTCCTGGGCAGTGACCGTATCAAGATTCTGAACACCACTGATTTATTATTTATTTATTTATATCCTGAATCCGGAGCCAGCGCTGTGGCACAGCAGGTTAAACCGCTGTCTGCAGGGCCAGCATCCCATTTGGACGCCAGTTCGAGTCCTGGCTGCTCCACTTCAGGTTCTGCTCCCTGCTGATGTGCCTGGGAAAGCAGTAGAAGATGGTCCAAGTCCTTGGGCCCCTGCACCCACATGGGAGACCAGAAAGAAACTTCTGGCTCCTGGCACCAGCCTGGTCCAGTCCGGCCCCGATTGTTGTGGCCATTTGGGGAGTGAACCCACAGATGGAAGACCTCTCTCTCTGTCTCTCTTTCTCTGTAACTCTGCCTTTCAAATAAATAAATAAGTAAAATATTCTTTAAAAATGTATATCCTGAATGTAATCTTGTGCAGTCATTTAATTTTGTTGTGTTGCACTCTCATTTTTTTTTTTTTAAGGTTTACTTATTTATTTAAAAAGCAGAGTGACAGAAGAAGAGGAGAAGGGATCTTACATCCATTGGTTCACTCCCTAAATGGCTATAGTAGCCAGGGCTGGGCCACACTGAAGCCAGGAGCTGGGAACTCTACCCAGATCTCCCACGTGGGTGCAGGGGCCCAACCACTTGGACCATCTTCCGCTGCTTTCTCAGGCACATCAGCAGGGACTTGATCAGAAGTGGAGCAGCCAGGATTTGAACCAGTGCTCTGATATAGAATGCTGGCGTCACAACCATCAGCTGAACCCACTGTGCCACAGTGCTGGCTCCCAGTACCGCATGTTCTTTATCTATGGGATACGATGACTGGACTTTCCCCTCCCCTTTTATATTCATTGTTTTCCAGTTTTCAAAGGCTTTATTGGTAAATATGCTTCAGAAAAGACTGTTCCTTGTGCTTCCAAATGATCTAATTGGAGAACCGTGTCCAGGGACCCATCCCATGGTGCCAGGGACCTGCTGCTTGTCCACCCCTCAGTTCCTGGAGCTAGTCATAGACATAAGACTTGTGGTATCCATTCTTCAGGTTCAAATCATGGGCTGATTTCATTTCCAGTACATTTTTTTAAAGGTTTATTTTTTATTTATTTGAATGGCAGAGTTACAGAGAGAGAGAAAGAGAGACAGATTGTCTGTCTGCTGGTTCACTCCCCAAATGGCTGCAGTAGCCAGGACCAGGCCAAGCTAAAGCCAGGAGCCTGGAGCTTCTCTGAGCTTCCTACACGGATGCAGGGACCCAAGCACTTGGGCCACCTTCCACTGCTTTCCCAGGTGCATTAGCAAGAGCTGAATCGAAGTGGAACAGCCAGGTCTCGAACCTGCACCCATATGGGATGCCAGTATTGCCAGAGGGGCTCAACCTGCTCTGCCACAATGCCAGATGCATTTCTGGCATTTTCCACTGATTCAGTGCCACAGATGACCTTCCTGCCAACCTGAGTGCAGACCTTCCCACGCCTGGCACCTGGAGTGGAGTCCAGTCGATTGGTCTCACCAAGCATCACCCAGTCTGTCTTCACCCACCCAACCCCACCCGGCCATGGCCACAAACAGCCACGAGTTCAAGTGCTTGATCAGCCCTGAGAAGGAGTGTGTTTCTTATCAGCTGCTCCCAGGGCCCCTCAGGGGCCTGCAGGAGCTTCACTGTCACAGGTGGACTCCCTCCTGCTTGAGGGGCTGGGTGATGTCACCCAGAAGGCTGCACTGCACGCCCTCCAGCCTGATAGCAATGAAGGTGCACTTGAGGTTGGCTATGGCCCAGGAACCAGGCAGAGCTGGGCCTGTATTCATTTTTAATACAAAATCAAAATATGCCTTTAGACAAAAAGTTTGAATTAATATATAAGTATATAGAGATGATCACTACCAGTATTGTGGTATATGGCCTTTCAAACTTTTAAACAGTGAGTTTCAAATACATACTTCTATAAATACATAAAGTTTTGTTTTCTTTTGCTTTACGTTGATAAGATCATGCCACACAGACCATTCTGAATCATGCTTCCTTGACCTAATATATTACGGAGGTTTGCCATCTAGAGATGTATGTGTAATAGCTGCCTATGATTCCCTAAGAGGTACCATAACTTACGCACCTGCTTTGCTGTTGATAAGTTTTCTACATTTTCATTATCACAAACAATGCTGCAATGAATTTGTTTTGTAGTAGACTTAACAGGGTGATTGCCAGCTCTTGTTCCATCATGGGGCAAAGTCTGTGATCTTCTCTCTTGGGGAGCCCTCTCCTCCAACAGCATCCTTTAATCTATAGCAGGGTCAGCCCCACTGTCTCCAGGGTCACCGTGATTGGTCCTAGGGTGGCCAGCACCCCTCAAGCTGGATCAGTGCCAACCTTCCCCACCAGATCCGTGAGCGGGAAGCCTCATTTTATTTCTGGTTAGGAAGCAGGGATGACAGAAACCAGGATCTTCCAGAGCACCCGAGAGAATGAAGCCCACACAGAAAGCAGCAGAGACAAGAGCCCATCTCTCGCGTAACCAGAGGTCTAGTCCATTTCTCAGCTCCCTTGTTTCTAAAGTTCTATGACTCCAGCAGAGGAAGTCAGAGAGTGCCCCCAGGGCTTTCTGTCCATCAAAATCCCCGCCCTGCGAACCCTGGATGGGATCCTCTGAACTCTTGGAAGACCAGGGACCCTCTGGAAAAGTCCTTTCCTCTTGTCCTTCTTACCTGGCTCTTCCAATCCTAGAGACTCTTCTGTTCCTCCGTGCTGAAATTGCACCTGCAATGTAAGAGCCGACTTCTTTGAAAGGTATCACTGGAAAGCCACCATCAGTCATTTATATTTCTTTTTTTAAAAAAACTTATTTATTTATTTGAAAGTCGGAGTTACACATAGAAAGAAGGAGAGGCAGAGAGAGGTCTTCCATCCAATGGTTCACTCCCCAATTAGCCGCAACAGACAGAACTGCGCTGATCTGAAGCCAGGAGCCAGGAGCTTTCTTCTGGGTCTCCCACACAGGTACAGGGACCCAAGGACTTGGGCCATCTTCTACTGCTATCCCAGGCCATAGCAGAGAGCTAGATTGAAAGTGGAGCAACCGGGTCTCGAACCAGTGTCCATATGGAATGCCAGCACTGCAGGCAGCGGCTTTACCCACTACACCACAGCGCCAGCCCCTAGTCATTTATATTTCAATGTGGCTTTCATCCAAGCTATCAGGAACTTTTACTGAATATCCCCACTTGAGACTAGGATAGGAAGATGAGCAGGAAGTCTCCCCAGCTCCTGGCTTCTGCACTGTGGACTCCTTTAGCCCCCGGAGCACTGGCATCCTGCCACCTCCACTCCTACAGTCTGAGACCACAACATCCCGTGGACCTGCCATCCAGCACCCCCTAGCACCCTTCACTGCATCCTGTGTGCAGTGAGGTCAAGACACCCTGTTTCACAGACTCTTACGAGGACTGATGAGTGGCTTTACGGAACGGTGTTTTGTAACCTGTACCACGTGTCATGGGAACCCCCAGGAGGAGAGGGAGTTCAGGCAGGAGGCAGGAGGCAGTGGATAATTGGGAAGGCAGACAAGGCCAGGCCCCAGGGACCCCACACTGAGTGAACGGCGGGTGGGAGTGGATGCTAGCGCTGGGAAGGAGACCCAGGAGCTGTGGAATGCGAAAAAGCATTCCGAGGTCCATGGAGTCAGACCCCCAACCTCAACATTATGCATCTCCCTGGAGGGGGTCGCCCCAGAGGTTTCTGTGACCTGCTCAGAGCGGTGGCTGCCTGAGACCCGGGGTCTCGTGCTACATCTGACTGTCCATCCATCCATCTCTGCCCAGCCCCAAGGCGCAGCGAGGGGGCTCAACAGCTGCCCCCCTTCCTTCCCCAGCCAGTTTCTCAGACTTCCAGAGATAGACAAGGAGATGCTGGCGCCTGGGAATATTGATGGAAGGGCAGATGGATTTGAGCTCTCCTCCTCCCACCCCGCCACCACCTCAAGGGCCACAGCGGGGCAGTTGGGGGCCAGACAGCTTGGGGATGCACGGCTCCCCCAAGGCGGGGCTGGGATATCAAAGTTGGAGGCGTGGGGGCATGTCAGCCTGGCTTTGTGAGCCGGCCTCCCATCAATGCATGAAAGCCTGGCTCTACAAACCACATTCGCTGCGCTTCCAACCTGCATTCCCAATTGGTCACGGCCTGGCCCCCAGCTGCATTCCTGGGCTGGAGGAGGCAGAGGGGCCTGGCCTCTTTGTTCTTCCCAAATCAGGGCTCAGAACCATGACAGGCTGATCACATTACCCAGCTGAGGTCAGCCTGGCGGGAATGACCCCCTCCCCACCTCGGCTCCTCCCCCACCTCATGAGACAGAGCCTCCCACCCCACCCCGCCCCGACAGGTCCTCCTTACCTGAGCTGGGTCTTTGTGCAGGAAGAGAAGCCTCCCAAGCCACAGCTCTGCCGCTGCCTTCCAGAGTCAGAGGATGGGAGCAGCGCCCTGAGCATCATTACATCGTCCAATTTCGGGTCCAAGGGTCTGCAGCCGCTCAGGGAAGGGCCCAACTGCCCTGCTTGGTGCTGGACCCCTCGGAACCCACATGACATGTCGTTGGCATCCCAGACCTCAGTTGGGTCCTAGAACAATGCTGGCCTTCAGCGGTTCCAGAGATAAGACGCTTCTCGGTCTCTGTCCCTGCCCACTCGGCCTGAGAGTGATGCCTTCCACTCTCTTCCTTCCCTGTGCCTAGACAGGACAGCAAGCTTGACATCTGACTCTTGACTCTGCCACTTACTGGCTGCGTGACCTTCGATGATTTGCTTCACTTCCCTGGGTCTCAGTGCCCTCATTTGTAAAACAAGGTTGACTGTACAGATTTTAAAAGATACTGGATAATAGGCCCCTGGCCTGCTGTAGGTCCATAGCAAATGCCATTCCCCCACTCTCATCCCTTCCCCTGAAATGAGTGGCCTTACACAGGGTCTTCACTGGATGGCTCATACCCTTCCTGCCTTTCTCTGAAATCCTACAGCTTCGGGAGTGAGGGCCAGGCCATCTGGTGACTGTGATGTGTCAGTCTTTGTGTGCCCGACAAGCTTGCTGGCACTCCAGGAGAAACCTGGACTTGGTCGTTCATTCTGAGTGCACTGAAGGGAACAGTGATGGCCACTCAGGATTCAGCCGTGGGGAAGGCAGTCCGGTTTCTGCTCCAGCGAAGCCCACAGCTGTGTGGACAGAGAGGCGCTGTTCAATCCTGCAATGAGTGGCAGAGATTTTCCCAGTGGCAAGAGTACTTTGATGGAAAAGTCTAGGCCATCAAGAGAACATGGCAGAGGGCTCTGGGAAGCCTCGACTGAGTAAAGACGTCTAAGCTGAGACCAGAAGTACTGGGGAGACAAGTGGGAGGACATAGTCTTGGCTGAGGGCCTGTGTGCCACTGTGAGAGGGGTAGGGACTTCACGGCCTGATAAGGACCCTGGGCTGTATTCCCAGGGCCGTGAGAAGCCATCGTGCAGTTTTGAGCAGGAGCATGGTATGACCCGGTCTTACTGGGGTTATCAGGCCGGACTGGAGCCATGAAATGGCAGTGTGGGCTCAGTCAGGGCAGTAGCAATGCAGAGAGGCAGGCCAGCCCACTGGGGCTGCTCCGGAGACCTGTGTGTAATGGAAGACTGTGCATTGGCTCGGGGGACCAAGCACTGGTCTACTCTGAGTTATACAAGAGATGCAAACGCCTTGGACGGGCCACCCTCTCGACTGATGTTTTCAGAGTTAACTCATTAACTCCGTTATGTTGAGGAGCTTTTGTGTGCTACACAAATTGAATTCATAAAGTTACTTGTTAAATTTGTTGCCTGGTGTTTTACTACTCAGGCCTAATGTTCTGGTAATTTGAGCTCCTGATTCCAGGAGATAAATTCTGTTTCCACATGGAGATGGTTCAATTCCAGCCCAAGCAAAGAAATGTGATGTTCCTGTGAGTCTGAGTGGCCTTGTCCATTTTCCCTGGTGCTGTTTACTAAGCACATTTGAGCAAACCACCACACCTGCCTTGGAGGAGATTAACTCATATGTATGTGATGTACTCAAGGCAACAGCTGTCTACAGACAGTCCCTGACCTACAATGGTTCAATTTAAGATTTTTCAACTTTATGATGGTGCCCAAGGAAGATTTTTAAGTTGAGTCTTTCCCCAGGCTGGTGGCTACACTGTCTGATCCAACCTCTCTCAATGAGGGGAAGAAGCAGCTGGTGCAGCTCCCAGTTAACAACAGGACAAGAGGAGAAATGAGGGGCCAGTGTTGGGACATTCTGGATAAAGCCTCACCTGCAGTGCATCCTGTATGGGTGCCAGTTAGAGTCCTGGCTGCTCCACTTACAATCCAGCTCTCTGCTAATGGCCTGGGAAAAGCAGTTAAAGATGGACCTTAAAGCAGTGACCCGCAGGAGAGACCTGGAAGAAAATCCTGACTCCTGGCTTCAGGTTGGCCCCATCCTGGCTACTGCAGCCATCGGGGCAGTGAACCAGCAGATGGAAGATCTCTCTCTGTCTCTCCCTCTATCTGTAACTCTGACTTTCAAACAAACAAATAAATCTTAAAGTGAAGAAGAAGAGGAAGAGGAGGAAGAAGAAGAAGAGGAGGAGGAGGAGGAAGAGGAAGAAGAAGAAGAAGAAGAGGAAGAGGAGGAAGAAGAAGAGGAAGAAGAAGAGGAAGAGGAAGAAGAAGAGGAGGAGGAGGAAGAGGAAGAGGAGGAGGAGGAGGAGGAGGAGGAGGAGGAGGAAGAAGAAGAAGAAGAAGAAGAAGAAGAAGAAGAAGAAGAAGAAGAAGAAGAAGAAGAAGAAGATTACTACTGAGTGACCCTCTGCAGTGTGCAGAGCAGCTAAGATGGGATCTGTAGTGGGTTAGGTGTAGTCAATGCATTTTCAACATACAATGAGTTCATTGGGACTCAACCCCTTCATAACTTATGGAACATCTCTACATTGCAATACAATGTTGTATCTTGGGTAAGCACAGGACTCAATGGACAAGCCAGGAAGCTCCCAGGGCAGCCTAGGGAAAGAAGCTTGATGTTCTTCTATCTTACTCTAGACCTGTATGCATCCACGCCTGACTCTAAGGGTTGCACCAGCTGGACTCCTTTGCCCTTGCACTTCCAGTTGGGTTTCTGTCAGGGAGATTCCTGGCAGGAGAAGGGTGAGGTCAGCTCCCCCCTTCATCAGCCTCCAGGAGTCTGGATCTGTAGCAGCTGCCCCTCTACTAAAGGCCAGAGCGCCTGTTCCCTTCTTAGAACTGTAGGTCTTTGGGGCCCTGATCCTGCCCCCTTCCCTTGCCCCCCTAGGCCTAGGGTGGATGAGGACTGAGCTACTGTTGCTGCTTCCTCACTGTTTTTCAGTGTCCCTTAATCCTGACAATGGCTTTGTCGATGGTCCCTTTTTTTTTTTTTAAGATTTTTTATTTTTTATTTGAGAGGTATAGTTACAGACAGTGAGAGGGAGAGACAGAGAGAAAGGTCTTCCTTTTCCGGTTCACCCCCCAAATGGCCGCTACAGCAGGCGTGCTGCGCCATTCCGCAGCCAGGAGCCAGGAGCCAGGAGCCAGGTGCTTCTTTCTGGTCTCTGATACGGGTGCAGGTGCCCAAGCACTTGGGCCATCCTCCACTGCCCTCCTGGGCCACAGCAGAGAGCTGGACTAGAAGAGGAGCAACCGGGACTAGAACCCGAGGCCCATATGGGATTCCGGCACTGCAGGCGGAGGATTAGCCAAGTGAGCCACAGCGCCAGCCCAATGGTCCCTTCTTAAACTTCCTGCTGGTGGCCTGATGGATGCAAGATGTCAAGGAAAGCTTTCCATAGGGTAGATGTTTAAGTGGATAACTGCAAGATGAGGAGGAGTTTGCCTTATTACAGAATAAACATGATTGCTATGAGACTTTTTATAAACACTAAAAAAACTCCCCAGCCTCCCTGGCCACCTCCAGGGACACACAGGGACTTGGTATGTCCAGGCTGGGAATCATTGGCTGAAGGGGCTGCACAGACCCCAATGCTGGGGCCCATTTTCTCCTCTGGGCCACCCAGACATGAGTGGAGGTCCTGCCATTTGCACTCCCTTCCCCAACCCAACTCCTCTCCTCTCACAGAGCCAGCCCTGCCTGGGGGCTGGGGAGAGAGACGTCTTATGAAGGAATGTCCCATGGCCCACCAGGCTGAGGGGGACAGCTGCCTGAAAGATCAGGTTTCAGGAAAAACAGGCCTACCTCCTCCTGCACAGCAAGCCTGGGCTCCTGGGCGCCTGGACACCTGCCCAGGGCCCCCACCCCCCAGCCACCTCCCTGCCCAGGATGGGAGAGAGCTGTGGGTCTGTCCCGCTCCTCCTCTCCCACCCTCCCGTTTAGTCCCTCTCCCCCTCCCTGTCACCTCCAATTAGACAACTCGCGTTCATGCTTTTCAGAATCCGGCCTTCCCACCGGCCTCATTCAGCACCTGCCCAGGCCCTCCCCCAACCCCGCAGCTTCAGGGCTTCCGTTTGAGACTGCACGCTGACCTCACCCTCGGGTCCCTTTGTGAGCACACACTGCGCTCATTCTTGCCTGGGCCCATCCTCCAGTACCCCCTTCCTCTTCCATCTCCTTACTCCTCCTGACTCCTCCATCTTTGGAAGTCAGCCCACCTCCCCTGCAACACCCATCCCCTGCACCCCAATGAAGAGGTCCATGCTCCTATTACCATTTAAATATCTCCAGCTACTATTTTCCCCCGCTCAGTGTCTTCCTGGTGCCAGGAGCTCGCCAGGGAGCCAGCCCTCCCAATAATCCCATTAGGCCAATATCCCCATTTGGTAACTTTGTAAGCGAGGAAGTGGAAGCAGGAAGACTCAGATCTGTCTTGAAAGCCCTGGCTCCTAACCACTACTCCACACAGTCTTATCTTCCCCAGTACCTTGCAAACTGAGTTCCCCTCGGTCTACTCTCCACAGGGCTGCTGTTCTCCCTCAAAGGACAGCCCTCTGCTGTCTTCCCTCCTCAGGAGACAAGTCCGGTCCTGTCAACAGCCAGCAAGACCTGTGTGATCTGCAGCACACACACTCCCGCCCTCACCTATTCTGCTCAAATCCCGCCGGTTCCTGGATGTTCCTCACATGTTCCACGCATCGCCCAGAGCACCACACATAACTGGAAAAGCCAGAGTTCGGCACGTGAGGCTGCCACCCAATGCCCCGTCGCAGCCTGCTTCTACCAGTGCCAAGGGTGCTTTGTCCTTTCCCTTAGCAGCTCAGTTCCCAGGTGAGCGCTGTGTGGCCTGTGGTGTCTCCCACCCTCCTGGGAATGGAGCCGCGGAGGCCTCCAGGCTGGCCCCTGGCTCTTTCTCTCCACTGTGTTCCCCCAAACGCCATGGGACCCTCTCCTCCAGCTGCACTTGCTACCCCAGTATGAGCCAAGACCTTTGCTGTGCTGGCCCCGCTATTGGCCTGTCCAAGTCCCTCTGGAACTGTCCAATTATGCCCACCCAGGGACCTTCCTAACCTCCCCTCTGCCTCTTTCTCTAATAACAACCGGTCTCTCTGTCCATCTGCCATTCCCCAAGGCAGGTGGACTGTCTGTCTCCCCTCACCCCTGCCCTTGTGCCACCTTCTCTAGCCTTTTCCTTATGTATATTTCAGACTTGATCTTTAAACTATGAGACCCTTACAAGGTGGAAAAATTGTGTCCATGTTGTGCCCCACAAAGCCCAACTCATCCATATGGATTTTAAAGAATTAAGTTGGAGGCTGGCATTGTGGCATAGCGGGTAAAGCCATCCACTGTGATGCCAATATCCCATATAGGCTCCAGTTCCAGACCTGGCTGCTCCACTTCCAATCAGGGTCTCTGTTAACGTGCCTGGGAAAACAGTGACAGAGGATCTAAATGTTTGGGCCCCTGCACCCATATGGGAGACCTGGAAGAAGCTCCTGGCTCCTGGCTTCAGCCTGGCCCAGCCCTTGGCCATTGTGGCCATCTCACGGGTGAACCAGTGGATGGAAGATTCTCTCTCTCTCTCTGTCTCTCCCTTTGTCTCTGTAACTCTGATTTTTCAAATAAATATTTTTTTTAATTAAGTTGGGTCTTTTCATAGAGCAACCGAAGTTGAGGCAAGAGTTGGCTTGGGTCATATGGCAAGATCTATTTATAATGGTTCCAAAGTGCAGGAGTAGTGATGCTGACATTTGGGTATGCGGGAGAAGCTGCCGTCACACGCTTCCTTCAACAAAAAGCTGTAAGTACAGCAAGCTGTTTCAAGAGAAAGCTCACATTCACACAATCCGTACTGCAGTATATTATGATGATTGTTCTACTTTATTGTTATTGTTAATCTCTTCCTGTGCCTAATTTATAAACTAAACTTTATCACAGGTATGTGTAGGGTTCAGCTTTAGTTATCCGCTGGGCTCTTGAAACTATGCCCTGTGACGCAGGGGCACGCTGCTTAAGTGTGATAGGCAGACTTTTCACTTGGTTCCATGCACTTGTCTCCTGTGATTATGGTGAGCTTCATATCACCCCCAGCAGCCCTTCCCAAACGGTGTTCTCCCACCGGTAGCCAAGGAGAAATCAGAGATGGGAAGCACAGCACAGGCTTCCATGCCGTTGTGCTGGCTTCGAGACGAAGGGGAAGGGCTGGGTGTTTGATGCATCGGCTTAGATTCTGCTTGAGATGCCTGCATCCATAGAGTTCTGGCTCCACTACCAGTCCCATGGCTTCAACCTGGCCCAGGACTGGCTGTTGAGGGTGTTTGGGGAACCAGCAGATAGGATCTGTCTCTCTCTCTCTCTCTCTCTCTTTCTCTCTCTCTCTTTCAAAGAGGAAGGGAGAGAGGAAGGAAGGGAGGCAGGCAGGCAGGAAGGGAGGCAGGCAGGGAGGGAGGGAAGAAGAGAGAGATGGAGAGGGTCCCACGGAGAGGGACGTTGCGTTGGCAAGGAATCAAAGGCCTCAGTCCCGCAATCAGTAGGAACTGAGCTGGGCCAACCACATGAGTGAGCTGGGCAGTGGACGCATCCCAGAGCCTCGAGAGAGGACTGCCGCTCTGCCGAGACCTCAGTTTCAGCCTGTGGGACTCAGCACGGGGCCTGGCCAAGCCACACTGTGGCCAACATCTGACCTACCAAACCTTGAGCTCACGAATCCGTGTTGTTTAAGCTATTACTTTGGTAGTAATTTGTAATTCGGCAATACAAATCTAATACAATAAATATGTCTCAAATAGTGCATGGTACATAAACAATTACTTGTCGTGCATCTGTGTTTCAAACGGAGACTTCTGCCATTTCATTTGCCATCTCTGACAACCCTACATCCCAGGGAGGAGCTGGGGCTGAGTCACTTGAGATGCCCCCAGCTGGCACACAGTTCCACAGCTGGGAACTGGTTTGCATGCCCTTCCACCAGAGGAAAAAGAGGCTTCCAAAAGCCTGCCCAGCACCCACAAGCACAAGTTATAAAAACTCCTCTCTAACACAGGTTCTAACCTGGGGCTCATCGAGAGAATTCCAGGAGTCTGTGAAATTTAACGTAAAAAAAAAAATTATAGCTTTATTGTCATGACCCTCTGAAGTTTTTCCTTAGGTTGAGAATATAGGTATTTGGGCAGGTGTTTTGTGCATCAGTTAAGACACTGCTTTGGGCCGGTGCCGCGGCTCACTAGGCTAATCCTCCGCCTTGCGGGGCCGGCACACCGGGTTCTAGTCCTGGTCAGGGTGCCGGATTCTGTCCCGGTTGCCCCTCTTCCAGGGTAGCTCTCTGCTGTGGCCCGGGAGTGCAGTGGAGGATGGCCCAAGTGCTTGGGCCCTGCACCCCATGGGAGATCAGGAGAAGCACCTGGCTCCTGCCATCGGATCAGCGCGGTGCGCTGGCCGCGCCGACCACGGCGGCCATTGGAGGGTGAACCAACAGCAAAAGGAAGACCTTTCTCTCTGTCTCTCTCTCTCACTGTCCACTCTGCCTGTCAAAAAAAAAAAAAAAAAAAAAAAAAGACACTGCTTTGGACCCTTGTGTCTCATATTGGAATACCTAAGTTTGAGTCCCAGCTCAACTTCTTTTTTTTTTTTAAGATTTATTTTTTATTTATTTGAAAGACAGAGTTACAAAGAGAGGTAGAGACAGAGAGAGAGGTCTTCCATTCGCTGGTTCACTCCCCAGATGGCCGCAACGGCCGGAGCTGCGCCGATCCGAAGCCAGGAGACAGGAGCTTCCAGGTCTCCCATGCGGGTGCAGGGACCCAAGGACTTGGGCCATCTTCTACTGCTTTCCCAGGCCATAGAAGAGAGCTGGATTGGAAAAAAGCAGCCGGGACTAGAACCGGCGCCCATATGGGATGCCGGTGCTTCAGGCCAGGGCTTTAACCCACTGCGCCAACAGCGCTGGCTTCCAGCTCCACTTCTGATGCCAGCTTCTTGCAAGTGTGCACCCTGAGAAGCAGCAGGTGATGGCTCCTCTAGCTGAGTTCCTGCCACTCAAGTGGGAGATCTGAATTTAGGTCCCAGCTTTTGATTTAAGTCTGGTCCAGTCCCAGCTACTGCAGTCATTTGGAGGCTGAACCTGTGGATATAGGATCTTTCTCTCTGGGTCTGTCTCTGTCTGTCTATCCCTCTCTCTTTCTCTCTTTCTGCCTTTTAAATAAAATGAAAATAAAGAGGCTGATGTTATTGTTAAGCTGTCACTTGCAATGCCAATATCCCATATCGGAGTGCTAGTTTGCTTCCAATCCAGCTTCCTGCTCATGTACCCAAGAAAACAGCAGAAGAAAGCCCAAGTGCTCGGGCCACCGATACTCATGTGAGAGACCAGAATGGAGTTCCTAGCCCCTGACTTTCGCCCAAGATCTAGTTGTTACTGCCATTTGCAAAGATCTCTGTCTCTGTCACTCTGCTTTTCAAATAAATAAATCTTTAAAAAATTAAAATAAATAGGGACAGACATTTGGCACACTGATTAAGACAAAACTCGGGACACCCACATCCCATCTCAGAATGCTTAGATTCAAGTCCTGGCTCTGCTTCTGATTCCAGCATCCTGCTAATGCACATTTCGGGAGGTGGCAGGTGGTGTTCAAGCACTTAAGTCTCTGCCATCCATGTGGGAGACCTGGGCTGAGTTTTGGGCTCCTGATTTTGGCTTGACCCTGTCCTGACTATTGGGGGCATTTAGAAAGCGAACCAGTGGATGGAAGAGCTCTCTCTCTGCCTCTGCCTCTCTCTCTGTAACTCTGTCTTTCAAATAAACAACAAAAAAAATCTTTAAAAAAAGACATTTGGGCCGGCGCCGTGGCTCAATAGGCTAATCCTCCACCTTGCGGCGCTGGCACACCGGGTTCTAGTCCCGGTTGGGGCGCCGGATTCTGTCCCTGTTGCCCCTCTTCCAGGCCAGCTCTCTGCTATGGCCAGGGAGTGCAGTGGAGGATGGCCCAGGTGCTTGGGCCCTGCACCCCATGGGAGACCAGGAAAAGCACCTGGATCCTGGCTCCTGCCATCGGATCAGCGCGGTGCGCCGGCTGCAGCGGCGGCCATTGGAGGGTGAACCAACGGCAAAGGAAGACCTTTCTCTCTCTGTCTCTCTCTCTCACTGTCCACTCTGCCTGTCAAAAATTAAAAAAAAAAAAAAAAAAGACATTTGGGATGCCATATATAAATGTCTGGGTTTGAGTCCCAGCTCCACTGCCAACTCCAGCTTCCTCCTAATGTGTATCCTGGAAGGCAGCAGGTGATGCCTCAAGTACTTGGGTCCCTGCCACCCACCTTGGAGACTTGGGTGGAGTTCCTGGCTCCTGGCTTTGTCCTGACCCAGCCACAGCTGTTGGGAGCATTTGGGAAGTAAACCAGTGTAGGAGTTCTCTCTGTGCCTCTCTGCCATTCAAATAAAATAAAAGTAAATTTCTTAAATGAAAGCTTTCAAGAAAATAAATAAATATTTTTTAAAGAATACCTGGTGGGGCCAGCGTTCTGGCATAGAAGATAAAGCCAACATCCCATATGGGCACCGGTTTGAGTCTCAGCTGCTCCACTTCTGATCTAGCTCCCTGCTAATGGTGTGGGAAAGCAGCAGAGTTCCTGCACCTACGTGGAGACCTGGATGAAGCTTCTGGCTCTTGGTTTGTACCTGGCCCAGCCCTAGCCGCTGCAGCCATTCTCTGACTTTCAAATAAATAAATCTTTAAAAATAAAAGAATGTTTTTTATCAGTACCTGTTAATAACTGTAGCTTTGTCATCAAAGGAAACCACATTAGTTTTTGCCAATATCACCAAATGTTGTTCACTTTCATCATTATTTTGAAATTATAACAGTTATTAGATCTTGTCATTGATGCATTAATAAGCACATCTATTACTGTGTCACAATTTAATATTTTGATAACTGTATTCCAATCTAATTGGATTGCCTTGTAAAGTTAATGTATTTTCTTAAAAAAGCAGTCTAAGGTAGGGCCTATTCTCCACCAGACTGTGTCCACGGGACAAAAAATGTTGAGAACCAGGGACTGGTATTGTGGCATAACAGGTTAAGCTACCACTTGTTCATGTCGACATCCTGTATCAGAGCTCTGGTTTGAGTGCCAGCTGCTGCAGCTCCCTGCTAATGAGCTTGGGAAAGCAGCAGAAGATGGCACAGGGGCTTGGGTCCCTCCACCCACGTGGGAGACCCCAATAGAGTTCTGGGCTCCTGGCTTTGGCCTAGTACCACCCAGCTGTCGTGGGCATTTGGGAAATGAAAGTGTGGATGAAAGATCTCTCTCTCTCTCTCTCTCTCTCTCTCTCTCTTCCTCTGTCACTCTGCCTTAAAAAAAAATAAACCTTTAAAAAAAAGTCAAGAACCAGGCAAGAGACAATGTGGTATATTGGGAAAGAAGTCACAAATATCAGTTAACCAGGGTCCTTCTCCCACTGCAAATGCTTAGTTGCTGTGAAAACAAGACATTTCATAACTGCTGAGCCTCAGTGCCCTGAGCTATAAAACTGAGTTATTGTGAGAACTAAAGAAATACGAGGGTACTTCAAAAAGTTCATGGAAAAAATAGAATTAAGGTATATTTATTTTGGTGCAAAAAAAAGTTTTGAAATCTAAACTAGGCTGGCGCCGTGGCTCACTAAGCTAATCCTCCGCCTTGCGGCGCTGGCACCCCGGGGTTCTAGTCCCGGTCGGGGCGCCGGAGTCTGTCCCGGTTGCCCCTCTTCCAGGCCAGCTCTCTGTTGTGGCCAGGGAGTGCAGTGGAGGATGGCCCAGGTGCTTGGGCCCTGCACCCCATGGGAGACCAGGATAAGTACCTGGCTCCTGCCATCGGATCAGCATGGTGCGCCGGCAGCAGCGCGCCGGCCGCGGCAGCCATTGGAGGGTGAACAACGGCAAAGGAAGACCTTTCTCTCTGTCTCTCTCTCTCACTGTCTACTCTGCCTGTCAAAAAAAAAAAAAAAAAATCTAAACGTGGTGTCTTTCAGAATATACATCTTCCCCGAACTTTTTAAAGATCCCTTGCATGTGTGGTTTTCAAGAATGTTTGCTTCAAAATAAACATCTTTGAATTGCATCTCCCATGAAGTACCCTTGTCGTGCACACGAGCCAGCTAGCACAGACTCATCCTCAACAATGAATGCTAGCTGCTGCTATTAGTAGCCACAATTTGTGCCACCAATCGCCATCACAATGTCAAGAGTTCCTCCTTTTGATCTTTCCCATATCACAGCATCTCTGCCCCTGGGCTCCAGCAGGGACAGTGGTGTCCTGTGTCCTCCAAGTGGCTTTGCCCCACGTAGCCACAGACCCCACCCTGGGTCCCACAAGTGCTCGGTCAGCCCTGGCCCTGGCTGGGCCCCACGTCCCCACCACTCTCCACCCACTGCTCCAGCAAAGAGCGCAAAATGCGCCTCCACCCGCTGGCGGGACTCTGTAGTTTGCTAATGGGAAACAAGTGGCCTGCGTGCTCAGTGCAGAGGCTGATGCCCACTCCAGACCAAACCCACATTCCTGAGGCAACCCAGGGTGACGTGCAAGGGGCCTTTCCACCTAGACAGAGAGGCTGGCCTCTCCTGCACACCCACGCCAGAGCCCTTCCTGTTTTGGGGCACTGGACAGGGCTTGGGTGTGGACAGCAGGGCAACTACAGCCTGAGTCACTGGGAGGGGACGGTTGCGTCTTGAGTTGTGGTCTCCGAGCGGAGGCCCGAGAGGATGGGTTGGGGTGGAAAGGCCCTCTCTCCCCTCCAGAATCCATTACGGCCCCCTGGGCAGTGAGCAGGAAAGTGGTCTCCGGGCTCGGTCCTTGTCCCAGCCCTCACTGCTCTGTCTGCTGGGCCCACTGCCTGCTCTCCACATCTCCCTCCTTTCTCATCCAGGCCCATGAGCCAAACAGGGAAACAGACGCCCACAGAGGGCCACTGCCCACTCCGGGCAGCAGCAGGGAACAACTGCCCGTTGCCTCAGAGCTTGGAGCAAGGAGGAGGCAGGGGCTGGCCCCTCAGGCTAGGATGACCCAGTGTGTGTCTGCTTAGCTCTGCCATGGAGTTGAGGCCCCGGGGGGAAAAAGCCGGACCCACTCGTAAGGCCTGTCTGCTATGCCCACTGCCTCTCAGCGCCCTGTCCACACCAGGATCCTCGCCACCACACCAGCTCCTGCTCTCTGCGTCCTGTGTCACCCGTCCACCCACTGGGGCCTGGGACTCTCGTTGCTGACACAGGAGGCATTCTCCTCCAAGCAGCCCTGCTTTGAAGCCTGGGCCATTTGTACTCCCAGGCCTACCTTGCTTGTGGACTGGGGGTTAGATAAGGTAAGAAACCAATCACAAAGGCGGGAGGGCCTGAAGAGGCCAATCCTAAAGTAAGTGGATACAGAAACCTAGCAGGGAGAGTGGCTAGCAAGAGCTGTCTTCTCCTGGGCCTGAGGGAAGCAAGACCTGGGGGTGGAGAGAAGCCAGAAGCTGCCTTGGGCTCCCCTGGAGTGCTTATGTTCTGTCTGCTCCAGACTGCTGGTCCCACTCCCTCACATACTGTTATTGTCAACACCCTCCCTGTTGCCGGGGGCCCCGAGGAAGGACACTGCTGTCTGCTCTGGCTCTGTCACAACCCTCAGCCCAGGGAGGAGGGACCCAGACCAGGGAAAGTCCACAGGCAGCCCAGAGGGCTCGAGATCTCAAAGCCTTTCCCTGCCAAGCCGCTCCCTCCTTTGTTTCTCCTGCCTGCATGAGACCTTTCTCTGTCTTCTCCAAAGTCCAGGGAATCAGGGCTCTGGGAGGCAGAGACCCTTCTTTCCCATAGAGAGCACGGATGCAAAAAGAAGCAAACATTCAGCTTAGCAGTGTCTCCCAGACTCTGTTAGCGTCCCTGGGTAGGCAGGTGGCAGGTGCAGCACAGGCCGATTTCAAACCGAGAGCCAACCCCCCCGGGTGTCTGCGGCCATGTAGCTTTCCTGGTTCTTCCAAGCCATCCTCAGCTAAAGGCTCACTGCCAAGGAGGCAGAGGAAGCCTTGGGTAGGCAGGCAGGGTCCTGGGTCCACCTGGGACACCAGGAATTCAGGAGCAGCTGTTTCCTGGGAGAAGAAAACAAGAGAAGCCCAGAGACAGGCTGGCGAGACACAGAGACAAGAAGCAGTGAGACTCCGAAACCCAGTTGGGGAGGCAGATGGAACCTGAAAAGCCCCCAAGAAACCCGAATGTATGCCACGTGGCCACTGTGCCGGACCCCGGGGCCCAGCTTCCTGCTGTGACCGTTGCCACGACAAGGAACATGCAGGAAGAGGCCCAGAGAGAGGGAGTGGTGGCCGCACCGAGTGTTTTGGATAAAACCTCACCCTCCCCACTCTGCCCATGTATTCTTGGCCCTTCTGGGGATAAACTTGGCTTTTACAAGGTTACTTTCCCTGAAAGGCAGGGACTGGGACTTCTGAGGCCACCTGGTGAGAGGCATGGTCACCCCCAAGAGCTGGATGGATCTTGGGCAGATTTTTGCTCAGAAGCAAAGAAACCACGTCATGCCCCTCCCCTTGCTTCTGCCCCGCCAAGTCTGGATCTGGGTGCTCAGAGCCTTCAGCACACAGGCCAGAAAGAGGCTGAGCCCTGTTTGGGGTCACACAGCAAGTTGGGGGCAGAAGGAAGGGCCTGGGGGTTTTTTAGGAGCCCAAAAGGCATCCCAGAGAGTCCAGGGCCCATAGCAAAGCCAGAGCCAAAGAGAGAATACAAAGGGCAGTGCAGGAGCCCAGTGTCCTGGGAGCACAGGGACCCCCATAGGGGCCCTGGCCCCACTCCCAAAGCAAGGGCTAGAAGTTGCATGGGGAAGAGGAGAAGAAGGAAGGTGGGAGCGGGGGCTCCTTGGGGCAGAAAGGGGGATGATTTGGGGACTCCCATACCTGGGAGTAGAAGGAGGTAAGGGGGTTCCGGGGATAGCAGTGCCTCTCAGAAAGCGCCCCCTGCCCTGCCCCTCCCTTGGGCTCCTAAGGATCTGGGAGGGCTGAGGCTGCCGCATGAAGCCCAGTGACAGCAAGTAGACCTGGCCTTTTCCTAGCCTCCCGAAGTTCAACATTATCTGGGTGCCTGGACTCCCCCTGCACGTCTCTAAGACATGGGCAGAAAGGAGCCTGTGGGGGCCAGGGCACAGTGGGTTAAGCCGCCGCCTACGATGCCGGCACCCCAAACGGGCAACTGTTCAAGTTCCAGCTGCCTCACTTCCAACCCGCTCCCTGCTAATGTGCCTAGGGGTGGCGGGGGAAAGATGGCCGGAGTACTTAGGCCCCTGCAACCCATGTGGGAAATCTGGATAGAGTTTTAGCTTCTGGCTTCAGCCTGGACCAACCCCAGCCACTGAGGTCATTTGGAGAGTGAACCAGTTGATGAGAGATCACTCCCTTTCTTTCTTTAACTTTGCCTTTTGAGCAAATAAATAAATAAGTCTCTAAATTAAAAAGAGAGAGAGAGAGCATGAGAAGTACACAAGATTTCAAGTCAGGGGACAAGCAATTGGTGCTTAAGATGTCATATGAGACACCTGCATCTCAGCTCGAAGTGCTGGGGTTCCAGTCCCAGCTACTCCACTTCCAATCCAGCTTCCCGCTAATGTGCACCTTGGGAGGCAACAGGTTGGAGGCCCAAGTCTCTGGGTCCCTTCCACCCATGTGGGAGAATCAGAGTGAGTTCTTGATTGCTGGCTTCAGCCTGACCCAGCCCCGGCTGTTACAGGCACCTGGGGAGTGAACCAATGGATAGAAGATCTGTGTGTGTGTGTGTGTGTGTGTGTATCTGTCTTTCAAATAAGTAAAATTGCTTTAAAAACTAAAAACTACAAAGACTTCAAGTCAGAGTTGCTTCAGCCTCTGGCTTGTTCACCCTCGGTTGAGTTCCGTGGCTTCCTGGGCCTCTGTTCTGGCCTCTCAGGGTGGAGCTGATCATAACTTCTCTGGCAGGGCTGTTAGGAGGAGTCATTGCCACGGTGCACGTGGGAGCACTTGGCACTTGCTAAGGCGCTGTGTCCAAGTAGTTGATTGCTGTCGTGACTTGGGGCAGGGAGAGGTTGCAGGCCGGGGTTCATGTGAGGATTCTCTGGTTTCTCTAATGCCATTACACTCAGATTTTTCCGATCTAAACAACCGGCTTCAGTTGTGATTTCCCATCTTGGAAAATTTCTGGGAAATGATCCGTGATAGAAGGGGGTTTGGGAATGGTCCACCTGGACGCAGTGGACTCTACTTGGTTTGGAGCACTCCTCTTGGGAATGCCAGAGCTGAGCCATGGCCTGGAGGGAGCAGGGGCGGGGCAGGGGGCAGTTCTCCATACTGACCCTTGCTCCCTGGGTGACCTCGTGTCAGCACTTCCCACATGTACGTGAGCCAGGCCTGAAAGAGTTGCTTTAATGATCCTTCAGGCCCAAATGAGGTTCCCGCACCAGCTTCCTTGGGGATGCATAGAGATCCCACACTGCGAAACCAGGTTTGCTTCCTCTGTGCTGTTAGGAAGAGCGAAACCCATTCGCTCTTCATCCACAGCCTTGCTTTGGTGCCACCACACTGCTAAGGATGGAGGCAAAGCGGGGACAGGCAGGGGAAAGCAAGACGTGGTTGGACTCTTGATGCCTCGCACACCAGTCACAGCCAAGTCGGGGCAGGAATCCCATTTTCCAGGCCTGGGACGAGGGCAAAGCCACCAGGAGCACAAGGAGCCGGCAGCCCCTCGCAGATAGCACGTCAAATGGGCATGGAGGAAAAAGGCAGACCGAGCCCGAGGCTGGGCCAGGCCCTCCAGTCCTCCTGGACCCAAGGGAAGACAGCAGGAGGTCTGCTGGGTGGACCGCCACCTCCCTGCTGGCTGCCTGCTCTCGATCTCATTTCACTCTCTCCCCTGATTTTTCCACCCTGATTCTCTTTGGCCCGGGGACTATTTTTCCAGCTCTTAATCTGGTTCTAGCGGCACCAGCAGAACTGGCTGTCTTAGTTGCAGGAGGCTGGGTTGTGTGTGTGTGTGTGTGTGTGTGCAGGGCAGAGGTTGGGGGGCGTGATGGGGTAGGAGGAGGGGGAGGGGAAGGAGTCAGTAGCCCTGAGCCAGCAATCCTGGTTGTTTCCCCCAAAACATGGCTGAGAAAGGGCAAGCATGGATAGGAGCAGGAGATGTCCAGTCTGGAGCCAGTGGGGGCGGGGCAGGGGGCAGTTCAAGTGCAGGGGGCAGACAGACAAGGTGTCTACCGGTCTCCTCTCTTCCTAACTCCCTAGGGTCGGGTTTTTAAATATTTATGTATTTGAAAGACAGAGTGACAGAGCCGGGGTTGCGGGGAGCAGGGGGGAATCTTTCATCTGCAGGTTCACTCCCAGTGCTCACAATAGCTCAGGCTCAGCCAGGCCTAGGGCAGGCTGAAGCCAGAAGCCAGAAACTCCATCTGGGTCTCCCACGTAGGTACTAGGGACCCAGGTACTTGGGCATCACCTGCTGTCCCCCGGGCACATTAGCAGGAAGCTGCATTAGAAGCACGCGGCGGAGTAGCCAGGACTCGAACCAGGCACTCTGACGCAGGCTGCAGGCACCAAAAGCAGTAGTTTAACCCGCTGTGTACAACGCCTAGCTCCCAACCCCCAGGGCTTTTGAGAGGCTCGGGAGTAGCCTACAGATTCCAGGAGAGCCTTAACCCAAGAAGGAGGAACCCATTCTCCCTTCCCCACCCTGCAGGCCCAACTGGCTCTGTGGGGAGTGTGGTCGGAACATGGAGGCACCATGTCTGCCCAAAAGACTTCAGGGCACGGTGCTCCACGGCCCCCCTGGGAGGGGCATGGTGCCGGCAGCCACTTTTCTCTGTTTGCCAAGGAGCTTTCTCCCAAGGGATTAACAGGGCCTTCCTGCCACCCCATCTGGCTGGTGCAGGAGCCAGAACACCACCCCTGGCCGCCAGCCAGCCTGTGTGTGGGGAGCCAGAGCTCCCTCAGAGACTTACAGACGCATTGCTGGGGCCTTAGGCGGGGGGGGGGGGGGAGTGGGGGCCTCTGGGGAGTCCCTAGGCCACCCAGTTGGGAGGTACTGACCCTGAAACTCAGCCAGGCCCAGCCTCTGTCTGAAGCCGAGGGTCTCTTCCAGGCCCCTCTTCGGTTCTTCCTTCTCCTAAAGACAAGGGTATAGAGCCCACCTACCACCTGGAAGACAGAGCACAGCGGTCTCAGGGGCAGTGGGCTTCACTCTTGGGAAGACAAAATCAGACTGTCCATTGGAAAGGCTGAGCCTCAGCTAAGGGGTAGGAGCAGGGGGACTGAGACGCCAGGGGCAGGCCCTGTGCTCACAGGCCCAGTGCGTGACGAGGGAGGAGGCCGGTGCACACCCACAGCTCTGCAACATGGTCCACCTGAAGCCACTCACTGTCCAGGGGAGGGGTGTGAGGCCCAGCCAGGGCAAGTGACTTGCAGAAAGCCATGCCGTGATGGCCAGTGAAGCCCAGACTCGAACTCAGCAGTTCTGTCCTCTCTCTGTTCTACTTCCTCGCAGGGTCCTGAAACTCTGAGGCCAGGAAACCCCCTAGCATGAAGGGAAGATGAGCCCACTGCCCTGGAGGGGAATAAGTGAATCTACCCAGCTCGGGAGAGGGGTCAGGAGTGGAGCACTGCTGAGGACACACCACAGTGGCACCCAAAGGCCAGGGCTGCTCAAAATGTCCCCTCCCCACCCTCACAATGGGGCGTGAATGTTCTGTATCCCGCATCCAAGTACCTGGGTTTGATTGGCAGCTCTGCTGACTCCAGCTTCCTGCTAGTGCACACCCTGGACAGCAACAGCGATGGCTCAAGTAACTGGGTTCCTGCAGCCCATACGGAAGACCTGGGTTGGGTTTCCTGCCAGTAGCTTTGGTCCTGACCCAGACCCACTGCAGACATTTGGGGAACCAGCAGATGGGAGTACTCTATATATAAACGTGTGTTTGTCTATCTGTCTGTCTCTCCCATAAATGAATACTTTTTTAAATGCCCCCCAAGACCAGCTCTCATGCTGCATGGCCCACAGGAGGGCTGCAGCCTGCACTTGTCTCTCCCCTTGTCCTTCCCTGCACTCTGTTAAGTAAACAAACACAGCTCTCAGGCAGCTCTCTGCTGGCAAACACCTCCGACTTAGCAACTGCTCCTGGAATAAACAAACACTCGCACGGGGCACGCTTACGCTCACACACTCACACACGTTCGCACGAGCTCTTTCCCGGAACCAGGGACTGCTCCCTGCCCTCCACGCGGGCCTCCTGGGGCCCCAGCTCCAACAGGCAGTTCAAAGCTGTGACTGAGTCCACCACCTTCTGCCAGGGCGTGGGAACGACCTGGGGCGTCAGTGCCCAGAGCCAGACCCCAGGCTCCAGGCTGGCTCTAACAGTCCGCAGGCAGAACAAGAGGGAGGCTCCTTCCTAAGAAGCCTGCTCTGAGACTCCAGGCACTCAGAAAGTGATAGACACAAGGGACCTTCCAGATGACCCAGGAATGAGTTCAACCAACAGAAACCCTGGAAGAGATGGTGCCACGCAGAGCCAGATCAGAACGCGTGACCACAGCTCTTTCCCCTACCCCAGTGTGTCCCTTGTGGTCAGGATGATTTAAAGGGACAAGCACAGTGAGGGCAGCAGATTCTTGAGGGACAAGACAGTGAAGTGTGCAGCTTAGCTATGAGATGGCACTGTTAGCTGGGCCCACTGCTTAGCCCTGACCTTGGTGCCTCCCAGGAGTTGCCCTGGAATTTTCCTTGGGAAGGGTGGCATCCTGTGACATCCAGCTCCATGACTAAGTGCCAGGTGCCTTGCCATCAACAAGTCGGGGGAGAATCCACTTGTGTAGAGCCTGCATTAAAATGAGGGGGAACAAAATCCAGGTAGACCACAGGGACTGGAGTTTAACCCCAGGACAATCTCCTGGAGCAGGACCAGTGGGGAGGGGGTGCTGTTCACCCCTGCACTGAAGCCCAGAGCCACATGGGAGACACATGGAAGCAGCTACATACAAAGCCAGGCCTTCCACAGTGATTGATATAAAAGGCGCTTCTTAGTATTGCATGAAAAACAACCATTTACTAAACCGAAACAAGATATTAACGTAAAAGTGCATGATAATTAAAGTGAACTAGAAAATCGAGGACTTATCTCTTAAGATGGTTTCACTGCTCAGATCCACCTGGCCTTCATACGTTTCTGAAGTCCAAGTCTTCTTCATCCATGACTGCAAATTTTTCATATAGTAATTAGGGACAAAGTGATCATGAACAGAGCAATGAGAACTGAATTCGAGAGACTTGGCCCATTAGGCAAGAACATGTTACTTGTGTTCTAACTTTGCACAGTGAGAGGCGGTGACCAAGAAGGAAGCTCACCAAGCAGGCCCAGGGCTCCAGGGGAACTCAGGTGTGGGATGGGGCCGGGAGCAAGGTGGTGCACAGCTTCCCGGACCCTCAGCTGCAGCATGTCCCTCTCTGAGGGGCACTGAAGGCCTTTTCTAAGTGGTTCCTCACCCCTCTGTCATCTCAGCTCTCTGATTGCCGAGCACTATCAGTGCAAGCCACAGTGGGGTCTGCACTCAGGATAGGGGGACCCAGAGCAAGTCCAGGAAGGCCCCCGGTCAGGGGACCTGCATGCTGAGTGCACTGATCTAAGTGGGAAGCCAGCCACTCAGAGCTGAGAGTATGCACCAGGGCTGAAGGCCTGAGACCAACTGCTGGCCGGAGAAGTGGGAGACATGGAGCATCGAGGAGCTGCCGCTTACAGGGAGCAGCCTGGGTAGAAGCAGCCAGGGGACAGGCATCAGATCCAGCAAGAGTCTGGCAGTCCCTGTGCGATCTGAGCAGCAAGAATAGTGGGGCTACGGACTGGCTGGGTCAGGAAGCCCTGAATGGACTGGGGTACGACAGACCGTGTGGGAGACTGCTCCTGAGCGCTGCACCTAGAATCCCAGGCTCGGAGTCTGTATGTGGACAGCTGCAGAGAGCAGCACACACTTGTGGTTGAGAGCTTGGCTCAGGGCGGGGGTTTGGTTTAGCGCTTACGTCACCACTTGGGACACCTGCAGCCCATGTCTGAGTGGCTGGTTTAAGTCTTGTCTACTCTGCTTCCAATCCAGTTTCCTGCTAATGCACACTCAGAGTCAGCAGACGATGCCGCAAGTCAGCAGGTCCCTGACAAACACAAGGGAGACCTGGGTGGAGTTCCAGCCTCCTCATTTTCACCTGGTCCAGCCCTGGCTGTTGCAGGCATTTAGGGATGGAAGATCTCTTTCTCTCTGCCTTTCAAATAAAGCGAAATGATGGATAAATTTTTAAAAACCCATTGTAAAAACAAACAAAAAAGCCTTGTTCACAGCCCCTCTGTATCACTTACCAGTGTGGGAGAAGCCACCTAACGTTGCCAAGTCAGAGTCTGCTCATCTTAAAGGAAGGATAAGGCCCTCCACCCCCTCGTGGAGCTGTGGCGCTGTGAGCTAAATGACATGGTGGGTGTTAAAGTGCTGAGCACTTGGCCTGGCTTTGTCAAGAGTACTCAATAAAAACGAGGCGTTATTGCTAACTAAACAGTGAATGAGGGCCTGTCCTACGCCAGACCCTGCACTTGCATAGGAGACACAAAGATGAAAAGATACGGAACTGCTCTCAGAAAGTTTAGACTGAAAGGGTGGGCGGAGGCTCCCCCTTCAAACAGGCAATTATAGGACACTGTGGTCATTCCCCCAGCAGAGGCAGATACCAAAGGCAGTGGAGGGGCCTGGGAGAACAGCACTCAAACTGGCCTTGTAGAATCAGGGAAGGCCTCCAGGAGGAGACGCAGTATGAATTGAGCCTAGAAGGAGGCATAGGAGTTTTTCTGGCAGACAAGTCCAGAAAAGGCAGGAGAGGCAGGGGGAGGAGCGAGTGCAAAGACACAGAGGCGTAGGAAAACCTGCTGATGCTCTGGGGGTTAGAGCCACCGTGACAGCGTCCCTGCAGCATAAGGAAGAGGGCCTGGAGGAGAAATGAGGCTGGACCGACAGCAGGGAGTAGGCCATAAAGATGTGTTATGCTGTGCTGAAGAATTCAGATTTTATCATGAGAATGGTGAAGCCACTGAAGAGTTCTAAGAGAGTGGTGGACAAGATTTGTGTTAAAAATTGGCCCTCTTGCTGCTGTGCGCTGTCTGGACAGGGAAGGGTCAGGACCAGCCAGAGGAAGGCTATCCCCACAGCAAGAGGCAGGAGCCGAAAGGAGGACAGAGCAGGCAGGTGGGCACTGCAGGGGTAACACACGCAAGACTTGGGGGCTGACAGAATAAGGCAGAGGCCCTGGGGAATTGTTGACCCCTCGTCCAAGATGAGGTCCTAGGATGCCTAAGTCCATCAGAGGGTGTGGGGAGACCTGCTGACGGGTCCTGCTTCGCTCTCCTTAAGGGAATTTAAGGCCAAGTTCAGAAAAAGAGGCCACTGCTGGAAGTGCAGACTCGGGGGTGTGGGTGTACAAGTGTAGCTTGGCTGGACACAGATAGTGGTCGCGTGGGAAGAGAGGCCAGCGCTGGGTAGCCACGGACAGCCGAGGGAAATCCCAATCAACACGCACTTGGAGGAAGAGCACGGAAGACCCCAAAAAGAAACTCGCAATGGAGACGACAGAGCAGTCTCATGCAGCCCAGAGGAGCGAAGCATGCCAAGCTGGCAGGGTCGGGGAGGCCGATGCTCTCAAAGGCGGGTTACGGGACAGGTGAGAAAAAGACAGAAAAGCAGCTGTCATGGCTCCTGATGCCTACGTGGAGGGTGCGTGCCGGCCACAGCAGGTGGAGGAATGCCTGTGACATGAAGGGAGAACATGCAAGCTACTCTTTCCAAAAGGAAAGAGACGAGAAGAAATAGCTGGAGAACGCCAGGTAGAAGGAAGGCTCAACGTTTGTTTTCCAGGATGGGAAAGACTTGAATAACATGTGTGCTAAGGACAGGTGGAGCTTGAAGATTCAGGGAAAAAGAACAGATAATGGGGCCGGCGCCGCGGCTTACTAGGCTAATCCTCCGCCTGCGGTGCCAGCACCCGGGTTCTAGTCCCAGTTGGGGTACCGGATTCTTTCCCGGTTGCTCCTCTTCCAGTCCAGCTCTCTGCTGTGGCCCGAGAGGGCAGTGGAGGATGGCCCAAGTGCTTGGGCGCTGCACCCACATGGGAGACCAGGAGGAAGCACCTGGCTCCTGGCTTCGGATCGGCGCAGCATGCCAGCTGTAATGGCCATTTGGGGGGTGAACCAACGGAAGGAAGACCTTTCTCTCTGTCTCTCTAACTCTGCCTGTCAAAAAAAAAAAGATTAAAAAAAAAAAAAAAAAAAAACAGATAATGGAGCAAGACCCCCGGAGAGCACAGGACGAAACAGGATCCTGGCGACAGTCCCTCCGCCTACAGGGCTCTTGCTGAGCTCAGGTCAGGTTCCCAAGGAAGCAGACTCCGAGACTGCGATTTTCATGCAGGACAGCTGTTGGGATGTGATCCTGGGAACGCTAAGGAGCAGGGAGGATGGAGGGAGTCGGAGTGGGGTGCAGCTGAGGCAGCGGGCAGCCCTGCAGCTGGGCTGCTCTTCAGAGGGGCCTTACAGAGAAGGGGAGTGCAGAGGCAGACGGGAGTGTAGACAGTGACAGGGAATTGAGGAGTCTCTTTCCTGGGGGCTCCTTTTTCTCTCCAACGTGGGAAATTGTTGAAAAAGAATGGTGGTGATGGCCGGCCGGAGTGGCCTTGGATGATAGGATAAGATCATGGAGTACTCTTCCTCTTCTTGTTTAAAGAGTTATTTATTTATTTATTTATTTATTTGCAAAGCAGAGTGGCAGAGAGAGAGAGAGTGAGTAGTGGGAGGCTGGGGAGATCTTTCATCTACTGGTTCCCAAACACTCACAACAGCCAGGGCTGGGCCAGGCTGAAGCCAGGAGCCAGGAACTCTATCCAGGTCACCTACATGAGTGGTAGGGACCCAAGTACTTCAGCCACCGTCTGTTACCTTCCCAGGCATTCTAGCAGGAAGCTAAAATGTGGAGCAGCTGACTCAAACCAGGCGCTGTGGGCTGCAGGTGCCTTAAGTGTTGGCTTAACCTGCTGTGCCAAATGTCCGCTCCCACAGAGTACTCTTGAGGATGTCCCAAAGATCAAGTCATAAATCTGTGGCATCCCCATCTTTGGAGCTGGGTGATTTTCCCTGGGAGAGCTCAGCACCCTGGCAGTACGAGCAGAAGGGGCGCCGGAGGCTAGATTGATTGAAGGTGTGTGTGTGTATGTGTGTTTTTGGCATGCTCCCTCCCCTGCTGCACTGCGCTGCCTGTCCCAAGCCAGCCTGAAGGGAAGAGCCTGCAGGTCATGCCTCTACTTGAAGCTTCCTCCTATCTCTCGGTTGCTAGTTTATGTCTTGGCCAACTCATCCTTTCAAAAGTTGAAAAAAAGCAGAGCACATATCAAATCACTCCCAGAACCAAACTTGGGGATGATTTACAGATCAGTGAGTCAGATACATGTGGATTACATTTTCCTCCAACTGCACACTGAGTTGCAAACCCTAGACTGGAACTTGCGGTTGATGGGCCCTGTTTGGGACACCCAAGTTGTAATAAGGGGGTAAAACGCATGTCCACATCCCAGTTTCCGGATCATCAGACAAGGTCTGGAAACCTCTCCTGAAGATGGCATAAACTCCCAAGGCTGCAGACCTACTGGACAAAACCTTTAGAACTCCTGCACGGTTACAACGCAAGCCTAACTACTAACGGGTATGCCCAAGCCGAAGTGCTAGCGGGGCCAGGCTGGGGCCAGACTGGCCCTGCATGTCTCACAGCTGCTATCCTCACCCACCCTTTCTAGATGAGGGCATCATGGAGGCCACAAGGCAAATGCCAAAATGACCTCAAGGACCGTAAGCTTGAGGTGACTCCAGGTCACTTCTTTAGTGTTAGGAAGCACAAAGAGGGACCCAGGTTAGGTGGCTGGTGCGTTTCTGGAACGTGGAGAGGGGAGACTGACAGGAGCTCAAGAGACCCAAGCCTTCACTCTGGCTTTGGAGCTTCCGGAGGTCGCTGTCCCCTTCTGGTGTCCTCTGGTGAAAAAGTGAACGTAGGTATTAGGTGATGACCGATCTTCTCTTTTTCTGATCTTTCTTATCTAGTTATGTGTCTCTTATGGCTCCGTTTAAATTCATCCCTATACTGCCTCTTCCATACGGATCCTTCTTCTTCCCAAAGGGCACAAGGGTACTTGGTATCTTGTACTTGTATCTTGGCCTCCTCTTCCTCTCTCTTGCTCCAGCTTCAGTCAGTTCTCTAAGCTCTCATCCATCCACCCATTCACCCAACAATCATTCACTGACACCGCTTTAGCCTCCACCTTGGCTAGAGCTGGGCAATTAGACACGTGGGCACCTCCTGCGGGAGAAGAAACTTCCAAGGGCTCCAGAAGCCAAAGAATTGGACAAAAATTAGGTTAGGGGCTGGCCTGCCCAGACCCCAAACCCCCTCCCAGCTAGGGGAGAGGCCTCTTGTTTCCAGCCGTCCCTTCTGCTGCTCTTGTTTAAAAGGGGGGACTAGTCCACATCTTGAGCCCACGGTGAGGGTGGCGAGGGGCAGAGGCATAGGCAAGGGGCTGAGCCTTTGTGTCAGGTGGCAGAGGCCGGCCGCTCTCCACTCCTTGATCTTCAGACCACATGTTCTCCAAGGAATGACGGTGGGAGGAACGCCAGCGGGACAGCCTTGAAACGCAATGCCAGAGGCTGTGCGATGCACTGGGCGCCGCAACAGCTGTCCCGCACATGGGGAAGAGCGCTTGCACGTTGAGTTTATATTTCCAGAAGAACGGCCCCACCCCTCCCCCTCCCTCTCCACTCACTTTCCTGCTCTATTATGGGGTTTTTGTGAGGTTTAGAAAAATAAACAGGATCTAACCATAACTGTCTGAAAGTGCTAAATTACCAAGAAAGACATAACAGATTAGCAGTGCAAATGAAGCCCGGGTGCGAGGTGGCCAGCTCCACTGGGGAGCTGGGAGCATCCCTCAGGAGCCGTGGTTTCCTGGCTCCTGCCCCTCCTCCTCCGAGGAGAGCTGCCCCTAAAGACCGCAGCTTCTCCAGTGCCACTGAGGACTGAGTCCACAGCTGGAGAGACTGGGTCTAGAAACGGGGGCTGTGTCCACTTCAAAATCAGCTGCTCCCCCAGCCTTGGAGAGATCTGGCCAATGTCATCCCACTGCCCCTGACTCCTAACTCCTGGTTGGAGAAGAATATTTCTCTCTCTCTCTCTCTCTCTCTCTCTCCCCCTCCCTCTTTGCCTCTGCTTCTCTACCTTTCAAATAAATAAAAAAGAAATCTTAAAAGTGATCTCTGTTAAATATAAGAGTGGGAATAAGAGATAAGAGAGGGAGGAGATGTACAATTTGGGACATGCTCAAGCTGACTTGCCTCAAGTGGTGGAGTTAGAAATGTGCCAGGGGATTCCAATACAATCCCATCAAGGTTGCATGTACCAATGCCATCTCACTAGTCCAAGTGATCAATTTCAGGTCACAACAGATCATAATGATAGGTCTAAGAGTCAAAGGGATCACATAAACAAGACTAGTGTCTGCAAATACTAACTGATAGAATAAAAGAGGGAGAGAATGATCCAACATGGGAAGCAGGATACACAGCAGACTCATAGAATGGCAGTTGTCCTAAACAGCACTCTGGCCTTGGAATCAGCCCTTAAGTCATTCGGATCTGGCTGAAGAGCCCATGAGAGTATTTTAGGCATGGAAAGCCAAGACACTCTGGCAAAAAAAAAAAAAAAAAACAAAAAAAAAAAAAAAACCAACCCAAAACACCTAAATGAAAGATCTCTGCGAGCGAGATCCCAGTGGAAAGAACGGGCCATCAAAGAAGGAGGTACCTTTCTCTGAAGGGAGGAGAGAACTTCCACTTTGACTATGGCCTTGTCGAAATAAGATCAAAGTCGGTGAGCTCAGGGGGTTTCCATGGCCTTGGCAACTCATGACTAGAGCCTGGGGAGATTGCTGACGCCTTAAACAAGAGTGTCAATTTGTTAAGTCAACAACAGGAGTCGCTGTGCACTTACTCCTCATGTAGGATCTCTGTCCTTAATGTGTAGTTCAATGTGAATTAATGCTATGACTAGTGCTCAAACAGTATTTTGCACTTGGTGTTCTGTGTGGGGGGCAAACTGATGAAATCTTTACTTAATATATACTAAATTGATCTTCTGTATATAAAGATAATTGAAAATGAATCTTGATGTGAATGGAATGGGAGAGGGAGTGGGAGATGGGAGGGTTGCGGGTGGGAGGGAAGTTATGGGGGGGGGAAGCCATTGTAACCCATAAACTGTACTTTGGAAATTTATATCTACTAAATAAAAGTTTAAAAAAATTCAGTTTAGCAATTCCACAGAATACATACACAGCAAGCCATCACATAGGACACCATAAACAACCACAATTGGTACTTGTCGATTATAAAGTGAATTAAGGGACCAGAGTTGTAATGCAGCAGGAGCTCTGGTTCAAATTCTGGCTGTTCCGCTTCTGATCCAGCTGGTGAGTGGCCGGGCCCGGGGCAGAGGTGCCTCCCGGACAGCCAGCCCAGCCTTCCCCCTAAGTGCCCAGGCCCCCTTCCCTTGCTTCCCCAGTGGGTTGTGCTCAACAAAGGGATGTGCTCTAAGCCGGTCTGCAGCTGCAGTGTCTGTGGCTTTGAAGTCCCCGGGTCTTCATCTTAAGGTCTCCTCAGTTCCAGTCAGTAGCTTGTGTCCAGTGAGCGCCTCTTGTTTGTCAACAGGGAATACGGCACAGTCCCCGTCCTCGAAGATTTACACCACCGGTGGGCACTGTGGCTCAGCAGGCCCCGGGGGGAGTGCCAGCATCTCCACTTCCCAGCATCCTGGGAGGCAGCAGAGGAAGGCTCAAGCGCTTGGGAGACCAGGATGAGTTCCAGGTTCCTGGCTTCAGCCTGGCACAGCCCTGGTTATTGTGGGAATTTGGGAAGTGAGTCAGCAGATGGAAGACTTCTCTCCCCTCTCTCTCTCCTCTCTCTCTCTCTCTCTCTCTTGCTCTGCATTTTGTAGCAGGGTTCTGGAACAGAGAGGCAGGACACTGAGGCTTTCAGCAGGCAGCACTGGCTCAGCGGATTGGCCCACAGAGGCTGAGCCCAAACACAGCAGGGCCTTGTCTTCCATACTCTTGGTTGCTTCTTCATGGCTTCAGTCACGTTGTCCCCCTAACATGGCTACATACATTCTCATCGGAGACTCTAAGGCTACAGGGTCGCGACAGAGTTGCACATGCTTACACAGGTACTGATCAGGTCTCCTAGCTCTTCTTCTGTTTTCCTTTTCTCTCTTCCCAGAAGACCCCTGCCACACTTTCACATAGACCAAAATATATAAATAAGCATTTAAAAGAAATATTTACACTCAAGCAGCGAGTGAACCTCTGGAGTCGTTTCCTGAGAAATAACCTGAATGCCTGCCTCTACTCACACCCACCTCGCCCGCTCCCAAGTCTTCAGGCATGTGCAGGGGGAGCCGGGGAGCAGAGGAGAGGCCTCCCACCCACACATGCTCCCTGCGAAAGAGAAGTTGCTAGTTGGCTAACAGACTCAGGGGCCAATAACCTGGATTTGAATTAGTGTGCTATGATTTACCAACAAGGAGATCTTGGGCCAATCGTCTACTCTTTCTGAACTTCAGCTTCTTCTGAAATGAGGATAGTGAAACCTACGTTAGAAGACTGCTACAGAAATCAGATAAAATGAGTATGCTCGGGGCTAACACTGTGGCACAGCTGGTTAAAGCCCCAGCCTGCAGCACTGGCATCCCATATGGGTGCCGGTTCGAGTCCCGGCTGCTCCACTTCTGATCCAGCTCCCTGCTAATGTGCCTGGGAAAGCAGTGGAAGATGGCCCAAGTGCTTGGGCCCCTGCACCCACGTGGGAGACCCAGAAGAAGCTCCTGGCTCCTGGCTTCAGATCAGTGCAGCTCCGGCTGTTGTGGCCATTTGGGTAGCGAACCAGTGCATAAAACACCTTTCTCTCTCTACCTCTCTCTCTCTCTCTCTCTCCCCCTCTCTCTCTGTAACTCTGTCTTTCAAATAAATAAAATAAATCTTTAAAAAAAAAAAGTGCACTCCCTAGCTCCCTACTCTGGTGGGAGGTGACCGTGTGTGTCTCAGGGCACTATGCCCAGGGAGGGGTTCCCATCCTCTGTTGCTGAGAAACTATTCCACAGGTGAGTCCTTCCCAGGCCCAGGGCAGGGGGTGGATCTACCCTTCTGCTGTCTGAGTGTGACTCCCGCCCAGGGCTGCCTGCTGTGGGCCCTCAGCCCTTTGGTCACCACCAGCTCCCTTCCTGCTGGCCAAGCTCCCTTCCTCTGGATCCAGTCTTGCCAAAAGAAGTCCCAACCTAAGCCACTGGCTCTTGGATGTGTCGTGAATGATGTGCAGGATTTAACGTCTTGTCTGCGAGAGCCCAGACTCCCCGAGCCTCTGTTTCTGCATCAGTAAAAAGGGAACATAGAAGCTGCTTCATTTCGGCGTTGCGAAGATTAAATTTGAAAAACCACACGAAGCGTTGTGGGCATGAGGAAAGCCCTTCTTTAACACTGCGACCATCGTGTCAGCTGCTGCTCCCCAGACACTGCACAAGCAAGCAGCGGTCCCCATGTGGTCCTCCACGATCGGTAAAAGCCGGTCCTCCTCTCTCCACCGGAGGCAGTGGGTGAGGGTGTATCCCAGAGCTGGAATGCACAGCCCTGTCCTCCTCCATCTGTCTATGGGGTAGAGCCCTTGGCAAGGAGTGAGCGCTCCAAATGCAAATACCGGAGGGAAACTCCATAGCTGGGCCCTGGACCCAGATCAGATGGGGAGGCATAAATCATGGCTCCCTGAGATAAGAAGACACAGCCTGGGGCCCAAGAAATGCAGCGCTCCTGCCAGCTGCCCGCTGTGCCGCGTTGAAGGCTGAGGGCTGGTGCTAGGCGGGAAGGCACCCAGACCCAGGCCCCTCCTGAAACAGTGGGAGGAACCTCTCCCTTCTCACTTCTCTCTCCCTCTTTCCACGAGTCCCAACCAAGAGGAGCAACAGGCGTTTTCATTGCATCCCTCTTGGCAAAAAACAAACCCAAAAAGACAAAACTGAGGTTATCCAAGAATAAGAACAAAAAGGAACCAGGTCAGGCAATCGTGTATCCCATGAGGCTAACACTAATGCTGTTTTCTAGAACACTTTTGAAGACTTAGTAGGATCACTTCTGTAGCACACTTGGTAAAGGGTCTGATACAGAAGGTGCTTAATTACTAGCAGCTACAGTTACATTTAGGATCAGGAGAGATTGGAGAAGGCAGCACCTTTCTAACTTCCTTTCATCTCCTTTGTAATCCTCTGAAGGATTCTCCCAAATAAGAATCCTAGTTCTGAGCTAGTGCCATGGCTCACTTGGTTAATCCTCCGCCTGCAGCGCCGGCATCCCATATGGGTGCCGGGTTCTAGTCCTGGCTGCTCCTCTTCCAATCCAGCTCTCTGCTGTGGCCCAGGAGGGCAGTGGAGGATGGCCCAAGTGCTTGGGCCCCTGCACCTGCATGGGAGACCTGGAAGAAGCACCTGGCTCCTGGCTTCGGATCTGCGCAGCGCCAGCTGGTGCAGCCATTTGGGGAGTGAACCAACGGAAGGAAGACCTTTCTCTCTCTCTCTCTCTCTCTCACTGTCTATAACTCTACCTGTCAAAAAAAATAATAATAATAAGGATCCTAGTTCTGTCTGTCCCGTTTGTCCTATGGTATTGAAAAGTGGGACTTGGCCTTTGTCTATCCTTCCCACGTCTTTGACGTGAGTCTCAGCATCTGTGAGCAACTCCTCTTCCCAGCCCCAGCCCCACAAAGGTGTTACTACACGGCCTCGAGCGACTGCAAAGCAGCATTTTGCCCACACAGGGGTCACAAAGGGAAGAAAATTGTTAACAGATACTTGGAGGCCAGAAAGGCGTCCAGGGAAGGAGATGCCCTCCAGAGAAGACCAGGGGAGACTTGGGCAGTTGAGTGCACGCTGACCACTCTTCTGCAGTCAGAGGGATGATTTCTCCCCCTGCTCCCTCCCCACACTGTGCGCTTTATCACCATCTTTCCTTCTCTTTATAATCAATCAAGCCAGAAAGATTTCTTTTGTGCCTGGATCTGAGGTGTGATGGAGAAGTTCATGGGATGATCCCTGATCCAAAAGTGTCTACAGTCTGATTACAGAGGGAATCAGGAAGCCTGGGACGTGTCAGGGAGTCAGGGGACCCAGCCTCATTACTACAGAACTCACGATAGTGTTAACATGGGTTCATGGTCGGGGTGGGGAGCAGGGTGTCTGAAAGGCAGGCAGAAGCGCGTGGATAGACAGACAGTCAGCAGGGCAGAGCTGATGTGGCTTCTCATACCAGGGAGCTGTGTGATGACCGTGATGCACGGGGCAGCTGGGCTGGGCTCCCAGAGGCTAAGAGGGAGAGAGGGAGAGGGAAAGAGTGGGAGAGTAAGCGAGCTGAACCCAAGTTCAAGTCTCAGCTCAGCCACTGCCTAGCTGGGCGAGAACACTGGCCAAGTTACCTAACCTCTCTTTTGGGTTTCTCATTTGGAGTAACAAAGCCTAACTTTGGAGTTCCTAGCAACGCTAGGCGGTGACATGAGAAAGGCCACTTGGGGGCAATGTGTGGGGTATGATAACAGGAATGGGCATGCAGGAAAATGGGTACTGCAGGAACGGTGGCTGGGGGTGAGTGCGGGCAGACAGACGGGTGAGGATGAGGGTGGAATGGGTAAGGCGAGCATCTTAGTCATTTTCCTTAAGAATTTTTAAAATTATTTTTTATTTAAAAAATTCATTTGTGGGGCCAGTGCTGTGGCACAGGGTTAAAGCCCTGGCCTGAAGCACTGGCATCCCATATGGGCACCAGGTTCTAATCCTAGCTGCTCCTCTTCCAGTCCAGCTCTCTGCTGTGGCCTGGGAAAGCAGGAGAAGATGGCCCAAGTGCTTGGGCCCCTGCACCCACATGGGAGACCTGGAAGAAGCTCCTGGCTCCTGGCTTCAGATGGGTGCAGCTCCTGCCATTGCAGCCATCTGGGGCGTGAACCAGCGGATGGAAGATCTCTCTGTCTCTACCTCTCTCTGTAACTCTTTCAAATAAATAAAATAAATCTTTAAAAAATTCATTTGTGAGACAGAGAGAGACATACAGAGAGAGAGAGAGAGCCCCCCATCTGCTGGTTCACTCCCCAGATGTCTTCAATGGCAGGGACTGGGCTAGAGCCAGGAGCTGGAAACACAATCCAGATCTCCTACGTGGGTGGCAGGCACCCAATCACTTGACCCATCACTGCTGCCTCCCAGGGTCTGCATTAGTAGGAAGCTGAAATCAGGAGCATCAGTGGGCACCAACGCCAGGCTCTCCAATGAGGAATTCAGGTGCCCTAACTGGTGGCTTACCCCCTAGGCCAAATGCCCAGCCCATCATCTTCCTCTTCATCATGATGTAGCACCTTGACAGTAGGGACACCATTTTAGAGCACCTGAAACTCCATCTTCAGAAAGCACCCCTCACTGTGAGACTCTGGTCTGAAACTATGATCTAAAACTCAGACAATAGCAGTCCACTGTATCCCACTTGGCAGGGCATAGAAACTCCCTTGCATGGTCGCTCAAGCTTAAAACAAATAGGCTGCACCTGGGTGAATATTAAGATCGTCATTTGCCTATGTCCCACAGATGATTTAGATCAATACCTGGACTAATGTCAAGATTGTAATTGGTATTGTCAGCATTGTAATTAGTTTTAGTTGCCCATGGGCTTTAGGCCAGTTTGACTCTAGTAACCATGTATCCTCCCCCCATCCTAGCAACAATGTATTCCCTTCCATTTCTCATGGTTTTTGCCTTTATAAACTCTGTTGCTGTGGGCTTCCAGGTGGAGAGTTCTTTAGGGCATGAGCTCGCTTTCCACCGCCAGCGATAAAGGACAGTCGACTTTTGTCCATGTGTGGTGCTCCTGTCTGTCCTCACTCGTGCACACCAGTCGTGTTCGTCCTGATGCCCTTGGTGCTGCAGGCTGCGCAGAAACAGCCCCGGAGCCTTAAACCCTCTCTTGGCCTGAGACCGACAGTAAGAGGCAGACGGCTAAGAAGCTCAGGGAGTGACAGGACATGAGTGGATATACAAATAGACAAGATTAACTATTCCCATTGTATACACAAGAGGCTTTCCTAACACTCGGCCAATTAGAAAACTAATCTAAACAGCCACTGGCTTCCCGTCGCCTGGGCTCCTCCTAACAGCTGTTCCCTTTGCACTTGCTGCTACTTCCCGGCAAGTGCCCTGACGCTGCGCCTTGGGTCCCCTTCCCACTTGAGCCTCAAGGGCTCCTCAAGAGCAGAGGATTGTGTGTGGCTTCCGCTCCCTGAACTCCCTCTTGGGTCCTGCCGCTGTTACATACAGAGCTCCTTCCACGACACCGCCTCCGAGAAGCCTTCCCCGGCACCCCCAAACGGAGGGACCATCACAGCATTTCCATGTTGTCGTCTGTTTATCTGAGGTACGTCATGAAGTGGGGAGACCAAAGCCTTGGAAGGCTGACAAGTCCAGAACCTCCTACGTCCTTCACTACTATGATTTCTTTTTTTTTTTTTTTTTTAAGATTTTATTTATTTATTTGAGAGGTAGAGTTATAGACAGTGAGAGGGAGAGACACAGAGAGAGGTCTTCCATCTGCTGGTTCACTCCCCAAATGGCCGGAACGACCAGAGCTGGGCCGATCCGAAGCCAGGAGCCAGGAGCTTCTTCCGGGTCTCCCACGTGGGTGCAGGGGCCCAAGCACTTGGGCCATCTTCCACTGTCTTCCCAGGCCATAGCAGAGAGCTGGATCAGAAGTGGAGCAGCTGGGACTCGAACCGGCACCCAAATGTGATGCCGGTGCCATAGGCGGAGGATTAACTTACTGCGCCACAGCACAGGCCCCTACTATGATTTCTTTGATAATAATTAATATCTACTTAATAGGGACTAAAAGCATGCATATGTGCATACATATATAAGTATGTATACATGCATATATATACACATACATGTGTATATGGGTACATCTATATCTATCTATCTATCTCTCTATATATATCCTAACACATCTGAGACTCCAGCCCTGGCAAAACTCATGGCAGCCTTGTGAGGGACCCTAAAGCAGAGGCCACAGCCAAGCTGTGCCCAGGCTCCTGCCCCACAGAAACTGTGAGCCAATAAAGGGCTTTGTCGTGGTAATTTGACACACTGGACACAGGTAGTTAATGCAACTTTTTGTAGCCTAGGGCAGCATTTGGCATCAGAGTATAAGTCAGGTGTGAATTGGGTGGGTGTAACAGGGAAAGTCATCAGCACTAGATCTAAAGAGAGGGCTCTTTCCGGCACCGGCTGCCTGGACTTGTGTCTCATTCTCTCCCTCACTGACCTACCCCAGCCCGCAGGATGCTGCTGTGCCCTGGCTCCCACATGTAATCATTCTCTCTCTGAATTTTTATTTTCCTCCTTAGGGGAAAAAAAAAATGTAGCTCTCTCTAAAATATCTGACCCTGGTGGATTGGAGTCATTTCTGATGGAAAGCAGTCTTGTCCAGAAAGGCTCTTACCCACCCTGCTTAGGAATGTGGTTGCTGCAGATATTAAAACAGACCTGCAGGCGTCTGCAGGGAGTAGGGAGCGCGTGCCAGGAATGACCTCAGCCTGCACTGCAGGGCTTTCACCTCTGAAAAGCAGCTGCTCTGGGCTGCATCACACAGGACCCTCCCTTCTCCAAACCCTTCCCCTCCCAGGTACCCCATGCTGCAGCCTCTCATTTTTTGTGAAGTTTATTTATTATTTATAATCATTTGAAATGAAGGGTGGGGGAGAGAGATGGAAAGAGATGGAGAGGGGCCAACACTGTGGTGTAGTGGACGCCGGTTCAAGTCCTGGCTGCTCTATTTCCTATCCAGCTCTCTGCTGTGGCCTGGAAAAAACAGTAGAAGATGGCCCAAGTGCTTGGGCCCCTGCACCCACATGGGAGACCCAGAAGAAGCTCCTGGCTCCTGGCTTCGGGTCAGCACAGCTCCAGTCATTGCGCAGCCAACTGGGGAATGAACCAGCGGATGGAAGACCTCTCTCTCTGCCTTTGCTTCTCTCTGTGTGTAACTCTAACTTTCAAATAAATAAATAAATCTTGAAAGAAAGAAAGAAAGAAAGAAAGAAAGAGAAAGAGAGAGAGAGAAGTGGAGAGAAACTTCACTTTCCAAATGCCCACAACAGCAGGGCAGAGCCAGGCCAAAGCCAGAAGCCTGGATTTCAATCCAGGTCTCCCAGGTGGGTGGCAGGGACCCAAGTACTTCAGCTATCGCCTGCTGCCTACAGGATGCACATTAGCTGATGCTGAATCAGAAACAGAGGCGGGACTCCATCCCAGACACTCCCCATGGGAGGCTGGTGTCCCAGGTGGCGACTTAATCCCCTCACAACACGTGCACTGCACCCTCTGCTTTAATGCCTGACTCACGACTTCCCACTCAAGCTTGGTACAGGCCTGAGAGAGGAGATGTTGTGGGCCCCTTCGTCTCTTAACACTCCCATGGCTTTGGCTGAAGAAGGTGGGCCCCATCTCCCACTCTGACCCCCGGATGGCTCTGGGGCTCCCGTTCAAGTTGCAAGAAGCACCTTTCCCGGAAGGGCCAGACTCTTGGGGCAGAATCTGGCACCTGGGAACCCTCATCAGTAAGGCTCCTTATTGTGTAGCTCAACTTCCATCTGGACCTCCTTCATCTGGCTCCTGTTGCTGAATCTCAACACTTCTGAGTTGTTGGATTTTCCTCTTCTATTGGGAGGCTCAGAGAACTGGGAGAATCCCAACTATAATCTATTCCAGCCTCCAACTCAACAACCAAGGCCTTGATAATTCCAGTAATCACGGCGGCTAGCATTTGTCTGGCTCATTTCTATGTGCAAAGTGTTTTTACATACACTATTACTCATAGAATCCTACAGTTCTTTTAGCCCCATTTAACATATATTGTGGCTCTGAGAGATTAGGTAAAGCGTTCCCTGTTTCATGGTGAGCAAGCCGTAGAACAGGAACCTGAACCAAAATCTATTGACTCGTGGCCCCAGGCTCTTTCTTTCTTTCTTTTTAAAGATTTATTTATTTATTTGAAAAGAAGAATTACAAGGAGTCAGAGGGGGAGAGAGAGAGAGAGAGAGAGCGAGCTTCCATCCACTGGTTCACTCCCCAGATGCCCACAATGGCCAGAGCTGTGCCAATCCAAAGCCAGGAGCCAGGAGTCCTTCTGGGTCTCCCTCATGGGTGCAGGGGCCCCAGCACTTGGGCCGTCTTCTACTGCTTTCCCAGACCATAGCAGAGAGCTGGATGGGAAGTGGAACAGCCAGAACTCGAACCAAAGCCCATATGAGAAGCTGACACTGCAGGCGGCGGCTTAACCCGCTACACCACAGCTCCCGCCCCTAGACTCTCTCTACTGCCACTCATTCCCCTTCATCTGCAATGCTCATCTGCCTCTTATCTTGCATCTCATTTGCATGCCGGTCATTTCACGCTGAAATGTACATACTATATTGTCCTATTCCTGCTCAGGTGGCCTGAGCCTTCTGCCAAGCCAGCCTCGGGGAGGCCGGGCTCTGTGACTTCATTCACACAGACCATCAGTGAATTGACCAAGTGGTCTTCAGGTCTGGAGACTGGGCTTTACCTTCCAGCTTTGCCACTGACGAGGGGCATAAGCTCCCTGGCTTTCCTAGACACAGATGAGAAACTGGATAATCTTTGGAGTCACTTCCGGCTCCCAAACAGTGATTCTTTGCTTCAGTTCCTGGTTGGGCTGTCTCTTGGGGAGGAACAATTTCCCACTTCCATGAGAAGGAGCTCTGTGGCACTGTTAAAGCCAGCTGGAGCCTGGGCTGGGGAGCACATGCAAAGATAACAGGAGGACCCTGGGCTCCAGCTCCGCCCATCAGGTTCCTTGTGCAGCTCTCTGTAACATCTTGTTGTGATCTCTGCTTGATAAGATGATGAGTCCCCCGGGCCTCTCTCTTTGATTCTCACTGACCAATGACCATTGCCCAATCCATACCACCCCAGACTGGCTGGCACTTTCCTGATCTCCTCGGGATGCCTGTGAGCCAAGACCAAGGTTATCCACAATCCCCACTGCTCAGGGAAACCCAGGGGGCCCTGCAGCTGCTCGCAGCTGTCCAGCACACAATGCAGATTCTGTCAGGTCTCTGGTCTGAGCCTTTTTGCAGGGGGTATTCGGGTTGCAGTATTCATGGGAGGCATCTCAGCTGCTTCCTGTTCCTTGGGTCTCAGCACGGATTCCTAAGCAGACAGTCAGCCTTGATCAGGATGCCCGGCAGCTGGTGGGTGGGGGCGAGCATGAAAGGGTTTCACTATCATCTCAGAGCGAGGAGTCAGGCTTCCCCAGCCAGACGGGACCCCAAGCACCAAGTGTCTCTGGGCCTCAGCTTCCTGACTTCAACCAGGCATCGGGACTGGCGTATCTGTTACTGAAAAGTCCAGAAAGGTGATGGTGTGGCCTCCTAGGTTACCTGTTACCACGTCCACTGCCCAGACAAGGATCTTCTGAGCACTCTCCTGCCTCAGACCACTGCCCAAAGTGGGGCAGTGACCCCTGCATTTCAGCCAGCAGGTCCTAGGGTGCCTCGGGAGCACAGCCGCCCTTGCACTGCCAAGCATGGCGAGTGCTGTCCCCCGAGTGCCCCTGTCTTGCTTTTGCACAGCGACTCAGTTGTTTCCGTGGCCATGACCGATACAGGAGGCTCTAGCGAGTCTGTTCATTCTCACTTGTCTTTTTTTCTCAGACCCCTAAAGACTAAGCCTTTACTTGGGATTTTTTTTTTTTTTTTTTTTGCCAATGTACTTGCCTTAGCAGGTATTTTCTTGCACCATTTTTTTTTCTTTTGCTTCGGGTCCCCACCTTCCTTCTGAACTGTGTTGGTGCTTGCTCTCTGATTGTTGCCTGTCAGGAAGTCCCACCTGAGAGCTAACCCTCCGGCTACAGTTGGAGCCTGTTTCCTGTTTGGTCGAGGGCTGGAAACGTGATAAGGCTTTGGCCAGCTCCCAGCACATTGCTGGTGCCCAAGTTTGGGGGTGTGGAGGGGAAAATGAAGAAGGCCTCCGGCTGGGAACCGTGGCTCTGGCTGCACACAGGTCCACTCTGAGCCTCTCTCTCCTTGCACCAGCAGCTCACTGCAGGACAGGGAATGTGGCTCCAGGGCAGTCAGGCACAGGCACACGTGGCAGGGAAGTGGCCAGGCAGGGGACACGGAGGGTCAGCAGAGGCCAGCCCTGAGCCAGGTGTCCAGCTCCATCCTCAGCCACCACCACAGCCAGTCTGGATTCTGTGAGGTTTTCCTTGAGTTCTAATGAAAAACAAGTCTGAGCCCGGGTTGGGGGCAGGGAGGGAGGCGGGGGGCGGCCGTGGAGCAAGTTTATAGGCGCTTGCATTTTCTTAACAGCTCCCTCCTCACACATTCCTCTGCATTTTCCCCTTTTATTAACGTGGCATCTTTCCCAGGCCACTTTATGAGACCGTGTGTGTTTTCACTTACGCTCTGATTGGGTTTGATCGAGTCTCTCCCCACGAAGGACCCTCAGACCTTGCTCAAGGCCTAGCCCCCTCCCCACCCCTGCCAGGGTGCTGGCCTTTCCGTCAGTCTCTCGGGGACTCCTGGGCTCAGGGGGCTGCACGCTTGGAACATCTCTGCGTTAGGGTCGTGCTTCATTTGGATCCAAACGAGACACCCCACTTTGATGACTCACCCCTAACCCCGAAACAGCTCTTGGCACTGGCTCAAGAACCCAATCTGCCCCAGAGGATGCAAAGGAAGATTTGCCACAACTGAAGATTTTCAAAGGAATGTGTTGCAAGCCCTGAAGGCCATTGCCAAAGACGAGCGAGCTCGGAAAATGTTTTGAGCAACAGCAGCTCCGATGGAACGCAGCTTTCCGAGGGGCCGCTTTCAAAGTCTGGGCAGGCGTTTCTGGAGCGTCAAGCTTGGTGCATTTATTAAAAAAGACACTCGTGTTGCCATCAGGAACTCGCTGCTCTTCGCCCTTTTGTCTTTAGCTCCCTCCCAAGAGGGCCATGGCCAAGGTCTAGGGCTCCGTGACTCTCTCTGGGCTCATTTTATCATAAATGCTTTCCTTTGTCTGTCTCTTGTTACCTGCAAGATGGCCCTGTGCCACCCAGGCGTGAAGCAGCAGATGTGGTGGCAGTCCTGTCACCTTTGAAAATGCACCCTTTGGGAGCTGTAGTTTCTTTCTCTGAAATGAGGGCATTTCAAAAAGTATATGGGGAAATGGAAGTAGAAGTTAAGGGGCTTGGGGCCGGCACTGTGGCATAGCAGGTAAAGCTACCGCCTGCATATGGGTGCCGGTTCGAGTCCCGGCTGCTCCACTTCCAATCCAGCTCTCTGCTATGACCTGAGAAGGCAGTAGAAGATGGCCCAAGTGCTTGGGCCCCTGCACCCTTGTAGGAGACCAGAAAGAAGCTTCTGGCTCTGGATCGGCCCAGCTCCAGCTGGTGCAGCCATTTGGGGAGTGAACCAGTGGATGGAAGTTGCCTCTCTCTCTCTGTAACTCTGCCTTTTAAATAAATAAATAAATCTTAAAATAAAAAAAGAAGAAGAAGAAGAATTTAAGGGGCAGGTGTTTGACACAGTGGCTAAGTGGCCACTTGGGACACCTGTATCCCAAATCCCAACCTGGTTGGAGTCTCAGCTACTCTGCTTCCAATCCAGCTCCCTGGTAACGCATACCCTGGGAGACAGCAGATGATGGCTCAGGTACTTGGGAGACCCACATGGAGTTCCAGCCTCCTGGTCTCAACCTGGCTGTTGCTGACATTTGGAGAGTAAACCAGCAGGTAGATTTCTCTGTGTTTGTCTCTCTTTGTCTCTATTGCTTGTTTTTCTGCCTTTTAAATCAAAAATGAAAATAAATGAGTATGAAACTCAATAGATAAAAAATGTTTAAGCTAAGTTTATTTTGGTGCAAAAAATTTTTGAAATCCACCCATAGCTTTTTCTTTTCTTTTTTCAAAGATTTATTTATTTGAAAGTCAGAATTACAGAGAGAGAGAGGGAGAGAGAGAAGGAAGGGTCTTCCATCTGCTGGTTCAATCCCCCAAATGGGCGTAACAGCCAGGGCTGGACCAGGCCAAAGCCAGGAGCTAGGAGTTTCTTCCGGGTCTCCCACATGGGTGCAGGGGTCCAAGGACCTGGGCCTTCCTCAGCTGCTTTCCCAGGTGGACTAGCAGAGAGCTGGATCGGAAGTGGAGCAGCCGGGACTTGAACCAGCTCCCATATGGGATGCCGGCATTGCAGACGGAAGCTTTACCCACTATACCACAACACCGGCCCTTAGCTTTTCCGTAATATGCATTTTCCATGAACGTTTTAGAAGAACCCTCATTAGTCTGGACTTCAAATGAATTAGTTTATGTTTTAATTTTATTTTCCACAAAAACTTTTTGAAGTCACCTTGCACATATTCTGCAGGTTGCAAGAATTGTTATGACTGTAAGAGGCCTGGCATGCTGAAGTCCCTCAGGGAATGCTGGAGAATTTTGTTACTGTTCCTAATCTCTAGCAATCTGCCAATCTGGGCTGGCTTCTCAGAGAATCTGCTTTTGCGCCCCCACCCCTCACTTCGGGCACCCTGGCCTGCTCCCGAGGAATTCTGGATCTCTGTGGAAACACCAGACTCCAGGGCAAGAACCCCTGAGTCCTTCGGGAAGTGTGGTTCCGGGATCATTTTCCCGTTGTCAGCAAGCTCTGGAAGAGGCATAAGCCCCGCAAGGCTTGATGTGGGGAGTTTTGCAGGTACTGCTCGTCTGGTAGGCAGATGTAGCTTTGCAGCAAGAGACAGCTCTGTCTTCCAGATGGGACGGTGCCTGGGAGTCCTGAGGCGGGACCGTTTCCCTGCTAGGAGCCGTGTGGGCAGACACAGGGGTCTGCACCGCCTCCCTACTCCCTGCCACCCTCCAGCTACATCAGAAGGAGCTGGCTGTGCCTCTCGCCCCCCGAGACCCACATCCTGACAGTGAGCTGGCCTGCTCCCTCCTCGCCACTCCACCGTGCACCAACACACACACTCACACATATACTCACACTGTGTCACACGCATTCACATCCACATTCACACACTCAAGCACACACACTCATGCACACATATATTTGCATATACTCACACACACCTGCACACAGTGTCTCACACACTCACATAGGTACTCACACTGTGTCACACGCACTCACAGCCACATTCACACACTCATGCACACACACTCATGCACACATATATTTGCACATACTCACCATACTCACATATACTCACACACACCTGCGCACGGTGTCTCACACACACACACACACACACACAGGTACTTCCCAGGGAGAGGAGGACAGTGCTGATCAGCAGCGGTGCACACGCTGGAATCTCCCCCCACCCAGGGAAGAGCTACGTCCGTGCCAGGGTTCTCTGGGAGCTGAGGCAGGAGTCAGAGGGCCTCTTCAGCTGAGTTACCCATGGCATCTGCCAGTTTCCCCCCACAGGACGATGGAGGGAGGCAGCAATGGCTACCAGCAGAGTTCTCCCCAGCCATGTCCCATCGGATGGTGTTCTCTACACCAGAAGCCCTTTCTCTGCCTGGACACAGTGGGCATGAGTTTGCCCATCTGAGCAATTGTCCAGTCCTCTCTGAGTTGAACTTATTCAGAGCATTTATGCAGGTCAAAGTGCTTTTGCTTGTGGGGCACGGAACCCCATCCAGGGAAGCACATGTAAAAAGTGGATTCAGTTCCATAGTCTTAGCAGCCCATGGCAAGAGCCTCGGATGATCACTGATGTCATAACAAAGAGTGTTAATTGTTAAAGGAACAACAGTAGTCACTATGCACTTGCTCCCCAAGTAGGACCTCTGTCCCTATTGAATTGCAATATGAGACTTGACTGCAAATTCTCTCCCCAAACTGTACTCTATATGTGGTGTGTGGGTTTGGGGGCAAATTGGTGAAGTCTAAGATTAGCATAGAGTTGGCCCTCTGTATATAAAGCCATACTAAAAATGACCCATAATTAAGAAGGAGATGGGAGAGGGAATGGGAGGTGGGATGGGAGTGGGGGGGTATGGAGAAAAGAACCACTATATTCCTAAAGTTGTATCTATGTAAAAATGCAATCATTAAATAAAAATTTTTAAAAAGCAGATTCAGAGACAGCTATTTTAAGAATAAAAAGGTTTCAAACACACAAACACCAGGTTTCAAACACCAGGCTTCATAGTTCTCTCTCCTCTTGAGCTACGGAGTCTCTTAGCTTAGCTTTTCTCTGTACATAATTTTGGTTTGCTTATGGTTGCATAATATGGCCCTAACTCAAGTCCCCACTGGTCATAAAATTTTAGTTTCCCTCCTTATTACTAAACAGCTACAGAATATGTGCTTTCTATTTCAAAGAGAGAAACAGCGAATGGCTGTTTCTGTCCAGCACATTGGCTGGCCTTGGATGTCCATCCCACGTCAAATTATCTGTGACTGAGGAGTGGAACACTGGGACCAAACACGTTTAAGACAGCAGAGGCCAAAAGTGTGAACAGATTCTCTGAGAAGCAGCCCAGGGTGGTGGGCCATCCTGCAGGTGCGTCTACCATGCCTCCCTGAGCAACGGCGGTGGGAGGCTGTTGGGGGTCCCTAGGGGGACAGGTACTGTGCACCTGCAGTGAATCAGAGGCTGGGTTGGAGCCCAAGTGCTGTGGCATTGCAGCAGCTGCCGCCTCCGTAGCTCTCTGGGGCCATGAAAACTGTGTCCAGCAAATATCCCTGAACTGCGAGGCAGGATCCTGGCTTTTGCTCCAGTCCTGCCACTACCCTTAGAATGACCTCAAGAATTTGCTCTTCGTCCTCTAGACCTTCGATTCTCCATAAGTTGGGGGAAAAAAAGAATAAGAAGGAAACAAATAGGCAATAATAACCAGTGTAGAATTAAATAATCTCTAAGGTCCTCTTCAACCCTGAAGATTGCCTAAGCCTGTATTGTGACCCTCCCCTGCCCCCACGCCTGGGCTTGGCAATTTCCCAGAATGCATTAGAACAGAGCTCCTTGATCCCTAATTCTAATGGGGTCTCCACCTGCTGCCTCTCTCCCATGACAACCAGCCGGGCGATTCATCCCTGTCAGAGGCTTCTTCCCAGCCAGGCCCTGCAGCAGCCATCCAGGAACATCCAGGCTCCACCTTCCTAGGGGGCAGAGGCAGGGATCCTGAGCTCCACAGAGGCTGGGGGCAGGGACCGAGTACTGGCTCTCTGGCCACACCGCAGGGCAGGCTACAGGCCAGGGGTGAGCAAAAGCCTCAGAAAGGCAGGGACAATGCCTCGGGTGGAGTTGGAGAGGGAGAGTGGAAAATGTTGTGGATTCCCAGGGGAGGACGGCAGGGGCAGGGGAAGTGGATTGTGTCTTTTGGCAAGAAATGAATAACATTCAAAGAATATGCAGAATGCCATACTAATCGGCACCTGTTCCCTTTGGAGCCAGCCGCTCGGGCCTGTGGCGTCTGAGGCTGAGCCTGCCTTGGGTTTCTCCCAGCGAGGAAATGCAACACATTGAGATCCACTTGGCTGTTGAAAGAGGCAGCGGTGCTAAGTGGGCTGGGAAGAAGCGAGGGACTCTCGGCCTCCATTGCTCCTTGCTGGCTCTAAAGGCTCTGCCCCCCCACCCCCAGCTCAACCCCAGGCAGATGGCTGCCAATTCTGCAGGGGCCTCCAAGCCTTCCCTTGGCTAATAGCCACATTCCAGAGCAGCATCTGTTTCATCTCAAGCCCACAAGGTTTGCACTTCCAAGTGGAGCCACGAGAAAACTTTGGCCCAGGCTGCAAATTTCTTAGGAGAGGTGGGGGGGGGGGGGGTCAGGGGAGGCCCTCCAGGGGGCTGAAGCCGTCGTACTGAGGTACCTTTGAGTTTGTACAAAGCTGAGTTCCAGGTCTGTGACACCCTAATTCCTAACTCCTCAAAGCATCTACCCAGGAGATGGAGAGAGTGGAGCTGCTGCTTCCCCTGCATCCTGCACGTACCTCCAGTCCCCTGAGACTGTGCTGCACCCCTCCTGAATCAATGGCTCCCGGACCAGGGCTGCAGGGAGAGTGGGGACAGAAAGGGCAACCCCTGACCGCTTTCTGCTCCTGAAACAACACCCGGACCTCTGCGCACCGGCTCGCACCTCCCTGCCAGGAAAGATGTGGGCCTCCGCTGGGTCTGGAGTTGGGAAGGCCCTGGGCAGAGACAGGAGGAGGAAGAGAGCAGGGAAAGGAGGAGGGAGGTAGGGTAGGGGCAGGAGAGGGTCCAGGCTGGGAAGAGGGAGAGGCAGGGTCTCTTCTGGGGGTTGGGGACTGGGGGGGGGGGGGTTGGAGGGAGCCCCGGCCCTCTGGGGGCTCTGCTCTGTGGCAAGCTATGGGATTTCTGACAGCAAAGTAAACCGTGGAGCGCTGAGTTTACCCAGCTCCAATAAGCAGTTTGGTGTGTTTAATGTTTCCTTCCCGCCGCACTGGCCGACAGGCTCTGAGTCGCAGCCAGCTCCTGTGGTCTTTTGGGTAGGTAGGGGGTGGAGAGGTAAGTAGGGAGCTGTCAGGAAAGCTGGCCTCACTGACCCTACCCCAGGATGTGGAGAGCAGGATGGGAGCTGGGGGTGCAGCTCACACAGCCTCAAGTCCCTATGGAGGAGGAAGAGCCTGAGAGACACAATGCCGCCGCCTCCTCCAAGCCACCGCCCCGCCATGCACCGAGCCCTGCTAGTATCACAGCCCACTCTCTGCACAGCGCCTGCCTCGGGCTGCGGTCACCAGCAGCTGTGCCTGCGTGGAGGGGTGCAGAGGACAGACGTACAGATCACACCATAAATCAGGAGGACACCAGAGCTCAGCGCCTGAGGATGAAATAAACTAAGGCTGGCGGGATGCCCGGCTCCGTGTGCCGGTGGGGTTTGCTACGGCAGGATGAATGGGTTGAGATATAGGAGAAATTCCTTTCCTTTCCTTCTATCTGGGGAGACTCCAGGAGAGAAACTGGTGCATGAAACGCATGGAGAGGCAATGGAGGAGAAAGCTGGCCAGAAAGGAATTTCAGGGAGTGGAGGCACAGGTACAAGGAGGGCGTGCATCTGGACTGGGAGTGTGTGGAAGGGCAGAGACCAGCTCGGGAGGAGGTGGGGTGGGGAGGGTGGCCTGAGCTTTGGGCTCAGAGCCAGAAACCATCCAGCACTGGAGCAGAGATGGAGGAGGTGGGTGGGGCCCTGGGGACAGGGAGCAGCAGCCAGGCTGCTGTCCAGGACTGGGGATCCCCTTAGGCAGTGGACATGGAGAGGAAGAGGAATGCAACAATGTTCTAACGTGTGCACAACTAAAAAGAAAAGACACTTAGGGGTCATTTGCTGCTTGGGAGTGAGAGGACAAGAGAGGTTTGAGGATGCTGGCCAGGGTCACAATGGGGTGATAGAGCTATAGACAGAGGGCACAGCTCCTGTGATACGGGGGCCTTTAACTGAGCCATATTTTTCTACAAAAGTAGTTAAAAGTAGATGCAGAGGAGACCGGTGCTGTGGCTAGCAGGTTAACCCTCCACCTGCCATACAGGCACTCGTTTGTGTCCCCGCTGCTCCACTTCCAATCCAGCTCTCCACTGATGGCCTGGGAAAGCAGTGGAAGATGGCCCCAGTGCTTGGGTCCCTGAAGCCACGTGGAAGACCCAGAGAAAGCTCCTGGCTCCAGGCTCTGGATTGGCTCAGCTCTGGTCCTTGCACCCATTTGGGGAGTGAACCAGCAGATGGAAGACCTCTCTCTTTCTCGCTCTCTCTCTCTCTGCCTTGCAAATAAATCTTTAAAAATAGACGCAGAGAGATAGGATAGATCAGCAGTGCTCATGGGCTCCAAAGAGTGCTAGGAGCTCCTCTGAAGCCAGCACAGGGCCAAGGGAAGAAGGGAGCAACAGGCAGGGCCTTGTGCCCAGTGCTCGTCTCCACCGGAGCACCTCAACTCCGCCTGGAAAGTTTGCTTGTGCCTTCATGTGAGAGTCTCTTGAAAGCAAGCTTGGCAAGGTTTGAAGACCACCAAACCATCATTTCTCCGGTGAGTTCCCAGAAGCTTTGAGGACAAACATCCTACAAAGGAGCCTAAGCCAAGTGTTTCACACGGTGGTTAAGACTCTGCTTGGGGCCGGCACCGCGGCTCACTTGGCTAATCCTCCGCCTGTGGCGCCGGCACCCCAGGTTCTAGTCCCGGTTGCTCCTCTTCCAGTCCAGCTTTCTGCTGTGGCCTGGGAAGGCAGTGGACGATGGCCCAAGTGCTTGGGCCTTGCACCTGCATGGGAGACCAGGAGAAGCACCTGGCTCCTGGCTTCAATCGGCGCAGTGCCGGCTGTAGCGACCATTTGGGGAGTGAACCAACAGAAGGAAGACCTTTCTCTCTGTCTCTCTCTCTCTCACTGTCTAACTCTGCCTGTCAAAAAAAAAAAAAAAAAACTGCTTGGGATGCCTGCATCCTGTATTGGAGTGCCTGGTTCGAGTCCCAACTCCACTTCTGATTTCTGATTCCAACTTCCTGCTAGGACGCACCTGAGAGGCAGCAGGTGATGGCTCACTGCTTGGGCCCCTGACACCCTCGTGGGAGACCAGACTTTAGCTTGACCCAGTCTAGCTGTGGGACATTTGGGGAGTGAACCAGTGGATGGAAAACTTCCCTCTCTTTCTCTCTGCTTTCAAATAAAATAAATAAAAACCCACAGTGAACACACATAAGGAGCCACTAAATGGACAAAGTAGAATTAAAGGGAAAATTTATTTTCATGCAAAAATTTTTTTCATAATATGCACTTCCCATGAACTTTTTGAAGTCCCCTTGTATGGATGGATTTCAAAATTTTTTGCACCAAAATAAACATATCTTTTAATTGCATTCGTCCACAGATTTACTAAAGTACCCTCATATAACAAGTTTTGGGCGTGGTTCCCAAATATTCTGGCCCATTGTCAGATCATTTGTTCTCAGTTTTTGGGTTCCAGAAAAAAATAAATGACCGGCCTAGGTGTCTACAACTCTGCCTTCTATGGTTTGGCTCAGGAATGGGGAGAACGAAGCCCAGACGCCCCCATGACAGCACAGGCAGGTCAACGCCAACACTCTACGAATCACAGCGTGTCGGAACCTTTCTCCACAGAGAACTGAGCAGCGACCCCCAAACAGGAAGAACTGACGTGTGAGCCGAACCCTCTCTGCTGGCTATTTGGTGGTTGTCTGACTCCAAGAACTCCTCACTATACAGGCCGCGCCATCCCTTTCCTTCCAATGTCCCTCCAGGCTCCAGGAGCTATGAGGGGCCGAGGTACCGGCCCGATTCCCAGTGTGGGCCCCAGGTCTGGCTCTGGAGGACGAGGCTGCCACCTAGGGAACCCCAGCCATTTCTCACACCTTGCAATCTCTTCAAGGCTCAGGACTGTTACCATATATGACTTTGAACTCCAGCTTTCTATCTTCAGACGGTCCCCATCTGTTTATTCTCTGCCGTTGCTGAGAAAAAGACTCAGGAAAAGCTTTAAAGGACTTTGAACTTGTTTAAAGGGGAAGTAGCAAAGAAGAGCAGAGACCAAACTGGATTCCAAACCCAAAGCTGGCTTGGAAAAGAGAAATCTCCCGAACACTCCCAGGGAGGGGAGCAGGGTGAGGGAGCCCAGTAGTCTCAGGAGAGGAAGGTAGGGATGAAAATGAAACAAAACCAAAAATATTCAAGTGTGCATATGTGGGGTGTGTGTGTGTGTGTGTGTGTGTGTGTAGGGGGGTGGGTGGGGTTGGTGCTTTTATTTTTTTAGTTTATTTGAAAGGCAGAGTTACAGAGAGAGAGGGAGAGACAGAGTCTTCCAACCACTGGTTCACTCCCCGACAACGGCCAGAGCTGGGCAAGGCTGAAGCCAGGAGTCTGAAGCTCCATCTGGGTCTCCTATGTAGGTGGCAGGGACCCAAGCACTTGGGCCATCCTCCACTGCGTTCCCAGGAGCATTAGCAGGGAGCTGGGCCAGAAGTGGAGCAGCCAGGACTTGAACTAAAGTCCATATGGGATGCCAGCATCGAAGGCAGAGGATTAACCTGCTGAGCCATACCCCAGGCCCTGGTGTTTTCCAACCTCTTAACTCAGCAGGTTTATCTTTGCAAAAGGCATCTTACTGAGGTCCCAGGATATAACACAGTGAAAGGAAGCTGCTCTCAAGCAGTGTGGAGAACAGAGCTCTGACTCTGACCCTTGGTCCTCGGATTTTGTCTGGGAGAGCGGCAGTTTTCTGGGTCACCTGGCTGGCTGTACTGATTACAAAGCGATCTTGCCCAGCCCCCTGGGTGACACCACAAATCCTCTGCTTTTCTCTCTACTGTACGTCCGAGCATCTGGGATGGTGTCTGCAGTGTAGCAGGGCACCCCAAAAAAGTTCATGAAAAAATGGAATTGAGATACGTTTATTATGGTGCAAAAATTTTTGGGAAGCCATGCACAGTTTTTCCATAACACACATTTTCCACGAGAACTCTTTGCAGATGGACATATCAGTACCGCATTGGTGCCGAGCCCTGAGGTTTACAAAGCTCTCGTGGAAGTTTTCCGTGCTGAGTGTCTATTCCCAGCCTGCTGCTTTGGGGGTGCTGTCTTGTAGCAGACCAGTGCCTCTGGAAAGGATGCGGGGTGCCAGCAAACCGAGCATCCCCAGGTGGGATCTTCTACCTCGCCACCCCCGAGGGCTTCCAGATCCCACAGAGTGCGACTTTCCTGAGAGCCTTCATTCCTGCCCTTACTTGGTCACTGAGCTGCGATCCAGCCTAGAGACCCCCCAGCCCTTCCCTCCTCCCTCTCTGCTCTGTGTACCTAGTGCACAAACACTTGGGAGAGCTCATGGAAGACACGTTCCAGAAGAAGCAGAGGGTGCCCTGTGGGCCTGGGAGAGAAGGCGCCTGTCCCTCCCCCGAGCTCTCCTCTCTTCTGCCAAACCATGAGCTTGTGTGTTCCAGGCAGAGCGTCAGGACCCCGCTCCCAGCCCCTGTCCCCCTGCCCAGGCCTGCCAAGTTTGGGACAGGCAAGATCCCCTTGAAGAGGGGGGGAGGTTTGCAGACCCAGGCCTGGCCCGGCCTCCAGGTTGGCCTGCCCTAGCCCCAGGGTTTAATAAACTCCAAGAAAGGTTTTCAAAGGCCACTTGATCTTCCCCATCAGGCAGCCCCTGTCTCCCTTTCAGAGCCGAGAGACTGGAAAGAAAAAAACCGCTCAGTGAACAAGGCGGCCAGAGAAAGCCGAGCCGCGGGGCACCTTCTATGAATTTCTGATGAGCACATGGCCCTGACTCCTGGGTGCCAGCCCAGTGCAGTGGGGATGTTAGTTTAAGTCATTTCGCACGGTTCACTGGCTCTCTGAGAGCAGCTTGTCTCCAGCCCGGCCTCTCTAACAAGCTCTTTTTACTGGGGGCTTCTCTGAGCCGAGACCTCAAACAATAGCAGCTTTCAAGGGGCTTGGCCTTCCTCTGCTTCCCTCCCCACCCCAGCCTCTCTCTGCTCACCCACCTGAAGCCCCAGCCCAGAGCCTGACTCACAGTAGCATCCGGGAACCGCGGCTCCTCCCTCCTCCCTCCTCCCTCCTTCCTACTCTCCATCCCTTCCTCCCTCTGTCCTTCCTTCCTCGCTTCCTCCCTCCCTCCCTCCCCACTGTCTCCCTGTGAACCGGAAGCTGGAGGAGCCAGCCCTCCAGAGCAGGCAGCCACCTTGTCGCACTCCTCCAGACTTCTCCATGACGCGGCGCCCCCTGGGGTTGTGCAGTGCCAGCGCGCCAGCCAAGAGCAGCCCAGCCTGACTCTAAGCCTATTGGCGCCCCTGCCCTCTGGCCACATTGAGAAGTTCCTGCTCCCTCTAATCGGAGGAAGAGGCTGTCGGCCCACCCCTCAGGGCCTCAGGGGAGAGGCCAGCACGGGAGGGCACCTGGGGCCAAGCCTGAGAAGAAGGCAGTGAGCCCTGGTCCCTCTGCCAGCACAGCTAAGGGCTCTGTGCCTCCCTGCTCCCCTTTCCTTGCTCCGTTGTCCCTTCTGTCCCTTGGGGTGGCGAGGAGGCAGTGATGGGCCACTCAGTGGAGAGCTTGATCCTCATGCAGAGGGCGGCGATTCGCATATTTAGATTAGACCTCTGGCCAAAACCAACAAAGTTCCCACTGAGACAGGTCAGTGTTTCCACTTAATGAGACGTTTGGATCCTTTGATGGTGACCTTTGACCTGGGGAGCTCTGGAAGGCCTTTGAGCTGCCATTCCATGGACATTCCCCTCTGGGCGGGGCTCCAGCCCCACCGCTCAGGCACCTGCCAGCAATTAAAGGCCCCCTCCCCTGCAACGGAGGCCTCTGGGGCTGGGGGTCTCTCACCTTTCAGAAGCTCTAAGCGCGCTAAGAAAAACCCTTTGCTGTCCCCTCCCCACCTTTCTTACCTGCCCCTCCCCATGCCAATTTGCTGCCTTCTTCAGGAACCGTAGAGTGACAAGACCTACCATTTCATGCTGGAAGAACGGGGACCTGTGGGCTGAACAGCGTCAGGTGATTTTCCCTGGAGTCTGGGGCCCAGTCACGCCTGCCCTCTGGTGAGAGTGCATCTGCGTTTTCTCTGGCACCCCACCCCTCGTGCAGGGAGAGCTAGCCCGTCGCCTCTAACAAGCACTGCGGTAATCCGAGGGGTTGCATTTTGATGACCCATTATTGCCGGGAGTGAAAACAGTTCCAGAAACAGAGAGATGTGTCCTAAGCCACCAGGCCTCCAAGCCGAGGCTCTGTCCAAAACTGGTGTTGCGGTGTAGCAAGTATGGCTACTGCCTGCAATGCCGGCATCCCATATAGGCACCGGTTCGAGTCCTGGCTGCTCCACTTTCAACCCAGCTCCCTGCTAATGGCCTGAGAAAGCAGTAAAGGATGGTCCAAGTGCTTGGGCCCCTGCACCCACGTGGGAGGCCCAGAAAAAGCTCCTGGCTCCTGGCTTTGGCCTGGCCCAGCCCTGGCCGTTGTGGCCATTTGGGTGTGAGCCAAAAGATGGAAGATCTCTCCCTCACTCTTTCAAATAAATACATAATTTTTTTTTTTTTTAAAAAAAGGCTCATTCTCAGCTGCTGGGATATAGCTGACCTGGCTAAGTCAAGAGAGTAGGGCCCAGCCTTCAGCTAATTGGCCACTCTTCACATCAGAGCAGAAGGGGTTCAAATTTTTAGTTGAACCAAAGAGATGCGGAACTCCCAGATGCCTCTGTTGTGAGGAGGTCACAGCCCCGCAGCCCAGGATGGTGGTGCAAGTGACTGAGGCTCAGTATTGGGCCCCTGCCCCTGCTCAGAGCAGACATAAAGGCATGAGAGTGACACATGGCTGCTTGGGTAGTGTGTAAGCAGAGGGGCCTTGACACAAACAAAGCCAAAGAGATTGGGTTGCTTCATGTCGCGAACTGCATGTTGCAGAGAGGGGACTATAGCCCTCTTGAGCCAAGCTCCCAGGAGTACAATTCTTTGTTTGTGAAAGCAGTCAAATTTGTTTTTAAATGTTTATTTGTTTCCATGTACGAGAGAGAGAGAGAGAGAGAGAGAGAGAGAGAGAGAGAGAGAGAGGTGTCTTTCGTTTGCTGGTTCCGCAAATGTTCGAAATAGCCCAGGCTGGGCCAGAATGAAGCCAGAAGCCCAGAACCCCATCCAGGGCTCCCATGTGAGTAGCAGGGGCTCAGGCACTTGAGCCATCATCTGCTCCTTCCTGGGATGCATTAGCAGGGAACTGGATCAGAAGCAGAAGAGCCTGGGCACTTGATAAGGGATGCAGGTGTCGCAGGTGGCAGGTTAATCTCTGCACCACAACTGCCCTAGGGGTAAGGTTCTTGCTCTGCACTGTCCACCACTCATCACCGCTGGCATGGAGCAGACATCCTGTCTCTACTTCTCTCCCTCCCCTCCAGGGCAGAGACTGCAGAGCTGGGCAGGGGAACCAAGGGGAGGAGAACAGGATATGGGTGGAGCGCCTCTCCTCTCCCCTTACCCCCTGCAGCCATTGGAGGAAGCCACATCTGGTTTGAGTGAGGCTCCCAGCAGGGAGTGAAGCCCCTGGAATGGTCTTGGAATGGGGAGAAGCTGGAGGGGAAGAAGAAGCAGGGAGGCAGGCATGGGCCCTGGCCAATCCAGGAGAGCGAGAGAAAGTGGTTGGGGTTCAGGGAAAGCAAATAAACAGAGCAGAGGAGACCATAATAATAAAGAGGAGAGTCATTAAAGTGAAGAATGGAGATTGTGTCACACCCAAGACAAACAGAAAATAAACGGCCAGCAGATCCACTCTACAGATGTTTGGCACCGACTGAAGACAGATTGAAGATGTGTGGAAGATGCTGAAGTTGATCAAGGCCCCATCAGCAGCAGCTGGAGAGCAGGTGGACAGGAGCCCCAGCCAGAGGGGCCTTTGCACCTGAACACAGCCAACCCTGGAGGCCACGGTACCCTGCCCCTGGCCTGATGCTGGCCCCTGCATGGATGCTGTGGGAGTGGAGAAAGCACACGGCCTTCCCTGGGCCACTCTGGCTGCTATCCGCTTTGTCTCTCCTGTAACTTCGAGTGGCCCCATGGGCGTGCAATTTCTTTGCTCGTCGGTCAACAGCTTGCCACTGTGCCCATTTCATTAGCTCCTCAGAGACTCAGCCTTTTTCCTTCTTAAGCTGACCTCTGTCTTGTTCTATTGTAAGGGATTGGGGTGCTCTGTGTGCATTCATTCACAGTCTACACTCTGTGCCTGGTACCACTTTGGGCAGCTTGGAGGTTACAAAGAATAAGACACCATTCTTTCCATAAAAGTGTTTGCAACCCAGGATAAAGGAAACTCATACTTTTTGTGTGTTCAATAGGCACTCTGCTGGGTAACCCTGTTCGGTAGGAATTATTCCCTTGTTGTTCTTACAGCGGAGAAGACTTGAGAACCACAGAGATTGGTGTTTTCCTGTGGTCACAAAGTTAGCAAAATGATAATAATAGCCGGCGCCGTGGCTCAATAGGCTAATCCTCCACCTTGCGGCGCCGGCACACCGGGTTCTAGTCCCGGTTGGGGCGCCGGATTCTGTCCCGGTTGCCCCTCTTCCAGGCCAGCTCTCTGCTATGGCCAGGGAGTGCAGTGGAGGATGGCCCAGGTGCTTGGGCCCTGCACCCCATGGGAGACCAGGAAAAGCACCTGGCTCCTGGCTCCTGCCAGGATCAGCGCGGTGCGCCGGCTGCAGCGGCGGCCATTGGAGGGTGAACCAACGGCAAAAGGAAGACCTTTCTCTCTCTGTCTCTCTCTCACTGTCCACTCTGCCTGTCAAAAAAAAAAAAAAATGATAATAATGGTATTCAACCCCTGTCCATCTGATCCCCAAACAGTTCTCTTCCTCCAACAATAGAAACCATCAGAAGCTAAAGCAGAAGTTGACAACTGCCAAGAAAACAGTGCACTCATAAGAGATACCAGAAAGGGTTCTCGGGCCTTGCATCCATCCTTGCTTCTTGCCCCCTTAATTAGAAGCAAACTTCATCTTTCTGTTCCGTGCACCAGCAGGGAGAAGCCAGCACATCACAGGCCCAGCCAGGGCCAAGTGCCTGCAGGTGTCTGAGGAATGCTAATGGCCATGAATTGGGGGAGGGTGTGCGCAGGCTCATCTGCACCATTTGCTTCCAATTAAACCTCTCCCCTTCCTCTCTAGACCCTCCCACCCCCTCCTGCAACACGCAGCTTTCAGGAGCCAATTACCGTGCCCAGGTTTTCCTGTTCCTCTGAAGCCAATGACACTGCTAACAAGATGCAGATGGGGCAGGGCATGCCCCCACCATCCACTTCAGAGCAGGGGCGCTCCCTGCCCCCAAGGACCTCAGGTTGGAAATTCCAGTTTCAACTCAGTCCCCCAAAGGAGAGGGAGGCCTCAGAGGGTGATTATGGGTGGGTTTATGAGTGAGCTCAATTGGATCAGGTGTGTGACGTGTACCTTGTCCAGACCGGGGTGTCATGGACGGGGCAGGGGATCCACACAGGAAAAGCAAAGCCTAGGTGGAAGTGTAAGTGCAGGCCATGGGAGGTTCTCCCAAAACCTGTAGCTCAAAGACAGGTGTTTAGTGTTTAATGATGTAAAAAACTAATGAAGTTAATACATAGCCAGAATTGAATCACATGGGCTGGGCCCACATATTCTCCTATTTCTGAGATCTCCCCATCAGCCTTGCCATGTTTGTGATCCCTTAAGTTTTACTGAGCCTTAAAGTTTCAGTTCTTGTGAACTTTCCCAGACATATCCTGATGAAATCAGCCTCTCCTGTCTCCCGATGCCTCAGCAACACAGTGGACTCACTGTGACATGTCTCTTTGTCCTCCCAGAACTCCCAATATTTCTTGCCTCTCTGGTTGGACATCTTCCACCAATTATGGAAAACTGAGTAGTGTCATCCTCTGTTCTCCATATTCTTTTATTTTTTTAGATTTTATTTCTTTATTTGAGAGGTAGAGTTAAAAACAGAGAGACAGAGAGATGCAGAGAAAAGTCTTCCATCTGCTACTGGTTCACTCCCCAAACAGCCACAACAGCCGGAGCTGGGCCCATCCGAAGCCAGGAGCTTCTTCCAGGTCTCCCACGTGGGTGTAGAGGCCCAAGCACTTGGGCCATCTTCCACTGCTTTCCCAGGCCCTAGCAGAGAGCTGGATCAGAAGAGGAGCAGTCGGTACTTGAACCAGGGCCCGTATGGGATGCTGGCGCCACAGGCAGAGGCTTAGTCCATTACCCACAGCTCCAGCCCCTCTATATCCTTGAAGGTAGTGTGAGCCTCTTGTTTCATTCTCTATGCCTCTTAGCTTCTCTTGCCTATTTTCTTTCTCCTTATCTTTCTAGGCAGTGTTATTTCCTCTGATCTGTCTTCAGTTCACTAATTCTCTGCTTGGCTTTGTCTAATCTTCTGACAGATCCACTGAGATTTCATTTCAATGACTACCATTTTCATTTCTAGAAGATTCCATTTGGTTCTTTTTAACAAATGTACCTGCTCTCTCTCAAAAATATCCTATTCTCTCTTTAGGGCTTCTATTTCTTTCCTCATCTGTCCAGTCATTTTAAACATAGTCATGATCCTTCTATTATTTTGTGTTAATGGAAATGCTAAGCTATTTGGTATGTTTTGCTGACTTTTCCTAACAGCACATCATTTCCTCCTGTGGTTTGTAACTTTTTTTACTGTGCCGGCAACTTCAAAGGCTTTTATATTTTGCTGTGAGAACGCTGTTGCTCTGGGCACATTCCTCCAGCATGCTCTTGCATTTCCTTCTCTTGATACCCCATGAGTTTTACTGGTCTGGAAACTATTTTTACATTAATTTCTCAGCCTGGCAATTCCAACAGTGGAAATTCAGACTCCATTGTCACATATGGTTCAGGTCTGGAACTCCTATTTCTCACAGAAGACGTTTTTCAGTTCAGAGCCCAGTACAGACAAATTTCATTGTCACTGCCCTAATCTGAGTGAAATTCTTCTAGTGCTGATTTTTCTGAGTGTATATTCCTTAGGGTGACAGTTTTTGCAAAGGTCTCGGCTTCAGCCATTTGCCTCTTATGGCACAGACATCATGCCACCTGCTGCCACATCCCTAGCACCTATGGCTACCTCCAGTCTGGTCTCTCCCTTGGCATCACCACCACAGCTTCAGATGGGGACATTCTCACTCAGACTTACTTCCCATGCTTGCCACTGGTAACTTTTTCACTGTGTTTTGCATTTTAGTTCATGTATTTATGCCCTCCCTCCTAGAAAATCCCGTGTAATTCATCCTTGCTTCAGCCATAAGCTTCCTTGCTTATCCAGACACCCAAACATCCCCCAGACACCCATCCAGGACTCCTTCATGGATGCAGAATCCCATAGGCCGGTGGAGGGAGCATAAAAAAGTGATGGAAGGGGGGCTGGTGCTGTGGTGTACTAGCCTAAGCAGCGCCAGCATCCCATATGGGCACCGGTTCAAGTCCCAGCTGCTCCACTTCTGATCCAGCTCTCTGCTAATGGCCTGGGAAGGCAATGGAAGATGGCCCAAGTGCTTGGGTCCCTGCGCCCATGTGGGAGACCCAGAAGAAGCTCCTACCTCCTGGCTTTAGATCAGTTCAGCTCTGCCATTATGGCCATTTGGAGAGTACACCTGCGAATGGAAGACCTCTCTGTCTCTCCCTCTCTCTGCCTCTCAAATAAATAAACAAATCTTTAAAAAAAAAAAAGTTTCTGCATCTATAAAAGGGAGGCATAGGGGCTGTTGGCCTGGGTGATGTTCAAGATCTACTTCTCACCACCTCTCCCACCCCCCACCCCCGCCAAGATCTTAGTGGCCTTTGGAGATGCAAGTCAAAATAGCTGGATGCCACTGGTCCCCATGTTCTCCCCATCCCAAACCACCCCCTGGAATTCCGGGCTCCTCCCTACCCCTCCCTCCTCTGGCACCTATACCTCTCGGTTCCACCTGCCTCCTCTCCCTGTTCCCTGCTATTCTCCATGTCTGTCTCTTTTGTCTTTTGTCTGTTTCCAGGGGAACAGAGGCTGTGCTGGTGATTAGCATCCACTCCCGAGGTGGAGTGATGAGCCTGGTGGAGGATCAGGAAAGAAAGCAGAGGGCACAGCAACCCAGAGCCTGGGCACTCAGAAGCCGCCTCTGCCTCCAGCTCCAGGGGTTTCCTGAGCCTTGGAAGGGAGACTCTGCATCTTAATGAGCCTCTTGAGCCAGTTCAGAAACAATGAATCAAAACCAGCTGGAAGCTGCCCTCCGACCCAGCTAATGACTTGTTTATTGTCAGAGCAGCAGTGCGTCATATAAGGGAATTTCAAAGTGTCACTCATTGGCAGAGGGCCAGTAAATAGCACCATATAAATCTGAACGCACTTCCACTAGGGCTCAGGATCGTGAAACAGAGATGAGACTGAGCGTAGACAGGGATGGCCAGGGCGTGCGGGTGGGTGCCGAGGGTAGCACCCTTACACGCTGCTGCGCCCTCTAACCTGGGTCTCTACAATCCTGGGAGCCTGCAGGGGCTGTTCTGTGATCAGGGGAGGGAGGCAGAGCCCTCTGACGGTCCTAGTCCCTCCCTTGGTGACCTTGTACGTGCGGTCCAACCCCAAGAAGCCTCACTTCCTACTGTGGGAGAAATGACCTCCAGCCCCGTTTGAAGGGAGAAGGTGTGCTGTGAGAGCACTCGAGCTCTCCTTCGGGTAGGGTTCATGGATTCTGTCGATGTAAGGTGCCAGGTCCCTAAGGGCATCGCACTCAAGTGTTCTGCTTCAGGAAGAACTTCGGGGAGCTCTTACTGCAGGGCTCTCAGGGTCAGAGCTGGGAGGACCAGCAAGCAACGCCTGACCGGAAGAAGGCCGCTCTCGCTCGACGTCATCCATGAGCGCCTCCCGGAGCTGGGCCGGAAGACGCGCCGCGACGGGCGCTCAGCGAAAGGAGCGAACCCATCCGTGCTCGCCGGCCCCGCAACTCTTAGGCGTACGGTCCTGCTGCCTGCCTCTCACGCACCCATAGTTTCAAACTCAAGGACAGAGAAGAGGAGAGGAAGAGCGGATGAGAAAAAGAGGAAGAGCATGGAGCGGGAAGTGAAAGAGGAGGCTAGAAAGGAAGCCATAGGTTGACGTTTCCAGTGGCATTAACCAAAATGGTGTCCCCCAAAGGCTCCAAGAACACCCCTTTCAGGCCACACCTCCAAGCCCTGCTCCCTCCCAAAGCTCAGCGGGGAGAGGCGGGGCCCAGAGAGCTGCCAGTGACTGGGGGTGGGGGGAGGGTGGGGGCTGCCTGCTTGGGTTTGCGTCCAGGGTGCAGACGCCTGAGGTTAGGCCCAGCCTCCACTGGCTCAGCCTGTGGCCTGTGACATCAAGAAGCCAAGATCTGGGGGCAATCTTGCTGACCGGAAGGCCAAGGACACCCGAGGCCTCAAAATGAGAGCTAGCACTGCCCACATATGTGGAGTGCGCGGCAGTCAGGGCCAGTGGTGCAGCACAGAGCGCCCAGCACTACCTCGTGATGGCTCCCAGGTGAGTTCCATTCGTGCAGTCCCATTTTACAGACGGAAAGCTGAGGTTCAGAGGAGGAGGACGGGGGCATTTGGCACAGTTGTTAAGCTGCCACTCAGGACACCTGCATCCCATAGGGTTCAAGTCCCAGTTCTCCTCCCCGTTACAGCTTGCTGGCAGACAGCAGTGACGGCTCAAGTGAGTGAGCTCCTGCTTCCGGCTTCAGATCCAGCCCAGTTCCCATCACTGCAGGCATCTGGGGACTGAACCAGTGGCTGGGAGCTCTCTGTGTCTCCCCGCCTCTTATGTAAATAAATGAATAAAATTTTAAAGATGTATTTATTTAACTGAAAAGCAGAATAAGACCAAAAGAGAGGGAGATCTTCCATGTGCTGTTTCACTTCCCAATTGCCTTAAACAGCTGTGGCTGGGTCAGGCCAAAGCCAGGAGCCAGGAACTCCATCCAGGTCTCCCACATGGGTGGCAGGGGCCCAAGTACGTGGACCACCATCCACTGCCTCCCGTGGACACTAGCAGGAAGTTGAAACAGAAGCATGGAACAGGACTCAAACCAAGCAATCAGACATGGGATGCAGGCCTCCCAAGCAGCAGCTTAACCCACTGCACCACAACACCCACCCCCAATTGTTTCTAATTGTAAAAAACAAAACAGAAAATACCTTTCGCCAGTACTGAACAAGCTTGCTTGGAACTTCCCTGCATAGGGGGAAAGGGAAGAAACACACAACCCCTGGCCCAGGTAGAAGAACAAAAATCTTCTTTAAGACCCTGTATACAGGGGCCAGGCACAGTGGCATAGCAGGTAAAGGTGCCACCTGCAGTGCAAACATCCCATATGAGCGCCGGTTCAAGTCCCAGCTGCTCCACTTCCTATCAGGCTCCTTGCTATGGCCTAGAAAAGCAGTAGAAGATGGCCCGAGTCCTTGGGCCCCAGCACCAACGAGGAAGACCCGGAAAAGCTCCTGGCTCCTGGCTTTGGATCAGTATAGCTCCAGCCTTGCAGCCATGTGGGGGGTGAACCAGTGGATGGAAGACCTCTCCCTCTCTGTCTCTCCCTCTCTTTGTCTGTAACTATGCCTTCCAAATAAATAATTTTTAAAAAGAGAGAGAGAACATTGGCGTCGGCGCTGTGGCCTAGCGGGTAAAGCCGCCGCCTGCAGTGCTGTGCACAGCTCCAGCTATTGCAGCCATCTGGGGATCTGCAGGATGAACCAACAGATGGCAGTCTCTCTCTCTCTCTCTCTCTCTCTCTCTCTCTCTCTCTCTCTGCCTCTCTGTAACTCTGCCTGTCAAATAAAATTTAAAACACTATGCATGGATTTCAAAATTTTTCGCACCAAAATAAAGATGTCTTTTAATTCCATTTCCCACAAACTTTGTGAAGTGCCCTCACTTGACTATCATCATCTTCATTCTCCGTATGTAAAAACTGAAGCTCAGAAACTTTCCCCTGTCCCTCTGCTAGTAGCTGTCAACACTGGGATTTGAACTCAGGCCCTTGTGACAGTACTTTCAAGTCCTAACCATTATCTGGAAACCAACTGCTTTTTTTTTTTTTTAAGATTTATTTATTTTACTTGAAAGTCAGAGTTACACAGAGAAAGGAGAGGCAGAGAGAGGGAAGAGAGGTCTTCCATCTGATGGTTCACTCCCCAACTGGCCGCAACAGCTGGAACTGCGCTGATCCGAAGCCAGGAGCCTCCTCTGGGTCTCCCACTCGAGTGCAGGGGTCCAGGGACTTGGGCCATCTTCTACTGCTATCCCAGGCCATAGCAGAGAGCTGGATGGAAAGTGGAGTAGCTGGGTCTTGAACCAGCAACCATATAGGATGCTGGCGCTTCAGGCCAGGGCGTTAACCCGCTGCGCCACAGCGTGAGCGCCACCAACTGCTTCTAGAAAGAGGAAATAGGAAGCACTTTAGATTTGGCTGACTGACGTCCACCAAGGAGAGGGGTTGCACTGGGAAGAACGTACTCTCTGCTCTCCCCTGCAGACGTCCAGGGAGAAGCCCCCAGCCAAGAACATTGCAAGTTCCCCAAGAGATCTTTCTCACCCAGCTCAGGGTTCGCACTGAATGTGAGGCAGGAAGAGAGCCATGCCAGGGAGCAGAACAGGGGCACACGGAGAAACACCCTCTGGGCAGCCTGAGTTCACAGGCTCCCTTGGGCGAGGGCCCCGAGGAAAAGAAGCTTTGTGCAAAGAAGGCACGCGCTGTGCCCTGGTCTGTCGGTGGCCGCCCTGAGAAGACCTCCGTAAGCCCACACCCACAGGCACTTTGTGCCCTTGCCCATGGCGGAGGCGGCCCTGGCCACTGTGAGGACGCAGCTCAGGGTTTCCCAGCAGCCTGGGAGGGGCTTCCAGGAGGAGCTTGGCCATCATGCCACACGGAGATGATTGCGCTAATAAGGAGAGAGGTGCTCCTGCCAGAGCCCTGCCTTGGCCCAGCCTACAGCTAATGAGACTTCACAGGGAGCAAGTGGCTCTTGGGTGAGTGGGGGTGGAGGCAGCAGAACAGCTGGAGGCCAGCAATCCCGGAGCCTGTTTATTAGGAGACAAAGAAAGAACTTTGCTCCCTGCTCTGGGGTCAATCTCAAGGTATCCCAGGGAAGTGGCAGGGGAATTTATGAAGTGAGGAGACAGCCCACTTGACAAGCTGTCGGCCGGGCCCCTGTCTCCATGCTGTCCCTCACCCTGCCCCCGCCCCTACCCCCACAAAGTCTTAGACAGCGTTCATCTTAGTGGAGCAAAAATTCTCCCCAGCAAGTGGGCAAGCGTTCTGGATTCCAGCCACTCGGGGCCTCTGGGGACGATGCCCACCTGACCACCGCGGGTTGGAAAAGGACAAAGCAGCAACTGCTCCCTGGGTTCTTACCAAAGTCCCAAGCACCTGCTGTGCACTACCCAGCGCACTGTTCCAGCTTGGTGCAGGGCTGGGCATGCCCCCAGGTAAGTGGACATCCACCCTGGGGCGGATGTGGCCGACTCTGCCTCCAAGGACAGGCAGCTGGGTCCCAGTTTTGTGACCATGAGACAGGAATGAGCTGGACTGCCTCCTGCTGCATTCCCACCAAGAAATTCCATGAATAAGGAGGCAGGGCGTGTGAGCTTGTCTGGCAAAGAGTAGCCTTTCTGGGGCTCTGAGCAGAGGGAAATCGAAGCTGTGCATTCAGGGACGCTGGAGAGAGGAGGGACATTATTTACAGACTGTACAGTTAGACATTTCAGTCCCATAAATGACCAGGTGCCCGTGGAAATTGGTTCCTATTTTTTTTTTTATTTGAATGACAGAGACTCAGACAGAGAAAGCTCCCATCTCCTAGTTCACTCTCCAAATGACTACAACAACCAGGGCTGAGTCAGGGCCAAAGCTGGAAGCAGGGACACAATCCAGGTCTCCCACACGGGTGGCAGGGACCTTGCTACTTGAGCCATCACCTGCTGCCTCCTGGGGTCTGCATTAGCAGGAAGCTGGAGTGAGGAGCCAGAGTTAGGGATTGAACCCAGGCGCTCCAATACGGGACACCTGCATCTGAACCACTGGGTTTAATGCCTACTTCCAGGTTCCTATTTGTACAGTTTAGGAAAATTTGTTGACTTTTATTTTATTTGAAAGAGAGAGGTAGAGACAAAGATCTTCCATCTGGTGCTGCACTCCCCAGATGCCTGCAATAGCTAGAGTAGAGCCTCACCGAAGCCAGGAGCCTAGAATTCAATCCAGGTCTCCCACATAGGGTGGCGGGGGCCCAAGGACTTGAGCATCACCTGCTGCCCTCCAGGGCACACATTAGCAGGAAGCTGGAGTGGGGAGTGGAGCTGGGACTCATACCCAGGCACTCCACTGTGCCAAACAGCCATTCCCCTCTGTTTAATGGAAGGAAGGTGTGTGCCTGGGAGAGCATGAGTGTGTTCAGGGCAGCAGAGGCAGGGACAGGCAAGGTACTGTCTGCTTTGCCTGTATACCTCATTTGGACGCCATCTCTCAGCACAGGCGCCCAGAAACCCAAACAAAACACCGGCCGCACAATGCGAGCTGGGCCTCTTTGGCTCTGTCCTCCACATGGGACATGTTCTGAGCTGGGAAACATCCTGCCACCCACCTCCCCTCACCAGCCACTCCCTCCTCCCCCGAGCAAGCAGGAGCCCCCTGCGCCCTGTGCCTGACCTCGCCGTGCAGGGCCTGGGCCGCTGACCCCCAGCAGGGAGGCTAACGCAGCCGCCAGAGCCCATCCATCAGGCGCCACACAGCCCCCCAGCCCCCACTGCCTGAAAATGTCAGAGTGCCCACAGAGAGGACCCCCAGGGTCTATCTGCCGCCACCCCCCTCAGCAGCCCCCTCTGCGGGACAGCTACTGGCAGAAGAAAGGGAGGATTCCTCCCCTTCCCATTCTGCCTCTGAGGCTGCCAGGCTCCTCCTCCCACCTGGCGACCTGCTGGGATCCACAGAGACTGAAGCTGCTGGTCAGAGATACAAAATGCCCAGCCATTGACAGAGACACAACACGGGGTCGATCTGCAGCTACTGCCAAAATGGGCCAGCACTCTACCCGCCGCAGCTTTCCTCGGTGGCCCTGGTCCGGACCTTTCTCCCCAGCCTGCCCCATCTTCTTTCCCAGGGCCCTGCAGAGAGGAGGGGTCTGAGCTCTGCCCAGCGGCAGCACATGGCAAGCAGTCCAGAGCTTGAGCACCTGTGTGCACATCCCGGGCGCCCCCTGGAAAAGGCCCAAGCCCAGCTTGCCGGCCTCTGGCCTCCTCCAGGCCCCAGGCCTGCCGTGTTTGTGCAGGAGCAAGGACCTAATGAGAGGCCGATGTTCTGCAGCTGGGCTGTGTTTGAGCTCTGCGCGGGTGCGGGAAGGGCAGCGGGGCAGGTTCAGAGACCAGAGGGAGGGCGCAGGGGTGAGGGGGCTGCAGCATGCGGGGCCAGCAGTCCGGCTCACACGTGACTGTTCTCCCCACAGTGTTTCTGCTCCAAGCCAGCAGGCCCTCCCCCCACCCCCAAGTCGGAAGCTTCCAGGACTGTAACAAGCTTTAGTTTATACACAAACAGCTGCGCTTTCCTACTACTGTTGGCTACAAGGGGAGCCTCCCAGCTCTGCCTGGCCTCCGTGCAGGCTGGAGCTGGGACAGCGTAGTCTCAGAATTGTGCTGTAGGGCGCATCACGGGCGCCCTGAGCTCCTGTGTCTGTTATTCAGCCTCCTCCTTGGCTTCCCAGCCCTCTGCACTCAGGTTCTGCTCTTTCCCACCTCCTGCTCCTCGCCTGGTTGGAAACGCAGAGAGAAGGCCACGCACAGAGGCCATGACTCAGGTGAAGCTGCCTTACCTGCTTGTGGCACCCTCCAGGGTGTTGGTGTGCAGGGGACGCGCCTGGATCTGGACCCGTCCTGTCCCCTTCCAAACCCCGTTGCAGCCACTGCAAAGTCCTTCTCCCCCAAGGTGGCCAAACTGAGGAAGAGGCGGTCCCTGGGAGGCCAGGGGTGCATGGAGGCCAGGGGGGTCAGGGGCAGGAGCTGGACCCAAACTCCCAAGAAGGGGACCCACACGGGGCTGCCCTGGCTGCGTTACTTCCAAATCCCAGCCCTGGGGCTGCTATGACGTGGCTGGGCTCAGATTGGCTGCAATGTCCTAGGGGCTCTCATAGCCTCGAGTCCCCAGCACTCACCCCTTGCTGCTACCAGGTCTGGAAGGCTCACGAAGGAGGAAGGTGTCTCCTGTTCAAAGAGGGGCTGAGCGTGCCTTTTCTGATCCTGGATCTCTCCAACCTTTGGAGCAGCAGAGGTGGGGGCCTTGCAGGCTGGAAATACTCCCTTCAGGGCTGTGTTGCTCAGTGGTGAGTGCTGGGACACTGAAGGCAGGTGCCTGATTCCCTGACTGGGTGCACAAGTTTTCCTCTTAAAATGAAGAACTCCAGTGAAGCAGTTAGCATGGGCCTGGCATACAGTAGGTGCTTAGTCACAGCAGCTGTTGAGAGCCGCACAAAGGCAGGGCCTGGAGCCTCAGAGGTGGACATGGCAGCTGCCTCCTGTATGCAAGGAGCCACTAGCCCATGTGTGAGGGCTATAATCACCCCAAGGTCTTTCGTGGCCTTTTCTCAGTCTTTGTTCAGGAAAAAAAAAAAAAAAAAAAAGCCAGAGGAATCAAGGATTCTTATCTTCCCTGTGGTCCTCACCTCCTCTGCCCCTGCCCCCCTGATTCTGCTCCCCAGCTGGGAAGGGAAGGTGTGGACTTTGGAGGAAAACGAGCCCGAGCTAAAAACCAGTTTTGGGGCCGGCGCTGTGGTGCGAGTTAAAGCCCTGGCCTGAAGCGCCGGCATCCCATGTGGGCACCGGTTCTAGTCCCGGCTGCTCTTCTTCCCATCCAGCTCTCTGCTAATGGCCTGGGAAAGCAGTGGAAGATGGCCTAACTGCTTGGGCCACTGCATCCACATGGGAGACCCGGAAGAGGCTCCTGGCTTTGGATCGGCACAGCTCTGGTTGTTGTGGCCATCTGGGGAGTGAATCAGCAGATGGAAGATCTCTGTCTCTACCTCTCTTCTGTAACTCTTTCAAATAAATAAAATAAATCTTAGTAAATAAATAAAACCCAGTTTTGCCTGCAGCAGGCTGTGTAGCCTTCAGCAAGTGACTCATAGGATGCAACCGTCCCCAGCTACAGCAGCCCCTGAGAGCCAGGGGGCCTTGTGGGGATGGAGGTGCCCAGCACAAGCCGCCCCGGCCTCACACAGACCGGGGCCTCCCTTGGTTCTGCTCAGATGAAAAGCAAAAATGTTCACGGGGCCTCAGGGCGAGGGGCAGGGGACACCAGGATTGTTACAGCTTCCACTCGGAGAGCAAGCTGGAGCCGTGGCAGACACTCCCCAGGGTGGGCCAAGCTGAGAAACTGCAGGGCCCTGCCACAAGCAGGGAGGTGAGGAGTGCCTCACGGGAATGGCATCTGAAGCCTTCGGGAGAGACACTGATGGCACTTGCCAGCTCTCAATAAATCACATACGCACGTGGCCAGCTCAGCCACCTGACAGCAGGTGGGCCCAGCAGCCGCTGGATGGCCTGAACAAGAGCTTCTTTCGCAAGTGCAAAGACGCACACTTGGCCGAGGGCCTTCCACAGAGGCATGATTTGCACACGCACACACACACATACCTGCAGGCCCTGTGCCCAATGCGGGCCACCTCCCACTCCTGCCCCCCCCCCCGGAAGGGGGGGGCTGCAGCCAGGGACAGACTCCTTGGCCTGCAGGGAGAGTGGAAAGAGGGAGGGGCATCCTGAGAGCGAAAACAAACTTCAGACTCATTATCCGCCAGCCCCAGCCTCTGCTCTCAGCACAATTAAGGAGGCCTCTAATCCCCAGTGAAAAGCAGACACAGTCCTCCTCTTGTCCCCGGCTTCCTCTAATCAGGGCTGCGGGCCCCGGCCTCTGTTTTCAATACAAATATTCAATGAAACTTGCCTGCATGTTCCAGTAATTGGGTCCCAAAGGGGGGAGTTCCCCACAGAGAGCAGGAGACAGTGAGACCCAAGAGGCGCCGACATGCCGGGCGACAGGAAGCAGCAGGTGGACAGGGAGGCCCCGAGAGGCGCTCCAGATGGGCCCTGACCATCCGGAAGCTCTTTCCTGGGGCTCTGGGCCCGCAGGCTCTGCCTTCCTCGGGGCTGGCCTCAGGAGGAAATGAATCGAGAACCAGACCACAGCCAGCTAAGATCTGCTAGTCCTCATCCCTCGGCAGCGTTTGTCCCGTGAGCCCTGGGCCAGCGTCCTCCCCACCTGGCGTTGCCCAGTTTAAATCAGAGCCCTGCAGCCCAGCTCCACCAGCCAATCCCTCTCGCGGACTCTGCCGCCTGCTGCCAGTAGCCACTAGGAATGACCACTCCTTTCCCTGCAGTTGCCTCTCCTATCCCTAGGCAGAACGGACACCCAGAGGGGAGAGGAGTGTGGCCTGTGGCCCCGCTGCAAACCGAGGCCTGAGCGGGGCTAGTCCCCTGGCTCCTGACGCTCTCCCCGCGTTATTTGCTCTCAGTTTCTCTAATCCATGCTGGGAAAGGAACACCCTGCTCCAACAGGCCCCAAGTTCAGTTTCCTCCATCAAAAACTTTTCTGCAAATCCTATGAAAACCAGGATCCGGAAGTGCCAAGACTCAGTGACAGGTGTCTCCTAAACACAGAGAGGAGGTGGGGGTGGAGTTTATTCCCCCCCCCTTCTCCACCTCTCACTTTCCCTCTTCCTTTCTTCCTCCCTCCTTCCCGCCCTCACCTGCCCTCCTTCCTCCTCCTCTCCTTTCCTTGCTTCCAACTTAAGAAGTGAAGTTGCAAGCGGAGCTGGGGGTGGGGTGAAGGGCTAAAGGGGGAGCCCAGCTGGCCCTCCTAATTACCAGCCCCAAAGCTCTCTTGAAAGATCTGCCTGACAGTGTAGAATTGACTCCCTTAGCTGCACCTGGAGGTCTCCGCCCATGACCTTCCAATGAGGGACGAGGTTGACTGGCAGAGGGAGAGGAGGGAGGAGGGGCAAGAGCCCCCTGCTCGGAGTGGGAGAGAGACAGCCTGCTGGGCAGCTGGCTAGAGCGGCTGGGGGCTCAGCACAGGGCCCCAGGATGAAGGGAAGGGCCAGGTGCTATGGCCTTCACGAAGGAGAGGTAACTGTGGACTGATTTCAGCTGACATTGCCTTGGCTTCCTCTCTCTTGCAACCCCCACTGGCTGTTCTGATGGTCTTCTGGGTCCTCTGCTATCAGACACCTTCTCCGGAACGCTGGGTCAGCATCTCTGGACCCAGCAATGACAAGTTCAAGAGGATCTAAGGGTTACAGTTCAGAAGCAAAATGCTTGTCCATAGTAACCCCAGCAGGCTGCCCCACCAGGGCCAGAGTCCAGTGTGTGAAGCATGTTGGGAGAGGGGAGGGTGGCTGGGGAGATGCTCCTTGTGGCAGAGGGCCCAGGAGGCAAGGGCTGAGCCAAGAGCTTCCAAGGGAGTCTGGCTTTGGGATTTACGAGTCTCTTGTTCCCATTTAAAAAAGACTTGAGGCCTCAAGTGCTCTGGAGAGGATCATCGTATGGAGCCAAGACACGAGGCAGGCGGGAAGCTGGCTTCCTGGGGAGGCACCATCCTTTCCCCCCTGGGGCCAGACTGGGTGCTCCCCAACTCCCTTGTTGTGAGCAAGGGCTTGGAACTCCACTTCTTGTGATTTAGGACCACGCACACAGGGATGAGGAGGAAGGGCCACATTTCCTTTATCTTGCGTCCAAGAAGGAGTTTCAAGTCCTTGAAAAGCAGCAATGGGAGCCAAACTTGTGCCATCCGACTCGGGACTGGAACATGGCTTTGCGGAATCTTAACGTCTCGCCAGGATGACTTCTATTGGGGTGGTTCCAGAAGTGTCTCCACTGTGACCCCAACTGTATTGGCAATTCTTCTCCTCCAAGTCCCACTAGGATTTGGGTTTCATGGAAGTCTTTGGTCTTGATCCCACATGGAAATCCTGATTTGGGCGCTGGATGGCTAGACAGAGCGGATACAGCTCTGTGTGGTGTCCAGTGCGCTCTGTTGCAGACGGACACTTGATGGCTCCTGTGCGGCTGCTGGTGATTTATCTCACACTTGTTGGACAAGTCCCTGCCACCCTGCCTACAGACAGTCCCAAGATGACTAGGCCAAAAGAGAAGAGGGAGGTCTTGCTGATTCATCCCATCAGAAAACAGGCTAGGTTGGTGAGGGGAAAAGAGCCACCCTAGGTAACTGTAGACCAAAAGTGAGAACACAACTGGGGTCGATTTACAGGAACAACAAAGGAATGGTGCCAATGAGGACCGTGGGATAAACGGGTTCCCAGCCATGGTCCTATTGGAGAAGGCAGAAATCCATCCGAAGGAGGCCAGAGCTATCGCTGGAGATTGTTTCCCATGGAATGGAAACTCTCTGGAGATGTGGGAAATCCATGGTATAGTCAGCAGGCATCACCAACTGCAAGATAGTTGCAGAAATCTTCCTCCCAATCGCAAGAAGAGGCAGGTGGATCCCCAAACTCCATCAGTGCATGGGACCTCCACACCTTTGCGCATGCAGCTCTGTCTGCCAAGAGTGCCCCACTTCCCTGAGGTCCCTGTCTTGTGCCTCCCACTCCCCACTAAGTTAGGTGGTCCCTTGCTAGGCTCCTGGTGGTACTGGGGGAGTTACCTCGCGTAGAATCCTCCAGCAGAGCCTGGGGCAAAGGCTCTTGGTAAGGATTAGCTGTGGGTGTTCACACCTCTCCACAGATCATGTGAGTTTGCAGCCCTATGCTTGCCTATCTCATCCACCTGCTGTGAGTTCTTGGTTGGCAGGGACCTTTTATTAAATACTCTTGTGTTCTTACAACATGGGATACAGCAAGGCGGATATGAGTTATCTCAGAGGCTGGATCATTAAATATTGAATGAACATATAAGTGAAAAATGAATGCCTAGGTACTACTGTGATGGATGCATATTATGAGCAAAACATGCGCCTGCCACCAGAGGTGGTCATGTTTCCTCGGACACGTGTTCCTTCACCCTCACCCACAGCAGCCTGTGGGCCACTGTCTTTGGAGGGAGTTCATTTAGCTTTGCTTGGAGGCAGCCAACATCAACAGCAATGTGGAGTTGGAAAACAGACCGGGACCAACGAAAGTTGTTCCTTCTCCAGCTGAGGTTCCACCCGTTTTAAATCTGCTAATGAGACCCAGCTAGGAGTCATCAGGAAGTGCCTAAAATTAACTGCTTTAATTTGAGCACAAGGGCAAGGGGCTGACTCAGAAAGGGCCGTAGTCTCTCGTAGAGAGAGCAGGATCCTGGGAGCAGCCTCCAGTGCACCCGCACCCAGGAGAGTGCCCAGTGTGAGCAAATTCAAACAACTTATCAGTCATTTGTCCCAGAATCAGAGGCCATGAGCTGTCCCTAGAAAACAGCCACAGCAGACCGATTATGCGAGGCTGTTGTCCCCTCCAGCTCAACACTTTCTCTTTAAGATTTATTTACTTATTTGAAAGTCAGAGTTACACAGAAAGAGAAGGAGAGGCAGAGAGAGAGAGGTCTTCCATCCAATGGTTCACTCACCAATTAGCTGCAATGGCTGGAGCTGGGCCAATCTGAAGCCAGGAGCCAGGAGCTTCTTCCAGGTCTCCCATGGGAGTGCAGGGGCCCAAGGACTTGGGCCATCTTCTACTGCTTTCCCAGGCCATATCAGAGCGCAGAATGGGTAGTGGAGCAGCCGGGACTTGAACCGGCACTCATATGGGATGCTGGCACTGCAGGTGGCAGCTTTACCTGCTGCACCACAGCGCTGGCCCCCAGCTCACTACTTTCTTACTTTTGTTATTGGGGTTCTCATTTCCAATCATAGAAGTGAGTGCTCACCGCTTCTGTCTTACCAACTTTCTGGCCCACAGGGACCCCTATATTCTCTGAACTTCTAAGATAAATTTCTCTTTCCTCTTTATTTATTAATCCACCAAACAAGGATGGACATTTGGTATGGTGGTTGAGACTCTGTTTGGATGCCCGCATCCTATATAAGTCCCCGATTTCAGGTCCCAGCTCCACTTCTGATTCCAGCTTCCTGTTAATTTAAGGCAGCTGGTGATGGTCCAGGTGTCTGGCTCCTTGCCACTCACATGGGAGACCCGGCTTGGGTTCCAGGCTCCTGACTTCAGCCTGGCCTAGTCCTGGCCATTGCAGGCATGTGGGGGATAAACCAGCAGATGGAAGATACTTCTCTCTCTCTCTTTCTCAAGTTGTATTTCAAAGAAATGAAAAGAGTTAAAAATAAATATCAAACATTGATTGAGTACCTGTTATAACCTAGACACTGACGTGGGAACCAAAGGCTCACACAGTGCTGCTTGAAGGAGCTCAGTCTGCTGGGAACACAAACGGGAAAACCAACAAGGGCGAAGTCCTGCGATCCTCGTGGTCTGGAAGGTAATGGATGGGCCAGGAGTGGTGGAGGAACAGGAAAGAAAATCGGAGGAGATTGTATTGGACACACAGCACTTACTGCCTTGGGCTCATCGTTTTCTTTTTTATTCGTTATGTCCATATATGAGCAACTGTGGTCCAAGAATATGTCTTCAAAAATTTATTTATTTATTTGAAAGGCAGAGTTACAGATAGAGGGAAAGACAGAGAGAGTGTGTGAGATCTTCCATTTGCAGGTTCACTCCTCAAATGGCCAAAATGGTCAGGGCTGGGCTAGGCTGAAACCAGGAGCTTCTTTCAAGTCTCCCACATGGGTACAGGGGCCCCAGCACTCGGGCCATCTTCTGTTGCTTTTCCCAGATGTGTTAGCAGGGAGCTGGATCAAAAACAGAGCAGCTGAGACACAAACAGGTGTCCATATGGGATGCCAGCATGACAGGTGGCAGCTTAACCCACTATGCTACAAAACTGACCCTTGTCTTCAAATTCTTTATGTACCAAACCACAGAGATCATTCCATATGATGGGAGTCTCATCAATGTTTGCCATCGGTGGTTACCTAAGAGCATGGGGATCTTTCATCACAGCATGTTCCTTCTGGAATCTGCTCACAGGAACTGAAACTATGCAAAAGAAAGTTTGGGATGGAGGCTCCTGGACCAGCTGCTAGCTGGTCCAGTGAGGTTGTAGGAGCTCCTTCTTTAGAATGACTCAGACCCAGAGATACAGTTCATGCATTCAGGACAGTTTAGATCCAGTCCTCCCTGGGGACAAGATGATGCCAAGCTGAGATTGAGCTTTTAAGATCAATCCCATTCACAATATCTACAAAAAAATCAAATACCTTAAAATAAATTTAACCAAAGATGACAAAGATCTCTATGACAGAATTACAAAACATTTAAGAAAGAAATAGAAGATACCAAAAAAAAAAAAAATGGGGAAATGTTCCATGTTCATGGATTGGAAGAATCAGTATCATCAAAATGTCCATTCTTCCGAAAGCAATTTACAGACTCAATGTGATACCAATCAAAATGCCAAAGACATTCTTCTCATATATAGAAAAAAAATGATGCTGAAATTCAAATGGAAACACGAGAGACCTTGAATAGCTAAAGTAACCTTATACAACAAAAACAAAGCCAGAGGCATCACAATACCAGATTTCAAGACATACTACAAGGCAGTTATAATCAAAACAGCATGGTACTGGTACAAAAACAGATGGATAGATCAATGGAACAGTATAGAAATGCCAGAAATCAATCCAAGCATCTACAACCAACTTATATTTGACCAAGGAGCTAAAAACAATTTCTGGAGCAAGATCAGTCTCTTCAACAAATGGTGCTGGGAAAACTGGATTTCCACATGCAAATGTATGAAGCAAGACCCCTATCTTGGGGCCAGTGCTGTGGCAACAGCAGGTTAACACCTTGGCCTGAAGCGCCAGCATCCCCTATGTGCGCCGGTTCGAGACCTGGCTGCTCCACTTCCGATCCAGCTCTCTGCTATGACCTGGGAAAGCAGTAGAAGATGGCCCATGCCCTTGGGTCCCTGCACCTGCGTGGGAGACTGGGAAGAAGGTCCTGGCTCCTGGCTTCGGATCAGTGCAGCTCCGGCCGTTGTAGCCATCTGGGGGGTGAACCAGTGGATGGAAGACCTTTCTCTCTCTCTCTCTCTCTTCCTTCTCAACTCTCTGTGTAACTCTGACTTTCAAATAAATAATCTTTTAAAAAAAATTCATTCTCCGTTTTGTGTGTGTGTGTATGCAAAATGTTGAAATCTTTAAACTTAGTATAGAGTTTCTGTGTACAAAGTTAATTGAAAATGAATCTTAGTGGAGAATGAAACTGGGAAGGGGAGAGGGAGGCCTAGGAGGAGGGGTTGGAGTGTGGGTGAGAGAGTGGGTATGGCGGGAAGAATAACTATATTCCTGAAGGACTTATGACATTTGTATTCCTTAAAAATTAATTAATTAATTTTAAAAAATAATCACCTGGAGTTTAAAGCCTTCTCGTGGTTCCCTCTGCCCTCCCCTGTCCTCCACCAACTGACCTTTCTGCCCCTTCTCTGTGCCCTGCCCTTCCCCTCTGAGGACCTTCTCAGATGTTTATCCATCTGTCTGGAGGGTTCCTCCTCTACCTCCTGCTCAAGTAACACCTCCACTTCCTCTTAGAGGCAATAGAGATCAGAACCAGGAGCACTAGGATGAGACAGGCTAGCTGCAGGTCCTGATGGCAGTGCCTCACTTGTTGTGTGAGTGCCCCCTGGCATGCCTCCCCTCTAAGTCACATGTTCTTGACAGTGGTGCTGCTCAGGGTTGCAGTGTCCAGAGGTGACAGGGGCAGTGGAGTCGCCTGCAAGTGGAGAGCACTGCACTTTATTTTCACCTCTATCTGCCCCTCGCCTATGACTCCTCGCAGAAGAGGATCATCCTTTCCTTCACCTGGTACCTGTTAGCTTTGCCTGACACCAAGGACTCTGCGTACTTCTTGTTGAGCAAGAACAGACATCCCTGTCTGTGCTGCCAAGGCAGAAACTGCCCGGATCTTCCTCCAGACTAGTACTTGGGGAACTGGCTCTATCTCCAACATTCTCAAAACTGGGCAGTTTACAGCTCGAGAATCGTGACTTCCTTTCTCTCTCCCCCATTAAAAAAAAAAAAAAAAAGCAGAAGGCAAGTTGGACATCAAAAGCCTCTTTAAAACCCAACATTTTGATGACTTAAGAGTAAATGAATGAGAAACATACGGCTTGCATTTCCTTTATGATACACAAGGGTTCTTTCCGCCCTCACTTTCCATTGCTGCCAAGCTAGCGATGAGTGGAAGCTGCCCAGTTCTCACATCATCCACAGATGCCTCCCCATAGTTGGAAAGTTTTCACGTGGCAGAAGGAAGCTTCCAGCTTCTCAGATCAGATATGCGCCTGGTGGCTCCTGTGTCCTCTTGCATACCTCATCCTGGTCTCAGTGACGTTCTATGCCCAGATCCGGAGGCCAAGATGCTAAGCCAGAGTCTGCTATGAGCAAAGTTGCGTGACCCCCCAGGCTTTAGTTTTCTCATTGGCAACGTGGAGAAAGTGGTCCTTGTTCCATCTCTGATAGTACTGTGAGGATAAATGAGAAGCCTGGAAATACCTGGAATACGATGTCCAGCACATAGCACACAGTTGGCGTTAATCAACTCTGAAAGCAAGGCAAGGACAAAGTCAATGCCGGGTGGGGGTGGGGGTTCAGGGGTCTCACATTCCGTAATTATGCAAATCAGAAGCTGGCTTCTCAAATTCCCTCCCAGGTCGGGGACTGGAGACAGCTTCAGACGGATGGAAGGAGAACCCAGGAGACTTGGCCCTTGGTTTTGGTGCTGCAGTGCTGTGGGGAGGAAGCCTGGCGGAGAGGCGGAGCTCAGGGGCCAACTCCTGGGCCAACCATTGTTCTCAGAGCAGTGACAGTTCCCATTCTCACTGTCAACGTCACTGCCGAATGGCTGTCACTGGAGAAACCTTTCTGACAGTGACGTGCTCTGGCAGACAGGAAATTGCTAACAGGAACACGCTGGCAGGGCTGGCAGCACACAGCACTTCTTGTCCCAAAGCAGAAGGAAGGCCTGGCTGCATTGCCAGGGGCTGGACTGTGTGCCCAGAGGGGCACCAACCTGAACCATGTGGGGCCTCCCCATTACTTTTTGTCTGTGGTGAAAACCAGTTCAAGGATATGGGGTAAGCTCAGGTGAGGGCTGGAGAGAGATGACGTGAACGGAGGAGGAGCTGGGACGAGGCTGCTGGACTGCCCACAGAAAGGCATGGATGTTACCTCCTTCCTCCTACCTCCACCTGTGTTAGGAAAAGAGGTGCAGAACAGAGAGCAGGCAGTGTACGAATTTACAGCCAGACCGAATTTATTCAGAGAAAATAAATTCATAGAGGTGGGTGACCAACTGCCAGTGTGCACATTGATGGAATGGCGGGGGCTGGGCCTTTTTATATTTTAGGAGGGCTGGAGATGGCGGTGGGGGTAGGGACGATTCAGATGTGTGTGTTGGCTGTTTTTCAGAGCTGGAGGGGCACGAGGCAGAAAGCTGCCACAAACTCTTTAGATAAGGTCTCTCTCTCTCTCTCTCTCTTTTTTTTTTTTTTAAGATTTATTGTATTTATTTGAAAGACAGAGTTACAGAGAGAGGTAGAGACAGAGAGGTCTTCCATCTGCTGGTTCACTCCCCAGATGGCCACAATGCCCGGAGCTACACTGATCCAAAGCCAGGAGCCAGGAGCTTCTTCTTGGGTGCAGGGGTCCAAGGACTTGGGCCATCCTCTACTGCTTTCCCAGGCCACAGCAGAGAGCTGGATCAGAAGAGGGGCAGCTGGGACTAGAACCAGAGCCCATATGGGATGCCAGCGCCTCAGGCTAGGGCTTTAACCCACTGCGCCTCAGCGCCAGCCCCTGCATAAGGTCTCTCTCTCTCTCTCTCTCTCTTTTTTTTCTTTTCATTTATTTGACAGATAGAGTTAGACAGTGAGAGAAAGAGACAGAGAGAAAGGTCTTCCTTTTGTTGGTTCATCCCCAAAATGGCTGCTACGGCTGGAGCTACGCCAATCCGAAGCCAGGAGCCAGGTTCTTCCTCCTGGTCTCCCATGTGGGTGCAGGGGCCCAAGCACTTGAGCCATCCTCCACTGCACTCCCGGGCCACAGCAGAGAGCTGGACTGGAAAAGGAGCAACCGGGACTAGAACCTGTCACCCATATGGGATGCCCACACCACAGGTGGAGGATTAACCAAGCGAGTCACAGCGCCGGCCTCTAGATAAGGTATCTTGAAAACAGATCTTAGTAAAAAATAAAAATGGGGGCTGGTGCCGCGGCTCACTAGGCTAATCCTCCGCCTTGCGGCGCCGGCACACCGGGTTCTAGTCCCGGTCGGGGCGCCGGATTCTGTCCTGGTTGCCCCTCTTCCAGGCCAGCTCTCTGCTATGGCCTGGAAGTGCAGTGGAGGATGGCCCAGGTACTTGGGCCCTGCACCCCATGAGAGACCAGGAGAAGCACCTGGCTCCTGGCTTCCGATCAGCGCGATGCGCCAGCCGCAGCGGCCACTGGAGGGTGAACCAACGGCAAAAGGAAGACCTTTCTCTCTGTCTCTCTGTCTCTGTCTCTCTCTCTCTCTCTCTCTCTCTCTCTCTCTCACTGTTCACTCTGCCTGTCAAAAAATAAAATGAAAAAATGGGAATAGGAGAGGGAGGAGGAAGAGGGGTGGGAGGGTGGGTACAGTGGAAAGAATCACTATATTCCTTAAGTTGTATTTATGAAATTTGTATTCCTTAAATAAAAGATTTCTGGAGGAAAAAGGAAAAGAAAACACAGGTCTCAGTGGCTTGGCCCCATTGCTCAAATCAGTCAGGGCACAGTTTCATAAGAATTAATGCTGAGGTGGGTGTTTGGCTAGCAGTTAAGACATCAGCTGAGATGCCCACACCTGTAGGAATAGGGGGATATAGGCAGGGACAGGCAGGCTCCTGGAAGATGTCAAACTCACCACTTCTTCTACCTCATTTCTCGAGCCTGCTAGGACCTGACCAATCACACCCCTTCTGCACTCACGAACAGCTGGACCCTGCCTTCCGGGCTTGTGGAGGGACCCCAGCCTAATCAATGATGGCCCTACACACTGTGTCCTGACAGCCACACCACGTGACGTAGATAGAAGGGAAGTTAGATCACCTGTTAAAGACCAAGGGATCCAGTTCCCCAGTGCAAATCCAGCCCTGGGGTCCCCCTCGGTGTCTTACTACCAGCGTTCTCCCGATTTGCTTTGTTCTTGTGTTCACCTAATAAAGTACTCTCACTCTGCAACCAGACAGTTTCCTTGTTTCTACCCTGGAAGAAGTCAAGAACCACGTAGCATTCACCTGCCTTTACACACCCATGTCAGAGGGCCTGGGTTTGATGCCCACTTCCGGCTCCTGACTCCAGCTTCCTGCTAATGCATGCCGTGTGTGGCAGTAGTGATGACTCAAGTAGTTGGGTCCCTGCCCCCTATGTGAGACCTGGTTGAGTTCCTGGTTTATCCCTAATGAGGCCCTGATGCAGGCATTTGGAGAGTGGGCCAGTGGCTGGGAGTTTTCCCTCTCTCTCAAAAATAAATAAATAAATAAATAAAAATTAAAAAAATAAATAAAAAATAAATGCAGGGTTCTGAACTTAAATAAATATCTCCTCTCTCTCTCTCTCTCTCTCTCTCTCACACACACACACACACACACAACTTTATTAAGGGAGGGATGTAGAAATCCCACAGAATCTATTTGGGTGAGAACTTCTGGATTTTAGTTGTAGGTGCATAGGAGTCTAAGATTTCTGTTGCTGCTAAAAACCTCAGGTTACTTTATAGAAAATCAGTACTGAGATTCAGGCATGTGGTACAGCTCTGACCAAACCACAGTGGGTCAAACCACACTCAAGTGTCACATCTTAGCAGAGTCTATGAGGGTAGACCAGAAGCCAGGACGATGCACGCACTGAGAATCATTGAGGCCTGAGGAATGCGTGTAGGACCTGGTGTTTTTCACCCCAGAGGACAAAAAGGCCCTCAGAATGCTGCGTTTCACGCACACAGCAAATGTTTCTGGAATGCCTACCAAGGGTCAGGTAGCTACTGGGTGTCACCAGGGCTATCAACAAGTCTCCCCTTCAAAGCGTTGGCGGTGGATAGGGTATGCTCAGCCCTCATCCTTGTTCATGGAGACAGACCCATCCCCCAGCTGCTGGGAGTATCAGCTGTGCTCAAATCCCGTCCGTCACTGGGATGGCCACACCAGAGGTTACGCTTCCTCCCAGGGTGTGGCCTGATGCAGGGAAAGAAAGGCCTGCCTTGCCACCATCTGGGACGATTCCAAGGGCCCTCCCAGCTCCAGGACTTCTCAAGGGGCCAGACGAGGCCTTATAGACAACCACAATGCACATGGAACTAGCTTCTCCCTCTGCCAACACCACCAGTCTCATTTTCTTACAGGGATGTCTCCTATCAGAGTGTGGCTGCTTAGGGAGGACATAGAGGAGCAAGAAGTCCCCACAATGGGGCCAATACTGTGGCGCAGCGGGTTAAAGCCCCAACCTGCAGCTCTGGCATCCCATATGGGCACAGGTTCAAGTCCTGGCTATTCCACTTGCAATCCAGCTCTCTGCTATGGCCTGGGAAAGCAGCAGAAGATGGCCCAAGTGCTTGGGCCCCTGCACCCAGGTGGGAGACCCAGAGGAAACTCCCGGCTCCTGGCTTTGGATTGGCCCAGCTTCAGCCATTGTAGACATTTGGGGAGTGAACCATCAGATGAAAGACCCTTCACTGTCTGTCTCTCCCTCTCTCTATCTGTAACTCTGCCTCTCAAATAAGTAAATCTTAAAAAAGAAAGGAAGAGAGAGAGAGAGAAAGAGAGAGAGAGAGAGAAAGAGAGAGAGAGAAAGAAAGAAAGGAAGGAAGAAAGAAAGAAAAGGGATTAGTTAGAGGTTGGCTTTGGAGGCTGGGACCTTCAAGAGTGTGGCACCTGGTGAGGACCTTCCTGCTCTGCCATAACACAGCACAGAGCACACTTGCTTGCTCCTCTCCCTTCCCTTCTTATAAGGCCACAAACACCATCATGGAGCCCCACCCTCATGACCTCCTCCACGCCCAGCTGCCTGGTGAAGGCCCTACCCCCATTCACATTGTAACTTTAGGGATTCAGTTTCCAACACAGGCCCTCTTGGTGACATTCAGATCACAGCAGGAGTCAAGGGTGCTGAAATGGAGCCCAATAGGAGGTGGAGGAGTGAGCAGAAAAGATTTTTAATGGCCCACTGATGTGGAAGAAGGACCCAAACACTTTGTTAGGAGCCCAAGGCTGCTCTTACTGGGCTCCCGGGGGCGGAGCTCTGCTCCCCTCTGCCCCTCCCAGCCTCCTGGGTCCCTGCCCAGAGCCTGCATAGACAGGACCCCTCGTCTTCAACTGTTGGACACCACTAGCCCAATAGCGAGATCCAGGACAAGGAGAAAGGACTCGACGTTCGGGATTCAGTTTTCTGCTTGCAACCTCCACCCCATCCAGAGGGAGGCTGAGCTCAGAGATTAAAAACTCATTCCCTTACAGGAAATGAAGAACTGTTGCCAGGACCGCCCGGTGGAGAAAATACGAACAAGATGCCTCGTGCCTCTGAGCAACTCCCAACTCTTAGTGCCTCAAGGGAAAGCAGGAAGATGGGCCACCATCCCAGGCACTCCCATGTTTGTTCTCGCTCCGCTGCGCCTCCAGGGTGTGGGAAGTCCCTGGCTGCCAGGGCCTCCCTGGCTCCCATGCTTCTAAGTCTCCCCCCACCCCCATCAAAGGGGCAGAGAGGCAGGGGAGTGACATGGGAAGGACACTGGCAATCAACCAACCGTGTGACCTGGGGAGAGGCTGCTCTCCTGCCTGGGCTTTGGTTTCCTTATCTGTGCAATGAGACTGTTGGGCTCTGGACGTCTAGGATTTCTCCCACTGACTTCTGATGTGTGAATAAGGAAATGGAAATATTTGCCAAGATGACCAGAATCTCATAGCCCAACAACAGATCTCTAATCCAAGAGAAACTCTTCCTCCTCGTGCAGTGGAGAACTCAGAGAAACCAAAGCCACTTTGGTGTTTACCCCAGACTCTGGGCCAAGGCGAAAGCTGATGAAAGTTTGAGACTGAGAAAGCAGAGTTTTTCCCCGCAGGTTCAGGGGCTACCTTGGGTCATTGCCCACTGGGATTCTCTTGCCCACACTCCTCACCCTGTATTCCTAGGCCCTCAAAGGCACAGCACCGCCTTCACCCTTTACGCCAGATAAACTACTCTGGCAGTTTAGAGGCCCTTGATGGTATTTGGTGATCCTTCATCAGCCCCAGATTTATTTTATTTATTTGAAAAGCAGAGTTACAGAGAGAGGTAGAGACAGAGAGAGAGAGGGGTCTTCCATCCCCTGGTTTACTCCCCAGATGGCCGCAAGGGCCAGAGCTGAGCTGGGTGCAGGGGCCCACGCACTTGGGCAATCCTCTGCTGCTTTCCCAGGCCACAGCAGAGAGCTGGATCAGAAATGGAGCAGCTGGGACTTGAACCTGCACCCATATGAGATGCCAGCACTGTAGACTGGGGCTTTAACCCACTGTGCCACAGCACTGGCCCAGTAACTTTGGGTAACTACTAACTGCAGAGCTACGTACCAGAGACTGTGGGGCTAGCAGAGAATGTGAAACCACACCAACTGTGTAGGGGCATAGGGAACCATGGGATGGGGGAGGGTTCTCTCACCCTTTACCATACTCAGGGCCAATGGTCAATTCCCAAGTGTTGCTCCCTCGGCTAGGGCCACCCAGGTGACCACGGTTTTCAGGATGGACAAGGCTCTCTCAGGCAGCTGTTCCTAAACCAGGACATATACATCTTCAGATGACACTTGGCAGCCACGAGAGCTGCTGACACAGGGTGTGTTGGCCAAAGTCATATGCCAAACAAATGAAGTTGTTCCCCTACCTCACGCCATACACAAAAAGTAACTCAACATGGGTCAATTCTTTTTCAATCTGAAAAGCAGAGAGATAGAGAACAGAGAAAGAGAGAGATCTCACCCACTGATTCAGTCCTCAAATGCTTACAATAGCTTAGGGGCTGGTGCAAGCTGAATTGAGGAACTAGCATTCAGGCCAGGTCTCCCACATGGGTGGCAAGGACTTAACTATTTGAATCATCACCTGTTGCTTCGCAAGGTGTGGGTTAGCAGGAAGCAAGACCCAGAAGACCCAAATGTAACAGCCAAAACCACAAAAACTCTTTGAAGAAAACATATGTATAAGCTTTGTGCTCTTGCATTAAATGATATTTTCTTAGATATGACACTGAAGGCACAAGCAAATGGAAAAAGAGATAAACTGAACATCACCAAAATTCAAAGTCCGATGTTTCAAAGAACACCATCAAGAACATGAAAATGCAGCCTACAAATGGGAGAAAATCTTTGCAAATTATATGTCTGTCTGATAAGGCAGTTGTGTCTAGATACTGAGCTCTTACAATTCAATAAGAAAAGGCAAGCAATCCAATTTTATAATGAGCAAAGAACGAAAATAGACATTTTTCCAATGAGGCGATACAAATGCTCAATAAACACATGAAAAGGAACTCAACATTATTGGCAATCACGGAAATTCAAGTCAAAACCACAGAGTAGCACTTCACACTCACTAGGATGTCAACAATTTTTTAAAAATACTATTAACCTTTGGTCATTTTTATGACTGTGTTTTCCCTCTCTTCTATTTATTTATTTATTTAAAAGGCAAAGCATCTGAGAGAGGGGAAGAGATTACAGAGATAGAGATAGTGATAGAGATGGATAAAGAGGGATCCGGTGCTGTGGCATAGTGGGTAAAGCTGCCACCTGCAGTGCCTGCATCCCATGTGGGCACTGGTTCAAGTCCTGGCTGCTCCTCTTCTGATTCAGCTCTCTGCAATGGCCTGGGAAAGCCAGGGAAGATGGTCCAAGTTCTTGGGCCTCTGCACCCGCATGGGAGACCCGGAAGAAGCTCCTGGCTCCTGGCTTCAGATCAGTGCAGCTCTGGCCGTTGCAGCCATCTGGTGAGTGAACCAGCAGATAGAAGACTTCTCTCTCATTCTGCCTCTCCTTATCTCTCTCTCTCTCTGTGAAACTCTGCCTTTCAAATAAATAGATAAATAAATATTTTTTAAAAATAGTTGAAAAAAAAAAAAAAACAAAATAAATGGATAAAGAGAGATCTTCCATCTGCTGGTTCACTCCCTCAATGGCCACAACAGACAGGGCTGGGCAAGCCTAAAGCCAGGAGTCAGGAACTCCATCCTGGTCTCCCATATGGGTAGGAGGGGCCCAACCACTTGAGCCATCTTCTGCTGCCCTCCCCCCGCCCAGGCACATTAGCAGGAAGTCGGATTGGAAGCAAAGCAGCGGGGATTTGACCTGGCACTGAGATATGGGATGCCAGCATTGCCAGTGGTGGCTTTTCCCACTGCACAATACCTGCCACATGTCAAGGGCTTTAAAAAAGACAAATAATAACCAGTATTGATGAGGATGTGGAGAAGTTAGAACCTCACAAACTGCTGGCAGGAAGATAAAGTGATGCGGCCTTTTTGGGAAACAGCCTGGCAGTTTCTCAAAGGCAAAGCATGAGGTTCACATTTTACCCAGCAAGTTTCCATTTTGACACACACCCGAGAGAAATGACAGTGGGTGTCCACACGAAACCTTGTGTTATGAATGTCCAAAGAAGCACTACTCATTCAACCCCAAAAATAGAAACAAACCAAGTGTCCACCAACTAATAAATGAATAAACAAAACTGTGTGTGTTTGTCCCATGGAGTATGGCTTCACAGCAAAGAAATGAGTACTGACAGATGCTGCAGCATGCGTGAGCCTGCAGCACTTGCAAGTGAGGGAAGCCAGTCAAACAGGACCACATACACCGTGATTCCATTCACAAAATATGCCCAGAATAGGCAAAAGAAGCAGACAGACAGACAGACAACCAGTAACTTCCTGGTGTCTAGGACTGGAGGGAGTGAGGGGTCTGGGCAGGGTAGCTAAGCCCAGGGTTTTTGGGGGGAGTTGCTGAAAATGTTTTAAAGTTCACTGTGGTGATGGCTGCACAATCTTGTGAATGTGCTGAAAACCACTAAATGTACACTTTAAATGGGTGAATTGCAGGGTATTGCGACTTCTTCATAAAGCTGGGAGCCGGGAGATTTCGTAGCCTGAGATAGCAACGTTGCAAAAGAGTCCCTGGGGGCGTACTGAGATGCCCTGCGGCTTCCCTGGGATTCTCCACAGAGTCCACGTCATACGCAGGAATCCCTGCCCACAGGCGGACCTGCAGCCCTCACGCTGCAGGTGGGGCGAGCCTCCCTGGCTGCCCGGGCTGCCGGTGTGGGGGTGGTGGGGCCCTGCCCAGCTCCCCGTCAGGGCCTGTTCTAGTTCCCATTTGTTTACTTAATCTTCGCTCAGCTGTGTGGAGTTGGCTTAGCCGCAGCTCACCCGGAACAGCCGCTCTGACCACAGCCCCAGAGCCCCCAGGGCTCCAGCCCTTCCCAGCCTCTCCCCTTCAGGAATGCTCTTCCTTCCACCGATTGCCCCTCCTGGGCCAGTCCCTACCAGCCTTCCCCAGCTACTCCAATGCCTGCGTTGCCATTTGTTTGAAGCATTGACTGGGAGTGGGGACCCCCGTCTCCTAAACTCCAATGTGACTCCAAAGCGGGGGTGACGATAGTCCTGGTGGCCTGCGGACGGCTCAAACCTGTTGTCCTGTCATGATCGTTGAGTGCCACCTTTCCTGGTTTGTACGCCACATGGTTTGTCACCTTACCTGCAGGGACACCACCCATGGTTCCCGGGGAGTGTGCAGTGCCCTGGTTGTCCCCATGGCCATGGCTCCAGGAAGCGGCTCCTCCTCAGCAGGAAAGGACGTGGCCACCACTTGGTGCTCAGGTGGCCTCTGCAAGGGCCTCCGCTCCCATCTGGCTCCTCCGTGATCCCGAGCCAGGCGGCCTCGGGCCTCTGCCCCATGCATGCAATTCCAGTCTCTGTCACCCTCAGTGGCCCCCTCCCCAAGCCCCAAAACGCCCAACCCCTCCGCGCAACATTCTTCCTACCCTCTGGCAGCTCCCGGGCCTCTCTGTTCTTAAGATCACCAACCAGGACTTTCCCACTTTATATCACTGTTGCCTGGCAAAGAGTAGGTGCTTCAGAAGTAATCATTTTTTGATAAGTAATTTTCAACTGAATGAAACCCTGGTGAGATTACGTTAAAGCTACCAAGGACTGCACAAGGCCATGTACCCTGCAGAGCCCAGGCATCTGGGCAGCCAGCTCCTGAGACCACCTTGCCCCTTACCCGCTTCATGGACGCAGGCAGGAAGTCACAGGGCAGAGGGAAGGGGCGTCTCCTGCTGTCCCCAGAGCTGTGCCTGTGTCCAGCCTCATGCCCAAGACCCCTCTGCAGAGCCACATCCATTTCAGCCAAACGTGCTTCTTCTGCTCAAAAGAGAAAGGAAACACTCTTGTTGCATCCAGAGGTGTACCAGCAAGAAGGACCTTACACCGTGTGCTGAGGGTTCTCTGCATTCTGTTCTTTTTGACAGTATTTGCTACCCATTCGGCAAGCATTTATTAAGCACCTCCTAGGTACCAGGCCTGTGCTAGATGTTAGGGATGTGACACAAACAAGACAGATGTCCCTGGCCTCGTGGGGCTGTCTTCAATCCTTGCATCCGACACTGGCTCCCAGGACTCCATTAAAGAATGAGATGGGGCAGACAATTGGCACATTGGTCGGGATTTTGCTGGGGATGCCCACACTGCATGTCAGAGTTCTTGGGGTTGAGTGCTGGCTCCAGTTTCCCGCTAATGGGCACTCTGGGGGCAGCAGGTAATGGCTCAAGTGCTTGTGTCCCTGTCACCCATGTGGGAGACCCAAACTGAGTTCTTGGCTCCTGGCTTTGGCCTGGCCCTGTCCTGGCTGCTGTGAGATTTGAGGAATGAACGAGTGGATGGATTTTAAAACAATAAATTTTTCAAAAGATATTTTTTAAAGATCTTACTTTTATTTTTTTGTAAGACAGAGTTACAGAGACAGAGAGAGAGAGAGAGACAGAGAGGTAGAGGTAGAGGTAGAGAGAGAGAGAGAGAGAGAGGTCTTCCATCCTCTGGTACACTCCCCAAATGGCCACAACAATTGGAGTTGAGCCGGTCCAAAGCCAGGAGCCAGGAGCTTCTTCCAGGTCTTCCACATGGGTGCAGGAGCCCAAGGACTTGGGCCATCCTCTGCTGCTTTCCCAGGTGCATTAGCAGCAAGCTGGATCGGAAGTGGAGCAGCTGGGACTCCAACTGTTGCCCATATGGGATGCTGGCACTGCAAGCTGAAATTTTAATCTGCTGTGCCACAGTGCCAGCCCATAAAAGATACTTTTAAAAAAGAAAGAATGGGACAGTGGTTTCCTGACTTCTGTACACCGGAGATCTCCATGTTAATGGCCACAGGCCAGCACACGAAGTCTGTGGGACAGACTCTGCTGGACCACAGAACTTTCTGGAAGTGGATGGAACCAATTTCAAACGTTAGCCCTGTCTGCCCTTGGGCAAGTTCTTTCCTCCATGGCCTGTATGTGGCGCCACCCATTTGCAGGGTGGAGGCCTCACGGGGTGGTGGTCCTGAGACACCTTGCACGGGGTCTGGCACAGTGGATTTGTGTCTTCAGGCATCTCCAGATTTGCCACCTCTGGTCCCCACCCACTTGTTTTCCAGAACTCCTGGGAGGACAACGTGGGTGCAGCAGCACATTTGCACCCTAGCTCCACGGCTCACCCTGCCCAGCACCCCAGCCCAGCCCTGCCTTTCCCTGGCTGCGGTGGGTCTCCTCAGAGCGGGATGCCTGCTCATAAAGCTCCTGATGAAAGGCAGGATGGACAGGAGGGGTCAGAGTTCACACCAGCTGCTCCGCCTTTGGTTTCATTTACAAGTGGCAGCCTCCTCATTAAATCCAGTCTCCCTCCATCCCCACCCCGCCAGTGCTCACCCCCTCAGCCCTGGGTGGGTGTCAACGCCGGGGCTGGGCTGGAGAACCAAGGGTCCAGAGGTAGACAGGTGACCCTCTTATGATGCCCACCCACACACTCCCTTTGTCGTGTCCATTCCCACAAAACCCGATGCCTTGCATAGAGAATGCCCTCTGGTTTGTTCGAGCCAGGCATTTATTTTTGTAGATTCTTTTTTTTTTTTTTTTTTTTTTTTGACAGGCAGAGTGGACAGCAAGAGAGAGAGACAGAGAGAAAGGTCTTCCTTTGCCGTTGGTTCACCCCCAAATGGCCGCTGCAGCCGGCGTGCTACGGCCGGCGCACCGCGCTGATCTGAAGCCAGGAGCCAGGTGCTTCTTCCTGGTCTCCCATGGGGTGCAGGGCCCAAGGACTTGGGCCATCCTCCACTGCACTCCCTGGCCACAGCAGAGAGCTGGCCTGGAAGAGGGGCAACCAGGACAGAATCCGGCACCCCAACCGGGACTAGAACCCGGTGTGCCGGCGCCACAGGCAGAGATTAGCCTAGTGAGCTGCAGTGCCGGCCTCAAGCCAGGCATTTATAAACGCAGAGCAATGGCATTTTAATAGCCATATGGCACAACTTGTCCTTGGGAATCCGCGCTGCCCCCTCCTGCAGTCCTGAGGCAGGGAAGGCACAGGTTCACAGCAGATCCTGGCAAGACCAGTGCCCTGGGCCCCTCTGACCCTCAGTATTGTCCTCTGTGGATCAATGTGGCTGAGATGATGAGGCAGGATGCGCAACGTGGAAGAGCCTCGCTTAGGGCGCGACGTGCTGCAGGTACTCGGTGATCAGCATCTGCACCAGACGGACCGCGACGACGTCGCGGGACTGGGGGACCCCATTGAAGGACCTGGAGTCCTGCGGAGAGATTGGAGGTGGAGCCTGGAGTAGGGAGACAGACTCCCTACCTGAGGCGGGGCCCAGGGGGACCACGGTGACACAGAGACATGCACATGTGCCCTTGAGGCCTCGAGGGGAAGAGGCTGTCCTGCCTGAGGTCTGGTGACTGCCCTGAGTGGCAAGCCTGGGGAGACGTGAGCTGGGCACAGAGGGCCCCCCCCCGACCTGGAGAAGGAGTCCAGACCCGCGCTGGGGTGCTCTGAGCAGTGAGGATGTCACCAGACTTGGCTCTCCCCTCTTGGCCACAAAAGGGTCCCAGCCTTGAAGCCATACCTTAGGGTCCTCCCAAGGACCTTGGTGGACAGAAAGGCCCACTTGGTCCCTAGTAATCCCTCTGCTCCCCCGCCCTAGGAAAGGCCTGTCCTGCCCCTGGAGACTCAGGACAGGGCTGAGCCCTGCAGGGGGAGGGGCAGACTTGAGTGTTTCTCTCCAGGAGGGGTCCTGGGGATGGCTGGGGGACCAACTCAGTTTGTCTTTGGGTACTGTGGTCATTCGATGGGGCGGGGTAGGGAATCTGGTTAGGCAGTGGAGGGGCCCAGATCCCCCATAATCTTGGTAAGTTAGGGACCACAGCCCTGTTCCCACTGCATTCTGGGGAGGGTGTCCCCAGGCTGGGACAGGTGAGCGAGTGTAGCTTCAGCTCCTGGCCTGCTGTCACAGGATGGGTGGGGGCTCAGCGGGCACCTCTGTCAGCACCCACCGCATCCCACGCATGGGTAGCGGCTCCTACCCGCCTCCCCAAGATGGTCCCTCCCTGGTGAGACAGAGGCTGGGGACAGCGTGGGACTGAAGCTGCCACCCAGAGGAGAGACGGGAAATGAGCGGAAAGGAGGAAGACCAAGCCACGAGGGAGAAACAGAGGAGAGGGGAGAGGCAGAGAGAGACAGCAGGGCAGGGATGAACACCCACGAATGCCAAGACACAGAGACAGAGACAGCGTGGACCAGGGGCAGGGAAGCTTTCCTGCTCCAAGGGTCATTTGGGTATTTGTAGCATCATTCCTCAGATCACACAAAACTATCAACTGAAAAAGCCTGCTATGGGTTTATTGAATTTCATGTTCTGCCTGCAGTTGCCTTGGTTTCATGGGCTTTGTGTGGCCCAGGGGCGTAGACAGAGATGCTGTAGCCCATCACGCTTTGGAGCTTGGCCCTGTGATGAGAATTCTTGCCCTCCACCGGCCTGGGTTCAGGAGTGAGAAATGTGCTGCCCCTCTCAGCTGGAACCCTGGAGGCCGCGCCAAGCCATCCCCATCCTCTCTGAGGTTCCGGGTGCAGACCCTGACCTCCAGGCCAAGCCAGCCGGGATGCCCGGGGAGAGTGTTGGTGGGGTGCCAGGCACGAGGAGACCCTGAGGAGTACCCTGAGGCCTGCCAGCCAAACGGACCCTCCCTGCCTCCTACCAGGCCTGCCTGGGACACAAGCAGGTGGGGTTGGGGCGCAGCACAAGAGGAGCCAGAGAGAAGGAGTTTCTGGGAGCTCCGGTGTTGAGAGATGGCTTCCCTGACTGCCTGGGAGCTGCCCTTCAGCAGCCAGCCCAGGGCGTTATCTGGAGTCCTGCAGGTCTAACCGCCCTGGGCGCTCCTGTCCATGCGCTCAGCATGCAGTCTCCCTTGCCTGTCCTGAGCGCTGTCCCTCCTGCCCCAGCCTCTGTGCCGTGGCAACACCAAAGCACCTGCAGGAGCACCTGTGAGCCACGCTGCTCTCGCGCCTGGACAGCCCCTCCCTGCCCTCCGCCTGGAAAACGTGTAGGCATCCTTCGAGCCTCCCTCCACCCCCAGGTTAAACTGCACTTTCTTAGGGGTCTCCCCGCACCCTGGATACATCCCCTATGCACCTACAACACGAACTTGCTTGCCAGCTAGTCCAGGCTGTCCACCACGGCCCAGCACAGAGCCTGAGTCCTTGAGTGTAGGAGGAATCGGAAGGGGGGGGGTGTGAACGAATAAGATGTGGCCATGACCACAAGGCACGCCTCACCTGACTGGCTCCCTGCTTCATGTTCCTCTCCCAGGTGGCAAGCCCCTGGGAGCAGCAAGCCCTATCCTCTGCTGCTCCTGTCTTGCCCTGGTTTCAGATGACATCAGGTATGATGGACACTTACTGACCGGAAGAGGGGTTCCAGCCTGCTGGGGCCCAAGGGACCCACCTGGATTCTCCAGGCCTTTTCCAGACACCAAAGAAGGTCTGAGGTCCACACAAAGCTTCACTTTGTCCTAAGGGCTATAGAGTCAGAGCAGTGTCCCCACCCCGTCAACAGCACCGCGACTTTGGCCTGGAGCCCATTCAGGTTGATTTTAGGAGGAGGCAGAGGGAAGGGGGCAGAACTGGAGCTGGTGATGGAAGGGCCTGTGCTCTGGGAGCTAATGAGGCAATTAGGGGAGGCAGGGAGAGCTGCGGATGTGGGCTTCACCGCCGAGATAGGGCTTGCGTTGCTGCTAATAAGGCAGCTGGCTAGGGGTGAGGCTGCGTGCTGCTGGCACAGCCACACCTGGCCCCACGCTGCTGCAGTCCCTGGCCTAATGGTCTGGGAATGAGCTGGGCTGGGGTCCAGGTAGGGCTCTGCTTGATTAGGGTGGTGAGGCTAGGAGGTCCACGGAGGCCCCGGGATGGGGAAGGCCAGGTTCTCCGTGACTTTTCTTCCTCTCTTGTTGGGGTCTAGCTGGAGAGGGCAGGCACCCCCCAGTGCTGAGATATTCACTGTTGGGGCTGGCGCTGTGGTGCTGTGCTGGTGCGGCATCCTATATAGGTGCTGGTCCATGTCCCAGCTGCTCCTCTTCCAATCCAGCTCCCTGCTTATAGGGAAAACAAGCGGAAGATGGCCCAAGTGCTTGGGCCCCTGCACCCACGTGGGAGACCCGGAAGAAGCTCCTGGGTCTTGGCTTCGGATCAGCCCAGCTCCACTGGGGAGTGAACCAAAGGATGAAAGATCTTTCTCCTGCTTTCTTCCTCTCTGTCTGTAACTCTGCCGATCAAATAAATACATAAATTTAAAGATATTCACCATCCCCTGTGTCACCGTGAAGTTCGCTCCTTGTCCTCTCTGCCCACAACTGGAAGAGGACTCTGGAATCCCCTCCACGATGAGCTTTCTGGAGACACTGAGGCCTGGCCCTGAGCAGGTGGCAGCGGTGAGGGCCGGCGTATGCAGTGCACAGTCGGGGTATGGCGCTAGGCTCCCAGTCGCAGAAAGTCCAAGTGGGGAGGCAGGACAGGGACAGAGCCCCTCTTTTCTCGGACAGGAAGCAGTCGGGGACCAGCACTGATCAGGTGCACAAAGGTAGTTGTGTTCCCAGTGCCCCTCCCCCAGTGGGCCCGGACCCCCGCTCTCTTTCCCAGGCATCCAGAGCTGCCTGCCTTTTCAGGATGTCTGGGACAGGATACCGGCACTGACAGCTCTTGTCACAGCCCCCAGGCCTCATTCATGCTGGGGAGGCGAGGACAGCTTAATTCCCTGCCTCAACGCAGGGCTGCCTGCCAGATAGAGTGTGGGGCACACTGCCCCTCCCTCCCCAGGAGGTGGGCGCCGGGAACAAAGCCTCTGGTGTCCCCTCTGCCCTCCCTCCTACTCTGATCTCCCCTTCCCATCTCCCTGTGCCAAATAGCAGGCACTGATGGCAGCTAAATTGCCCAGGGATGAGTGACACTGGGTGCTTCAGAGGACGAGAAAGAAAGAGCTTTTGCCGTGGCAACCCCAGCCCTCCCCTCCCCCTTCCACCCCATTTGGGTCAGGGAAAGCAATTGCTGTCAGATCTAGGGGGCAGGTCGGGGGAGGGGGCAGCTTAGCTCCAGTATCGTGGGCTTCTGGCCCCAGACCAGAAACCAAAGAGCTCTGGCTTCAAATCACCCCCAACTCCTCAGAGACCCTGAGACCACTCAGGGCAGCAGTGGGTGATGCTGCCTGCTCCCTGGCATTTTCCCACTTCCTGGCCGTGACCTTGGCCAGGGGTTTGCCGTGCCCTCCCCTGCCCAGGTCCTCAGTCTCCAGCCAGCTCTCTGCAGGCAATGCCGTTTGGGGAACACCTGCATCCCCTCTGTCCTCAAGGCCATTTCCTAAGCTACCTGGGGGTTCCTCACATTCTCTTCCCAAGGCTGGAATGGCCCATGTGTGACCTGATGACTCCCAGGTCAAGGTCTCCACACACATACCTGGCTTGGAGCTCTGGTCTCGATGCACAGCACACAGCAGGACAGCTGATCCCCTTTCCCTCGTGTTTCCTACTTGCCCCAAAACTGTAGTCCTAGTGGCATCCTTAAGGGCTGTTCTGCATTCCCCTCGGGACTCTGGAAAAGCAGACCAATGAGGGGAACCTTGCAAGCTGTCTCCTCTCCAGAAAACGCAGGAGAAATCTAAGTGCTTCTCCAGTTGGTGGCGCCAGTATGCAGTGGGCAGGAGCCTCAGCCTCCTCACCGCCTGGCTCTGCCCTGAGCCAATCTGCCCGCCTGGATCTGGCCTCTTGGAAAAGCCTCCTGTGTGAAGCTGTGTGGGGATTTGAATGAGGCCACTGGGAAACTGCTCAACCTGCTTGCCCTTGTCACGTGCTCGCCCCACCAGTACTGGGCCGTGTGCATCGCGGGCTAAATTGTGGCCCCCACATTCTTATGTTCAACTCCAGATCCCCAGCACCTCAGAATGTGACTTTTCTTCAGAGGCCGGACAGTGGATAAAGCCACCACCTGTGATGCCGGCATCCCGTGTGGCGCCAGGTCGAGTCTAGGCGGCTCTTCTTTCTGATCCAGCTCCCTATGAATGTGCCTGGAAAGCAGTGGAAGATGGCCCAAGTCCCTGGGCCCCTGTACCCACATGGAAGACTCGAATGAAGCTCCCAGATCCTGGCTTTGCCCTAGCCCAGCTCTGGCTATTGTAGCCATTTGGGGAGTGACTCAGCTGATGGAGATCTCTTACTCTCTATTTCTGACTTTCAAATAAATAAATTTTCTTAAAAAATTTTAAAGATTTATTTACTTATTTATTTGAAAGGCAGAACTATAGATAGGCAGAGGTGGAGGCACAGAGAGAGGTCTCTCATCCACTGGTTCACCCCCCAATTGGCTGCGATGGCCAGAGCTGCGCCTGTCTGAAACTAGGAGACAGGAGCTTCCTCCAGGTCTCCCACATGGGTGCAGGGGCCCAAGGACTTGGGTCATCTTCTACTGCTTTCCCAGGCTACAGCAGAGAGCTGGATCTGATGTGGAGCAGCCTGGACTTGAACCAGTGCCCAAATGGGATGCTGGCACTGCAGATAGTGGCTTTACCCGCTACGCCACAGTGCCGGCCTTGATTCAATCTGATTGGAGTCTTTATAAGAGGGCTTCTAGCCGGCGCCGCGGCTCACTAGGCTAATCCTCCGCCTTGCGGCGCCGGCACACCGGGTTCTAGTCCCGGTCGGGGCTCCAGATTCTGTCCCAGTTGCCCCTCTTCCAGGCCAGCTCTCTGCTGTGGCCAGGGAGTGCAGTGGAGGATGGCCCGAGTACTTGGGCCCTGCACCCCATGGGAGATCAGGATAAGTACCTGGCTCCTGCCATTGGATCAGCGCAGTGATCCACATAGCTGCTCCACATAGCTCTCTGCTATGTCCTGGGAAAGCAGTGAAAGATGGGCCAACTCCTTGGGCCCCTGCGCCCATGTGGGAGACCCGGAAGAAGCTTCTGGCTCTTGGCTTCAGATTGGCGCAGCTGCGGCCGTTGAGGCCCATTGGGGAGTGAACCAGCAGATGGAAGACTTCTCTCTGTCTCTCTGTCTCTGCCTCTCTTCTCTCTGTGTAACTGACTTTCAAATAAAAATAGGCCAGCGCCGCGGCTCAATAGGCTAATCCTCCACCTAGCGGCGCTGGCACACCGGGTTCTAGTCCCGGTCGGGGCACCGGATTCTGTCCCGGTTGCCCCTCTTCCAGGCCAGCTCTCTGCTGTGGCCCAGGAAGGCAGTGGAGGATGGCCCAAGTCCTTGGGCCCTGCACCCCATGGGAGACCAGGAGAAGCACCTGGCTTCTGCCATCGGATCAGCGCGGTGCGCTGGCCGCAGCACGCCAGCTGTGGCGGCCATTGGAGGGTGAACCAATGGCAAAAAGGAGGACCTTTCTCTCTGTCTCTCTCTCTCACTGTCCACTCTGCCTGTCAAAAAAAAATCTTTAAAAATAAATAAATAAAAGGACCCCCCAAACTCCTCTAATTCTTTTTTTTAATATTTTATTTATTTATTTGACAGAGTTATAGACAGAGAGAGAAACACCAATCTTTCCATCAACACTGGCTACGCCTTTGTGCTTGGGGCTGCTGCCCGCCCTGGTTGGGATCTGAGCTGGGGAGACTGGAAAGAGGACACCTGGGACTTCTTTGTTGGCCTCTAAGACACCTGGGCCACTGGAGCAATGCAGGTGCATTGCACAGCCAAAGTTGGACACACGTGGGTCCAAAGCTGGTTCTGCCAAGTTCAGCTGTGACCTCAGGACGTCAGCTGGGCCCTCTGGGCTCCTTGCTCCTCATCTGTAAAAGGGAAGTGAGAATTAGAAGGACCCGTATGTTTCTCACTGCAGTGCTACCGGGAGCTTTAAGTAAACAAATACATGGAAGAGGTTCCGCGTGGCAGCAGCCGCTGAATGCTAAACAGACTATCGCTGCTGCTAGATTCCCGGGTCTCCTGCAGGAGGCAGGAGAGGAAGAGCTAGTGCTGGCCGTGGGCTCAGCCCCTCCAAGCCCTCTGCCTTCTTCCCCGGCTGACTTTTCTTCCCTAGGCCAGAGAAGGAGGAGGACAGGGGGAAATCTGGTTTATAACTCCAGAAAATAACCCAAGGAAACTTCTGGAAAATTCTGTAACTCTAGACAGGAAAAAGGCCAGACTCCCCAACTGGGCCAGGATGAACTGGCAGCCTTTCAGGCCTGGCTTGGAGGGACCGTGTGTGTGTGTGTGTGTGTGTGTGTGTGTGAGAGAGAGAGAGAGAGAGAGAGAGAGAGAGAGAGGAGATTCAGGGCCTGCAGGGAGCTCAGGCAGCCATGGTGCTCTCCTCCCCATCTGTCCTCCATCTCCCAGCCTCTCTGTTCCTCTCATCTCCTCTCCAGTGAGGCTGGGAGCCCTCAGTGGTTGGAAGTTCCTTGTAGCTGCAGGTGTGTGAGGCCAACTTGGCAGCTGCCCATGAGAAGCAGGGTGGAAGGGTCCCTGCACCTAACTGAGGTAGAGTGCTGTGGCCTCCAGGGCCCCCCCTGATTTCTACGGGGGGCATTCTCCTGTCTGGCTCTGAGAAGTGGGTATCTCATGCATGAGCTCATGACCACCCGTCCCCTAAGACCCCCACCAATGAAGTGGGCAGAGGGGCTGGCCACCATGAACCCCTCAGGACGCTGGCTGGAGCCCAAAGCATCCTCCTGGGGCAGCCGCAGGGGCCAAGGGTGGAAGGGAACGATCCCAGAGTGTGGAGAGATGAAAGGGGTCAGGGAGCCGAGCTGGCGTCTTCCCGGAAGCCTGCGAGGGCAGAGGAGATTGTGTCCGGCGGCCCTCGCCCTGGCCCTCACCTCCTGCTCCCTCTTTGACCTCTTGGTCCACATCAAAGTGGGGACCCCTCCTCTGGCTCCAGTCCCTAAATGGGCCCGAGTCATCATTCCTGCTCCGCGGAGCTGCTGACGGACAGCCGGTAATAGCTCCCAGAGCAGCGAAAGCAATGCTGTCCCGGCTGCCCCCTCTCCTGCGCCCATCCTAGCAGCCGGCTCCCCCGGGACAGTCTGGCTAGCGTGTACTGGGGAAAAGCGGTGGAAAGGCAGCTCCGACACTGGGGTTGCGGGAGGTAGGTGGTGCGCGGAGTTGCGGGGCGCTAGGACTCTGGAATCCACGTCAGGCAGGCCGTGGGAGCCAGAGAAGATCCCAGCCGGGACAGCATCCCTCTCGATGCTCTGGGAGCTATTACCGGCTGTCCATCAGCAGCTCCGCGGAGACACGGCGTGAGGCCTGCCCTGGCAGAGCTTCTCACCCAAGAGCAAGGAAGGAGGCAGGGAAGGGCCTCAGCTAACATGTCGCACAGCCTTCCAAATGCTCGTCCTGATTTCCCCTCCACTATTTAGTAAATAGGGATGTGTCTGTCTGTTTTTATTTAGTCAAAAATAAAACTTAGTCATACATAGTAAGTGTGTTTAGTCACACATAGCAATCAGCCCGTGCCTCTGACCCATAAAGAGAAAGCAGCTTTTTCTATACTGGGCCAAAAGTGAGGCAGCCGGGAGCAGGCTCTCAGCTTTCGATGAGTGCTGCAATGTGGGGTGGGCGAATGCGTGCCCCTGTTGGGCTTTTGACACTTGCAGATTGCTTGCTTATACGCTCCACAGTTTAATAATAAACGTGCACTGCTTTCTAATCGATTGTATGTAAATCAAGTTCTAGTTCAAGTTCACTCATGGAGCCCCAGACGTGACCCCACCCCACTTCACTCCTCCACCAGAGGACAGAAAAATCCAGGTTCAAGAGAGCCAAAAACGTAGGAGACCGAGATTTACAATGCCAGAGAAGCCAAAGTCAGGGTTATCGGGAGGTTAGAGAAAGACAGAGAACAGCTCTTGTGGAGGGTATTTGATTAAATCCTATAGCCACTTTTTGAACTAGGTTGGGCAGGAGAGGGACAAAAATCTGAGCCAGTGCTGCTCTCTGGTGGCAGAAACAGAAAATACATGTCACTGTGTTCGCATTAACACTGCAGCAAAAGTCTAACAACAAAACTGTAACCCACGAAATTGTTGTATTCAACCCACCTAGGAACTTAGAAATCTGCCCAAACAATTCCACACGTAAAACAATAATATTTTCATGAGATGGTTCTTGGAATGACTGGCCACTCACATGGACACCTTCCTTGTACTATACATAGAAGTTAATTCTTTTTTTTTCTTCTATTTTTTTTTTTTTTTGACAGGCAGAGTGGACAGTGAGAGAGAGAGAGAGAGAGAGAGAGAGAGAAAGGTCTTCCTTTTGCCGTTGGTTCACCCTCCAATGGCCGCTGCAGCTGGCTCATCGCGCTGATCCGAAGCCAGGAGCCAGGTGCTTCTCCTGGTCTCCCGTGGGGTGCAGGGCCCAAGGACTTGGGCCATCCTCCACTGCACTCCTGGGCCACAGCAGAGAGCTGGCCTGGAAGAGGGGCAACCGGGACAGAATCCGGTGCCCCGACCGGGACTAGAACCCGGTGTGCCGGCGCCGCAAGGCGGAGGATTAGCCTAGTGAGCCGCGGCGCCGGCCAGAAGTTAATTCTAAGGGACTATACACCTAATAGAATGAAATCAGAAAACTCATTTTAAAATGCTTATCACGGCTGGCGCCGCGGCTCAGTAGGCTAATCCTCTGCCTGCAGCGCCAGAACCCTGGGTTCTAGTCTTGGTTGGGGCGCCGGATTCTGTCCTGGTTGCTCCTCTTCCAGTCCAGCTCTCTGCTGTGGCCTGGGAAGGCAGTGGAGGATGGCCCAATGCTTGGGCCCTGCACCTGCATGGGAGACCAGGAGGAAGCACCTGGCTCCTGGCTTCGGATTGGCTCAGCGTTGGTCGTAGCGGCCATTTGAGGGGTGAACCAATGGAAGGAAGACCCTTCTCTCTGTCTCTCTCTCTCTCTCACTGTCTAATTCTGCCTGTCCAAAAAAAAAAAAAAAATCCTTATCACTTCATTTTAAAATCTTATTTACTTATTTTATGTATTATTTATTTGAAAGAGAGAGAGAGATCATCCAGTTGCTGGTTCACTCCCTAAATGAGCCTCAGTGCCTGCCCCTAGAAAATGCTTAAAAGAAAATATGAGTAAATCTCCATGATCTGGGGTTGGGCAATGGTTTCTTACATGTGACAGCAAAAGCACAAGCAACAAGGAAAATAAATTGGACTATACTGAAATAAAAAAACTTTCGTGGTGGAAATGGTAGCATCAAGAAAGTGAGGACAACCTACAGAAAGGGAAGAAACAATAGCAACTAATGCATCTGGTACATGACTGGTATCCAGAATGTATAAAGAGCTCTTATAACTTAGTAAAAGCACCAGTAACCCAATCTCAATGTAGGCAAAGTATGTGAATAGACAATTCTCCAAACAACACACAGAAATGGCCAATAAACACCCACAAAGATGATCAATATCACTAACCATCAGCAAAATGCAAATCAAAACCACAATGATAATCCATTTCACATGCACTGGATAGCTATGGTCAGAAAGGCCAAAATAGGAATGCTCACACACTGCCTGCAACACCCAGGGCTAGGCCAGAAAGAAGCCAGGAGCCAGGAACTCCATCTGGGTCTCCCACGTGGGTGGCAGGGACCCAAGTCCTTGGATCATGATCTGCGGCCTCGCAGGTGCATTAGCAGGAAGCTGGGAACGAAGCTGAAGCAGGGCTCCATCCCAGGCACTCCGACACGGGTCCCTTTCTTGGCTCTTGTGAATAGTGCGGTAATGTGCACGGGAGTGCAGCTGTCTCTCTACTATGCCGACTTCATTTCCTTCAGATGCATACACAGAAGTGGGATAACGGTCTTATGTTGGATCTATTTTTCAGCTTTTTTGAGGAAACTCCATACTTAGTACAATGGCTGTACTAAGTTATATTTCTTTCAACAGTGCATGAGATTTCCTCTTTATCTGCATTCATTGCTAGCATTTGCTATTTTTTATTTTATATATATATATAATAGTCATCCTAACTGGAGTGAGGTGGTATCTCATTGTGGGTTTGATTTTCATTTCCTGATGATTAGTGGTATTGAGCAATTTTTTATATTGCTGGTGATTCATATTTCTTTTTTAAAATGTCTATTTATTTGAAAGGCAGAGTTAATGAGAGGGGAAGAGGGGAGAGAGAGATCTTCCATCCACTGGCCCATTCCCCAGATGGCACAATAGCTGGAGTTGGGCTAGGCTGAAGTCGGGAGGCAGGAGTGTTACAGGGGTCTTCCATGTGGATAGCAGGAGTCCAAGTACTTGGGCCATCTTCCTTGGTGCATTAGCAGGGAGCTGGGCTGGAAGTGGAGCTGTTCAAGGCATTTCTGGCTTTATAGAAAGAGTTTGGAAGGGTTCCTTCCCTTTCAATAATTTAAGAAGTACTGTGTTAGTGTTTTGTGTTTTGTTTTGTTTTTTTGACAGGCAGAGTGGACAGTGAGAGAGAGAGACAGAGAGAAAGGTCTTCCTTTTGCCGTTGGTTTACCCCCAAATGGCCACCACAGCTGGCGCGCTGCGGCCGGCGCACCACGCTGATCCGAAGCCAGGAGCCAGGTGCTTCTCCTGGTCTCCCATGGGGTGCAGGGCCCAAGGACTCGGGCCATCCTCCACTGCCTTCCTGGGCCACAGCAGAGTGCTGGCCTGGAAGAGGGGCAACCGGAACAGAATCCGGAGCCCTGACCGGACTAGAACCCGGTGTGCCGGCGCTGCTAGGTGGAGGATTAGCCTAGTGAGCCACGCGCCGGCCTACTGTGTTAGTTCTTAAAAGTTCAGTAGAACTCAACAGTGATGCTATCTGGTCCTGTGGTTTTCTTTGTTGAGAGTCTTTCTTTCTTTCTTTCTTTCTTTCTTTCTTTCTTTCTTTCTTTCTTTCTTTCTTTCTTTCTTTTAATTCAATCTCATTACTCATTATTCATCTATTCAGGTTTTCCGTCTTCATGGTCCAATTTTGGTAAGTTATTTGTGTCCAGAAACTTATCCATTTTTCCTAGGTTTTCCAATTTGCTGAGATACAGTTACTTATAACAGTCCCTAATGACTTTTTCTGTGGTACCAGTTGTAGTATCTCCTTTTTAATCTCTGATTTTATTTATTTGAGTCTTCTTTTTTTCTTGGTTAGCCTGACTAAAGATTTATTAGTTTTCTGAAAAAGATTTTATTTATTTGGGAAGCAGAGCAGAGAGACAGAGAGAGGTCTCCTATCTGCTGGTTCACTCCCCAAATGGCTGCAACTGCTGGAGCTGGGTTGATCCAAAGCCAGGAGCCAGGAGCTTCCTCCAGGTCTCCCATGTGGGCGCAGAGGCCCAAGCACTTGGGCCATCTTCCACTGCTTTCCCAAGCCATAAGGAGAGAGCTGGGTGGGAAGTGAGGCAGCCCGGGATTCAAATCGGTGCCCATATGGGATGCCAGCACCACAGGCAGAGGCTTGGTCTACTATGCCACAGTACCAGCCTAGGTTTATCAATTTTATCTTTTCCACAAATCAACTCATTGTTTCATTGATTCTTCTCTTTTTATTGTTGTTTAGTTTCTATTTCAGTTATTTCTCCTCTTTTCTTTCCTGTTTCTTTCCTTCTACTAAGTTTGGGTTTGCTTTGTTTTTGTTTTTTTATGAACCATGGGACACATCTTTAGGATGATTATTTGAAATCTTTTATTCTTATATATAGATGTTTATTTTTATAAACTTCCCTCAGGACTGTTTTGTTATATCTCATAAGTTTTAGTATTATGTTCCCTTTCTCATTTGCTTCAAGGAATTTTAAAAAAGATTTATGTATGTATGTATGTATATATGTATGTAAAAGCCAGAGTTACGAGGAGAGGGAGAGACAAGGAGAGATCTTCCATCCATTGGTTCACTCCCCAAATGGCCACAATGGCTAAGGCGGGGCCAGGCTGAAGCCAGGAGCCAGGAGCTTCTCCCAGGTCCTGCAGGGGCCCAAGTACCTGGACCGTCTTCTGCTACCTTCCCAGGCACATTAGCAGGGAGATGGATAGGAAGTAGAGCAGCTGAGTCCCAAACCGGCACCCGTATGGATGCTGGCATCACAGGAGGTGGCCTAACCTGGCACACCACAATGCCGATCCCATGTTTCAGGGAATTCTTTAATTTCCCTTTTGATTTCTTCAGTGCCCCACTATTCATTCAAAAATATGTTTTTCAGTCACCGTGTATTTGTGTAATCCCTAAAGTATCTTGTATTGTTGATTTCTAGTTTTATCTTAGTGTAATCAGAAAAGACATGAATATGATTTCAATTTTTAAGCAATTTCTTTATTTATTTGACAGAGTGACAGAGAAAGAGAGAGACAGACAGAAAAAGATCTTCCATTTGCTGGTTCAGTCCCCACAATGGCCAGAGCTGAGACAGATGGAAGCCAGAAGCCTGGAACTCCATCTGGGTCTCCCACTTGGGTGGCAGGGACACAAATACTTGAGCCATCTGCTACTGCCTTTTGGGTGTATTCGTAGGAAGCTGGACTGGAAGTGGAGCAGTGGGGGCTTGAACACCAATATGAGATATTAGCATTGCAAGCAACAGCTTAATGCACTGTGGCACAAAGCTGGCCCCAATTTCGTTTTAAAACCTTGTTGAGACTCATCTTGTGATCTCATAAATGGTCTGTTTTATAGAATGTCCCTGTGCTGATGAAAGGATATGTATTCTATAGCCATTGGATATTCTGTGAACATGTTAGGCCCACTTGGTCCACAGTGGAGTTTAACTCTGATATTTATTTGTTGCCTTTTTTTTTCTGTATGATCTATCCATTGATTTAAAAAAAAATATTTATTTATTTGAAAATCAGAGTTGCACAGAGAAGGAGAGGCAGAGAGAGAGAGAGAGAGTGTGTGAGAGTGGTCTTCCATCCGCTGATTCACTCCCCAGTTGGCCACATATGTCGGAGCTGCGCCAATCCGTAGCCAGGAGCCGGGAGCTTCTCCCAGGTCTCCCATGTGGGTGCAGGGGCCCAAGGACTCAGACCATCTTCTACTGCTTTCCCAGGCCATAGCAGAGAGCTGGATTGGAGTGGAGCAGCTGTATCTCAAACCAGTGCCCATATGGGATTCAGGCACTGCAGGCAGTGGCTATGCCACAGCACCGGCCCCTATTGATTTTTTGTTTGTTTGTTGGATGATCTGTCCATTGATAAAAGTGAACACTGTTATTATATTGAAGCTTATCTCTCCCTTTAGCCCTAATGATGTTTGTTTTATAAAGTTGGTGCTTTGGCATTAGGTGCATGTACACTCATAATAATTACATCTTCTTGTTGAATTGATCTTATCATTTTATAGTCACCTTCTGAGGTTACAATTTTTGTTCTATCAGATTAGCTACTTTCTGTTTGCACAGAATATTTTTGCCATCCTTTCACTTTCAGTCTGTGTGCCTCTTACCAGAATAGTGAGTTTCTCATAGGCAGCATATTGTTGAACCTTGCTTTAAAAAAAAAAAAGCTAGCCTGTGTCTTTTAACTGGAGAATTTAGTTCATTTGTATTCAAGGTTATTATTGATAAGTATTTAATTCTGTCATTTGTTGATGTTCTTGTTTTTGAATACCCTTTGTTCTTTTCTTCCTCTATTATCACTCATCTTTGTGGTTTGATGGTTTCCTGGAGTGATAAGATTTAATTCTGAGACTGGCATTGTGGCACAGAAGGTTAAGCTGCTGCCTGTGATGCTGGGATCCCACAGCATGCAGGTTCAAGTCCCAGCGGCTCCACTTTCTATCCAGCTCCCTGCTAATGTGTCTGGGAAAGCAGCAGCAGGCCCAAGTACCTGGGCTCCTGTCACTCCCACAGGAGACCTAGATGAAGCTCCTGGCTTCTGACTTCGGCCTGGCCTACCTCTGGCCATTGTGGCCATCTGGGGAGTGAACCAGTGGATGAAGACCTCTCCCTCTGTCCCTCTCTCTAACTTTGCCTTTCAAATGAATCAATCTTTTTTTTAAAGGTTTATTTGTTGTCTACTTCTTTCTTTGTACTTTCCTTTGTACCTTCCATGTTCTCATGATCGTTATCTTTCTTTTGCTTCTGAATGCGACTCCCTTTGAAGTAGGCAGGCATACAGGTTAAATTGATTAGATTTGTAAGTGGGAAGATCATGCCTTCACCACACCCCAGTGTGACCTCATGCCCCTACCTGGCCACACCTGAGTGCCCACCAGCCAATCAGATTAATTAACCACTCCCCTTTGAAAGTGAATTAAAAGCCTGGGACAGGGTGTGTCTGGCCCTTTCCTCCTTTCTCTTGGCCCTGGCCTCTTGCCAGCTGGGGACTGGCTGCAGCCCTGCACCTCCAGGGCGTGTGGCCTTTGGGCCAACCCACCCTGTGCTTCCTGGCCTAGATGCTCTTCTGCATGGCTGGTTCCTGGTGCTCGGTATGAACCCAGATTTACCCCTCTCTCTTAGATAAAGCCCTCACTCTCCTATGCATCTTTCTCACTGAATACAAGCTTAAAATGTACCATGCTGCCTTGTTCATTTATGCCGGTATTTAGAATTCGTCTCTGAATATTAGGCAAGAACCCACATGGGCTTTATTGGGGATTTATTAATAAGCATATGGTGATATCGTATGGCACCCCAAATTCCAGTAACATATGTGGTACCCCAGATGGGACTTCTGGAGAACTTTAAGGGGCCACGTTCCGATATATTTTTAAGGGGCCAAATTCCGATATCACCTTCAACATCTTTCATGAGGTTGGTCTGCTAGTGACGAACTCCTTAGTTTCTGCGTATTTTGAAAAGTCCTTACTTCTCCATGTCCCAAAGATAGCTTGGCTGGGGAGAGTGTTCGTGGTTGGCAGTTCTTTTTTCTGCACTTGCATGTAGCCATTTCTATTCCCTCCTGGCTTGCACAGTCTCTGCCAAGAAAACTGTTTCCGTTCTTTGCCCTCTGGGATTCCCCAAATGTGAATGTTTGCTGCTTGCCAGGAGCCATCGTATGGTGTCCCCAACACACCTCTGGTGACAGCCACCAGAGGGCAGCGTGTCGGCAGGAACGTTTGACCCTTTAATGGTGTCTCAAAGGCCTTGGGGCCTCTAATTTTTTACTTTATTTTGGTCTGGGACACTTAATAAGGTCTGTCTTCAAGTTCAGACCTTCTTTATTCTGCTTTATATATCTGCGGCTGAGGCTTTCAACTGTATGTTTATTTCAGTCCCTCATTTCCAAAATTTCTGTTCTTGTTTCTTTTTAAGATCTCCGTCTGCTGAAAAACATATGGAATGCTTCACCACTTAGCATGTCATTCTTGTGCAGAAGCCATGCTAAGCTCTGGATCATCCGATTTTAGTATTTATGCTGCTATGTGAGCACACACTGCTTGCTAGTATAAAATGTTTTAACTTCAGACTAAGGGGTATATGATTTTATCCTTTTAATTATTATGTCTTCATCATCACGATGTTTAATTTTTTTTCTCTGTGCTCAATTATTATATTCTACTTGGGCAAAGTGTGTATTTATGTTCCTTCCTACTTTTCTCTGAAATCCTACATCATTAAAAGCCTTCTCAATTAAAAAAAAAAAGTGGTTTGGAAAACAGTCTATCAGCTCTACAAAGTGTTACAACAAACTTGCTATATGCTGCAGCAATTCCACTTTTTTTTTTTTTTTTTTTTGACAGGCAGAGTGAGAGAGACAGAGAGAAAGGTCTTCCTTTGCCGTTGGTTCACCCTCCAATGGCCACTGCAGCCAGCGTGCTGTGGCCCGCGCACCACGCTGATCCAATGGCAGGACCCAGGTGTTTCTCCTGGTCTCCCATGCGGGTGCAGGGCCCAAGCACTTGGGCCATCCTCCACTGCACTCCCGGGCCACAGCAGAGAGCTGGCCTGGAAGAGGAGCAACCGGGACAGAATCCGGCACCCTGACCGGGACTAGAACCCGGTGTGCTGGCGCTGCAAGGCAGAGGATTAGCCTATTGAGCCACGGCGCCAGCGCGATTCCACTCTTAGGCATGTATCCAAGAGGAATTAAAGCATTTAACCATATAAAAACATACATATAAATGTCTATAGATGCATAATAACCCCAACGTGGAAACAGTCATAAGCTGATGAAGAGATAAATGGGGAAAAAGGGACACTAACCCACTGTTGGAGGGAATGCAAACTGGTAAAGCCACTATGGAAGTCAGTTTGGAGATTTCTCAAAAACCTGAATATAGCCCTACCATACAGCCCAGCCATCCCACACCTTGGAATTTACCCAAAGGAAATTAAATTGGCAAATAAAAGAGCTGTCTGCACCTCAGTGTTTATTGCAGCTCAATTCACAATAGCTAAGACATGGAATCAACCTAAATGCCCATCAACAGAAGACTGGATAAAGAAATTATGGGATATGTACTCTATAGAATACTATATAGCAGTAAAAAAAATGAATTCAGGTCATTTGCAACAAAATGGAGGAATCTGGAAAACATCATGCTGAGTGAAATAGCCAGTCCCAAAGGGACAAATATCATATGTTCTCCCTGATCGGTGACAACTAACTGAGCACCAAAAAGGAAACCTGTTGAACTGAAATGGACACCAGCCCTTGTCCTGACTGTCAAGGAACAACTTACTACTTTATTCCTTTTAGTATTTTTTTGTTCTACTTAATACCTTTGGTTGAACTCTTTAATTAACACACAATTATTCGTAGGTGTTTAAATTAACTGAAAAGTGATCCCCGTTAAATATAAGAGTGGGAATAAGAGAGGGAGGAGATGTACAGTTCAGCACATGCTCAACCGGACTTACCCCAATGGTATAGTTAGAAATGTGCCAGGGCATTCCAATTCAATCCCATCAAGGTGGCAGGTACCAATGCCATCTCACTAGTCAAAGTGATCAGTTTCAGTTCATAATTGATCACAATGATAGACTAAGAGTCAAAGGGATCACATAAACAAGACTAGTGTCTGCTAATACTAACTGATGGAATTAAAAAGCAGAGAACAATCCAACATGGGAATCAGGATACACAGCAGACTCATAGAATGGCAGATGTCCTAAACAGCACTCTGGCCTCAGAATCAGCCCTTAAGGCATTTGGATCCAGCTAAAAAGCTCATGAGAGTATTTCAGGCATGGAAAGCCAAGAGACTGTGGCAAAAAAAAAAAAAAAAAAAAAAAAAAAAAAATGACCTAAATGAAAAATCTCTGTGAGTGAGATCCCAGAGGAAAGTATGGGCCATCAAAGAAGGAGGTACCTTTCTCTGAAGGGAAGAGAACTTCCACTTTGACTATGGCCTTGTCTAAATAAGATCAGAGTTGTCAAACTCAAGAGGCTTCCATAGCCTTGGCAACTCATGACAAGAGCCTCGGGTGATTACTGATGTCATAAATAAGAGTGTCAATTGTTAAATCAACAACAGGAGTCACTGTGCACTTACTCCCCATGTAGGATCTCTGTCCTTAATGTGTTGTACTATGTGAATTAACGGCATAACTAGTACTCAAACAGTACTTTATACTTTGTGTTTCTGTGTGGATGCAAACTGTTGAGCTCTTTACTTAGTATATACTAAATTGATCTTCTGTATATAAAGATAATTGAATCTTGATGTGAATGGGATGGGAGAGGGAGTGGGAGATGGGATGGTTGTGGGTGAGAGGGAGGTTATGGGGGGAAAAAGCCACTATAATCCAAAAGTTGTAATTTGGAAATTTATATTTATTAAATAAAAGGTAAAAAAAAAGAAAGAAAAAAATAAATTTGGTATATTACCTCTACACACTGGAATGTTAATTATTCATCAATAAAAAGAAATCAAATATTGATATACATTAAAACATGGATGAACCATGAAAACATGCTAAGTGAAAAAGGCAGTCACAAAACAGTACATATTATATGTTCTATTTATATGAAATACCCCAAATAGGCAAATATAGATAGTAGATCAGCAGCTGGCTGCCGTGGAGAATGAGAGGGAATGGGCAGTGACTGCCAAGGGTTTGGGGTTTCTTTTTGTGGGGATGACTATACACTAAAATTAGGTCATGGTACATGTTGAGCATCCCAATCCAAATCCAATCTTGGGGCTGGTGTCGTGGTGCAGCAGGTTAAGCTGTTGCCTGCGACACTGGCATTCCATATTGGAGTGCTGGTTTGAGACCCGGCTGCTCTGCCTCTAATCCAGCTTCCTGTTAATGCACCTGGGAGACCCGGCTAAAGTTCCTGGCTTATGGCTTCAGCCTGGCCCAGGCCTGGCCATTGTGGCCATTTGGGGAGTAAACCAGATCTCTTTCTTTCTCTGTCTCCCTCTCCCTTTGTGTAACTCTGCCTTTCAAATAAATAAAATAAATCTATTTTTAAAAAAACTTATTGAGTAATTTTGTTATGAGAAAACAGCAGTGGAGAAATTATTATTACCTTGGTTCTTTGTCTCGCATGGAAGAATTTCCAAGCGGACAAGCAGAGAGATTTAACAAACAAGATTTATTAGAGTCAAAGAGCTCCAGCCAGAGTGGCTCGAAGGACGGCTTCCAAGAGAGGAAAAACCCTGATAATGTTCGTGGCAGTGGAGTTTTTAAGCACAATTTTGATTGACATTCAGTTACAAGGTGGGAACAAAACACATCAAAAGACCTGATTGCAATCCATCCTTTTTAGCTTGCTCATGATAAAACAAAAAAGCCACCCAGAAGGGTGGAATAGGTAACTTGTTCCCACAATAAACTGTGAGCTCAGGAAGATGGGGTCCCCACTCCCCTGCATTCTCACGGTAAATCTGGAGATTCCTAAGGAAGGAGGGTGGACACTTCTGATCTGGTAAAGATAACCCTTTGGGGGGAAGCAAGCATTCCACACCCCAAATTTCCACTGGAACCACCCTATAATTACATTGCCTCCTCCCGGACTGTGAGTTTCAGGTGGGCAAGCACCAAGTCTTTTTTTCATCTTTATGCCATCTAGCCCCAAGCCCTCCACCTGTGAGCCCTCAAAGGGCAGCCACTGATCCTCTGTTCAGGCAGCCCTGGTTTGTGGGGGAGCTCCAAGGTTCCGGAACCAGACGGCCTTGAGTTCAAATCACAGCTCTACTGCTTATTTGCTATGAATGTGAATCGTTCACTTAACTTGGAGCCTCCAAAATGAGTATAATAATAGTTATTCACATCAGACATTTATTCTTAGCAATCTCCAAATGTACCATGAGAATGCAAGGGAGTGGGGATCCCATGCTCCCGAGCTCACAGTTTATTGTGAAAACAAGTTACCTTATTCATGTTCTCCTCTGCCGTTTTCCCATAGCGTCAGATTGGGAAGGCTTCGCCAAACCTGTTCCTGCTCCACTGATTGCCAACTCAACCCTCTCTAATCAGCTACTCAAACACCCCTGGGCATCACCCTTGGTTCTTCCTCTGCCCCTCATTTACACTCTCAGCTGGGCCCATTCTACTTCCAAGCTGTATTCCAAGCCACCTACTCTACTCCGCCCCCTCCCCCCACCCCGTGCCCCAACCAATGTCAGCTACTGTCACTTGTCATGCAGAGTGCCACGTCAGCTTCTTCCCTGGTCTCCCTACCATGGAAATGTTCCCTGGAGTGAGCCTGGAGTAGGCAAAGGTGTGAAGGGCAGGAGTCAGTCTCCAGCAGGGCTGAGAGATGACTGAAGTGGTGTGGAGGTTCTGATGTGTGCAGACATGTCTGGCGTGTGGGCACCGTGTGTACAAACACACTGAAATGGACTAGAAGGCATGAGTCAGCTGTGCATTTAGGATGTGTTTGGGTATAAGTCATGTGAAAAAACAGTATTGTGAAAGAGCTTCACCCTACTGTGTAATCACCCCCAATTAAGATCACATTCTCAAGGGGCTGGTGTTGGGCACAGTGGTAAGATGCCTGCATCCAAAATCAGAGTCTCAGAGTCAAAGCCCTGCTTCTGATCCAGCTTCCTGCTAAGGCACACCCTGAGAGGCAGCAGGTGATGAGTCAGGTACTTGGGCCCCTGCCATGCACTTGGGAGACCCAGATGGCATTCCTGGCTGCTGGCTTCTGCCTGGCCCAGTTCCAGCTGTTGCAGGCATGTGGGGGAATTTACTGGTCAATGTAAGATCTCTCTGTCTCCGTCTCTCCCTCCCTACCCGCCACCTTTCAAAAGAAAAGATCACTTTCTCACTGCTGCAGATGAGATGTGCTAGGAGGGATGTGAAGAAGGAAATAAACAGAAATATCTCTCCTAAAAGGATCCTAAGGCTCCACCTGGTAGAGGCATTTTATGCAGACAGCTACCAAGGCCTGTTACTCATTGGGGACAGCTAGGTGGAGGGAGCCCTAATAGGGGAAATATGGGGCTGTATAATGACGATGACCTTTGTCCCAGGTTCCTGGGGAGCCTCCCAAGTCTTTGTTATTCACAGTTTATGCTAATAATGGGGTTCACCACGGGTTTCTAGTTTCAGGATGGGGCTGGTCATGCCAAAGATCAGGCAATTAGATGGTTGAGGCTTTGAGCCAGAAAGAAGAGAGTGGTAAGTGATTGGGTTCATTCATGGAGCCAATGACTGAAGTGTGGGTGACCTTCCTGGTTGGTGATCCAAGTCTTGAGACAGTGACATGTTCTGACTCTCCAAGCAGAGAACATGGTAGCTTCATGTCTGGGACTCTCCCAGACCTCACCTTCTGCTTCTTTTGCTCCCAATTCACATCATTTCATTGCTATAATAGAGCTGTAATAGTAAGTACAGAATTTTGCTGAGGAATTATTCTAGTGAATGATTCAACACGAGAAGTCGGCGGGAACACCTGAATTGGCAGCTGGCTGGTGTCCAAGGGCAGGGTGCTCTGTGCTCTGGCTTTGTGACATTTGCCCTGACTCTGGCTACATTGCTCTGAGCCAGCAGACCTTGCACCCTACTGGGGGAAAGCAGTCTGTGTCCCCACACGGCCTGCTTTGCACAAGCACAGACAGAAGGCCATGTTTTTGCTCTTCCTGTGAGGCATTCTGGCTAACAGCAGCTGGGAGCCAAGAGCAGCAGGTTTAGAAAACATGGGGATGGAGTCTCCATCAGCCTGTTCATTCTTTTTAAATGTATTTGACAGAGTTAGACAGAGAGAGAGAGAGAGAGAGAGAGAGAGAGAGAGAGAGAGAGAGAAAGGTCTTCCTTGGTTTACCCCCCAAATGGCTGCTACAGCCGGAGCTACGCTGATCTGAAGCCAGGAGCCAGGTACTTATCCTGGTCTCCCATGTGGGTGCAGGGCCCAAGCACTTGGGCCATCCTCCACTGCCCTCCCAGGCCACAGCAGAGAGCTAGACTGGAAGAGGAGCAACCAGGACTAGAACCCAGCGCCCATAAGGGAAGCCAGCGCCGCAGGCAGATTAACCAAATGAGCGGCAGCACCGGTCCCAGCCTGTTCATTCTGTTGAAGTGGCTCTCCACTGCTCTGACCCCAGGAACCCAGGCACAGCCTCAACACTCCCTGGTGTTGCACTCCCTGGTGTGGCACTATCAGGTTGCCAATGACCCTATTACATGTCTCTCTGCCTTCCAGATATAGCCCACCATAGGTGGAGGGTTGGGACAGTGAAACTGGTGTTCAGGAGAGGTGGTAGGACGAAAGAGGAACATGCATTCTAAGAAACGGGTAATAGAGTGAACTGACATGGACTTAGTGGATTTGGGGGCTGCTGCGGTGGTACAGCAAGTTAAGCTGCTGCCTCTGATGCCAACGTCCCATATGAGCGCTGGTTCAAGTCCCAGCTATTCCACTTCTGATCCAGCTCCCTGCTAATGGAATGTACCTGGGAAAGCACCAGAAGTCAGCCCAAGTACTTGGACCCTGCCACCCTCACAGGAGACCTGGATGGAGTTCCAGGCTCCTGACTTTGGCCTGGCCCAGCCTTGGACATTGCAGCCATTTGGGGAATGAACCAGCAAATGGAAGCTCTCTCTCTCTCTCCCCCTCTCTGTAAATAAATCTTTTAAAAAGATTAAAAGGTTTTTTAAAACACAAGAAGTCAAAAATAAAGTCAAGGTTGACTCTCCAGATTCAGGTGACAGCAATTAACTAAGACAAGGCTGGGAGAGAAAGTGAGGGAGCCCCAAGGGAGCTTCCAAGGGGAGAGGACCACACCAGGTGCAGATAAAGGGAACGGCTCAGGCAGGGCGCAGGTCAGAGACAGACTTACCCTGCACTAGCACACAGCAGAGGTTTACAGAGTTGACCCCACTCTGCTGCTAGGTCACTCGGGAGAGGGGTAGGGTGCAAAGATGAAGCTGGGGGTAGGGGAACAGGGCCTGAGCCTTCAACAGAGTCTTGGAAGTTCAGATGAGGAGGCACAAGGAGCCCAGAGTGGGAGAAATAGTTTCCAAGTGCAGACACATGCGACTGGAGGATTGAGCCACGTGCTCTGTGGGCTTAGGGCGGGTGTACCCAGCAGAGAAAAATCCTCACTGCTGGAGTTCCTTCAGGAAGAAGAGCAGGGTGCTGCTAGCTGCCCCAGGGACAGGCACTGGCAGGGCTACCTCCCAGCTTCCTGACTACAACATTGGCAGGCATTGCCCACGAGGGCACAGGACCGCAGTTTTTTCCTTATAAGCCCCTAGTGTTTGATTTTTAAGTCATGTGCATGTACAACTTGTGTTTTAAAATAATAAAAATAAGAAACCATTCTCATAGGGGGCTGATGTTATGGTGTAATGGGTAAAGTTGCCAGCTGGGATGCTGGCATCCCATATGGGAGTTGGTTTGTGTTCCAGCTGCTCCACGTTTTTTAAGATTTTATTTATTTGAGAGGTAGAGTTACAGACGATGAGAGGAAGAGACAAAAAGGTCTTCCATCTGCTGGTTCACTCCCCCAAATGGCCGCAATGCCCAGAGCTGAGCTGATCCAAAGCCAGGAGCCAGGAGCGTCTTCTGGGTCTCCCACGGGGGTGCAGGGGTCCAAGGACTTGGGCAATTTTCTGCTGCTTTCCCAGGTCATAGCAGGGAGCTGGATCAGAAGTGGAGCAGCCGGGGCTTGAACTGGCACCCATATGGGATGCCAGCATCACAGGTGGAGGCCTAATCTACTACACCACAGCACCGGGCCCAAGGAACAATCTTCCTAAATTAACTGTGTAATTTATTACTAAATCAAATCTTTTAGCTAGTTCTAATCAACTTTTCAAAATAGGTCAGGTTCATCTTAGGCATGTTCTAACCTCCTCTGTTGTGTAAGCCCAGCTTGCTAGGCCACGTAAACCTAGGGTGGCATTCCTCCCAGGTTACTGTGGATGTCAAGACAGCCACTGCACCCAGCGAGATGTACTGCTCAGGAAGTCCACATCCCAGTGGGTATCAGAAAAAAGTTTCATCCTTTTGTTAGGCCCGAGAATGCAAAATGGGAAGAGCTTCATCCCTTACCACTGCTCCCACCATCACAGCAGTGCTGAGTGTTGCAAGGCTTCTGTGGACCCCCGCACCTGTCCACAGCTGACATCTGCAGCCCTGGTCTGCTCCATGTCCAGACTGCAGCACAAGGGCCTCTGCCTGGCCCTATGGGGTGCTTCCCTAGGGACCTGCGATCCCCCCAAGCACCTAGAAGGCCAGGGATCCTCTTCATCCCTCTCCCTGCATCAAAGTCCATTATCAGTGTTTCCTGTGTCACGTTCTTGTTCCTTTGGGAAGCACAGTTCACTAGAAATAGTAACAGTGGAACTACAGCCTGCAGGCCAAATGCAGCCTATACATGTATGACCCATAAATTAAGAATGTTTTTCACATTTTTAAACGGTTGGAGAAAAACATCAAAATCCTTATTATTCAAGGACTGAATTATGCCCACTTACCCAATTCCTATGTTGAAGTCCCAACTCCCAATGTGACTGTATTTGGAGACAGAACCTTCAAGGAGGTAATTAAAGACAAATGAGGTGATAACAGTGAGGCTTTAATCTGTCCAAACGAGAGGAAGAGGCACTAGGGATGTGTGTAGAGAGAAGCACATGTGACTCTCTGCAAGCCAAGGAGAGGGGCCTTCGGAGAAACCCAACCTGACAACACTGATTCTGGACTTCCTACCTCCGCACCTCTAGGAAACAAATTGTCTGTTGGTGAAGCCAAGTGTGTGGCTTTCCTATAGCAGTCTGGGCAGATTAACATGTTTAACATATGAAAACTGTTATGTAGTTCAAGTTCCAGAGCCTATCAATAAAACTGGAACACAGTCTTGCTCATTCATTCACGTGGTATCTTTGGCTGCTTTCATGCTACAGTGGCAGATCTGAAGAGCTTTCAACAGAGTTCATGTGACCTGCAAAGTCTGAAGTATTTACTACCTGGCCCTTCTCCGAGCATCATTGCTGACCCCTGTTCTGAGCAACTGAGACATGTTCACTTCTGAACACACAAGAGTCCTACTCACATCTGCACCCAGCACCTGCACACCATGGGTCCCCCAGCCTCACCCCACAATGCTCCAAACTCAGGGAGGGTTGGGTCCCACCTCTGTTGCCTCTGTACTGCACCTAAGAGCCTAGCCTGACAGTAGATTCTACACCACGTCATCCTTGCATATCCAGAGCATCTGTTTGCAGACCAGATCACCTCGGGAGCCTCAACATGACACCTGGTCCCAGACACACTTGCCACTTTTATTTGAAAGACAGAGAGTTACAGAAAGGTAGAGCCAGAGAGAGAGAAAGGTCTTCCTTTCCACTGGTTCACTCCCCAAATGACCGCAACAGCCAGAGCTGAGCTGAACTGAAGCCAGGAGCCAGGAGCTTCCTTCGGGTCTCCCACATGGGTGCAGGGGCCCAAAGACTTGGGCCATCTTCCACAGCTTTCCCAGACCACAGCAGAGAGCTGGATCAGAAGAGGAGCAGCCTGGACTCAAATCGGCACCCATATTGGATGCCGGCGCTGCAAGCTGCAGCTTTAACCCGCTGCACCACAGCGCTGGCCCTGCCACTTTTTTCTTATTTGAGAGACAGGAAGAGGGATTCCATCAGCTGGTTCACTCCCCAAATGCTCACACTGGCTGGGGCAGGATAGGGGATATTCTGGGAGCCAGGAACTTAATCTAGGACTTCTAGGGGAGCAGAAACCCGATTACTTGAGCAATCACCACTGCCTCCTAGGATCTGTATTAGCAGGAAGCTGGAATCAGGAGCTACAGCCAGGAACTGAACCCAGGTATTCCGAGGGCACCTTAACTGCCTGAGTAAGTCTAATGCCCGCTCCTCTGCCACATACCTTTATTTATTAATCTATGTATATATTTGAGAGCCAGAGATATTCCATCTACTGGTTCACTCCTCAAATGCCCACAACAGCCAAGGTTGGGCCAAGCCAGACAGGAATCAGAAACTCAATCTAGGTCTTCCATGTGGTGGCAGGGACTGAATTACTCGAGCCATCACCTGCTGCCTCCTAGCATTTGTCTTAGCAGGAAGCTGGAATAAGGAGTGAAGCTGGAAGCTGAACTCAGGCACTACGGATGTGGAATGTGGAAACCCCAAAAAACATCTTCACCACTAGGCCAAAAACCCCACTCTGCCCTCAGTACAGGTCCCTCACTCTGGCAATGCTGGGCAGTGGTGAGATCCTCTTCACCAATACTCAGATGGCAACTAATTACAAGTGCACTCTAGCACCTGATGTTTGATGGTTCCTATTGTGTGCTTAATTAAATGTTCTAATTTTTAAAAGATGTTTAATATTTATAAGCAAAAATGATTTTCAAACATACTTATTTTTAAAATTAATTTTTAAAAATAAATATTTTTATTTACTTGAAAGACAGAGACAGATCTTTCAGCCATTGGTTCACTTCCCAGATACCCACTATTGGGGATGGTCAGGAGGTTGTAATTCAATCCTGGTCTCCCACATACGTGGCAGGTACTTGAACTGGTATGGGAAACAGTTGAGACTGAAACCTAGGCTTTTGGCTATGGAATGTGGGCATTCCAAGCAGTGGTTTCAAATTTTTATGTAACTGACAATGCACTGGGAGAAACACCCATGTAAATATCTGGGCTCCCTGAGTCTCCAGAAAAAATGAGAAAATCTGTTGTCACATGGCAACAACTGGCTGGAGCTAACACTGGTTCTGGGCATGTCCCTCGGGTTAGGGTCCCCACACTGCCTCAGACCCTGCCACTCACATCTGCTTCCCTTGCTCACCAAACATGCCACCTCACGCCCTCCCAATCACCCTTCACAGTTCCCTCATGCAATCAGTACTCATACTGCAGCCGGGCAGAATGCCTGGGTTCTGACAGGCGCTCAGCCACTACATTCTCTCCAACCGGGAGACCCGCCCGACAGCTCACAGGCTTGCCTGCTGGCTGAAAACCATTTCTGACCACAGCTTCTGCCCCTCAGCTCTCCTTTTCCGGTGACCACCCCGATCTGTCCTCTCAGCTCTCTTCCGTCTTGGCAAGGAGACTTCCAGCAGGCCTTAGGCTTTTCCACAGTGTGGCCAGGCTATCGGGAAACAGACTGCTCTCCACTGAAAGCCGTGAAGCAGCTGGGTTTCTTCAACTTATCCCGGCCTGCCTCTTCTGGAGTCTGTTTCAAGTGAGAAGTTAACGGAGTCCATGAAACAGCAGAGCTCAAACTGAACAGTCTTTTTCACTGTGCTCCCGGACGCCCAGCTTCACTTGTCATTTTGATCCTGATTTGGCATTTCTAAGCCCAAGCGGCTCAATGAACGTACAAAGAAGTGAGGAAGTTTGCAGGTCAAGTTGAGTTCTTCCTTCCTGGACCCCAGGGCAGGCAGGATCAGCTGCCGGGCATGCAAGTGAAGGGGGATGTGGCGGGCCTTCGACTGCTCCAGGCCCAGCTTCTTCAGGGTGCCACCAGGCAGCTTCTACACGAAGACAAGACAAACCCCTGAGAGCAAGGCCAAGGTCCATCCTTGCCCAGCATGCCGCGTCAGAAGCCTTCCATCTAAAGGGACCTAATACTAACCTCACCCTGGGAGACACAGGGAATGCACAGCTTGCTTCAGGGCAAGTCCAGAAAGGTTTCAAAACCCAAGGTCGGGGAGAAAAGCAACGACACCAAAGGAGCTCTGGCCTTCCAAGAGGTTGGGCTGTAACATCACAGCATGAGGAAGGTCCACCACAGTTCTTTAGCAGCCACATACAAGGCTGCTTTTAGCCTCCAGAAAGACTCCTTTTCTTTGCCTACAGCCTCCCAACAAAATCTGAGACTAAACAAAAGAAGCAGCAGGTTTTGCTATCAGATCTGCAGCCCCCTGAGGACAGCAACTGACTGCTTCCGAGTTGTGGGGAGCAATTCGGACTAGACTAAGTTACTGGAATTAAGACTTATTCTATGCATCTGCTCTCCCACAATATGGCGCTGGGAGAGGAGAAAACAGCTTCTACGCAGCTGCCTCCAGTTCAGCCAATAAACTGTAGGACTTGCTCCTGATTGGAGAGCAGCATACTCGGCGTGTGGGCAGCCGAGTTAGGATTGGCAGAGGAGGACTATAAAGGAGGAGAGAGACGGCATGCACCAGGAACATCTAAGGGGAACATCTAGCTGAAGGAACACCTGTGCAGCCCCCAAGACGAGCCGGCCGGCGGTGTGCCGCTCCCCTGCGGAAGTGGGGAATGTGGCCAGGGGGAACTGCCCTTCCACGGAGGTGGAAGGGATAGTAGCCAACCCGGGAAGAACCAGCAGCAAACCCGGGGAGGGCCGAGCAGACGAAAGAACAGCGCAGGGTCCTGTGTCGTTCCTCCACGAAGAGGGGGAGCGACACCGAGTGTCTCCAGAGCTAGACAGCCAGGACCCACCATGTCTGAAGACAGTCAATACTTCCTTATTGTGCACACTGCAGGGCTTGAACAAAGGGATTAAACCAATATTACCTGGGGAGCCAACCTATTCCAGTCTGAGTACTTGTGATCACCAAGAATTGGGCACTCCAAACCAAAAGACAGGTGAACCCGAAGCTGATGTTTTATTCCTTAAAAAAAAAAAAAAAAAAAAGGCAAGCTTATGAGGACTTACAGAATGCTCCATTGCTGGCACTGGTTGCAAATCGTATTAAATCAAAGCACAGTAAACCAGCAAAGTCCCAACTGCAATCAGGTATGTGGAGTCATAATAAACTATAGCCACATAGTGCCAGCCAACTTAAGAAATAAACATTATGAATACTCCAAGTACCCATCCCCAGCACTGTTCCCTCTTTCTACCATAGATAACCATTATTAACTTGGCATCTATTAATACCTCAATTTTTTATAATTTTACTAAATTATGATAAATAATATTGCTTTGCACACTTTAAAACTATAGTAAAAAACTGCAGAAAATTTCTCACTTCAGCTATTTTTAAGTATACAATTCAGAGGTATTAAATATTCACATAGTTTTGTAATCATCACTACCAATCCGTCTCTAGAACTTTCTCACCTTCCCAAACTTAAACTCCGTACCCAGTGAACAGTAACTCCCCAGCCTCCTCCTTCGAGCTTCTGGCCATCACCATTCTACTTCTTGTTTCTCTGACTCTGACGACTTTAGGTACCTCATATGGGTGGGATCATACAGTGTCTGTCCTTTTGTATCTGGCTTATCTTACCTGTGAGGTTCACCTAGATTGGAGCATGTGCCATTCATTTCCTTTAATTCATTTAAGGCTGAAAATAATATCCTACAGTATGCATACGCTGCATTTTGTTTCTCCATGCCTCCCTCAATGGATATTTGGGCTGTCTCCACCTTTTGGCTGTCTGGAATAATGCAACTATGAACAATGGATGTGGAAATGTGCTCCAGTCCTTGCTTTCCTCTTTTTAGTTATTTGAAAGGCAGAGCACCAGAGAGTGAGCAAGAGAGAGGTGTCCCATCTGCCTGTTCACTCCCCAGATGCCCGCAACAGCCAGGGTTAGGCCAGTTGGAAGCCAGGAACCCCATCCAGGTCTCCCTCATGGGCGGCAGGGATCCAAACACATAAGCCACCATCTGCTGCCTTTCAGAGTACACATCAGCAGAAAGCTGTATCACAAGTGGAGGTGGCAGAAGAAGCTCTTGGCTCTTGGCTTCAGCTCTGACCAATGTGGCCATTTAGGGAGTGAACCAATGGGCTGAAGACCTTTCTCTCTGTCTCTGCCTCTCTCTGTCTGTAATTCTACCTCTCAAATAAATAAATAAAAACTTAAAAAAGTGGAGGTGGAACTGGATCTCAGGCACTCCAGTAGGGGATGCAGGTGTTGCAAACAGAGACTTTAGCTGCCTGCCCCTTGCTTTGAATTCTTTTGCATATATACCCAGAAGTGGAATTGCTAGATTAATTCAATGTGATTTTTTGAAGAATCCCTTTGCCTATTTTTAAATAAAGGTATCCTAACTATATTCTTCTGCTACACACAGTCGTCTGTCTAGCCAGCCCCGGATTAGCACCAGAAGCACAGTCTCACGCAAGTCAGCCGCAGCTGCTCAGACAAGGGCTGTGCCCCACGTGAGGCTCTGGGGCAGGCTGGACAGTGTGGGTCATAACCATGCCACTGCAGGATGGTGGCACCCTCACCAGTAATGGGCTGCAGCTCCAGGAGGGCAGAGGAGAGAGTGCTGCTGAGCACCTGGTACTGAGTCACAGCGAGGTGAGCACTCCGGCTGCTGCGCACTTTCACCATCTTCCCATTGTCCATGCGGTAGCTGGGGGACAGTGTCATCTGAAGCCAAGAAACCAAGACATGATTTCCAAGAAAGAGCAGAAACCCGTGCCCCAGGGGGCAGCTCACCCACCTTGTGGTGTTGCCGCTGGCCTTGCACCTCCTTCTCGATGATGGGAATATCCACAACTCCTGCCGAGGGCACAGGGACGTGCACAGTGATGGCCCTGGGGGTGACACACGCATCTCTGCTACAACCAGAGAAGCCAGGAAGGAGCTCCCCGGACTTGGCTGCTTAGAAAATTTCACACTGGAGCTTCACCATTAATGTGTCATCTCTTATGATCGGAGAGACTCATGTGGTTCTCTGGCTATAGTGCTTAGCCTGGGAGCTGGCTACTCTTTACAAGCATTTCTTTTTTACTACCAAAGTCATATGTGTGAATTTTGAATATTTGGGAGAAAAAGAGAAAAATCTGTATGAATAACATGATCTTCCATTCCAGTCTTTTTAAAAATGGATATGTACCATTTAATTAAAATTAAACTAGGATAATATGGTTTTATATCCTGCTTTTCTTTTTTGAATAATAAAAGATGTTCCGATTGCACACTAAGTGAACAAATAAAAGAACAGATGAGTGAACGATTCTGATGAAAAACTCAAAAGACTACTCTTACCCTATTTGGAAGGCAGGTAACACAGGAAGAAACAGTGCCCAAAGAAGTCACAGGAGCCACAATTCAGTAACTCGCCCCAAATCACTTTTGTTGGTGGTCTCCTGCTCATCACTGCACACAGGTGGAAGACTGAATGTAATCTGTCCTTAAACGTAAGGAGAGGTCCTTCTCCTGGTTACCAAGGGCCTACTGCAGAGTCACTGACTGAGAAGTCAAAAATCCACTCAAATCAAATGTGCTACTTCACACGCTGTACACCTGCTTCAGTGGGTGGCAGTTTGGCTGGTACCCAATACATTATATTTTAAACTGAGTTGTACCAAATTACCCTTTACATCATTGCCCCAAAATGTCCAGGCAGCAAATATTCACTGACTCAGGTAAGTATCAGATCCATATTGGACCAACAAGACAAAAACCCATGTGCTCAAGGAAGCCAAAGTTTAGTAAGAAATTCAAAAACAGAACCAGGATATAGTAAGTCTGTTATTAGAGTTTAAGTCAGCAAATGCTAAGTGGTTGCCTGCTATGGTCTACTTCCAACTTCCACTTACTGTAGCTAATATGTGAGACCCTCATGAACTGGGTGGGGGCCTACTTTTCCAGCATTACTTCCCATCATCCCCCACTCCAAACTGGACAGCAAGCCGCACTCCTTTGTGCATGTCATTTCCATAATCTAGAACACATTTCTCTATCTTACCTACTAAATCCTACTCATTCACCAAAGCCTAATTAATTGATGTGAATTCCTCCATGAAGACTGATAATGAAAATGGTTATCAAGTCTAAACCTTAGGGGCCGGTGCTGTGGTGTAGCAGGTTAAACCATCTCCTGCAGCACCGGCATCTCATATGGACGCTGGTTCAAGTCTCGGCTGTTCCATTTCTGATCCAGCTCCCTGCTAATGCATCTTAGAAAGTAGAGAAGGATGGCCCAAGTACTTGGTCCCCTGCATTCATGTGGGAGACCCAGAAGAAGCTCCTGGCTCCTGGCTTCGGTCTGGCCCAGCCCTGGCCATTGTGGCCATTTGGGGAGTGAACCTGCAGGTGGAAGACTTCTCTCTCTCTGCCTTGCCTTCTCTGTAACTCTGCCTTTCAAATAAATCAATCTTTTTTCTTTTTCGGCCGGTGCATCGCGCTGATCTGATACTTACAAATGAAACAGAAAATAATAGGGAATTTTTAAAAATAGGCAAAAGAAGTCTACTCCTGAAAATAAAACTAAAAAAAAAAAAAAAAAAAAAAAAAGGCTACTAAAGCATGAAAAGAGGGGCTGGCGTTGTAGCTTAGCAAGTGAAGGTGTCACTTGTGACACAGGTATCTCATATCGAACTGTTAGCTGGAGTCCCAGTTGTTTTACTTCTGATCCAGCTCCCTGCTAATGTGCCTGGGAAAGCAGTGCAGGAAGGCCCAAGTACCTGGCCCTCTATCAACCCATGTGGGAGACCTGGATGGAGTTTTGGGGTCCTGGTTTCAGCCTAGACCAACCCCAGCTGTTGCAGCCATTTGGGGACTGAACCAGCAGATGAAAGATCTCTATCCCTATCTCTCTGTCACTCTGCCTTTCAAATAAATAAATCTTTAAAAAAAATAAAAAATGAAGGGAGTCAACATCATTAGCACACAGAAAAATGGCAATTAAATTTTTTTTAACCCATCAGAGCGGTAAACCTTTCAAAAATGCTTTGGTTGGCATGGAGGGAGGTGGGTACTAATCATGACTGGTGGGAATGTAAAAGGACACAATCTATTATTGAATAAAAAAAAGATCTATTTTATGGGCCAGCGTTGTAGCATAGCAGGTTAAGCTGCAGCCTATGACAAAGGTATCCAATAAGCCAGGAGCTTTTTCCAGGTCTCCCACATGGGTGCAGGGTCCCAAGCACTTGGGCTATCCTCCAGCTGTTTTCCCAGGCATATTAGCAGGGAGCTAGATTGGAAGTGGAACAGCAAGGACTTGAACCAGCGCTCATGTAGGACACTGGTATTGAGCAGGCAGAGGCTTAACCTGACGTATCACAATGACCCTTTGACCCACCAAATTCATTTCTAGGAGTTTACCTGATGATAAATTCATATATTCTTTGAAATAGGCTCTGAAAAATGAGAGATTAACTAAACATCCATCCATACACTGGAACACCACGGAGCCATTAAAAAAGGAGACAGCTCCTATGGGGCAGGCATTTAGCCTAATAGTTAAGACACGGGCTGAGACATTCATGTCCCACATCAAAGTCCCTAGGTTCAACACCTGGCTCCAGCTCCTGACTCTTGCATCCTGCTCATGTAGACCCTGGGAGGTGGTGGTGATGGCTCAAGTTATATGGTTCCTGCCACTCATGAGGGAAACCTGCATTGCTTTTCCAGGTCTGGGCTGTGGCCCCAGCCCAGTCCCAGTTGTTGTAGGCATTTGGGGAGTGATCCAGCAGACAGGAACTTTCTCTGTCTCTCAAGTAATTTAAGAGAGTAGTAGAGCTATATGCATAACATGGAGAGATTTTCCAAGACACAGTTAAGTAAACGTGTGTGTGTGTGTGTGTGTGTGTGTGTGTTATAGATATACTGAGGCTGTAAATAGTACACCTGAACATAAATGCACTGAGTTGCTTCTCAGCCTTTTGGCTAAGATCAAGTGTAGAACAAGAAGAATAAAATATAAACTGGTCATGGGGATTGCCACAACAAAGAAAGAGACCATCATAGCAGAGTGGATGGATTCTCCAGGGTTTTTTTGCTTTTGTTTTTGGTTATCTTTGTTATCTGACTATTTTAGCACAGGTATGAAATCACAAGAGTATTACTTGCATAACAAATTTTTGATAATTTTTATGTACAGTGCACTCTTAATATTTGAAACACCAAAGTCGTATCACATACTTTTTATATCCTCACTAAGGTATGGTGCCTTCAACTAGTATTACAGGAGTTCCTGCTACATAACACGAACACATGAAAGGGATGCCTCTATTTACACCCCTTTACTGCCATGCATGGGCCACTTACCAGTATTTTTTGACCACCTGACGCGTTCGAAACAACTCTTGGACTTGATGTGCCACTTCCTTCTCCCAAGTCAACACCATCACGCCTGTGGTTTCTTTGTCCAGCCGGTGGCACAGATGCAAGGGTTCTGCCTTGTGGCCGCGAAGCATCTTTGCCAAGATAGGCAGCACATCACTGATACACAGCCGGACCCCAGGGCCACCTTCACAGGGAAAAGCCAGAGGTTTGAGTACCCAGGAAAAGATCTCACCCAGCAACTCTTCTAGAGAAAAAAAGCCCCTACTAAATAAACAGTCAGTGTTTTCTACAGTGAGAGTACTAATGTGGCTTAGTGACTAGCAACATTCCTGTGTCTAGAAAGCTTGGAAATGGAACCTCTGGCCTCCAACCCAGACTAATTCAAACCTGCATTTTAACAAAGCATTCATGTGACTCAGAAGTATATTAAAGGGGCCGGTGTTGTGGCATAGTGGGTAAAGCCGCTGCCTGCAGTGCCGGCATCCCATATGGGCATTGGTTCGAGTCCCAGTTGCTCCACTTCTCATCCAGCTCTATGCTGTGGCCTGGGAAAGCAGAAGATGGCCCAAGTCCTTGGGCCCCTGCACCCGCATGGGAGACCTGGAGGAAGTTCTTGGCTCCTGGCTTCAGATCGGCTCAGCCCTGGCCACTGAAGCCATCTGGGGAGTGAATCAGCAGATGGAGGATCTCAATCTCTCTCTCTCTGCCTCTCAAATAAATAAATAAATCTTTTTTAAGCATATTAAAGCATGAGAAGCACGGTCCTAGAGCATGTGGCATTCTCGTTAGACACACCTGGCAAGACCATGGGCCCTCCTGTGGCATTAGAGGAGAGTGGTTAAGAAGATGGGCTTGGGGGCCGGCACTGTGGCATAGTGGGTTAAAGCCCCAGCCTGCAGCACTGGTATCCCATGTGGGTGCTGGTTTGCGTCCTGATTGCTCCTCTTCCAATCCAGCTCTCTGCTATGGCCTGGGAAAGCAGTGGAAAATGGCCCAGGTCTTTGGGCCCCTGAACCGTGTGAGAGACCTGGAAGAAGCTCCTGGTTCCTGGCTTCAGATCAGCTCAGCTCTGGCCATTGCGGTCATTTGGGGAGTGTACCCGCAGAATGGAAGCCCTCTCTCTCTCTGGCTCTACCTCTCTCTGTAACTCGGTCTTTCAAATAAATAAAATGATTCTTAAAAAACAAACAAACAAACAAACAGAAGGTGGGCTTGGGGATTAGGCATTCCTGGGTTCTAGTTCACTCACATGCCATTTGACCTTGGACAGATTACTGCTTTCATTTTTTTCTTCATGTACAATCAATTCCACACTTCCCCCAAAGCATCATGTTCTTCTAGCTATAACATGCTTTTCCCCTCCGCAACACAAATTCTTTTTTTTCTATCAATCTTCCCTGACTCAACTCGGCTGTTCCCAACAACTACATTCAACATTTACTCAAGGACATCTGAGTGTTTATTCCGTTCCAGGCATTCTGGGGTTTTTATGTTGGGTACACACTAACACACAAATACTCGTTCCTTTCATTTTTTTCCTTTTGTTATATATTATTTTCTCTTCCCTAGTTTTGTTGGAAACTGACTTGAAGGTCAAAAGCACACAGGCTTTTTGTTTTTTTTTTTTTTTTTTTAGTTCTCTGCAGAGATCCCTGTGCGGGTCTGCACGCATGGAGTATCTTGGGCAATCACTGCTGACTGTCCACAGTTCAGAAGGTGAGAACTGTCTTACTTATCTGTGCATCCTCAATAGTCTCTCTTCTTTTTCTTTTATTTATTTGAAAGTCAGAGTTACACAGAGAGAGAAGGAGGCAGAGAGATAGAGATCTTCCATCCATTGCTTCACTCTCCAATTGGCTGCAATGGCCGGAGCTGCGCCGATCCGAGGTCAGAAGCCAGTAGCTTCTTCCAGGTGTCCCATGCGGGTGCAAGGGCCCAAGGACTTGGGCCATCTTCTACTGCTTTCCCAGGCCATAGCAGAGAGCTGGATGGGAAGTGGAGCAGCAGGACTCCAACTGGCGCTCATATGGGATGCCGGGGCTTCAGACCAGGGCGTTAACCCACTGCACCACAGCGCCGGCCCCCACTCAATAGTGTCTTAGAAGGGCTAACACTCTGCAAAGCCTTGATTAACCTGAAAGCAAGGGTTTGGGGCTGGTGCGTCAGCGTTGCCTCCGGCAGCGCAAAGCAGCAGCAGCAGCTCCCCGCCCCTTTCCCACAGGGCCCTTACCGTGCACAGGCAGACCGTAGGGCTTGCTGATGACCACAAGGTCCTTGTCCTGGTGGAGGATCCCTCGGCTCAGTGCCTTGGCAAGCACGTTCGGGTGGACTCGCTGCAGCTGCTGTGTGAACCGCACTAACTCTCGCACCCTCCGCTGAACAGGGTTTGTGGGCACCTGGGGAGAGAGCAGCAGCAGGGGAAGCGCCTGGTGAGGAAGGCCCTGCACAGCGTCTGGGAAGGGGGTGCACCTTCCTCGGTACCTCGAGCGCGTGGGTGGTTTGCGTCCTGCCTGCCTACCACGCGGTGGTTAGGGCTGAGCCTGGCAGAAGTTGAGGATCCAGGCCGCGGGAAGACACCGCTCCCCTCCGCTTTCTCCCCACTCTCCACCATCTGTCCTCATCACCTACTTACTATCCGTCAGAGGACCCTCCGGCCTCTCTCCCTGCCAGGGAAACCGGTGAGCGCACTGCCTCTCGGGAGTTGTGGTCCTCACCCGCTCCTTCAGCTTTTCTTCCCGTTTCTGGGCTCGGAGCTTCTCCGCTAATCGTTGAGCATCCAGGGGCCTAGACGCAGCAGCGGTTGAACAAAATGGCTTTGAGACAACAGGGAAGAAACTCTCCAAACGCAAGCCACGACCCCTGGCCCGGAGGCCGGACGCGCCACAACCAAGCACCGCCATCTTGAAAGGAGGGCGGGGTGAAGCCAGAGCACGTGGAGCACAGTGACGTAAGGAAGGCCGGGGTGGGCGTGCCTTGTGGGTCACGTGGGAGGGGCCGGGCTTAGTCGAGTCACGTGGGGCGGGGCGCGCTCTGTGCGGCTGCGCCAGCCGGTAGCTGCAGCTGGAGCGGTGGCGTTTGGAGGAGACGCGGTGAGTGTGTAGGGAAGCCGGGCTGGGGCTGGGAAATGCTGGTCCTTCAACCCTTGAACGTTGTCCGCATCCCCGGGATTTCCCTTTTCGGGGAACACTGCCGTGGGAAACGTTTCTCCGTTTGGGACACGATCCCACTCAAAAACACCTCCCCGCCCCCGCGCCCCCTTAGAAGCCGTGCCCCATAACCGCTCGCCCTAGAGCCGTCCTGGTCACCTACCTCGTCCCTCTTGGCAACCGCATCTCCCGAGGCACGCGTCGTGTCCCGGCTTGCTTCCTTGCCGCTCGACCTTCGGAGATGCCCGGATCTCTGTAGCCTCTCCACCCTCACCTTCCGACTCCCGGCGTCTTTGTTTGACGGTGGAACCTGTCCACCCTTAGCGGGGTTGGCGACCTCTTCCTTATCCAGAGTCCCTAGTCCACAGCTTTCTTCTGCCCTCCCTCAAGGAGTCATTCCTGGGGGTCTCCTCCCCGCGCTCTCCCAGCTCCTCCCAGAGCACAGACCTTCCCTTCTCCCTCTTGCTCGCTTGCTTTTTTCCCCTTCGTAGTTTGCAACAGCCCCAAACCCCTCTCTCCGTCTCTTAGAAGACGCGAGGTTGGGACGCCCGGGCCCGAGCTGCAGGCGATTTCCTCTGACTGCACTACGGGTGGCTGGGAAGAGGAACATCTGTTTGGGATGGGAATGTTAAAAGTACCTTGGGAAATAGCATGCCCGGTGTGAGGAAGCACGCTAATGCGGAGGTCTGACAGAGTGTCCTGACAGTTAATGGGTCTGTATTGACATAGAGGACACGGTGTTTAGGAAGTGCCTAGAATGAAGCCTGCTCAGGGGTCGAGGAGCAGACACTTGAATTAGGCTTGGCTCCTACCTCTCCGAAAGGGATTGACAGAAGGGAGCCATATTGAGCAGGAAACAAAGTTGAAGCGGGGAGCTAGCTACCCTGTGGAAGACTTCTCTAAGGAGATGTGACGAGCAGGAGGGAGGCTTTGAAGCCTCTTGAAAGTGGAATTCTAGATTTGGTTCTGGCAGCTGAAATGCAGGGCAGATTGAAAAGGAAAGAGTTCGGTAGCGGGGAGACCAGCCACGTGCTGCAGTCTGGGTGGTCAGTGATGAGGTCATGCTCCATCCCCTGGTCTTTCTCCCCCTGCAGTGGACTTACACTGTCCCCTGAGTTTGAAGTGATTGTGAGTTATGCTGCTGGTCTGTGAGTCCCTTGAGTCCTTTTTTTTTTTTTTTTTATCCTCACACCTGGCACGTGGTAAACTCACAAATATTTGTTAGATGGCTGAAGTGCCTCCTGGGTGTGTGTGAGGTGAGTCTGGAGATTGTGAGTGTTCTTACTTCTGTCAGCCTTTGACCTGAAGAGTGAAGGTAGGGGTCAATCTGTTTGTAAGGAGTGGGAAAGAAGGCTTGTGTACATTTCCATAAGGAGGCAGGTGATCTAATGTAAATGGCAAGAACCCCAAGGGAGACTAAAAGCAACCTGTGTATCTCCTGTTTTATTTCTGCAAATTCACAGCTGGGGCATAGATCTAGAAAAGTTCAGAAATTCCACCATAAACGAGTTACCTTTTTCTGATATGACCCAGACCCAGCCTCTGATTTCACTCATCTGTTGTAATTCACTCATACCTTAGGTGCCTAGAGCCCCCTTTTCCAAAGACTCTGAACTTCAGAGCATTACATTCATTGCAAACCATTGTGGGGGATAGGACTTTCAAGGTTTTGGAGGGGTGATGGGTGCAGGGAGAACATGGTTCAGCATTACCCTTTCCTATAGCTTTCAAGAATCAACACTGTTCTTGCAGAACTGGCCGGAGACAAAATGAGAAACCCACTCATATGTCACCGCCAGCGATGCAGGCTTGTGTCCTCGAGTTTCAAGACACACACTGTAGTGCTAAAGACTAAAAACACCGCTCACTTTTTTTCCTGGAGAAGGAAGGCTTACGTTTTTCTTGTTGAAACTGGTAAGAGAAATGTAAAGAATGCAGCGGTTTTTTTGCTTGGTAGCACAGGACAGCTTTAGCCAGTATGGATGCAGAAGTTACAGCTTCCTTAATATTTCTTCCCTGAGTCTAGGCAATTGGTGATTTAGAGTTGCTCTCTGTGTATGAAGGATTTATGCAAATGTCATGTCTGTGTGTGTGTGTGTGTTTATCTCCTTAATGCCTTCTTCCTCTTCCTCATTCAACTGATGCTATTTTAGCCTGTTCATATTTCTACTTCTGCACCCATCTCACGTTCTCTTACTGGCTGGGGACTCCTCTTGTCTGATCTGTTTTTATAAGGAAGGAAATTCTGTTAGTGGTGTTTCATTCTTACAGAGTACAGCTCTGTTCAAACATGACTTGTTTACACAGATTTTGATCAAGCCCAATATGTGCCCCTAAAATAACCATAATAAAGAACCTGATAGCTTGCTTTGAAGGTATTTCCTCATCTATGCAGAAACAAAAAAGTCGCCTTAGTATTTCACAAAAATAAACAAGAACTTGTAAAGGAACATATATATATATTTAAGTACCACAAATTTAAAGTTAATTAGTGGAGTAAAGCTAAATTGCAGTTCTCAAACAGTGATTTGCTAGTTGCAGATTAACAAGAGAGTCTGCTTCCTTGAAGAGCAGGAAGTGCTTGGACATTGTTTTATGGTTTTAGAAAGATTAAAAGTCACAATTAGCAGGAACTGTCTGGAGGTATCCTGGAAAGTCAGTCTTTGGAGCCAGGAGCTCTGGAGACTAGTTCCTGTTCAGCTGAAATGAAGAAATAATTTGGGCTTCAGGTTTGTTTGGTTTTTGTTTTTTTTTTTGTTTTTTTTTTTTTGTTTGTTTTTTGTTTTTTTTGCCATTTAAAAGATGGGCTTTGGAGCAGGTACTGTGGTATAGCTGGCTAAGCTGATGCCTGCAATGCTGGCATTCTGTATGGACACCAGTTCAAGTCCCAACTGCTCCACTCCCAATCTAGCTCTCTGTTAATGGCCTGGGAAAGCAGTGGAAGATTACCCAAGTGCTTGGGCCCCTTCAGTCACTTGTGAGACCTGGAAGTAGCTCCTGGCTTTGGCCTGCCCCAACCCCAGCCGTTGTAGCCATTTGGGCAGTAAACCACCTGATGGAAGACCTCTATCTCTGTCTCTCCTCTCTCTCTGTAACTCTTTCAAATAAGTAAATAAATCTTTTAAAAAAAAAAATGAGCTTTACAGCTCTAAGCTCCTATTCTATGAAAATTTTCTGCTGACACTTAAGTACTTCATTTTCTTTTCTCTCTCTCTTTTTTTTTTTTTTTTTTTTTTTTTTTTTGGACAGGCAGAGTTAGAGAGAAAGGTCTTCCTTCCGTTGGTTCACTCCCCAAATGGCCGCTATGGCCGGTGCTGCACCATGGCTGGAACTATGCCAATCCGAAGCCAGGAGCCAGGTGCTTCCTCTTGGTCTCCCATGCGGGTGCAAGGCCCAAGCACTTGGGCCATCCTCCACTGCCTTCCCGGGCCATAGAGAACTGGACTGGAAGAGGAGCAACCAGGACTAGAACCTGGTGTGCCGGCACCACAGCCGGAGGATTAGCGTAGTGAGCCACGGCACCAGCCAGTACTTCATTTTCAATATTAACAAATGAAGTGTTTTTCAAACTTATCTAGAGTACATTTAGCATTGATACAGAGAGTCCAATTGTGCTTCTGTCTCCAGAATTTTACTTTAGGCCACTGAGCTAACATTTATATTTGGAGGTTATTTCATTGAGTAATGTAGGAATATAAAGATTTCCTAAGTGAGGTGTAGGAGGGGGTGCAAATTATATATAGCAGAGGTGAGAACTGTATAAAGCCTGCAGGTGTGACTCGAAAGCCAATAAATCTGCAGCAAGCTAATTTTTAAGTTGATAATTTTGTGTGGCTCACAAATAATGTAAATATCCAGATGGCCCTTGCCAACTACAGCAACAAAAAGTTTGCCCACCTTTGATATGTAGTATAGACCTATGAGGTGATAATTAGGTCTTTTTCCAAATAGTCGTTTTGATTCCATCATACTATTGCCTCTCAGTAGCCTTTATTTAGCTTTTGAGGAATGCAGATCTAGCTTAAACCAGTGCTTCCCAAGCTTTTATCATATGGTGCTTTTGGAAGTCATTGTTCCATCACTGGAGAAAAGTGGAGGTGGCCTTAGAAGGCATCTGACCCTGGGAGCTCTGGTCTTCCGTGGTCTCAAAGGCTCGGGGGGTAGATCCCCACCCTGTGACCTGTCTGCCCATTGGGAAGGTCAGCTTTCCACTTGGAAGATCTTTGATCCAAACTCTGCCTAAATGTGAAGAGGAACTGTATCATTGGTTTCTTATCTGTTTTGCGCTTATGTGCCTCTGTGCTCTTGGCTAGTTTATACTTAAAGTCCATACTTGTTCTTACAGAGTGCCCTTTCTCAGGGAGTTAACTGGGAAAGACAGGGGACATGCTGCTGGTCCTGATGTTTTGACCCTGTTAGGTTATGGTCTAGCTTGGTCTGCTTGTTTACAGAACATAGAGGGAAGATCAGCCTACCAGGAGCATGTGAATTTCTTTACGTAGTTTATTTATGTGTTCCAGTATAAAAGTAATACTGATAGAAAATGTGAAAAAAGTAGAGCCAAGAGGGTGTGTGTTTAACCTGGCAGTTAAGATGCCCTCAGCCCACATCAGAATGCCTGGATTTAACACTCAGTTTCTGCAAACGGAGGACTCCAGAGGCAGTGACAGTGGCCCGTGTAGTTGTGTTCCTGCCACCCAGGTGGGAGATAAGGGTTGAGTTCCTGCCTTTGACCTGGCCCAGCCTGGGCCTTGTGGACATTTCAGGGGTGAACCAGCAGATTGGAGCATTCTCTCCCTCTGCTCGCTTTGCTTCCTCTCAAATTAAAAATAATAATAATAATAATAATAAAATGGGAAGAAAGCATTCCTAGTTCTTCCCCCAACATATGTTAATATCATTTCCCCAGGTCTTTTTCACTCTTACTTTTTTTTGAAGTTGTAGAAGGTTTCAGACATTTACAGAAATAGAGCAAGATACTGTGATGACCCCCCCCCCCATGTTGTACTTTTAAGCTAGTGTCTTCTGTCACCCTACATGGGTCAGTCTTGTTCTACAGCACCCCAAACCCTGTTCTGGCCTCCAGATGGTTGTGAAGCAAATCCTACATATCACCTCATTTGTAAAAGTTGAGGATTCATTGACTTTTTTTAAAAATATTTATTTATTTTCATTTACTTGAAAGGCAGAGTAATAGGGAGAAGGTGAGAGAGAGAGGTCTTCTATCCACTGGTTTACTCCCAAAATGCATGCAACAACCAGGGCTGGGCCAGGCCAAAGCCAGGAGCCTAGGACTTCATCTTGGTTCCCATGTGGGTGGCAGCAGCCCAGGCACTTTGATGATTGTCCACTCCTCCCAGGATGCATTAGCAGAAAGCTGGATTGGAAGCAGTCTCTGACTGACACTCTAATATGAGATGCAGAAATCTCAGAGTCTCAGGCAGTGACTTAGCCCATTGGGCCACAATGCCCACCTCAAGGACTTTTTTTTTTTTAATATATGCATTATTTAATTTTTTGAAAGGCAGAGTTACAGAGATAGAGACAGACAGATACAGAGGTCTTCTATGTGCTGGTTCACTCCCCAAATAACTACAACAGCCAGGGCTGGGCCAGGCCAAAGCCAGGAGCCTGGACTTCCATCCGAGTTTCCCACATGGGCAGCAGGGGCTCGAGCACTTGGGCTGTCTTCTGCTGTTTTCTCAGGCACATTATCCGGGAGCTGGATTGGAAGTGGAGCACATGGGCCTCAAACGAGTGCTCATGTGGAACGCCGGCCAGCAGCTTAACCCACTGCACCACCTTGCTGGCACTGCAAGGACTTGTTTGTAATATAACCACAGCAACATGATAACATCTTAAAAATGTATTTCTTCACAACACCAAACAACCCATCAGGGTACAGGTTTCCTATTCCCCTCCCCCCTTTTTCTTTACTTTTTAGCAGTTGATTAGTTTGATCAGGCTCTAAGAAAGAGTCACATATCATGCATACACTTTTATTTTTTTAAAAAAAGATGTATTTATTTTTATTTGGAAGGTAGAGTGAGAGAGGGAGAAACAGAGAGAAATCTGCCATCTGCTGGTTTACTACCCATATGGCTGCATGGGCCAGGCTGAAGCCAGGAATTGGGAACTCCATCCTGGTCTCCCACGTGGATGGCAGGTTCCCAAGCACTTGGGCCATCTTCTTCTACCTTCCCAGATGCAGTAGCAGGAAGAGCAACGGAAACTTGAAACTGCGTCCAATATAGGATGCCAGAGTCACAAACAGAGTCTTAACCCACTGCACCACAATGTCGGTCTCCATGCATATGCTTTTTTTAAATTTTATAAGTTTTATTCATTATACAAGTTTCATGTATTTCATATATACCTGTTTAGTAACATAGTGATACTTCCCATCTTACTGTCCCTCTCCCTCATGCTCCAACCCTTCTTCCTCCTCCCTCTCCCATTCCCACTCTTAATTTTTACAAAGATCTATTTTCAGTTTACTTAATGATAGTAAAATTAACCCTATACTGAGTAAAAGAGTTCAACAAATAGTGTGGAGGAAAAAAATGCTGTTCCTCAGTGGAAGAAACAAGGGCTGTAAACAATCATGGAATCTCAGAACGTCCATTTCAATCTGATGCACTGCATGCTAGGTGCTCTGTTAGTTACCTGGGATCAGGGAAAACATATGATATCTGTCTTTTTGGACTAGCTTATTTCACTAAGTATAATGGTTTCTGATTGCGTCCATCTTGTTGCAAAAGACAGGATTTCCTTTTTTTTTACAGCTGAATAGTATTCCATAGTGTATATATACCATAATTATTTTATCCAAGTTGATTGACATCTGGATTGATTCCATATCTTAACTATTGTGAATTGTTCTACAATGAACATGAGGGGGTACAGATAACTCTTTCATATGCTGATTTCTTTTGGTTTGGGAAATTCATAGGCGTGGAATGACTGGGTCATATGATAGGTATATATTCAGATTTCGAAGTATCTCCATACTGTCTTCCACAGTGGCTGCACCAGTTTACATTCCCACCAGTGGTAGATTAGGATACCTTTTTCCCCACATTTTCGCCAGCATTTGTCATTTGTTGGTTTCTATATGAGAGCCATTCTAACTGGAGTGAGGTGAAACCTCATTGTGGTTTTGATTTACATTTGCCTGATGGCTAGTGATCCTGAGCAGTGTCTGTTGGCCATTTGAATTTCCTCTTTTGAAAAATGCCTGTTTAAGTCCTTTGCCCATTTCTTAACTAGATGTTTTGTTTTGTTGTTGAATTTCTTGAGCTCTTTATAGATTATGTAAACCCTTCATCAGTTGAATAGTTTGCAAATATTTTCCCCGTTTTGTCGATTGCCTCTTCTTTTTCATGACTGTTTTTTGCAGTGCTAAAGCTTCTTAGCTTGATGTGATCCCACTTGTCAATTTTGTCTTTGAAGGCCTGTGCTTCAAGGGTCTTTTCTAAGAAGTCTTTGCCTATGCCACTTACTTTGCAGAGTTACCCCAACATGCATATGCTTTTAGTGAGAAGAATGGTACCATATGGGCAGGCGACAGAAAGGGCAGTGAACAGTGAGGATGATAGAGCACAGTGGCCAAGAGCTTGCACTTGCAGTCAGGGTTTCATATCCTGTCTGCCATTGCTGGTGGTGTAACCTTATGCATGTTACTTAACCTTGTACTTGGTTTTTTGTATCCTGTAAAATGTGGATGATACTGCTTTAGGAGATTCATGTGAAGGCAGTTTCACAGAGCCTAATATACAGTCACTATTCAGCAGCCCTTAGCCATTCCCAGCATGTGTTACAGCACCAGGTCTATATATATGGTTTTTTTTTTTTTTTTTTTTAAGATTTATTTATTTATTTATTTGTCAGAGTTACACAGAAAGAGAAGGAGAGGCAGAGAGAGAGAGGTCTTCAAACCTCCTCAGTTCACTCCCCAGTTGGCCACAACAGCCCAAGCTGTGCTGATTTGAAGCCAGGATCCAGGAGCTTCCTCTGGGGCTCCCACACGGGTGCAGGGTCCTTGGGCCGTCCTCCACTGCTTTCCCAGGCCATAGCAGAGAGCTGGATTGGAAGTGGAGCAGCTGGGACTTGAATGGTGCCTATATGGGATGCCAGCACTGCAGGTGGCGGCTTTACCTGCTACACCATGGTGCCAGGCTCAGCATATATATGTTGAAAGGTCATAAATGGGTTGACGGTCAAGACATGAAATTTAGTCTAATTCTGCCATGTTTGACAATTTGCTTCCAAATTTGGACCTTAAATTTCTCGCCTAGAAAAGAAAGGGGGATGAATGACTAGATGATCTCTGATATTCCAGTGCTTACAGGAAACGAACATCATAATATTTAGAAAGAGCATGAGCTTTGAAAACAGACTGGAGTTTGCAGCAGGCTTTGTCTTTTATAAGCATCTAAGTGTCCCAGCCTCAATTTCTGCATATATGTAATGGGATTAATAATACCTACTTAATGAGATTGTCATGGAAAGCAACAAGGTGGGGGCCAGTGCTTATGGGGTAACACGGATTAAGCTGCCATTTGCAGTGCCGGCATCCCATATGGGCGCCGGTTTCAGTCCCTGCTGCTCCACTTCTGATCCAGCTCTTTGCCAGTGTGCCTGGGAAAGCAGTAGAGAATGGTCCAAGTGCTTGGGCCCCTGCACCCATGCGGGAGGCCTGGAAGAAGCTCCTGGCTTCTGGCTTCAGCCTGGGCCAGCCCTGGGTGTTTGTGGCCATTTGGGAAGTGAACCAGCGGATAGAAGATCTCTATATAACTCTGCCTTTCAAATAAAAAAGAAAGAAAAGAAAAAAAAGCGACATGATAACTATATGCAGTGCCTGATATGTAGTACACACTCAGATTACTAGTAGTATGTCATGATTACAGGTTAAAATAATACTGCGTTAGAGCATTTTCAAAACTGTAAAGGGGATGGGTGCTTGGTGCAGTGGCTAAGGAGCCACTTGAGACTCCCGTATGCCTTGGTTTGAGTCCTGGCTTTGCTTCCTGCTAATGTGTACCTTGTGAGATGGCAGAAGATACCTCAAGTAGTCAAGTGGTCCTTGCCACCCACAAAGGAGACTCGGGTGGAGTTCCTGGCTTCTGGCTTCAGCCTGGCCCAGCCCCAGCTGTGTGGGCAGGGGGAGTAAACCAGTAGATGTGAGATTTGTCTGTCTCTCTGTCAAATGAAAACAAACTGAAGAACCATGCATTTAAGGCATTATAGGGGCCATTGCTGTGATGAAGCGGGTAACACCACTGCTTGCAGTGCTGGCATCCCGTATAGGCACCAGTTCCAGTCCCGGCTGCTCCACTTTTTTGCCTTTCAAATAAATAAATAAATCTTTAAAAAGATAAAAATGAAAATAAACTATGAGATTGGATAAAAAACAGAGGCTGTCGGGTCTCCAGAGAAATTCAAGAAGGTATTTGCAACAGGCAGTTGCTTAAGTAGAATAAACCTGTTTTCTGCATTATTTCAGAATTTGAAGTAAGAATAATTGTTTGTGTTTTCATTGTTAAAATTTGACAGTGCTGTTCTAATGGTACCCTTAGATTAATAAAAATAACTAGCACTAGGCATTAGGAAAACTAAACAGTTAACAGATTCAGAAAACCAGTTCCACACACAGTTTACTAACCCCAGTCTGCTAGTTAACTTCTCCCCAACTTGCTTAATGATAAGAATCACTGAGGCACTTTTAAACCTGCTTATATGGATTACCAGATCATTGCTCTAAAAATGTTTTCATTTTTCATTCATTTATTTGAAATGCAGAGAGCGAAAGCTCCCAGCTACTCATTTACTCCCAAAATACCTGCAGCTAAGTGGGCTGGGGCTGGGCTAGAGACAAACCTGGGAGCTAGAACACACCCCATTCTTGCTGAGTGTCAGGAATCCCACCATTTGAGTCATCATCACGGCCTTCATGGGTCCACGTTAGCAGGAAGTGGGAGGTAGGAGGTAGAGCTGGGAAACGGATGCAGGCCACTTAACTGCTTGGTCAAAAGCCTGTCCCTACAAGTTTTGATTCAGTACAGTTGAGTTTGGGCCCAGAAATCACTTTTCCTGCCTGTCTCCTGTCTGACCAACGAGCACTCTGGGGGTTTGGGCTGGATGGTCTTTAATTTGTGGATATACCAGAAAAAAGGAAATTTCCTAAAAGCGTAGGAATGGCCTGGTTTGTTTTTTTTTTCTTTCCTGTTTTTTTTATTATTATTTTTAAAAAGATTTGTTTATTTATTTGAAAGGCAGAGTTAGAGAGGCAGAGGCTGAGGCAGAGGCAGAGAGAGGTCTTCCATCCACTGGTTCACTCCCCAAATGACCGCAATGGCCAGGGCTGCGCTGATCCAAAGTCAGGAGCCAGGAGCTTCTCCCAGGTCTCCCCTGTGGGTGCAGGGGCCCAAGGACTTGGGCCATCTTCTGCTTTCCTAGGCCATAGCCTAGAGCTGAATTGGAAGTGGAGCAGCCAGGGTGGAACCAGTGCCCATATGGGCAGCGGCTTTACCGGCAACACCACAGCAATGCCTAATTTTAAATGTTGCTGGTTTTCCCCTTGAATCAGTCATTTGTAAATATGGTGTAAAACGTCAGAAAAGTATGGTGTAGAACGTCAGATGGTACAAGACTTGGAATGAGAAAAGCAGTTTCCCTCCACACTGCCTGGTTTACAGTTTCATTCTTTAGAGAGCTACTCAGTTTTTGTCTTCTTTCCTCTTGGCATTATCCTCAAATTCCTATATCATTTGATGTGTTATTATTTCTCCTTTCCTCCCTGACCCTGGGACTGTTGATTCCCTGCTAGTTCTTCCACCCTCCCACTTCCCTGCCTTTCCACACTCCCTGCCCCTAACAATGCAGTGTACTCTGGCTACAACAGGCCGCTTGTATGTGTTTAGGGCTCTGCCAATACTGCTTGATGTTGAGCCAGAGGATCTGCCGCAGCTATGCTCCTCCTAGTGTTGACATTGGCCTTGCCTACAAGTTTTAATGTACCTACTGTTAATTTTACCCCAAATGTGCCAACATATTTGTCACATTCTTATCAGTGACATTTTCTTTTATGAACACAAATGTATCACCTGCAGTTGTTTATTGGAGCCCTGCCTCTTCCTCCTCCTACTTCAGTGTTCCTGCCGGGAACAGCTGCCCAGGTGTTCTTTCAGCCTGCCCATCTGCTGGTCTTGAGCCCTGTCTTCCTCCTCCTGGGCTTCTGTCGTTTGTTTCCTTGATGGCATACTCCAGTTGTTTCCTAAGGACTGTTTGAATGACTTTGATTTGCTCACATACTGCTTTGGCGGTTGGCAGGTTATAGACTTCTAGGTTGGGACTAGTTGTCCCCAGAGTGTTAAAGGCATTATTGTACTGTTTTCTGGTACTTGTAATTGCTCCATTGGCATAGTGATTCAGAGTTTTTCTGTCTCCTTGCTTTGTTTGTTTTCTGTCTCCCAAGAAACTCTGAGGGTATTCTCTAGTCCGGGGGTGCTGCAGTTTCGTGATGCTTGTGGATTTCTTCATCTCTTGTGCTGGGTTCTCAGTGGGCCCTTTCAGTCTAGAAAGCCATGTCCTGCAGTTCTGGGACATGTTCTTACACTATGTCTCTAATTTCCTTTTCCTTTGATCCTTTTTCATAATATCCATTCTTTTTTTTGAATTTGTACTTGAATGGCAGAGTGACAGGGAGGGAGGGAGGGAGGCAGGGAAGGAGAGAGAGAGAGAGAGAGAGAGAGAGAGAGAGAGAGAGAGAGAGAGAGAGAGAGAATGAGAATGAATCTTCTCTTCCGGTTTGCTGGTTCACTCCTCAAATGCTCCCAACAGCCACGATTGGGCCAATCCCAAAACAGGTCCATGGACGCCATTCAGGTCTCCCACGGGGGTGGCAGGCATCCAAGTACTTGGGCCGTCTTCTGCTGCCTCCCAGGCATATTATTAGCAGGAAGATGACTCAGAAGGGGAAGCGGGACTCAATCCCAGGTAGTTGATGGGATGTGGGCATCCCCAGCGGTGGCTTAACCTGCTCTGCCACAACACTTGCCCTAATAGCTCTTCTTGTTAGATGGGAGTGTTTGAAAGTGCATATCCCCATCTCCCCTGCTTTGGTTTTCTCTAAGAGCATTTATCCCCACCACACAGGCCACATACTTTGCTTACTTGTCTCCCCTACCCCTGCAGTATAAATTCCATGAGGCAGAGATTTGGTTTGGTTTTGTTTGCTGCAGTAATTCCAACTTGTAGAGCAGTGCCTGGAACTTAGTGATGCTTAAAAATTTCTTGACGGAAGGAACAAACTTTTTTGTCTTGGGATTTTTTAAATGTCTAATGACCCTGGCTGTTTGTTCCTTTTTTGTTATTTAAGAGTGAAATACCAGGCTGCATCTTCTTGGTAGGTGTTTGTGCATGTACATGTGTTTGTTTGTTGGCCTTTCTTCAGTTGACAGTGTTAACAATTGCTAGGTCAAGGGTGAGGGCTTGGGGAAGCCACTTTTCAGAATGCAACTTGTGACTCAATTCTTATTTTCAGTTCTTCTTTGTTCCTGCTGGTGTATTTGATTCTGGAGCCATTTCAGAGTTCAGTTCATTTTCTCTGAACCTCTGGATTTGGAAATGGAGAAAACAAATGAGATTGGTATGACTTAGCAGGGGGTACAAAAGAGAATTTATGCATTAAAGAGACTTTATACCAGTCCACATTTCCAAGTTTGCATTTAAAGCTGGCTTTCCACCTACATTCATTAAAAAGTCTCTAAACTGCTGAAGTCTTCTCTCCTATTTTCATTCTTGGTTTTATAGCTGTAGAAAAAATTCTCCCTTGTCATTTTATTTTTAGAGATTTATTTATTTATTTGAAAGAGTACACAGAGAGAGGAGAGGCAGAGAGAGAGGTCTTTCATCCAATGGTTCACTCCCCAATTGGCGCAACAGCCGGAGCTGTGCCAGGAGCCAGGAGCTTCTTCCAGGTCTCTCCTTGGGTGCAGGGGCCCAAGGACCTGTGCCATCTTCTACTGCTTTCCCAGACCATAGCAGAGAGCTGGATCAGAAATGGAGCCACCGGGCGCGCCGGTGCTTCAGGCCAGGGCGTTAACCCGCTGCTCCATAGCGCCAGCCCCTCCCTTGTCATTTTAATATGGTACTTGGAAAGAGAGTAGGCGGCCAACAGTGAAGGACAGAGCCACCAAGTCTTGTATTTGTGTACCATAATACCTGTAGATCAAACATGGAGGGACAGAAATTTCTGTGGATTTCCTCATTTTCAGAAGTGTACCCTTCAGTTCTTGCTTATTTATCTTTAGGTCCCTTAAGGGTCAGCCTTGCCCTGGAGACACTGTTTTTAACTCTGTGGCTAAGGAGCAGGTGTGAGATCTATTGCCAGCATTTGGTGCTCTGCCGAAGTTTTATAGATTCCCTAGGAGTGCTGTCCATGTGGGTACCGGGTGGGCTAGGTCCTTATCTGTCCTGCCCTTTGCTGCTCTCGGCTGCTAGAAAGGTGCTGCTCCATTGTTTGCTCTCCTGTGGAGACGCGTGCTGCTGCCCTGCTGATGAATCCACAAGCTGCCCTGGTGTTTTTACATTTATTTATTGCTAGGCCACTAAGGCAAATGAAGGAAAAAGACTGGAAAAAAAGGGGCTGGAGGAATGGCAAGCAGGTTAAGCTGCTGCCTAAGATGCAGGCATCCCATGTGAGCACCAGTTCAAGTCCCAGCTGCTCCACTCTGATACCACTCCCTGCTAACACCTGGGAAAGCAGAGGAAGTTGACCCAAGTACTGAGGCCCCTCTACCTGGGTAGAGTTCTGGCTCCTGACTTGGGCAGCCATTTGGGGAGTAAACCAGTGGGTGGGAGATTTCTGTGTGTATGTGTCTCTTTCCCTGTAACTCTGCCTTTCAAACAAACAAACAAACTGGAGAAAAACCACCAAGAAGGGGATGTTATGTATGAGGAGATTTATGGTGTGAAAGCAGAGGCAAACTAATGCGGAGAGTGTTTTGAATCAATACGCCTGTGACCCAGGCTGCTCCCACTTCTTCCAAGAGCTCTTCTTGGAAACAACTCCTCACGTAGTCCCAGATGTCTGCAGTGGCTGTCTCTGGTGGGATGTTTTGCTCTTTCCTCCCAGATAAAGTGTCGGTCTCACTTGGGCCCTGGCTGGCCCCCTTATTCCTCCACTGACCTCCTTTACTGCTTAGGAAAGTATATTGTTAAGACCTTCTAGCTGCTTTCTCTCACCTGGTTGTATTTGAGCTCAGTTATTTTCACTGGCCACTTTTTAAGACTGCTGCTACCTGCTCAGCAAAGTGAAGCTTTTAATGCTCCTTCTTCTGAGTTAGCCCAGACTTTCCAGTGGCTGTACTCTGTAGCGAATGATCACTTTTTCTTTTTTTAATTTTTTTTGGACCTTTCAGAGATTCTTGTTTCTGGTCTTCATGGTATTCTCAGCTCCTAGTCATTTACAGAACAAAGAGCATACATTTCACTTAATTTTTGTTGGGGAATTATCCTGCGGCCTGGCATTGTGGCGCAGAGGATCAAGCCAGCGCTTGTGATGCCGGCATCCCATATTGGAGCACCAGTTTGAGTCCTGGCTACTCTGCTTCCCATCTGGCTCCCTGCTAATGTGCCTGAGAATGCAACAGATGATGACACAAGTACTTGGGCCCCTGACACCTCATTGGAGACCAGAATAGAGTTCCTGGCTCCTGGCTTTGCCCTGGTCCAGCTCTGGCTATTGTGGTCACTTGGGAAGTGAACCAGTAGTTGGAATCTCTCTCTCTCTCTCCCTCCCTCCCTCCCTCCTTGATTCTGCCTTTCAAATAAATAAATGGGGGCTAGCATTGTGGTGTAGTGAGTTAAGCCACTACCTGAGGTGGCAGCATCCCATCTGGGCACTGATTTGAGTCTCCGCTGCTCCACTTCCAAAGCGCGACCTGCTACATGCCTGGAAAACAGCACAAGATGGCCCAAGTACTCAGGCCCCTGCCACCCACATGGGAGATCTGGATGGAGTTCCTGGTTACTGGCTTTGGCCTGGCCCAGCGCTGGCTGTTGTGGCCATTTGGGGAGTGAACCAGTGGATGGAGGGTCTCTCTGTCCCTCTCTCCATAGCTCTGCCTTTCAAATTTATTAATTAATAGATTTAAAACTATATATATATCCTGCCAAGAATAGCGTGTTAGTTTAAGGTTACAGACCTTTCCTATGTTCTTGTTGGTTCATCGTTTCTCTTCTATTTTTTAGAGATTTATTTATTTGAAATGCAGAGTGACAGAAGAAAGAGGTCTTCAGTTCACTGGTTCACTCCTGCAAATAGCTGCAATGGCTGGGGCTGGGCCATGCTGAAGTCAGGAGGTTGGAATTCCATCTGGCTCTCCTGTATGGGCTCAGGGGCCCAAGCACTTGGGCCATCTTCCACCACTCTCCCAGGTGCATTAGTAGGGAGCTGGATTGGAAGTGATTCAGCCAGACTCAAACCAGTTGTACCACAATGCTGGCCCCGTGATTTATTTTCCTGTTCTTAAGGTGTGATTGAAACGGATCCAAGGAACGTACTGCAAAGAACATCCCTGAAGTATATGACAGTTTTTTCAAAATCGGAAATGCTTTTCTTGGTGCTTGAAACCGAAGGAAATAATCGCCTTTAATCTGGCACTCAGAGCTTATTTCTGCTGTGCAGAGATCTCAGCTACGTGATACCAAGCAGGTTGGTGAACTGTTTTTTGTCCTTTAAGTACTGTCTTGCAGTCCCAGCAAATATGAAAGAGCTGCTTTAAGTGGCTAACTCATGGGCCAGAGCCCAGCAGAGACCTGACCTAAAGATAGAGATGTGGGCATGTTTAGGAGGTAATTAGTATTTCAGGCTGTAGCAGTGGGGAGGACAGGGGGTTTGTCACATGAATGGGCAGTGGAGCCCCAGCGACCAGCAGCAGCATGCAGGGAGTGGGCAGAGGAAAGGCTTCCATTAGAGGAGCAGCTGGGAAACCAGGAAGGGACCGGAGTAGAATTAAGTGTCAGGTGCTGCCAGGAAGTAAAGGACAAGAAATACTAAATCTCGTTTTTTTCTTATAAGGGTGCTAATCTCTTTCATATCTCTTTCATGCATATGAATGTTCATATTCATTATAATGTTAATATGACATTAATGTTAATCTGTATACCTCTTACACGCTTGTCACAAGCATGTTATTGAGTGTATACCATTCTCTTTCCCCTAAAGGTGTAGACATTTTAAAGGTATGGCTCATATCTTACTCATCTTTGTGTTGCCAACAACATGGACTCTGGAGTCACGTCCCAAGTCTGTTGTGTAATAGCTATGCGACCTTTAGCAAGATGCTTAGCTTGATCTTCTGTATATTAAGATAATTGAAAATGAATCTTGATGTGAATGGAAGGGGAGAGGGAGTGGGAAAGGGGAGAGGGAGTGGGAAAGGGGAGGGTTGTGGGTGGGAGGGACGGTATGGGGGGGAAGCCATTGTAATCTATAAGCTGTACTTTGGAAATTCATATTCATTAAATAAAAGTTAAAACAAACAAACAAACAAAAAAAGATGCTTAGCTTGTGTGTGCCTTGCTTCCATTATGTATGGTGTTTGTGATGCATGATGGTAGTACTTTTTGCCTTGCAGAAGAGTGAATGTTTATGAAGTATGGAAAACAGTGCCTGGCTTATTGCAAATGCTATGTAGTGCTTGGTGGAGGTGAGCTGAAAGCGATAATATTAGTATTCTTAGCACAGTACCTGGCATTTAGCAGATGTTGAACATGAAAATTCAACAACTAGCAGCTAATAAAGTTCCTATAATTTTAAACTCCACAAGCATATACAGAATGTAATCATGGCCAGCCCTTAGGAAAACCAGAAACTGCAAGTACACTGAGATTTCAGTTTTATAAAAACAAATCTCCTTTTCAACACAACTGTGTGATCAGAATTTCTTCCCATGTGAATTTCTTTCAGGATAAAACTGAAAGATTAAGACTCCTCCACAGCCTCTGAGAATGTGGATGTGCTGATGTGTTAGGGATAATTGTTAGCCTTAAACAGGGAGTGGTGGAAATCAGCCGCAGAAGGCGTTTGCTTGGTGTCGAAGGCAGTGCTACAGTTCTACCCATTCATCCTGGCTTTGACAGCTCAGAAAATTAGGAGTATCAGTCAATCTCTGAGACTTTAAATTAATTCATGGTAGGTCCACCGTCCTTGGATCAGCAAACGTCTGAACATGTACTACTCCCTGCATAGCAGGATGCTGCTTAAGAGAACTGCTAGGGGCTGGGCTGGAATGGGACAGAAGGCAGCCACTGTGCTTGTGCTAGAAGAGCTGCTGTGTGGGAGAGGCCAATACTCTCAAGTGTTAAGAGATGCAAATAAGGAGCTGAAGTCTAAGGAGGCACTTGGGGTGAAGGGGGTGGGAAAGCAGGCCCCAGATGGTAACATTCAAACTGAGACTTAAGGGTGTGTGTGTGTGTGTGTGTATGGGGGTGTGGGTGTTACTTACAAATGTGTCACTCAGAACAGAGGCTGTGAGCAGGGACACATGGCGTGTTCAGGCACCCAGAGAGCCCTGCGGTAGCCACGGAGCGCTGTGGATACTAGAGAGGCCCCCACAGAGGGCCAAGCGGATCATGCCAGATCTTGTAGCCACGATGAGGATTAAACACAGTGAGAAGCACTGGAATGGTTTTAGACCATGACTTAACCCAATTTATGTTTTGAAATCCCTTTTGCTGCCGCATAAGCTTTCCTTTTTCTCTTAATTGTAAAGTACTTGCTGAGGGAAGTAAACAGGCTCTGTGACAAGGTTACTGTAAGGTTTACTGGGGGCAGAGCATGAGCAACCTAGGCCCGACAGACACAGACCCACGACTTAATGAGTCCTGGGCAATGTTCCCAAGTGGTTGGATTCTGTTTTATTCGGGGTTTGCATACTGCGTAGCAGTTTTCATTTATCATCACACAGTGAACATACCTTGGCTTGGGCAGAAGAGGCAGGCTTCAGGTCAGTCTAGGCGAGTCCCTTACTGGTTGGAGATTGTTTTTTTAAGAATATGATTGGTAGTTGTGCCTTCAGAGATGCAGTATGCCAAAAAAAGAAGGCTGCTGATTAATTTAAGAAGAGCACGTCTGGGAGTGGTTAAGGAATGTGTGGATAAAGAACAAAGGATTGCTCAAGGTCCCTCCAGATGGCTGAGCCGAAGCAGACCCGATGTGTATGTCACCTATGTCAGATGGGGCTGGGGTGTAGGGTACACCCAGACACCCCTCAGACAGGCTTCGTAGGTATTTCTCTTGAATGCTTTGCAGACTTTTTAAGAGTGCTTTGTTCTCATACTGGAGATAGATTTAGTATATAAAGTAAGAGAAGCTGATTTCTTAGCCCAAAACCTGAGGGCCTTGAGTCAGTTACCAGAAAGAGTCCTTCCCTTAAGAATCTGCTCTGGGGATCAGTTTACGTCTGAAATCCGTCTTTGGCCTGCTAGAATCCGATTACCTTTGTTCATATTGTAGCTATTGGCATATCTGAAAAACCACAGTCTGGATTTTTTTTTTTTTTTTGACAGGTAGAGTTATAGACAGAGAGAGAGAGACAGAGAGAAAGGTCTTCCTTCCGTTGGTTCACTCCCCAAATGGCCACCACAGCTGGCGTGCTGCACCAGCCCAAAGCCAGGAGCCAGGTGCTTCTTCTGGGTCTCCCATGTGGGTACAGGGACCCAAGCACTTGGGCCATCCTCCACTGCCCTCCCAGGCCACAGCAGAGAGCTGGACTGGAAGAGGAGCAACCGGGACTAGAACCCGGTGCCCATATGGGATGCCAACGCCGCAGGTGGAGGATTAGGCAAGTGAGCCACGATGCCAGCCCAGTCTCGATATGTTGATCTACTTGTGAACACAGTTTCCTCCCTTGTTTGGTTTAAAAACTGAAATGACTGTTTGTGGTCTTCACTGCATTAAAGGCAGTAACGGGGTGTTTCTTCCAATTGAAAATGCATCGTCTGTTTCACAAAAAAAATTCCTTTCTTGTGATTTGCATCGTGAACATGTGTCCTGAGTTAGCTGACTAAATAAATATGCAAATGCCTACTGTGTGCCAGGCACTGTTCCTCAGTCTTGGCATGCAGCTGTGAACCACACAGACAAAAGCTCCCATCTTTGGGCTGCTTCCACTTCAGTGGGAGGAGGCAGATGACTAATAACTATAATTGGTGTGTTAAGGGGTGGTGTGTGCTATGAAATAAGAAGAAGTGGTGTTGAAGCGTTTTAAGCAGTACGGTTAGGACAGCATCACTGAGCAGTACAGTGTGAGCAAAGACTTGGAAACCTCTGCAGATCTTAGGGGAAAGTGTTTGCAAGAGACGAGACAACCACTTCAGATTAAGCCCTCAAGGCCGGAATGTACCTGGCCTCTCGAGGAACTCCGATTGGCTAAGAGAACGAGGGAATGTCTCTGCTTTCTAGGAATGAGTCGCCTCCATCAGTTTCAAAAAGTTCGGATGCCAAAGCAATGAACAGTTAGGCAGAGAATGTCCGTCCCATGAATATTCTGCAGATGGTAATCTGTAAACATGCAGCCTCCTGTCCTACCTTGAATTAGGTAATTTCCAGGTCATGCCAAGGTTTCTTAAATTCCAGTTCATAGGGCAGCTGAACAAGCAGAGGCCTAAGTTGGTTTCCATGCTTCCAGACCTAGCGTTTGATAGAGACTGCTGAAGACTGTACCATTGCAGTGTGTCTACCTCCAGATTACAAGTCACGTGCTTTGTTGTACAGCAAAGGATGGCAGAATGCCAGTGTGCCTGTCTCTACGAGAGGCAGTGATGGAGTAAAGATAGGGCTCTGTTGGGGAAAACTGTACTGTAAGGGTGGGTTTCAGCAGGTCCCTCATTTCTTCCCAGCTCAGCAGTGTCACATCCTTCTTTTTATATTTTCTAATGTGTTTATTTTCATTTTACTTGAAAGAGAAACCTAAAGAGGGAGAACATCTATCCCCTGCTTCACTCGCTAAATACCCACAACATCCAGGGCTGGTCAGGCCAAAGCCAGGAGCTCAGAATTCTATCTAGGTCTTTTATGTGTGTCAGGGACCCAAGTACTTGAGGCATCGTCTCCTGCCTTCCAGGATGGGCATTAGCAGGAAACTGGAATCGGGGAGCAGAACCGAGACTCACATGGGGCACCCCAGTATGGGATGTTGGCATCCCAAACAGCATTTAACTGCTGAGCCAAATACTCGTCTCTCTTTCTAAAATTTTTATGTGGCAGTCTACATGTTTTGTTCTTAGTCTCAATGAAATTTTCCATGTGTTTCTTAGATTTTCCTTCTTAAATAGGGCATACTACTTTTATAAGGTCTTAACCAATGACCGATGTAGAAGAATGTTGCCAATGTCATGTGCATGTCCAATGTGTCATGGGCAGGGACATACAGCATCAACTTAGTTTTGGACACTTAATACTCTATGAAGACACATGTGCAGTTTAGCCAGTGAAGAGCTGTTGCAGCCATACTTGCCCACGGCTGAGGTTTTTCCCCATGTTGTTTCTGAATTTTATTTTTCCTAAGTGAAGTATCTGTTTGCAGTTTCTTAAAAACAGCTGATTGCATCCTTTCCTGGTTTGTCATGGTCTTTTTATATTTGAATCCTGTTCTCTGACTTGCTGTTTGTTGTTTCTAGCTTAGTTTCCCATGAGGCTGAAGCTGAGGTAAGATTACAAAAGAAAATGTTCAGAAGCATTTGACCTTCTGGGACTAGACATTCCACTTTCTAACAGTGAAAAAGGAAAATGGTACAAGTTCATGTAACTGCAAGTTGGGTAGGCCGTTGAGAAGTTTTAGCAGGCCCTTTCTCTCCTTCCTCTAGGCAGGATTGCATACACACTACCCCAAAGTCTAGTAGTATATGTAACCTCTTTTTTCTTAAAAGGAAAGGCAACAGACTCTCTAGCCTCCGTTTCCATTGCCAGTTCTAGGAAGGAACATTCAGTGGGTGTTTAATAGCTGCTGAATTACAAAATTAAGAGGGGCTTGCGCTGTGGCACAGCGGGTTAACGCCCTGGCCTGAAGTACCGGCATCCTATATGGGCGCTGGTTCAAGACCTGGCTGCTCCACTTCCAATCCTGCTCTCTGCTATGGCCTGGGAAAGCGGTGGAAGATGGGCCAAGTCCTTGGGCCCCTGCACTTACGAGGGAGACCCAGAAGAAGCTCCTGGCTTCGGATTGGTACAGCTCCAGGCGTTGCGGCCAATTGGGGAGTGAACCATTGGATGGAAGACCTCTCTCTCTCTCTCTCTCTGCCTCTCCTTTCTCTCTGTAACTCTTTCAAATAAATAAATAATCTTTAAAAAAATTATAAAATTAAGATAATTTAATTAAGCTATTTTGATAAGCTTTGAAGGTTTTCTTATATTTATGTATTTTTTATTTGTTTGAAAGGCAGAGAGAGACAGAGATGGACTAAACAGAGGTCTCCCACCTGCTGGTTCACTCCCCAGATATAGCCGAAGTCCAGGGTCTCCCATGTGGGTGGCAGGGACCTGACTACTTGAGCCATCACCTGCTCCCTCCCAGGCTGCACAGAACAGGAAGCTGGAATTGGAAGCAGAGTCAGAACTTGAACCTAAGTACTCTGAAGTGTGACACAGGCATCCCAAGTGGTGTTTTCACTGCTGCATCATATGCCTGGCCCTGATAACAAGGTTTAAATATAGTTAAGAACCTATGATGGGTGTCTTCAATTTTTTTTAAGCTGTTTTGTATCTGTTTAAACTACTGTGGACTTGAACTTGAAAGTAATCTTTTAATCAGTATGTTAGACTTGAGTGACTTATTTTGGCTTATGTTAATGTGTAGAACACTTAATTTATTGTCCTTTTGCTTGATTTAAGAATAAATGAAAACTACATATACTTTGTTTCTTTCATCTGCCCTTGGTTTGGCTATTTAATGAGATTTGGAGTCCATGCTCACTATGTGGGGACCTCCATGATGTTTCTCCTATTGTTGCTGGTGAGTTCACCTGATCACTACTGATAGCTACACTTGAGGTGGGGGGTTCATATACAATTTGCCAAGCTTCATGGTGTCAACATAGTACTAATTTTTTAATTTTTAAGGCTGTGTTTTATTCTCAAAGTTTTTTTTTTAATTTTCAGTACTCTGTAAGTCAGAAAACCTGAGGCAGCTGAACATTATTCAAGCTGTACTTATTAAACATTCTTATTTTTATTTTTATTATGAAAGAAAAGTCTTCTCTTTATTAAGATTTGTCAGATGTCAGCTTACAGACTGTAATGATAGCATCTTCTGGGATCTCCCAGACTTGGAAGAATCTGTATTTGTACACAGCATTTCTTTTTTTTTTTTAATTTGAGAAACAGAGGGACACAGAGAGATCTCCCACCTACTGGTTCACTCCCCAAATATCCACAACTGCCTGGACGGGGCCAGGCCAAACTCAGTCCAGGTGTCCCATATGGGTGGCAGCAACCCAACCACTTGAGCCCTCACCTGCTGCTTCCCCAGGTCTGCATCAGTAGGAAATTGGAATGGAGAGCAGAACTGGGATTCAAACTCAAGCGCTCTGGTATGGGATGCAAGTATCCCAACTGCCAGACCAGGTGCCTGCCCCTGTATGCAGTGTTTTAGTACATACTCTGTTGGCATGAAGAGTAAGCAGTTGGAAGTACAATCATACACCACTCACTGTTTTAATAATAGGAACTTAATTACCACGAACTCACTAGAACATAAAATCTTGACCCTGAATATTTGCATAATTTCATTGTTAATGAATAACCTATCATTTCTGATGGAATTGTTTGTAAGATTGTACTACTGATATATAGGAAATATTTTTATGGCTTATTTTTTAAAGCCTCCTTCCCTAAAATCATATGATACTGTTTTCAGGATAGACCTTCCCAGAGGCTTCACAAGAGAGAAAGCACTGACCAGAGAGAAGTTGTCATTCTTTCCACGATAAAATTGTCACCTCTAGCCACCAATTTCTAATTCACATCAGATTTTAATTTGGTGTTCCGTTATTCTTTCTTGAAGTGATGTGTTGTTTCGGCTTTAGAATTGAAAGTCGCTGATATAAACATCTGCTTTCTTGAGCCTGGCATACCAGTACAGATTATTTGGGGACTGGAGTCAGATGGATGACCTTCTAGAATTTGGGGTGATCCATCTCAGTCCCAAAGGTCTTCAGGACAGCGTGCACGAGGAGTTGAATCCCGGCACAGGCAGACTTAATTCCTGTTTCTGTGTGCACTGGGCAGGGAAGTGGCACCTTGGCTTTGTATGTGGAAAGAAAAGGCTGCAGGGGGCCTGCGGCGCTGGCATCCCATGTGCACTCCAGGTTCTAGTCCCGGTTGCCCCTCTTCCAGTCCAGCTCTCGGCTGTGGCCCGGGAGTGCAGTGGAGGATGGCCCAAGTGCTTGGGCCCTGCACCCCGTGGGAGACCAGGAGGAAGCACCCTGCTCATGGCTTCGGATTGGCGCAGCGCTGGCTGTGGCGGCCATTTGGGGAGTGAACCAGCAGAGGGAAGACCTTTCTCTGTCTCTCCCTCTCACTGTCTATAACTCTGCCTGTCAAATAAAAAAAAAATTAAAAAAGGAAAGGCTGCAGTTTACACCACACAACTAAACACATGAGCTGCACTGGCAACATTTTTTATTGGGTTTGTTGGTTGGTTGAGCTTTTTGAGTGTTCTCTTGTAGAACCTCATACTGGGTAGCTTTTCTTCCTCTCTTCCCTCGGAGTTGCTGGAAAACAGATGCACGGGAATGAGGCCAGGAGCCACAGTGAGCGGGGTTTGGTTTCTTCTCAAGCCCTTAGAAAGTGAAGTTAACCCTTGTCTACATTTACACAAGAGAAATAAGTCATTTTTCGTTCCAGTCATTGTTTTCCCTGTTGAAACTGAGGCAGGGAAGCTTACTGGAATTACAGCTCACCCTTTTCAGGCACGAAATGTACCTCCTTTTCAAGCTAGTCTTTTGGAGATCCTTTATTTCCCACAAAAAATATGCAAAAGAGAATGAGAACTTTCCTCTTATTTATTCCGTGTGCCCATCTACCAAAGTGCACTGTGGTGACTTCCTTGCAGCGTGCTGCGTGTTGCAGCTGAAAAGTGTCCACTGGCAGAACAGCAGCATCCACACGGTGACAGGGCAGGCTGGGCCTTCCCCGTGGCTCCCCAGCGGAGATTAGGCCGGGTTTGCTGTCTGCAGCACAAGACCCTGTAGAAGTAGAAGCCTCTGAGATTCTTTGCAAACCTCAGGTTCTCTAGCATGCACACACTTAAGTTCCCTCTGCTAACCTGTCCCTTTCATGTGTGGCGTACTGGATTTTTCCTAGAAAACTTGCCTCTTTTTTTTTTTTTTTTTTTAAAGCCTATTAGATATAAGCATTCTGTTTCCTGCCAGGGTGACAAGTTTCAGAGTCGAAGTTTTCTATCTCCTGTGGAGACTTTGGCTTTCACGTTTTTGCTAATGAGGTTGCCAGTACTTTTCCCAGTGCTTACCAAGTGTCTGGCTTTTATTTTGCTGTACTCTGTTGCCACTGAAGGATTTCTCAGTGGCTTAGCAGTAATTGGAGTAATGAAGACCCTGCCACAGGTCATTGCCTTTGTTTTCTTGTGGCAGGAAAACATTTCCACTTCTCATATACATAGCAGATCACACTGAAATAAACTCAACTAGCGACCATGTAAAGAAATTACTGTGGGGCCGGTGTTGTGGCGTACCATGTTAAGCTGCTGCCTACAATGCCAGCATGCCTCTTGGGTGCGGGTTTGTGTCCTGGCTGCTCCACTTCTGTCCCAGCTCCCCGCTAATGCACCTGGGAGGGCAGTGGAAAATGGTTCAAGTGCTTGGGCCCTTGCCACCTATGTGGGAGACCTAGATGAAGCTCCTGGCTTTGGCCTGGCCCAGCCCTGGCCATTGTGGCCATTTGGGGAGTGAACCAGCTGATGGAAGATCTCTCTCTGTCTTCCTCTCTCTCTAACTCTGCCTTTCAAATAAATAAATCTTAAAAGAACAAAAGAAAAGAGAAAGATTGCTGTGTGAGCTGGTTGATGCATGTTAGGAACTCTGGGTCGGGTTTTCACAGTTAGCTTTGAAACTCTTTAGCAATGACTACATATTGTTTAGGGTACGTACTAAAATGAGTTCCCCACCACCATCACAAATATTACTGTGGGAGGAGTAAAGTGTGGCTTACTTGTATATGCTACTGAGATGTCCTTGTGGGATTGCATTGTGTGCCACACCCTTTAGACTGAAGAAAACAGGAATGAATATAGGATCATGTGTTTAGTTGTGTGGTGTAAACTGCAGCCTTTCCTTTTTTAATTTTTTTTTTTATTTGACAGGCAGTTATAGACAGTGAGAGGGAGAGACAGAGAAAGGTCTTCCCTCTGCTGGTTCACTCCCCAAGCCTGTGGACTTATTTCTTCTTCAATTCCTGGGTAAGAGAACCCAGAGCATGCAGTCAGGACCTCTTGGCCATATGTACTTTAATTAAATTATGGTAGATGGAATGGACCTAGAGAGCAGTTGACTCAGAAAAGGGAAAAAGTCAAAAAGCTTCATGTTCAGGTGTAGACATCTGGAATTGACCATTTGACAGAATTAGAACCCAGCAAAAGTGATCTTGGGGCCAGTGCTGTGGTGTAGTACGCTAAGTCTCTGCCTGAGGCACCAGCACCCCATATGGGCCCCGATTCGTGTTCCGGCTGCTCCATTTCTGATCCAGCTCTCTGCCTATGGCTTGGGAAAGCCAAGTGCTAGGGCCCCTGCACCCGTGTGGGAGACCTGGAAGAAGCTCCTGGCTCCTGGCTTTGGATAGGCTCACCTACGGCCTTTGCAGACATTTGGGGAATGAACAGCGGATGAAAGACCTCTGTTTCTCCCTCTCTGTTAAATCTTAAAAAAAAAAAAAAAAGTGATCCTGCATATTTTCCAGGGGAAAGTGAAAGACTGATCTGGGGCTCTGGTTGGTTAGTGGTGGTGAGAAGAATGTAAGAAGTAGTGCTGTCACCAGAAAAACACAAAAAGTACTTTCCAGCTTCTGCATGTAGCCATGTGATGATTATTAATCTGTGATGCCATCCCTGGGCCTCTAGTTACAAAGCAACTGAAGCACTTTGCAGAGTTACTTCAAGTGAGTTTGCTTTCTAAAACGTAGGTGCTTTCTTTTTGAAGGCTTTGGACTGAAGTTTTTTGTTTTTAAGCTGGAAAGCAAATGCTTGGAGAATGTTTTTAGTTAGTAATGGTGTAGTTAAGAGCATAGATTTGGGAAGCAGAGTTGCCATGTTTGCATTGTGGTACTACCAAGTACCAACCTGTTTTTGCCTCAGTTTTCCACCTGTAAAATAGGATAATAAGAGACACTCAACCTGTATTTGTATATTATCTGAAATGCTTGTGACCAGAAGCATTTCAAGTTTTATTTTTTTGGGAGATTTGGAATATTTGAGTTATCTTGGATAGGACACATGAAATTTATTTGTTTTATGTGTACCTTATATACATGGTCTGAATTTTGTACAATGTTTTTGATAGTTTTGTGCGTGAAACAAATTCTATGGTGTGAAATTTCCCACTTGTGGTGTCATGTTGGTGCCCAAAAAGCTTTCGATTTTGAAGCATTTTGGATTTCAGATTTGAGTTTGCAGTTTAGGGATGTTTAATTTGTATTGCCCCTTAAGGTTATAGAGTTTTAAAGAGTTAATATTTATAAATAGTACATGGCTTGAATCAGCGCTACCAGAGTTTGCTTAAATAAAACTCTAGTAGCCGAATTGAGTATTCAGTTCTGAAGATGGCTGTCTTCAAATCTTAATAAACACTAATTTCTCTGTACAGTTCCCTTTGCCGTTGCTCAGCACACAGTGTTTGGATGTAATTTGTTTAGATGGTGAGTTGATAGAACTATGTTGAAGGAAAGAGCATTAGCACACATATTTTTCCTTGTGTGTCTTTTAACAATACCCCCGAAATGACAGGTTGTTCTGTCCATGGGAGAAGGTATCACCTTTCTGTTGCAGATTTGTTGGTCTCCAGCGTAGATTTTAGAGTGGAAAATGGCTTCACAGAAATTAAAACTTTTTGAAAGTACTTTGATGGCGATGACATCCTGCCTGGTGGTGTTCACAAACCAGAAGCTATAGACTGATAGATGATACATACACTTCAAGAGAGGGACTTGGCTACTGTGGCGCACCTCCTGCTTTTAGCAAAATAGTTGGGTTCTAGAAAAATTGAGTTTGCATTTTATTTAGCTATGTTTTGTTTGCCCTATCATCGGAATCCCTTGAAGATCTGATTCAGTGAGGCCCAGAAACAGATACATTTTTTGTAATTAATTGGCTTTATTTTTAGGAATAGTTACTTAAATTTTTTTAAAATTTCATTTGGTGGGCAGAGAGAGGGCTTGGCCAGACAGAAGCCAGGATCAGAAACTCAATCCATACCTCCCATGTGGGTGACAGGGATCCAAGTACTTGACTCATCACCTATAGCCTCCCAGGGTGTGCATTAGCAGGAAGTTGGAAGGGAGAATGGCGCCAGTACTCAAACTCAGGCACTGAAATATGGCATGCGAGTGTCCCCAAGCAGCAGTTTAACCACTGTGCCAGATGCCTGCCTCAAGAATAACTAGGGCCAGCGTTGTGGCAGGTGAAGCTGCGGCCTGCAGTGCCTGTATCCCGTATGGACACTGGTTTGAGTCCCAGCTGCTCCATCTCTGATCCAGCTCCCTGCTGTTGGTCTGGGAGAAGCAATGGAAGATGGCCCATGGAGGGGAACACCCGGATGAAGCTCCTGGCGCCTGGCTTCTGCCTGGCCTAACCCTGGCCTTTGCAGCCATCTGGGAAATGAACCAGTGGAAGATTCTATGCTCTCTCTGTAACTCTGCTGTTCAAATAAATAAATCTTTAAAAAGAAATAAAAAGGAATAGTTGCCTGGAACAGGTGCCACAGATGATCAAATTGGGGCAGGGTTTGCTGGGTTGTGTGCTTCATCTGTCTTCTCTTGATCCCCAACTTTCTCACTAATCGAATCAAAAATTTGATTAGAAAGGTGCTCTACCTGTCCGCTCTCATGTCAGTGATTTTATGATACCTAATTTTCCCAATGGTTATGCAATCAAATATGTATGATGGAAAATAGGGTGAAGATCTGGGTTTTCTGTTTACCAGAAAAATTAATTCAGCAAACGTTAAAATATGCTTTATTAAAAGAAAAACACTTTCTGATAAAACATTAAATGTCTAATTATTAGTAATTCAGTTTTTTCTAAGTATCGACAGTGGAATGTGAAAACAACCCCAGCCTGGTAGAAGTTTGCATTGTCTTCCATTCTGTGTAGTATTTAAAATATTATTGCTTGTTTTAAATGTGTAACAGTCCTTTGATTAAAGTTTAATGAAATTTTGAGCAACCAAACTTTCTTTGGGACTGGCATTGTGACACAGCACATTAAGCTGCCAACATCCCATATCAGAGTGTGGGTTCAAGTCTTGGCTGCTCTACTTCCAGCCCAACTCCCTGCTGATGTACCTGGGAAGGCAGTGGAAGATGGCCCCTGTCACCCATGTGGGAGATCTGGATTTGGGTAGTGAACCAAAGGATGGAAGATCTCCCTCCCCTTCTCATCCTCCGCCTTTCCATAACTGCCTTTCAAATTAATTCATCTCTCTCTCTCTCTCTCTCTCTTTTTTTTTTTTTTTTTTATAAAACCTTTCTTTATGGTTCTCATTCTAATCCATGGTAATCCTTTCACTTTGACTGTTCTCGGCACCTGGACATAATTGGTGATTGTTCATCTTTGCTTCATAATACCTCTCTGCATTTGTCACATGAGCATGATTTAAGAGTGTACTGCATGTTCAGACAGAAAGACATGCCCTGCTGCCTGTCCAGCCACACGGAATGTCTAACGATCAGCGAATGAGTATGGATTGTTCTATTCTTGACCTGAGCTTTCTTCAGTTGAGAGAGTAAATGGGTAATGGGAGGCTGCTAGCCTACTTCCAAAGGTAAATTTTATCCTGTTTCCCCAGACCTGTCTTGTGGGAGCATAGCAGGTATTTGAGGAGTGATAGCCGCTAATTGACCCAAGTTGACGATGGTCGTTTTTTGGCTGGGGGTGGGCATCTTCAAGAATGGAAAAGGAATGCAGTGTGGAACACCCAAGTCTGCAATTTTGAACCTAACTTCTATTAGACTGATTTAATTCCTTCAGTTTGGAATGTGTGTTAATTAACAAATGCGTTAATAAGCAAGAGATACTTCTAAAACATGGTTAAGGGTATAGAGGTTATGAAAACTGTTTATGTGTGTGCTGTTGTGAATAGTGTACTTTACAGATCTAATCATGGTCCATGGTGTTTAATCTATTTTAGAAACTGGATGGCTTCTACAGGGAGCCAGGCCTCTGATATAGACGAGATTTTTGGATTCTTCAGTGATGGCGCACCCCCCTCCAAAAAGCCCAGGTAAACAAGAGAAGGGAATGAGAGCAACAGAGTAAATTATCATTAGTGGGAGATTTAAAAATAATGATGATGAACTCACTCTCTATTCCACTTGTTTTTGCTCATGTCCATTTTCTGTCAAGGTAATACATGTATGCAGTTTTAAAGGCAGTACTCCCCCTCCTCCCTTACAATTTTTTTTTTATCTATTTCTTCTGATAGTTATGTCTGTGTTTTTAAATGCTATATGTATGTGTGTACCTATTTTATTTTGGTTTTACTTATTTTCAGATAATGACAGATGAAGATAGATTATGTTTGCTCTCATGGTTCCTCCCCCTATTCTGCCACCCCACACACCCTTCTCCACATACCCTCACAGTATGGTTATGTCAGCTTTCAATATTTGCATTATAGTGACTAAAAATAATAGTCATAGGTGAGGCTAATAATGCATTATGATCGTATTTTCTTGCCCACTTGTTTCTCTCGATTAAAGATTGCCTAATTTATTTGGTTGTGGTATACCTTTCTGTTTACCCTGAGACACTGAAAGAGAGTGAGTGTGTGTCTGCTGAAAGCTGGGTAACTGGCTAGATGAGTTTGTTTCCTGGACTCACCCCTCTTTCCCATAGTTCCCAGACCTGCTGCAGCACTCATGGGGGCTGTTTCCCTTTTCCAGCACCCCGAGAATTCCCCATCCCACGCCCCTCTGTTGGCTGCTCTGTTTCCCGGGCCTCATGTCTTAGGTCTTTGATGCTCTTCATGATGCTGAAGCATATCCTTGTGTAACTTCCTCAGTAAAGTTCCACAGGAGAAAAAAAATTTTGAGGATGTTTGAAAATGTCTTTATCATATGCTTTACATTTATTTCATGGTTTGAGCATAGAATTTTAGGTAGGAAATTTTCTTTCTTAAAAATTTATTTTATTTATTGAAAAACCGAGTTACAGAGAAAGAGAGAGAGAGCACTCTCCCATCAGTTGGTTCACTCCCCCAGTAGCTGTAAGGGCCAGGACGAAGCCAGGAGCCGAGAGCTTCCTCTGGGTCTCCCACATGGGTGCAGGGTCAAAAGTATTTGGGCCATCCTCTGCTATTTTCCCTGGCGCATCAGCAAGGAGCTGTATCTGAAGTGGAGATCTACAACATCATCCCCAGAACATATTTTTAGTGTTTTGTAGGTAGGATCCTTTCTCTACTAACATCTAGGTGTTCCAACCAAAGTAGCCACTCTGTTCTGATTCCCAGAACTTTGACCTCTGAATCCTGGAGCTTGTAAGTATCATGATTTCACTCTCTGTACCTGGAATTTCATAGTGATATATCCTAATACAACTCTAGACACTAGTTGTCTTTCTGAAGCTGGCTGCTGTTAACTTCATTGAGAGAAGCTGTCTTGTATGACGTTGCCTTTGTAGAACTCTTTTTCTTCAGATATTGGACCTTCTGGATTAAATGTCGAGCTTCCTTCTATTTTAAGTCTGTGTGAGGAGGATATCATTGTTTGCTTTTAAATTTTTCTTCTCTTTATTCTCTTTTCTATGTTGTCTCTCTCTCTCTCTTTTTTAGATTTATTTATTTATTTGAAAGGCAGAGTTACAGAGAGGCAGAGGCAGAGAGAGAGAGAGAGAAGTCTTCCATCTGCTGGTTCACTCCCCAAGTGGCTACAGCAGCCAGAGCTGTGTCAATCCGAAGCCAGGAGCCAGAAGCTTCTTTTGGATCTCCCACATGAGTGCAGGGGCCCAAGGACTTGGCCCATCTTCTACTGCTTTCCCAAGCCATAGCAGAGAGCTGGATCGGAAGTGGAACAGCTGGGTCTTGAACCAGTGCCCATATAGGATGCCGGCACTGCAGGCGGTGGCTTAACCCACTATGCCTCAGCAGCGGCCCCCCTATATCTTCTTTTTTCCTCCAAATTCCTCTCTGCCTGCTAGTATAATTCTGGTGTCAGGGGCTTTCTTCAAAATGCATGGTGACCCTCCTAGTCTGCTCATATGGCAAAAGCACTGAAGAGGCCCTTGGAGAATCTGTGTGTGCATCAGGGCCCGGGTTGCTGATGAGCCTTCCAGTGGGTGTCAGGCACGGCCCTGGCTCTGCAGCCGAGGGACTCCCACCTGGCAGAAGCTGTGGGTCTTTTTCTCAAGGCACAATCCTCTATCTCCTGACTTGATGGAGGGTGAAGATGCAGCAGATGTAAGGTTGATTGCTAGTGTCTGGGAGCCTTCCCCTGGGGACAAGGGGCTGGGAGATGTCTAATATGAGACTGCTTAAAAAAGCTAGTGAAGGCCGGCACCACGGCTCACTAGGCTAATCCTCCGCCTTGCGGCGCCGGCACACCGGGTTCTAGTCCTGGTCGGGGTGCCAGATTCTGTCCCGGTTGCCCCTCTTCCAGGCCAGCCCTCTGCTGTGGCCCGGGAGTGCAGTGGAGGATGGCCCAAGTGCTTGGGCCCTGCACCCCATGGGAGACCAGGATAAGCACCTGTCTCCTGCCATCGGATCAGCGCGGTGCGCCGGCCGTGGCAGCCATTGGAGGGTGAACCAACGGCAAAGGAAGACCTTTCTCTCTGTCTCTCTCTCTCACTGTCCACTCTGCCTGTCAAAAAAAAAAAAAAAAAAAAAAAAAAAACAAAACTAGTGAAGGGGCCAATGTTGTTATGCATTTGACTAAGTCCCTGCTTTCAAGAGCAGCATCCCACACTGGAGCACTGGTTCAAGTCGTTGCCCTGCTTCCAGTCCAGCTCCCTGCTAATGCACCTAGGAATGCAGTAGGTGAAGGCCCAAGTACTTGGGCCCCCTACTACCATTATTAGATATCTGGATGGAGTCCCTGGCTCCTGGCTTCAGCCTGGACCAGATCTGGCTGTTGTGGCCATTTGAGAAGTGAACCAGCAGATGAGGAAATCTCTCTCTCTTTTAAGATTTATTTATTTGAAAGGTGAAGTTACAGGGAGGGAGAGACAGAGTTAGAAAGAGAAAAGCCTTCCATCCACTGGTTCACTCCCCAAATGGCCACAACAGCCAGGGCTGGGCCAGGCTGAAGCCAGGAGCCTGGAGCTTCATCCAAAGACCTTTTTCTTTCTCTCTTTCTGACTTTGCCTTTCAAATGAATGAATAAATATATTTTTTAAAATATTAGTGGAAAATGGAATTAAAAGATAGTGCAGGGGCCAGCGCTGTGTCATAGTAGGTAAAGCATCTGTCTGCAGTGCCGGCATCCCATACGGGCACCAATTCGAGTTCTGGCTGCTCCACTTCTGATCCAGCTCTTTTCTATGGCCTGGGAAAGCAGTAAAAGATGGTCCAAGTGCTTGGGCCTCTGCACCCTCGTGGGAGACCCGGAAGAAGCCTCTGGCTCCTGGCCTTGGATCAGCGCAGCTCCGGCCGTTGCAGCTATCTGGAGAGTAAACAAGTGGATGGAAGATCTCTCTTTCTCTCTGCCTCTGCCTCTCTGTAACTCTGCCTTTCTAAATAAATATTTTTTAAAAAAAGATAGTGCATATTTCTATGACCTTTTTTACAACCTCTTGTATTTTGTACTCAGGCTTTTCCTTGATCTCCAGCTGTGCGGTGTTCTCAAATCCAGAGTCCTCTTGGCACAGCCTCCCCAGAAGGCAAGCCCCAAGTCTTAGCCGTGTAATTGCCTCTGATCCAGGTGCTCCTCTTTTCTCAGATGTCCCTAAACGTGTCCCAGGTTCTAGAAAGAGAATCGGCCTTCACAAATTCCAGGATTTTGTCGCCCTCTGATTTCTTGTTGTTTTCTGTAGCCTTATTCTACTTTTTATGCACTTTTATCCTCAAAGCACTGACAGTTGTTCAGTCACTTTAAGGAGGACCAGAAATAATACAAAACTGTTAAATTGGAAGTCTTCATTAGGAAAAATTATAGCTCAGATGTGTATGTGTGTGGTGAAAAAAAAAAAATTGAAGCCACGCAGCAGTATAAAGTGAGAGTCCTTTTCCCCTGCAAGCCCCCGTTAGCCGCCTTTGACGGTCCTCGTGACTCCTTGGTGTGTACCTGTATTGCTGTGTGCTTCAGTATCGTGGTTCTTCTACACCGAAACTCATTTTTCATCCTTTGCTTCTAGGGTCTTTTCTCAGTCTTCTCCAGAAGACTGAACTTCGCAGTACATCGCTGGGACCTGCCATAAGGGCTGGTGCCTGCAGGTTTTTCATATTTGTTGAGGGACTGAATGCAGGAGCCGGGGATACAGAAGGCAGTTCTAGACATAATTTCCCCAAAATTCAATTCCCCAAGCCTTAAAAATACTATTCCTTTCTTGTGTGTGCCAAAATGCTGATCCTATTTCTGTTCATTTTATTATTTGGACAAAAGACAGTTTTGGGGTGGAAAAGGCATGCCATCAACAATTATTAAAGTGAAGGAATATTTCAAATAGGGATTTTAACACATTCTTTCAGAGTGAAAGGTGGTGGTGGGGGAACAAAACCAAACACTTGTACCCGTGCTTGCTCACGTATGAGCCTCAGAGCAGAAACCTATCTGTGCCTAACGTGGAGAGAAAGGACGTGTCCAGCTTTCTGTCACGCTTATTGAATAGCTCTGTACTTTGTTTATTTGGGTATGTGAGGCATATGAAGTACATAAATTCTGCTAACTGCTTTTCTTTTCTTTTCTTTTCTTTTCTTTTCTTTCTTTTTTTTTTTTTTTGCCTGAGAATATTAAGAACAAAACCAAGGCTAGATTTGTCCTCATTTTTTATTTTTACTGTCTCATGCTCAGTTTTATCTTAATGTTAATAAAATTTGCAGTTAATTTTTTTCATCTGCTATTTTATATTTCTCAATAATAGGAGCTTAATTTGTATGGAGTTCTTTTCTGTCTTTCTGGAACACAAATCAAACATGTTCTTTTGAAATTTAGTATTGCTGTAAAATGTAATTTAGTTAGCAGAGCTCAGCTGAACTGTGATATGCTCATATTTGGACTTTTTCCTAATGTTAGTGGGTTTTCTTAGGTTCACAAGTCTATAAAGAAGACTATATTATATACACACACATATATATTTTAAAGATTTATTTATTTGAAAGGCAGAGATACAGCGAGACAGAGAGACCTCCCATCTGCTGGTTCATTCCCCAAATGGCCACGATGGCTGGAGCTGGGCCAATCTGAGGCCAGGAACCAGGAGCTTCTTCTGGGTCTCCCTCATGTGTGCAGGGGCCCAAGCATTTGGGCCATCTTCTCCTGCTTTCCCTGGCCATAGCAGAGAGCTGGATGAGACGTGGAGGAGCCGGGACTTGAACTGGTGCCCGTATGGGATGCCGGCCCTGCAGGCTCGGCTATATCTGCTATACCACAGCACCCGTCCCAAAGACAACATATTTTTTTTAAGTTGCTGTTTAGGCTTCTTGAAATAGGTTTATAACTTTGCTTTTCAGCAAGCGCCAGCACAGTGTTCTGGCCTTTTTGATTAAGCTACTCAGGGGAGTGTCAGAAACTGGTAGCTGTCTTTGCAGCTGAAAAGTTCCCACTGACAACCTTGGTTTCTTCTGTCGCTGTGCCTCAGATCTATGGGATGTTCTGATCCTCTGGTTTCTGTTGCCTTTCAGGAAGCTGCTTCCAAGCCTAAAAACCAAGAAGCCCCGGGAGCTTGTGCTGGTGATTGGCACAGGCATCAGTGCTGCTGTTGCGCCTCAAGTTCCAGCCCTGAAATCCTGGAAGGGGCTGATTCAGGCCTTACTGGATGCTGCTATTGACTTTGACCTTCTAGAAGATGAGGAGAGCAAGAAGTTTCAGAAATGTCTCCACGAAGACAAGAACCTTGTCCATGTGGCACATGACCTCATCCAGAAACTCTCTCCTGTGAGTACCTTCTGTGGGCAGCGGAACTAGCCCCCAAAGCAGGACTGGTATGTTGGGTGTTATAGGGGATAGTCACCTGTAGCCTCTCAATTTGCATAACACTTGTGCTTCTGCAAAATGTCTGTGGGCTCACTTTCAGGTAATTGTCTTGACCCCGTTTCACAGAGTGTGCGTTGGGAAAGTTACGATGTTGAGGCCTTCATATGTACAAAAGTGAGGCAACTGTCCCATTAGCACTGTGTTTTCAATTTAGTCTCCACACTCATTGCTGTAAAAGCTGTATTCCTGTCACCTGTGCCATTTAGGGAACCTCAGGAAGACTGGATATAATCATTATCATTTTTTGGGTGAGCCAAAACCAGTTCTTAATGTTCTTTTTAGAGGTAATAACTTACAAATCTCTTTAAAATCAGGATTGGCCTAAGATATATTTGGAATTTGGAAATAATAATACCAAAGCATATCTTGAATTTTATAAAGTCAGGTGCACCTTCAAAAAAAAAACTTCTTAAAAAGTCAGTGATGGTTTTCCCTCAGTACCTTAAAGCTATAGGAAGAAGTGCCAGCAAGAGCCTAAAAGATGGCATTAAAAAGGAAATTCCTGTTGATTCATGTCTCATTGCAGAGCCTTGTAGTTTTTTTTGTGTGTGTTTTTTTTAATATTTTACCTTTAAAAAAATACTTATTTGAAAGGCAGAGAGAGAGAGAGAGAGAGAAAAAAATCCTGCATCTGCTGGTTCATGCCTTCAACAGCCAAGGACAAGGCCAAGGTGAAGCGAGAAGCATGTGTGTACAATGAGAGTTTTCTCACACGGGAAGCAGGGACTTGAACCATTACCTGCTGCCTCCCCAGGTTCTCGTTAGCAGGAAGTTGGAATTGGAAACAAAGCTAAGACCTGAACCTAGGTGCTCTGATATGGGATGTGGTGTCTTAACCACTACACCAATGCCCGTCACAGAACTTGTGGTTTTTTACATTCTCTTTTCACTTTCTTGTTCTTGATTGGCATAAAATTGTTACCTAGAACCGTATAAATAATAACTAATGGGCTTTAAAGAAATCATGAGATCTCTACTTCATACCATTTAAAAAAATTAAAATTGAAATATTAGAGCTAAAATCAAAGAACTCTTAAAATAATAGGTTTCAGGACTGGCGTTGTGGCACAGCTGGTTAAGCTGCGGCCTGCAATACTGCATCCCATATGAACACCAGTTCAAGTCCCAGCTGCTCCACTTCCAATCCAGCTGCCTGCTAATGCACCTGGGAAAGCAGTGCAAGATGGCTCAGTGTTTGGGCCCCTTCTACCCATGTGGCAGACCTGGATGGAATTCCTGGCTCCTGGCTTCAGCCTGGCCTGATCCCAGCTGTTGTGGGCATTTGGGAAGTGAACTGGCACAGTGGAATACTGTGTCTCTCTGTCTTTGAAATAAATAAACCTTGGGAAAAAAACCATCAAATTATAATAGAAGACTACCTCAGTGTGATAAAGAACTCAGAGGTAACGTTAGTGGCAACACATCTTAGTGTTCCCTGTATATCAGGAACAAGACAAGGCTGTGTGCGCTCTTCAGTTCTGACATGGTACCACACTATGTTGATATGCAAACTTTGATAACCTAAAGAAATAGAAACTAAAAGATATTTAGACAAAACAAGTGACTTAGAGAGTTTTAGCCAGGGCAGTTAGGCAAGAAAAATTATAAGAGGCATCCATATTGGAAAAGAAGACATAAACTGCACAAAGAACCCAAAATAACCAAAGCGATCTTGAAAAAGCTAAGCAGGAGGAGTCACACACATCATAATTTCAAAACTCACTACAGAGCAACAATAATCGAAAATAGCACAACAAAGCATTCTTAGATAAGATACAAGAAACCCAAGGAACAAAGTAAAAATAGGTAACTAGGATATTATCAGAATCTGAAACTTTGATGCTTTAATTGTTGTCAAGAAGGTGGCCACAGAATTACAAAAGTATTTCCAGGTTGTAGATCTGATAAAGATTTAGACCCACAATATGTAGAAGCTGTTAGGACTCAATAATAATAAAGAAGCAGTCCAGTTAAAACTTGAGCAAACAATCTGGAAGAGAGATACGCACGTGGTCAATAGGAACACAAAAAGATGCTTGTGGTTAGTCAATAAGAAAGTGCTCATCAAAACCCCATGAGATGCATCCACTAAGAATAGTCAGCTGTAGTCAGAGAGTCACTTACCCTGTGTTGCCAGGGATGTGGAAAATGGGGAACCCTCCTAAGAGCATGGGACTGTGAAATGGTGGAGGTGCAGGGGGCCGCTCAGATGGTTGTGTATAGTTCCCTTAAATGCACCAGGACAGGGCCTATTCCCTAGCTTTCCTGCATCTGGTTTTCCACCTGTAAAACTGGGATGTTCCCTCCAGGGGTTTTGTGAAGAATCAGTGATATATAGTATTTGGCACATCATAAATGCACCAAAAATGTTCATAATCTTGGCAAAAAAGAGGGCATGTGTGTGTTGTTTTTACTCTGTCTGGAACTAGAAAAATAAGAGAAGTTTGAAGGGAATGAAACAGCAAACAGATCGAATTTCCTGTTTTGAGTGAGGGGGGAAAGGTCCTTACAAGTTGTGGGAGTTTGGCATTTCCTTTTGACTGTTGAACCCCCTGTTTGTGTTTTCATTCCTTTGTCTTTTCTTATAAGAAGCTACTGGTGGGAAATTTAGTTATAGAGCCACATGCTTTAAGAGTGGAAAAACTCTCAAATCTGAGTGCAGCTACAAAAGGCTGTTTCCTTCCTCTCTATGTTGATATGCAAGGTTTGATAACCTGAAGAAATAGAAACTAAAAGATAGTTAGCCAAAATAAGTGACTTAGAGAGTTTATTCCTTGGTTCTAACCTTTTATGTTTCTTTTCTTAGAAGCAAGCAAATATATTCCATACCGTGATTACCTGATTATTTGCCTTTTTGTCTGTGTGCATAATAATTAAACTGGTGTTGGAATACAAGGGGACTTCAAAATGTTTATGGAAAAATGAAAAATTAAAACTTATTTCTAATGTAAACCCCGTCAAGTTCAGGGCACTTTTGTCAGCTGTGATACCAGCCATTTAGTCCATCCCCAAAGAACGGAGGATCCTGGGAATTTAACGATCACAGTGCCATCTTTTTTACATTATTTTTTTTTAAAGATTTATTTATTTATTTGAAAGAGTTACACAGAGAAAGGAGAGGCAGAGAGAGAGAGAGAGGTCTTCATCCGATGGTTCACTCCCCAATTGGCTGCAACAGCTGGAGCTGCGCCGATCTGAAGCCAGGAGCCAGGAGCTTCCTCTGGGTCTCCCACGCAGGTGCAGGGGCCCAAGGAGTTGGACCATCTTCTATTGCTTTCCCAGGCCACAGCAGGGAGCTGGATTGGGATTGGAGCAGCCAGGACTCGAACTGGCGCCCATGTGGGATGCCGGCACTACAGGCCGGGGTGTTAACCCACTGCGCCACAGCACCAGCCCCTTTTTTACATTATTAATTGGGAGAAGAAAAAAAAAAGATGTCCTTTAAGTTTTTGATTTTGTTTTTTAAGATTAACAGACAAAAAGAAATGAGAAGAAGCTAAAAGAAGACTTTAAGTAACACTGCCCTTATTTGGAGAAGCTTTCCCAGGCATTTTCTGCTAAACTTTCTATTGACTTTCCTAAAACAGTGTCATAATAAGCAAATGTTACTGTCCTTTGGTCCTCCATAAAGTCAGTAATTGAAAACTATTACCATGTCATATGCTCATGATTGGTCTGTTTCTGCTTTGACCAGACTACTTCCACTTCTGGGTAGCCGTTGCTTTGTTATCAGAATCACACTGGTAAAGCCATGGTTCCTGTCCTCTTCCAGTTTTTTGAAGCACTGTACTTCAGGATCTTGTGTAGCATTTCCATTGAGGGACTGGTGTTGACACAGCAGGTTAAGCCACCACTTGTGATGCCAGCATCCCATTTTGGAGCACTGATTTGAGTCCCAGCAGCTCCGCTTGCAGTCCAGTTCGCTGATAGTGTGCCTGGGAAAACAGTGGAAGATGGCCCATGTGGGAGACCCAGATGGAGTTCCGGGTTCCTGGCTTCAGCCTGGACCAACTCTGGCTGTTGGCAGCCATTTAGGGACTAAGCCAGCAGGTGGAAGATGTCTCTCTGTCTTTACCTCTCTCTCTCTCTCTGTCACTCTGCCTTTCAAATAAAATCTTTTTAAAAAATGAAGCTGATGCAGTTGCATCCGTTTTGGCACCCATTGAGCAGAAAATTTGCTCAGCTTCAGTTTTTCAGTCCATATTGTGTAAACTGAACCAATTTCAACGTCTGGTGTCGGCTACTGTGTTGCTGCTGTTAATCATCTATCCTCTTCAATCAGGGCATAGACAAGACATTGTTTTTTTTCTTTGCTGACAAATTAATGTGTGTGGTCTGCCAGTGTGTTTCATCTTCAGTGTTGTCTTGCCCGTACTTCACACAAGTTACCCATTTGTAAACTGCTGGTTTCTCAGGAACATTGTCCCCATAAATTTTGCATGAAGCATCAGTGACTTGACTGCTCTTCCTTCCAGGTCAACATACATTTGCTGTTTCTTCTTGCCTCAGTGCTAGCCGAATTCATGTTTGGAATGTTCGGGGCTCTTTTCAAACTGATGTCTTAGTGCCTCACACTAAATTCTGTTCTGTTCAGATATGTTATAACTGGTGTTTTTTGTTTGTTTTTGTTTTTTCGTTTTGGTGCAGTAGTTTCTCACAGCACACATTTCCATGAACTTTCTGAAAGCTGCTTGTGTAGGGGCATTTGACAGCCACACACTCCTCTGTATGGTAATTGTCTTGTTTCCAGGCTTCTGCTGCTTTGGAATGGAGCAGTGATAACGTTGTATATGTTATTTCATTTGTTTTCACTTAAATCCCTGGGTCTCTTTCCAGAAATGGGATTGCTAGATCGTAGCAAGGGATTGTAATTTTATTAGACATTAAAAGGGCATCATATTTTTTAAAACAAATCTGGAAAAATGCCTGGTTTCGTATAATTGACTCTTGCTTGTAGTGAAACTTAGCACTAACTAGAGTTACAAATTCCTCACTGTTTGTTTCTGACCAGATGTTCATCTGACTACATTGTGTTACAGGCCCTCATTGGTAGCCTATGCCCTCTTAGTATGTAGTCTGATTATTTATGCCATTATGTAATGAGAATGGAAAATGTGTGTCTTAATCACATAAGTTATTGGATGATCTGTCATGGAGAAAGAAGCTCTATACCCACCAGCAGTGGTGCTTAGCAAGAGGTCTGTCTTCCAACCACGGGTACAGCATGGAGGAGGGATCCCAGAGCCCTGCTCCACAGGGTGGAAGCTCTCTCTGCTCTGTGCTCTGAAGATTCCTTTATGACATAGTTACCTTTTACTTGATTAGTATGATTAAAGAGTTGGTGATTTTATAAAATACCTTGACAAATCAGGGAAAGAGTGTAGCAGATTGAACTGTGTTTTCTGAATCTGCTTAGATGATTCCATGGAAACAGATCTTCTGAGCTTTGCACTATTACAGAGACACACTACGCAACTGGGGAGGGAGGGGACCACTTTGAGGGAAAGCAGAAGGAGCTAGATATCTATTCCCTGACAGCTGAGTTCAGTCATTTGTAGATTCAGTGGGAAACACTGGGCCTATAGTCACTGACTCTTGCTTTCCTTCTGTCTAATCAGGGGTAGACTGGGAATCAGGTCCCTGTTATAGTACATTGCATGGTTACTTTCCCATTTCAGAGTCACTTTGTGCTCTACGTTATAAAACCAGCTTTCCAGCTGAGGTTGGTGTAATTACTCCTCAGGGATTCAGTCATGTCATTTAACAACAGGGACCCAGGCTAAGAAATGTGTCACCAGGCAGTTTTGTCGTCGTGTGAATATCGTGGAGGGAGCATACACACATCTTAGGAGACCACTGTATATGTGTGGGCTGCATCCATCAAAGCAGTTAGCGCCACATGACTGTGCTCATGTGTGTGAGAATGAATCTGGAAGAGCAGTTACTTAAATATTGACTGAATGTCAAGAAATGGGAAATCTCCCTAGAATGATTAGTGTTTGGTATTTTAACAATTGCAAAATGCAAATTCTCGATTATAAAGCTTGCTACATTTTTTATAATGACTTATGTGTGTGTAGTATTCTTCATAGCAAATCTGTGAACAGATGGCTGAATTGTGCTAGAGAAAAAGGAAGTGGGAAGAAGGTGAATGTTTTTTTCCCTAAGTCCATGAGCAGTTGTATAAAATGCCTAGGATTAGAAAAAAGACACTCGACCACATTCAGATCTTTTAGTGGTTATTCCATAGATGAGGGAGGTGTAATGAGAACTGTGGCCTCCTTTTCTGAGGCCTAGCTAGGGTTCATGGTGTTGTGTTTTCTCTCCTGAACCTCCTTTTGTCCCGGTGGTAAAGTGTAAACGAGCTGTGCCTATTCAGAGAGCTGTGGTTGTGTGCCTGCCACAGAGGTGATGCTTTTGACCGTTGTGGTAGACTAGGCATTGTGCTGAGCCCTTGGGCATGTGTCTCCCACTTTTCCTCATTACAGCCCCATTAGAGAATATTTTAGCCCTGTCTTAAGTACAGTGTATGTTTCAATAATTTATTACTCCAGTGAAAACAAATGGACTGCCCAGACACCTTGGATTAATTTTCCTCTTTCCATTCCTTCTGCAGCGTACCAGTAATGTTAGATCTACATTCTTCAAGGACTGTTTATATGAAGTATTTGATGACCTGGAGTCGAAGATGGAAGATTCTGGAAAGCAGCTACTTCAGTCAGTTCTGCACCTGATGGAAAATGGAGCCCTGGTGTTAACTACAAATTTTGATAACCTTCTGGAACTGTATGCAGCAGATCAGGGAAAACAGCTTGAATCCCTCGACCTTACTGATGAGAAAAAGGTAAAACGTAAAGCATTAGTCTCTTCAGGCTGCTGGTCTGTGTCTTCGTTAGGAGAGCTGTTTCCTACTTGGTCTGTTAGTAATTATGGACCACTAGAAAAATTGGATTTTGAGGTTTTTTTAAAGTATCACTATGAGCTTTGACAGTTTTACCCAGTTTTAAGGCAGTCATTTGAACTGGAAGGCATCCAGCACGTCTTAGTATTAGATGCTGAAATATTCATGCAGAGTTCTCTCCCAGGATACACTGTCTGGTGTCTATTGGACATGGAGGAAAACTGCTTTAGAGGAGGCACTTCGCTAGGAGGAGAGATTAATATGCTGCAGACTTTCTTTCTTTTCCACATAGCCCCTACTATACGTAAGCCATCTGTCATAATATTGAGTTAAATATGTCAGTCTGACTATCTGAGAGGAGGCCTCAAGGCCTCATTTATCCTGCTCCTTGTAATTTTCATTCGTTCTCCTCAGGAACCTACCTCTGTGTCCCACTTAGAGCCCAGCTGAGCCGAGCTTGAATGGCTGAGTGATTGGCCCACAGGCATGCACTGCTGGGCTTGCCTCTGCCAGGTGTGGGGGGTGGTGGTGGTGGCGGTGGCAGCACTGTAATACCACTCTTGTTTTTGCTGACCTCGGAACGGATTTTAAAAGGGGATGGAAGGGCCGTTGCCGCGGCTCACTAGGCTAATCCTCCGCCTGTGGTGCCGGCACCCCGGGTTCTAGTCCCGGTTGGGGCACCAGGTTCTATTCCCGGTTGCTCCTCTTCCAGTCCAGCTCTCTGCTGTGGCCCAGGAGTGCAGTGGAGGATGGCCCAAGTGCTTGGGCCCTGCACCTGCATGGGAGACCAGGAGGAGGCACCTGGCTTCTGGCTTTAGATCGGTGCTGCGCGCCGGCCACAGCAGCCATTTGGGGGGTGAACCAACGGAAGGAAGACCTTTCTCTCTGTCTCTCTCTCTCTCACTGTCTAACTCTGCCTGTAAAAAAAAAAAAAAAAAAAAAAAAAAAAAAAAAAAGGGTGGGAGTGGGGGGGATGGAAATGAGAGAAATTGTGCCACAAAGAATGGTTTTCTCTGGCAGGCAGATTGGAAGCCTTCTCCCTCGTGCTCTGTGTGGCCAGCAGCTTCTTCACCGATTCCTTTCAACCTGAGTGTTCCACCCTGTTTAAATTCCTTTGTTTGTTTCCTTTGTAGCACTAATTGTAACTTGTGGTTTTTACCCTGGCTATTTCTTCTGTTTGGTTTTGACTGTTTGCCCCACTGGAATAGCAGCTCCATTTGCACAGGTACTGTGTCAGCCTTCCCAACTCGGGTCTCAGATAGCATCTGGCACATAGTAGGTGCCAAGTAAATGTTTTTTTAATTAGTGACTGATCAAGTTAAATTTAAAGCTTGGTGGCTAAAACAGCTTCCATGCAGTTTCTGGTATAATCTCCAAAGATCATGATAAAGTGTTCATGGGCCTCAGAAGCCTCTAAGTTCCTTTTCAGACTAAGGATCTGTCAGTCTTGACATTTTCTTTGTATTTTTAGCTACAAAGGGGCAATTTTGGAGTCTAGTGGGGAAAGCCGTGCAGTGGTAGAAATGGTGTCTGGTAATACTCAAATTCTAAATGTCTGTCCTCCAGGCCATTTTTCCTAATCCATATCCCCATATCTCTCAAATGTGCTAATTGGAAAGACGAACCCCGCAGGCTGCAGGCGGCTGTTGTAATCACCATCCCAGTGATGCCTTCTCATAGGCAACGTTGTAGGTTCCTCGGAGAAGACCAAAGTGGTTTCTTCTGCCCCTCTCCTGTTGTTGTAGAGGAAACCACCCTAGAAGTTCCGTGACTTAGAACAGTGGACACACACATGCCTGGGGTACAGTGAATCAGCAAGGGGAGCTGGGCCCAGCTGCTCCTTGGGCACATCTTCTGCCGGTTCTGTAGCTCACTCAGGTGGCTGAACTCATCTGCTGGCCAGACTGGGGCCGGGTGGTGGGCGAGGTCTGTTTCCCTGTCAGCGGTTGGCTGGGTCATCTCTCTAGCAGGCTAGCCCAGGCTCTTCACAAGGCAGCTGGGTTCCAGAAGCAACAGACTCGTCAGACCAGCGTTTCCCAGGCTGCTGCTGAGTCATGTTTGTTGATGCCCCATTGGCTAATGTAAGCCTTGTGGCCAGCCTCAAGTCACCGTGACAAGGGCCCGGATTCAGGGAGGCTCGATTTCAGGGGGGCATCCCTGATACAGTCATGCACAGCTCCTGTGTGTTTCACCAGAGAAAGGGCCCCTGTTGTTTCTGTAAATTATGACAATAGAACTCTAATTTTTGGTTGTGACTTTTAAAGAGAAATCACCAGACTTGCTGTCAGCATTCCTGACGGTCATACCTGAAATGGAAACTTAGGCTGTGTCAGGGTTTGCATTCTTGTCCTGTGCTATGGAGCTGGAGAGTTAGGTCAGAAGTCTGGTCCTCAACACAGCTTCTTGCTCACTGTGACCTGAAGCGGGTGCTCTTGCTGTCAGCCAGGTAAGCTGTATGCGTGTCGTGCAGGTTCTGGAGTGGGCGCAGGAGAAGCGGAAGCTGAGCGTGTTACATATCCATGGGGTCTACACCAACCCCAGTGGCATTGTGCTTCATCCAGCTGGATATCAGAACGTGCTCAGGAACACTGAAGTTATGGTGAGTGCCGCTGTCCTCGGGTCTCGGGCTCCTGCCCAGGGAGCCCCACTAAGTGTGCACAGGGCTTAGAGGGGGATTGCCTTCTTCTCATTGGTCACCTGTGCTGCTTAGCCTGGGGTGTGCATCCTGCCCTAGGCCATGCTGCACCTGGCTGTAGGTGTCACCCACGGGGTCCTCATCTGTGCTTGGTTGCTGGTAAGCCGTGGACACTCTGCTGCTGGCAGCATCTTCGTATGCAAGGAATATGGTACTAGCCACCTCCTCTGTTTGGTTTATTAATATCCCTCTCTATGCCAAAAATAATTTAAGCAGCATTTGAAAGCATACACTGTAAACAGATTCTGTGTAAGTGGTCATGGGCTTATACTGACCACATTTATTCACACTAATTGGTCATTGGACAAAAATGGGATAAGATGGAAGTTTCCTCCTTTGTGAGAAACTTCCTTTGGGATGTCAGTTTTGGACTTGTTGACACATACATATTCCAGTCAGAAGCACTTCCTCACCAGTGAAATGTAGGAGGGTCCACAGGAGAACCTTGCATGCTGGCTGCTGTCAGGACTGGGTCCCAGATGATGATAGCATCTTGACGTGATGCAGCAGAAGAAAGGCCAAGAAAATGGGACGTTTCCTAAAGCGCCAGGGGCTTGCTCTTCCCCTCCATCCACTGTTACTGCATTCATCAGGTGACCACATGGACAAAATCCCTGCTACACACACACACACACACACCACCCATATGTGCGTGTTGATGTTCCAAGTTTCCAGACTTTGAGCAAATCTAATGATAGAATTACCTTCTGTGGTGATTCCTGGTTCAATTTGTAAGGCAAAAAAGTGGTGGTAGTGGAGCAGCTATTGTTCAGAAATTGAGTAGGAAGAACCTACTCAGTGCCTCCTGACCCCTGGGCACATAAATCTAAAACAGAAGCCTAATAGCCCAGCACCAACCCTGTAAAACCCTTATCAATGCCGGGGAAAGGCAGACTTATAGACCAGCTGCCATCAAGCTACAGTAATAAGAGGAGCTGAGACTCCTTCATGGAACATACCTGTGCCCTTGAAAATTGGCCATCACCGTCTGCTAGATATCACTGTGAACGTGCTATTTCTAACATGTGTTGTGTGGATGTTCATAGTGTCATTAATATGTTCTTTCTTTTCCTTCAAGAGAGAGATTCAGAAACTCTATGAAAACAAGTCGTTTCTTTTCCTGGGTTGTGGCTGGACTGTGGATGACACCACTTTCCAGGCGCTTTTCCTGGAGGCTGTCAAGCATAAATCTGACCTCGAACATTTCATGCTGGTTAGGAGAGGAGATGTTGACGAGTTCAAGAAGCTTCGAGAAAATATGCTGGATAAGGGGATTAAAGTCATCTCCTATGGAAATGACTATGCCGATCTTCCGGAATATTTCAGGCGACTGACGTGTGAGATCTCCACGAGGGGTAGATCAGGTAAGAGGCTTTTTTTTTTTTTTAAGATTTATTTGTTTATTTGAAAGAGTTACACAGAGAGAGGAGAGGCAGAGAGAGAGAGAGAGAGAGAGAGAGAGAGAGAGAGGTCTTCCATCCACTGGTTCACAACCCAGATGGCCGAAACAGCCGGAGCTGCGCCAATCCAAGCCAGGAGTCAGGAGCTTCTTCCTGGTCCCCCACGTGGGTGAAGGTACCCAAGCACTTGGGCCATCTTCTACTGCTTTCCCAGGCCATAGCAGAGAGCTGGATCGGAAGTGGAGCAGCCGGGTCTTGAACTGGCGCCCATATGGGATGCCAGTGCTTCAGGCCAGGGCATTAACCTCTTGCGCCCCAGCACCGGCCCCAGGTAAGAGGCATTTTAAGACGGAGGGGAAGACAGCTGTTCAGCTTTGTGTATGATGCATAAAAACATGACGAAGATGAGAAATGACATGCCTAGTCCTATCCGGCAGGAGGTCGCAGCCTTTGGCACTTTTTTGAGTGCCCTTTGGATAACAGGAAATTGGACAAAAGTACCCTCAGCATTCAGTACGAAAGCAAGGAGGGGCCGGCGCCGCGGCTCACTAGGCTAATCCTCCGCCTTGCGGCGCCGGCACACCGGGTTCTAGTCCCAGTCGGGGCGCCGGATTCTGTCCCGGTTGCCCCTCTTCCAGGCCAGCTCTCTGCTGTGGCCAGGGAGTGCAGTGGAGGATGGCCCAAGTGCTTGGGCCCTGCACCCCATGGGAGACCAGGAGAAGCACCTGGCTCCTGCCTTCGGATCAGCGTGATGTGCCGGCCGCAGCGCGCCAGCCCCGGCAGCCATTGGAGGGTGAACCAACGGCAAAAGGAAGACCTTTCTCTCTGTCTCTCTCTCTCACTATCCACTCTGCCTGTCAAAAAAAAAAAAGAAAAAAAAAAGAAACAGAAAGCAAGGAGAACGAAAGAAGTATCTTTGTAAGAGCTTCAGCCTCACTGTAAATGCAATTAGAATTATGACGAAGTACAGAAGATTGATCACTGCATTTTGACTAAGGCTGGGAGGAAACTTACTCGTGTAGTACATTGGTGGGGAGATAAACTTAGTGTAACTTTTATGAAGGCAAGTTTAGAATATGTGCCCAGAAATCCCATCAATGCAGTTGATGCTAGAGGACATTTCTCCTAAGGAGTAAGTATATAATTGCACAAGTATGTGTCCCTGAGAATGGAATCTGAGTTGTAAGTAATGGCAAAAATTGGAACAAACTTAAAATGTCCCAGTCCAGAGGGGATTTTTTAGAAACACTAAACTTAAGTATTGATGAAATATGATGAAGCCATAAAAGGGGAAATGCTTTCATTGTCATAAATAGGTCACAGACATAAGCAAAGGAAAAGTTGTAAGGGCCGGCATTGTGGCATAGGTGATACACTTAATTTTAACCAAAAGGCCAAGAAGTGATGGCATAACCAATAAAGCCACTGCCTGTGATGCCAACATCTCATATGGGCACTGGTTTGTGTCCTGGCTGCACCACTTCTGACCCAGCTCCCTGCTAATGTACCTGGGAAAGCAGTGGAGGTGGTCCAAGTGCTTGGGCCCCTGCACCCACGTGGGAGTCCCAGATGAAGCTCCTGGCTTCAGCCTGGCCCAGTGCTGGCTGTTTCGGCAATCTGGGGAGTGAAGCAGCAGATAGAAGACCTCACTCTCTCATTCTCTCACAGTAACTCTTTCAAAATAAATAAATAAGTAAATAAAATATTTTTAAAGAGAGAGTTGTAAATGCCATATGGTCAGTTCCATTCAAAGATAAGTTTGATTACAAAGGTTTTGAAATCCATGCATAGTTTTTTCATAATCCACATTTCCATGAACATTGTAGAAACCTTTTATATAAAACTGTAGCTATATTCTATTTGTGTGTATATGGAAAAATATCTGGAGTAATTTTTAACTTATGCACTATCTTTAAACAAAACAAATTTCTAAAATGTTATTTGGAAACCACTGAGGGTCGTATTAAAGTCAGAGGTGAGGGGTCACCACTTACTTGGGATTTTCTCTCCAGGCTCTAGCAATAAAGGGAAGAATTGTGATAAAGGTTTGGTTTGTTATGGACTGCAAGCAAAGTCTGTTAATAAGTGCTTCACTCCTAATCCAACAAACACATGTTGGGGGCCTGTTAACGTAGGGGTAACTGAAGAGATAGCTACCTTTTCCTAAATCTAATCCTTCCCAGGTTGCTTTTCTGCATCAGATGGCTTCAGGTAGAATTACCCTGTGATGGGGCCCGGCACCGTGGATCACTTGGTTAAACCCCCACCTGCGGTGCTGGTATCCCTTACAGGCACCGGGTTCTAGTCCTGGTTGCTCCTCTTCCAGTCCAGCTTTCTGCTGTGGCCCGGGAAGGCAGTGGAGGATTGCCCAAGTGATTGGGCCCCTGTACCTCCTTGGGAGACCAGGAAGAGGCACCTGGCTCCTGGCTTCGGATTGGCTCAGCGCCAGCCGTGGCGGCCATTTGGGGGATGAACCAACGGAAGGAAGACCTTTCTCTCTCTCTCTCTCTATCTGTAACTCTGCCTGTCAGATAAATAAATAAAAGAACTACCCTGTGATGAAAAATTCTCCAAGCTCTTCCATGGCCATGCTTTGTGAAACAGGACCACGGCAGACAAGGTCAACCCTTTCTTCAGAAGGTTTAGACAGACAAACCAAGGTTTTCTCTTCTATGGAAAAAGTTGGCTCTGCTTTGTTGGGGATGTTTTTCTGGCATCCCACAGTCCTAGACTGTGCTGTTTGCCCACATTTGCAACCCAGAGTAGGCTTTGCCATTGCACATATTCTGTTTCATTAAACAAGAGATACACACCCAAGCTCTACATATTTTTTTTTAATCTGTATTCTGAGATTCTGTGCCCAGGAAAGATGCTAACATTTACAACAAAATCCTGTGGACAGCTATTTCTGTCGCACCAAATCATAGAAATGTAGATTCTGTTATGTGCTATGTAGGCTTCCTACCAGAGTGACTTTCCCCAAAGTTATCCGTCATGAAGATGTTCTGTACTTCTAAAAATGACGTATTTTCAGTCTGGCCACGGGGCTTTAATGGAATGATCAGTTAGGTTTGCAATTTGCAATCTAGCAGGAGTTTCAATTTTGAGATGTTGTAAAGCTTCTCTCCTGTCTGGTAATATTTTAAGTCTGTAAATACATGATAAGAAGAGGTTTTTTGCTGTTTTGTGTTTCAGCACTCCTTTGTGCCTCGCATGCATTGTGCTGTGGACTGTTTATAAATGGTGAAAATTACCTATTTTCAAAAGATTATGGAGGATCTAGCACATGTATTTCAGAAAAAGCAGGCCATGGGGAAAATAATTACCTTGCGGTTCATTACCACATAAGTAGTTACTTTGGTGTGTTTATAATAATTTTCCGTGTATATTTTCTCATAGTTTTAAACAAAGTACATACTTACAATTTGGGTACTTTTATTTAGTATTACCTCATCCATTTTCCCACATCGTCACAATCTTCATAGCCACTGTTTTTCTTTTTTAATATTTATTTGAAAATTAGAATGAGAGAGATCTTCCATCCTTTGGTTACTCCCCAAATGGCTGCAACAGCCAGGACAGGGCAGGCAGATGGAGCTGGATTGAAAGTGGAGCAGCAGGAACTCAAACTGGCACCCATACGGGATGTCGGTGCTGCAGGCGGCCCCATAACCACTGTTTTTAATTGACAGTATTATATTCCAGTGTGGATGTTACAATTTAATTAATTATTCCTGCTAGCCAATTTCTGATTTCTTTTTTTTCCTATTAATATAATGAAGCCGTGTGTAGCTGATCGTACTATAGGGGATGAAGATCTCGCCCATATTCTAATACAGGAGTAGCTGTTGATTTTCACTCTTCTACTTGAATTTGCTCAGCTCATGTGCTGCTCCCCATCCCTGATCAGACTGAATTTTTTAAAACTATGCTTGGCCTTCCAGACTACAGAGGGATGGCAGACTCACTCTGTGTGAAATGTGTTGTTCACAAGCAGTCTTAAGTGCAGGAAGAAACCTTTCTCGCTTCTGTAGCTGAATGTAAGGATCTGAGGACTACTCATGGTATTCTACTTGCTCTGCTCTTGACTGTTTCATTTCTGAGTGCCAGTGTCTGCAGTCCCACCATGTGCTTTAATTTCCCTTTAACTGGTTTTCTTAGTTTTTCAGGCTGACGTCTCACACTGATGCACTCTCTTTTCAGCAGGGATGGTGAGAGAAGGTCAGCTAAATGGCTCCTCCGCAGCCCACAGTGAGCTAAGAGGTAAGCTGTTTCCCATTCTGTTTATTCCATCTGTAGACACTTGTCCTGAGATTCAGTCAAGGCAAGGGAAAATAGTAATTTGCCTGTGTTACCTATTAAGGACTCTGCCTTTTCATATGCGGTCTGTTAACAAGAGTCCTAGAACCTTCTGCTTTGTCTTCAGAAAGCTTAGGATTGACTTGAATATCTGCAGCTTTTGTTGCAAAAACCCATCCTGGGAAACTTCATTTCATTCTCTACCTTTTCCTTCTCTTCACAGGCTGCAGTACATGAGCAAGCTAGAGAAATCAGCACCACCAGACCAAGCTGTCAGGCCCTACTGTGGACAGTGTTTAACAAGTAAACTTGCAAGAACCCAACACAGCACCCAGAAATACCAATACACAGAGGTTGAAGGTTGGGGGTAGAATAGGGGAGGAAATACTCTAAATTGACTCCTTCATGCTGGCTGGTTTCTTGACATTCTGCTGCCTGTTCCAGTTCAAGAACACCCAAGTGACAACAGGACCCAAATGCACCCCCTGCCCCCTGGGCTGGACATGCTTGTGTCCACACGGCAGATCAGTATGGCACTGCGCAGGTGGTGGCTGCGGCTCTGCATGAAGGACTCGGGGCATCCAGAAGCCGTGGAATCTTCATGGCTCTTGTTGCAGTTTTGTACTCTACACTTGGTTTTTCAACTCAGCTTAATGGCTTTTTTAAAACATGACTTGAAGCTCTAGTTTTCTAGATCTTTTACAGTGTACAGTATTTTACATAACAGCTGTATTAAAAGCTTGTTCATTTACTTGCCAGGGCCCTGGCTCTGCTTTGAGAGTCACTGTAGAAAACTTCCAACTTGCACCCAAGGTATACTGATAAGCTTCATTTTTATAACTCACTGTGAAAATTCTTTCACCTTGGGTGGGGTGAGCTTGTTCTTGGGACAATGATGACTTGATTCCTCAGCATCACTGTTGCCCTTCTATACCATAAATACGCCCTAGATACGTTAGTGTGATGTGGGGTTTTAGTTTTGAGTCCTGTATAAATAACTCCAAGACCTAAAAGGCAATTTATTTATGAAATTTATTTTCTTATATAAATTATGTTTTTCTCTGGGCGGACAGCCTTCACCTTATTGCACTAATAGCACATCTGTAATACCAAGCTACAGGACAAGTCTGAACAGAGGTTTGTATTCTTCAATGTAGCACTTGTCTACCAGGCACTGTAGAGAGGGATGAGGAAAGCCAGGACTCACTCAGGAGGTGAAGGATGGAGCTGGGGCGGGGGCGACTGATAGCCTCTGACAAGTGTTTTCTCCCAGGAAGGGGAACATGCAAAGGTTACATCTGGATTTTGGTGTGGGGTCAAGCCGGAAGGCTGAGAAGCCCAATGCAGCACTGCAGTCGGCTCCCTTTGTTTGAGTTCCGAGGGAAGCAGGGACTCATCCTCCACTTACTTGTAAGAAATCACTCTGGCCGAGCTGATGCTTTGGGGGCAACAATGGGGTAGGAGTCGTCATCAGATTTAGAATTAGCAGCAATTAAGAACAGGCCATACACTGCCATAGTGAGGTGGTGTCATCCTGGCCCCAAGGACCTGAAACCTGTGTGTCCTAGGGAGAGGTATCACCCAGCGCTGGCGCTGCAAGTCTAACCTAACGGTGCTGGCACAGCAGCCTGCTCATTAGGCCCAGGTGCTCCATGACCACACTGATTAGCAAAGCTCTGGTGTTGGGTCTTCCAACCATTGGTCAAAGCTGTCGTAACGGAGTTTGTTGCAGAGTGAAGGGGATGCCTGAGTAGGAAAGGGGAAGTCACTGGGCAGTGATTGGAACATGATTAGGCCCTCCTTGCAGATGGAGGCTGGACTGAGCAGGGCACGGGGTTAGAAGGAGCTGCAGGCCCCTGGAAATCCCCTCACCCTGCCTTTGTATTACACTGAAGACAAGTTGCTCACAGACTCTAAAGCACATTCTTGATACAGGAAGAGGGGCTTGGGGAAAGCGGCAATTTGGTATTGGACAAGAGCCACATTAAGCCTTCATGAGGGCAGCCACCACAGCCTTGGCATTGAGACTGCGTAGGTCACAGTAGGTCTGGCCAGTGCCCACAAAGACGATGGGTTTGCTTGTGATGTACGTCATAGAAATAGCAGCTCCCACCTGAAGTGGAGAAAGGGACAGCCCATTAGCTCAGGTCTACTGCTTTTCACTCCCTCAGTAGTAATAACTCAGTAACAGAAAACTTAGAGCCAATGTGGCCTCAGTCTCAGCTCCCCTGAAGGATGCCTGTCCCCCTCCAGTCTCACTGTCCTGTGCCATCCACATTTACCTTGTCATCAATGGTGTCAAATTTGGTGAGGACAATGCCATCAATGAGCCGAGGTGTTTGAGCCATTGAGTGGTCAGCCAAGGCTCTGTTGAACTTCACCTGGAAAGCAAAGAGATGATGTAAGAACCATCTAATTGGCCAGAGCTTGGAGTGTAAAGAGAACTAGGCCCAAGCCCTCACCAGCTGGTCCACGGCTTCGTTGCCTACTAAGGCCTCCCCCACAAACAGCACCAGGTCAGGTGTATTGACGGTAATGAGTTTGGCCAGGGCGGTCATCAGAGGGGCATTGTCTTGCATACGGCCAGCCGTGTCCACCAGCACCACATCAAAGCCTTGGTTACGTGCTAGGGAGAGAGAAAGCAGTCAACTCAAAACACCCACCCTGACCCTTAATACTTAACAGCCTGTTAACTTCTTGGATTCTGGATTTGGTTATAAGGTAATATAAAAAAAGGACCAGTTCTATGCCTGGCCATCAGCAAACATGTTTGGGAAAAGGGGAGCAACAGGGTAAAGGTGACCCAATGTAGATTTCTTCGGTTAGACTATTAGCTTTGCCATCAACTACACAGGCAGAATGTGGCAACGAACTAGTCCCTTTTCCTGCTTTTGAGCAGTGACTTTGTAACCGGGTAAGCCTGACCCTCTGTGCAAACTCCAAGGAAACCCAGGAAGGAAAGGGGGCCCCAGCTACTCCCATGAACTTCTGTGCACCGTACCAAAGGCAATGGCTTCCATGGCAATGCCAGCAGCATCCTTGCCATAACCCTTTTCAAACAACTGCACCATAGTGCGACCACCATGCTTCTCTGGGGGGTGTAGGGCACTCAGACGCCGGGTATGTGTGCGCAGCTGCTCCACAGCCCCAGCACGAAACGTATCACAGGCAGCTATGAGGACACTGAAGCCGTTCTCTAACAGCCAGAAGGAAATCTGCAAAACAGTGACATTCACAGTGTCACCTCGAGCCAGGGCTCTAAGACAAGGAGAGTACAGCTATGGCACTGTCAGGCTGGGGACCTGCACTGACCTTGGCAAGATTAGTAGACTTCCCCACTCCGTTAACACCACAGAAGGTGACGACGTAAGGGCGCTGGCGGCGCTGGGCATCCATGATGTCCCGGAGCATGTCCACACGACGCTGTGGCTGCAGGATCTGCACCAGGGACTCCTGTAGGGCTTGCTTCACCGTGGAAGTCACCGCTGAAAGGGCAGGTAGAGACGCGCATAGCCAGGAAGCCCCAGGAATGTATTCCAAGATGCCCAACTCTTTCCTGTTCTAAGGGGCTAGGATGGTGCTACACTATTGGCCCAGGAACCCAACCCATGCTATTCTAAGCACTTTATAAGTATTAGCTCATTTTACCCTAATAACTCTTAAAGTCTAGGTTATATAACAGAGGTTTAGAAGTAAGGAATTTGCCAGAAGTCACGTACCTAGTAAGAATGGAAGTCTGTGTGCTTAACTGCTCGGTATGTATAAGCATGTTCTGGCTTAAGAGTACTTACTGCTGAACGTCCCCATCACCTTCCCTTCCAACTTGTTGGCGACAGATTCGCAGAGCTGGACAGCAATGTCTGCAGCCACGTTCTTAGCTGAGGAGAGTGGGAAAGGTGTGTGAGTTCTGTGGCCGCATGTTGATGGCACAGCTGAGAAACTGCAGGCCCTGCTCACAGCCAGCCCACCCCATGGATGGGAGTCAGCCCAGCTCTCGGAACTTACCAATGAGATGGTCACGCATCTTGTCCAGCACAGATTCCATGTCTTCCCGACTCAAGCTCTTGGAACCCACCAGGCCCTTCAGCATCCCAAACATGCCACCCAGAGTTCCCTTGGTAGAACTGCAGGCACAGGAGATCACAAATACACACAAGCCAGCGGGCAGGAGTTACAGCTTACCAACTGCAGCCATACACACCACCCCCACACCTGAAGTTCCCCTACCTAGGTTTGGTGGAGTTTTGAGCGGCCCCTTCATCATCTGAGCTGCTGCAGTCCAGATCCTGAAGCTGCCCCCCAGGCCCAGTCCCTCGAATCTGGAGGATATGGGGAAAGGAAGGAGAGGGGGTCAGGAACACTAAGGGTTCCGAGAGGAAAGAGCCCAGGACGCACCCTGTCCACACTGCTCTCAGGTGGGGAGGCTTCCAGTGTAACTCCTCGCTCAAATCCAGGTCTCACTTTCCTAGTCTGCATTTCTTCCCCATTTCTTATGAATGGTAACCTTCACTCTGATGCTGTTGTCTCTTACCAGGTTGATGTCCTCAGACAGGGCAGCCTCAGGGGCTCCGTTGGTGGTGGGAGTACTATAGTCCAGGACTTCCTTGTTAGCGCAGCCACCCAGTTCCCACACCCGGGGCGCTTTTTTGCCCTTCTCCTTTGGAGCTTCTGACTTGGACTTGCTGCAGATGGTTAGCATGGAAGAGCAGAAAAGAACACATGAGCCGTAGATAGGTCCCTTGTCCCCACCATCACGGCATTTTAGGAAAGTACCAGAAAAAGCCAAAATGCTCACCTGGACTTTTCCAAACCCCTCCCATGCTTCTGGATGAACTCCTCTCGCTTTCTGCGTATCAGCTCTTCTTTGGAAAGTTCCACTCCATTCTCGGGCCCCACTGGGAGACCCGACTTTTCTGCGGGGACTGCTTTGCTGGTCGCCAAAGGGCCATCAGAACCTGTTAAGAGAAACCTCACTGGAGACAAAGCCAATCCCCTACCAACTAGACAACGGACAGACGTCTTCCGAATCCTTCAGGGCAAAATCAGAGTGTACAGGTTGGAAATGACAGGGCGGTGAGCGCGCCTTTGAGTGGAAGGGAGGCCAGCGATGACAAAAGGATGGACCACCTCGCTGTGGCAAGAGCTCTGCTCACCTTCCTTCTTGGCCCCCTTTTTTTTGCTGTTCTTTGCTTTCTCCTTGGGCTTTTCCCCCCGCGTCTCAATCATGGATCTCACAGGTTTTTTGGCCTTTTCAGAATCTTCAAATTTCTTCATGGTAGTGGGAGCACGGATCTTACTGCTCTCCTCCGCTTCACTAAAGAGCAAAGAGAATGGCTGATCTTTCTTCCCTGTGCAGGAGGTCAGAGGAGTCCAGAAAACAACCCTCCCACCAAGACAGCAAGCAGGACTGGACAGCAAATTAGGAGTGTCTTTGAACACAGAATTTTCTACCCTTGAACCACCTTCAAGGAGGGAGCTCTCCAGTCATGGAAATTGATTTTGGAGAGGGGAGGCCTCTCACCGAAGGAGCCGCAGAAAGTCATTTTGGAAATCAAAAGTGCCATTCAATAGACTTAAAGCACTTTGTTGTTGGATCTCAGTGCGGTACTTGTCCCGAAAAAGCCGGTGCACATCATCTATCAGTTTGTCTACATACGTCAGCGTTAGGATCTTTTGAAAACCAACCTGTTTAGGGGAAGAAACAGAGCCAAGAGATCTGCTTACATGCCAGCCCAGAAGGGAGGGAAGCCAACTCAACCCAGGCCTCGAGAGACAGGCCCAGCCACCTGGCAGGTTTCCCTCGCCTGACAGGCAGCCAAGCTCTGCCTGGGCCCAGAGGCCGCTTCCATTACCCCCCTCCACCTTGCTAGTTTTCTCAACAACTCCACCATACACACTGGCTGCGGTTAACTGGGATTCTCTTAACAATCCGGACCGTGTAGGAAATTTAATCGTTGTCTTTCTAAAATACTCCCAAACTTACCACAAACACCAGCTCAAACTGGTTGTCCAGTTTATACTTGAGTGTGAGTGCCTCATGGGTGAAGGAGTTGTTACCGCCCCGTTCCTAGAAAAAGAGTCGTCTCAGGGTTCAGACTGTCCCCAGAAAACCCAGACGTGGCCCCTCCAGGAGTAGCTTTGGGAGAGAACCAGACGTTTCCCCCCAACAGGCGGATGCCAGGCATCTGGCATTACCGAGGAGAAACGGAGATCCCGGCTCGGGAGAGATGAGTAAGCCAAGACACGTGGGGCCGCACATAAACAATCAGATTTATGAGCGGCTCTCCAGGTTCTAACGATGTTTTCACATCCATAATCTCACCCAGCCTCGAGAGAGAACCAAGCTGCGGGGAGGTGGACGGAGGGCGCGAAGGAAGTCCCGAGGGGCCGCGGCATGCGGCTCCGGTCCCAGATACCGGGGCGGGGCGGGGGAGGGGTCCGCAAAGTTGCGGGAGGTCCACGGGGGGCAGCAGGAGGAAATGAAGTCCGGCTTACGGGACAGTGGGCGGTTTGAGGTGGGCAGGGAGGGTAGCGGTCACGCGCGGGATGATCAGGCGAAGCGGGGACCACGGTAGGGGTTGGGGCGGAGAAACCCGGAGTTCTGATCCCGCGGGGGCGGTACCTGCAGCAGGACGGAGCGAATCAACGCATTAACGGGCCCGGTGCATGAGTCGCTCACGCCCTGGAAGCACCAGAGCACAAGCCCGCCCTTGGAGAAAATGGTGAAGAAGTCGAGCATGGCGGCAGCGGGAGACGAGCCGGGGCCGGCGTCGGGAACTCAGGCCGCGAACGCCGCCGCTTCCTGCTGCGCCAGGCTCGGGACACGTCACACCAGCGGCCCCGGAAACCGGCTCATCCGCACTTCCGCTCAGGCCGCCGGGCTCCCTCCACCCCCACCTCCGCCCCTCGGCGCGCAGGACCGACGTAAATATAAGGCTGGCCAATGGCGGGTGGGGGCGTGTCTAGGTGGGACTACCGCGGAGGTCACGAAGAGAGAGCTGCCAATAGCGTGGAGGGGCGGCTCCCAGGAGGGCCGCTGGCCAATGGGCGCGCTCAGCTGAAGAGCTCGTGGCGCCGAGCCGTGGGGGCGGGGATGGGGCCGAGCTAAGGTGCAGCTAGCTCTAAGGTTCCAGATTCTCTAGGGCCATGCTCCGGGGAGTGCTGCAACTGGGCTTGGGACGGGGCCTCTTAACCCGGGGCCTAGGCTCACGCGGAGGAGGCTCTACTGTGGGTAAGGCTCAAAGCGACACAGGCTACCGTGGTTCTGGGTGCCCCAACCTCCTGCTCTCTGAGCTTCGGGGCCCGCGAGCCGGGTCCACGCCGACAGGACAGTGAGTGTGTCGGGGGTGAGCCGCCTACCGGGACTTGTAGGGCCTGGGCAGGTGTCTGGATCCCAACGCGGCCCTTCTCAGGTGACAAATCCACGAACATGTAAGTTTGCTGCTGTTGGCGGATAGCCAGGTGTAGGTGCCACTTAAGGTACCGTGCTAAAGAGAACGGTGCAGCTTGCTTTCTTCCATGATGTCTTGGCAGGGGTGGGGGGGCGGTTAAGACCCCAAGTGGAGATGACATGCAGTTGTTGTTAAGGGAGAGAGAGGGCTGTAAATCTGAGTGCATCGTCTAGGACAGGGAGAGTAGAAAGTATTAACCTTAGCAAGCTGAGTCTCGCAGCTCAGGACTTGGTGCATGGAAAGGGAGGCTGATGGCGTATAGACCACGCAGTAGAGCAGACAACACTGCTGGTGGAAGTGGACCCTTATGAGAAGGGATAACAGTGGGGACGCCAACACAAGTGTCCGTTTACCTCTAACCCCTCACCATATGGAAGGGCACGTATGATCCCCTGACCCTAACTATATCCCACAGACTGGGATGAGAAGGTGTCGGAGGTTAAGAAGAAGATCAAGTCAATGCTGCCTGGAGAGATCTGTGACCCACTGTATGACACCAGCCACCTGCCCCCCGAACAGTCAGATGTGGTGATCGTGGGAGGCGGGGTGGTAGGCCTGTCTGTGGCCTTTTGGCTGAAGAAGCTAGAGAAGCGACGAGGCGCCATTCGGGTGCTGGTGGTGGAACGCGACCACACGGTGAGGCCTGGGGTGGGGTAGCGTCGTGAGTGGGACAAGCAAAATGACCCATATTTTATTAAGGACTCTAGGGGTGAGGGACGGGAGGGAAGGAAAAGACCCCAATTTTGCAGATCCCAAGGTCAGGAACTGTGCTTTGAACCTGGAATAGCTGCAGGTCCTTAACCTTGGCAGTAAGGCTTCTGCTTCTAAAAGCAGATTCCACGGTGTTGGCTCTTTTGAGGTCACAAAGGTCTGGCCGAGAGAGCCTGCATTCAGCTAGTAATTCATGCAAGGCAAGCAGCTGTCCCACCCGGCCTTCTCTCAGGTTCTGTGACTTCTGCGGTTTCTGCACTCAGCTGTTCCCCTTTGCCTTTGGTCACATCTTTTCCCCAATGAGGAGGTCAGAGCTAACCTCCAGCGCTAGTACTTCCAGCCCATTGCCATTGTGTTGCACTGTGCACACCCCTCTTTAGATGGCCCACTGTCTGTGCTGTGCACGCCTGCTAATGCTGATGTTAAACAGTACCGCTGAAAGGCTGCTGTGGACACCCAAGGGCCTCTTAGGTTATAAACTTGCAAGGAGGCCTGCCCTTTAACTCTCAGCGTGCAACGCCCAGCTTCCAGGGCAGCATCTGTTCAGCTTTTCTCATCTCCCCCAGTACGCTCAGGCCTCCACCGGGCTCTCCGTGGGCGGGATCCGTCAGCAGTTCTCATTGCCAGAGAATGTCCAGCTCTCCCTCTTCTCGATCAACTTTCTTCGGAATATCAATGTAAGCGTGGTGAGATCTGGGCTTGGGTGGCGACCTCTCCTTTAGCCTAGGGAACAGGAATGGTCAGGCAACAAAGGGTGGGAACCTGCCTCTCCCCCCCCCCCCCCCCCAGTGAGGGTGCCAGGAGGAGGCTTCTCTTGGGTTTGGGGCGCTGAGTCTAGAAAGCTCTCCCTTTGTTGGGTCAGCCTCTTCGAGCAGCTTTTCTTTGCACACAGGAATACCTGGCTGTGGTTGACGCCCCTCCCCTGGATCTCCAGTTCAACCCCTCAGGCTATCTCCTGTTGGCTTCAGAAAAGAGTGCCTCCACCTTGGAGAACAACGTGAAAGTGCAGAGGTGGGTGCCCAGTGTAGGCTGTGAGCCGCTTCTTGGCCTCACACATTTGGTGAGCTCCTGCGCCAGGTTAGGAGCTGGGAAGACAGAGTTGATGGGACAGGACCCTCCTCTGTCAGGAAAGCTGCTGCTTGTGACCTGCCGTGTCCTGTGCTGAGTGCTGGGGCAGATGGGGACAAAACACTGCCACAGAGGACACAGCCCAGACTTAATAACCAGCATCCCTAGGGACGGGCGCAGGAATTGGATTTTTTAACAAGAACCCTAAGTCAGGGGTCAGCATCCTTTCTCTGTAAAGGGCCACGCAGCCCATATTTTAGGCTTTCCTTGCCTCGTGGCCTCTTTTGAAGCCATTCAGCTTTGCCATTGGTGCACAGAAGCATCCACAGATGAGAACATGAATGAGTGGGGCTCATTCACGAGGACAGGCAGCAGGTCAAAAGTGGCAACGCCTGCCCTAAGTGGCTGGCCCGATCTATCAAGAGCCAGCATCTTTGTGACGTGTTACAGCTGGAGGCTTTATTTTTCTGTTTATTTGACAAACACGCTGCAAGTCTCACTGGTGACCTCAGGTAACATACTCTGTGCCTAACTCATTTGATCATCACCCCATTTTACAAGTGGGGAAACCGAGGCACAGCAGTTAGTAAGCTTAGGCAGAAGGATTCAGTTCAAAACAGGCAATCTGTCTAATGAGAGTATTCTTTCTTTCTTCCAAAGGTATTTGTTTAATAGAAAGGCAGAGTTATAGAGAGAGGAGGGCAAGAACGAAAGAGATCTTCCATCCTCTGGTTTACTCTCCAAATGGCCACAATGGTCAAGGCTATGCCAGACTGAAGCCAGGAGCCTGGAGCATCTTCCAGGTCTCCCACATGGGTTTAGGCGCCCAGGCACTTTGGCCATCTGCAGCTTTCCCAGGCACATTAGCAGGGAGCTGGAAGGGAAGTGGAGCAACCAGGACTTGAACCAGTGCCCATGTGGGATGCCAGCATCGCAGGCAGCAGCTTAACCCACTACGTCACAGCACCAGCCCCGGGAGCGTGTTCTTTCAGCACCTGGGTTAGGCAGACGGAGGCCATTCTGGGCATAGGAGTGGAGGGAACAGTTACCATGCTGTGGCAGGACGTGGGGGGATGGAAAAGAGGGGTCAGGTGCCCAAGAGCCTTTACCTGTAGACTGGGTCCTCACCCATTCAGTGGTGAGGAAAAATCGGGGTGTGTGGAGCAGAGAAGTGACAATGAGCTGGACTCCCCACTTGTGGAGTCGGGGACTGTCCATGTCCTCTCCACACACTCGCCCTCTCCGTCACACAAACGCAGACCCACATCTCTCAGGCAGGAAGGAGCCAAGATTTGTCTGATGTCACCCGAGCAGCTTCGGAACAAGTTTCCCTGGATAAACACAGAGGGAGTGGCTTTGGCGTCATACGGTGAGGCTTGCATGCACAGGGGCCAGAGGTTGGAGGGCTTGGCTTCCCCCTAGCCAAGCTGCAGGCTTCCCGCTTCAGGGCCTGGCCGCACCCTGCTGGAACTGATCATTGTTTAAGATGACCTTCCCCAGCTGCCAAGCCCTACAGAAGGGCTGGAGTGATGGGGGCGGGAAGTAGAGCAGGAGAAGGCGGTTCCAAGTTCCTCATCTGGAACTCTTTTTCAGGGATGGAAGATGAAGGTTGGTTTGACCCCTGGTCCCTGCTCCAGGGGCTCCGGCGAAAGGTCCAGTCCATGGGGGTCCTTTTCTGCCAGGGCGAGGTGACACGTGAGTCTGATGCCCCCCAGGCAGGGGCCCAGAGTGGGGTTTATCATCTGGATCCCAGGCTAGGCAAGGTTGGAAGGGGGGCGGCTGTTGTCTGCCAGCCTGACTCTGGCTGCTGCATTTGCTGCTTTGTGACCTGGGACCTGCATGACAGTTTCAGCACTGCCCTGTCCCAGGTGGACCCGTGCTCATCCCGCTGACTTCATCTCTGCTGCTTCAGTGTCTGTGGGAAAGCTCCCAGCCCCCCAGCCTGCTTTCCTGGAGAGACTAGGAAGAATCCCCATGTTCCTGCCTCTTCCGGGCCTCAAGGCTTAGTTTTGGTTTTCTTCCCTGTAGGGTTTGTCTCTTCCTCCAGCCGCATGGAGACCACAAGTGGGGAAGAGATTATCATGAAAAGGATCCGTGAAGTCCATGTAAGTTCCCAGGCCAAGAGTGTTCCTTCCAGAGTGGAGGAACAAGAAAGGAGAAAAGGGTCCTTATTCTGGTCTTCTCTACCCACCCTCCTGGAAGGGTAAACTAAGGCTCAAGAAGAGGTGTGCCCATCGCGGTGCCCACTGTGTGGTCCAGACCCTTCCTGCCCTCACCTTCTGATGCCTCTAGGTGAAGATGGACAACAGCCTGGAGTACCAGCCTGTGGAGTGCGCCATAGTGATCAATGCAGCGGGAGCCTGGTCGGGAAAGATCGCAGAGCTGGCTGGTGTTGGGAAGGGGCCGCCTGGCACCCTGCAGGGCACCAAGCTACCCGTGGAGCCAAGGAAAAGGTAGCATCCCTCGGGGCAGCTGAGGAGGTTGGTAAGAGAAAGAAAGAAGTGCCATGGAAGTTGGTTGTGAGGGTGGACATGTGCTATTCCTGTGGTCCCCTAACCCCACGGTCGTGGCAGGTATGTGTACTTATGGCACTGCCCCCAGGGCCCAGGCCTGGAGACTCCGTTTGTTGCAGACACCAATGGAGTCTACTTCCGCCGGGAAGGCTTAGGCAACAACTATCTTGGTGGCCGTAGCCCCACAGAGGTAAGCCACATGTCCTGGGCATGCTGGGAAGGAGACACAGGCCACCTGCTAGGAAAGAGTCTGGTCTTTGGGGAGGGCTCTGGCTGTTACTGACATTGTAACCTCCTGCAGGTGTGAATTGGCGTCTTCCCCCTCCCCCACCCCCATCCTCATCCTCCCCCCACCAAGGAGGTTGATTGAAGGGGTCAGTGAGGTCTGGGTCTGTCCTTGCGTCTCAGGCAACGTAAGCCTCATCTCCACCTCTCACCCCAGGAGGAGGAGCCAGACCCAAGCAACCTGGAAGTGGACCATGATTTCTTTCAGGAGAAGGTGTGGCCCCAGCTGGCTCAGAGAGTACCAGCTTTTGAGAATCTGAAGGTAACTGGCAGCAAATGCTTTTTCCTATTTACTTATAGACACGGGACACTGCCAAATGCCTCCCCAGCCTCACAACTGCTAAGGAATCTTGGACTCACCCTGTCATGGGCCCCTCGGCAACTGGTAGAGGGTATCTGTGCTGTTCCCTGACCACAAAAGAGGGTTGGGTGAGCCTGCAGCCTTCCGAGAACCCCAGCATCTTATGCACCCACAGGTTCGGAGCTCCTGGGCTGGCTATTACGACTACAACACCTTTGACCAGAACGGCGTGGTGGGCCCCCACCCCTTGGTTGTCAACATGTACTTCGCTACAGGCTTCAGCGGTCACGGGCTGCAGCACGCCCCTGCCGTGGGGCGAGCTGTGGCCGAGATGGTGCTGGAGGGCCACTTCCAGACCATCGACATGAGCCCCTTCCTCTTTAGCCGCTTTCACTTGGGAGAGAAGGTCCTGGAACAGAATATCTTCTGAGCTCACAGGCACTTCACTGGGCCCCGTGGGCCTGGCCAGCACCCTGGCTCATAGTCCTCTGCACTGCCCGAGTCCTCCCCAGTCCCATGCCAGGGCCCTTTGTAGACAGGCCCGGGGCTTTACCCCCGTTCTCCACTGTCCAGGCCATTCTGCACTGGCTGGGCACAGGCACAGATGCTGAGGCCTCAGCCAACAAAAACTGATGGTGCAGGACCCTAGGACTGATCTGTAGCCCAGGCTGAGCCCACTCACTAGGGCCATCCAGCTGGAGTCCTAAGTGTGCAGGCCCAGGACTGGCTCCTTCCTGTACCAACCCAGAAAGACTGACCCTCTTGGTGGGGCTGGGAAGAGCCCAGGCCTGGGAGCATTCTGGGGCAGCTCGGCCCAGACTTACCGACTTGAATCTTTTCTCTCCTCATCAATCAATAAACATGATTGATTCACTCCTTCCCTTAGTCTTCTGCCCCTTCTGTTTCTCGTCTCACTGCAGGAGTGTTTTTTGTTTGTTTGTTTGTTTTTGTTTGTTTGTTTGTTTTTGACAGGCAGAGTGGACAGTGAGAGAGAGAGACAGAGAGAAAGGTCTTCCTTTGCCATTGGTTCACCCTCCAATGGCCGCCGCGGCCGGCGCACTGCACTGATCCGAAGGCAGGAGCCAGGTACTTATCCTGGTCTCCCATGGGGTGCAGGGCCCAAGGACTTGGGCCATCCTCCACTGCACTCCCTGGCCACAACAGAGAGCTGGCCTGGAAGAGGGGCAACCGGGACAGAATCCGGCGCCCCGACCAGGACTAGAACCTGGTGTGCCGGTGCCGCAAGGCGGAGGATTAGCCTAGTGAACCACGGCGCTGGCCCTGCAGGAGCTTTTTGCAGCAGGAGGCCTTGACCCCAGGAATGGGGAGGCAGAGCCGCTGCTTCTTGCTCCTCCACCGCCACCCCTCCCCCCCTCCCTCAGGTGGAACTATCTGAGGACCCAGTTGAGCTGTCTCATTTGCATGCTGTTGCCTTCTGTTCCCAATGCCTGCAGGGAGTGTGGTTGTAAAGGGAAGAGGTGGTGGATGCATCCATCTATCTGGCCAATATTTATTCAGCCCCAACACCAGGCCAGGTTCAGGGCTACATCTTAGAGTGCACCAGCAGGCAAGGTCTTCGCCAGAGCTTTCATATCTCTGTCCTGCTCCTCCACCCCTGGACCAGACAGTGTGACCTCTGCAGTGCTGGGGTGAGCACAGGGCTCCTCCGGCCCGCGGGGTGGCAGTGGGGACTGGAAGGGAGTTTCTCCATGAAGTTCCCTAGGGAAGTTGACCTCTGAGCTGAACCTTTTTTTTTTTTTTTTTTTTAAAGATTTATTTACTTATTTGAAAGGCAGAGTTACAGAGAGAAAGAGAGAATGAGAGACAGAGATCTTCCATCCATTGTTTCACTCCCCAAGTGGCTGCAATGGCTGGAGCTGAACCTATCTGAAGCCAGGAGCCAGGAGTTCCTAGGTCTCCCTCAGGGGTCCAAGTACCTGGGCCATATTCCTCTGCTTTCCCAGGCACATTAGCAGGGAACTGGATCGGAAGTGGAGCAGCCTGGACTCGACCCTTGGCAGCCATATGGGATGCCGGTGCAGCAGGTAGAGGCTTAACCCACTACATCACAGCCTCAGCCCCTGAGCTGAACCTAAAGAAGGAGCAGGTTTACAATGTGAATGCAAGAAGGGGCTGGTGAGGGGGTACAGGGAGAGTTCAGGCAGAGGGAAAACCACACACATGGGGACTTCATAAACTTTGTGGAAAATACAACTTAAAAAGAATTTGGTGCAAGAGAATTTGAAAGCCATGCCTAATTTTTTTAAAAAAATGCATTTCTCATGAACTTTTTGAAGACTCCTATGACAAATGCACAGAGGCAAGAACTAACCACCCTGGGGACTTGTCTTAGCTGTTCGGAGTGCCAGAACAAAATACTGCAGACTGGCTTATCAGTAAACAGTAGAAACATACTGCTGGGGCTGGCGCTGTGGCATGGCGGATAGAGCCGCTGCCTGAAGTGCCAGCATCCCATATGGGCACTAGTTTGTGTCCTGGCTGCTCTTCTTCCAATTCAGCTCTCTGCTATGGCCTGGGAAAGCAGTGGAAGATGGCCCAAGTCCTTGGGCCCCTGAATACCGGAGGGAGACCCGGAAGAAGCTCCCAGCTCCTGGCTTCAGATCGGTGAAGCTCTGGCCATTGGGGCCAATTGGGGAGTGAACCAGCAGTTGGAAGACCTCTCTCTCTCTCTCTCTCTCTCTGCCTCTCTGTGTAACTCTGACTTTCAAATAAATAAGTTAAAAAAAAAAAAAAAGAAACACAGCCCTAGAGGCTGGGGAGAACAGGAAGGGCTCGCTCTCTGCTTCAAAGATATCAGTATCTCACTGCCTTGTCACATGACGCAGAGGGCAAGGGAGCTCCCTTCAGCCTCTTACATGGGCACTCACCCCATTCACGAGGCTTCACGTGACTTAATCATTTTCCAGAAGATCCCCCCTGTTAATAGTGTCACATTAGGTGTTAGCTACCAACCACACCAGGATCCAGCCTGACTTTCTGGCCAGATTGGAAGAAGAGGGACCAGAGGCTGAAGACCCATGCTAAAGAGCTTGGATTTTATCTGTGGGCAGGTGCCAATGCTGGGTTCTACTTATCTATCTCCATCCAGGTCTCCTGCGAGGGTGGCAGGAACCCAGGTACTTGAGCCATCGCATTGCCTCCTGGGTCTGCATTAACAGGAAGCCAAGATTGAAAGCGGAGCTGCGACTCAATTGCTCTGATAATGGCACACAGGGGTCTTAATTGCTAGGCCAAACGACCACCCCCACTGCAGGTTGTTTTTTTTTTTTTTGTTTTTTTGTTTTTTTGTTTTTTTTTTTTTAATTTGAAAAAGTTACACGGAGGAGAGGCAGAGAAAGAGAGAGGTCTTCCATCTACTGGTTCACTGCCCAACTGGCTGCAATGGCCAGAGCTGTGCCAATCCGAAGCCAGGAACTAGGAGCTTCTTCTGATTCTCCCACGCGGGTACAGGGACCCAAGCACTTGAGCCATCTTCTACTGCTTTCCCAGGCCAGAGAGCTGGATTGGAAGCGGAGCAGCCAGGACTCAAACCGGCGCCCATATGGGATGCCGGCACTGCAGGCAGCAGCTTTACCCACTACGCCACAGCGCTGGCCCCTGTAGGATTTTATGTAGGGTAGTGACATGGTCAGATTTCCCCCTGCGTACCTGTAGAAAACACGTTAGGGTGTCAGGGCAGGAGGTAAGGATTCCAGAGGGAGGCTGCTGCTATTGCTCACCTGGCAGAGACAAGAGGAGCCTGCACTGCCACAGTGAGCAGCAGAGGGTCCAGGAGGTGACAGCAGCAACGAGAAACAGGGTCAAGGAAGACTCCTGGGCTTCTGCTTGGACAGCTGGACAGAGGAAGACCTCTCAGCTGAGCACCAGGGAGGCATAGTGAGAGGGACAAAAACCAGGAGTGCATGCTGCATGAAGGGTGTGCAGTGTCCAGAGAAACTTTGCTCGAAAGGGGTTGGATTCCCTGGCATGGCCAAAGGGCGACAATCTGAGCAGGGATAGAGAGGCAGCATGCAACAGGGTGTGGCCACTTCAGGAGGAGAGAAAGCAGGGAGCCATGCGGGGAAGCTGGAGGGACCCTACAGACATTTAAGAGACCAAAGAGCGGGTGCCCAGAGAGGCAGGAGAAGAGCCAGGAGAGGGTACTGTCATGGACACGAAGGAGGAAGTGGTCAGTGGCACAAAACGACACACATGCATCTGGACTCACACCACATCGGTCAGTGGTGACCTTGGTGGGAGCAGTTGCAGAGAAGGGGAAGTTGAGTGGAAACAGAGCTAGCGGGTAAAACTTCATAAAGAGCGGCCTTTAGGGAGGGTGAACCGGAAAAGATGTGACCCTGTGCCGGAGTGCCAAGTGGAAGCGCGAGAGCTAAAGTGTTGACGCAGAAGAGGAAGGGACACGGTGCTGAAGGGCCGGAAGGAGCCTGCCAGGGCCCAGCTGGGGCTGGTCGGGCTAAACCAACATCCGGTCAGCCCTGTCAGGTGTCCAGCGTGCCCGCAGTCACTCAGCCCCCTGCCACACAGACACACCAATGTGAGGTCCAGAGGGGCCTCTGGCGGCTTACCCAGGTGCTCCTCTCTTCAAGGTCACAAAGGCTACATTTAAAGGATACATGGGAAGGGGGACATTGGGTGCGGTAGTTGTGCTTGGGCTGCCTGCATTCCACACCCAGAGCACCTGGTTCAAGTCGCAGCTCTGGTTCCTGCTATTGTGCACCCTTGGAAAGAGGGGATGATTTAGTTACTTGGATCCCTGCCACCCACAGGGGAGAACTGGATTGAGCTCTTGGCTCGGGGATTGGGCCTGGCCCCTGGCTGTTGTGAGCATTCGGGTAGTGAACCAGCAGATGGGCAATCTGCCTCTCTCCCTTGAAAAGAAAAAATGCATCCTGGGCACTCCTACTCCACACTGTGGTAGACACTGAGGGTTGCATCTGTGCACCGTTAAACTGCGCAAGGACCAGGGCGGGCCCAGTTAAACTCCCTCCACCCAGCATCATTCCATGTTCACAGTGTGAGCACTGGCATACCCTGGGCAACCGCTCAGGAAGATGAGCCGTGGCGAGCTGGCTTCTCACCTGCACTTCCAGGGCTCCAAGGCGTGGCAGGCACGGGAACCACGCGTGCCGGCAGAACTCTGCTAGTGCCTAGCGGGGGCAAAGCACTCGCATTGGGCTCCCCGCCGGCCACACTGCACAGCCACGAGGGGCTGCCTCTGCCTCCCGCCCTGTCCAGCACTCACCGTGTGGGACCCTCAGGAAAGGAGTTTAATCTCCCCAAGCCTCACTTTTCTCTGAATAAAAATAGGAAAAGGGACGCACTGCCCCCTTGCAGGATAGCAGCGGATGAAACGGATGAAATAAGGGTTTCTTTCCTTCTTCCTCACCTAGAACAAAACTCGGGTTTGAAACGTGGGTGTCTAGTGTCGGGGGCGCCGGAGCTGCGCTCCCCTGCCGCGCAGTGCCCGAGCGCCTTCTAGGGTCGAGACTCGGCGCCGGCGGCGCGGAGGAGGGCGGCGCCGGGTCCCCGCGGCGCTTCCGGGCGCCGGGCCTGCGCGCCACTTCCCGGGAAGCCGGCGCGCGGGGAGCCCGGAGCCGGGGCCGGGGCTCCGCGGGGCTCGGCGGGGCTCGGCGGCGCCGGGCGGACGTCGGACAGCGGGGATCCGCTTGCTGCCCAGCCCGGCCTGGCCGCAGCCCGGGCACACCTGCCGGCCCCCGGAGACCACCTTCCTCTCGCCCGCTGCGTCCACCTGGCTGTCGCCAGCGCCCAGGACGCGGGAGCAGCACGACGAGACCCTGCGAGGAGGCTGTCACCGTTGCTGCCGCCGGGCAGCGCGGGCTCGCGGGGCTGGTGCAGGGTCACCGCAGGTACGGTCTCTCCCGACTTCCTGCTCTCTCTGGCCACAGCCTCTACCTCTCGGTCTCCGCGCTGGCTCGGCAAGCGCACGGCTCCCTCGCGGGTGAGGAGCTTTTCTTCCGCGGCGTTTGACCTCTGCCGGGTCCTGTAGGGGCAGCCGTGAAGGGACCGGCTCGGTCCTCTCGTCCTCCTGGAGCCCGGTAAACCTGACCCCAGTGCCGCGACAGAGGGGAAGCGAGGAGCGGTCCGGCCGCCACACCTAGCTCAGCGGACACGGGGTCACGAGTGACTCAGAGGAAGCTACAGCTGATGATTTTATTATTAATTTTTTTTAGACTTTAAAAACCATTGGCGATGTAACACACACAGATGAGTACACAAATCCTAAGTGTACCTCTTAACCGTTTTCCACAAAGCTGTAATTCTCTGTGCAACCTGCCCTGGGACATCGAATAACACATTCCTAGCCCTCTGCTCCCCTGCCACGCCCCTTGCAATCCCAGTGTGCAAGGACCAGTAGCTACGGTCTCTTTGCCTGTTTGTAGGCTTTTAATCCGTGAAAGTAAGTACCAGGTCCTCTTGTGCAGCAGGTGTCTGGCACTGAATGTGTTTGTGAGGTTTGCCTGGGCTGTGTTTGGCAGTAATACATGATTCTCTGTGATGTATGACAGTCCAGAGTGTGGCTGCACCAGGAGTTATTGATCCATCCTTCCAGAAGGCTGAGTTGCTGGACAAGGTTGTTTCCAGTTTGGGGTTATTTTGAATAATATGTGCATCTTGGGGTGAACATATGGAAGCACTTCTACTCGTTGAAGTGGGATTTCTGGGTTTGTGTGTGTGTTCAGTGTTAGCGCATAATACCACACAGTTCTCTAAGCAGTGGTACCGATTCATGCTCCCACCAGCAGTGTAGGAGAGTTCGTATGCCTTCACATCCTACCAATATGTGACACTCTCTCTTTTTCGTGTAGTTGTTTGTTGAGGGCATAGCAAGAGTGTGTTGAAGTTTTAATTTGCATTTCTCTGATGACCGGTGAAGTGTGAAGCTTTTTATCTATTTATTGTGCATGTGAATAGCCTGTTTAATTCTTCTGCCTATTTTCCAATAGGTTATCTCTCTCTCTCTCTCTTTTTTTTTTTTTTTTTTTTTTTTTTTTTTTTTTTTGACAGGCAGAGTGGATAGTGAGAGAGAGAGACAGAGAGAAAGGTCTTCCTTTTGCCGTTGGTTCACCCTCCAATGGCCGCAGCGGCCAGCACGCTGCGGCCGGTGCACTGCGCTGATCCGATGGCAGGAGCCAGGTGCTTCTCCTGGTCTCCCATGGAGTGCAGGGCCCAAGGACTTGGGCCATCCTCCACTGCACTTCCCTGGCCACAGCAGAGAGCTGGCCTGGAAGAGGGGACAGAATCCGGCGCCCAGACCGGGACTAGAACCCGGTGTGCCGGTGCCGCAAGGCGGAGGATTAGCCTAGTGAGCCGCGGCACCGGCCAGGTTATCTCTCTTAAACTTACTAGTTTGCAAGGGTTACTTTTTTTCTTTTTTTAAATTTATTTTTATTTATTTGAAAGGCAGAGTTGAGAGAGTGTGTGAGAGAGAGAGAGAGAGATCTCCCATCTATTAGTTCACTCCCCAAATGGCCATAACAGGTGGTGCTGGGCCAGGCCAAATCCAGGAGCTTCATGCAGGTCTCCCACGTGGGTGCAGGTACTCAAGCCCTTGGGCCATCTGCTGCTGCTTTTCCCAGGCCATTAGCAGGGAGCTGGACTGGAAGTGGAGCAGTGGTGCCTTAACCCGCTATGCTACACACCAGCCCCTGTAAGGGTTCTTGAAATGTTTGGGTATGAGACATTTATTGGACATGTATTTTTAAAACTTTTCTCCTAGTACATTGCCTTTTCACTCTACAAATGATCTCTTCTGGTGAACAGAAGCTCTTTATTTTTATGTTTTCCAATCTTTGATTTTTCTCCCTTTATGGTTACTGTATCTAGTTTGCAAGCATCTTGGCCTACCCCAAAGTCAGGGAGATAATTTCCTATGTTTTCCTGCAATAGTCTGATTGCCCAACCATTCACACATACAGTCATCCTTTAGATCCTTTAGTAGGGTTGCTTCCAGGGACTCCCTCTGTGCCAACACAACTGGGAGGACACACACTTTCCTTATGTAAAATGTCATGGTATTTGCATATAACCCATGCACAGCCTCCTGTATACTTAATTTATTTGAGAGGCAGAGACACAGAAAGAGAGAGAGAGAGAGAGAGCTCCCATCCACTAGTTCACTCCCCAAATGTCCACAGTGGCCAAGACTAGGCTGGGCTGGAATCAGGTACCAGAAATCCAGTCGGGGTTTTCCTACATGTCAGACAGGGACACAGCTTCTCGAGCCATCACCTGCTTCCTCCCAGGGTCTGCAATGGCAGGAAGCTGGAATTGGAAGACAGATGGGAATCAAATTCAGGTATGGGATGTAGGCACCTTGACCACTCGCTAGGGCAGATGCTCTTCTTCTTGCATTTACTTTACTTATTTACTTTTTAAAATATTTATTTATTTATTTGAGTGAGAGGGAGAGGCCAGAGAGAGATCTTCCATCTGCTGGTTCACTCCTAAGATGGCCCAAATGGCTGGAACTGGGCCAAGCAGAATTTGGGAGCCTGGAACTCCATCCATGTCTTCCATATGATTGGCAGGGATCTAAGTGCTTGAGCCATCTTCTACTGTTTTCCCAGGTACATTAGCAGGGAGTTGGATGGGAAGTGGAGCATCCAGGACTCAAGCCAGCCTCACAGGTGACAGCTTAAGCCACAACACTGGCTCCATATTGTATGAACTCTTGATAAGCACAAGAAAAAGAAAGCACATAAAAAGCCACACAGCAAATCGAAGACTAGACAGAGCTAATCAGTAGACCTTCCATTCTGGAGATTCACATTCATTATCTTATCTGCTTGACAGCTATATCTCGCTATAGGATATTGTTACTAAGTCTTGGGAAGATTAAAGCATGTTTGCCTGTGTAATTGCTCCACAGCCTTAGCTATACAAGAACTGAGAAGTAACCAGGAAGATGGTTGGGGTTTAAGACTCTAGGAAGTAGCTGTGTGTTTGGTTCCTGGAATTTACCTGCCATCTTGCTCAATGATCCTGTTAAAGACACTGTTCCTTCCTGTGTTTAAACTTTTACGTAACGGTACTTACAAGGTCTTGTCCCACCCGCTTCCATTGGCATATGCTGTTGGACAGTTGGTTTTCTTCTTCATCAAGCAGTGAAAAAGGCAATTATCCAAAAATCAGCATGTGTTTCCAAAAGAGGAAGTTATTTCACAAAATGACAACTGTTAACTTTTTAATCTATACATGTTAAGTAGATTAACATATGTTAATCTATATGTTATGTTCCGTTTTAACTTTTGGAATATCATTTTGAAAAAAATCAAATGATTCTCCAATTTGTAATTGTATCAAGAGCAAATCATGAATTTTTAAAAAAGATTTATTTTATTTATTTGACATGCAGCGTTACAGAGACAGAGGTGAAGATAGAGAGAGAGAACTTTTCCATTTGCTGGTTTACTGCTCAAATGGCCACAGCAGTTAGGGCTGGGCCAGGCTGAAATTAGAAGCCTGGAACTCCATCTGGGTCTCCCACGTGGGTGGCAGGGGCGCAAGTACTTAGGCAACCTCTGCTGCTTTCCTAGGTGCATTAGCAGAGAGCTGGATTGGAAGAAGAGCAGCTGGGACACGAGCAGGCATTCCTATGGGATGCTTATGTCACAAGCGGTGGCTTAACCCTCTGTACCACCACAATGTCAATGCCAGCAAATAATGAATCTTAAAATTAAAACAAAATTGGGGGGCCAGCACTGTGGCATAGTGGGTAAAGCTGTCACCTGCAGTGCTGGCATCCCATATAGGTGCCAGTTCAAGTGCCAGCTGCTCCACCTCTGATCCAGCTCTCTGCAATGGCCTGGGAAAGCAGTAGAGGATGGCCCAAATCTTTGGGTCCCTGCACCCACGTGGGAGAGCCAGAAGAAGCTCCTGGGCCCTGGCTTCGGATTGGCACAGCTCTGGCCGTTGCGGCCAACTGGGAAGTGAACCAGCATATGGAAGACCTCTCTCTCTCTTTCTCTCTCTGCCTCTGCCTCTCCTTCTCTCTGTGTAACTCTGACTTTCAAATAAATAAATAAATCTTTAAAAAAAAATTGGGGTGGGCAAATGGAATAACAGTTAAGCTGCTGCTGAGATGCCCACATCCCATATCTGGGTTAGAGTCCAGATCTGTTTCCCTACTGGCTTCCTGCTAATGTGCACCCTGGGAAGCAACAGGTGATGGCCTACGGACCTGAGTCTCTGCCACCCACATGGGAGACCTGGATTGAGTTCCTAGCTCCTGGTTTTTAGCCTGGACCAGCCCTGGCTATTGCTGGCATTTGGGGAGTGAGCCAGTAGATGAGAGATCTCTCTCTCTCTGTACCTCCCTGCCTCTCAAATAAATACATTTTTAAAAATTCTAACATAAAATAAGGTTGGAAATGTTTACATAAAAACCAACTGATACTACGAGGATGTCTATCACTGGAGGCGACACAGCGTCTTGAGTGGCTGAAATGAAGATGTCTAGTGGCCGCAAGCCCTACCAGGGCAACAGACCGCACGGTGGGGCCGGCACGGCAGCCACTGCGGCCTTCCTGCTAGGTTGTCTGAGATCCACAGATTAGCAAGGAAAAGAAACTCACTGATAGTCCACTCGCAGCGTCCTTGGCGTGGCTTAACCACTTTTCTCTCAAACGTCGTCTCTGCCTCCTGCACACATCCCCCCTCTTCTTTCTGCCCCCATTGCTGCTGCAATGAAAGTGTTTTTTTTAAGATTTTATTTATTTATTTGAGAGACAGAGTTACAGTCAGTGAGAGGGAGAGACAGAAAGGTCTTCCTTCTGTTGGTTCTTTCCTCAAATGGCCACAACGGCCAGAGCTGCACCGATCCAAAGCCAGGAGCCAGGAGCTTCTTCCAGTTCTCCCACGTGGGTGCAGGGGCCCAAGGACTTGGGCCATCTACTGCTTTCCCAGGCCATAGCAGAGAGCCGGATTGGAAGTGGAGCAGCCAGGACCAGAACCGGCGCCCACATGGGATGCCGGCGCTGCAGGCGGAAGATTAACCTGAGTCACAGCGCTGGTCTGAAAGGTTTGGTTTTGATTTGAACTTTGATAGACATTCATGAATCCTCAGCATCCCTTATCTGACGTCCAACACTGGCTGACTTTCTTTAAACTGTGGGCCCTCTGACTTCAGTGTGTCTAGTGGTTCAACTCATGTCTGGGTGCGTTCCTAGAGGGAGCCTTGGTTTTGTGCTCTGCCGATCTGGCAGAGGGTGAGCAGGCAGCCCTCTGCCTGCTGCTCCACGATGCCGGAGCCAAGTTCTCTACCCACCCTCCACCTGGGGAAGTGTCTCCAGGATACCACAGCTCCTCCAGGATCTGAACTGGGCTCTGCTCCACGCTAGCTTCCCCTCGGAACCTAGGCTGGAACAGCTTCCACTACCGGGGCGGCCCTGTTGTGCTGGGAAGAGAACGTGGCCAGACACCCTTCTGAAGCCTTCTCGGCCCTTTGCATTTCCATATAAACACAGAAGCAGTTTACCAAAACAAAAGCGAAACCAAAAATCCCCTGAAATTTGGGGCTGGCATTAAAATGAAGAAAAGTTTGGGGAAGAAATGAATGCTACACTATTGAGTCTTATAAACCATAAGCTTAAAACATCCCTCTTTTATCTAGATTATTTTAAATATGTAGTTTCCCATATTTTTGAGCACTTGTCATATGCCAGACCCCAGTGGCACTTTATGTAAATTATCTCAGTACTTTTCACAATAATGCTGAGAAGAAGTAGGTTTTTAGTATTGCAGCATGTCCACTTCACAGATGTAGAAACAGATGTTTGGTAAGGTTGCAAGGGCCACAGTTAGTAAGAGGTGAGGCTTGGGGCATCTTCACTACTTTGTGACCTCTTTGTGCAGGCTGCTGAAGGGTGGAGGCAGGCAGGGAGAAAAAATCTCCCGCTGTGCTCTCTGTACTGCCCAGCCTGTCTGCCTGCATGCATAATGACGCACGCCAACAGCAGCTGTCCTCATCTCATTCCAGCATTTTCACCCAAGGCTCTCTGAAGAGCTGCCTGCCAGCCATCCCTTCCCCAGCCCCGAATGGCATCCCGGCTGGGTGCAGCATGGAACAGCCACTCTTCTGGTCGTGCTCAGCCCCTACTTGGGGAGTCTGAATGCCCGCCCAGATCTGAGTGTATCTTGAAACCAGCTCCAGTCACAGAGGTGTCTGTCTCTAGTCCCATGATGGGTGAAGGACTCCCTTAAAGTCCAAGCCTGTCAGGCAATTGGGAGATACCAGAGCTTCAGGTGCCCACACTGGGCCCGAGAGCAGAGTAAGTACAGCTTTTGTGATTCCTCTGTCTCTGTGTGTCCCTTATAGGATGGCTGTTCCACGGGGTCAAGGCTGGGTCTCCTCCCTTCTCCTGCTTTCCTGATGCCTGGTCTCACGGGGATGGTCGTGAGCCCTACACGATGGCATCATCGACCTCCCTCCCAGCTCCTCGCTCCCGGCCCAAGAAGCCTCTGGGCAAGATGGCTGGTGAGTAGAACCAGGCTGCTGAAAGTGCTGCTGCTGCCAAGAGCGTAGTCCCCAGTCTCTGCGTGGGTCACGGGGAGGCCCGCCTGCTCCAAACACTGGGGAGAGATAGGAAGGCTGAAGGCAGAGGAAGCTCCTGGCCTAATTTCATGCCCAGTGCCTTGTGGAGAGGAGGAGAGGAAGGCATGTTTCAGTTGCATCTTCAATTCTGGAGGTGCAAAGATATTCCAGGGCCTGCTCAGCTAATTGCCCCAGCCTGGGAGACCTGGTGCTGAGTGCTGACCCTTGTGTCTCTTGTCATCTCAATCTTTGAGGAAGGAGCAGAGAGAAAATGAATCAAGCCCCAGAGTATCAAACCGTCCTTACCAAAAGCTGTGGGAGCTGAGGGGTTTTGGCTTTTAATTTGTTTATCCTCACTTCATTTGAAAGGCAGAGAGACAGAGAGATGACAGACAGAGATCTCCCACCTGCTGCTCATGCATTCCCTAGACGTTCACGACAGCCAGGACTGAGGCTGGCTGAAGCCAGGAGCCTGAAACTCAATCCAGATCTCCCCCGTGGGTGGCAGAGACTCAGACACTTCACTTCAGCCATCACCTGCTGCCTCCCAGGGTGTGCATTAGCAGGAAGCTGGACTGGAAGTGGAGTAGCCAGGACTGGCACCAGGCACCCCGATATGAGCTGTGGGCATTCCGAGTGGTGAATTGACCACTTTGACAAATGCCCACCCTGAAGCTGCGTTTTAATGCCATCCTGGAGTGTTTCCCCCATACCAGATGCTGCGTTCTCTCAGTTAACAACTGAAATGAGCACATTCCACCATGTGCTTTTGGTGACACACAGCGCCAGCAGCAGGCCCAGAGTCGGTCTATGTGCCTCACTCCCTCTGGCGCTCGTCAGGAGCTCTGAGCAGTAGTAGTCCTCCTCCATCTTTCCATGTTGACCATTTAGAAACTATCAAGGATTCCTCGGTGCCAGAGCAGTGCAGGTTCCCCCCTAGTCTTCCTCCTGCACAGGGGGTAGCCCATCACAATCTAAATTCCCCTCCCCTCTTGCTGGAAGTGGACTGAGGAACTGACTCATCCACGCTAACATAGCACAGCTCTGCTGATGACCCACAGGTGCCAGTCAGTCAGCTCTGGTGGGAAGTTCTGCTGCGGGGGCGGGGTGGTGGTGGTGGTGGTGGTGAACTGAAGGTACCAGATACCAGAGGCCTGGAGCAGGCAAGGCCACAGCTCATCAGGCAAGAAAAACTCTCACGTAAGCACTCCAGCAGTCCCACCTATTCCCCGAACCTTTCAAGATAGATGGGGCGTTTAGGCGAGGCCCTGGTGATGCATAAAAAAACAGCAGAGCGTGCGCAGGCTTTTGGCGCTGGGGTTGACACTGCCTGGGATGCCTGCATCCCATAGCAGAGTGCCTACGTTTGAGTGCAGGCTCTGCTCCCAGATCCAGCTTCCTGCCAGTACATACCCCAGAAGGCAGCAGGTGATCCTCCAATACTTGGGCCCCTTGCCACCGACGTGGGACACCTGGCTGGAGTCCCTGGCTCCTAGCTTCGCCTGGCCCAGCAGGAGAGCTCTGTCGCTCCCTGCCTTTAAATAAAACAAATAAATGTTTAAAATGAGATTGTTTCATTAAAAACAAACAGCAGAGCAGGGGGTCCCTGCGAGGGAGGAGGGACGGGGACTGAGCCGCCTTTCTCCCCGCAGACTGGTTCAGGCAGGCCCTGCAGAAGAAGCCTGCGAAGATGCCTGGCTCCCCGGAGAGCGCCCCCAGCGACAGCCCGCGAACCCCTTCCCAGGCAGGGCCCGCGCCCTCGGGCCTCAGTGCCAGCACCTCCCCCGCCCCGCCAGCGGCACACGAGGGCGCCTGCAGTGACAGCGGCACTGGCAGTGGCCGCTGGAGCCGGGACTACGATGTGTGTGTGTGCCACAGCGAGGAGGACCTGGCGGCCGCCCAGGAGCTGGTCTCCTACCTGGAGGGCAGCGCCGCCAGCCTGCGCTGCTTCCTGCAGCTGCGCGACGCAGCCCCGGGCGGTGCCATCGTGTCTGAACTGTGCCAGGCGCTGAGCAGCAGTCACTGCCGAGTACTGCTCATCACCCCGGGCTTCCTGCGCGACCCCTGGTGCAGGTACCAGATGCTGCAGGCCCTGTCCGAGGCCCCAGGTGCCGAGGGCCGCACCATCCCTCTGCTGTCCGGCCTGTCTAGAGCCGCCTACCCACCCGAGCTCCGGTTCATGTACTACGTGGACGGCAGGGGCCCCGACGGAGGCTTTCGCCAAGTCAGGGAAGCAGTCCTGCACTGTAAGCATCCGCGCGGCCCGGGACAGGGTGGGGCCGCTGGGTTCCCTGGCTCACGGCGCATGCTCCAGGGAGGACGGCGTTTGAGTTCCAGCTCCTCACTTAGGAGCACGTGGGAAGGGACTTAGTTATTTAAGTGCTTTGCAGTGCGTCAGTGCTTCCTCACTGCCCAGCAGGTGCATGTCCAGGACATGGCCCAGCAGGTGTCAAGGACAGACAGGCAGGTGCATCCCCAGCCCTCAGCAGGTGTCAGCGAGCAGTGGCCTGGAATAGGGTTGGGTTTCTCTCACTTGGAGGTGTCCAGGAGAGCTGGGCAGGCACCAGAAGGGACGGTACTTCAGTAAGGGAGAATGGCACCAGGTCATGGGGATGCATTGCGGCCAATGAGTGTATCCATCAGTGCCGGTTATTGTCTGCTTGTGGTTTGGAAGTAACAGCATACAGGAAAAGGTGGGGAGAGCGTGGAGGGGGCGGGGCTGTTGGGGAGGACCAGAGATGTGGGGGGTGGGGAGGGTGACAAGCCTTGATTCTGTTGGGTCTCTCTCAGATCTACGGACACTTGGTTGACACTTCTCATGGCATCGTGGGACCCGGTTGGTTGGAGTAAAACTGGACATAGAGGCCCATGCAGGGCCTTGGCTCCAGCAGATATGACAAGAGGCATCAGGAGCCAGAGTCTGCAGCACCTTGTCCATGACTTTGAGATGTCCATCAGGCTTGCCTTACTGTGGCCTCCCAGGAAGGTCAAGGGGAAGTCAGGGACTCCCCCAGGAAGGCCATGAGGAAGATGGGGCTTTCCCCCAGGAAGGCCATGGGGAGGCTGGGGACTCCCCCAAGAAGGCCACGAAGAAGCCAGAAGTTGGAGGTGGTGGGAGGTGGTACCGTTGCTGTGGGGCTCTGCAGTATTTTGCCTCCTGGCTAAGCAGACAGGAAACTGGGCGTGCACCTGTTCTCTTCCCCCGCAAGCAGACACTGGTGCAGACAGGCTGCAGGCCTTTGCGAAGATGGCCTCCCAGTAGCCTGGGGAAGCCCAGAACATGAGCCAGGGGAGAGCAGAGGCCAGGGATGAAGCCCCTCCCACCCACACTACTGCAGTCCTGAGGCTGGGCCCAGCCCCAGAGCCCTACGTGCTGTGCTGCGTCTCACTCACTGCACTCAAGTCACTTAAGACAAACCTGGAAGCTATTCTGAATACATAGGAGAGGGGAGGGTGAAGAGAAGGAAAAGTCAGGACCCAGCCCCTTCACTGGGGATCAAAGTGTCCCCTTCAGCACCCCTTCTCCTCCATCCTGTGACCCCTGGTGCTTTCTCAGTCGCTGCCTTCACCTTTGGACAGAGTCTCCTTGGGCAGCACCGTGTTCCTTGCAGGACAGGCACGGCTTCATTCAGCTGTTCTCAGTAAGTTTGTTTTTGAACTGAAAAGGAGTTTGTTATTTCCCCCAGTGGGGACTTTTGTGCCTCGTCTCTCACCTCCCACATCATGTGCCCTCTTTGAACACCTTTTATTTTTACAATTACATGTGATGTTATTACATGGAGAAGGACTAAGGAATGATACCACTCACGGGCCTCCCAGCCAGCTTAGGAAGCAAGACCTCACCATTCCTACTGCTCTCCGTGCCCTGGATGACACGCCCTCACCTCCCGCACTGGGAATAACCACTCTTCCAGATTGTTCTTGGTTTCTCTCTATAATGTCCCTCCATCCCTCCCGGCACCTGGTGTAGGTGTACAGACTTTGCGCTGACGTAAACGGCATCAAGTCTGTATTCTGTGGAGTCCTGACCCCATTCACCCTGTGCTGGTGGGACTTGCCAGTGCTGATGGGTGCTGCTCCCACTCTGCCCTTTCATAAATAAACACAGCACCGTTGACTCACACATTTTTCTTTCTTTCTTTCTTTTTTTTTTTTTTTTTTGACAGGCAGAGTGGACAGTGAGAGTGAGAGACAGAAAGGTCTTCCTTTTGCCATTGGTTCACCCTCCAATGGCCGCCACGGCTGGCACGCCGCAGCCGGCGCACTGCGCTGATCCGATGGCAGGAGCCAGGTGCTTCTCCTGGTCTCCCATGGGGTGCAGGGCCCAAGCACTTGGGCCATCCTCCACTGCACTCCCTGGCCACAGCAGAGAGCTGGCCTGGAAGAGGGGCAACCGGGACAGAATCTGGCGCTCCGACCGGGACTAGAACCCGGTGTGCCGGCACCGCTAGGTGGAGGATTAGCCTAGTGAGCCGTGGCGCCGGCCAGACTCACACATTTTTCTACAAAAGGATACTCAGTTGTTTCCAGTGTTCTGCTATTAAAAACAATGGGCCTGTGAACTTCTTTGTACCTGTTTCCATAAGCAAGCTTTTCTAGGTCTTAGGCTAGATGGGGGAGCCGCTGGGCGGTAAAGGATATGCATCTTCTGTTCCACCAGGTGATGAGGTTCCTTCCAAATTGCTTGTGCCAATGTATGTCCTTGCTCTTGATGTGTGAGGCTTCCCAGCCTGTCGTGTTCTGGCCAATAATGAAGAGCTGTCAGCTTTTCAAATGTTTACAACTTTGGTGGGTAGAAACTGGTATCCTATCATCACATCCTTCTTTTCCTTTTAACCGTTTTTATGAAAAGCTGCACACACACACACAGGAGAGTACATATTATATATTAAAAAGGGTTGACAGATCCCCATATACCCATCACCCTGTTTCAACAATTACCACCTCATAGCTCATTTCATATCAATAATAACACACCCGTTTTCTCACCCCCAGATCATTCTGAAGCAAGTCTCAGGCATTTTCTAGTCCTATATATTTAGGTATATATCTCAAGTTATTAGAAATTTTTTAAAAAGCAAAGAGCAAGTTTCATTTTTTTCTCAATATAAAATAGTTTACCTATTACTCTGTGGTCTGTGTTTTTTGTACCTGACATCCTTCCCTGCTTGTGGAGTTTCTTCTAAAGTATTTCTTTTTCACATTTAGGTCTTCCATCCACCTGGATTTTGTTGTTTAGGTTTGTTTTTGTTCTTGGCTTTTAAGTTAGGGATCATTTTTTCCCTTCTGTTTGATTGACTCCTTTACTGACTAGTACATCTTTTCCCCCACTGGCTGTGTTATCAAACTGTCCTGATTGTCTATGGGAGCTTCTATTTCCTTATCTCTGTGTGGGTGCCATACTGGCGTATTACTTTTTTTTAAAGGTTTATTCATTATTATGAATAGAGTGACAGAGACACAGAGAGAGGCAGGCAGAGAAAGAGAGCTTCCATCCACAGGTTCACTCCCCAAATGATTGCAATATTCAGGACTGCAGCAGGCTGAAGCCCCAGGAGCCAGGAACTCCATTCATGTCTCCCACGTGGGTGGTAGGGGTCCAGGTACTTGGGCCATCTTCTGCTGCCTCCCCAGACACAAGAGTAGGGACGTAGATAGGAAGTAGAGCACCTGGGACTTGAGCCATCATGTTCCGATACAGGATGCTGGCATTGTCAGCAACGTCTTAACTCGCTGTGCCACAACACTGACCCCTATTGTTATTTATTTATTTTTTTTTTGATAAAGCTTGTAGGTCAATTTTTCTCACTTATTCATAAGAAGCACTTTGATTTTCTTGTTCATGTACTCTTTCATATAATTTGTTTATTCAGTTTGTCAGGTTCCAAGAAAAATCCCTTAGTGTTTTTATTGGACTTACATTGAATTTATGAATTATTAGGGGAGAATGTTTTTATGATAGAGGCTTCCTAGCTGTAAAAATACTAAGTCTCTGGGGCCAGTGCTGTGGTGCAGTGGATTAAAGCCACAGCCTACAGCGCCAGTATCCCATCCACCAACATCCGATCAGCTCAGCTCTGGCTGTTGCAGTCATTTGGGGAGTGAACCAGCGGAATGAAAGACCTCTCTCTCTGTAACTCTTTCAAATAAATAAAATAAATCTTTTGAAAAAAAAAAAATGCTATGTCTTGGGGCCAGCACTGTGATCTAGCAGGTGAAGCCCCCACTTGTGCTGGCATCACACATGGGTGCCAGTTTGAGTCCTGGCTGCTCCACTTCTGATCCAGCTCTCTGCTATGGCCTGGGAAAGCAGTAGAAGATGGCCCAAGTGCTTGGGCTCCTGCACCCGTGTGGGAGACCCAGGTGAAGCTCACATTGACTAGTCGGCTTTGGCGGTTGTGGCCACTTGGGGAGTGAACCAGTGGATAGAAGACCTCTCTCTTTCTCTCTCTCTCTCTCTCTGCCTCTCTTTAACTCTTCTGCCTTTCAAATAAATCAATGAATCTTAAAAAAAAAAAAAAAAGTTTGTCACCACTTAGTTATGTTTTTAAATGTATACCAATAAGGCTTTATAATCTTTTCCAAATTGGTCAGCCTCATATTTTATTAGACTTATTCCTTAGTACTTCATGTTCTCCATTTCTGCTGCAAAAGCTATTTCAAAATTATACAAATTTTTATGTATTCCTGGTAAAAAGGATTATAATTTATTTTTCTTATTGATCTAATAATACAGTTCTATTTTCTTTAAGACTACAGATTTCATTAGGTTCCTATAAACAGTCATAATTTGCAAAATAAAACCCTCAGTTCCTTTTTTGTCCTTCTGTGCTTCATAGGCCCCCAGTAAAATGTGGAAAGAAAGGACAGTAGTGGTGGTGGGCATTTGGCTTCGGCCTGGCCTCACCTGGCCATTAAGGCCACCTGGGGAGTGAACCAGTGGATGAAGATCTCTGTCTCTCCCTCTCTCCCTGTAACTACCTTACAAATAAACAAATACATCTTTTTTAAAAAAAATCCTTAGACCACACATTGCAAATCATTGCTCTATGTTTCAGATTTTTTTAAAACAAAAAGAAGAAGAAACACCATATTATCTCAATAGATGCAGAAAAAGCATTTGACAAAATTCAATATCCATTGGTGATAATGAAAAAAATTCCATTAAGTCAGTTTTTTTTTTTTAAAAAATACTTTATTTTTTTGAGAGGTAGAGTTACAGACAGAGAGAAGGTGAGACAAAGAGAAAGGTCCTCCACCCACCAGTTCACTCCCCAAACTGCCACAATGGCTGGAGCTGAGCAATTGGAAGCCAGGAACAGGAACTTCTTCCGGGTCTCCCACACCCCAGTACTTGGGCCATCTTCTACTGCTTTCCCAGGCCATAAGCAGAGAACTGGATTGTAAGAGGAGCAGCCAGGACACGAACTGGTGCCCATATGGGATGCTGGCTCTGCAGTCGGAGTCTTAGCCTACTACACCACTGGCCCTAACTTAGTGAGACTCTTAAGGGTATAATTACCAGAGAGATTTGGGAAACCTTCTAATAAACAAATTATAAAACAACTACTGTATAAAAAGTTTATAAACTTTTACTTATGTCTTATTTAATTAACTCACATTTAACAATTATGTTTGGAAAATTTCATGAGATGTTAAGTAAAGGTAGTCCTCATAAACAGATAAACTGCTTGATTTAAGACTCACTTAATGGGCTTGGCCCTGCACCCACGTGTAAGACCTGGAAGAAGCTCCTGGCTCCTGGCTTTGGATCAGCTCAGCTCCAGCCACTGCAGCCACTTGGGGAGTGAACCAGCGAATGAAAGACCTCTGTCTCTGCCTCTCCCTCAGTAACTCTACCTCTTAAATAAATAAATGTTTTTTTTTTTAAAGTTTCACTAAGTTAAGTGCTGGACAATCATTGACTAGATCCTTTCCAAATAAGATAAAGTAGTGAAACATTAAATATTGAACATAAGGTTTAAAAATTATCTATCTTTGCCTTTTTATTACAAAGGAAATAAGGATATTTGGAGAGGGCAGCATTTAGCCTAGCAATTCAGGCTCCTGCATCCCATATTGGAGTACTTTGGTTAGATACCTGGCTCCTGACTCCAGCTTCTTATTAGTGGCAGATCCTGAGAAGCAGCACCCAAGTGGGAGATCACATGGAGTTCCTGGCTCCTGGCTTTGGCCTGGCCTAGCCCCAGCTGTTGTGGGCCTTTGGAGAGCAAATCACTAAATCAGCATATCTCTGTATGTTTGTCTGTTTCTGTCTCTGCAACCCAAATAGATGAAAATGAAAGATATCTGAGTCTGTAGCAGGTAAAACCACTGCCTGCAACAACAGTATGTCATATGGGAACTGGTTGGAGTCCCACATGCTCTACTTCCAACCCAGCTCCATGCTAATGCACCTGGGAAAGCAGCAGAGGATAGCCCAAGTACTTGGGCCTCTGTACCCAAATGGGAGACCAGGAAGAAGCTCCTGGCTTCAATCTGGCCCAACTCTAGCTGTTGTGGCCACTGGAGAGTGAACCAGTGGATAGAAGATTAAGATTTCTCTCTCTCTGTCTCTCCCTCTTTCTCTGTAATCGTGCCTTTCAAATAAATAAATCTTAAAAAAATAAGGGCCATATTGTGGCTCGTGTCTCAGTAGTTTAATGCCTGTGATGCAGGCATCCTGTGTGAGCTCAGCTTTAAGTCTTGGCTGCTCCACTTCCAACTCCCTGCTAATGTGCCTGGAAAAGCAGCATAAGATTGGGCCCCTGCCACCCATGTGGGAGACCCAGATGAAGCTCCTGGCTCCAGTCTGGCCTAGTCTAGGCCACTGTGGCCATTTAGGGAGTGATCCACCAAATGGAAGATCTCTGTCTCTGTCTCTCATCTCTCTCTAACTCTGTCTTTCAAATAAATAAGTAAATATATAAAATTACAATAAGGCCGGTGCCGCGGCTCACTAGGCTAATCCTCCGCCTTGCGGCGCCGGCACACCGGGTTCTAGTCCTGGCCGGGGTGCTGGATTCTGTCCCGGTTGCCCCTCTTCCAGGCCAGCTCTCTGCTGTGGCCAGGGAGTGCAGTGGAGGATGGCCCAAGTGCTTGGGCCCTGCACCCCATGGGAGACCAGGATAAGTACCTGGCTCCTGCCATCGGATCAGCACGGTGTGCCAGCCGCAGCGCGCCAGCCGTGGCAGCCACTGGAGGGTGAACCAACGGCAAAGGAAGACCTTTCTCTCTGTCTCTCTCTTTCACTGTCCACTCTGCCTGTCAAAAGAAACAAACAAAAAAACAAAAACTACAATAAAAAGTTGTGCTCTGAGGAAATATGTATTTCTTTTTTGAAATTTTATTTTCTATTTATTTGAGAGGCAGAGAAACAAAAAGGAGGAGTGAGGAAGGGTAAGAGAAAGCATTCCAGGCCGGCGCCGCGGCTCACTAGGCTAATCCTCTGCCTTGCGGCGCCGGCACACCGGGTTCTAGTCCTGGTCGGGGCGCCGGATTCTGTCCCGGTTGCCCCTCTTCCAGGCCAGCTCTCTGCTGTGGCCAGGGAGTGCAGTGGAGGATGGCCCAGGTGCTTGGGCCCTGCACCCCATGGGAGACCAGGAAAAGCACCTGGCTCCTGGCTCCTGCCATCGGATCAGCGCGGTGCGCCGGCTGCAGCGCGCCGGCCGGGGCGGCCATTGGAGGGTGAACCAACGGCAAAGGAAGACCTTTCTCTCTGTCTCTCTCTCTCACTGTCCACTCTGCCTGTTAAAAAAAAAAAAAAAAAAAAAAAAAGCATTCCAGTTGGCTAATTCACTCCCCAAATGCCTGTAATGGCTGGGACAGGACTAGGGCCAAAACCAGGAGGTAGGGATGTAATCCAGGTCTCCTGTGAAGGCAAGATCCTAACCACTCAGCTATCACTTGCTACCTTCCAAGGTTTGCATTGGCAGGAAGCTGGAATTGGTAGTCTGACTTTAGAATCAAACCCAGGTACTCTGATGTGGGATGCAAAATTTTAATTACTAGACCATATTATAATCTTTTTTTTAAAAAGGAAGTTTGCTTTTAAAGTTTATTTATTTTTATTTCTTTGAAAGGCAGAATGACCTGGAACATACCCTAAATGCTCCCAACAGCCAAGGCTGGGTCATGCTGAACCCAGGAGGCGTGAACTCCTTCTGGGTCGTCCATGTGCATGGCAGACACCCAAGTACATAAGCCATCATCTGCCTCCCAGAACGTGCATTAACAGGAAACTGGATCAGAAGTGGAGGTGGGACTTGATCCTAGGCACTCTGATATGGAACGTGGCCATCCCAAGTGGCAATGCACCACAATGCCTGCCTTGAAACACATTTCTAAGAGACTATAAAATAGTGTTAATTTACAGAATGCTAGATCAAAAATTTTTTAAGAAATATTTATTTCTTCATTTGAAAGGCAGGGTTTACAGGAGATATTTTCCATCCACTGGTTCATTCCCCAGATGGCCACAATGGCCAGAGCCGGACTGGTCCAAAGCTATGAACTTCTTCTGGGTCTCCCATGTGGGTGGTGGGGGCCCAAGGACGTGGGCCATCTTCATTGCTTCCCAGGCTATCAGCAGGGGCTGGATTGGAAGTGAAACAGCCCGGACTAGAACTGTCACCCATATAGGATGCTGGCTTAACCCACTATGCCACAGTGCCGACCCATAGATCACAATTCTTAAAACTTAAAATTGTGAGACTGATGTTGTGACACAGAGGGTTAAGCTGTTGCTTGCAATGCCAGCATCCCTTATTGGAGTATAGGTTCCAGTTCCAGCTGCTGTGTTTCCAATACAGCTCTCTGTTCATAAGCCTAGAAAAGCAGTGAAGTGCATGGGGCTGGCGCTGTGGCTCACTTGGTTAATGTGGCACCGGCATCCCATATGGGTACCGGGTTCTAGTCCAAGTTGCTCCTCTTCCAGTCTGGCTCTCTGCTGTGGCCCAGGAGGGCAGTGGAGGATGGCCCAAGTGATTGGGCCCCTGTACCCGCATGGGAGACCAGGAAGAGGCACCTGGCTCCTGGCTTCAGATCAGCGCAGCGCCGGCCATGGCGGCTATTTGGGGGATGAACCAACGGAAGGAAGACCTTTCTCTCTGTCTCTCTCTCTCACTGTCTGTAACTCTACCTGTCAAATAAATAAATTTTAAAAAAAAGAAAGAAAGAAAAGCAGTGATTGTGCTTGGGCCCCTACCACCCATATAGAAGACTTAGGTGGAATTCTAGGTTCCTGGCTCCAGTATGATCCAGACCTAGGTGTTTTATCCATTTGGGGAGTGAACCAGCAGATGAAGCCCTCTCTCTCTTTCCCTGTCTGTCACTCTTTTTTTTTTTTTTTTTTTTGAGCAAACATGATTTAAATCACAAAGCTCCTACCACAGCAGCCAGAAGGGGGGCTCTAAGAGAGGAAGCCACCTCTGCCTGTCGAATAAATATTTTAAAGATTATTTGTAATTAGAATATGTAATTGCTAAAAATAAAACTATAAAAAATTATGTGTGCAAATTGTACAAGGAAAATAGGATGTGTTTTTGGTGGTGACAGCTGTAAGACACACATGAGGCTACTTCTTGTTGAAGGAAACATACTTCTTTCTGGTTTAGAGGTTAACGAATAGTAGGAGGAATGATAAAAACAAAACCAATGGATATAGAAAACTGACAGAAATTAAAAGAAATCTTGTGTGGTTAAAATGATTAAAATTGAATTTATTATAAAGACTTTTTACATAAGCTTTGCAGTGGGTGTTTTGGTGCCACCACTTGGGACATCTGCATCCCCCATCAGAGTGCCTGTAATTGAGTCCTTCCTCTGCTATACACATCCTGGAAGGCAGCTGATTATGGCTCAAGTGTTGACCCCCTGCCATCCACAAGAGACCCAGATGGAGATTCCTGGTCCCTGGCTTCAGTCTGATCCAGCCCAGGCTGTTGTGGGCATCTGGGGAGTCAACCAGTTGATGGAAGAACATTCTCTCTCTCTCTCTCTCGCTCTCTCGCTCTCTCACCTACCTTTCAAACAAAATTTGACAAATAAGCATTAGGGGCAGGCACTGTGGTGTAGTGAGTAAAGCTGCCACCTGCAGTACTGGCATCCTATATAGGTGCTGGTTCAAATCCCAACTACTCCACTTCTGATCCAGCTCTTTGCTAATGGCCTGGGAAAGCAGCAGCAGATGGCCCAAGTGCTTGAGCTCCTGCACCCATGTGGGAACCCAGAAGAAGCTCCTGGCTCAACTTTCTGTCTCTATCTCTCTGTACTCTGCCTTTCAAATAAATAAATAAATCTTTAAAAAAAAAAACTAAAAAAAAAGAAAAAAGCATTAGTTGGGGTTGACATTGTGGTATAGTGGGTAAAGCTGCTACTTGCAATGCTGGCATCACATCCCATGTTGGCCCCAGTTTGAGTCCTGATTGCTCCACTTCCAATCCAGCTCCCTGCTGGTGGCCAGGGAAAAGCAGCAGATGATGGCCTGGGTGCTTGGGCCCCTGCCTTCCACATGGGAGGTCCAGATGAAGCTCTTAGCTCCTGGCTTCAGTCTGGCCCAAACCTGGTGGTTACAGCCAAACAGGGAGTAAACCAGCAGGTGGGAGATCTCTCTCTCTTTCAAAAAAAAAAAAAAGATTAATGGTAGGTGTTTTGGAGTCCAACACTGGTTGGAATACCCATGTCCCATGTCCCATATCAGAGTATTGGCCTTGAGTACCAGTTCTGGTTCCTGATTTACCATCCTTCCAGCAGGGGTGATGGCTCAAGTAACTGAGTTTCTGCCTCCCATATGGGAGACCTGGATTGGGTTCAAAGTGCCTGGTCTTATCCTGGCCCAGCCCTGGCCATTGTAAGCATATGAGGAAGATGAGAATCTCCACATGACCAAAGGATGAGAGCCCTCCAACTCTGTCAAAAACAAAGATAATATCAAAAGTACACTGATGTAAAACTAGAATTTGGCCTTTTCACTTGAAAACAAGATTTTCATTAATAATTATGAGAGTGTATTTGCTTTGTTCATGTTTTGAGCAAACTGCAGGAGGGAAAGAAGAAAGATCTGTGTTTTCATTGATATAATTCTCTGTGTTTATGGTATCTTTTTCATGTCTTTGGTAACTTGGAAAAACTGAGTTAAAGAGAAAAGGTTTGGAGCTGGCACTGTGGCGTAGTGGGTTAAGCCTTTCCCACAACACTGGCATCCCACATGGACACTGATTCAAGTCCTGGCTGTTTCACTTCTGATCCAGTCCCTGCTGATAGCCTGGGAAAGCAGTGGAAGATGGCCCAAGTCCTTGGGCCTCTGCACCCAGGTGGAAGACCCAGAGGAAACTCCCGGCTCCTGGCTTTCTATTGGCTCAGTTCCAGCCATTGCAGCCATTTGGGGAATAAATCAGCAGATGGAAGACCTTTCTCTCTCTCTCCCTCTGTCTATAAGTCTGCCTCTCAAATTTTAAAAAATTGAATTATCGGTGCTGGTGCTGTGGGGTACCCGGTAAAGTCACCGCCTGCAGTGTCGGCATCCCATATGGGCACTGGTTCGAGTCCTGGCTGTTCCACTTCCCATCCAGCTCTCTGCTATGGCCTGGGAAAGCAGTGAAAGATGGCCCAAGTCCTTGGGCCCCTGCACCTGCTAGGGAGACCTAGAAGAAGCTCCTGGTTCCTGGCTTCCCATCAGCGCAGCTCTGGTGGTTGCGGCCATTTGGGGAGTGAACCAGTGGATGAAGACCTTTCTCTCTCTGCCTCTCCTTCTCTCTCTGTGTAACTCTGACTTTCAAGTAAGTAAATAAATCTTTTTAAAAAATTGAATCATGAAGAAACATAATAAACAGATCTGTTAACAAGTAGTGAGAACAAAACAGTAAGAAAAAACTTTTTTTAAAAAAAGAGAAAAGATTTTAGGGCAAGCATTTGGGCTAGTGGTTGGTGCTTGTACTTCATACTGGAGTGCCTGGATTTGATACCACCTCTGGCTCCTCACTCCACTGTCCTGCTAATGTAGAGCCTGGGAAGCAGCAGTGATGGCTCAAGTAGTTGGGTTCCTGCCACCAGGAAACCTGGATGGAGTTCCTGGCCTGGCTGGGGGACTTCTGGAGAAGTGAACCTGTGGATAGGAACTCTCTCTCAAAATAAATAAATATTTTAAAAGAGAGAGTTAAGGTTTTTGTACAACTATCACTTATGTATTTTCTTTTAAGTTTTATTTCTTTGAAAGTCAGAGTTACAGATAGGGAGAGACAAAGACACATCTTCCAACCACTAGTTCACTCCCCAGACGGCTGCAATGTCTAGGGCCAGGCCAGGCCAAAGCCAAGAGCCAGAAGCTTCATCTGGGTCTCCCATGTGGGTGGCAGGGCTCCAAGTACTTGGGTCATCTTCTGCTGCTTTCTCAGGTGTATTAGCAGGGAGCTGGATTGGAAGTGGAGCAGTTGGGACTCAAACCAGCACCTACATGGGATGCCAGTATCTCAGGCAGCAGCCTAACCCACTGCACCACAAGTATGGCCTCTGTATTTCCTTTTAAAGTCTTTTAATTACCAATTTGGTTAAATAAATTATCACTCAGTGACCTCCGATCCTAATTTAATGAAGTGTTTGAAACCTTTGATAGTTGACAAACTTCTCAAAAATCAAACTGGGAAAAGAGAAAATAGAAAGACCTTTAGGCAGACGAGAAAAGAAAAAACTCAAATGAATAAAACTAGAGAAGAAGGAACATTACAACTAATACCACAGAAATGCAGAGTATCCTAATAAACTACTATGAAGAAGTGTATGCTAACATTTGGGAAGTCTTGAAGAAATGGATAAATTTCTGGAAACACACAACTTACCATTACTAAGTCAAGAAGACACAGAAAATATAAACCAGTAATGATTAATACGATTGAAGCAGCAATTAGAAGTTTCTCATCAAAGAAAACTTCATAACCTGATAGCTTTTTTTTTTTTTTTTTTTTTTTTTTACAGGCAGAGTGGACAGTGAGAGATAGAGAGACAGAGAGAAAGGTCTTCCTTTGCTGTTGGTTCACCCTCCAATGGCCGGCGCACCGCGCTGACCTGAAGGCAGGAGCCAGGCGCTTCTCCTGGTCTCCCATGGGGTGCAGGGCCCAAGCACCTGGGCCATCTTCCACTGCACTCCCTGGCCACAGCAGAGAGCTGCCCTGGAAGAGAGGCAACCAGGACAGAATCCGGCGCCCCGACTGGGACTAGAACCCGGTGTGGCGGCGCCGCTAGACGGAGGATTAGCCTAGTGAGCCACGGCGCCGGCCTAGAACCTGATAGCTTTTCAATAGAACACTACAAAACATTAAAGAGGAACCAACTCTAATAGTTCCCAAACTAATCCAAAACATTGAACAGGATGGGACACTGTTAAATTCTTTTTACTAGCCCAGCACCACTTCAATACCAAAACTAAAGATAAAACACAAAAAGAAAACTACACACCATATCCTTGTAGAACATAATATCAGCAAACCAAATCCAACACATACATTAAAAAAAAATCATATGTCATGATTAAGTTGGATTTATCCCTGGGATGAAAGGGTAGTTCAACATTCACAAATCAATAAACATCGTAAATCACATCCACAGAAGGAAGAACAAAAAAACCATATGATCCTCTGTACAGGTGCAGAAAAAGCATTTGGTAAGATCCAACATCCTTCATGATGAATACTGTTAACAAGTTAGGCAGAGAAGAAAGATACTTCAAAATAACAAAAGCTAAATATAGCAAACACATAGCCAATATCATACTGAATGTGGAAAAGCTGAAAGCATTTCCCTCCGATCTGGAACAAGACAAGGATGTCCACTTTCATTACACTTACTCACTATAGTATTGGAAGTATTTGCAAGAGCAATTAGGGAAGAGAAAGAAAGAAAACACACTGAAATTAGAAAGGAGAAAGTCAAAATATCCATGTTTACAGATTACATGATTTTGTACATAAAAAACTAAACACTCCACAACTGTTGCTAAAACTGATAAGTGAATTTATTGAAGCCTCAGGTTACAAAATCAACACTCAAAAAGCAGCAGCATTTTTATACACCAATAATAATCTTGCTGAAAGGGAAATAAAAAAAGAAATCTTATTCACAATAGCTACAAAAAAATCAAATATTTAAGAACCAATTTAGGCCGGCGCCGCGGCTCAATAGGCTAATCCTCCGCCTTGCGGTTCCAGCACACCGGGTTCTAGTCCCAGTCGGGGTGCCGGATTCTGTCCTGGTTGCCCCTCTTCCAGGCCAGCTCTCTGCTGTGGCCAGGGAGTGCAGTGGAGGATGGCCCAAGTGCTTGGGCCCTGCACCCCATGGGAGACCAGGAGAAGCACCTGGCTCCTGCCTTCAGATCAGCGCGGTGCGCCGGCTGCAGTGGCCATTGGAGGGTCAACCAACGGCAAAGGAAAACCTTTCTCTCTGTCTCTCTGTCTGTCCACTCTGCCTGTCAAAAAAAGAAAAAAAAGAAAAAAAGAAAGAAAAAAAAAAAAGAACCAATTTAACCAAAGAAGTGAAAGGTTCCTACAATGAAATTAAAACACTAACGAAAGAAATCATAAATAAAACACACACACACACACACAGATGGAAAGCTATCCCTTGTTTATGGATTGGAAGAATTAATATCATTACAATATCCATATCACCTAAAGCAATCTAAAGGTTCAATGTAATCCTTAACAAAATACCAATGACATTTTTTTTGCAGAATTAGAAAAAACAATCCTAAAATCCATATGGAATCACAAAAGATCCAGAATAACAGAACTGATGCTGAGCAAAAAAATCAAGCTGGAAACATCACAATTCCTGTTTTCAAAGCATACTAAAGCAGCTAAAAAAGCATGACATTTGCATAACATACCAACACATACATCAATGGAACAGAATAGAGAATCCATAAATTAATCCACGTATATACAGCCAACTGATTTTTGATAAAGGTGCCAAGAATGTAAATTGGAATATTTCAATAAATGGAAAAATTGGATATACATATTTAGAAGAATGAAATTAGGCTCCTACTTCTTACCATATAAAAAAATCAACTCGATATGAATCAAATATCTAAATATATGATCTGAAACTGAAATTGCTAGAAGAAAACATACGGAAAACACTTCAAGACACTGGTGTAAGCAAATCATTTTTTTGGGCTAAGATCCCTCTCAAAAGCATAGGCACAAAAACAAAACTAAACAAATGGGATTATATCAAACTCAGATGCTTCTCACAACACAGGAAATAACAAGAGTGAAGAAGCCGGCGCCGCGGCTCACTAGGCTAATCCTCCACCTAGCGGCGCCAGCACCCGGGGTTCCAGTCCCGGTCGGGGCGCCGGATTCTGTCCCGGTTGCCCCCCTCCCAGACCAGCTCTCTGCTGTGGCCGGGGAGTGCAGTGGAGGATGGCCCAAGTCCTTGGGCCCTGCACCCCATGGGAGACCAGGAGAAGCACCTGGCTCCTGCCTTCGGATCAGCGCAGTGCACCGGCCGCAGTGCACCAGCCGCGGCGGCCATTGGAGGGTGAACCAACGGCAAAAGGAAGACCTTTCTCTCTGTCTCTCTCTCTCTCACTGTCCACTCTGCCTGAAAAAAAAAAAAAAAAAAAAAAAGAGTGAGTGAAGAGACATTTGGCAGAATGGGAGAAAATATTTACAACCTGCTTATCCAACAAAGGATTAGTATATAGAATATATCAGTAACTCAAAAAACTCAATGACAAAAATATAACCAATACAGCCAAGAAATGGGCAAAGCATCTGAATAAACAGTTACAAAAAGAAATGCAAATGAACAAATAAATGAAAAAATGTTCAAAACCACTATTGATCAGGAAAATGAAAATCAAACCCACAATGATGTATCACTTCATGCCTGTTAGAATGGCTATTATCAAAAATACACGAAGAGGGGCTGGCATTGTGGCATAGCAGGTTAAGCTGCCACCTGTGATGTTGGCATCCCATATGGACACAATTCTAGTCCTGGCTGCTTCACTTCCCATCCAGCTCCCTGCTAATGTGCCTGGGAAAGCAGCAGTAGATGACCCAAGTTCTTGAGCCTCTGCACCATGTGGGAGACCTGGAAGAAGTTCCTGGCTCCCACTTTGGACTGGCCCAGTACTGTCCATTGTGGCCTTTTGGGGGAGTGAATCAGTGGATGGAAGATTTCTGTCTCTTAGTCTCTGTTACTCTGCTTTCATATTCACACACACACACACACACACACACACAAAATACATAAAGAACAAATGCTGGCAAGGATGTGGGGAAAGGAGAACTTTTTTTTTTTTAAAGATTTATTTATTTGAAAGGCAGAGTTGCAGAAAAATCAGAGAGAGGTCTTCCATCCATTGGTTTACTCCCCAGATGGCTACCAACGGCTAGGGCTGGGCCAAGCAGAAACCAGGAGCTTCCTCTACGTCTCCCAGGTGTATGCAGGGGCCCAGATACCTGGGCCATTTTATGCTGCTTTCCCAAGCACATTAGCAGGGTTCTGGATTGGAATTGGAGTCCATATGGGAAGGTGCAACCATACAGGATGCTGGCACTGCAGGCAGTGGCTTAACCTGCTTCACTGTAATGTGGGCCCTAGGGGAACTCTTGTACTGTTGGTGGGAATGCAAATTAGGGCAGCCACTATGGAAAACAGTAAGGAGATTTCTTAACTAGAACTGCAATACCATCCAGGAATCCTACTACTGGATATATATCCAAAAGACATGATCATTCTATCAAAGAGATACCTGCTCCACTGTGTTTACCACAGCACTGTTCACTATAGCCAAGACAAGGAATCAACCAAGCAGTCCATCAAGAGAAAAATAGATAAAGACAACAGAATATTATTCTGCCATAAAAAGAAATGAAGTCCTCTCATTTGCAGAAAAATGGATGGCGCTGCAGGCCATCATGTTAAGATCCAAAAAGACAAATACATGTCCTTCGACCATATGTTGAAACTTAAAAACAAACACACACACACCTAAAACTCAAATTGAACACAAAATGGTGATTCCTAGAGACTGGAAGGGGTGGGGGTGACAGGAGTTTGGATAATGGGCAGCACCAAATCAGTTAGATTCAAAGAATAAGTTTCTAGTGTTACACAGCAATAATAGAGAGGCTAGTTCACAATAATCTAGCATGTATGGGTAACAGAGCAAAGAAACTCCAAGCCTCCAATCATAAAGTAATGTCAATGAGGAAAAATGTTGGTTAGCATGTTTTGATTAATACACATTTTATGAGTGTACTAAAGTACCACATTGTAGCCCATAAATATGTACAATTATTAATAAAAATAAATGGCCAAAGAAATCAATTTGTTGTACTGTAGGTAGCAATTGATCTTTTCCCAATAAGACTAACACAATTCATTTTAAAAAATGTTTATTTTGGTGCATACTATTTTTAAATTAACATATACAGAGAATATTCAGAAACTTCATGGAAATTGTACTTAATGAAAATCTATCCATAGGTTCCAAATTTTTAAGAATATTTGAAAATTTTCAGTCCAGTGTTGTGGCATATCAGGTAAAGCCACCGGCTGTGGTGTCAGTATCCTATATGGATGCCATTTGAGTCCTGGCTGCTCCACTTCCAATCCAGCTCTCTACTATGGACCGGGAAGGCAGTAGATGATGGCCCAGGGGCTTGGGCCCCTACACTCATGTGGGAGTCCCGGAAGAAGCTCCTGGCTTTGGATCAGCCCACTTCAGCCATTGCAGCCCTTTGGGAAGTGAACCAGCCAATGGAAAACTTCCCTTTTTCTACCTGCCTCTGCCTCTCTGCAACTCTGCCTTTCAAATAAGTAAATAAATCTTAAAAAACTGAAAATTTATTTGAAAGGCAGAGAGAGATCTTCCATCTGCTGCTTCATTCTCCAAATGCTCACAATAGCTGTGAGTGAGCCAAGCTGAAGCTGGGAGCCCAGAACTCAATCTCTGTCTCTCTTCACTCCCCAAACGGCCCAAATGGCTAGAGCTGGGCCAATTCAAAGCAAGGCCAGGAGCTTCTCCTGGGTCCCCAGTGCGGCTGCAGGGGTCCAAGAATTTGGGCCATCTTTTATTGATTTCCCAAGCCATAGCAGAGAGCTGATCAAAAGTGGAACAGCAGGGACTCAAACTGGCGCCCATGTGGGTTGCTGGCACCACAGGCACTGGCCCTCCCCAAGCAATATCTTAAGTGCTACACCAAATACCCATGCTGGGTATCAAAATTTTTGCACCAGAATAAACTTAACTTTAAATTACATTTTCCATGAATCTTTTGAAGAACTCTCACACACTATCAGTTGTAATTCTGGTTATTAGGTTAAATTGTATGCCACAGAAATAATCAAATTTGTCAACTGTTGGTTATAACAAACTCTCATCAGATTTTAACCATGGCAATTCCAAGTCATTGTAATCTGTAGACAGTGATTCTGATTTTTTTTCTCTGAAATGATTTGCAATAAAGCAATAATTGGAAATAGCTTATTTTCAAGAATGTTTATAGGAAAGACTTTATGACAGATACTTTTTATTACAGATTTCTGATTACTTGAAGATTACATCTTTGGACTGGTTAAGAACATACAGAGCTCTGGAGGGGTATTTGGTCTAGCAGTTGAAAAGTCACTTGAAAAGCCCACATTCCATATTAGGGTGGCTGGGTTTGAATCCTGGCTCGGCTTCTGATTACAGCTTCTGGTTAATGTGCACCCTGGGAAGCAGCAGAGGATGACTGAAGTGCATGGGTCCCTGATACCCCCATGGGAGACCTGGATCCAGTTTCTGGCTCCTGGTTTCAGTCTGGCTCAGCTCAGGCTATTACACACATTTGGGGAGTGAACTACCCAAAGAAAAACCCGTATCGCTGTTTCTCAAATTAAAAAAAAAATTCAGAGCTATAAAGGAAAAAAATTGGATTCATAAAACTAACCCAACATCAAGCAGAATAAGAATGAATTACATGGGACCAAATTGATAAAGCAGTATAAGTTTTATGGCTTTTTGAAACATCGCTAATTGTTTTAATGTTTTATTTTTCCAGACTTAAAGAAACTTTTTAAGCTATCTATAGCTTGCAGTGATTTGGTAAAGTGTACTTCTGTGAGCAGAACTGAAGTATTTACCTTTATTCCCATTGGATCCTCTAAAACTCAGAAACTGTCAGGGAGCATACTTACTTGATTGCAAAAATGTATCAAGAATCTACGCTCTTTATAATAGGACATTTGGAGACACTGGTATATTACTAAGACTTACACTGGAATGTTATATTTTCAGCTATGATCAGCTTTCTTTAAGCAACTGTGGTCCCCTTATGAAGCCAATAAAAACCTGTTGGAAAAATCAGCCTCATACCTTGCATAGAGAGTTGATGCAAGGTAAAGCATGTCCCGTTATGATAGATCCAGAAATTCAGAATACTTTGGGGCATCAAAAAGAAAGGAATTCACTGGGTATCACTGTCAAGTTTGGTGAAGTCCCTGGCTGTTTCCTATAGAGGCTTTTATTTTTTTTTACTTTGCATTTATGTATGTATATATGCATTTTTAAATTTTTATTTAATAAATGTGAATTTACAAAGTGCAACTTTTGTATTGTTGTGGCTTTCCCCCACAACCTCCCTCCCTCCCGCGGCCCTCCCCTCTCCTATCCCGCCCTTCATCGAGTTTCATTTTCAATTATCTTCATATACAGAAGATCAACTTAGTATACACTAAGCAAGGATTTCAACAGGCTGCACTCACACAATTGCTCAAGGTATAGGGTATTGTTTTACTAGTAGTGTTGTTTTTAAGTTTCATAGTAAACTCTCTGCTATGGCCAGGGAGTGCAGTGGAGGATGGCCCAGGTGCTTGGGCCCTGCACCCCATGGGAGACCAGGAAAAGCACCTGGCTCCTGGCTCCTGCCATCGGATCAGCGCGGTGCGCCGGCTGCAGCGGCGGCCATTGGAGGGTGAACCAACGGCAAAGGAAGACCTTTCTCTCTCTGTCTCTCTCTCTCACTGTCCACTCTGCCTGTCAAAAAAAAAAAAAAAAAGTTTCATAGTGAAACACATTAAGGACAGAGATCCTACGTGGGGAGCCTGTACCCAGTGACTCCCGTTGTTGATTTAACAATTGGCACTCTTATTTATGGCGTCAGCAATCACCCGAGGCTCTTGCCATGAGCTGTCTAGGCTATGGAAGCCCCTTGAGTTCACCAGCTCTGAACTTGTTTAGTCAAGGCCGTATCACAGTGGAGGTTCCTTCCTCCCTTCAGAGAAAGGCGCCTCCCTCCTTGATGGCCTGTTCCTTCTGCTGGGGTCTTGTTCACCAGGATCTTTCATTTAGGTTGTTTTTGCCACCGTGTCATGGCTTTCCATGCCTGTGAGACTCCTAAAGAGGCTTTTAAAAGTTGAATCCCAAATTACTTCTGAAAGATTTCAGCAAAGCAGATTTGAAGACAGCCTGTCACTGATCACTATCCTTGCTGAATTTACATAAAATAGGTCAAGTTTAGAGGCTAAATGTAACTGGACACAATAATCTTTAATAAAATGGAGTGACTGGAGTGAGTAAACTGTTTGTTAAAACTATTGGGGTATTGTGGTGCAGCAGGTTAAACCACAGCCTGTAATGCTGTCATCCCACATGAGCACCAGCTCAAGTCCTGGCTGCTCTGCTTCCAACCCAGCTCCCTGCTAGCATGCCTGGGAAAGCAGAGGAAGATGGCCCAGTGCTTGGGCCCCTACCATCCATGGGGCAAACCCAGATGAAGTTCCTGGCTCCTGGCTTCAGCCTGGCCTTCGGGTCATTTGGGGAGCAAACTAGTGGATGGAAGCTCTCTCAATCTCTTCTTCTCTCTGTAACTCTGCCTTTCAAATAAATAAGTCTGTTTAAAAAATCTATGTATAGGCCGGCGCCGTGGCTCAATAGGCTAATCCTCCACCTTGCGGCGCCGGCACACCGGGTTCTAGTCCCGGTCGGGGCGCCGGATTCTGTCCCGGTTGCCCCTCTTCCAGGCCAGCTCTCTGCTATGGCCAGGGAGTGCAGTGGAGGATGGCCCAGGTGCTTGGGCCCTGCACCCCATGGGAGACCAGGAAAAGCACCTGGCTCCTGGCTCCTGCCATCGGATCAGCGCGGTGCGCCGGCTGCAGCGGCGGCCATTGGAGGGTGAACCAACGGCAAAAGGAAGACCTTTCTCTCTCTGTCTCTCTCTCTCACTGTCCACTCTGCCTGTCAAAAAAAAAAAAAAAAAAATCTATGTATATGTATGTTATTTAAAAAATTTATTTATTTATTTGAAAGGCAGAGTTACTGAGCTTCCATCTGCTGCTGGTTTACTCCCCAAATGGCTCCAACAGCCAGGCTGAAGCCAGGGTTTCATTAGGGTCTCCCACAACGATGCAGATGCCCAAGTTCTTGGGCCATCCTCTGCTGCTTTCCCAGGTGCAACAGCATGGAGGTAAATTGGAAGCAGAGCAGCCTGGACTGGAACTGGCAGGAATATGGGATGCTGGCGGCTTACCAGCTGTGCCACAGCACCAGCCCCAAGAAATCTGTATTGTAGCTGTTAGCAGACCTTACCTCATTGTTTTAAAGATTATTTACCTACAGTTTGGAATGGATCCTCAATGTTTAGTTTCCTCCTCTACTGGGTTGAAAATCTCCAAACTAACGTCTCAGATTTTTTCCCCATTTTTCTTACTTAGGAAAACGCACAGAAATTTTCCGAAGGTCAGGAACTTGGGATTGGGCAGGTTTTATTAACGTCATTTGTCCTCCAGGACATTTTGTACTGGTTTTGCATAGTTTATAACCTCTTCAGGGACATATTCAAGAAGCCTGTGGATATGCGATCGTTGTTTTTTGGTTGAAGATATTTATTTCAGGACCTAAATCTCTCCTGAAAAATGCTCTGCCTTCCAAAACAAATCAGATTTTTAGCCAATTCATTATATCTTGGCAGATATCTGGTAGAAATACCAAAATCAAACCGTCCTTAATACCTGGCACTGAAAACTGCATCTTGTTGCTAATGGTCAAAATCCGGCAAGCCAGAAATAACGGGCACAAAAGGAACTCACTAGAGCAGAAATTACAAGGAAGAATTTTATACGGGGGGGGGGGGGGGGGCCGCAGATATCCTGACGGACGAAGCAAATCACTTCCGCTGGTAGAAAACAGGAAAAAGCCTCCGAGGCCAGAGGACAAGCAGGTAACGTGCAGCGCCAGCCCCGTTCAAGTACTTACCTTTCTCCTCTGCAAAAAGCACCCACTCTATAAAGCAAGGAAGGGTCACGATGGACATGTCTATAAATAGTGAAAGTGGCTTCAGTGCGCCATAAAAAAAAAAAAGGACCAAAAAATTAAAAGGGCTCTTAGATTTCAAAAACATTCCTTCCACAGAACCAGCCAAAAAAAGGACTAAGAATTAAAACGTTAGCCTGCAAACACGGCGTCCAGCCTCCGCGGTCCCAAAGCGTCTCCCAGTTCCCGCCCCCGGCGCGCAAGACTTGGGCCCCGCCACCTCCAGTCCGCTTCTTTATAGACCCATCGCCGCTTTCTCCCTTCCCTCCGGCCCAAAGAACAGCCGCAGCGTCCGAGGCCAGCAACCTAGACTAAACCTCCTCCTTCCGGGAGACCCGCCGGGAACCTCCTCCCGCGGGCATGCGCAGAATCCTCCGCCGCGGGCTCTGCCGCGAAGCACGCCGGGAGTCGGAGACGCGGCCTCAGGAGGATCCCCGGCGGAGGGGCGGGGCCGGCGGCTGGTGCGCGCAGGCGCACATCTCCTCCCAGGCAGCATGGCGGATGCAGTACCCCAACCCGTCAAGAGAAAGCGCGAATGGGATGCTGAGGAGGCGGAAGCCCCCAGTCCAGAGAAAAAGGACGGCGGCGTTGGAAATGGGACCCCTGCTCCTGTCAGCTTGCCGTTCTCCGGCTTTAGACTACAAAAAGTGCTGAGGGAGTCTGCGCGGGACAAAATCATTTTCTTACATGGGAAGGTACCATTGGGCCGCCCTGAGGTGGGCCGCGGGAAGGAGGGAGCCAATCGTCGCCGTGGAGGAGGATTTTTTTTTTCCGACTCCTGGCCGGGTGATACCAATCACATGTCTCGGGGGAGGCGGAGTTTACCACTAGACTGCAAGGGGCGGGGGCAAGGCGACAAGATTACCGGGGCCGTAGTCTAGATGTACTAATTACTCTTTCATCAGAAACATGTGCTAGTACTTGTAGAGGCCTTGCATATTAAAAAGCACGCACTGGGGCAGGGTTGTGGCGTAGCGAGTAAAGCGCCCACCTGCGATGCCGGCATCCCATATGGGCGCTATTCCGGTCTCTACGAATAGCCTGGGAAAAAGCAGTGGAAGATGGCCCAAGTGCTTGGGCCCCTGTCATCCCCGTGGGAGACCTGGAGGAAGCTCCTGCTTAGGCTTGGCCCAGCCCCCGCCATGGCAGCATCTGGGGAGTGAACCGGCAGGTGGAACATCTCTTTGTCTCTCCCTCTAACTATGACACTCAAAAAAAAAAAAAAAAAAAAAAACGCATTAAGTTCCATATGCCATTACTCAACATTCATTCAGTAGCAGTAAACGTTTCTAGAATCCTTGCTAGACCCTGCCTTTAGAATACAAGTAAATCCAGGTAGAGACTGGGGAATGTGAGCTCCACTTTACACCACTTCAGCCCCAACAGAATATATTAAGTTGTTTCTTCAGTTCCATATGTTGTGCACTTTCAAAAATTTTTAGGATTTTTTAATTTGAAAGTGCTATGAAAACAGAGATATCTTTTTTTAAATAAAAGATTTATTTATTTATTTGAAAGTCAGAGTTACACAGAGACAGGAGAGGTAGAGAGAGAGAGAGAGGTCTTCCATCTGCTGATTCACTCCCCAGTTGGCCGCAACGGCCAGAGCTATGCAGATCCGAAGCCAGGAGCCAGGAGCTTCTTACAGGTCTCCCACGTGGGTGCAGGGCCCAAGGACTTGGGCCATCTTCTACTGCTTTTCCAGGCCATAGCAGAGAGCTGGATCAGAAGTAGAGCAGATGGGTCTTGAACCGGCGCCCATATGGAATGCTGGTGCTTCAGGTCAGGGCGTTAACCTGCTGCACCACAGCAAACCACCACCACCACCCCCACCACCACCCCCACCCCACCCCACCCCTGCCCCGCTTTTAAACAGAGATGTCTTTCATCTGCTAATTCACTCCTCAGATTGCTGCAACAGCTTGGGCTGGGCCAGGCCAAATGAGGAGCCTGGACTTTCATCCCGGTCTTCCATGTGGGTGGCAGGGACCCAAGTACTTGGGCCATCATCTGCTGCAACCGAAGTGGAGTGAACATAACTCAAACCACTCAAAAATGGGATGCCAATATTACGAACAGTGGCGTGATCTGCTGTACCACCACAACACTGGCCCCACTTTCTTTAAAAACAATTTTTTAAAAAAATTTATTTGAAGGGGCCGGCACTGTGGCGCAGCGGGTTAAAACCCTGGCCTGAAGTGCCAGCATCCCATATGGGCACCAGTTCTGGTCCTGGCTGCTCTTCTTCCGATCCAGCTCTCTGCTATGGCCTGGGAAAGCAGTAGAAGATGGCCCAAGTCCTGGGGCCCCTGCACCTTCTTGGGAGACCCAGAAGAAGCTCCTGGTTCTTGGCTTCGGATTGGTGCAGCTTCGACCGTTGCAGCCATCTGGGGAGTTAACTAGAGGATGGAAGACCTCTCTGTCTCTCTCTCTCTCTCTAACTCTGTCTTTCAAATAAATAAAATAAATATTAAAAAAATTTATTTGATAAGAGAGATTTTTCAACCACTGGTTCACTTCCCAAATACTTGCAACGGCTGGGCCTGAGTCAGGCCCCTGCCAGGAGCCTGGATCTCCCATCTGGGTCTCTCATATGTGTGGCAGGGACTCAAGTAATTGGGTCATCACCTGCTGCTCCCTGAGATGTGCATTAGCCAGAAGCTGGAATCAAAAGCAGAGCTAGATCACAAATTCAGACACTCTGATATGGAATGTGGCTGTCTTAACCAGTTCACCAAAGGCTTGCTGGTGGTGTGGATATGAGCGTTACCATCCATGACCTTCAGGATTGCCGAGTGTCGCTCCCCCTCTTCGTGGAGGAACGACACAGGACCCTGCGCTGTTCTTTCGTCTGCTCGGCCCTCCCCGGGTTTGCTGCTGGTTCTTCCCGGGTTGGCTACTATCCCTTCCACCTCCGTGGAAGGGCAGTTCCCCCTGGCCACATTCCCCACTTCCGCAGGGGAGTGGCACACCACCGGCCGACTCTTCTCGGGGGCTGCACAGGTGTTCCTTCAGCTAGATGTTCCCCATAGATGTTCCTGGTGCATGCCGTCTCTCTCCTCCTTTATAGTCCTCCTCCGCCAATCCCAACTCGGCTGCCCACACGCCGAGTACGCTGCTCTCCAATCAGGAGCAAGTCCTACAGTTTATTGGTTGAACTGGAGGCAGCTGTGCGGAAGCTGTTTACTTCTCTCCCAGCGCCATATTGTGGGAGAGCAGATGCATAGAATAAGTCTTAATTCCAGTAACTCAGTCTAGTCCGGTTTGCTCCCCACACCGAGTGTGTCCAGGGAGACAGCTACACATAGCTGGCTCCAATACCATGTACTCAGCTCTCTAGCAGAGGTTGAGAACTGGAACTGGTGAGGAGGCCTTGCCAAGGTCAGGGGCAGGGGTTTCCCAGAACCCCTAGCAGGAGCTCTTACCTCTGGGAGGACCTGTGTTTGATGTTTTATGAGGATCTGTTTGGTTTTCTTAGCCCTGCTGGTCTTCAGTGTGCATCACCTGCTGAAGTCGTGAGCCAGGACAGCCTTCGAGCTGGGAGTTGGCAGACCCAGATTCTAGTTTCTGTCAGCACTGGCTGTTCATGTGACCCAGGGCAAGTCACTTAATCTCTCGAGATCTCAGTTTCTTCATCTTCTAAAACAGGGTGAATTTGAGAGAGGTCTCATAAGCCTGACATAGAAGACTGAACATCTTTGCATCTTTTGGAAGAAAGGTGTGAAAGTACCACATGGGTTTGGGTTAGAAAAGAACATGAGTGCCGTTGACCAGAAAAACTGCAGGGGAGGAAATCCCAAGGCCTCACCTGTGTCTCCACCCGTGGGTCCACGGGTGTTGTCTCTGCCCACAGGTGAATGAGGCTTCTGGGGATGGGGATGGAGAGGATGCTGTTGTGATCATGGAAAAGACGCCATTTCAGGTGGACCAGGTGGCCCAGCTCCTGACCGGCAGCCCTGAACTCCAGTTGCAGTTCTCCAATGATATCTACAGCACCTATCACCTGTTCCCTCCAAGGCAACTGAGTGGTGAGCAAGTGGTGGATGAGGTGGCTGTACGTGCGGAGAGTGGGACGGTGGGAAATTAGGGGATGTGGTCATCAAGCTATGGATACCTGATTTGCATATTCTGGTACAATAGTCCTCAGTGAAAGAGGAGGGTTTAACCCCACAGGACATGTGACAATCTCAAGACATTTCTGTGTTGTCACAACTGGTGAGAAGAGTACTAGTGGCATCTGGTGGGTCGAGTTCAGGGATGCTGCCAAACATCCTAGAAGGCACTGGACAGCCCCATGGCAAAGAAAAGTCAATTGAATCCAACTTGAGAAACCCTATTCTGATGTAGTATATTTGGGGGAAGGAGTGTGAGTCATAGGATAAAATAATAGATTCATTTACCAATTGAACAATCGTAACTCAACACTTCCAGAACCCTTACCATTGTACTAGCCTCTATTCCAGGCACTCTACATGTATTAATCATTTAATCCTCTAAATAGCTCTACTATGAGAAGGCTTTGCCGGTGGGGAAACAGGTTTTGAAAGGTTAAGTAACTCGTCCAAAATCACACAGCCAGCAAGTGGCAGGAAAGCTAAGGCCTTTGTGTAGACTGAGGTCTCGTCTGCCAACTCTTATACTGTGGGCCCAGCAGTGCGGGGTGCTGCCGAGATCAGTCGCCTACTTGATGGAACCCATTTGCTGTTGGGGGAGACGACAGTGTGATTGAGGGAGTGAACTGGGGAAGGGCAGCAACTCATGGATGATAAGCAGAGATTGTTTTTGATTGTAAGCATTTTTTAATTCAGTCAGATGAAGACTATTCCATGGCCGATGCCAGGCATAGCATGCACACATGCTTTCTTGTTCTAGACGGTTAGGTTTGTAGGTGCTTTACTGGAAACGTGAAGGACACTGGTTGATCTTAAAGTTTCTTTCCAATGAAGAAATCCCGGAATCTGTTTTGCAACACATGGCAGTTTGTCACATCCCTCTGTCTTCTGTTTGCCTCCCAGCATTTAGGAAGAGTTTGAATCTACAGATATCCTGCTCCGCAGACTTTTTGATAAGTCCTTCTGCACTCCCATGAAAGGGTGCCATTGTTGTCCTTTGGAAATACATGTGAACACTTGATGTCAGACAAGCAAACCTTTCACAACTGAGAGCAAAACAGCCTGATCCTCTGTTGAAAGAGAGCCAGATTAATTGGTCAAGTTGATGGAAATGTTCAGCTGTATTTACTTTCTCAGGCACTGACATTTAAGCAAATATGTTCTTTGACCTGGTGTGGCAGAAGCATGACAAGAAGGCATTGTAGCTACACATGGCTCGGGGATGCCCCCCAAGTGCAGGCTCTGGGTCCATTATTTTGTTTCCCTGCTCTTTCCCTCACCTTCTGCACCCCCTCCACCAACCTGCCTCACCCTTAGCCAGAATTCAGAAGGCTGTGCTGCACGAAACAACCTGTGGGTTCCCAGGCTTTCTTTTGCGTTTTATTTTTCTAGCACTGCCCACAAATGGTGTTGATCGCCCCCTGTTTCCATCATTTTATTCAAGGTTCAAGATAAGCAGTGAAAGAGGCAGTTGATCAGTGGCACACCACAGGTCCTCTTTGACATTCACAGCCCCACACATCTCCATAAACCTTTTCCTGCCCCCCTGAGAGCTTCGGTGTTGGCTTGTCCTGCCTTCTTAGCATGCAGGTTGTGCTTTGCACTCTTACTTTCCCCACTCAAACTAGGCCTGGGGGTCAGGAAGTCACAACAATTTGCTTCAGAGCCTGGCCCTGTGTCTTCCTTGTTTGGCTATAACTCTATCTTTGGGTGATATTTAGATAAGTAAGGGCTAACAATTTTTTTTTTTAAATGAATGAAATAGCGAGGTGGGTGTTATAGCACAGTGGGTTAAGCTGCTACTTGAGATGCCAGCATCCTATATGTGAATGCCGGGGATCAAGTCCTGCTTCTGCTTCTGATCCAGCTTCCTGCTAATGTGCCTCCTGGGAGGCAGCATGTGATGGCTCAAATACTTGGGTCCGTGCCACCCATGAGGGAGACGTGGATGGACTTCCTGACTTCTGGCTTCATCCTGGCCCAGCCTTGGCTGTTCAAGCATTTGGGGAGTGAACCAGCAGATGGAAAATCTCACTGTCTGTCTCCCCTCCTCTTTCTCGCTCTCTCTCTTGCTCTGCCTTTGGAATAAGTAAACTTAAAAAAGAAAGAAAGAAGCCGGCGCCGCGGCTCACTAGGCTAATCCTCCGTCTAGCGGCGCCGCCACACCGGGTTCTAGTCCCCGTTGGGGCGCCGGATTCTGTCCCGGTTGCCCCTCTTCCAGGCCAGCTCTCTGCTGTGGCCAGGGAAGTGCAGTGGAGGATGGCCCAAGTGCTTGGGCCCTGCACCCCATGGGAGACCAGGATAAGTACCTGGCTCCTGCCATCAGATCAGCGCGGTGCACCGGCCGCGGTGGCCATTGGAGGGTGAACCAATGGCAAAGGAAGACCTTTCTCTCTGTCTGTCTCTCTCTCTCTCACTGTCCACTCTGCCTGTCAAAAATAAAAAGAAAGAAAGAAAGAAAAAGAAACAGCTAATATTTTAGGCTTTGTGGAGCACACGTGGTCTCTGTCTCTTGAGTGAAAACATCTCCCTTAGCTTGCTGTATGTGCTGTCAGCGGCCAGGTTTGACTTGTTGACCATATTTGTCAATCCTTGTTTCAGGTTTTTGCCCAAGTGTGGTGTGTGGATCAGTAGTATTTTTTTTTTTAAAGATTTATTTATTTTATTTGAAAGGCAGAGGCAGAGAGAGAGGTCTTCCCTTTGCTGGTTCATTCTCCAGGTGGCCGCAGCGGCTGGAGCTGTGCTGATCTGAAGCCAGGAGCCAGGAACTTCTTCCTGGTCTCCTAGGCGGGTGCAAGGGCCCAAGGACTTGGGCCATCTTCTGCTGCTTTCCCAGGCCATAGCAGAGAGCTGGATCAGAAGTGGAGCAGCCGGGATCGAACCGGCGCCTCAGCGGCTTTACCCCCTATACCACAGCGCCATCACCCTAGCAATATTGGCACTGTCTGGTAGTTTGTTAGAACCAGACTCTCAGGCCCCACCCTAGACTACAGAATCACAATCTGCATTTTAGCCAAATCTTCTGGCAAGTTATATGCACATTAAACTTTCACAGGCACCAGTCTTTAAAAAACACCATTCGTCTGCAGGTGATGCCTGCCTTCATTTCTCCATCCTGACCTCCCTGAGAACTTCAGATTCCTAGTGAAGTGCGTGCCTGCTTGATGTCTCCATTTGGAGAGCTCATAAGTGAAATGCAAGAATCCAGCGCTCTGATAGATTTAAAAGCACTAAACCCATATTCCAGAGTAGCCACTACTATTACTCCACTGTGCTGGCCAGGTGCTAGGTCCTGTAGCTTTAGAACAAGTGAGATTCTATCCCTGCCCTGTAGTCTTATTTAAGAGGCGGTGAGATACACAAATTATTACACAGAGAAGGAGGTAAAAGTAGGAGGGTTTGATTGCTATCTGGATCCAGAGGACAGAGGTCCTTGAGGACTGAATCACAGCAGACTCATTTGCAGTCCCCAGCAGCCAGACCCATGTTAGTGCTTAATTAAGTGATCACTGAAGGGTGAATCCTGGAATGAACCCATCTACTGGTTCTTTTTCCCGTGGGCCAGACATTGCACAGCCACAAGGGGGCAGCGTTGCCAAAGTTTTCATGCTGCCTGCGCCTCTGGCGTCTGTGGTGTCACTGGATGAACTAGAATCTTCCCCGGCTCCTGTCTCTCCAGTCTGTCTCAGAATCACCAACTCCACATGGCCCTCAACATGCAGTTCCTGCAGCTCTGTGCCTCCCACACAGTTGCCACATTGAGCTTTCATGCTGTCTCTGGCTGCTTTTCTCAGCCCTCTTTCCCAGAATACTGTTTGCCCCCAGGAGTCCCCACTCCTCTTTTCTGAGCTGGCTGCTCTCCTAGATCAGCAAAACTGTGTGCCCAGCTGATTTCTTCTGATACTTCTCTGGTCCTTAGCAAATTTCTATTCTTCATCCAGGCTAAGATTGTGCAGTCTTCTCATTGATTTGTCCCTTCCAGCTTCTTGGCTGACCACAAGAGGCTGCTCCCGGGAGCCACTTGCAGCCCCCGCCCTATGAGCTAATGGCGAGAATATGACTCGGGGAGCCAGACATGCTGGGGCTCCATCCGCCTTGCCAGCACTTTGTAGTATGGTGCGTGCTGGAGCAATGACATGCTGTTTTAGTATAATGCAGGGGTTAAGAGCAAGCCTCGGGTTAGACAGATCTGGGTTGAAATCCTGGCTTTGCAACTCACTAACCATGAGGACTTGGGAAGTTTCTGTGTTCACTTAGCAGATGTGAACTGCCTGGCTGTGCTAGCCACCCTCCTTAACTGCTAGACTGTAGTCACGCACACAACAGGTAGTCTCCCTGTCTTTGGAGTTGCAGTGAGGCACACGTCTGAGGGGCCATGCACACAAGAGGGGCTTCTCAGGCTGGGGGTCCAGGAAGGCTCTGCAGCAGAGATGACCCCCACGCTGAGACCTGAAGGTTGGGAGGGAGCCAGTAGCTGTGCTGAGGAGGGATGTGGGGAGGGTGTGGGGCTGAGGGAGGGGCACCTGTTTTTCGGGAGGAAAGAGGAACAGAAAGCAGGCAGGTGTGTCGGGAGTGTGGGCCGTGGGCGGGTGGCCAGGGTGTGTAGCGCAGAAGTTGTTAGGAAAGTAGCTTCAGTTATTTTCTCTGTTAGATTAGTAGCTGAGCAGACCTCAGTGGACTGATTATGAAATAGATAAGGAAGTGTTTTACAACATTTTTGAGCCTCTGACCACAGAGAGACATTTTATTCTGGGACCCAGTACACAAAAATATACAGGAACACGTGTCAGTGAAACAAAAGTTTCACGAAATGAAACTTAGCTGTATTTGATGGATACCCTCTGGTATCTTCTGTTCTGGCCTTGTGTGTTTCTTTTTAAAAAATACTGGTCTTAACCTTCTAAATTGACTTTGTGGTTACTGTCAGGGGTTGTGACCTATTGAGATAAGGCATCTAAAGCACTTAGCACAGCAGTTGGCACAGGGACTATGTCTGATAAGTGCTGTTCCTGTGTTATCTATGGTTGTTTCTCTACCTTTGCAATTATGTGAGCCTTACGTGGAGCTGTAGAGTGAACCAGGGGAAGAGTTGGGGGAAAGCTGCAGGCCTTGACTGGGACAGGTGTCCTTTCTTTCCCCTGCCTGGCTGCATGATGTCTTTTTGTTTGTTTTAATGCTTGCTTGTTTGTCTTTTTTTTTTTTTTTTAAGATTTATCTTATTTATTTGAAAGAGTTACACAGAGAGAGAAGGAGAGGCAGAGAAAGAGAGAGAGAGAGAGAGAGAGAGAGGTCTTCCATCCGTTGGTTCATTTCCCAGATGGCTGCAACAGCCGGAGCTATGCCGATCTGAAGCCAGGAGCCAGGAGCTTCTTCCAGGTCTCCCATGTGGTACAGGGGCCCAAGGACTTGGGCCATCTTCTACTGCTTTCCCAGGCCATAACAGAGAGGTGGATTGGAAGTAGAGCAGCTAGGACTCATATGGGATGCCAGCACTGCAGGTGGCGGCTTTACCCACTGTGCCACAGCACGGGCCCCTGCTTGTTTATCTTTATCTACTTGAAAGGCAGAGTGACAGAGAGAGAGGAATCTTCCATCTGCTGATTCACCCCCTCCAAATATCCACAATCAGCCAGGGCTGGACCAGGCCAGAGCTAGGAGCTAGAGCCTCCAATCTTGGTCTCTCATATGTCTGGCAGGGCCCCAAAACTTGAGTCATCGTCTGCTGCCTCCTGTCATACATTCGGAGGAAGCTGGATTGGAAGCAGAAGAGCTGGGACTCTGACATGGGATGCAGGTGTCCCAAACGGCTGGTTAACCTGCTGTGCCACACAACAGTGGCCCCATCCACACCACATCTGAATGCTTCCCCTGCTATCCAGGCAGGGCAGAGCCTCCATCAGCCCCTTCTGCTGCCTCCATTCTCACGCCTGTGGGCTGTCAATGGAGCCCTTTCATTGAGAGCTCGTTCCCTCTTACCTGGGGAAGGGGGGAGATGGTAGGGAGAAAGGTATGACTCAGAAACACAGACTGCCTCTAAAAAGGCCAATTGTTTTCCTGGACGGAATGCAGGGGCTGGAATCTCAGGTTCAGAGCGGAGACAGGCGCCTGTGTGAGCGAGGCTGGGGCAAGGAGCAGAGGGCTGGGATCCTGGGAATAGCACCATCCTTCGGTTGCAGGGAACTCCAAGTACTTTCGCCACAGGCAAGAGGCAAAGCTGGGATCTCTAGAGGGAGGGGTGCAGCTGCTTGGGAGGAGCATTTTAGGAGACAAGTCACTCCCAGAAGAGTCTCCCTGGCAGCATAATTGGTTTTAGAAAGAACACACACACATGCACACACACACACAACTGGAAAGAGTGAACGGACAGCCACCTCTGTGTGGCAGTGAAAATGAACCACAGCTGAGTCTCACCATGGAGAGCAAGAAAGACGACACGGCACACTCAGTGCAGTTCCAGGGACAGGAACTGACAAACAAGCAGAGCAGACAGTCCACTGGCTACTGATGCATGGCTGTGAAGACAGAAAAGCACTGATCAACCCCAAATCTTGGCCAGCACCGTGGCTCACTAGGCTAATCCTCCGCCTGCGGCACCGGCACACCGGGTTCTAGTCCCGGTCGGGGCGCCGGATTCTGTCCCGGTTGCCCCTCTTCCAGGCCAGCTCTCTGCTGTGGCCCAGGAGTGCAGTGGAGGATGGCCCAGGTCCTTGGGCCCTGCACCTGCATGGGAGACCAGGAGAGGCACCTGGCTCCTGGCTTTGGATCAGCGCAGTGCACCAGCTGCAGTGCACCAGCCGCAGCGCGCCGGCCGCAGCGGCCATTGAGGGGTGAACCAACGGAAAAGGAAGACCTTTCTCTTTGTCTCTCTCTCTCTCTCACTGTCCACTCTGCCTGTCAGGAAAAAAAAAAAAAAAAAAAATCTGGAGGCAGCTTCTGCCTGGTGGGGGCAGGCCAGAGACAACATCAGGAGCCCTGCTGGCAGTGTTTCTAAGATCGTGTTCCATGTGTGAGTTCTTTTTGTTTTATTTTAGGTTCTTAAGTGGTACGTGGCTTTTTACACACACATAACACACACACACACACCTTCATTTTATATGTACAACAGATTTCCCAGTAAACATTAAGAAGAGTCGGCGGATCCTTAGATAGACCAAGCATATTCTCCCATGATTTTGAAGGCTCTATCCCCGTCCTCAAGTTTGGTGTTTAGTCGATGCTGCTGAAAGTGAAAGTGTTGGGTTTTTGCCTCCTTCTTCTGGGTTTCCGGCATTAGCGGACTTCCCTTTCTGCCTGCTCCTCTTGTGGGGCGGGGGGCGTGGCCAGGCCAGACCCTGTTTTTCTGCAGCAGGGGAGGAGGGCCCTGCAGGGCAGAACAAGGCAGTGTGGGCAGGTCCTCCAGCCATGGGAAGAGAAGTGTGTGTACCAGGCTGCACAAGGGCCTTTCGGGCTCATCCCTGTGAATGTCCTTAGCGGCCCTGCCACTGCAGCTGAGCCAGTGGACAAGAGATCTCTGGACAGGGGATGGCTTGCCAAACAGGTCTCTGCAGGACCCGACCAGAGCACCATGGCCAGCCAGCATGAGAAGTCCTGCAGGCCTACAGCTGGTGAGCGGTTCCAGGGAAAGGCACAGAATTGCCGAGACTCAGTTTCTCTGAATGAAAAGCCCCTCCTAGAGTCATAGTATCTGAGGATGGAGTGGAGAGAGAATAAAATCTCTAATAATCAATAGCTGTGGACTAGAACTGTTTGTCCAAATTAATTCAAGGGCTTTGTCAAATACAGAATCTGGAAATGAGTAAGAGTCCCTAGCATAGGGCCTGGGTATTTATCCGTCACATGGTCAAATGATCAAATACACCCAAAGCTCTAAGTGGACTGGAGCAGGCGCTCGTGCCGCTCTGCCCATCCTTCTCCCACTTCTGAGAAGTAGCCCTGGTCTGAGGTTAGTGCTTCTGGTGGTTTACTCTGGATATTCAGCTGAACAATGTGCTTAGACAACTCTTTTGATAAATTTCAACGTTATCAGTTCCCTACAGAGGAAGTGTACTTCCTTTCCCTCCCTCCCCTCTCCTTCTAATTTTTGAAAACAAATCTGTCATAATTGAAGATTTTTTTACAGTGTATTTATTAATTTTTATTTATTTGAGAAAGAGAGGTCTTCTGTTTGCTGGTTCAATCCCTAGATGCCTACAATAGCCATGGATTTGCCAGGCTAAAGCTGGGAGCCTGGAATTCAGTCAGGGTCTCCCAGATAGGCTGTGAGGATTCAAGTCCTTGAGCCCTCATCTGCTTCCTCCCTGGGTGTGTATTAGGAGGAAGCTGGATTGAAACTGAAGTAGCTGGGGGGCCGGCGCTGTGGCTTAGTGGGTAAAGCTGCCTCCTGCAGTGCCGGCATCCCATATGGGCACCAGTTCAAGTCCCAGCTGCTCCACTTCTGATCCAGCTCTCTGCTATGGCCTGGGAAAGCAGTAGAAGATGGCCCAAGTCCTTGGGCCCCTGCACTCAGATGGGAGACCTGGAAGAAGCTCCAGCTCCTGGCATTGGACCGGCGCAGCTCTGGCCATTGCGGCCATCTGGGGAGTGAACCAGAGGATGGAAGACCGCTCTCTCTCTCTGCTTCTCCTTCTCTCTCTTTGTAACTCTGATTTTCAAATAAATAAATAAAATCTTAAAAAAAAAAAAAAAGAAAGTGGAGTAGCTGGGACTTAAACCCCAGGTACTTTGATATAGGATATGGGTGTCCCACATGATGGCTTAACCACTCTGCCACAGTGCCCACTCCTCTTCCATATTTTTGATAAAGATTTTATAATTGCCTTTGGACTCCTAAGCATAAGTAAAATCTTTAGTCTTACTCCATCTTCTGGAGGTTTTATGCCCCCCAGGTGAGAATGTCAGTGCCCACAGTCCTCTTGCCACCCACTTTGCCTTTCAGTTTCATCTGTGGCTGCCCTTTAATCTCACATTGCTGATGGTGTGTGCTGGTGTATAACTGTAGTGGAGTCTTTAACACATTGTAAGTTGGATTCTGGATTCGAAGCCTGCAAACAAGGCTTCCATTGTGGCCATGTGAGAATTTGCTGCGCGGTTGAGCAGAGTGTTGGCTGTTTGTTCCTTTCCCAGTTGCCAAAAGCTGAAGGGTACCTTAGAAAGTGCGTGGAAAGGGGCCTGCACTGTGACATAGAAGGTTAAGCCACCACCCACAGCGCCGACATCCCATGTGGGCGCCTGTTTGAGACCCAGCTGCTCCACTTCTGATCCAGCTTCCTGATAATGCTCCTGGGAAAGCGGCTGAAGGTTGCTCAAGTGCTTGGGCCCCTACACCCACATGGGAAACCTGGATTTAGTTCCAGGCTCCTGGCTTCAGTCTGGCCCAGCTCTGGCCATTGTAGCCATTTGGGGAGTGAGCCAGTGGACGGGTCTCTTTCTGCTTCTGCCTCTCTCCCTCTCTGTAACTCTGCCTTTCAATTAAATAAATCAGTTTAAAAACAAAAAAGTTCATGGAAGGTACAATTAAACAATAAGGTCATTTTGAAGCAAAATGACTGTGAAACCCAAAGCAGATGTTTAGTATAGCAGTTAAGACACCACTTGGAACCCCTGTATCCCATGTCAGAATGCCTAGGTTCTAGTCCCAACTCTGCTTCTAGTTCCAGCTCCTTACTAGTGTGTTCCCTGGGAAGCAGCAGATTATGGCTGGGGTACTTGATCAAATCCCTGCCACCCACATAGGTGACCCAGGTTGAAGTTCTGGGTTCCTGGCTTCAGCCTGGCTCAGGCCTTGCTGTTGTGTACATTTGGGAGTAAAATCAGTAGATGGAAGATCTAAGTTTATTTTTAAAAATGGTAAAACCCTTCCATAGTGGGGTATGCAGAAAGTTCATGGAAAATGAACATGAAAAGCTGCAGGAATTTCAACATATTTTTGAGCCAAAATAAACTTAAAAAAAAAGATTTGCATATATATTTGAAAGTCAGAGAGAGGTAGAGACAGAGAGAGACAGATCCATCTACTCGTTCACTCCCCAGATGGCTGCTGGGATCAGGGCTGGGCCATTTGAAGCCAGGAGCTTCATCTGGGTCTCCCACGTGGGTGGCAGGGGCCCAAACACTTGGGCCATCTTCCGCCTCTTTTCCCAGGCGATTAGTAGGAAGCTGGATTGGAATTGGAGCAGCCAGGACATGGACACATTCACATGGGATGCCAGCATTGTACCACACTCGTTCCCAGAAACGAACTTGTAATACTATTTTCAATGATCTTTTTAAAGCTCCCTTGAATAATCTCCGTGCCACTCCTAGGAGAGTACTTCTGATGCCCAGGCCCAGTTGGATTCTCTTTCCTTACATTCCAGCAATTCCTCTAGTCGTGCTGTTTCTGTTTGTCTCACAGTTGAACCATTATTCTCTCAGCTTTTATTTCCTCTTGGAGTTTCTAGTTGCCTCTCTTTTCACTGGGGCTAAAAGAATGATGTACTTTTATTCTCTGCTCTTGAAATTATCTAGCCACTTAGTTTGATAATTCTTTACTGAGATCATCTTCCTGGTAACACTGTTTGCAGAGACCTCTTTCCTGCTTCTCCCATCTGCACAGGTGGTTCTTTAGCCATCCTGGAGAGCTGCTGTTTTCAGAACTTTTATGTTCTTTTCTTTTTTAAAGATTTTATTTATTTATTTGAGAGGTAGAGTTATAGACAGTGAGAGGGAGAGACAGAGAGAAAGGTCTTCCTTCCGTTGGTTCACTCCCCACTTGGCGGCAACAGCCAGGTTCATTTCGATTTTCAGGTTCATTTCTCTTCCTGTCCTTTAGCTGTTATTTTTTTAAAAAATAAATATTTGTTGAATTTATTATCTTTCAGCCACCATGCAAAGCAATGCTTTTTTTTTTTTTTTTTTAAGATTTATTTGAAAGTCAGCATTACACAGAGAGAGGGGAGTCAGAGAGAGAGAGAAAGAGAGAGGGGTCTTCCATCCGATTGTTCACTCCCCAATTGGCCACAACAGCCTGAGCTGTGCTGATCCAAAGCCAGGAGCCAAGAGCTTCTTCCAGGTCTCCCATGTGGGTGCAGGGGCCCAAGGACTTGGGCCATCTTCTACTGCCTTCCCAGGCCACAGTAGAGAGCTGGATTGGAAGAGGGGCAGCTGAGACTAGAATCGGCACCCATATGGGATGCTGGCGCCGCAGGCAGAGGATTAACCAAGTGAGTCACGGCGCAGGCCCCTGTCCTTTTCTTTCTTAGCTTAATCTCTTGATCAACTGAAGTACATTCTTTAAAGTAACTCCTCAGAAAGAATATGTGGGAGGTAAACTTTGAGTCCCTTATTTTGCTGTCACTTTTGACTGATAGTTTAACTGAATACAGAATTTAAATTTACTTTCCCCCGAAACAGCAAAAGCATTGATCTCTTAACTTCAAGCATCTGTTGTGCTTAATAAGACCTCTGATGCCTGTCCATTCTTACCTCTATGTGGGTAATGGGGATCTTTTTGTTTTTGTTTTGTTTCTTTCTTTGCAAATGTGTAATGTACTCTCTTTATCTTTGGTGTTCCGAAATGTTATAAGCCTGGGTTTGGTTTGGACTGTTTTTTTTTTCCCCCCACTCATTCATTGCCGTGGACACTCTTGGACTCTTTCAATTTAAAGTCTTATGATGGGGGGTGGCATGTAGCCTGGTTAAGACGCGTGTGTCCTATGATGGACTGCCGAGAGTCCCTGGCTGCAGCTCCTGACTTCAGTGTCCTGCTGTTGTAGGCCCTGGTAGGCTGCAGTAAAGGCTCAAGTAATTGTATTCGGGCTGCCCACTCGGAGACCTGTCTGAGTTCCTGGCTCCCAGCCTCAGCCTGTCCCCATTCTAGCCATTATAGGCATTTGGGGAGCAGATGGGAGCTCAGTCTCTCTTTCTATCTCTTAAATTAAAAAATGAAAAACTCTTCTGTCTTTCTTCTACTCTGTGCATTTTTTTCTGCTGCTTCTTTGATAGTTTCCTTCCCTCCGTTTTCTTTGTTTGCTCGTTCTGGAAACCCATTTAGTTGGTAGATTTCTTGGATGGATCCTGTGTCTCTGGTCTCTCACGTCTGCCTTTGTGTTTTGTCTTTCCACAGTCCGGTGGACCCTGGTTATATCATTCTCACAGCATCTTGTTCTTGTTTTATTCGAGGCCAAATCGGGTTGAATCTCTCCGACACACTAATTAGAATTGTTTTTAAAATTATCTGCTGACCCTGAAATGATTTCCTTTCCTCTGGGGGCTGATGCTGGTTGTTTATCTTGGTCGTTCTTTTTCAGGCTGTTCGTTTTCCCTCATTGTCTGGTGATACACGGTAGCACGTTCATCCTGAAAAATGACGCACCACACATGCATGAGTGTCACTCTGTACTCCATTAGAAACAAAAATGTTTCTTGACAGATCATTGCAGCCCCAGCACCAGGCTGGGATTCTAGCGCAGTGTCACACAACAGCCTCTCCCCGGTACCGTGGGGGTGCGGCTGCGGCTTCATGGCTGGAAAGCTTTGCATCAGGTGTGCAGTTTGGCACTCTGGGGGCACCAAATCTCCCTTTTCCCCAAAGTGAAGCCCCTCATGGCCTGAAGAGGCTAAAATATTTATTATCAGGCTCTTTATGGGAAAGTCTGCCAACCTCTACTACAGTCCATTGGTTCTACATTTTTGGAAGCCAGCCTTTTATCTTTACCTGGGTTTAAGAACTTGCCCCTGGGATAAGGGTCTGACAATGGATGGAATCAGCGCTGTTGTTCCCAAGACAGCCCTTTAGTTGATCTCAATTTTCAGGTTCATTTATCTTCCTGTCTTTTAGTTGTTATTCATTTTTTTAAATAAATATTTGTTGAATTTATTATCTTTCAACCACCATGCATAGCTTTTTTTTTTTTTAAAGATTTATTTGAAAGTCAGAGTTACACAGACAGAGGAGAGGCAGAGAGAGAGAGAGAGAGACAGACAGACAGACAGACAGGTCTTCCATCTGATGGTTCACTCCCCAAATGGCTGCAATGGCCAGAGTTGAGTCAGGCTGAAGCCAGGAGCCAAGAACATCTTTCTGGTCTTCCATGTGGATACAGGGGCCCAAACACCTCGGCCTTCTTCTGCTGCTTTCCCAGGCATATTAGTCTGGAGATGGATCAGAAGTGGAGCCGCAGGACTTGAACTGACACCCATATGGAATCTCAATGTCTCAGCCAACGGCTTAACCCACCAGGCCACAACATCAGCCCTAAACTGTTATTTTAAGCTCACCTTTCCTCCTGAGTTCCCCTGGCAAGTATGACAGTCACCTCCTTGTAGACCAGTGACTGCCCCAGGCTGCAGCTTCCTCTAGTGTTCATCCATTTATATTCTGCATTCTGTTTTGTAACTTTGGGAAATGAATTTCTGTCTCTCATTCATTTCTGCCTTCTCTTGTTTTCCTTACTATTTCAGCTTTATTCCCTTTTGTATTTCATTATTGTCATTGCAGTGGGCTTTTATTCTAATATGTGGTTTGTGTTTTTCGATTTTATTTATTTGAGATGCAGTGAGAGAAAAGAGCATGCACATGCTCTAGTCTGCTGGTTCATTCCCCAAATGCCCACAGTGGCCCCAGGCTGGGCTGAAGGTAGGAGCTGGAAACTCAACCTGAGTCTCCCATGGGAGTGGCAGGGACCCAGTTGCCTGAGCCATCACTGCTGCCTCAGAGGGAATGAGGAGCTGGAGCTCGGTGTGGAATCCAGGACTCTGTTGGGGAACACAGGGGTCTTTCCTGGCATCTTTACCACTAGGCTACATGTCCACACCCATCTTCTTATATGTGTGAACTCATTACAGAAAAGACTGGTAAGCTGACGAGGCTCCTTTCCTCATGGATCCCTGTGTGCAGTGGCTGCCCCCTTGGTGGTATATCAGCCTGTTGCTTGCATGGGTTGGAGATAACTCTTTCCAGTGGACTTTCATGTCTCTGACCTTGTGATGTTCCCAGTCTAGGCTCCACACGGTCCTTGGGGTATCTGTGGGGAGCCCCAGGGCACAGTAGTTAGTGTTCACATGGGCCAAGTCATCTTGTCCATCTGCACCAAGCTGAGAACAAAGAACATATAATTGAGGCTCTATAAAGGGCCAAGTTCAAGTTCCCTGACCACCAGAAGATCCACATTGCAAAGAAGCAGGACTTTACCAAGTTTAATGTGAGTGAACTTAAAGACAGGTGGCTGAGAAGAGCCTCATTCTGGATAGCTCTGAGGTAAAATACACCTCCCAGCTGTGGTTCTCTGGCTGGGTAGTAGTGTCTGCAGTGTGAGGACTTCCACTGACTGCCCCTTTCTTTATCACGCTGACCAGTCCTACCTCTTGTCGAAAAAAAAAACCACTGAAATGATGAACACTCAATGACTATTGGAGTTGACTTCAGTGGAAAGGATTGGGAGTTAAACTTGTGAATGAGTTGAGAATCTCTTCATGTGGTGCTTAGACAAATAGACCATTTTCTGGGATCTTAACTCCTCACAAACAAAACAGAGAAACAAATCAGAAGATGAGCCTGGCTTGGTTCTTCTTACGTCATAGCCCAGATGCCTCTCATCTGGTGGAACCTGTGAGTTCTTCAATACATACCCAAACCATGGTAGCCCAGCTCCAGTGACTTAGCCTACCAATAGCTGCAAATCGGTGGAGTACTAATTAAGAACAGTGGAGTGGGTGACAGGAGCTGTGGGCTGAAGTGTTAGGAGGAGGCTCCTACCAACCAGGAGAGGTGTGCGGCTTTCTCGATGGTCTGGCTTTGGTGATGCAGAAAGCGGGAGGAGGAAAGGGTGGTCCAGGTATGGACAAAGCTGTAGAGTGAGGGGCTTTTCTGTGGGCCTTGTTAACACCACTGGGGAATCGTGAATGAGCACCCAAGCAGGCTCACTCCTCCTGTGTCGTCAGCTGAAGTCAGCTTAAAGAAGGCAGATTTCTCTTTTCCTTTTTTCTTTTTAATATATTTTATTTATTTGAAAGGTAGAGTCACAGAGGAGGAGACACAAAAAGATAGAGAGATCTTCCATCTGCTGCATCTGCTGGCTTACTCCCCAGATGGCTGCAATGGCTAGGGCTGGGCCAGGCTGAAGCCAGTAACCTGGAACTCCATTGGGGTTTTCCACAAGGGTAGCAGGGGCCCAAGTACTTGGGCTGTTACCTGCTCCTCATTAGCAGAGAGCTGGATCAGAAGCAGAACAGCCTGGACTTGAACCCATCCTCTGATATAGAGATGCCAGCATTGCAAGTGACAGTTTAACCTGTGCCACAACACCAGCCCCAAGAAGGTGGATTTTTCTTCTGCTTTCTCCCTCTGGGTGCTTCAGAACTTCTGACATCAGTGATTTTTCTTCTGCTTTCTCCCTCTGGGGCTTGAAAGGATAGTGGGGAAACAGTAAGCAGAACAATATCAAGGTCCCTGCCACCTGAGTCAGTTTTTTTTTTCTTCTTAGAGTAACTAATATTTTTATGTTGATCTTCATCTACTTGAAAGGCAGAACAACAGAGAGAGTGAAAGAGAAAGAGAGAGAATCTTTCATCTCCCCAAATGCCTGTAATAGCCAGGGCTTGACCAGGCTGCAGCTAGGTGCCCAGAACTCCATCTGGGTCTTCCATGTGGATGGCAGGGGTCCCAGCACTTGAGTAATCATCCACTGCCTCCCAGGATATATTAGCAGGAAGCTGGGTCAAAAGTGGAATAGCTGCAGGGTTTGTGTGTGGTGTAGCCAGTGTTGGTTTGGGTCCCGGCTGCTCCATAAGCTCCCTGCTAATGGCCTGGGAAAAGCAGCAGAAGATGGCCCAAATCCTTGGGCTCCTACCACCCATTTGAGAGACCTGGAAGAAGCTCTTGGCTCCTGGCTTTGGGCTGGGCCAGCCCTGGCCATCATGATCATCTGGGGAGTGAACCAGCCGATTGAAGATCTCTCTCTCTCTCTCTCTCTCTCTCTCTCTCTGTGTGTGTGTGTGTGTGTGTGTGTCCTTCTCTGTGTAACTCTAAATTCAAATAAGCTGAGCTGTGTGCTCGGGTCACAGTACTCTGAGTGCTGCCCCCCTCTCTTCACCAGCCAGCCAAGAACAGAGGCCCTCTGTTTGGTTCTCCATTTTTACCCATGACTTCCCTGAAGTTGGGAGGAGCTGTTGTGTTCAGAGCCTGTTTAGAAATGAATACTTCTGGATACAGAGATGTAGCCACCACCACAAGACTAGTGTTTTTCCTTCTCTGTTTCAGATGGGGCAAGGTTCCAAAACTCTGTGGCAGTGTTAAGGCTCCAGTCAGCAGAAAAGTCCGCTTACTCAGGGCAGTGGGAACAGGCAGGTTGCCCACAGGATGGCAGGTCCACTTCATCGCTTGGCAGTGGCTGCGTGGCAGCCTGTGGCAGCCTGATCTGTCATCCCCCCTGAGCCGCACTTTTTTCCAAGTGTTCACCGAGAATTCCCCTAGTCCTGGGCTCCTGAAAGCAGGGGATTTGTCCTTGCCTTGCGCCTTTCTTTTTTTCTTTTTTTTTTTTACAGGCAGAGTGGACAGTGAGAGAGAGAAACAGAGAGAAAGGTCTTCCTTTTGCCGTTGGTTCACCCTCCAATGGCCGCCGCAGCTGGCGCACTGTGGCTGGCGTACCGCGCTGCCGATGGCAGGAGCCAGGTACTTATCCTGGTCTCCCATGGGGTGCAGGGCCCAAGCACTTGGGCCATCCTCCACTGCACTCCCGGGCCACAGCAGAGAGCTGGACTGGAAGAGGAGCAACCAGGACAGAATCCAGTGCCCCAACCAGGACTAGAATCTGGGGTGCCGGTGCCGCAGGCGGAGGATTAGCCTAGTGAGCTGCGGCACCGGCCATTGCCTTGCGCCTTTCCTCCACCCTCTCCTCACCCCCCATAAAGCAATATCTAGTGATGTAGCATTGGGACAGGAATGATAATTCTTTCAGAGTGAGTTAGGAAATGCCTTTAGGGGCTGGTACTGCGGCATAGCAGGTTAAGCCACCGACTGCAGCACCAGCACCCCATATGGGCGCCGGTTCAAGTCCCAGCTTCTCTGCTTCCAGTCCAGTTCCCTGCTAATGCACCCCTGCACCCATGTTGAGACCCAGAAGAAGCTCCTGGCTCCTGGCTTCCACCTGGCCCAGCTCCAGCTGTGGTAGCCATTTAGAGAGTGAACCAGGGGATGGAGAATCTCTGTTTCTCCCTCTTTCTAATTCTGACATTCAAATAAATAAAATAAATCTTAAAAAAAAAAAAAAAAAGGAAATGCCTTTAGGCACGAAGTTAAAAGAGGGGCTTTATTTTAGAACGCTCTAACAGTCCTTTTTTGTAGAGTTGTCTGCTCAACCCCAGAGTAGTTTCTTCCTGCGTGTGTGGAAGTAGGGGTCTCAGCTTTGAGGTCAGGACTGCCCTCCGGCAGTACCGCTCTCCTTACAAGTCAGCCCCATCCTTCAGTTGGAGTGGGGCTTTGCAGGGTGCCCTCAGCCACACAGCCACCCTCCAGCAGCAGCTGCCCATCCAAAGAAGCCTTCATGGGACCCAAAGGCCTCCCGTGGCCCTGTGGCTGCGTTCAGAGTTACCTAAGGGATCTGCAGACCTGGAGTTTTGTCATCAAGTCCTGACAGCACCCCCTCTCGTGTCCCTCCCAGACTCCAGAGGACCAAGGAGAGGGAGAGAAGGACTTGCACAAAGAGTCTGTAAGCTCCAGGGGCTTGCTAAAGTCAGCGTCTGCCCAGAGAAGCTTCTCTGTTCCCGCAGAGACAGGTAATTAGCAATTAGATGTTTGCTATGGAGTGGTCGGGGCTTCCAGCAGCGTCCTGCCAGCATGCATCAGCTTTGTTCACCCTTGGTGTGGTGGTCTCCCCAGGCCTCTATACCCTGTAGTGTGGGATTGGGAACACCCCACCCTGGCCTTCTATTTGAGGATGACTTCTAATCTGAGCCACCAGCCTCCCCCGTCCTCCCCCATGCCCCCCACCCCAATGCCTGGTCTCTCTTACCATGAGACCAGAGGCCAGGCAAGGAGAGTGTTGCCTAGCCCAAGCGGATCCCAGAGGAGGCAAGAAAGTGCAGATCTGGAAGAGCCTGCCGCCAACCTCTCCCCATGGGCCTTCTCTGGGTGTCCTTGGGTGATGAGCAGCACCTGCCAAGCCCAAGTTGTCCAGCTGGTCCCCTGCTGCCGCTACCTAGCCCTTGTGTGGGGCTGTGGGAGCGGGTGTCCCACTGGCATCCTGCCTCACTGTTGCTTCTCCCTGCTGTCCTGGGCCTGCACATCTGGGTCAAATAAGTGGAAACTGGCTCATCCTAGTGAAAGAGCAAAAGCCACAGCCCGAGCCATGGAAATGACCTCATCGTGTAGCAGGCATCAGCCTGGCTGGGAAGCCGTCCTGTTTGAACATGTGTATGGGAAGGAGAGCAGACTGTCTGTGGTTTGCATTTTCATGTTTCAGGCACAGCAGCGTTTTCCTGGGGATTTGGCTAAGCTAGCTTGGCAGGGAGCAGGGAGGCAGCTGCTCTTAACTTCCCTCTGGACAGCCCTCCCTCCCACCTCTGAGAACAGTTGGGCTTTGGTGTCCAGGTGGGGAATGAGGGGTGGCTGTGTTTATTGGAGAAGGCCTTGCAGGAGCTCCTCAAGGTCTAGTCAGAGGCATAGCTGCCTGCTGATCTGAACTGCAAAGACAAGGAACATGTGTTTACAGAGCCACTGTTCATCTGGGATGCATCAGTGTGACCATTCCCACTGCTAGGACATTCCTGTGGAGAAAGAACTGCAGCCCTGAGTCCCACATGGGCTCCATACCACCACCAGGTCCCTCTTCTGAGACCCTGTATCCCCATCTCATGCCTACCTCCCCATGATCTTACACCATCATATTTGGGAGTTTTGCCACAAATGTGGTTTAAAATAGCCATTGTCCCTGTTGTGACCATTCAGTGGGGAGTAGGGTCCCCTTCCCCATTTTTCTGCAGTATCTGGCTGCAGTGTACCCTATTAAGGACCTCCTCAAACAGCCTTCCAGAATGGAAGGGAGTGGGGCTCTGCTTCCCTTCCCTCCTCAGGAAGTGTCTCTGAGCAGGAGCAGGGGAGGGCCATGTAGTTACTATCTCTGCACACTCTGACCTACCCCTACCCCCAGCCTGCAGCCCCAATCACTCTGGCACTTCATGACGCCTTTTGGTTTTGCTGATGGCTGTTGATGTGTCTCTCTCATCTCATAGGGCTGCTGTTGGGAAACGTGGCTGCAGCGTGGGGTGAGAAAGGCCCTGTGGGAAAGGGAAAGGCAGAGTGAACAAAGGACCTGACTGCCTGGGTTCCTGGTCTTCTGCAAATTACTTAACCCCTCAGTTGGGGCTCAGTCATAAAGGGTGGCTTAGTTTTAATTTTTAAAAATTTATTAGTGAGACAGAACTTCCGTCTACTGAGTCACTCCCCCATATGCCTGCAATCACCAGGTCTGGACTGCAGCTGGGGCTGAAGCCAGAAATGCAATCCAGATCTCCTACCAGTGTGTCAGGGACCCAATTATTTGAGTCATCACTGCTATTTCCCAGGGTCTGCATTAGCAGGAAGCTGGAGTCAAGAGCTGGAGCTGGGAATCAAATCCAGATGCTCTAATGTGGGATGTGAGAGTCTTAACCGCTAGGTTAAATATGGTTTTTTTAAGGCTTATTTATTTATGTATTTGAAAGGCAGAGGGGCAGATGCTGTGGCGCAGTAGGTTAGTCCTCCTCCTGCGGTGCCCACATCTCATATGGGCAGTGGTTCTATAGTCCCAGTTGCTCCCCTTCTGATCCAGCTCTCTGCCATGGCCTGGGAAAGCAGTGGAAGATGGCCCAAGAGCTTGGGCCCCTGCACCCACATGGGAAACCCGGAAGAAGCTCCTGGCTCCTGGCTTTGGATCGGCGCAGCTCCAGCCATTGTGGCCATTTGAGGAGTGAACCAGTGGATGGATGACCTTTCTCTCTGTCTCTCTGTCTCTTACTTTCTGTAACTCTACCTCTCAAATAAATAAAATCTTTTTTTTTTTTTTTTTTTTTTTTTTTTTTAAGGTAGGATGACAAGAGAAGGAGGGAGAGACAGAGAGATCATTTTCACTGTTCAAATGGCTGTACAGCCGGGTCTTCCCAGTCTGAAGCCAGGAGCCAGGAATGCCATCTAGGTCTTCCATGTGGATGCAGGGGCCCAAGCACTGGGCCGTCTTCTGCTTCCCAGACACATTAGCAGGGAGCTGGATTGAAAGCGGAGCATGCAGGACTCCTAACAGGTACTCCAGTGTGGGACGCCGGTATCATAAGCAGCAGCTTAACCTACTGCACCGCAGTGCCTGCTCCTGTTTTTTTGTTTGTTTGTTTTTGTTTTTGTTTTTGTTTTTTGTTTTTTGGACAGGCAGAGTGGACAGTGAGAGAGAGAGACAGAGAGAAAGGTCTTCCTTTGCCGTTGGTTCACCCTCCAATGGCCGCCGCGGCCAGCGTGCTGCAGCCGGCGCACCGCACTGATCTGACTGCTCCTGTTTTTTAATATATTCATTACACAAGTGTCCCATTTGTTCCAGGAAACAAACACGCAGACTTTTTCCTGTGTGTATTTATGTGTATACAGCTGCATACACACACTTCTAAGTGAAATGGCATATACCTGTATCCACAGTTACCCGTCAGCCTTGTAGTGCTCTGCTCTTAAATGTGAGTGAGTAAGGGCTGGCACTGTAGCATTGCAGGTAAAGCTGCCTGCCACTTGCTGTGCCAGCATCCCATATAGGCACCAGTTTGAGTCCCAGCTGCTCCACTTCCGATCCAGCTCCCTGCTAGTGCACTTGGGAAAGCAGCAGCAGATGTGCCAAGTGCTTGGGCCCCTGCACCCACATGGGAGAGCCAGAAGAAGCTCCTGGCTCCTGGCTTTGGACTGGCTATTGCTGCTATTTGGGGATTGAACCAATGGATGGAAGATCTCTTTCTGACTCTCCCTCCTTCCTCACTCTTTCTAATTCTGCCTTTCAGATTAAAACAAAGCAAAACAAAAGAACTTTGAGTGGTTGGACACAGGCTACCCTGTTTCCAAGTAAAGCTCAGTTGAACAATAAAATAAAAGGAAATGAAGGAAACTTGGAAGAAACAGAAACTGTGGGGAGAATACAACTTCAAAAGCTACCATTAACCTTAGAGAAATGCTACAATGAGTGCATAAGGACAAGATAATATGAATAAGGGATTCTTTTAAAAGGCCTTAGAAATTAGAAATAGAGCAGGAATGAAAAGTTTTAGAAATAGAAGAGTAGAAGATGAGTTTAAGAATTTCTTTAAAGGTGGATCAAAAAAACAAAGAGATGGAAACAGAAGGATAACTGGCTGATGAATCAAAATATTCAGATAGGTATTCCAGAAAGAAAAAGCATAGAAAATGAGGAAAGTCATCAAAGAAATAATTCAAGGGGAAGCGAGTGTTTAGCCTAGTGGTGAAGACGCCAGTTAGGTTGCCCACACCCCACACTGGAGTACTTGGGTTCAATTCCTGGCTCTGGGTACTGCCAGCTTCCTGCCAATTCAGACCCTTAGAGGCAGCAATGATGGCTCAGATGATCAGGTTCCTGCCACCCCCATGGGAGAGAGGGGTGTATTCCATGCTACTGGTAGATGGTCATACTCACTGTCTCTCTGACTCAAACACATGTAACGTCCTATTTTTATTTTATTTTTAAAAATATTTATTTATTTTGAATATCATAGTTACAGAGAGAGGGAAAGAGAGAGAGAGAGAGAGAAAGAGTTTCCATCCACTGGTTCACTTCTGAGATGGCCGCAACGGCCAGCACTGGGCCAGGCCAGAGCCATGGACAGGAACTTCATCTGGGTCTCCCACGTGGGTGCAAGAGCCCAAACACTTTGGCCATTTTCCAATGCTTTTCCCAGCCATTAGCAAGGAGCTGGATCAGAGGTGGAGCAGCTGGGACACTAACTAGTGCCCATATGGGATGCTGGCATCACAATGCCAGCCCCTGATAAAATTTTTAAAGAAGAAATCATTCAAAATAGTTTCCTGGGATTGAAGGTAGAACATGGTTTTTGAGACTGAAAGAGCCTCCAGCAGTTACCTAGTGCAACAAATGATAATAAACCAACTCAGACTCATCAGTATGATCAGGGCATGGGGACAGAAAGCAAAGGGTCACATATACAGGACTGGGAGTTAGAATCATGTTTGCCCGCTCTGCAGTAGCATTCAGATGTCCAGGGTCATTGTTTTCCAACCTAGAGTTCGTCAGCCAGTGTCTTAAATGTGAGTGTAGAATAAAGATGCTTTCAGGCGCTGGTATGTGGCACAGCAGGTTAAAGTCCCGGCCTGCAGTGCAGCATCCCATATGGGCGCTGATTCGATTCCTGGCTGTTCCACTAACAATCCAGCTCTCTACTATGACCTGGGAAAGCAGTAGAAGATGGCCCAGATCCTTGAGTCCCTGCACCCATGTAGGAGACCCGGAAGAAGCTCCTGGATCCTGGCTTTGGATCAGCTCAGTTCTGGCCATTGCAGTCATTTGGGGGGTGAATCAGCAGATGGAAAACCTCTCTCTCTCTCTCTCTCTCTCTCTCTCTCTCTCTGGCTCTACCTCTCTCTCTAACTCTGTCTTTCAAATAAATAAAACAAATATTTTTTAAAAAAGATGCTTTCAGATATTCCAAGTCTCACAGTTTATTTCCTTGCAACTTGGGTTTGTGCTTTACAGCAGTGGTTCTTGCTCTGAGGTCCCTGGAGCAAGCAGCAACAGCATTGCCTGACACTGTTGGAAATGCAGATTTCCTGACACTACTGCAGGCCCCCTGAGTCAGCTCATTCTGGTGCACACTGGGGTTCGTTGCTGATAGTGTTTATTTATATTTAACATGTTGATTTAAATATCTTACCTTTACATACAGCAAATAGAAGTATAAATTAAGATACACAATTTATAAATTCCATTAATTCTGTTCAGTTACTCAGAAGAGACTTTTTAATCCTATCTGAGTAGCTCTATTTTCAAAGTACAGTTTGTCTTTTGCCTTGAATGATAGAGACTCAGCTTTAAAAGTGCTGTTTTTATTTCCACTTTAATGTTAAATTCAAGCTGATATATTTATTTTTCAAAGCAGGTGTATACTTCAGTGATAAAGTACACACATGACACAGATACACATACTCCTTGACTTCCAGCGGGGTTATGTCCTGGTGAACTCCTCATAAGCTGAAAATATGCCAAGTCACAAATGGATTTACTCTGCCTAACCTGCTGGACATTCCACCTTAGCAACACAGTATGCTGAGGGTCCCAGTTGTTTGCTGTCAGGATCGCAGGGCTAGCTGCCCAGCGTAGAGAGAGAGGGTCAGTCTGCTTGTCACTAGCCCAGGGAAAGCAAAACTCAAATTTGAAAGCTGGTTTTCACTGACTGTGTGTGTATCACTTTCATACATCATAAGGTAGAAAGAAATCCCAACCCAAACCACTGGATATCATTGTTGGTCTATACTTCTTTTACTGAGTAAGATTTTCAAGTAATGCTAAAAGTATTAAAATTTCATTCCTACAGTCATTTGTTGCATTCTCATAGTAGATTTCGGAGGCAAAATTATTTCACTTTTATGTGCTGGTGAAACTTTGAATGCCCATCTACTGATCCACTTGTGTACTTAGTAAATTATTTCATGAAGTTGGAATATTTGTGTGATTTCCAAATGAAAATTCTGAGAGTTAAGTTTCAATAATAATGCCAAACTATGAAGTTTTAAAATTACTTCTTTAGCAAAATAAGGACATAATTATGAAAGAGGAAGATGATGGATCTGGGAAACAAGGTGCCCAGTTCAAGAGAAAGGGGAAGGAAACCCCAGGATGATACTGCATGGAACTGGGTGGGGCTGGGTGAGAGGCTCTGGTAAGATGTGTTGCTCCTGTGCCTGCTGAGTTTTAAAACATCAAGAGATTTCTGTAAACAGAGAAGTAGATTTGGGATGAATCAGTGACAAGTTTATAGAAAATTAAGTAAATACTAGTTTTATATCCCACAAATTGTACTACAAAGGAAAAATGCTCTTAGTGTACTCTTGAGCAGTTTTTACATTTATAGCATTTACATCATTATAATAGTGTCACTGTTAAATACTGGTTTTTCCAAATGTAATGTGACTATAGAGGGGTTGGAAGTATCTATGCACCCGTGGGGGGGGGGTGCACCTATGCAAGGTCGGCAGAATGCAGGTGAAAAGAGAAAAAATCCCTGTTCTCCATAATGGGCGGTCAGTAAGTCCACCAGCAATAAAACTGAAAGGTCATGGAGGAACAAGATAAAAAGACCCAATTAGGGACGATCGCAGAACAGAAACAGTGAAATGGCTGGAAGAATTGAAAGCAGTGCCTTTGAGAAGCTGGAAGTCAGGATCAGGGAGGAGCAGAAAAGCTTTAACACACAAGGTCATTTGACTCTTTAACCTGTGTGCAAATAAATACACCTTGATGTATAAATATAATCAAATTTAAAAAGTGTGATAGAGGTGAGCATTTGACATGGATGTGTTGTGTGTGTTTTTTGTTGTTGTTGTTGTTTTTTTTTTTTTTTTTTTTTTTTTTTTTGACAGGCAGAGTGGATAGTGAGAGAGACAGAGAGAAAGGTCTTCCTTTGCCGTTGGTTCACCCTCCAATGGCCGCCACGGCCGGCGCGCTGCAGCCGGCGCACTGCGCTGATCCGAAGGCAGGAACTAGGTGCTTCTCCTGTTCTCCCATGGGGTGCAGGGCCCAAGCACTTGGGCCATCCTCCACTGCACTCCCTGGCCACAGCAGAGAGCTGGCCTGGAAGAGGGGCAACCGGGACAGAATCCGGCGCCCCAACTGGGACTAGAACCCGGTGTGCCGGCGCCGCTAGGTGGAGTATTAGCCTATTGAGCCACGGTGCCGGCCTACATGGATGATTAAGATGCTGCTTGGGATGCCTGCATCCCATATAGGAGTGCCTGGGTTTCAGTCTGCCTCTGCTTCTGATTCCAGCTTCCAGCTAATATGTACCTGGGAGGCAGCAGGTGATGGCTCAAATACTAGGGTCCCTCATATCCACCTAGGAGATGGAGTTTCTAGTTCCTGGCTGTTGGCATTTGGGAAGTGAACCAATTGATGAAAGATTCATTCATTCTCTTGCTCTCTGCCTTTCAAATAAAATGAAATTAAAATAAATAAAAATTTTGAAAGCATGGTAGGTAGGAGGAGCTTTGTAAGGGTGTCAGGGAGGTTCCCTTAACAGGTTGCTAAGGGGTGAGTTTTGAGGGGTTTGGGGTTCTCATCAGCTGTTTGGGTAAGAATGCCAGCAGGAGGTCAGGGTTGGAGAATTTTCCTTTGCTTCTCCAACCACAGAGAAAAGCTTCTGGGGAGAGGAGTTGCAGGCGTTGCTTGTCCTTGGCAGAGAAAGAACCTGAGCAGGTTGTCAGCCTCATCTGCTGGTCTGTGGAGGCACACTGGCTGCCCCTGTGCTGGTGCCAAGGGAGCAGGATGTTGCTTCACCACACAGTACCATGGGTCCTTGGCCTCCTTGTGTGTAAGATGGGATTGTGATAAAACCCCAACTTGGTCCTGAGGCATAAATAACTTAATATATATTTTGGGTCTAGAACAGTGCCTCGTGCATCCATTAGCAATTCAAGCTGAGGTTCCACGAGGTATCAACTTGGTTTTGTAACTTTTTCTTAAAAAAATAAATAAATAAATAAAAAGGAAGAAAAAAGTCAACCTTACAGGAAAGTTGTGAGAGTAGTACAAAGCACTCCCTCACACCAGTCCTGTTTGACCTATTGTTAACATTTGGCCACATTTGTTTTTTCTCTCTCCACATACACATAGAAGAATAATCGTTCTGGCTGGGGTTAGGGAAAAGAAGGATACAGTGATTAATTTCAGACTTCAGGAGAGCACATTTACACAAAACTGTTAGGCAACATAGCATCCATTATTAAACAGTGCCGATTGTTTCAGTACTGTGTAAAGCAGGACTCCTCCCGGATCCAGGATCTACTCCAATCCCATTAGTCACGTTTCCTTAGTCCCCTTTGATCTGAGTAATTCCTCAGCCTTTCTTTGTCTTTCCTAATCTTGACCCTTTAAAAGAATTGTTTATTTATTTGAGGGACAGATCAAGAAAGAGAGATCACCATCTCACTCCCCAAACACTGGCAGTGTCTGCAGCTGGTCCAGGCCAGAACCAGGAACCTGGAACTCAGTCCAAGTCTCCCACTTAGATGGCAGCTACCCAAGTCCTTTGAGCCATCCCATGCTGCCTTCCAGGATGCTCATTAGCAGGAAGGTGGAATCCGGAACAGAGCTGGGACTTGAACCCAGGCACTCCCATATTCTATGTGGTGTCCCAGCCCCCGTCTTAGCCACCGTGCCAAAATCCTGCTCCTTTGACACTTTTGAAAAGTTACAAAGCCACTTGTTTTATAGAGTACTCCTGGATTTTGGTTTGGTGTTATTTTCTTATGATTGGGTTCAGGTTATACACTTTTAACCAGAATATCACATCCTATCAGGAGACAGTTCATGTCGGTTTGTCCTGTTCCGAGTGTTGTCACCACCTCTCACTTGGAGGTACGACTTGTTTGCCCTTTGTAGTTAATAAGCAATCTGGGGAGAGGGAGTGTTGGGACTGTGTATGTGTCCCATCCCTGAGCATATTTTAAAGTGATGGTTTGAGTTGGTCAGTCAGGGACTCTTGACCAAGCTCCTTCTAAAGATCAGCCACAGCTCAGCGTCTTGATGGGCATTAAGGAAAACACCAGGGTTTATTTGGGAGCGGCCAATGGTAAATTCAGTGTTGGGAAATTATTGATTTTTATCAAGGGGTTTTATTCCGCTTGGGACAAAAATGTTCTAGGTTTAAAGTCTGAAAAGATCCATTGATTCATGTGTTCAGTGAATGTTTGCCGAGTACTTACTCTATGCCACGTGCTATTCCAGGTGTTGGGATAAATGATTAAAAAACCGAATGCCTGTCTCCCTGGAGGTGACTCTAATGGGGAGGGGTGGTTAGGCACTAAACCTGTACTCCACTCTCAGGTAAGGGAAGAAAAAGCAGGGAGGAGATCAAGTGCATGAGGTTAGGATGCTGTTTTAGCCAGGGCTGCTGACCTTAGAGAACTGGGGGAGGCAAGCAAGGGGCGTGTTTTCCCCAGTGGGACAGACTGCTAGGCGGTGGGAGCCACTCCAACAGGGCCCAGAGTGGGCAGGTCCCGGGTGTGAGGTAGTGAAACCATGCGGAGTCAGCACAGCTGCAGTAAGGCATCAAGGGGAAGTGGGGGCACTGAACGCAGTTGGAGAGAAGGCAGGGCAAGGTGACCGAGGGTCTTGCAGACCACAGCAGGAAACTGGCGGAGCATTCAATGGTTTGAAAGGGCAGCCTCTGGCCCTGACACCACTGTGCCAGGGCTTCCCTGGAGGTCTGAGAGAAACTGAGCCCTGAGGAGGGGTGGGCTCTGAGGAGGGCCCTCGGAGTGTGCCGTGCGGTACCTAGGAGCAGGCAGGGGTGTCTTAGGGAAGGAGGAAGGATGGCAGGAAGTGAGCAATTGGCGCATCAGACTTCTGGATTTTCTGCTGGCTGCCAAGGGTACAAGGAGCGGGGGCTGGCTTGGAGAGGTGCCTGTTTCCCCGACACCCTGGGTGGCTGGGGCAGGTCTTTGGACAAGCCCAGGCAGACACATGAGAGCTTGCACACTGGTCCCATGGCTTTCTGATCTGGAATAGCCAGGAGCCCCCAGCAGTGCCCCAGGGTTGTGTGTCCGCTGCCAACAGTTAGACTATTCTCTGATGTGATTCTGCAGTTGTTCCCAGCCATCTCCCCACTCCGGGGGAGTCCACTGCCTCAGCTTCCTCTGCAGCCCAAGCCAGGCAACTAAAGCAACAGTGAGAGTAATAGCTTTTGCTGAGTTGCTCTGCTTTTTGTGCGGCACTTCTCTGAACGCTTTCCATCTCCAACCAACTGACAGCAGGATAGGTGCTGTTATTATTTCTCCCAGGTGCATAGGTGAAGAGAACAGTAGCAGAGTCAGTCACTTGCCCAGATTTACACAGCTTCTAAGTGTGTGGTAGAGATCAGACCCAGACTGATTGGCTCCAAGCTACCTTTTCTCATCTCCAAGCTCCTCTGCAGGTAGCATGGGATTTTCCCCACGTCCACTGCAGGAGCCTCACTCTATCTATTTCAGGCAGTCTACTCCTTCTTGGGGTCTTGCTGTGCTAGGCCTCTACCTGGCCTGTTAGGAAGCAATGAAGAGTAAGAAGCTGCTGCCTGCAGGGTTGTGAGCTGGCCATTGTGTCTTTTGTGGGGATGGAGGCAGGGATTCCTAGAGCTTGGTGCGATGTTTATTTAACACCTCTGCTGATTCAGATAACATGTTTTGTTTAATGTTAACTCGCTGAGGCAGACTGTATGACTACCCTTTAACCAGTGAGGAAACTCAGACCCTGAGAGGCAGTCACAGGGCAGTGAGGGAGGTCATGGCCAGCATGGGTCCACAGCCTGTGTTTTCCCACCATGCTGCCTTGCCCCTGGAGCATGTTGGGCTGGGACGCCGGCCGCTCACCAGGAGTCCTGTGCTTGCTGTGTCACCTTGGTGCATCCCCACCAGGCCGCGGAGGTGAAGGAGTGTCCACTGTAGGGTAAGAAAGCCTGGCCTCTGGTCTTGCCTCTGCCGTACCCCACAGCATAGGGCCGGATAAGTCTTTCAATCTTTGTCATCAACCCTTTCCACTTAGCTAGAAAGTGGGATTAAATCATCTACATCCTCAGACTAAATCTGAAAGTGTAGGTGGGGGGGTTCTTTGCCAGATCTTGGGCTGTGTAGGTGAATATGAGAATTTCCTGGACTGTGAAACAGCTTCCAGGCTTCTACCTTTGTGGATTTCCTTGGAAGAGCAGATCTGAGTCCCGGGGAGGCTGCCCAGGGGGAGTGGGTCTTTGGAGAAACATCCCCACTGACTTTGAAGCACCATTTTCCTTTCCTGCCATAAGATCCGTGTTGAAGCCCTGTATAAATGTTAGAGTAATGTACCAGATGTTATTTAAAATAGGGGAAAGACTTAACCCAAACCAGGTGTTGTTGGACCAGGACACTAGCACAGAATCTGTTTAGGAAAACCATAAAGATTCCTTCTAATTAAAACTGTGATTCCTGGGGCCAGCGCTGTGGTGTAGCAGGTAAAAACTGTCACCTGCAGTGCCGGCATCCCATATGGGTGCTGGTTCAAGTCTTGGCTGCTCCACTTCTGATCCAGCTCTCTACTATGGCCTGGGAAGGCAATGGATGATGGCCCTTGTGTTTGGGTCCCTGTACCCGTGTGGGAGACCTGGAAGAAGCTCCTGGCTCCTGGCTCCTGGCTTCGGATCAGCCCAGCTCTTGCCATTGTAGCCATTTGAGGAGTGAACCAGCAGATGAAAGATCTCTCTCTATATATATCTCTTCCTTCTCTCTGCCTATACCTTTCTGTAAATTTGTCTTTCAAATAAATAAATCTTAAACAAACAAACAAACAAAAATAGTGATTCCCAGCCAGGGACAGTTTTGTCGCACAGTGGACATTTGGCAATGTCTGGAAGTATGTTTGATTGTCAGAGCTCTGGGGAAGGTGTTGCTGTTCAGCATCCTGCATGCAGGGCAGCCTCTGTAGCACAGAGTGACCCAGGCCACGGTGGCAGTGGTGCAGAGGTTGAGAAACCTTGGATGAAACTCTCCAGCACTTAGGTAGTGTTTACTGTGTGCCAGACATTGTTCCCAGTGCTTCACAGGTAATTACCTCACTTAATCCTCTGACATAAGAGTTGTGACTATGCTCGTTTAGCAATGAGGAAGTCGGGGCATAGAGAGGTTAAATAACTGGACCGAGCTCTCAGTCAGGGCCATGGTCCCAACTTGAGGAGAGGAGGGAGCGGAGCCAGGTCTTGAACTCAAAACACTGTGGCCCCAGAATCCATGGCTTGAACCCCTATGCTGTGCTGCCCCTCCTTGCAGGAGGACTCCTGTGTTTCAAACCACATTTTCACCTTTGAGTTCAGAAAGCCACATTCCTAGATGTGTGGGACATGAGAAGAGTTAAGGACCTTCCTTCCTGTGTCTGGAAGATGGAAGAAGGAGGAAGGGCGAGGGTTAGAGTGATAAGGGGCCTGTGACCCTTCCTTGAAAGCCTTGCATTCCAGGTCATGTGTGTGGCTCAGCTCACGAGTTTCATGGCATGAGATCCTCATGGGAGTGGATTCTCAGTGCTGAGATCTTTTGGCCATTGACTCCCCTTGTCAAGGATCAAAGCCTGGGTGAGAGTTGAAAGGGAGTGTAACAGACTGCATGGCATATGGGGTCTGCTTTCCCAGTCATGGGCTGTGTTGTCATTGCAGACATAAAGACGACCGTGGTCTACCCTGCCACAGAGAAACACCTGCAGAAGTACCTGCGCCAGGACTTGCACCTGGTCCGGGAGACAGGCGATGACTACAAGAATGTTACCTTACCCTACCTGGAGTCCCAGAGCCTCAGCATCCAGGTGACTAGCTGTCATGTCTCACATGCAAAGTGCTGTTCCCATGGCCGGTTTCTTTTCCTGCAAGCATCTGCTGGGGTCTTATCAGGCCAGGCACTGTGCCAGGCAGCGGGGCACAGTGGAGCTGCCTCTGTTCAGAATCAGTACAGGGATCTAAAGAGTTCTACAACAGGTGAGAGTATGAGTGCATGAGAAAAAGGCACAGAGTCACAGCCATGGACAGTCCTAGGCTGGGCTGGGTGCCATTTACTATGGAATGGTTGAAGAGGGTTTCATGGAGAAGGGGATTGGCTGTGTTCCTAGGCTGCACCTGGGGTACACGGGCATGGCACTGAGGCTGTCTGGGAATCTCAGAGGAGTCCAGGCCATCAGATTTGCATCTATTCTGCAGTAGCCCTCGCCAGAGGTGAAGACGCATGCTGGGTTAGGCCAAGACCAGTCCTGGTTTTACTAACAGCAGAGCAGCCTGCAGCAGCTCAGGGTCAGAGTAAAAGAGGCAGGGCCCTACTGTCCCTGGGGTTTGTTTGGAGTAGGGCTTCCATTCACTGACTGGCAGCACCTTCCACTGGGCCAGATGCAAGGCCATTTAGCTCAGATTCTGACATCTTCTTGAGCCTAGGCCCAGTGCCAGTCAGAGCCTCTGCCTGAAATTGGCCCCATGTGCATACTCAGAGTTAAGTATGATTGATGCTTATTGATGAGCCATTTTCTTGCCCACTCCATGGCTCTCACTGGAGGGAAGGCTTCACTGCTCACCCTTGCTCTCTGCACCATTTGCCACCTACTCTCCCTGAATTTGTTCTCCCTGGTGGAGAGTGATCTGACCCGGGAGGTCACAGCCATTGCTCCTGGACTCAGAAGAAGGGAGGGCTGAGTGTGGGTGCTGCAGCGTGGATTGCACCCAGAGGAGTAAGGGGAGGAAAGTCGACAGGCCCGTGAGAATGCCGTTTCCCCGGGAGGCCGCTGTTCTGCCAGCCCTGTTCTCTGGGTGAGGCTAGCCCCATTGTTGTCCATGGATCCCGTGTATCATTTGCACAAGTTTCTTCTGGCTTAAGCAGGCTTAATTTTTATTTTTATTCATTTATTTTGTTTTTAAAATCCTAGCACTTGTTTTGTGTTCTATGTGGAAAAGAAATATTAGGGCATTTCAACAAGTTTGTGGAAAGTGGAGTTAAAAGATGGACTTTATTTTGGTGCCAAACAATTGTGAAATCTAGGTATATGAGGAGTTTTTGAAAAGGTTGTGGAAAAATATGTATTTTTTAAAACTAGGCAAAGATTTGAATTTTTTGTACCAAAATAAACTTTTAATTCCATTTGCCATGAGGTTTTGTTTGTTTGTTTGTTTTATGTACTTTCTATTTATTTGAAAGACAGAGAAAGAGAGATCTCCCATGTGCTGGTTCACTCCCCAAATGCCTGCCACAGCTGGGACTGGATGATGTCAAGTTCAGGAGCCTGCAACTATGTCTGGGTCTCCATGTAAGTGGCACAGACCCAAGTTCTTGAGCCATCACTGCTGCCTCCAGTGTGCATTAGCAGGAGGCTGGATCAGAAGCTGAGTTGGGACTTGAACCCAAGCTCTCCCATATGGCATTCAGGCATCCCAAGTAGTGACTTAATGCCGACCCCTTTCCATGAATTTTTTTTAAAGACTTATTTTATTTATTTGAAAGGCTAAGTTAGAGAATGAGGGAGAGACCTTCCATCTGCTGGTTCACTCCTCAGATGGCTGCAATGGCTGGGGCTAGGCCAGGCCGAAGCCAGGAGCTTCATCTAGGTCTCCCACTTGGGTACAAGGGCCCAAGGACTTGGGCCATCTTCCACTGCTCTTCCAGGCACATTAGCAGGGAGCTGCTAGGACTCAAACCAGTGCCCATATGGGATGTTGGTGTTGCAGGGAGAGGCTTAACCCACTACGTCACAACATCAGCCCCTCCATGAACTTTTTGAATTACCTGCACACATTTCCATGTTTATAGATAGCTTCTGCTGTTCAGAATCTTATAGGAATGTCTTGGAACACATGTGCTGTTGTGGTTGTACATATTTGGGGTTGAAGAGGAAGCCTGACAGTAGTTGGTGTGGCTAGGGTGTATGTCACTACACACAATTTTTATGCAGTTCCATTGGAAAATAAAACTCCACTGCTCTACCAACTACTGAAAGAAGCATTCTCGTGTTCTTTCTTGACTGTTTCTAACAAGCACATGAGCAGCCTTTGTATTTACTGAGCATGCCCTGTGTAGGCCCTGTGCTGGGCTCTGGAGGGTCACCAAGGTCATGCATCCTCGGTGATGCCCCCCAGACTTTTTTTTTTATTTGACAGATAGAGTTAGACAGTGAGAGAGACAAAGAGAAAGGTCTTCCTTCCATTGGTTCACCCCCCAGTGGCCGCTACGGCCAGAACTACGCCGACCCGAAGCCAGGAGCCAGGTGCTTCCTCCTGGTCTCCCATGCAGGTGCAGGGGCCCAAGCACTTGGGCCATCCTCCACTGCCTTCCCAGGCCACAGCAGAGAGCTGGACTGGAAGAGAAGCAACTGGGACTAGAACCCGGTGTCCATATGGGATGCTGGTGCCGCAGGCGGAGGATTAACCAAGTGCCTGTGCCGGCCCCTATGCCCCCAGTCTTGACAGGGCCAAGAAACGTAGACGGACAGTTGCAGTACTGGCATAAGCACTCTGGTGGTCTTTGGGAACTACAAGTGTGCTGCAGAAGCTGAATGACCAGCTCAGTTGGTGAGGGCTTCGCAGGGAGAGGACCCTCTCCTGGGTCTTTAGGTACCAATAGAAGTCTATTAGCTGGACAAAGCAGAGGGAAGAGCAAGTCTGGAAGCACAGAGAGCTGGAATCCTCTGAGTTACTTGGGGAGCTGTAAGAAATCTGGTGTGACAGGGGCACCCACACATATGGGTGGACTGGCGCTGTGGCATAGCAGGTAGAGCCGCCACTTGCAGCACGAGCATTCGGTGAGAATGCTGGTTTGAGTCCTGGCTGCTCCACTTCCAATCCAGTTCCCTGTGAATGCACCTGGGAAAGCAGAAGATGGCTCAAGTGCTTGGGCTCCTGCACCCCCGTGGGAGACCCAGAAGAAGCTCCTGGCTCCTGGCTTTGGCCTGGCCTAGCTCCAGCCATTGCAGCCATTTGGGGAGTGAACCGGTGGATGATGACCTGTCTCTCTCTGTCTCTGTCTCTCCCTCTCTGGAACTCTGCCTTTCAAATAAAAATAAACCTAAAAAAAAAACAAAGAAACACCTAACATGGTCAGACTCGGTGGCGGGTGGCATGAGAGTAAAGCAGGAAGACTGTAAAAACCAGCATGGGTCTAAACCAGGGCAGGGACAGCGGGGAAGACTCTGGAGCAGGGCTGGGCTGTGCTTACAGACTAGCTGGTGTTGTGGCATAGTGGGTAAGAGTGGCTGCTCCACTTCCCAGCCAACCTCCTGCTAGTGGCCTAAGAAAAGCAGCAGAAGATGGCCCAAGTGTTTGGGACACTGCCACCCACATAGGAGACTCCAGTGAAGCTCCTGGCTCCTGGCTTCAGCTTGGCTAGCCCTGGCCATTGTGACCATCTGGGGAGTGTACCAGTACATGGAAGACCTCTCTCTCTAACTCTTTCAAATAAACAATAAATCTAGAGAGAGGGAGAAGGGAAGAAAGAGAAAGAAACGGGTTGATCTGGAGAGGCAGGGAAATTGTGGGCTGCTTCTCAGGCCAGTGTGGGTACTGGGTGGATAGGAGGATCATTTGCTAAAGTGGACAGGGGGCGTGCATGGAGGAATGGGATAATGTAGAAGACAGGGAGTTCTGTGTGGAACTTACTGAACACTTGCTAGGTGCAGGAACTATTCTCAGCATTCTGTGTGCATCACTTCATTTTGTCTTCACAGTTGATCTGGAAACAGGCCTCAAGGCAGCCTGGCCCCAGTGTCTGTGCTCTCAGCCTGAGGCACGATAGTTCCTCAAATTTGAGGTACTGATCAACTTCCCCATAAAAAATGTGGTGGGGCCGGCGTCATGGCTCACTTGGTTAATCCTCCACCTGCGGCACCGGCATCCTTATGGACACTGGGTTCTAGTCCCGGTTGCTTCTCTTCCAGTCCAGCTCTCTGCTGTGGCCTGGGAAGGCAGTGGAGGATGGCCCAAGTGCTTGGGCCCCTGCACCTGCATGGGAGACCAGGAAGAAGCACCTGGCTCCTGGCTTCAGATTGACGTAGTTCCGGCCGTGGCAGCTATTTGGGGGGTGAACCAATGGAAGGAAGACCTTTCTCTCTGTCTCTCTCTCTCACTGTCTAACTCTATCTGTCAAATAAATTAAAAAAAAAAAAAAAGTGGGGTATCTAGGTTTCAAGCCTTTGAGATCGCACAGCTAAAAATGTTCATTTTTGAGCCCTAACTTTGGGAATCAGCATTGGGGCAGCATTCAGTTCTTGTTCTGCTGAGAACAGTTGACGTTGTCTTAACAAATGAGCCCAAGTTCCTTGTCTGGAAAATGAAACAGACAGCACCTCCTTCCTTGCATTGTTGTGGAAGTTAGTAGAAATACTGTGTTCTGTTCTGACCATTCGTGTTCCCAGCACAGAATAGGCCTCAGAGGGGTAGCTACCGTTGCCCTTGCCCAGGTGGCAGTTCCAGGGGTCAGAGAGAGTGTGCAGAACCAAGACACCCGGGAGACATGGACAGGTAAAGTATGTCCAAAGAGAGAAGCCAGGCAGGTGAGCAGAGTGAGAACAGGAGGAGAGTGAAGAAGGTGCGAGAGTTCCCGTGGGAAGTATGCAGGGGGAGGCAGGGTCTAGAGGAGTTGCCGGTGTCACATCCTGCAGTGTAACCAGGTACATTGGAAAGCTGTTGGCATTCCCACCACTGCCCCATTGTCAGCAGGGCTGGCGAGTCTCCTGGGCTTGCTTCCAGGTGGTGGTGCTTCCGTTACCTGGCCCTCTGTGATTTGTGTGAATTTTGTGCCCTTGTTTTGCTTTCCTTATCTGAGCTTCTGGCCTTGAAACTTCTTGTGGGTGCAGGTCCTGGCCACTCACCAGGAGGCCTCTCCAAGGAGACAGGGTGTGCCGTGGCCCAGGGTTTGGGAGACTCCCAGGGTTAGGGTTGTGAGCAGGTGAACTGCTCTTCCTTCCGTCCTTACCTTCAAGGTGGGTCCTCACTGCAGCCACGCATGGCCCAGAGTGAGGCTCCTCTTCCATCCTCATGCCTTCCTGGGGTTACCCCGCCCCAGCTTCATGTGCCCTTTGCTCTCATCCCCGCTCTTTTCCTGCCCACAGTTGGTTGCAGAGTCTTCAGTGACCTGTCCTGTTGTCATCCCCTTTTTGAGCACTTTTATCACTTGCAGGAAGTCTCCCCTGTGCTGGGCTCTGAGCCAGCTGCTCTCTCACGCATGTCCCACTGAAGAGCCTCGCCACAGCCCACGCCTTGGGTCTCATCAGCCCCAGTTTGCAGGGGAGGATTCGGTTGCTTGCCCAGAGTGACAGCTCATCAGTGGCGAGGCTTAGAGAAGCAAGCAGTCGCTGGGCTCCAGAGCCTGTTCACTTGCTCTCTGATGCCACCCACTGCCCCCTGCCTGAGGGGATGGGCTGGAAGTACTGCTCACAGGGTGCCCAGGGTCTCCATGGGGCATCGCCACCACCCCCTCTCCCCTCAGTTACTGGGAGGCTGCCAGTCAGCTTCCCACTGTTCTCCCTCCACCTCCCCACCCCCTGCAGCACAGCCCTGGAGGGCTCTACTTAGGTCAGGCAGACGGGAAATACCTCTGTGGGCACGTCGCAGCCTGCTAGGTGTGTGCGGCTCTGCCCCCCACACTACGTGGGGAAGCAGCTGTGGGTGTCTGCCAGCTCCCTCCATGGAAGGAGCTCAGCCACATTCTTCTTGGGAAGGACTCTTTGGCACTGGGCAGGCCACACTATGACTGGCCTGTGGGTCTGTGCAGGGGTCTGGAGGCCCAGAGGTTCCAGGGTGATGCCCTTGGTTTCCTCCGCTCTGTCCCAGCAGAGGGCTGAGGACGCAGTGCCACATACCAGGCCTCTAGGCCCAGTGTAGGGCACATACAGACCCCAAGCCAGTGCTCCCTGCCCTGGCCTTTGGGACCAGGAGGGGGACGTGGCAGTCTGGTTGTGCTGATGCCCTGCTTCCCTGGTCAGTGAGCTTGGAGGAAGAAGGGTCAGCAGTGAGACCCCAGCCACGCCCCTCTCTGATTTCTCAGCAGGTTTCTCTCTGGGATGTTGGGCACAAAGGTCAGCATCCTGAAAGGGATTTACACTTGCCAGGGGCTGTGTAGGAAGGAGAACACCAGAGGCACTGGGTTTGAGAACTGCGAGCCCTGATCTCTGCTCAGCTTCCCCTGCCTGCAGTCTGGCCCCCTCAGAAGGGCTGCCCAGGATACTAACTGTAAAGTGATATCCTCAGGGGTCCCCCCAGGACCTGGGCAAGGCTCTTCTGAGGACTGTCGACAGCCATTGACCAGAGGGTGGTGTATGGGCCACAAGCCCTGTTACCACAAAAGTCTCCAGGAGGCCTCCATCTCCACTTGGCTTTTAGTTCTGCTTTTTGGTGCAAGGCCTGTGTCAGCTGAGACTGCTGATGGCTGCCTCACTACAGGGTGAGAAGCCCGCACACCTTAACTCCTAGAACCCAAAGGCTCTCATGGCCTCAGTGGGTCACTGCCTCCCTTTGCAGGAAGAAACCTCTCTGCCCTCTACCTCCCAAGCTATCTTTGCCCCAAAGTGCTGAGTAAAGTCAATCAGGGTCCATGGTGTCCACCCTGCCCAAGTCCTATGGGCCATAGAGGGGTCCCCTGCCTGGGAGGGTAGGTGCAGACCAGGCCCATGAGCACAGAGCAGAGTGTGCAAACCATGCCAGTCAGGAAGACCCTCCAGAGCCTGGGCCACTCCAGTCAGCAGAAGCCCCGTGACAACTGATGGCGAAGTGTCAGCTGTGGGAATGAGGGGAGTCTCTGCTGGACCCACAGTGGCAGATGCTTGGGACCAGGACTGCCTGATGTCGATGCCCTGAGCTTGGTGGCCATTTATGGCTCTCTTGTCCTTCCTGGAAGGGCCAGAGAGCTTACCTGGGCCAGTTTGGGGCATCTCCTGAGGGGTGCTGAGTGGATTTGTGAACCATCTCCTCTCTCCTTCCAGTGGGTATACAACATTCTCGACAAGAAAGCTGAAGTCGACCGGATTGTTTTTGAGAACCCAGATCCCTCAGATGGCTTTGTCCTCATCCCCGACCTCAAGTGGAACCAACAGCAGGTAAAGGTGGCCCACTGGAGCACCCTCTGCTCCAGGTCGCTGTGCGCTGCCCCCAGCATGCCCTTCTTTCCCATGCGGACCCCTCTCCCTCTGTCTAAATGGATCATAATTACCCAGCAGGAGGCAGCCTGAGCTCCTGGGTGACAGCACCCATCATACACAAATGCACGTGCTCTGATGGCTCAGCCGCAGCCCTTGGTGGCTCAGATCCCACCCAAGACGTGAAACAGGGTGCTGTCTACATCTGTGACGACTTGACCGTTCCTTAATGAGCCAGGCAGCTTGAGTTTCCACCTTGGTTCCAGCAGCACCTGGCCTGCATTGTTCCTGTCCCCCTCGATGCCCATAGATCTGTGCAGGCCCGTGTTCTGAAGCACTGGCAGGCAGGGACCATGGCTACTGACCCAAGGAGTCCCCCGCCCAGCCTGAGCTTGACCTCCAAGCACCTCTGCCTCTCCTAGCCATCTGAGGAGCGGGTTTTAGAGGCACCCTCTGCACCTCCTCTCTCCCTTATAACCCAAAGCTGTAACTTACTATGGGCTCCTTTATGCCCCGAGAGTGTCAGAAATGAAATGCAGCCCCCATGGCGCAGAGCGTTCCGTTCAGATTGGAGCAGGGAGGCACTGGGAAGGCAACGCCGTTGGAGTAGTCTGGGCTCAGGTGTACTGCTCTACCCTAGGTGGGCCTGTTTCTGCGCTTCTCCAGGGAGGCCCCCTTGCTCTCTGGGCTGAGGCCTGCTCTGAGGCCTTCAGGTCCTGAACTGAACTCGCCTGCAGTTTGCTTAGTTTTGAATTTGTGCTTTCTAGCAATAATACCATGCTGCTGCCCCAGAAGAGGGGCCTCGGTCAGAAGCTCCAGGGGAGTGGGTGTTATCTTGCTCTCAGAAAGAGGCGCCTGGGTGTTCCACACCCAGCCTGAGGGGGTGTAGGGAGCTTAAGGGAGTTTCCAGAAGTTGCAGCATGGAGTGATGATTTATTCCAGCCAACTAACATCAAAGAAGACCCGCATGTGGGGTGTTGTGGTGAGGGAGGCCGAACACCTGCACCCGCCCTCTCCTTCCCCTGCAGCAGGAGTCCCTACCCAGGCCACCATCAAGCCCTGGGAGCAGGCCCCATCACTGCTCTGCAGACCCCACTCTGTTCCCAGGCAGCCCTGCACCTGAGACCCTGGGTCCTGGGATGTAGGGGTGTGGGGTCGGAAGAACTTGAGATTGCAGGGGGTTGTGGTCTGGGGGCCATGGAGGGACAGTAGAGAGGGACTTTTTGCGAAGCCCTCGATGCCCTGAGGAGGGAAACCCATGGTCCTCTTACCTGGTGCTGGTGAGCATCTGCCTGGCCTGCCAGTGGACTGCTCAGAGGTCCATTTTAAAACAGGAAGGGCTCTGGAACTGCTGTGGGCTCCCAGTCACCCAGCTGAAGGTACTTGCCCTCAAGGGTTGTGTTTGGTGTTTAAATGTCAGTCTTTGCGACTTTGCTCAACAACCTTTGTTTAATTCCTGCTTGTCTTTTGATGGTGCCGTATTTCAGTGCCTGGAATCCTTGATCTGTGACAGAATCCTTGATCTGTGACAGCAGGGATCTCAATAGCTCCATTAGCATCTGGCAGTGTGTGCAGCGGGAGACAGGTCACGCCCATGCTTCTGTTCTTTGTCTTTGCGAGGTGTGCTGGCCTGTGCTTTGTGGAACCTTCCTAGCCTGCCTTGAATCCCTGCCTGCCACTTCTAGAAGTATGGGCTTGCTGCCCCCAAACCGATGGCCCTGCATTAGAGAGCCTGTCCATTGCTCGTACTCTGAGCCACTCAGCAGGCTGTTATCCAGGGCCTTCCCTTGGACGGTAACATTGGTTCCTCCGCCTCACAGATCACCTGTGTGTTCTTTTTTCATTTGTTCTGTTATGGTTAACACGTGCATTTAATACATGCGTGGTTAATACATGGGAAAGGGAAAATTGTACAGGGAATCTGCGGCGAAAGTGATTCCCCCACCCCACCATTCTCTATGCCCCTCCCCCTGAAACAACCATCGTTGCTATTTCTTAGTCTCTCCTTCCAGGGGTCACTGTTGCATATTGCATATATGAGGGGCCTTCAGAAATTCATGGGAAATGTGTATTATGAAAACTCTGTGCATGGGCTTTAAAATGTTTGCATCAGAATAAACTTACCTTTTCACATTTTTTGCACCTGTTAAGTACCCTCATATAAACATGTGTGTGTGTGTGTACGTCAACACACATACCCTTCTAGTTCACAGAGTTGAAGCTGTTTGGCATGAGGTACTCTCCCCTTGCATCACTCCAGAGGTCAGGGATGGCTCTCCTATGCTAGCCATTCTGTCTTGCCCCTTGTCAGGAAACTGTAACCTTGATTTTACTATATTGTCTTGGGAAAAGAGACTGATGGTGTCTGTCTGCCCTTCTGGGATGCCAGTCTGAGAGAGACCCTTGCCTGTCCCTTAAGAGAAACCCTTGCCTGTCCCTTGTCCAGGTCTTCTCAGATGATTGCTCTGGACCATGAGGCCGCTGGGCTGCTTGCAGGAAGTCTTGGCTTGTGTCTAGTGTGAAAGAATGGTTTCTTGTTTCTCCCTCACACAGCATGAACCCATCACCGTGAGCCGACATGCAGCATAGGTGCTATGTCTCATTCCATGCCAGTAGAACAGAGATATGATTTATTTATTTATTACAGATATATTTTATTTATTTGAAATCAGCAGATTTCCATCTGCTGATTCGCTTCGCAAATGGCCACAGTGGCCGGGACTGGACCAGGCCAAAACTAGGAGCCAGAAGCTTCATCTGGGTTTCTCACATGGGTGCAGGTGCCCAAGGACTTCTGCCATCTTCCACTGCTTTCCCAGGTGCATTAGCAGAGAGCTGGATGGGAAATAAAGCAGCTAGTACTTGAACTGGAACCCATATGGAAAGCCGGCATTGCGGGCAGCAGCTTGTGACAGACATCACAGTGCCAGCCCAGAACTGTGATTTAATGTCACGTTTGAGATTGTCAGCTGACCTCATCTAAAAGAAATGTTACTATTAACAGGGAGTCCTGTGATGGGGACACATAGGGCAGCTGGAAATCGACCTCTGGTAGATTTGGAGCACTCTTTTTCCTGGCTTCTTCTTAGACTCTGTGCTGGTGAAAGAGTAAATCTCGTGAGCACAGGCCTTGAGAAGGGAGAGCCTTCAAGGGCATGGGAGCAAGACGGAGACTTTGTGGTGCAGCTCAGCCGTAATGCTGGGGTTGTCCGTGAGCTGCACTGTAGCACAGAGCTCTGATTCTTACAGCTCGTAGCATGAAGAGAGTGACATGGGGGCCATCAGCAGTCATATTCAGTTTTTTTAAGTTGAGACTCCTGGGGATTTCGTTGGGTGGCTCACGGTCCCGAGTGTCTTCGCAAGGAAGCCAGAAGCTAAGACTGCAGAGCTGCGCACTGCTGGCTTCTCCCTGTACCTTGTCCCTTGGAGCCCTGGAGTCAGGGGCCTGCCTGGCATGTGGGAGTGATAACCAGGCAGAGCCAGGGTTTGGGTGAGCAGGGAGGGTGTGGAGAGTTTTCTGGGTAAGAGGAAGAGTTCACTTGCTCTCTGGCACAGAATCCTGTTGACTCTGGCTCTTTGCATTGTTGTGACCTCCAGGTTTTCAGCCAGGCTGTTTTCAGGAAGGACAGCAGAAAGGACCTCCCATGACCCCTTGAGATAGAGGAAGAGCATTAAACTCCCCAGTGGTGCTCACCGCTGAGCTGGCCCCAGGCTCCCCTTCCATCTCTCACATCCCCTGTCCCCGTTTGTGTGCCTCCAACCCCAGACAGGTCCAGTTGCTTACTCTCCACGTTCTTGACTTGGAGCCTTTGCTCTCACTATTCCCTCTACCAAATGTCCTTTCTCCAAACTCTACCTCTTTTTTTTTTTTTTTAAAGATTTATTTATTTATTTGAAAGGCAGAATTACAGAGAGGCAGAGAAAGAGAGATCTATCTTCCATCCGCTGGTTTACTCTCCAGATAGCCTCAATGGCCAGAGCTGCCACAATCCAAAGCCAGGACCCAGGAGCTTCTTCCAGGTTTCCTACATGGGTACAGGGGCTCAAGGATGTGGGCCATTTTCTACTGCCTTCCCAGGACATAGCAGAGAGCCGGATCAGAAGTGGAGCAGCCAGGACTCGAACTAGCACCCATATGGGATGCCAGCACCACAGGTGGCAGCTTTACCCACTACACCACAGCTCCGGCCCCCAAACTCTACCTCTTTTTCAAGACCCAGATCCTCTGCCTTCTCCTCCAGGAGCCTCCCTGGATGACCCCAGCTAGACAGAACCTTTCCTTCTTCCTCCTGAACTTGGGTCACTCTGTGTCCCAAAGCAGAATTTCTCACGGGCATGGGAATAGACTGCAAACTTGTGGAGGAGGAATTATCCTTGGCTCTTTCTCGAAGCTCCCTGCTCACACCCACCAGCCCTGTAGAGTGAATATATAGATCCTCTCATCTGATGCCCCAGCAAAAAAATAACAAAGACCTGTTCCTTAGACTGTCCTGCTCTCCCTGGGCTCGTGGACACCTGCATTGCCGGGGGCTTGGTCCTGCTGGTGGCCTCCTTGATCAGCTGTGGCCAGCACATGGGCCTCAGGGGTCAGTGCTTCCTCACTGGAAGGATTCCAGGGTTGGCAACTTCCCCAGCCCTGTACCCTGCTGAGCCGGGCACTGCCCTCTGGTTTCCTCTCTGTCTCCGTACAGCTTGATGACCTGTACTTGATCGCCATCTGCCATCGCCGGGGCATCAAATCGCTTCGGGACCTGACGCCAGAGCATCTGCCACTGCTCAGGAATATCCTCCATGAAGGCCAGGTGAGCTGCTTCTCTAAGCCGTGTTGAAGCCCGTAGGGGTTGTGCTGAGGTTCCAGGGTGTTCCATGGGCTACTCTCTTCACCCTCCCGGAGTCTACCTTAGAAAGGGGCTTCTCTCTGGATGCCAGTCATGGGGACCCTCTTAAAACTTTTTGTTTCTATTTATTTATTTACTTGAGAGGCAGAGTTACAGAAAGAGAGAGAGAGAGAGATCTTCCATCCACTGGTTCACTCCCCAAATGGCTGCAATGGCTAGCGCTGAGCCGATCCGAAGCCAGGAGCCAGGAGCTTCTTCCAGGTCTCCCAAGCTCTTGGGCCCTCTTCCACTGCTTTCCCAGGCCATCAGCAGGGAGCTGGATCAGAAGTGTAGTAGCCAGGACTTGAACTAGCACCCATATGGAATGCTGGTGCTGCAGGCGGATGCTTAACTTACTACACCACAGCTCTGGCCCCTGGGATACTTTTTTATCTAGGATATATGTTGAATTGATTGAGATTATAAGAACCTTTTTAAAAAGCCCCAGGGGCAGGGGATGAGTGCCTAGAATCTTGAGTTGTGGACTGATCTGCCATGTTGACCCTAACCAGCTGAAGGGCTGGGGGCAAGCCACTTTACCACTTGAGTCTGGAGGCGGTCCCTTCAAATTCCACCATTCTGTGGGGCAGGGTTGTGAAGTTCTGCCATCACGCCAGACCCGACAGACACAGGAGGCCCAGCCAGGACAGAGGCCTGCCCCTTTCCACGCACAGCATAGTGCAGGCCTGGAGGGAGGGCTTCTCCTGGATCCCAGCTCCCCTGCCACTGGCCCTGGCCCATCTTCTCTCCTCCTGCTTCCCTGGCTGCCTTGAGCCTTTTGGAGTGACTCCATTCTATCCTGATGCCACTTCTGGGTACCACAGCGGCCAGAGCGGTATCTTCCTCTTGAGGAGATGAGAAAGAGTCCCACTTTCTCCTGTCCTGGCAGCCCAGGCGGGCACCTCTGGCAGGTTGGCCCTGCTTACCTCAAGAGGCCCTTTGGGTGCCTTGGTCCCTCTCTCATCCTGCTGCAGAGGTGCTTGGGGTGAGCCCACTGGAACCTGGTCTCTTCCCTTCACCTGTGGCCTCCACAGTGGAGACCAGAGTCTCCTCTGCATTCCAAGCCTGGAGGCTCCTGAAGAGGGGAGGGATGTGGGCAGGGGGAGCCCACCTGAGACATCCCGGGTCTGTGTGGGGCAGCCCTCCCCTGTCCCTGTCCTTGCCCCACCCTTTCTCCCTCACCAAGTTCTTAGCTCAGCGTCTCCCCACCTCCATTGTTTCCAGGCCTCACCCTGTTCCGTGCTGAGAATGAAGCATTTCTCCTACCCACTGTAGGATTTACGTCATCCAGAGGCAGGCTAGTCCCATAGCCTCAGGAGTCCTGGCCTGTCCTTGGGAGGTGCTGGACCGGCCCAGATTCCCGGGGCTGGGGCACTCAGGGCGAGACCTTTGCTCCTTCCATAGGGAGCAAGTCAGAGTCTGCTGCTTTTGTTGGTTTCCTGGAGCAGGCGGTGTGCAGAGAGCTGTTCAGAGGGATTTCATCAGGTGTCCCAGGCCAGTTGGGGATTAGGACTGGAGGAGGAGTCCAGATGGGGGTGGTGCCAGCTTGTGTGCAGCTCATGACCCCTCTCCTGCCACTCCCTTCTCCCCAGGCAGCCATCCTGCAGCGCTACCAGGTGAAGGGGGACCGCCTGCGTGTGTACCTGCACTACCTACCCTCCTACTACCACCTGCACGTGCACTTCACTGCCCTGGGCTTCGAAGCCCCCGGCTCGGGCGTGGAGCGAGCTCACCTGCTGGCTGAGGTGATCGAGAACCTGGAGTGCAACCCCAAGCACTATCAGCAGCGCTCACTGACCTTCACCCTCAGGGCCGACGACCCCCTCCTCAAGCTCCTGCAGGAGGCCCAGCAGCACTGAGCCCTCATCGGGGGAGAAGCACAGACATGTGGGATGTGGGGCAGGGGGAGGGTGGATTTTTATCTCCAATGGGTTTTTTAAAAAAATGTGTTTTGTACTGGCTTGTTCCTTGTGTGTGAATAAAGTCCTAGGCTCATTTGGTGAGGTGAGGGCTCACTGTGGCCAGGGCGGCAGGTGGTGATTGGCAGGTGGGCAGAAGCAGTGGGAAGGCCCCGAGAAGGCACGTTTCCAGCAGTGGCCTCTGCGGGTGTTCCAAGCTGCCCTGGGCAGGTGCCTACCGCTGGCTGCTCTCCTTGTCCTGAGCCCGTCTCTCCCCGTTCTGTTCCCACTCCTTCCTATTCTGCTGTCATGCGCCTCCCTCCACCCCCCACAGTGCTCCTTTGAGGAGTTCCCCGGAGAAACCAGAAATAGTTTGTAGAGTCCTGACATTACTTCCCCTTCCCTGCCCCCGCTGAGGTCACACCTCCCTGCTGATAAACTTCTTGCTGATGAGGGCGGGGATCTGTGCCTGGATGTGGGAGGGTTTTAATGGGAATCAGATGATGCAAGTCCAAAATGCCTGCCTTTGCGCCTGCTGTTTGGTCAGTGAGTCCCTGGCCTTGGGTTTATCATCTAGGCAGGAAGACAAAACAGACTCACATGGAGCAGCCAGAAGATCCAGTGCAAAACAGTTTTATCAGCAAGGGCAAACTGATAACGGTTGCAAAGCTCCGAAGGGGCTTGAGTTCATCAACTCTTAGGCTGGGAAGGGACCTCGACATGTTGGAGGGTGATGGCCCTGGAAGAGCCGTAAGGGGCCTATCTGGGAAGGTGATGCCTGCCACTGTCCGCCATAGCAAGGACACAGGAGTGGGTGTGAGGGCACACCGTTAAACGTGTTCGGCACCCTCTCCGGCACAGGACCATGGCATCCTGCTGCCAGAGGGAGCCTGGCATATGCTGTCCTGTCAGGAGACAGCCAAGAGTACCGGGCCTCGCTGCAGCAGCTCTCTGGGAGATAGGAAGTGAGAGCAGAAGGAAAACATGGGGTTGAGGGTGGTCTCACTCCACATCCCCTGGCCTGGATTCAGATCCCAGCTCTTACGTGCAGCGAGGCCCTCAGTGGTGGTCCCAGTGCAGCCACCTGCTGCGGGCCCACGCTGCCCACTGCAGAGAGCTGCACTTGGCCCTGTGACCCCAGGAAGGAAACTCTAGGAAGAGCAGGGGTGTGGGAGATGTCCTATGAAGACGGCAGACGCGCTGCAGCCCCAGTGAGTCCCGATGAGGCCGGTCTTCCTGCAGCTCTTCCAGAGTCCCAGGACCCAGGGAGAGTGGAGCTGTGGCTCAGCACCTGTTTCAGGTGGTGACCAAGGCACGTAGGCCTACCCAGGATGCACTCGCGGCCACCACACATCAACCAGCTGATTCCTGGACTAACAGCAGATCCCTTGGGGGCAGTGACACTGGCAGTGCTTGGGGGTTAGAGCTGCTCCCTGAGTGTCAGCTACTCCCCTTACAGCAGGGCAGAGGAGCAAGGGGAGGCCTCCCGCTGAATCAGCCTTTGTCTGTACCCCAACATTCTCCCCTTCCCCAGACTGCTGCCTGAGGGTCCAAGTCGACAGGCTCGGGGCACCTTTGTTGCTACCCACCATCTGCAGGTCCAGGCCCATGGAGGAGGCTTGGTAGGGATCTAAAACCTGCGAGGAAGGAGAAAAGGGACAGAGCTCATCCACACAGAAGCTCATCTCCACAGAAGGCTGGGAGTGGAATGGGGAGCCTCCAGGGGCTCTGCTCAGCAAACGAGACCCCCACCCACAAGGAGGGGCCTCTCTCAGAGAGCATCCCCTCAAGTGCCTTCCCTGGCCTCAGTTACCTTAAAGACTGCTCACAAGAGGTCTCCTCGCCAGGCCTCCTCACTTACTTTTCTTACACATGGAAAGACAGGTCCCTGCCTGAGACCTGGTCAGGGTCCCCTTCAGAGCCAGAGAACACGTGGGCTCCTCCTGCTGTGACTCCTTCCCTACAGCCCAGCCCCCTTGGGTCTCCCTCAACACCTCAGCCTGCTACGCTCCTACCAGGCCCACACTGTGATGTATGCTGGGCCAGCTGCTGTGCTTGGTATACATCCCCAAAGCGTGCCTTGCATGTCTTCTTGGGGACCTTATCGGATTCCTGCGGAACCTGTCCAAGTCGCTCCAGGCATTTTGCGTTTTCTTACTCCTACTGGTCACTGTTGGCATACCTGCTTTCCCTGCCTGGCTACCTTGATGGCAGGAGTGCCATGTTAACCATAGCTGTATCCCCAGCACCTAGGTTCTGTCTACTCTGCAGGGTGAAGTATTAAGAGTCATATTGTAACGCTATATTTATATAGCAGGTGGTTCCATGGGACCATCTTACAGATAAAGAAACAGGTTCCGGATGCCTTGACCAGTGTTACAGGGTGAATGTCAGCTCCAGGAAACAGATCTGTGCACATTTGTTCACCATTTACTCGGGATCCAGGGCAGTACCTGACCCGTAGGAGGTGTTCAGGACAAGTGAATGAGGGAATGGACCTGGCCTGTGAACCCAGGCCTCCTGGTTCCTGGGCCAGGGGATACAGAGTGGGTGCCCCCCCCCCATCCCCCCACCGCATGCTTGCCTCCTGCTCTTACTTCTGAGCGCAACATTCCTACCTCCCTGAGAGCTTCCCCAGCGAGGCACCATATCCTGAGCCCTCACTTGACCGAATGGCAAACGCCAGCCCGTCTCTGGCAGCTGGAATGCCATCGACCTGTGCTGGACAGGGTGTCTGCTCTATTTAACCACGTTGTCCTCGCGCCCCTGCCTGTGTCCCTGCTGTGCAGGAGTAGTGACAGACGACACCCTTGCCAGGGAAATCCTGGACAGCTCTGTGCTGGGTTTTAGCATTTAGCTCACTTTCTTCCTGGCCTGGTTGGAGGAGAAAAGCAGTTGGAGGCATGACTGCTGTTGTTCCTTGGTTTCGTTCTGTTTGCCCTAGAGGTTCCTGACAGCAAAATGCTGAATGGTCTCCATTTATCAACATGAAGCTGAGAAAAAGAACATACACAAACAAATGAAACAATTGCACACAAAGTAATATTTGAAAATGTTACCCTGGCAATACTTGTGTATCCCAAACCTTTGAATGTTATCTTTTTTTTTTTTTTTTTTTTTTACTTTTCCAAACAAGATGTTTATTTGCATATATCAAACAAGGACACCAGTGGGAAAGAAAGTCACTGCAGACCTACCTGCTGCATTGTCTCCCTGGCCAGACAGGGCCTAGGGCACTGGAATATTCAATTCTCCCCATCTCCATGCTCCTGATCCCCTACTCAAAACTAACCAGGAGGGCCAGCGCCGTGGCTCACTTGGTTAATCCTCCGCCTGCGGTGCCGGCATCCCATATGGGCGCTGGGTTCTAGTCCCAGTTGCTCCTCTTCCCATCCAGCTCTCTGCTGTGGCCCAAGGGGGCAATGGAGGATGGCCCAGGTGCTTGGGCCCGTGCACCCGCATGGGAGACTGGGAAGAAGCACCTGGCTCCTGGCTTCAGATCAGCATAGCTCCGGCCATAGCGGCCATTTGGGGAGTGAACCAATGGAAGGACGACCTTTCTCTCTGTCTCTCACTAACTCTAGCTGTCAAATAAAAAAAAGGGGGGGGGGGGAATCTTCAAAAAGTTCATGAAAAATGCATGCTGTGAAAAAAAAATGCATGGATTTCCAATTTTTGCACCAAACTAAATATCTTTTAATTACATATTCCACAAATCCTCTGAAGGACTCTGGTATAATGGTAAATGCCCTTCTTTTTATCAGAGGTGATGAAGGTTAATGGTAGCTTCTTAAATATTCTACTTAGCAAGTAAATGTAGCCACCCTAAGTTCTGTTGTTGCTGAATTTGTATTGGCTTCTGAAGTCCATATCAATGTGAAGTTACACAGTAAACATTGTCAGAAAATAAGCAGGAACTGAATCTGTTCAAAGTGGTCCAATTTCAATTCAATAGGATGGACAGGTTTTGTTTTTCAGAGAATCTGTGTAAATGGAGCTCATGTGGAGCTTACAATATAGTGAGGGATACACGCATTAATTACAGAGGAATTACAGAATTATGATGAGTGTGTCTTGAAAAAGTGGGAAGGGCTATAGGAGCTTAAGCCAGAGGACAAAACCTGTAGGCTAAAACTTTTTTTATGAATGAATTTTTTAATTGACAAATAAAAATTGTATAAGTTGGGAGCCGGTGTCATGGCATAGTGAGTTCAGCCACATCCCATAACGGAAGCCAGCATCCCATATTGGAACACCAGTTTGAGTCCTGGCTGCCCTGCTTCCAATCCAGCTCCCTGCTGATGCACCTGGAACGGCAGCAGAGGATGACCCAGTATTTGGATCCCTGCCACCCACATGGGAGTCCTGGTTGGAAGTCCAAGCTCTCTGGCTTGGGCCAAGCCCAGCCCTGGCCATTATGGCCATTTGGGGAATGAACCATTGGATGGAAGATTTCTCTTTCTCTCCTTCTGTCACTCTGCCTTTCAAATAAATAATCTTTTAAAAGTTGTACAGATATATGGTATACAATCTGATATTTTGATATATGTGTGCAATGTGAAATTGCTAAATCAAGCTAACATAGGTTACTTCAAATACTTAACTTTTTAAAATAATGAGAACATTTAAAGTCTTTTGAGCAGTTTTCAAGCATACAATACATTGTTATTAACTGTATTCACCCTGTTGCACAATAGTTGTCCTGAACTTACTCCTCCAGTCTAACTGATAGTTTGTATCCTCAAACCATCTCCCCTCCGCCCCTACCCCCTGGTGACCACCAACCATTCTACTCTCTGCTTCTATGAGCTTGACTTCGTCTGTAAGTGAGATTGTGCAGTGTTTGTCTTTTTGTGCTCTAGGCTAAAACTTGCTGATTGTTAGCCAAATGGCAAGCACCAGCAAAGACCCAGAAATTAGAGAGGCCAGCTGGGGCTCAGTGTGGCTGGGACTTGGCTAAGAGGACATTTCATAGTGTTCTGTTCCTCCCCGGCTTGGGAAGCAGAGTGAAGGCCCTGGCATAGCATCTGCTCATAAGCAGGTGTAATCTTGGGCGAGTTACAGAATTACTCATAAAACAGGAGTGATAAAAGTGTCTCTTCAGAGGGCTTTCATGGGGATTAAAGAGGAGGATTTTGTGGGACATAATAATCACTCAGTAAACATTAGCTGCTACTTTCTGCTGTGAGAGTGACCCAAAAGAATGTAAGCAGAGGCACGCTGGGCTAGAAATTGGTCCGAATGTTGGTGTCCCCCTGACATTCACATTAGGGTCCTAATGCCCGCAGGTGATGGTCTTAGAAGTGGGGCCTTGGGGGTGTGATTGGGCCATGAGAGCAGAGTCCTCATCAATGGGATTAGTGCCTCATAGAAGAAGCCCCAGAGAGCAGCTGGCCCTCTCCACTATGGGTGGCAGTGAGAAGATGGCCATCTCTGAACTGGAGCCAGGTCCTCCTCAGACACCAAATCTGATGCCTTGAACTTGAACTTGCAGCCTCCAGCACTGTGGGAAATAATTTCCCATTGTTTATAAGTCACCCAGTCTAATTTGTTATAGTAGCCAGAATGGACAAAGACGATACTAAAAATAACTTGCTGATTGGAAGGGCTGTGAAATTCTAGGCCACACACAGGAGGCAAAATAGCAAGCCATAAGCGTCCTGTGGTCCATCGAGCGTGACCCTAGCAAAGGCAGTCACCACATGCAATGACTTCTCGGGATCTCTTCCAGCCTAAAGGTTTCTGGAATGCATTTTTAGCTTTGACCTACTGGCAAGTTCCTAACACAAGCCCAGTGATGTCTCATTATTGAGAACCCTGGGAACAGCTCAGCTCCATGGTCCAGCCATATAAATCTGATAAAAATAGGAGCTGAAATACTATCCTGGAGTTGCTATTTTTAAAAGCGTCTGAGATGCTGGGTTGGGTTTATTTCTTGCTCTTCTAACAGTATCTTTCTGTTCCCTCCTCCTGGTGGGCAGGATGCTACCGCGGCACACGTGAGGTACAGGAGCCAGAAACCTGGGTGGCACATTTGTCAGCTGGCTGCATGGCTGCTGCCCACACCCACTGCCTGCCAGGGAGGGGCCACAGGACCAGGGCTTCCCAGGTCTAGAGGCGCCTGCCCCCTCCCTTGCCCTATCTCCTCTGTCCCCTCTCTCTGGTTGCCCTGCCCCTGGGAAAACACAGGAGAGGTGACAGGGAGGGAGAGGAAACAGGAATGGAGATGGCCTTTCTGGGAAGCAGCCGGAGACAAAGACTCGGACCTGTTGTTGCTTAGGTTGTCTTGGCCCGCCCTTGGCACAGCCAAGCTCCCAGAGCAACAGTCCCCATGAGTCAAGGCCCTGCTTGCCCCATCACACTGCCTCTCACCGAGCAACTTGTAATGTCTTGTAGACAGGCCAGCAGGGTGCCGTGGAGTTGGGAGAGGCTGGGATCAAAAAGCACCAGAATTGCTCCCCTCCTGCTTCACAGATGGGTTCTGGGCAGCAACTTAAGCTTCTGGCTGTATTCTTAAGAAACTGGAGGGGAGAGGCCACGAGTAAGCACACTGTGGCCCAGAGGGAGGAGATCAGAATTACAGTCTGCCTCTGAGCACCCAGGAACAACTGGGCCTGGGGTAAGCTGTGTGTGTGTGTGTGTGTGTGTGTGTGTGTGAGAGAGAGAGAGAGAGAGAGAGAGCTGAGTGCAGTTTATAGGTTACAAGAGGTGTTCCACCACACAATAATAGCACACAGTTGTATACAGCACGTTACACTTTCCAAACACCTTCACATCATTGTCTGGTTTCATACCAGCAATAGCCCTTTCAATAAGCCAGTTACTTCCATCCCCCCCCCCCCCCCCAGTAAGAAAACTAAAGCTATTTAGTGGCCGAGAAAGAATTGGAACTCAGGTCTCCAGAAGCAAAACCTGGTTCTTTTTTTTTTCTTTGAGATTTATGTATTTACTATCTATTTGAAAGGCAGAGCAATAAGAGAGAGAGAGAGAGAGAAACCATGTGCTGGTTCCCCTCCCAAATGGCTGCAATGGCCCAGGCTGAAAACAGGAGCCAGGAGCTCCATCTGGGTCTCCCGAGCACTTAGACCATCCTCTGGTGCCTTCCCACACACATCAGCAGGGAGCTGGATCAGAAGGGGAGCAGCCAGGACACACACCAGCGCTCTGATAAGGGAAGCCAACATCGCAGGTGGTGGTTTAACCTGCTGCACAATCCCGCTGGCCCCAGCAGCTGGTTTTTAAGTTCCACTTTATGACAGTCAGGTTTACATGGTTCTTGCAAGAACTGCAAAATAGATTACGATCTGGTTCATCAAAGAGTTGGTCAAGTTTAGTGGCCAGGCTGGTTCTTGGATCAGCTCCACCAGACTCCGGGAATCACCTCGGGCCACGGCCTTACTCTCTCAGAGCTAGCTGTCCTATGGGTAAAACGAGGGCCTCCCCTCTTTCTCTAGGCTTGCCCAGGTCGAAGACTTGGTCATTGTGTTCTTTATGCTCAGCTAAGGCTGAGGCCCAAAGATGATCTGCAGTATTTATTGAATGAGTGCTTGACTGATAAAGCCAAAGGCACCATTCAAAGTGAGACCTTGGTCAAACGCCAGACAGCCCAGGGGCTTTGGGAAGGGTGACTGGAGGCCCACTCTTCCCCCTTGGAGCTTCCTGAGTTAGAGCTTCCCCACAGATAAGCCCTGAGCTCCAGCTGAAGCCAACGGCCACCTTGCACCCACTGTCAGTTACGCTTTGCACTTAGTCACATCCTGCCCTGCCTTCCTGTCTCTGGAGCTGGAACCTCGGCCCCCTGGGGACAGGTAGGGGACTGAGCCTGACACAGCACCTGCTGTTTCCACTAGGGGGTCAGAACACTGCTGATCCACGAGAGGGACCGGTGTGGGGGGCTGTAGCTCCTCCAGCGGGGTGACTTCTGGACTGTTCTTGGGGCTGGCCGTGTCCAGACCTTCAGGGAGACTGCCTGGGCCCCAGGGGTCTGATGGGGTCTTCTGTGAGCCGGTCTGCAAGGGAGTGGTGGGGAGGGAGCAGCTTGGCGGCGGCGGCGGGTGCAGACTCGGGTAGAGGCGCCCAGCGCGTGCACGCGGGAGAGGCAGGACGGCTCCCGGTGCAAGGCCCTCCCACCTCCGTGCCTCGGTTTCCCCAGGGAGGCAAGGACACGGTTCGGCGCGTGGGAGCGCAAGAAGCCCTTTCTTGGGTCTCATTGTCCCCGGGAGGGTGTGGGAGGCTGCACCGGGCACATTCATCTTGTCGCGGCTCACAGGCAGCGTCTGCCCAGGCTCTGTCCTCACCCCATCCGGCTCCCCTGCCGCCGCCCAGCGCCTCTCGCACCCCGAGCCCCGGAGGCGTCCAAGCCGTCCCAAGCCTGCGGTGGGAGCCCGCCCCGCCCGCGCGCCGCCTCGCCCCCGCCCTTCCTCCTCCTCCACCCCGCCCTTCCTCCTCCTCCTCCTCCCCGCCGCTCCGGGAGTCGGCTCCCCGGCCGTGTGCGCAAGCGTGTCCGGCCCCTTCCCCGCCCCCAGCCCGGGCCCGGGCCCGGGCCCGGGCCCCCGCCTCCCCTGCAGGCGGATTTGCCCGCTCCCTGGCCGGCCCCGCGCCCGGGACAGGGACCGGGCGGAGCGGAGCCGTTGCGCCAGCGCTGCGCCGCGGGTCGGTGCGCCTAGCGGATCGGAGCTGTGCGCGGAACTGCCCTGCCCCGCCCCGCTCCACCCGCCGGGGTGAGTACGCGGCAGCCGGGCGCCGGGGCCCCGAGGGAGGGCGGGGAGCGCCCAGGGGTCCCGGGCCGTCCGGCCGCAGCCTTGCGCCGCCGCTCGGGGCGGTGTCGGGCCCTGCACGTGGGCGCAGCACGGCTCGGGGTCGGGTGGGGCGGCCCCGGCCCCGGGGAGCTGCTTCTTGGGGTCGCTTTCCCTGGACCAGGTTTTCGCGGGAAGCCGGATTCTGTTCGCTCCCTTGCAGTGCGCGAACAGGACTGTCCTCTCCGGAAAGTTTCTGTCCCCACCGTGCGCCCGGGCTGGAGAGGCGTCCTCCGCCGCCGCCGGCATCCTCTGAGCCCGGGTCGCTGACCCGACCGAGTGCAGCACACGTGGGCCCTCCTTGCTGGAGGTGACGGGCTTTGCGGTGCGCGCGCGCGCGTGTGTTTGTGTGTGTGCAAGAGTCGCAAGGTCGCCGAGCGGAGCCCAAAGGTCAGGGTTGCCCGCTGAGGGCACAGGGCCACGGTGCCTCCGAGAGCTTCCTGTGTGGTGGGCGGTGCCGAGGAGCCGAGTTGAGAAAGAGTCAGCTGGAGTAGGGTGCAGAGCCCCCTGGGCTCAGCCTGCCTGAGGCTGCTGCTGGCACAGAGGTCTGGCCAGCCCGGAGCGGCCCCCTCCATTCTAGTCTTGGGGGGAGGCCCCCATCTGGCCCCGTGTGAGGCCTGAGTAGCTGATTCCTCTGTTCTGCAGACCGGGTCCCCAGGGCCTGGCTTGGTGGGCCTTTGCCAGAAGGCTGGAGACATAGGCAGCGTTCAGGGGCCCAGCTGTACCCTGTCTGACCTCATGGCCACCCACAGGCTGGCAACCCCCCACGAGCTTCTCTGGAAGTCTGTGCTTTCCGCCACTGGAGGGAGGCACAGTGTGGAAGCCAAGTTCAGGAGGACTTACTCTTGTGGAACCTGGGGAACAGGCCTGGCACAAGTGGCGCAGACCCATGCTGCCGTCTCGTGAGCTGTGTGGGACCAGTTCTTCCGTATCCCCCACCCCCAGGGCTCAGGCCCTGGCATCTGCAAAGGCAGGTTGGAAGTGAGTTATTATGCGTTACGTGCTTTGAAAGGTGTCTGCAGAGAGAGAGGCTGGTTAACATGGTAGAATGGGAGGGGAGAAAAGTCAGTCACCTGCTGGGCTTGAGCTGAGTGTACGTCTAGCTGGAGAGTAGCCTGCTTCTGCTGCTCAGGGACCACTCTCAGAGTGGAGGCCCAGGAAGCCCCTGGCACTGTATGAGCTGTCTCCCCTTCCTTCCCTCACCTTCTCCCTTGCCCGAAGCTGTGACTCACTGGCAACTCCTCAGAAACATTGTCGTGGCCCCTCTACTCCACCCCCCTCCCCAGCCTTTTTAGACTTCACCCATCCAGCTTCCTGCGTAGAACCAAGAACTGGAATGGTCAGAAGTCCTGGAAAGGACCTCCCTTCGCTAGGCACGAGCCGAGAGGCCGGAGCCTCTTGCTTGCGCTGTGTGTTCCCTCCTGCGCTGCGGTCATCCTGGAGTTACCCCATGGGGGCCTGGCATCTGCCTGTGTCTCAGGGGCCACCCTAGGCTTCTTCATCGTCCAGAGCAGCCGCCCCAGAGCTTGTCCCAGTGAGGCTGTGGATGCCTCTCCGAGGGACTCGTAGGCTGCAGGGGAGGGAACACACCATCCTGCACTAGTACGAGACGGTTCGGTGCTGCCAGGTCCCAGGTCCTGGGCTGAGGACAGTCTGCAGGGGCTGGATGGGGAGCTTGGACCTCCAGTAGGTTTTGAAGATCAAGATTATTGTGATCCAGGCAGCTTCCAGAGTCCATCCTCATGCCCAGCCCTCAGCGATAGACCTTGGGCAGCAGAGAACAGCACAATCAAATGATGAGAGGTGGGACACCCCGAGCCCCCAGCACTTGCTCCCGTCTCCTTCCTGCCCAGTCGCAAGGGGCCATGTGTTAGCCATTTCCTTCTAGTGAGCTGATGCTGGTGGCATAGCTCCTGCTGCTTGTTGTCCTTGCCCTGGGGACCCTCCTTCCTTCTCACCTCCCAGGGCCTTGCATGGACGCCTTGGGTCTCCTTTAGGAAATGGCTCGGGCAGGCAGCTTATGGGTGACCATCGTCAGGAGTTCTCCTCTCTCCTTTGTCACCTCTTCCCAGAGGTGTGCAAATGTTCTGAGCACCCCTGGATGGGCTGCTGGCCAAACCTGGCCTTAGGATCACCCCAACCCCCACTGCGTTCCCAGGGAGTGTGTGTGTGTGTGTGTGTGTGTGAATGGTGCTCTTTATTCTGCAAGTGGACCAGAGGACATGGTCAAATGTCACATGTAGCACATGGCACTCAGGCCCCAGCCAGGTGCCCTGGGGCCTCCCATTGACCTTGAGCCCAGCAGGGGACTGAACTTGGGTTGCTGCTTTTCAGGAGGGTGTGGGTGTCCAGAGCTGTGGGTTTGCTTTTCATCTTGGCTGGTCTTTCACCTGCAACCAGGAGCCCCACAGCCAGGCCATGGCCCCAGCTCTTCCCACCCCACTGCCAAAGCTGCTGTGTGGAAAAGTGCTGGGATGGTTCTAGACTCTGCAGCCTTGGGTTCTGCTCTTGGGCTGGCGGGGATGAGGGTGTTGTCGCTTGGACTGACATGAGGTGGGGGTCAGGCTGGACCGGAAGGCCTCGCTGAGCAGCCCTGACACGCTTGGAGTTGAGGGATAGTTGTTTTCCCTGCCTGCAGCTTCTTTCAGTCCCATGCGTGGGGGTCAGAGACTCCAAGATCTTGCCTTCCTGTCTGGAGGCCAGCAGCTAGGAGAGTCTATCAGTGTCGGGGGTGCTGGGCCAGCACATGACTGTGTTTCTGCCTTGGGTCTAGGCTGTTCTCCAGGATGAGCGCGCCAAGGACAGCAGCGATGCTTCTTGTGCCCACCGTCTGCCCTGTGTCCTCTGCCTGCTGTAGCTCGGCTGAACTCCTGTCATAATAAAAAGGGATTTAGCAAATCACAAAAGGTTACCATTTATCAATCAAGCACTTATTAAAAGCCAGATCCAATAAACCTTAAAAAAACGTGCTAGACACTTGCATCATTTCATGGGAGCCTCGCACAACTGTGTGATTAAGCCCATTTATAAGTGAAGAAAGATTGCATTACTTGGCCAAGGTCACACAGCTCATAAGCAGCTGGGAACTGGGCTGGGGGCTTGGATCTAGGCCTGTTGCCAAAACCTGCACTTTCAGCCCAGTTCTTGAGTGCTCCCATGAGCTCATCTTACCCACCCCATCCTGTGATCAATGAGGGCCTGGATGCAGAGGTGTGAAGGGGCTTGCTCAGACCACAGTGTGTTAATAACGAAGGCAGAACCCAAACCCAGCCCTCTGTGTGCTGCCCTGGACCCGGTTCCCACCCTGCCCAGCCCTGAGCCTAGGCCTTGCGCTGGTCTCTGGTCGGCTTTCAGCTGGGCAGGACAGGGTTTTCCTCCTCTCCCGTTCCCTCTTCCCCGCTTCCCTGCCGGCCCCTCCCAGCCCCCACCCTCCTGCTTTCCCGCCGGTAATTGCTTCCATCTGGCCCCTACTCCTTTGGAAATGCGGCTCCTGGCCGCCCACATGGCTTCGAGGCCTCCTTCAGCAACCACGGGCGACACATGGGGAATGGGAGGGGCCCCGCCAAGATCCGAGCACAAGGAGCCCAGCCAAGGTGGCCACTTCGGCGTTTGGAATCCCCCGATTCTGCATCGCTTTGCCTGGCTCTCCTTGGCAGCCCACTCTGGGCTGGCTCAAGGCCGGAGAGGCTCCCCCAAAACCCGATTCTCCATCCAGTGTAGTGGGTGAACTACCTTTGTGCCCAGCAGACAGCCCCAGGGGCCCCCTCTTGCCTTATAGGTTGCAGGAAGGAAGCAGGGGCACACCTGGGTTCCTGCTGCTGGGGACCCACTGGGAGGGAAGCCAGGCAGGGGATGCCAGGGCGGAGGGGTAGGGACCCTGGAGCTCTGGGCATGTGAGGATGAAGCTGACTTGCTTCATTTGGTCTCAGGCAATCGACTCAGAACCAGAGAGATACAGCAGTCGTGTAGTTTGCCCTCATGGAAAGCAAAGTGTGCATGTTCTAAGGGTGCTTTTAACACGTTGACTCCTTAGCATGAGATGATGCAGGATGGGCCGGGAAAGAGCAGCAGAGTCCTCACATAGCCATCTGGAGACCTCGGGAGCACACACCAGTATTCGTGGCAGAGGGAGCTGCCGCAGGCTTTGGCTGTGCCGTGTTTGTGGTGTGGAGTGGCTTTGGCCACTTTTATTACAGTGTACTCTTTCTGAGATTTTCAGATTTTTTTTTTTTCTATGAGAAAGAGCTCCCCTGTTGGCTGGTTGACTCCCCAGATGCCCTACATGGGCAGGGGCTGAAGCTGGGAGCCAGGAACTCAATCCAGGTCTCCTGCATGGGTGGCGGGAACCCAACCATTTGAGCTTGCTGCTTCCCAGGTTCTGCATTAACAGAAAGCTAAAATTGGGAGCCGGAACTGGGAATTAAACCAGGCAGTCCAGTGTGGACGCTGGCATACTAACTGCTGAGCCAAACACTCGTCCCAGATCTTAAGATTTAAAAAAAAAAATATTTATTTGAGAGGCAGAGTTACAGACAGAGAGGGACTGATACATAGAGAGATCTTCCATCCCCTGGTCTACTTCCCAAGCAGCTGCAATGGCAGGGGCTGGGCTGATCTGAATTCAGGAGTCAGGAGCTTCCTCCTGATCTCCCACATGCGTGCAGGGGCCCAAGCAGTTGGGCCATCTTCCACTGCTTTTCTTAGGCTGTTAGCAGGGAGCTGGATTGGAAGTGGAGCAGCTGGGACTCAAACCGGCACCCACATGGGATGCTGGCACTGTAGACGGAGGCTTGCAGTCCCCTGATTTTCTGCTTTGGTCTTTATTGTGTCCCTACTCTGCTTCCTCCTTTCCTGGGACAAAGGGAGGAGAGCTTCCCTCCTGCCAGGTAAACTGTTTGCCAGAGAAGGGCCTGGCCTCAGGCAAGTGCCCTGGTGGGCATGTCTAGAAGTCTGTCCCCTCAGCACCATCCCTGGAGGGCATGCCCCATTCCACCATCCCGTCTCATCTCTGTGCTTGTCACCTCTTCCCGCTAAGCTCCAGGCCCCTGCACAGGCTGTCCCTAGGTCAGTCCCCTCCTTATTCAGAGCCCAGGAGAAGCAACCTTGCCCTAGGAGCCTCACTTCGGGGCAGGGGCTTTTTATGAGGAGGCTTCACCCTCATTTGCTTTGACCCAGACAGCTCACTTATACATATTGGACTCCCATTTGACTGTTTCTTTTGAAACTGGGGCAGAGGGTTTCTTGGCTTTAAAAAGATTTTTTTGCAAACTCCCAAGTAGCAAAAATTTCCCAGTGGCATGCCACTTCCTTGCCGTTACCCCCACAGCCCCCTGTGTGGCTTGGCTACCCACCAATGCTAATGACCTTTTTACATTGTGAATGTCAGCATCAGCGCAGGGCTCTGCTTTGAGAAGTCTTCCCAGCTCACCCAGCACGGTCCCTGCACACCCCTGCCCCACAGAGTTCACCCACACAGGTCTGGCTCCTGTGACATGGAAGGGACCCTGTGCCCAGGATGAGTCCAGAGTGGCCCTGAGTGGGGTACAAGCTGAATCACAGGCAGCTGACTGTGGGGCAGTGCCCCTGGGTGTCCTTGGTGTGGGACCAGGAGATTGTGTTCCTGGAGGCAGGGGGAAGGCTGTTAACTTTGTTCCCTCCGAGAAATTAACACCTCTTAATGAGGTGTCATTCCAGATAAACTGAGCGCTTGGGCTCTCACAGTTTAAATGCTAAGTGGTCTACTTCCCAGGCCTCCAGAGTGGAGCTATGAGCCTGAAGAGTGGCTACTTTCTGGCCCAGGGGACCAAGGGCAGGTGGCCAGGCAGCAGGGACTGCTGGGACATCCTTTGTGTCCTCTCTGTGCATGCCTGAGTCATGTGATCTCAGGCAGGCCTCAGACTTTGTTGGTTTTCCGTCATCACATCTGTTACGTGTAATACACATTACACAGGACTGTGATGCACGGATGAGATAAATGGTTTTCAAGCTGGGAGGGAACCTCCGAGGTTGGCTGATCCTCATTCCATAAGAGGGTAGGACCGCTGCCCTGGCATGCAAGAACTGTTCCATGCGTCCTCCTTTCTGTAAACAAGGGAGCAGAAACTCAGAAAAGTGACTTGTACAGCGTCACACAGCGTCTCTCATTCCAGGCAGGGAAGAGGCAGGGGACTCTTGCCCCACTGGGCTGAGCCTCAGAAGTGACCCTGGCTCCCTCTGCCCCTCTGTTTGCACCCCCAGCTCTACCACCCGCCTGCATTTCTCATTCATCTTGTCTTCTGCAGTCCCCCAAATCTGGGACTTGGAAGTCAGGAGCCCCTGGGGCATGCTGAGCGCCAGGACTGGGTGGACTAAGATGACTGGCCTCAAATGTCCATTTGGATGGACTAGACTGGTCCCGTTGAAAGGGTCAGGTGCAAGGGACTGAGGAATGGGGTGTGCTGATGGAGTGGGGACACTCTCCGCACAGCAGTGGCCTGATCCTCGGACTCACTGCCTCCCCTCCTTCTTGCCCCCTCTTTGGTCCCCTTCCTCCTCTTTTTCTTCCACCTTCTCTGCCTTCCTTGTCTTTCCCCTGTAGATTTCACTCACTTGCTTTGATCTTCCCCCTTGATTTGTTTCTGCCTTCTCTTTCTCTCTGTCCCCTTGTCCCTCTGTTCCCGCCCACCCCCAAGTGTCAGCAATCAGACTGCCTCACAGGGGTGGCTGGTTAGGCTCCCTGGATTGCCAGGGGTGCTCAGCAGAGCCTGCATTAGGAGCCCGAGGGGGCTGCAAATGCCGGCAGCCTTCTGCAGTTGGGTTTGGTGAAGGGACGGTGCCTGCCAAGATTTCACAACACCCTGATCATTAGCATCATTCCTTGTGCCCTCACCTGCTTCCCCAGACCTCTTCCTGGGTGGGTAGCCAGGATCTTGTTCTTCCTGGACAGAGCTTCCCTGGCCTCTGACCTGCCCCCTGCCCCCTCCTGTTCCAGAGCTGCAGCTCTTTCCCTCAGAGGTGCCTGCTAGCATGGAGGGAGCTGGTCAGAGTGGAGAGGCACTTTGTGCTCAGAACCCTTGCAGGTGAGCAACATGACAGCCCGCCACGCCTGGGCTATGCATGGTGTGTGTTCATGCACGTGCCTGTAAGTGTGCAGGGGAGTGAGGACATGGGTGGTGTGTGTGTGACGGAAAATATGGGGTGCACTTGTGTGAGCTGCACCCTCTCTGTCTTGGAGCCTGGCACTGTGCCGCCCTGCCCCTAGCCTGGAGCTTGGCTCTCTGTGGCTGTTGTGACCCTGGCTTTGTGCTGTGACTTTGTTCTATCTTAGGGGCCAGCTGGTCCCTCGCCATGGTCCCACGCAGTGATGACTGATCCCTGGCCACCCATTCAGCTGCCTGGGGCCCCGGGGCCAGTGTTTGTCCCCCAACTCCCAAAATGGAGGCGTGTAGGGGCTTCCTGCCCAGAGCCCCAGCGCTGCCAAGGCGGAGGGAATGGGGAACAGCTGCGTTGGCCCAATCGGCTCCGTATGGATTTGGTTTGACAACAAAGCTCCCTCTGTGTGTTCTCAGGCCCCTTACATAACCCGGGGGTGGGGGCAGGCAGGCAGCAGGAGGGTGGAGATAGGGACGGGGAGATACCAGGATGGGATGGCTAGAAGAGGGGGTAGAGCCAGAGAGACCATTGAGAGGAGGGGTGAGAGGGGGTAGAGTTGGTCTTGAGCTCACAGCTCCACATCCTGCCTCTCAGGAGGGGAAGGGGATGATTCCAGGGCCCTGGGCCGTGCCTCTGGGTGTTGACTTCCTCTCCTGGACCCACCCCACCAGTCCTGGGGGAACTAAAGGGAAGGTTGTGGGACCTGTTTGGGAGTGAGGCAGTGTAGGGTTTGGGGCTGGGCCTCTGAAGTCTATTCTTGACCTCACCTTTGACTGAGCAAATTACGTAAAATCAGGAGTAATTTTCCTCCCTTGCCCTCTGGCTTCTGTTCCCGCCTGCTGGGCCACCCCATGGGGCAGCACCCAGTAGGGCGGGGTTGGGGGAGCAGCCCCTTCTCAGCACGCTCAGCCAGCCTGCCCTCCAAGGCTCCCAGCCATCTGCCTCTCTTCTCATCATCACGACCCCTGCAGCTGTCCAAATAGAACAAGAGGAAAATGTACCCCTTCCAGAACAGCTGGACTGACAGTCCAGCAAGGCCAGGTGAGCTGGCCAGGCCTGGGTGTGTCCTGGGGTGGGGTCGGGAAGGGTATGGTGTCCTGGGGCCCTGATCTGCCTCGCTACTCCCAGGCGGGAGGAATCAGCTGATCAGGAGCAGCCAGGAGGATTGACAAGGCCTCTGGCATCTCCTGCCTTCAGATGGGGCCCAGCCCCCACTGGGGTTGCTTTCTGAGGTTTTTGCAATGTTTTTCTGGCCCCAGCTGATTGCCTGGGCCCTCAGGGTGGTGGTTAACTGCAGACTGCCATGGTCGGTCAGCCATGCTCTTCCACCTAAGCACAGCAGGTCCTCAATGCACAGGGAGCAGGAGCCATGGCCAAGGCCACAGATGATCCGGAACATGGGTTTGGGGCCTAATGGGTGGCAGAGAGCTGGGGTTCTGGGCACTGGGCTCAACGCCTGGCACCACTTTCTTTGATTTTGAGTCTCTAACCTTGGGCTATTCCACGGGACCGTTGGCTGGCTGCTTAGGGGGAGGTGCGTGCTGGGACCGCCCAGACTGGCTGAACAAGCCCAGATTCTGGAATCCTCAGTCCCCAGGCCACCCATCCCTTCCCCCTGGGTCTGGGTGCTAGGCTGATCCTGAAATTGCTAAAACCTCGAGGCTTGAGCCCAGAAGGTCTGGGCTGGTGAGCAGATGGGCTGGGGAGGAGTTTCCCTCACCATCTTCTTTGACTTTCCATTCTGTGGGCCAAGAGGTCCGTCCCTGTCACTCGGAGTAGACAGAGGCTGGGACAGGCGCCGAGGATGGTGAGTGTGTGCCCTGTGGCCCTGGGGACAGGGAGTGCCCTCTGCTGGGCAGCAGCCTCAGCCCTGTTCTTAGCCACGGCCGCAGGCTGTCCCAGGACTCTCCCAGGGTGGCTGGGGCTCCTGTCCAGGGCCTTTGCTAGGTATCCTCCCATCTGTTCTGCAGCCTCGTCCCCCCAGCTAATCCTGAGCTGGAGTCTCTTCCTGGGGGCTAGCTTGACGTGGCAGAGGGCAGGGAGCTCAAGGCTTCTCTTACCCAACTTTTGGAGCCAAAGAGTTCCCCAGAGGGCTGGCGTAGCCACTCCCCGTGGCTCTTGGAGCTCCAGGCTCCCTGGTCGTTGGCTCCAGGGACCTGTAACCTGACAAACAAACTCAGCCAGAGCCAGGGCTCAAATTGGAGCCCAGTGGGCTGGAGGGGAGGCAGGAGCAGCCGCAGCACCCCACTCTGCTCCCACGTTGCAGCAGCAATGCAGGAAGAGGACGCCCTGGCTGAGGGGGGCCCGCAGGCCCCAGAAGCTGTATGTTGGGGGTGGGGAGGGAAGGTGGGAAGGAGTACTGAGGGAGCTGTGTGTGTGTACATAGGCGTCTGTGTGTGGAAGGGTCACTGTGGCTCCGTGTAAGCACCGGTTTTTGTGCACAGAGGAGGGTATTTAGGTTATCGACCAGGGAGGGGTGTGTGTGTGAGTGTGGTCACAGGCACAGAGCAGGGGTGACTTGGGGGCTCTCTGTACACTCATGGTGTAGGGCTACAGCCATGGGTGCTCAGTCACCCACACATTGGCCTCCCACTGGGGCTGGCTGAGCCATGGGCGAGAGGGGGCCCCAGCTTATCTCCGATAACCTGGCCATCAGTCAGGTCCCCTCAGCATTCCTTGTGCTCACCCAGAGGGACCGTTTCTCAGATGCTGCAGTGGTGGGTCTCCCCCAGCAGCACCCACAAGGCCGGCCGCCCCTCCCTCCCCTCACCATCTTCTTTGACTTTGAGGAGAATCACGTAGACAGGAGACTTCAGAAATGTTGTGGAAACATAGAATTAAAAGATAAGCTGCTTTGGGTGCAAAAATTGTTGAGACCCATGCATATGTGGGATTTTTGAGAAATTCATGGGACATGAGTATGTTGAGAAAGCGATGCATGAATTTCAGATTTTTAACTTTTATTTAAAATATTTTTGTGTAATTATTTTCATTTTATTTGAAAAGTAGAGAGAGAGAGAGAGAGAAGAGAGAAAGAGAGGGAGGGAGACAGACAGACAGAGGGGGATCTTCTGTTTGCTGATTTACTCCCCAAATGCCCACAACAGCCAGTCTGAAGCGAGGACTCTGCAACTCAGTGTGGACCTCCCACGTAGGTGGCAGGGACCCACATCCCCGAGCCATCGCCTGCTGCCTCCCAGGGTGTGCATCAGCAGGAAACTGGATCAGATGCAGGCGAGCCAGGACTCAAACCCAGGCAGCGTCTTGACTGCTGCACCAAATGTCCACGGCACTTTAGTTTTTGTTTGGTTTTCCCTCCAGCTTTTTGAAGTCCCTTCCTGTACCTGACTGGTTTAAAAGTCTTGGTCTTGTGAAGCTACGTCAGAGAGGCGTGTTACCTCCTCCTCTGTTCCCAAGCTACGTCAGAGAGGCGTGTTACCTCCTCCTCTGTTCCCCCGGGGTGGGCTGGCTGCTGCAGGAAGGGGAGGGCTTGCTTTTCCTTCACTTCTCTCCCAGGGACCCCCTACCCTCAACCCCACCCCAACAGTCACTGCATCCCTCTCTGGCCCAGCCTTTTTCACTTCTCCCACACTCAGCCCCTGAGACCCTGTTGGGTTCCAAATGGGGATTCAGGAGCCGACCCTGCCTTGCCGGTGTCCAGAAACAACCTTGCTCCTGAGTCCCTGGCCCATCTCAGTGCTGGCCAGGTGTTCTGGAGAGGGGAGGGAGTAACTCCTAGAAGAGTGAAACTGGAGGGCACAGAGAGAATCTTCCATGCCTGCATGCTCGCTGCTCCCAGGGAATCTGCAGCGCGGCTGCCGGCTGGCCTGCCTGGGCTACCACCTCTGTGGGCCTCCCAGGGCTGGATGTTGCCCTCCACTGCCTTGAATGCCTTGAATGGGGGCTTTGGGGATGTCTGCTGCCCTTGGGTGTGGGCGGACTGCCCATGGACAGCAGGTGCATGGTGGAGAAGGCTGCACATCTAGTTTAAAGCAAGAGGATCTGTGTCCGAGCCTCACTGGGATGGCTGGGTTAGATGGAGCTAGTCAGGGTCCTGGGTGCTGACTTTGAGGAATGCTGCCCCTGGAGAGAGAGGGAGTCAGAGTGACGTCCTGTGGGACTTTTCCAGTGGGACCTCCTGCCTCTCCCCGCCCCAGCAGGGCTGGGTGAGCTGGTCAGGCTTTGGTGTGTTTTAGGGTGAGAGGTGAAGGGATGGTGTTGTGGTTTGTTTTGGAGTCTGATCCTTCCAGTTCCTTCTTGGCAGGAAGACACAAGCCTGCCTGTAAGTGGTATTTTCCTTTATTGCCCCATAAAAGAGTTTAAAAATTAAACCACATTACACACAGTAGCTGCAGAATCGCCCTAGTGTTGTTATGGCTTTAAAATTTTTATTGTATTTCTCATTCATTTGAAAGGCTGTGTGTGTATGTGTATGTCTGTATGTGTGTCTATATGTGTGTGTGTGGGTAAGAGAGAGAGAGAGAGCAAAACCAAGACAGACAGATTTTTCATCCACTGGTTCACTCCCTAAACACTCTAACAGCCAGGTTGGGGTCAGGCCAAAGCTGGCAGTCTAGAATTCAGGCTGGTTCTCCCATGTGGGTATCAGGGACCTGAGTACTTGGACCATCACTTGCTGCTTCTCAGGCTGTGTGTTAGCAGGAAGCTGGAACTGAGAACCTTGGTCTTTTTTTTTTTTTTCTCCACTTTATTTGACAGACAGAGTTAGAGTGGTGGAGAGACAGAGAAATCTTCCATCCGCTGGTTCACTCCCCAAATGGCTGTATGAGCTGGGGCTGGGCCAGGCTGACGCCAGAGAACAGGAACTTCATCTGGGTCTCCTACATGGGTGGCTGGAGCCCAAGCAGTTGAGCCATCTTCCACTGCTTTCCCAGGCGCATTAAGGGGGAGCTGGATCAGAAGTAGAACAGCCGGGACTTGAATCGGTGCTCATATGGGATGCTGGCATTGCAGGCCGTCAATTAACTCGCTGTGCCACAACGTTGCCCCCACGCTCCCACCCTGCCTCCACAGTGGCATCTTAATTGCTGTCCCGAATGCCCACCATCCTGGAGATGTATTTATGTATATGTGTATGTATGTATTTAGAGGCAGAGAGACAGAAAGAACTCCCATCTGCCTGTTTACTCCTCAAATGCCCACAACAGCCAGGGCTGGGCTGGGCTGGGCTGGAGCTGAGAACTGGAAACTCAATCCAAGTCTCTGAAAAGGGAGTCAGGCACTCAGTCACTTGGGCCATCACCTGCTGCCTTCCAGACTTTGCATCGGCAGGTAGCTGGGGTCAGCAGCTGGATTTGGGTCTCTAACGCAGATACTCTGATAGGGGATACAGGCATTTTAACCACCAGGCTGGATGCCTGCCCCCTTAGGATGTCATTTATTTATTTATTTTTGACAGGCAGAGTGGACAGTGAGAGAGAGAGAGACAGAGAGAAAGGTCTTCCTTTGCTGTTGGTTCACCCCCCAAATGGCCGCTGCGGCCGGTGCACTGCGCTGATCTGAAGCCAGGAGCCAGGTGCTTCTCCTGGTCTCCCATGCGGGTGCAGGGCCAAAGAACTTGGGCCATCCTCCACTGCACTCCCGGGCCACAGCAGAGAGCTGGACTGGAAGAGGGGCAACCGGGACAGAATCCGGTGCCCCGACCAGGACTAGAACTAGGTGTGCCGGTGCCGCAGGCAGAGGATTAGCCTAGTGAGCCGTGGCGCCAGCCTTTTTATGTGTTTTTAAGATTTATTTATTTATTTGGAAGGCAGAGTTACACAGGGAGAAAGAGAGGCAGGGAGATCTTCCATCTGCTGGTTCACTCCCCAGATGGCCCAAATGGCTGAAGTGGGCTTATCCAAAGCCAGAAGCTGTTTCTGGGTCTCCGACGTGGTGCAGGGGCCCAAGCACTTGGGCCATCTTCCACTGCTTTCCCAGGTGCTTTAGTAAGGAGTTGGATCAGAAGTGAAGCGGGGATGGCGCTGTGGCATAGCAGGTAAAGCCGCTGCCTGCAGGGCCGGCACCCCAAATGGGCTCCAGTTCAAGTCCCGGCTGCTCCACTTCCAATCCAGCTCTCTGCTGTGGCCTGGAAAAGCAGTAGGAGACAGCCCAAGTCCTTGGGCTCCTGCACCCATGTGGGATACCTGGAAGAAGCTCCTGGCTTTGGATTGGTGCAGCTCTGGCTGTTGTGGCCATTTAGGGAGTGAACCATTGGATGGAAGACCTTTCTCACTCTCTGCCTCTGCCTCTCTGTAACTGTGCCTTTCAAATAAATAAGTAAATCTTTTAAAAAAAAAATCTAGTGGTGTCACTCCTCTTTTAATAGCCTTCATTGACTTTTTTATGAAACCTATGATACCTTAATCTGGGCACTGCCCCTTAACTATATCGGTGCCACCTGCAGCAGTCACCTCTGCCTTGTTTTTGTCCCTGACAACCAATAAGCCCCGGGTCGTTATGCTTCTCTGCACGTGGCTGCCAGCTCCTCAGAGGGCTGGGCCCAGCTATGTAATCACCAAGGTGCAGCCCCAACACTCTGCCCCATTGCCCTGTGCCGACGGCCAAATAGGATGTATCTTGGTAACGTCATCATAATGTTTGTCATGCATCTGTCCCTGCTAGTTGTAAACTCCCTGTGGAGGCCTGTCATCTGGTGTATGGCTCCGTCACAGGGCCTGAGAGTGTCCCCTGCATGTTGTAGGCCTGTGGTCCCTGGCGGCTCCTGGTTGTGCCATTTGCTCCTTCTCAATCTGTCCCTGGAGGCCTCGGGGGCTGCAGCCTGCTCTGGAATGGGGTGTTATTGCAGACTTCTGTGAAAAAGAAAGGAGGTGCCTTTCTCTGTACATGGGGTGAACCTTCTGAGTGACTTCACTTTGGAACCCTGGGCAGCTGCTCTAGAATTAGGAAGTGGGTATGGCTGGACCACAGGTGGCAGGAGCCGGTTCCACAGAAACCACACCTGTATATGACGAGGACATCCTTGTGAGCTTGGGGAAATGACAGACAGAGTGGTAAATACAGACTAGCTTGCACTGCAGGCTTCTCCGGGGGTACTTCTTGCAAGCTCTCTGTACACACCCAGGCTTGGCCTGAGGCTGTCTGTAACCTGGAGAGAAGAGAGTAAACTGCTCTAAATGGTCTTGCTGCTAGTCGGTGCAGAGCTTTTGTGTAAATGAGAATAAAGGAACCCCTTGGGGTGGACACAGCCTTGCGCTGGGGTGTGCAGGCAGAGGGAGAGGTTGGCAGCTGCACTCACCTCCCTGGTTAGGTTGGTATACCCGAAGTGCTTGCTGTGAGTGGCCTCTCCTGGGAGCGGGCCTCAAGGAAGGCTGAGAAGCATGCATTGGTGAGAGGGGCAGGTGATTTGTGTTCTGAGGTTTGACATCAGCTGCTTCCACTTCTCCAATAATATCCTTGGAGTCACTGTCAGCTGGCGTGTCCAGCCACTCTGACATAGTGTCTGTGTGTTGTAATTTTTATTTACTTGTTTGAGAAGCAGATAGATAGACAAGAGAGAGAGCTCCCATCTCTGGCTCATTCCTCAAATGTCCATAATGGCCAGAACCGAGCTGTGCCAAAGCCAGGACTCAGGAAGTCAATCCAGGTCTCTTATGTGGGTGGCAGGTCCCCAACTGCTTGAGCCGTCACCTGCTGCCCCTGGACTTGAGAGGAGTGTTGTGACTTGAACACAGGCACTCTGATATGGGATACAGGCATCCCGACTGGCGCCCTGTTAGATCAAACCCCTGTCCTGATAGCACCATGTTTCTCAGTAACCCAACAGAAAAGCTGAGGCTTGGAGAGCTGACTTGGCTACACTCATCTGTCTGATGCCCGAGCTTGAACTCGGGTCCAGGTGTGTCAGACTCCAACATTATATTCCTCCTTTTCTCTTCTTCCTCTTTTGTTTTTGTCAAGTTTTAAGTTGAAAGTGTGTCACATTTACCAGTTTTAAAAAAACTGAACAGTACAAAAAGATATACAAGGTACTCAAAAAGTTTGTGGAAAATGCAATTGAAGGATAACTTTATTTTGGCACAAAAAATTTTTGAAATCCATGCACATGAGAGATCTTTAAACATTTGGAGAATGCAGCAGAAGATAGGCTATCCTTGTGTTTGTCTCTCTTTCAAATAAATAATTTTAAAAAATTTAAAAGTTCATGGGAAAAAGTGGCTTTAAATTTTTTTGTACCAAAATAACCTTAAATCAAATTTTTTTTATTGATTGTTTCAATTTGAAAGGCAGAGAGTGAGGGAGCGAGAACACACTTCCATCTGCTGGTTCACTCCCTAAATGCCCACACTAGTCAAGGCTGGCCCAGGCTGAAGCCAGGAGTTGGGAACGCAGTTTGGGTCTGCCACTTGCTTGGCCTACTCCCGAGCACTTGAGCCATTGCCTGCGGCCTCCCAGGTTGCACATTAGTAGGAAACTGGAAACAGGAGTGGAGTTGGGACTCCTGGTACTCAGATACGGGAGGTGAGCATCCCACGTGGCATCTTAACTACTATGCCAAGCTCATGCCTCATAAACTTAACTTTTCATTTTGTTTTCCCGAGAACTTTTTTTTTTCATTTTTCATGAACTTTTTGTTTTTAAAAAAATTTTTAATTTTTATTTGGTTTCCTGTGAACTTTTGAAAAGTACCTTCATGATAAAAAGAAATTCTCCCCTTCTAGACCCCTGCCTGCAGGGCTGCCCTTGAGAGACCACCTTAGTGTTTCCTGCATTCTTTATCTCTGTGTGCACGTAACTGCTTGGTGGAAAGTGGACTGGGAGATACACAGACTGTATCTGGTCTCCTGCCCTTTAAAAGCTAACACATGCTTTGGAGATGACCTGATAGCAGTACGCATGGATTTGCATCCCTTTTTCACAGCCACATAGGGTTTTGTTGTGCAGGATGCACTTATGCAGGTCTCTATGGACAGATTTCAAACTATTCATATCTTTCGCTGTTATAAAAAGTGCTGTGGCTAACATCTTGATAGACAGGTCTCCGTGTAGGCACAGGAATAAGTTGGCAATGGAATCCGCAGAGGAAAGGGGCGAGATGAACACTGCCCTTCCCAGAGGGGTGCCCTGCTTCTCACTTCCACTGTGGGACTGGGAGGTGCACTTTCTCCTACTCCCCGCCAGGGCAGTGCACCTCAGCCTGTTGGCACCTGCTGAACTTGTCGGGTTTCCGAATTTTTTTTTTAAGATTTTTTATTTATTTATTTGAGATGTAGAGTTAGAGAGAGAGGGAGAGACAGAGAGAAGGGTCTTCTATCCGCTGGTTCACTCCCCAGATGGCTGCAACAGCCAGAGCTGAGACAATCCAAAGTCAGGAGCCGGTAGCTTCCTCCGGGTCCCCCATGAGGGTGCAGGGGACCAAGCACTTGGGCCATCTTCTACTGTTTTCCCAGGCCATAACAGAGAGTTGTATCGAAGAGGGGCGGCCAGGATACAAACTGGCACCCATATGGAATGCCAGTGCCAGTGCCGCAGGTGGAGGCTTAGCCCACTACGCCACAGCACTGGCCCCCTGTTGTAAAAATTTTTTGCAATTCCTGTATCCATGAGTTCATTAAAAAGTTTATGAAAAATACATATTGTGTAAAAGGAACTGCATGGATTTCAAAATTTCTTAAACCAAAATAAACTTCTCTTTTAATTCTATTTTCCCTGCACTTGAGTACCCAACTACTCGTGTTTTTGTGAGTAGCTTATTTCACTTAACATTAGTGTCCTCAAGTTTCATCCGTGCTGTGGCATGTGTCAGAATTTTCTGGATTTTTAGCACTAACATTCAGTTGTGTGTATGTATCACACTGTGTGTACCTGTGCATTCTTGATGGGCACTTGGGTTGCTTCTTTTTTTTTTTTTTTGAACATTTATTTATTTTATTTGAAAGAGTTACACTGAGAGAGGAGAGGCAGAGAGAGGGAGAGAGAAGTCTTTCATCTGTTGGTTCACTCCCCAACTGGCTGCAACGGCCGGAGCTGTGCCGATCCAAAACCAGGAGCTTCTTCCAGGTCTCCCACATGGGTGCAGGGGCCCAAGGACTTGGGCCATCTTCCGCTGCTTTCTCAGGCCATAGCAGAGAGCTGGATCAGAAGTGGAGCAGATGGGTCTTGAACCGGCACCCATATGGGATGTTGGCACTTCAGGCCAGGGCATTAACCCACTGTGCCACAGTTCTGGCCCCAGGGTTGCTTCTTCATTTTGGCTGTTGCAAATGTTGATGCTATGTACATGCAGGTGAAAATATCTCTTGGAGATCTTGAACTCTTTTGGGATAAATACCCAGAGTGGACTTGCTGGGTCATAGTGTGTTCTTTGTTTTTCTTGTGGGTTCATTGGCTTGTTCCCTTTTGCTGAGTGGGAGTACTGTTGTGTTTAAGTGTTAGTGGATTATGAACATTGTCTGACTTCCTCACAGCCTGGACTCCTGAGCTCTGTGCACCACTGAGCCTGTTCTGGAGGGGTCGCTGCTTGGGAGAGGGATTTGATCAGGGGCCTGGGCACCAAGTCTAGGTGGTGCTGCTTCTACAGAGAGAGAGACCCACAGCCAGTCAGACTTCTCCGTGGCTGCCTACCTGCAGCCCCACCCCACCCCAGCAGGGCACTCTTGCTTGTGAGTCAGTAGGTGGGTCTTCGTTTAGTGCAGGGCAGAGTCTGGGAGGCAGTGCTCCTCCCCTTTCTCTGGACAGCTATAGGGTCCTGCGTGGCAAGCAGAGTCGAAGCAGCATCAGGAGGAGAGGTGAGTGCAGCTGGGAGCAGGCAGGGCTGGGGCAGACCTCAAGTAGAGAAGGGGTGTGGGGGGTCCAGGGCCTGGGGTCACTGTCCCCTTCCAGGTGCCTGCTGTGTGCCAGGCCTGTACTGAGGCTGTGTGTGGACTGTACAGACTGGGATGTGTCTCAGGGCACACAGCACCCCTGGGAACTTGCTTTTGTTTCCCCCATTTTGCACAGGAGGAACCTGGAGCTCTGTTGGATAAGCACCTTGTGGGTGTCACTTTCTCTGACTGCAGAGACTGCTTGGGACCTCAGGTCTGTCCTTAAATAAATTTTATTATCTATATGAAAGGCACAGAGACGGGGAAAGAGAAATCTCCCACGTGCTGGTTCACTCCACGAATGCACACAGCAGCCAGGGCTGGGCAAGGCTGAAGCCATGGCCCGGCCCTCCATCCAGGAACTCAGGTCTTTCTGAGTCCATACCTCTTTCCACTGCCCCCAGCAGATGCTTTGAACCCCCTGCGGCTGGGTCCTGAGGTTTAATCCAGGCCCTATCAGGGAGCAAGGAAGAGGGCAGATTCCTCTAGCTAGTACCTTTTAGTCTGTAGCAGAGAGTTTGCTCTCTGACGTCAGCCACTGATGCGGTCCAGTCGCCTTGGAGCTGGTAGTGGCCAAGAGGAGTTGAAGGGGGCAGTGGGCAGCTCTGTAGAAGTCATAGCTAGCTGGTGGTAAGTGTGCCCTTGGGAGCAGAGTGACTTGTGTTTGTCAGACAGTGCGGTGGCACCTGCTGGCTCTGCCAGCCTCCAGGGTGAGCCTTTAGCAAGCCCTGGGTAGCTTGGGTGCCCAGGTCTTCCTAAAAGAAGTGCTTGGGAATGTTCTAACTTGATGAAACTTTCTCTTTTTAGAAAACTTCTATTTATTTTATTTGAGAGGGAGAGAGGAAGGAACCAATCTCCCATCTGTTGGTCCACTCTCCAAATGACAGCAACAGCTGGGGCTGGGGCTGGGCCAGGCTGAAGCCAGGAGCCAGGTGCTTAGTGTAGGTCTCCCACATGAGTGGCAGGGGCCCAAGCATTTGAGCTATCACCTGCTGCCTCCAGGATGTTGTATTAGCAGGAAGGTAGAATTAGGAGCAGAGCCAGGATTCAAACCCAGGCACTCCCATGAGATGTGGGCGTCTCTAGTGGGTATCTTAACCACTGTACCAAATGCCCGTCCCTTGATGAAACTTTCTGTCACATGGCTGGTAAGCTTATTTGCTCATTCATTCTGACTTCCATTTATTGAAATCCTCGTCAGTTCCCTACCTTGCCTCATGCATTCAGTTTGGTGTTGGAGGTGTTGTGAAACACAGGAAGGCCATGTTCTGGGGGCATGTGGTCTGCCAGTGTCATAGTGTTAAGTGCCATGCAAGACACAGAGCAGGGTGATGTGCAGATGGAGACGGCATGGGAACTGAGAAGGCTCCTCTCCACTGGGTAGTCAGGCCCCTGCTCAGGGAGGAAGCTGTGGCCTGGACAAGGGGAGGCTGGGGGGAAGTTGGGCCCCAACCACATATTCCAGATCCCTCAACATTTATAACACGGTCAACAGTTGCTTGCCCTGACAAGTTGAAGCTGTAGGCTCTGCCCAGCCTCCATTCTCAAATTGGGTATTTTTTTGGGGGGGAGGGGGTTGGGTGTGGGGTGGTAACAGGAGATTGCAGGTGGCATGCAAACTAAAATTCTGGGTAAGTTCAAGGACGGCCGCTTGTGCATAGGGTGAGATTCACAGGCTGCATTTCTGTGCTTTCGGTTATAGACGGATAGGAGCGTTTCCTGTGCACCCTCCGATGTTCTCCATTCACCACGCCATGAAATGCTGTGCTACAGACCATCCCTGTTTTACACACCAGGGGACCAGGGGGTATGGATGCTAAGTCACCCCAAAGTCACACATCTTGCATATGGCAGAGGCAGGGGTTGATCCTGGGGGCTAGGGGAGGAGCCAAGGTCCCGGTGGGTGTCCCCCTGGGTGGGCTCTGAGAAAGTACCAGGGAGCTGCGGGGCTGGGCCCCCTGCAGGCTGGCACTGGGGCGAGATGCAAGGTCAGGAAGAGGCTGGGTGTAGGCAGAGTGGAAGTGGGGGCTGTGGACCAGGGCAACATCCCCTTGAACTGTGCTTCCCTAAGCCAGGACCCTGAGAGCCCGGGAGGAGAGGAGCTGAGGCAGGGGTGAGAGTGACGTCTTCTGGACTCTGACATGTTTAAGACCTCAGGGCAGCGCTCACCTTGGTTGTGAATCAAGATGACCAGGTTCCTCTGCAGATGTCTCGGTGCCGTTGACTGAGGTGTTTTTTTTTTTTTTTTTTTTTTTTTTTTTTTTGACAGGCAGAGTGGACAGTGAGAGAGAGAAACAGAGAGAAAGGTCTTCCTTTGCCGTTGGTTCACCCTCCAATGGCCGCTGTGGCCAGCGCACCGCGCTGATCCGATGGCAGGAGCCAGGCACTTCTCCTGGTCTCCCATGGGGTGCAGGGCCCAAGCACTTGGCCATCCTCCACTGCACTCCCTGGCCACAGTAGAGAGCTGGCCTGGAAGAGGGGCAGCTGGGACAGAATCCGGCACCCCGACCAGGACTAGAACCCGGTGTGCCAGCGCTGCAAGGCAGAGGATTAGCTTAGTGAGCCGCGGCGCCGGCTCGTTGACTGAGTTTTGCTGAAGTGGAGTCTGGAAAGAGAATGAGGCTCCGTCAGTTCCCCAGGGGCCTCCAGTGGGCATTCAGGGGTGTTTACCTCTGCCTTCCAGTCTTGGGAAGCTGGAGCCTGGAGGAATCAGAGGAACTGTGTAGCCCCGGGCTCTCTAACAGAAGTAGGATGGGCGCCACAAATGCAAGCCACATATGTAATTTTCAAATTAATTTTAACACAAGTTGGTCACATTTCAAAAGAATAAAGAGGTGAAGTTAATTTTAATATTTAATCTTATGTAGCCAAGGTATTATTTCAGCATGTGATCAGTGTAAAATAATGATTAAGGTGACATTTTACTTGTTTTTTTCTTTTTCTTCTTTCCTTCCTTTCTTTTTCTTTTTGTGATACTAGCTTTGAAATCCAATGCATGTTTTCCACTTAGAGCACCTGTCAGTGTGGCTCCGTCTCATTGCTAGTACTCAATGGGCACCTGGGGTTGGGGCCATCACAGGGCTAGGGCAAGGCAGGTGCAGCCCGCTGCCTACCCAATGAGCGTCTGGACCCCAGAGGAGGTAGGGAACTGGTTGTGCTGGTGATGAGCTGGGGCCTAGCCCCAGACTCCAGACCCCTGGAGTGAGTGCAGTGCTTCTCCTGCAGGGGAGGTAAGAGGGAGACCTGTCCCAGAGGCCCTGATGGATCACAACCCCGGGCAGGTCCACATTTCTCCTCTGTGTTTCCTGGGCTTGTCCCCTGGGCTCCTGGCCATCACAGCAGCTTTAGTTCTCTCACCCCAGAATGGAATTCAAAGCGGCTGACCCTCCCAGAAGTATGATGTTCAAGTGACTCCCTCGGAGTCTTGTGACTGGCAGCTGATGGAGTGGATGATACAGTGCTTCTGCGCAGGAGTCTGCAGTGCCCAGCTGGGGAAGCTGTGGAGCCCAAGGGTGGGGAAGAGGCAGCTTGCACGCTGCAGAGGGAGGGAAGCCTGTCCGGTGTTCTTTCTCTGAACTTAGAAGGCTGCAGGGACGCCCCTGTCCTCCCACTTGTGTCCTTGAGGCGGCTGGTCAATGACTTTGCCGTCTGCCGTCTCTAATGAGCCTGAGAGACAGAGCTGCCCTCTCCCAGGCATGCTGTGGTCGGAGTGTTCAGCGGTGGCAGGAGGCTGCTATGTCCAGCTGGGGACTGCCCCGGAAGGGCTGGAGGGGACCTGGCCTATCGTCACTGCCTCTTGCCCTCTTTCTCCACCTGCACTGTGGCAGTGATGTCCCAGTGAATAGGTCCCCTGATTAATTCAACAGGTTTGCATTGTGAGCTGACCATGTCCCAGGAACTATATAGACACTGTTGATACAGCAGCTAGGAAAGCAACAAAACATTTTTTTTTTTCCTCCAGCAGCCAGGGCGGGATCTGCAATGTTGGGTATGTGTGGAATTGCTGGGAAGCAGAGAAGGTGAGTGAGGAACTGGGTAAACAGATATGCAAGTCCATGTCTGTGGGAGAAACATTCCAGACTGAGCCAACAGTAGGTGCAAGGGCCCTGGGGAGGGCTGGATGTACCTTGCCAGCCTCATCAAGGTGTGGTGGCTTGAGTGGTGTGGAATACAAGAGGGGAAGTTGGGAAAAGGGGAAGAAAGGTGCTGGCCATGGGAGCCCATGGGGATTTTTGAGTCAAGAAATGACAGAGATAACAGATTCACTCTGGGCAGTTGCGTTTAATCAATCATCTCTAGCCAAGAGCAGTTGATCAAGTGGATTATGACCCCATGGGAGAATCCCCATGGCCTTGATCCTGCTCTTGCCTTACCTAGCAGGTATATTCATGTCATTCAGTTTGTAGTCCAGCTTGAGTCCTCTTTGGAATATTGACAGTGGACGTGAAACATGAGACATGGAAGGAACTGCTGTGGATGAGCTGACACCACCCGGACCACACGCCTCGACAGGCTGGTCGAATGGGTGGCTGCAGGCCTGTGCTTGGGTTCAGAAGGGCAGCCATGCTCCCGGGACCGGACTTACCAGTGGAAGGGTCCAGTGCCATGCCCTTAGCGTGACGTGGCTGCGAGAGAGCGACAGCATTTGTGGAAGTCTGGTGTCCAGCTGGCAGCCATGATTGTAGCTGTGTGCACATCTAGAGGGCTTCTAGAGGAGTGCCAGGCTGGGGGCCGCAGACCGTGCCTCATGAGAAAGCCGGCCTGAGACAGGGCTCCAACAGTTGGAAGCATTAGAAGGCTTTGCTGTGCCAGCAGTGCCACTTCCTGTGCTTGCTCCGTAGTTGTTTCAAAGATTTCAGGGCTTAGGGAGCCACTCCTTCACAGGATGGTTGTATTAGAGACGCTGGGGCACAGAGGTTAATCGTGGGGCTCAGAGCAAACGTGGGTAGAGTTCCAGGCCTGGCTGCACTCATCTCCAGCTGTACAACCTGGGCATATAGTTAACTCTTGTCACCCTTAAGGGCCCTGCCTCTGTAACGAAGATAATTATAGTGTGAACGCTTAGGTTCAAGAAAGAATTTGCACAACCCTTCAAAGTGTCTAGCATACCAGTTCTTGACATTTGATGATGTCTGGAGATCTTCTGTTTGTCACAACATGGGTGTGGGTGCCCTACTGGCACCTAGTGGGTAGAGGCCAAGGACACAGCTAAATATGCTATAGTGCACAAGGTGACCCCACAACAATGAACTATGTGCCCCCCCAAATCAGAGATGCAGAGGTTGAAGCTGCTGGTCTCACATATAGTAAGTGTACAATATACTTCCCTTATTTAATAAGACCTATGCTATATCTCTGCTGTCTTGTTTCTTGTTTGTCAAACATTTATAGAAACATCTAAGTCCATCCATGTCTTATCGTAGACTCTGGAGATAGGAAGTTCTAACTAAGAGGTCATGGTCTCTTGGGCAAGATAAGAAAATATATAATTATTTAATATCAAATTACTGTGTATAATAAAACATCTATATTGCAGGTACTCTAAAAGACGTTGGGTAGAAATAAGTCTCTAAATGCAAAGGTCAGGGCATAGTGGGCAAGATGTAAAACCAGGAATTATATAATATAAAATTCTGTTACCTGCCAAGTGCTAAAATCAGGGTAAAAACAGTATTTTGTGGAAGCAAAAACATCATTTGTTGAGAAATGTCAGAAAATCTTCCTGAAGGTGGGCGTTTGTGCAAAGATTGTCAGCTGGGATGCCTGCACCCCGTATTGGAGTGCCTGGTATGAGTCCTGGCAGATATGGGTGAGGCTCAACCTGCAGCCATGAACCTGTGAAATCAACCAAGTTATCCAGGCCCATTCTAAAAGAGAAATGGGCGAGAAGGAAGGAGTAACTGGCCCCAAGCAAGTCAAAACCTTGACAAGGAGGACAATACCTTAAGTCTTAAGAATGATCTTCTTCGATGCCATGTCCCATCCTGCAAACATACAGGGGTTGGGGTTGGGTTAAGCCCCCAAGGCCTCAAGTGACCCTGTCTTTGTTGCTTTGCTGGACTCAGCCCACGGGGCAGCTCTCCCAGGTTGGGGTCTCAGGCCTGCAGCTCTTCCAGGCTGGTGTTGCCTTCTGGTATCTGCAGAGCTGAGGTCTTAGGGATGGCCCTGTCCCAGTGCGTCACAGAGTCAGAGGATTCTGGGAGCTCTGACCCCACACTTCTACCCTGCTGCAGGCAAGGAGCAGTGGCACTGCCTCTTGGACACAGCTCTACCTGGGCCCCAGTGCTGTCTGAGAGATCCTTTAAAATCCAAGTGGAGGGAGCCGGGGCCTCCACAGGCCTTGTGTCTGCACCTGCATGCACATCACCAAGGCTTACTGCTTGCACCTTCTGTAGTGCTGGGTTGAGCACACCTGAGCCATGGCCCTGGTGCCTGAGGAGCCCTGCACCCAAATTCAGGGGGATGAGGCGAGGCTGCTCGTGGGCAGCAAGCCCCAGTGTCTTGAAGGTGCCCTAGGTTTCTATGACGTTCCCCCAGGGCTTGCATTCCAGACCTGCCATGGGAGGGACTCACCAACATTCTCCCAGATGTCTTCAAAGTCATTCTCCCATTGCACCTGGCTTGCTTGTGTCCAGAGTAATCTTATCCACCCGGGGCCTTGCTTTACCACACCCTTGATGCCTCTTAAGATTCTCTTTCATGCTTTCTGCTTGGCCAAGCAGAATCCTTCAAATCCCTGAGTTCCATTTCCCTTTTAGTTATGAATTCCATTTTGAAATCATTTCTTTCTCCTTGCATTTTCCTGTGTGCAATTAAAAGAAGCCACACAGGAGCCCGAATGCTTTGCTGCGCAGAGATTTCTCCTGTCAAACATGCTAGTTCATTCCTCTGAAGTTCTGCCCTCTCTAAATTATTAGGCTACCGACACACTTCAGCCAAATTCTTTGTAACTTTTTAAATTTCTTTTCTTGTTTTATTTGGAAAGAGAGAGTGAGAGAGATCTTCCATTTGCTGGGTCACTCCCTAAATGCCTGCAACAGCTGGGGCTAGACCAGGCCAAAGCCAGGAGCCCAAAACTCTATCCAGATCTCCCATGTGGGTGGCAGGGACCCAAGTACTTGAGCCATCACCTACTGCTTGGTATGGTGTGCATTAGCAGGAAGCTGCAATCAGAAGCAGAGGAGGGGGAGCTGGCATTGTGGTATAGAGGATAAAGCCAGTCGGTGCTTGCAACGTCGGCATCCCATGTGGTTGGAGGTTTGCATCCCGGCTGCACTACCTCTGATCCAGCTCCCTGCTAATGGCCTGAAAAAAGCAACAGAAGATGGCCACGCACCCACATGGGAGATCGGGAAGAAGCTCCTGGCTCCTGGCTTCAGCCTGGCCCAGCCCTGGGGAGTGAACCAGTTGATAGAAGATTTCTCTCTGATCTCTCTCTGTAACTCTTTCAAATAAATCTTTAAAAAATTTTTTTTTTTTAAAAGGCAGAGCAGGGACTTGAAGCAAGCATCCCAAGCAGGTTTTTAACTGCTGTGCCAAACACCTGCCCTCCTGGCCACTTTGTGACAAGGATGGTTTCTCCTGCAGTTTCCGATTCCTTGTTCTTCATTTCCATCTGAGATGGCTCTTCAGGATGACTTTCACTGTCCATAATTCTACCAGCATGCTGGCTGTGACCACTCAATGGTCTCTAAGGAGTTTTAGACATTCCGCCGTTCTGGGCCCTTTTCAGATTTTCCCCTAATGCTTTTCTTACAGCCGTCTAGGCTTCTCCTAGCCTGTGCCTCCAGGCTCTTCCATCCTCTACCCATTGCCCAATTCTAAAGCCATGCCCATGTCTCGGCACCAATTTTCTGTCTTAGTCCAGAAATACCTTAGACTGGGTAATTTATAATGAAAAGTTTATTTGGCTCACAGTTCTGGAGGCGGCAGGTCCACCACCAAGTGGCCACATCCTTTGAGTCTCTTCTCGTGACTCAAACACCTCTTCAAGGTCCTGTCTCCCAACACCACTGCATTAGGGATCAAGTTGCCAAACCATGAACTTGGGGGCCCATTCAAGCCGTAGCAGGAATCCTAATGCAGGAGAACCTGGGCCAAGGTGGGGATGAGCAAGGGTAGGGTGTGGAGAGGAAAAGAGGCCCCATTAGGAGTTATGTCTGCAGGGCTTGGGGCTGGAGTTTGAAGGGCTCTGGTTGTCTGCTAAGGAGCCTTGGCTGGTTTTTGTTTTATTTTGTTTTAGTTTTAAATATATATAAATAAATATATTTATTTATTTAGAAGGCATATTGTCAGAGAGAGAGAGAGAGAGACCTTTCATCTACTGATTCACCCTCCAATGGCCACAAGAGCTGAGGCTAGGTCTGGCTGAAGCCAAAAGCCTGGAACTCCAACTGGGTCTTCCACATGGGTGACAGGGGCCCAGGTTCTTGGGCCATCATGTACTGCTCACCTAGGTGCAGTAGGAGGGAGCTGGATCAGAAGCAGAGCAGCTGGGACTCCAACAAACGTTCATATGGGATGCCGGCATCGCAGGTGGTGGTTTAATCCACTGTTCCACAACAGTAGCCCTGAGGCTTGGCTTTCATTTAAGGAACAGGAGCAATGGAAGCAAGAGGGTGGTTTGATCTCTATCGCTTCCTAGAAAGGCACCACGCTTGCTGATCTGAGGAAGTGGCTTGAGAGCGGAAAGACTTGTGGTCAAGCGGCCAGTTAGAAGCACACAACTTGGGGTGGGATCTGGAATCAGGCTGTGACTCAGAAAGGGGATGCAGTGGGGGAGGGGGAGGCTGATGTTGTGGCACAGCGGGATAAGCCGCTGCTCGTGATGCCAGCATCCCATTTGATTACCTGTTCGAATCCCAGCTGCTCAACTTCCTATCCAGCTCCCTACTAATGCACCTGGAAAAGCAACAAATGATTGGCCCAAGTGTTTGGGCCTGTGCCACCCATGTAGGAGACCTGGGTGGAGTTCCCCTGGGCCCTTGTGGCCATCTGGGGAGTGATCCAGTAGGTGGAAGATCTCTTCTTCACTCTGCATCTCCCCCAACCTCCAACTCTCTTTCTTCCAAGTAAATAAATCTTTAAAAAAAAAAAAAAAAAGGTGGTGTGGGGGAGTGGAGGCTGTAGTCTGAAGTCTTTCTGAGGGTCTGGACTGTGGCTGTTATAAAGTTTGACATCCCCAGTGTCCCCTGTGATACCAGGCATAGGGCAGGGAGCTCAGCGAATGTTTGCTGGAATGAGCAGGTGGAGGAAATAATCAATAATATTTAGTAGCCAGGTGGGAGGGGCCGTGAAGGAGAGGGTAAGTGTTGGGAGACCTGGTTGTTGATGTTAGGGGGTTGGGAGAGCAAGGAGAGATGAGTCCAGTGTTGGACATGTACAGATAGGAGAATTTAAAATCATCCAGGTAGAAAATTAGAAATATTAAGATGGGATCTGGGAGAGGAATTAGGGGTGGAAACAAGAAAGAACCTGAATCTTCAGTGTATGAATGGCAGTTAAGTCTCCGAGAGTGAATGAGCTGCCCTTGTGAAGATGTGTGGCCAAGTTCAAGGACAGATCCCTTGAGAACGCCGGTGTTCACTTGATGGGCAAGGGAGCACCAGCAGCCAGGAGACTGGCCTGGAGGGAGGAGGTAAACCTGTGGACCGAACCTAGAAGCCAAGGAGAAGGCATGGCCAGGAGCATCCAGAGCCTCAGAGAATGATGGAGATGGAGAACGGACCCTTCCCAGGCTTGGCCATGTAGGAGGCCACCGACGCTCTCGGCAGCAGCAATGGCAGCACGAAAATGAGGGCACTGGGAGAGGTGGACGGGCAGAGGGAGGGAGTGCAGAGAAAGATGTCTGGCTGTTGAAGGGGAAGGGGCGCGGGAGGGGAGGGATGGATTTTAGAAAGCGGGGGATGCAGGTGTATTTATAAGTCAGAGTGGAGAAGAAAGGACACTGGAAGATACAGGACAAAGGGTCACTGGTTGGGGATGATTCTGGAATGCATCGGGGGTACCTGAGGGAAGGATTCAGAGGTAAGGCCGTCGATGAAAGTCAGGCAGCTCCAGGTTTTCCTTACAGAGCTGGGACAGTGAGTTCCAGTGATTCGCTCAGGATCCCAGAATCAATAAGGAACCCCTGGGCTTCTGTCCCCACTGATCTTCCCCACCCATTCTCTGGAACATTAAACCATGTCCCTCCCGTGGGTCCAGGGGCTCAGGCTGAGCTGTGGTACAGCTTGAGGCAGGGTTCCCACTCCCACTAGGCCTTACTTCTTCACCCTGTGGCCCCCGTTCTGCCCTGGGGCGAGTTCCCTGGCAGGCATCCACCGGCTCACTTCAGCCAGGGTTCTTGGCAGAGCACCAAGAGGGCAGACCACTTTCTGCCTGGGCTCAGCTCTGCCCAGCAGGTTGGGTGAGCCAGTCGTCTCGGCAGCTGGTCACAGGCAGAGGCTGGTACACTCAGACAGGAATGCATCAGGTGTGACTTTGATGCCCAGGCACCCTACTGTGACTCTTCTCTCACCTTTTTCTATACCCAGGGGCTAGGCCCACATTGGGGGGACAGCCAGAAGGCTGCACTGTCCCGAGGAGCAGCTAGCCCAGTGAGACTGAGCCCCTGGAGGACCCAGGGCCACTGAGCAGTGCTCTTGGCTGGACTTGACCAACAGGGGCATAGGTTCAGTGGCTCCCAGATAGGGTACCTTGGCCCATGTCCTAGGACTGGCCAGTGAGTGTAGTCCAGTAGCAACATGGTTTTGGAATAAAGACATGCAACACAGAACTGTTCTAGAAAGAGCCCTGGGAAGGGCTAGCTGTCCTGTGGCTTGGGACTGGTCCACGCTGCTCACGTCTGCATGTCAAAGTCTCTTACCCGACCCGGTCCATCCTACAAGGGACTGAGTCTGTGTTTCGGCTGCTGTGGAGCGGGCTCTGGGGTAGTGGCTTCCATCTGGCTGAGTGTCAGAATCACAGAGAGGGTGCATTTTGTTGTTGTTTATTTTGTTTGCTGTTTACTGCTCATGCCCAGGCCCTTCTCCTAACCAATTAGATAAAAATCTTGGGGCCCAGGTCCCAGTATAAGAGGCTACTTCCAAAAACTTGTGGAAAATGGAAAGAAAAGGTCAGTTTATTTTGTTGCAAAAAATTTTGAAATGCATGCATTTTTTTTTCATTCTTCTTAAATTTTTTAAAGTTCCGCTGGAAGAGTGGGCTGGCACAGACATTTGGTGCAACAGTTAAAACCCCTGTTAAGAGAGAGTGCCTGGATTTGAGTCCCAGCTGTGCTTCCGACTCCAGCTTCCTGTTTTTTTTTTTTTTTGTCTTGTTTTGATTTTTTAAAGATTTATTTATTTATTTGAAAGTCAGAGTTACACCGAGAGAGGAGAGGCAGAAAGAGAGAGAGGTCTTCCATCCGATGGTTCACTCCCCAGTTGGCTGCAATGGCTGAAACCGTGCTGACTTGAAGCCAGGAGCAAGGAGTTTCTTCCAGGTCTCCCACGCGGGTGCAGGGGCCCAAGGACTCGGGCCATCTTCTACTGCTTTCCCAGGCCATAGCAGAGAGCTGGATCAGAAGTGGAGCAGCCAGGGCTCGAACCAGCACCCATATGGGATGCTGGCATTTCAAGGCCAGGGCGTTAACCACAGCACCGGCCCCCAGCTTCCTGGGAATACACACCCTGGGAGGCAGCAGGTGATGACTCAATACTTGATCCCTGCCAGCCAAGTGAGAAATCCAGATTAAGTTCCGGACTTTTGGTTTCTGTCTGGCCCAGCCCTGGCTGTTGCTGACATTTGAGGATTGAACCAGGGATAGAAGATCTCTCTTGTTCTATCTCTCTGCCTTAAAAAACAAAAGCCATAAAAAACCCTTAGGTTTAACTCCTCAGATTGTTGCTTTGTGCACCAGTGTTTATGTCACCTACCGGCCGGGGCCAGCCCCCAACCCCTCTGGGGCTTGGAGTGGAGCTTGGGGAATGCCTCGTTGGGGGACAGAGTGTTGACTCCATGACAGAACGGTGCTCAGGACTTTGATGGATAAAACCAGCGCTCCTCTCGATGCTGCCCCTCACCCCTGAGAGATACTCCAAGGTTTTCTGTGCATCCGCCGATGATCCCAGCCCTGGTGCTTCCCTCCCTTCCTTGATCAATTCTGAGATCACCCGTGGGCAGCTGGTGACATGCCCGTCACAGGCCCACCCCAGGCCGGCTCCGGGACAGGGCTTCGGAATGTGTGTGGTTAGCAGATGGCCAGCTGATGGCCGGGAAAACGTGGCACTTAGTGTCCTGTGCCTCTTCCTGTGGCTGTGGAGGCCACAGAGCCTCCCCCTGCCAGGACTCAGCTGCATGGACCTGGCTGAGCTGGCGGCGCAGGGCACTGGGCAGCTCCCCACTTCCTTTGCCTGGTCCTGACCTCGCTGGCCTTTGCCCTTACTAGAAGCATCTCTGACTCCTCCTTGGCCACCCAGACCCTCGCGGCTCACGTCCTGGGTGGCGCACTTAGACATCAGAGTCCAGACAGGCTGGAGGGGCCCCACGAGAGCCACTGTGTGGCCCAGCCAGTGGCCTGAACAGGCAGCTTGGCTGGAGCCCCAGGAAATGGGTAATGGACAGGAGGGCACGCCTTGGGGAGTGTAGCCGGTGGACATCAATGAAGCATGAATCAAGCCCTGGGACAGTTAGCTTGACCTTCAGATCACCAGTGGGTAGAGGTCCCCATCTGCCCCCTGGAGCTGACCCTTCTCCGTCAAAATGGAGAAGAAGTCGGTAACGGAGACCACACAGAGGAAGCGCGAGTAGGCGAGTCCAGCTTGGACCTAATCCTTGAGGGCTGGGGCCCTGGTTTCCCTTTCTGGGGCAGGGCCCAGCTGGCTGCCTGGAGGAGGGAAGGGGCTGGCGTGGGTGTGTCCTGCTCTGGGTCTAGGTGAGAGTGTTTGTGGAGCCGACCGGACAGACACCTGTGCCTCCTACCTCCTAGGTGGCCCGAGGCAGCCGGGATGACAGCTCCCCCCAGGAAGCCCACCTGCTGAGAAACATGATCAGCAAGTCCCGTGAGTACGGCCAGGAGCCCTTCGCCCTCAACACACACACACACACACACACACACACACACACACACACAGCATGGAGGGTCTGCAGAAGCCAGCCTCTGCAGCATCCAGGAATGGTGGGGGCTCCTCCCTTCCTCCTAGAGGGCGATGGGGACCTGGAGACCCAAGGCCTGCTTTAGGGCCAGGAGAGGATGGGGACGGGGGTCTGCTGGAGGTGGTTGTGGGAGGGCTAGGATGGGGCAGGGGAGAAGGCAGACTGGAGCTGTACCTGCCTCTTTCTGCCTCCAGCTCCTCTGTGCATGTGCCCTGCAGGCTGGAGGCTCCTGGCCATGCTGGCTCTGGTCCTGGTCCTCATGGTGTGGTATTCCATCTCCCGAGAGGACAGGTACATCGAGCTGTGAGTGCATCTTCTATGGCCTTCCACTGGTTCCTGCCAGGGCTGGGGGCTTGGGGCAGGAGGGTTCGAGAGCCAGGGCAGGGCCCCACCCTTCTGTGAGGGTAGATGGGGGTGGTCTTGAATGGGGATGGGGGTCTTGAGTGACTCCCTGGTGCGCATGCCCAGAGAGTGCAGGAGCAGGAAGAGCTGGACCCTCCTTGATTGGGGTTGGAAGTGGAACTTATGTCGGGACAATGCCATCCTGCAAATCTCCCTGCAGTGCTTTGAACCTGGGTGTCAGAGGGGAAGGTGGGATGCTGGCCCCAGGGCCCTGTGGTCTGACCAAGGCTCCAGTCTCCTCTCCTTTTCTGTCTCCAGTTTCTATTTTCCAATCCCAGAGAAGAAGGAACCATGCCTACAGGGCGAGGCAGAGCGGAAGGCCTCTAGGATCTTTGGCAAGTAGGTGCAGGAGGATAGGGGCTGGGGCAGTGGGGTGCAGGCCAGCTAGGAGAGAGAGGTTCGCGGGATGGGGGCTTCAGTGCTGGCTGGCGGGAGGGGACCGTGCTGCCGGGCATGGGTTCAGTGATGCCAGTGAGGGCAGGAAGGGCCTTCTAGAATGAGTCAGAGGCCTGCCCCTGCTTCTGGAATCAAGAGTAATCCCCGTCTCACCCCACCTGTGCAGTTACTCCCAAGATCAGCCCGTGTTCCTGCAGCTTAAGGATTATTTCTGGGTCAAGACACCATCTGTCTATGAGCTGCCCTATGGGACCAAGGGGAGTGGTAGGTTCCGCCTGGCCCAGCAGGAGCAATGGCTCGCCTTGGCCGTGCTGCTGCCTGTTCTGTGGGGTCGGGGGAGGAGTGGAGGGGGTCAGGGTGTAGCCTTTAGAGTACAAACTGCAGGCTCAGGCCCTTGCCTCCAATCTTCCTGTAGAAGACCTGCTCCTCCGGGTCCTGGCCATCACTAGCTACTCCATACCCGACAGCATCCAGAGGTAAGGATACCATCCCCCCTGCCACCTCCTGCTGAGCTCTGGCCCTTCTCCTCTTCCTGCCCCAATGTGAAATCATCTCGGCCCAGCGCCACCCCCCTGAGCCTTCCAGCCGCTGGTCTCTTGGGGCCAATTTAACCTCCCTCCCAGCCTGCCTGTCTCCAGGGGCTACAGGTACACGGATCCCCACGGCAATCTGGCCTGGGCATCCGGGTGTCAGAACAGACAAGAATCACCATGGCAACAGGCAGGCAGCAGGCAAGGGGGCTGGGTAGTGGGGTTTCTGGTTGGTCCTTCCCCTCCTTCTCCTCCCTCTGCCTGCTCTGCTCAGTCTCTTTTTAAGGCCCAGGGCTGCAAAACCAAAGTGGCCATAGTAGTACCCCTTGGCGCTGTGTGCTCCACGAGGAGGGGGCCCGAGGGGCAGCCTGGGGAGCCATCCTGAGACGGGCCTGGGCAGGTGCAGGGCTCTTGCTGGCCTTGACTGCTCCTCTCCCTGTGACAGTCTCAAGTGCCGCCGCTGCGTGGTGGTGGGGAACGGCAGCCGGCTCCGCAACAGCTCGCTGGGAGACACCATCGACAAGTATGACGTGGTCATCAGGTGTGTGACTGGCATCTGACATCCCAGACAGGGCCCTGCAGACAGGCCCAGGGGCTCCCGTGACGGCATCTTCCTCTCCCCACCAGATTGAACAATGCCCCAGTGGCTGGCTATGAGGGTGACGTGGGCTCCAAGACCACCATGCGTCTCTTCTACCCCGAATCTGCCCACTTTGACCCCAAAGTGGAAAACAACCCGGACACACTCTTGGTCCTTGTGGCTTTCAAGGCAATGGACTTCCACTGGATTGAGACCATCCTGAGCGATAAGAGACGGGTAGGTGGGGGGGACGGCTTAGGCGATGAGGCCTGGGGACGGGGACACTGTGGAGTCGGGACCTTAGTCCTGCAGGTCTGCAGAGCTGGCGGGGGAGGGGAGGACACGGAGTAGGTGCCCGTCGGTCAGCCTGCAGGCTTCCCAGGAGGTCAGCATCGGGACCGGGACACTGTAGGAGTTAGACACGGCAGCCAAGGGCACCCCACGCCCAAGAGCCATGTGGGACAGGAAAGCTTGCGGAATGTGTGCCTCCTGAGAGAGACGTGGGGGCAGAGGAGCCCTGTGAGGCAGGGAGGCTTGTGGGAGGGGCAGGCTGGGACAGTGGGGCCCCTGCCCTCCCGGATGGCGTACAGATGGGGTCCCTTCCTTCCCTTTGCTATCTGGTCAGAGACTGAGTCATCCAAGCAGGCAAGTTTGCCAAGTGCTTAGACAGCCTAAAACATGAGCCTCTCCTGCCTGTGTGGGAGACCTTAGGAGTGGGCAGTGGCTGGACTACTACCCTCCGGTCTGCCTTCCTCTGGTGCAGGCTCCACCGCCCCTCCTTTGCTCCCTGCACCCCTGAGGGCCTCCACCGTCACTTGGGAGCCCTCTCATGGCTGAGGGTCACGGGCTGGTGGACTTGAGAAACAGGTCTCCACCCACTCTCCCGTCTCTGTCTTCCAACGCTATCCTCCTAGGTGCGAAAGGGTTTCTGGAAACAGCCCCCCCTCATATGGGACGTCAACCCCAAACAGATTCGGATCCTCAACCCCTTCTTCATGGAGATCACCGCTGACAAACTGCTGAGCCTGCCCATGCAGCAGCCACGCAGGATCAAGCAGGTGATGGCCCGAGGGCTGGGGTCCTGGAGTGGGAAGCCATGGAGGACCCCCTCTGGGAGTGGGAGAGAGAAACAGGCACAGTGGCTCACATTTGGTTCCCACAGACACGCCTGACACTAAAGTGAGGTTTCTTATCTGCAGCAAGGGCACTGTTGGTGCTGGGGGAGAATCCTGGGCATTACCATAGAGGGGAGTGACAGAGGTTCTGCACTGAGCTTGGGGGCTGGAGTTCCAGGATGGTTTTAGCAGGTGCTAGGGAGTTGCTGGAACAGCCAGTGGACCTGTCTTTGGAACAGCTTGGGCCTGTGTAGCATTGCCATCAGACACTTAGTCTGTGATCTTATCTGGGAACACATTGGTCCAATTGAGTTAAAAACTCTGCCCTGAACCTTCAGTCTTGTGTGTCATGGCTTGGTGCCATGTGTTGATCTGGGGAGTCACGGTACAGTTTTGTGAGTTATGGTTTTGATTTCAGCACTCAGTGCCCTGGTGGTCTTCCGCAGGTGGGTTTTATTCCACCTTGCAGCTTCTCAAGTACTTCCACCCATGTCTGGGAAGCTCTTGGGGGCTCGGTGGAGGCGTGCACAAGGAGGGAAAGCGGCAGACTTAGCGAAGACTCTGGGCTGTGCTCCTTCCTGGGTGGCGTTGGCACGTCAGCCACTTTGAGCCTCGGTTCGCTTGTCACTGTGGTGGGGCTAATATTCATGCTGGCCTTTTATAAAGAGATAACTAAGCACAATGCCTATCACAGAGGTTGGTACACAGTGCCTGCTCAATAAATATGTGTCGAATTCAGAATAGACAATTTCATTCTTTACTCAGTATCTATTGTTTTTCAACTTCCTATGTTGATTGCCTGCTTTTATGACTGCCCACATCTGCATGCTTGGTGAGCGAGATGTAGTCTTTGCCTTTAGGAAATTCATTCTAGCAGAATAAACACGCAGGTTGCCCTATGGAGGAATGAGAAGCCAAAACTGTTCCGAATGCTGTGGGGTGGCAGAGGAAGGGGCACAGCTCTGCTGAGGGCTGTCTGGAAGGCAGCCTGTCTGGAAGGGGAATGGTGGGCCCTTTGGCAAGACCAAAGGGCTCCTCCGTACTGAGTCATGCTGTTTGCGAGTGGCATTGAGGACAACAAGGAGTTGTATGGGTCAGGCAGGGTGTCAACGCGAAGGCTGGGGAGGAAGGGAAGAGAAGTTCAGGACCTACACCCAGTCCCGGCAGTGGGAAGGACTTCATAAGCACTTGTCACATTGTATTAGTTTCTGTCCTTATCTGTCCAAGGCCACAAAGTTAGAGGTGGAAAATAATACCCATGTTGACTCATAGGCCTGAAGGTTCTTGTCTACAGTATCATAAGGCTGATCACAAGAATAGAGTTTCCCTCTGAAGACCAGCAGATGCAAGGGGAAGCTATACTTTTAAAATTTTTTTAATTTATTTTCATTTTATTTGAAAGGCAGAGAGGGGGCCAGTGTTGTGGCATAGCCGGTTAAGCCGTTGCCTGCGATGCCGGCATCCCTTATGGGCACCACTTTCTGTCCCAGCTGCTCCACTTCCAATCCAGCTCCCTGCTAGAGGCCTGGAAAAATAGCAAAGATGGCCCAAGTACCTGGGCCCCTGCCACCCATGTAGGAGACCCAGAACAAGCTCCTGACTCCTGGCTTTGATCTAGCCTGGTCCTGAATCTTGTGGCTGTTTGGGGAGTGAACCAGCAGATGGAAGATCTCTCTGTCTCTCTGTCTTTCCTTCTCTCTGCCTTCAAATAAATCAATCAGTCTTAAAGAATAAAGGAAGGGAGGGAGGCAGGCAGTGAGACCAAGACAGATGGAGCAAGACCTTTCATCCACTGGTTCACTCCCCAGATGCCCACCACAGCCAAGGCTGGGTCAGGCCAAAGCCAGGAGCCTGGGACTCCATCCAGGCCTCCCACATGGGTGTCAGGGCCCAATACTTGAGCTGTCATTTGCTGCCTCCCGAAGTGCACATTAGCAGGAAGCTGGATCATATGCAGAGTAGCTTGAACTCCAACCAAGGACTCTGATATAGAAGCAGGAGTCGCAAGCAGTGATTTAAACATTGTGCCAAACACCCGCCCTCCAACCTCATTCTTTTTTTTTCCCCCCCAAGATTTATTTATTTGAAAGGCAGAGTGGCAGAGTAAGGGACACACACACACATGTGGGGTCAGAAGGAGAGTAGAGATCCATCTCCCATCTGCTGGTTCACTCCCCAGATGGCTACAATGACTAAGTCTGAGCCAGGTTGATGCCAAGGGCCTGGAACTCCATCCAGGTCTCCCACATGAAGTGCAGGAACCCAAGCACTTTTCTTCCACTGCTTTCCCAGGTACATTTGCAGCGAGCTGGGTCAGAAACGGTGCAGCTGGGATTTGAACCAGGATCACAAGTGCTAGCTTAACCCTCTGCATCACAGCACAGGCCTCATCTAAGCTCAGTGGTACTGTTGAAAGAATTTAGCACTTGTGGTTGTGGGATTGAGGTCCCCGTTTCCTTGCTGGCTGTCAGCCTGGGCTAAGTGGGGACTCTCAGCTCTTGGAGGCTGCCTGCCTGCCTTGCCACACAGTACCCTTCATCTTCAAGGCAAGGACAGTGTGATGAATTCTCCTTGTGCCACAAATCTCTGACTTCCTCCATCTCTGACCTTGACACCCACACTTAAAAGGTGCAGCTGATTGGGCCAAGCTTGTCAGGACAGTCGCCCCTCTTACAGTTGACACTGTGTCCATGTGACATACACAATGTAATAGACTCCACCCTCCTCCTGGGTTGCCACAGGAGGAGGCAATAAAAGGGCCAGTGCCATTGGCGATGCTCTTCTGTCGCCTGTGTTGTGTGGGTGGCACTGAGAGATTTATGACCAGTTCTGGGTTTCTAGCTTGGGCAGCTGGGTGGATGGTATCATGTGCATCACACACAGAGACCACAGGGAAGAAGAGGAGGCTGGTGAGATAAGGGGCTTGCGCCCAGGCAGAGATGGCTAGCAGGCAAGGGCAGTGTGCTTCCACTGGGGTCCAGGGTGGTTAAAGCAACCAGTGTGAACACAAGGCCCAGGCAGGGAGTGGAAAATGAGAAGACAGCAGAGCTCCAAAGGGATGCTAGGTGAAAGCGAGTGTTAAGAGGCCCGCCCTTAGAATTTCTGACCGCACACAATACATTATCTCATCCAGCCTTTAAAAAACACTCGACAGTAGGTACTTTGTTAGCCCCATCTTACAGATGAGAAAACTGAGGCTTACAAATATTAAGCAACTCCCTCAAGGGAAGGGAAGGGATCATCCCTCCCGTCTGAAGAACCTCACCTCATTCAGAAGACCTGGGGGCTCGATGCTCACTGGCCCTCCCCTTCTTCAAACTGGGGACAGCAAGGCCTTACCCCACCCCGCTTCGGGCTGTGATGGGGACCCTGCTTCCCCCGCCCCTCATTCCTCCTCAGGGATGGGCAGTCTGACAGTTTCACCTGGCCAACCTCGCCCTCCTCAGCTGTAGATGCCCACCCTGTGGCTGCCTACTGCCAGTCTGGGACCACTTCCTGGGCAGGGTGGGTGGGCTTTTTTTTTTTTTAAAGATGTATTTATTTGTTAAAAAGCAGAGATACAAAGAGAAGCAGAGAGAGAGAGAGAGACAGAGATCTTCCATCCACTGGTTCACTCCCCAAATGGCTGCAACAGCCAGGGCTGGGGCAGGACAAAGCCAGGAGCCAGGAGCTCCATCCAGGTCTCCCACATGAGTGCAGGGGCTCAAGCACTTGGGCCATCTTCTGCTGCTTTCCCAGGTGCATTAGCAGAGAGCCGGATCAGAAGTGGAGCAGCCAGGACTGGAACCAGCGCCCATATGGGATGCTGGCGCTGCAGATGGAGGCTTAGCCTGCTATGCCACAATGCCAGCCACGTGTGGCTGTTGACACTTAAGGTGCAGCTCCTTACAGTTTAATAAAGTGATCCAGCCAGGTGCTCAGTGGGCACGTGGCCATCCTGGTGGAGCACTTCCAGGGCTGCAGGCAGCTCCCCCGCAGAGCGCCAGCCCTGGCCCTGGGGGAGGAGCACGCTGCTCTGACACCTTCCTGCCCCTGCTCCTCAGAAGCCCACCACAGGCCTGCTGGCCATCACGCTGGCCCTCCACCTCTGCGACCTGGTGCATATCGCCGGCTTTGGCTACCCGGATGCCTACAACAAGAAGCAGACCATCCACTACTATGAGCAGATCACACTCAAGTCCATGGCGGTAAGTGGCCCCGCCCACGATCGGGGTGGGCAGATGGGCCTGGGGGCCTGGCGGGCTCACTGGGCAACAGAGAAGTATGCTGGGGTCCCCGAGGCGCTCCCCGTGAAGCCATCCAGAGTCAGGACTGGAACTGAGGCATCCAGGTGCCCCGTATTCTGCCTCTCGGATTCTTTCTTCCAGGAGCCAGCACAGGGGAGGGAGCTCCCAAGAGGTGTGGGGCGAGGGGAAGGGCAGAGAGGTCCCCTGGCATCCTTCAATTTGCCTCCCTGGCTGTCTTCACAGGGGTCAGGCCACAACGTGTCCCAAGAGGCCCTGGCTATCAAGCGGATGCTAGAAATTGGAGCCGTCAAGAACCTCACGTACTTCTGACCTGGGCAAGGACTGTAACCCGTCGGTGGCCCACGCCGCTCCCAGGGGCACCCCGTCCATGGCTGTGGGGCGCCTGGGGCCCGCAGGACCACTTGAACTCGACTTCCCCATTTGGGGAGGGAGTCCCGAGCCTGGCCAGGCCTGACCTCAGGCCATGTCCCTGGCTGCTGCTGTGGAGTCCATCCCCGGTCAGGGTGATGGCCCTGTGGCCGTGGGAGCCTGGCCAAGGCAGGGGGCTTATTGCTGTGGCAGCCTCTCTCTGCCAGCACCAAGAGATTATTTAATGGGCTATTTAAGTACGGGGTAGGAAAGCGCTGTGGGCTGGTCCCACGGCATCAGAAGAGGGGCACAGCACAGTGCTCCACCCACTTTTTATAAAAACCTAAGTCATGAGCCCACCAAAGCCCACCCAGAGCCAGCCTCCCAGGGGGGCAGGGGCGTCTGGGGTGGGTGGGTGCCCTCCAGAGAGCGGCTGCTACCTCCCAACAGGCTTGGGAAAAGCACTGGTATGGGGGTTCTATCCAGAAAGGGACCTCACCTAGAAAAGAGGTTTCAAACCTATCATTAAACTATTTTTCCTAAAACGGAAGCAGAGGTGAGGCCTGTGTTCTTTCAGATCAGGGAGGATGCTGATGGGGGTGTGGCGGTGGCAGGCCCATCAGAGCCGGGCAGGGCCATTCGTGGAATGCTTACTGTCAAGTGCGGTGCCTGGTGCCCGGCCGTGCATCATCTCTCTGGCACAGTGGGCAAGCACGTGGTGCCCAGCGCATCGCTGTCTGCAGATACCCAGCCTGGTGTCCTGCCTCCTGGTTTCCTTCCCAGAGAGGCTGGGGACTAAAAGATGCCCCATGGGAGGGGCAGAATCCTTGCCCGTCTTTCTGGCTTCCCAAGCTTCACTTATCTGAATCTCGTGCCGGGAGGTGTGTCTTTCAAGCTCAGAGGTGGGGACGGACAAAGAAAGCCAAGTTTTCCTTCTCAGATCCAGTGGGAATAATAATGGAGTTTACGGAAGGCCTGGACTGTCAGCATGGGTGTGGGCAGGGCTGGAGGGCAGTGTCGGAGGATCTGGCAGAGTCCCCCAGCCAGTGGCCAGGCTGCGGGACAGGGTGGTTTCTGTCCCGGGTCTAGACTTCGAACAGCCCTGCCGTTTGCCTGTCTCCCGCCTTGGCTGCCAACTGGGCCTCCTGCCACTCCCACAGCTGTTCCTTTACATCTGGAGCCAGCAGGGAGAGCTGGAAGTCCCCTATGGGGAATGAGACTCGCAGCTGTGTTCCTGGCTTTCTCGGAAAGAGTCGCAGCCTTGTGAGTTTGAGACAAGCCAGGCTGGGACAGGGCGGATAAAGAGGGGCAGCGATTTGAGAGGGAAGGAGGAGGATGACCCGGGTCTCCACAGTGCTGGAGTGGCTTGGCGAACACACGACCTCATCCCACACAGTCCCAAGGACTTTCCCAGAGAGGGCATTGCCTGCTCTCTCTGAGGCCAACGCTTGGCTGGCTGCTCTCTCCCTGGGGAAGGGGGGCTCTGAAAGCCCCCAGGACCTCTCCTCTGTCTTCCACAGTTTGTCCTGACCCCGACAGAGGTGGGAGTGTGTGTTGGTTGGGGTGGGGGCAGGAGACTGTCAGCTCTGCTGGCCCCAGGTTCTTAGGGGAGAGTATGTGAGGGAGTGTCCTTCTCCCCATCCAGGGCTATTCAAAGTGGCTGTCTCCATACATGCTCCAGCTGTCTTGGACCGAGGCCACCGTCTGTTACTAAACGTGCCTAAACTTGAGCCAGAATCCAACACAAAGGAACAGGTCAGCCCTCCAACTGCACACACACGCACGCACGCATGCACACGCAGACACCAGCATTTCACATTAGCCTTGGGCGCTGTTGGTGATTCCATATGCAGTAAGCCCCTGTGATCACCTGCAGAGAAGAGTGTGTGTGTGTGTGTGTGTGTGTGGCCAGGGTGGGGGTAGGGGGGCAGGCATTGCTTTCTCCAGGGTGTTCCAGTTTGAGGCCATACTGGCACAGGGTCGGAGCTGGGAGTGGAGCTTTGGTGTGGGATTGTTGGATGGGGTTCTTTGGTGTTCTGGGAAAGAGGCTCAGCCTTCAGTGAGCCCAACCAATGTGGAGGAGCTGCCTGCCAGCCTGCCTGGTACTGATTAAGCTTTGCCCTGAAAAGAGGGCCGGCTGGGTGGAAGCAGGACGGCTGAGTTCTGCCTCTTAATTCCGCACCATCTTGGGCCAACTGCTTCTCCTCGAATAGGCCCCCATCCCTGCATGCCCTGAAACTGGAGGGTTGCGCCAGCCAACAGGGGCTATCTGGGGTGATTTCAGAATGGAGACTGCTGGCTCCTCCCCAGGCCGCTGGGGATGGGGCCCAGGAATTTGGAATTTTAACAAGCACCCAGAATCACTGCTCTAGCCGTCTAGACTCCAGGATGAGCTCATTGGCCTCTTTCAACGCCACGGTCGGCTCTGCGTGTACAGCTCTTCTTAATCCGCGTGCCCTTGAGCCGTGCTAATTAGGCGCACGCGCAGCTTCCTCTAGCGGGCGGGTGGGCGCCGCGGGAGGAACCGCGCGCTCGGCTCGGCTCTGCTCGCCGGGGGCGGAGCCGCGCATGCGTCGCGGGAGAGGCCGGGCACGCCCGCGGGGGCCTCTTGGGACTCTGGCGCCGGCGCCTGGCTTGGCAACCAGCTCGGAGGCTGGCGACTGTTGCCGAGGGAGGCCGGGCGTCGGGTGGGCTGGGGGCGTCGCCGCTGCGCGCGGGTCTTGCACGCGGGGCGCGCCGCCTCCCCCGGTGTGCGGGTGCCCTTCTGCGCCCCTCCTCTCGTATGACCTGCTTTGAGTCCCTTGCAAAAGCCGGGGTGAAGCCGACCTCACTTTCTAGGCGACTGGAGAGCTCTGCGCCGCCCGACAGAGACGCTGCACGTGTCTCCTCCTCTCCACCTGTCGGCCAGGCCGAGAGCGGAGGTCTTTAGCCCAGGGGACACATTTAAATGCTATTGTGTATTGGTGTCACATGGGTGCCTTAATTTGGCACCCTGTAGGCTTTTACTTACACTTGCCTAGGACCTAAGTACTTTCAGCTGCTTTCCTCCCGAGACTACGAGAACCTGGAGCTTACAGAGTTCTGTCTGGGAGGCAGGCAGGTGTAGTGCACACAAAACGTGGACGGTTGGATCATGCCTCCTACTCGCGGCTTTGCTTTAATGAGCCGAAAAACCTCTGCTTCCCCTCCTGGAAATAGTGATCGCGCCTGCCTGTCTCACAGTGAGGACGTTAGGAGCTGACAGGAATATGATCGTGAAGACATTTTGTAGACTGTAAAGTAGCATAGACTGGGATATGTGTTTGTCAGGGCATGGTGGGAAAATAGAGAGCGCATCACCCCGGTGAGATGGGTTCGTGGGGCCAAATGCTTATCCTTCGCGGAAAAGTCTTTGTCTTCCAGTCACCTGCTGAGCTACATAGGGGCCGGTAGGACAGTGGAATGACTCAAGCTCACATTGCATAATCAGAAGAGGAGCAGTGAGTTCAAAGAGATGGGTAGCAGCGGTTTTCAAGCTGAAGTTGGACATCTTTAGGGGTTCTTGGAGAAAGTGGTCTCTGGGGAGACAGTATCCATTGCATCATGCATTTCAATGGCATGTGGCTTACCCTAAGTCCCTAAACAAAGGCTGAGACATAAGCCCTCCAGCCTTCCTTACTGAAGTCTTAATTACAGCTTAAGAAAACTGTTAGTCTTGAGCACCCTTAAACTCTACATTCATGGTTCCAGGAAATCAGACCTTCCAAATTAAAATTTTAAGGAGGGATAGCTAGGTGGTCCCCCAGTTACAAAGGTTTAACTTAGGATTTCTGACTTTATGATGGCGCGAAAGCACCGTGCCTCTGGTTGAAACCATCCTTCAAGTTTTGAATGTTGCTCTTTTCCCAGGCTAGCGGTATGAAATAGGATGGTGTCTCCCATGCTGGCAGTGACCACGAGCTGCCAGGAGATCTCGAGGGGCGACAGCTGACGGGCCACAGCAACGGGAGCGCAAGCCCACGTGTATTTCAAGGCTGTACTTCAGGAAGCTGCAGAGTGGGAGGCAGGCGGGAGAGACCCCAGTGTCGGGAGTGCGGGGGAGTTTGACAGAAGTCTTTAGGGCAAGAAACGGACCTGGGGAAGCGAGACCTACTTCTTGCCCCATTTCTGGTTCCCAGGGAAGATGCAATTTGAAATACACCAGCCCCTCCACAGAGACTTGCTTACTCCCAAGAGCTTTGCAGGACTTGGGAGGGTGGAGTTGGGTGGAAAGAATGAGAGAAGGCTCAGATGTTGAAACAGCCGTAGGGGATCAAAGTTGGAATTACTGAACTAAACTATTCCAGAACCATCTATTATTCTGAGGCTTCTCAAAATACTGTTTACGTACATCTCCGACTTTAACACTTGCCCAGTGTCTTCATTTGCGAAAAATGTGTCTCTCTCCTTACTAAGCCCAGAGCTGCTCTCCTTGAGAAGAGTCCGAGGTGGAGTGTGGTAGGGGGGTGCCCTCCAGTTCCATGTCCTCTTTTCTCTCTGGCTTTATGCTGCATGATGTAGCCCTTTTGCATGGCAGGAGAGCTAGAGAAACAGTCAAAACCCAGGTAGAAGTCCTTATCTGGAAATTCTGTTTTTGAAATTCCCAAATCTGTATCTACATCCCTTGTTCTCTATTTGCCACCTTTCAGTGTATCCGGGAAACGCAGTGCCTGATGGTGTCAGGCATAGACTTTTAAGAGGTAAAATTACAGAGAGAGAGAGAGAGAGAAAGAGAGAGAGAGAGACAGAGAATCTTCCATCTACTGATTCACTCCCCAAATGATTACAATGGCTGGAGCTGGGCCAATCTGAAGCCAAGAACCATGAGTTTCATCCAGATCTCCCACGTGGGTGCAGGGGCCCAAGCACTTGGGCCATCTTCCACTGCTTTCCCAGGTACATTAGCAAGGAGCTGGATTAGCAGTGGAGCAACCAGGACTTGAACCGGTGCCCATATGGAATGTCAGCAGCACAGTCGGAGGCTTAACCTACTACACCACAGTGCCAGCCCCCAGGAATAGACTTTCCAATCCACTAACAGAGTGTTGGTTCCTGAACTTCCTTGTGGAGGTGGTGAAGGTGGACATATTTAACTTAGTCCACCATGAACTGGTCTTGGCCTAATTGGGGGTGATCTTTAAGGGGATGAATCACTTCCTCTGTTCAGCCCCTGTCCCAAGTAGAACTTTTCCTTTGGTGTAACTGGGAATAGATTTAAGAAAAGTCCCTTGGGGCTAGTGCTGTGGCACAGCGGGTTAACACCCTGGCCTGAAGCATGGGCATCCCATACGGGCGCCAGTTCAAGACCCGGCCACTCCATTTCTGAGCCAGCTCTCTGCTATGGCTTGGGAAAGCAGCGGAGGATGGCCCAAGTCCTTGGGCCCCTGCACCCACATGGGAGACCCAGAAAAAGCTCCTGGCTCCTGGCTTCAGATCGGTGCATCTCCGGCCAACTGGGGAGTGAACCATTGGATGAAAGACCTCTCTCTCTCTCTCTCTCTCTCTCTCTCTCTCTCTCTCTCTGCCTCTCCTCTCTCTGTGTAACTCTGACTTTCAAATAAATAAATCTTTTTTAAAAAGCCCCACTTCATGAAGACCCCAAGTCTCTCACTGAAGACCTGAGCTTCCTGAGACTCCCCTGGCCTTGTTTTCACTCCTTCACATTAGATTCATCCTAGGAGAAAGTGGTTGTAAAGGCACACACTTTGGGCCGGCGCCGCGCCTCAATAGGCTAATCCTCCACCTAGCGGTGCCGGCACACCGGGTTCTAGTCCCAGTCGGGGCGCCGGATTCTGTCCCGGTTGCCTCTCTTCCAGGCCAGCTCTCTGCTGTGGCCAGGGAGTGCAGTGGAGGATGGCCCAAGTGCTTGGGCCCTGCACCCCATGGGAGACCAGGAGAAGCACCTGGCTCCTGGCTTCGGATCAGCGCGGTGCGCCGGCCGCAGCGCGCTGGCCATGGCAGCCATTGGAGGGTGAACCAACGGCAAAAGGAAGACCTTTCTCTCTGTCTCTCTGTCTCACTATCCACTCTGCCTGTCAAAAAAAAAAAAAAAAAAAAAAAAAGAAAGGCACACACTTTGAATGTTCTCACAGCATTCCAGGGTCTTGCTAAGGGCCCTAAGGTTGGGAATCAGTGGAAGCAGCCATCTCTGAGAAGAGCTCGAGGAACATGGGGTGATGGGCAGATGCAGACAGAGGCATAAATGGAGACCACAGTTGGACTCAGCATATCTCATGCACAGTGAACATTCACCAAGGCCTTTGATAGAGCAGGGCTGGGGCTGGTGTCTTGGTGCAGTAGGCTTAGCCGCCGCCTGCAACACCTACATCACGTAAGCACACCAATTTGAGTCCCAGCTGCTCCACTGCTGCTCCACCTCCCTGTTAATACCTCTGGCCAGGCAGTGGAAGATGGCCCAGCCAGGATGGAGTTCCTGGTTCCTGGCTTTTACCTTGCCTAGCTCTGGCCATTGCAGCCATTTGGGGAGTAAACCAGAGGGTGGAAGGTATGTCTGTCTCTGTCTCTCCCTTCCTCTCTTCCTCTCCCTTTCCCTTTCTGTCTGCAACTCTACCTTTCAAATAAATTAAATAAAAAAAAAGTGGAGGGCTGTGGTAGAAGTCAAACTACAGGGCTGGTAGTAATGAGAGCTTTGGGTGTGAGTCAAAGACCAGCTGTCGGAGCAGAACGGGCTTGCACTGAGGAAGACGAGCAGTTAGAGGAGGAAGGAATTGATGGTCCTACAGCAGACATGTATTCATCCAGGAAAACGAATCTGTATTTTTAGAAAGAAATATTCTTGGTTCCCACCCCAGTTTATGACCTGGTCAGAGGCTGGGGAAAAGATAGTTGGAGCCTCACTGGGAATGAGAAAGCCGCTATCAGCCAGAGAGCCCTTTTATCAGCGTCTCCCAGAGACTGCTGTTAGTTTTGATGCTAACGTTGCAATGGCTGGTATGTGGTTACAGCTCCTAAAAACAACTTTGATAAGAGGCTTTTAAAAGCTCTCTTTTGGAGGGGAAGTAAAATTCAAGAGTTGGCTGAGGTGTCACTGGTCCCTGTCTAAATGTTTCTGTTAAATGGTATTTTGATTAGAAACCTAAATGCCAGTGAAGGTAGTTTTAATTTACATCTGGATGCTTGCTTTATAGGGGAAGTTTCTAGAGAAGACACAAATGACAGGACTCCCTCTTGTCTTTTTTTTTTTTTTTTTTTTTTTTTTTTTTCTGGTTGCCGGTGCAGGCAACACACGTGGATTTGGAAGGGCTAACGAAGCTGTGGATGCATACTTTGCAGTTTCAGTCCGGAGCCCTTAGTCGCCAATACCCTAGCCTCAGGAAGCGAGAAGCCGGCTCCCTTCTCCTGTTCTGAGAACTCTCCCAAGGACTGCGTAGTGTTTGTTTTCCTTTCTCCCGTCCTTTCTGGTCAGGAAGCTCCATGGCGGCCTGGAGGCCCGACGCCTTACAGGCTGTGTTTAGATGGGCTCCGTCAGAAATGGATTGGAGGTGGCGTTTTAGCTCCTCTTGCGAGAGCACTTCCTGTTCCATGAAAGCTGAGGAGTGGTGGAAACAGCCCGGGTCTTTGCAGACTGATAGTGGGCCTGAGAATTAGAAACTGGGCTCCCATCCAGTGACCTGAGCCAATAATGAAGTTTAAAGCTATCAGAAAACTGGATCCCGGCCTTGGGAGGGGTGGGGGTGATTGGATACACAGAACAGCTTTGTTTCCCAGCGAGCTGTGGGCTTCCCGGGTCATTTAGGGACTTACTGTGGAGCACGCCAGGCCCACCTTCCCGGGGGGCTTATCCTTGCCCAGGCAGCCCCTGAGCCGGTGCAAGCCGAGGGCCTTTCCTGTTAGCCACTTCCCTCATATCTGAGGATGACAGAGGCCTTGTGTTTGCAGTGAGGGCTGGAAATCCTGTGTGGTGGAAAGCATATGTGTTTAAATCCGCACTTGCCACTTGTAAGCTCCGTGACCTTGGGAAAGCCTTTTGGCTTTGTAAAGCCTCATTCCCACAACTGGAGACAATAGGGATACTTTCTAGAGTGGAGGTGAAATGGAATCACAAGGGAAACCCCTCACGTCATTTAATGAGACATCAACCCCAGGGGAATTCAGGGCTTCCCACTGCCTTTGATTTAAGGCCCTCCCGTTCCTGGTTTTTCTGTGCCCTGACTCCTTTGCAAGAAGTGAGCAGAGCTTTGTACACTTGGCTCCTCTGAGGCTGTGCACCCTGTGCCTGCTTTTTTCCTCCCAGCATGCTCCTCTGTCTTGCAAAGCCCATGCTTGCAACGTCGTGTCCGTTTGACAGTTCTTTGCCATATTTGTGCATTGGAGAAAACTCAGGGGGTCAGGCGCTGTCTTTGCGGCGTCTCTGGTGCTCTCTGCCCGTCTCCCACGATCGCCCACATTCCTGCCCCAGGAGTGCCCAGGACAGAGAGGGGAAGGGCTCATTCTGTTTTACAGGACAAGATTTCTTCCGCATGCTTCAGTTACTCTGTATAACCCTGAACTCTGGGAAGAAACAGGTACTTCCATCCTGTTAGCTCTGTGTGTATGTGTGTCGGACCAAGGCAGGGTGCAGTGAGTATCAGGAGGTAGACCGTCCACCCACCTCTAAGGAAGACCGAGAGAAAATAATGGACAGATCTTCCCAAGTGCTCCTCTCTCTTGCTTGTTCTACCACATTAAGGCATGCTGCATACACAGGGTCTTAGGTCTGTGCTCTCGATTGGCAAAGGGAAAACTTAACATGAAAAGAGGGACAGAGAGGGCAGAGGCCGGCATCCCGGCACGATACCAGGCCAAAACAGTCCCAGGAGCGGAACCTGGGGCTGGGGTGTAGTTTCTTGATCAGTTTCTACTCCCTCCCCCTGGACCAGTGGAAGATATCCCTGGAGCCCAGAGAATTCAAAGCACTAGGAGCCAGGATGGTAGCGGGAGAGTCGCCTGTGTGGAAAAGCTACAGAGGCTGCGTATAGCACCTGTGATCTGGGGAGTCAATGTACGGACAGAAGAGTAGACTGCCCAGGTGGGGTGCCCACCAGGGCTAAGGACTGCAGACGGGGATGGAGAGGAAGGGTCCAGAGCTGAACAGCGCCTCCCACCCTCAGAGTTCCACTTGAACTTGCCCCTCTTGATCCAGCCCGTCTGCCATGACTACATCAAGCTTCCCGCCACACAGGGCCGTTCCTCGGTGATTTGAGTCTCACTGGACTGTTACGGTGCTTGGCAGCCTAGACTCATCGAGAGGACCTCCCCCCCAGAACCCCTAGAAGGAGCTCCCCCACCCCCACCCCCACTGAGGGAAGGCTTAGTGTGACCTGGCTACTGTCCAGCATGGCCACTTTGCCTGGGAGCTGTGTCTAGCGTGAGTCGGGTGGGTGGCAAGTCCTGACCGTGTGTGTCCCCGTGGGTCAGGCCCATTGCCAAGGAGAGGAGTTTCCCCTTAGGTGCTGTGAGCAGCACAGCCAGCCCTGCCAACTGCTGTCATCTTCAGGAGAATAAGACCGCAGGAGGGCAGGCAGCCCTGGGGCCCCGTCCCGCCCCCCCCCCCCCCCCGGGGGTCCCTGACCTCTTCCTGTGCAGGCGTAAAAGAACAGCACGGAGGAGTTGGAGTATCGGCCCTCGGGTTTATTCTCGCGTGGTGACTTGGAGAAATGAGGTGCAGATACGCTGGCTCTCTTGCCAGGCAATCTTACAGAGAACTTGGCCATCGTCCCTTGCGTTGGTCGTCGGGGAACGCAAGTCTCATCTTAAACCTCCAGCCCCTCGACCCGGCACCTCCCAGAATACATCCTCTCTCCAAGGAGCCGCCAAAGCGCCCTGGCCAGAGAGGCGCTCACACTCCTTAGGTTAACTCCGGTTGTGCTGCGGGGGAGGGGCGGTACACAGGCAGCAGGGGGCAGTGACCTGGGAGGCGGTGGAGCTGTCTGGGCAAGCACGCACACTCTCCCTCCCTCCCCCTCTGCTCCCCAGAGGACACCAGGCTCTCATGGGGCCAGTCCTACCCCAGCCAGGCTTCAGAGGCATCAAGTCCAACGACACAACTGCAAGAGTATGGACACAAAACACCAAACAAATTGGGGGTGGGCTCCGGCTAGCGAGGTGCCAGGGATGCTCCTCTGGCCAGGGCCATTTGGGGCTTCTCAGCCTCCAAGGTATGGGCAAGAGCAGGTGGGGTGAGCTGGGGGTCTCTGGGGGCGCTCGGTGCTGGGAGGAACTCCCCCCCACCCCCCCACCCCCGTCTCTTCTCCCCAGGTTGTCTAGGAGCACAGGCACGGGGCAGAGCTTAGGGCAGCAAGGGATGGAGCTCCGGGGAGAGGGGAGAGTGGACGGCAGTTTCATGAAAGCAAAGTTCTAGCTGCCTCTAGTGCCTGTGGGAGAGCAGGCGGAAGAGGGGCCTTCCAGGAAAGGGCCGGGTCGAGTGTGTCCAGCGAGCGAGCGAAGAGCACTCAGGGCCTCCTCCGTCAGGTTCCCCGCCCCTCCGCCTGCCTCTGGCGCGCTGCAGCCGGGGACCCGGATTTGTGCTTGATCAGAGCTTTGGAGGACGGTGGTGGCAGAGGCGCGGAGGCGACCAGTTCTGGGGTCCCGCGGCAAAGCGACCCCTGGTCCCTGGAGACCCAGAGCGCGCCCCGCCCCCAGCCCCGGCTCCCGGGCCCCCCGGGCCCCCGGCCGCCTCCCCGCTCCCTGCGCCGCCGCGTGTCATCCTCAGACGTGAGTCTGCATCCGCCGCTGCAGGGGTCGACTGGGGTCGGAGTTCTGGGAAGAGGACTGGGAGTGGTGGGAAGAGGAGGCGGAGGCCTTGCTGGCCTTGTCGAACTGCACGTAGCCGTCCTGTTTGCCGCTGCTGCTGACGCTGCTGTCGCACTGCGTGTCCAGGAAGGAGCTGCTGTCGCTGAGGGAGCCCCTCTGGAACTCCCGCTCGCACAGCTCGATGGACGAGCTGCCCATGCCCAGCACGAACCTCTGCCCGTAGTCGTAGAGGCGGCCCTGGCCGCTCAGGGTGCTGTAGATGTTGGTGAACGACATGCCGGTGGGCACGCGCTGCTTGCCTCCTGCAGGGCGCAGGTCTGGCTGACAGCTGGACAGGGAGATGGTCGGCGTCGAGTGGTGCTCTTTGAAAGTGTTCACGCTGTAGTAGCCATTGGTGGGGTCCTGGGGGAGAGCCAGACAGGCGTCACCGGGTGCAGCCAGCACTGGCCTGGCTGTAGCTGAGTTTGGAGTTACTGAGGGCGGGGTGATCAGGAAAGGGGCAGCTGAGGAGGAATGAGAGGGCCACAAAGACAGGGAACAGGAGGCGGGGAGGGGGAGGGTTAGCGGTGGGGACACCAGGAGGGGAGGGCTGGCAGGTGCACGGTAGGGGGGGGGCGCTGGGGGCAGGTGGAATTGGGCTATGGGAGGCGGTAAGCAGAGGCCCCTGACTGGGCTTGTGTTAGGATATGGCAAGATCATTTGAAATTATTTTTTTATTGTTCTGAACATGAATAATTAATTTTAATTGATTTAATGTTAGGAGGCTATGGAAGAGCATTATTGTGGGAACGCGGCCTTAACTCGCTCAGCCTCCTCTGGGTTGGACAGGCAGTGGCCCAGCTCAGGGAGGGGGCATGAACTTGTCCTGCATTGGCCACAGGCCCTTCTTCCCAGTGGCTGTCATTCTGTCTCCGGAAGTGGGGCTGGGTCACGGGAGCTGTGTCCGGCCAGCGGCTGTGTCCTGCCACCTGGGCGGCTCTCACCTTCAGGTTCTGAAACTCCTTCTCTTCTTCTTTGAGGACCTCCAACTGCTTCAGCACCGAGTCTTGTTGGAATTCACCGCGGTCCATCTACAACCCACAGTGCTACTCAGTGGGGGGAGGAGGTGGCCTTGGCCTCTTCTGCCCCCAAGGAGCAGATGGGGACATGCACTCACACCCCTCCCACCTCTGGGCCACTGACAGCAGGCAAAGCGTCCCCGTGAACTTCACACCGAATCCTTGCTTCTGGTCCCCACTGCCCCAGAGACAGAGAGGTCCAGGAGAGGCGGCGGGGGTGGGCGTGTGTGTGGCTTGGGCTGGGGCAGGTCTCTAAGGCCATACTTCCTGCATTCGGGTCAGGACATCACCTCCAGAGATCTCACTCATCTGGTTTCACTCCAGCCACTGAGCACGTTTTGTAAAATTCTGGCCAGGGTTACATAGATTAAGACATGATAAGGTGCAGCCAGCTCTGTGCAGCAGCGAGATGGACCCAGAGATAAAAAGCCGTAAAATGCCAACCTCTGGGCACGGGTCGGGCTCCTCCCAGCCACCAGTCACCCAGTGCTGGGGCTCAGTGAAGGCCTCAACAAGGAACTGCTAGGAATAATGACGTGAGGTGCTGCCCGTATGGGCCACACCTGTCACTCCCAGCGGTGACTTGGACCCACCGGGAAGCCTGGAGTTATTTTCCTTAATAGATACCAAAGAGCGCTAGGGTGAGGATCGCTTCCTCCTTCTCTTTAGGTGCCCGCCGCACCTGGTCTGGTGCCTGGCAGAGAGCGAGGTGGATCAGAGAGCTTTTGGAATGGAACCTCTTCCTTCTGTGACCTGCCAGGGCCTAGCCCAGTGCCCGGTACAGTCAGGCTGTTCCAGATGTTATGCTTGTGGGGAATGAATGAAGGAGTTGGCTTAGTGCTAACCACTGACAGTAACAGTGAGCTGTAAGACAAGAAACCAAGGCACACAGAGGGTATGTGAGTTAATCTGCATAACCACAGCGGTGCTTAGCCTGTAACCCGTGAGTCACTTCTGCTAACTGCGTGGTCTGCGCCAGGTCCCTGTCTCTGGACTGAGAAGCACCTCCACCCTGTGACTCCCTTTCCTGGTCTCTTTGGAGCCCCACAGTAGCAGCCAGAGGGTCACCCCACACCTCCCATTACCGCCTCACTAATGAGACAGCTGGTTTTCATTTTGCAATACCTGCTCTGGCTCTGTCTGGCTGGAGTTCTTCTCTCTCCCCAGATTGCATTTCTAAGCCAGCCTCTCCTTGAGGATGGGGCTATGTCGGGTCAGGGGGCACGAAGATGTTGCAAGGGGAGGCTGGCCACAGAGCTCTCAGCCAGTGAGGGAGCTCTGCCCCTGCTCTCACCCCACTCCTCAGCACCCCTCTGTCTCCTGATGCTTGGGCACAGCCTGGGTGATCAGGATGTCCCAAGGGGAAGGAAGGACAGATGTGATAAAGCTTAAGTACAGACACGTTTTCCTTCCTGGGGCTGGGCTGTGGTTTCCTCCCTCTACTGATCAGGATCCATGTTAGCCCTGGGGGCACGAGGCAGCAGGAGCGCTGGAATTGGGGGGGCGGTCTGACAGGCACGGAGAGCACTGTTGTCTAGGAGAGGCCTGTGCAAAGTGCTTATGGGGAGCCCCAAGTGCCCGGAAAGTTGTGGGGTGGCTGACATCCGAACCGATTCTTACAGGAGAATGTGAAATTCAACAGACAACATCAACAGGCGGCGGGAAGGGCCCGTGCACAGGCCTTTGAGGGCCGAAAAAAATTGCGAGCTCCCTGGCACGTCTGGGAGGCCAGATGGCTCTGGCTGGGAGGCGGCACTGCCTGGCAGCGAAGGGCCTTGATGGCACGCCGGGCCCTGGGGCGTTCCGCAGAAGCGGTGGGGGGGAGCGCTGATGGTGACAGGACCGGCTCTGTACTGTAGAAGGGCTCTCCCTGCAGGGCTCTGGAGGGTGGACTGAGAAAGGTGGCAATGGTCTAGCATGATGAGGCCCATAGGAGGCAGCTGTTGTCCAGGGGAGTTAGGAAGTGACAGTGGAGGAGAACCGGGGACCCCCTCTCCCCCCAGAATTGAGACAGTTTTTGAAGTGGAATTGACAGGCCTTTAAAATTAATTGGATAGAGAGAGCATAGTGGGGGGGGGGGCAGTTCGGTTCCGTCCACATCTGCGAGTGCCCCCCAGGGCCCGTGTTGGTGCGCTGCTTGCCATCTAGTGGGGGATTTTAGAGCAGCAAGAGTGGCTGACATTTTTTTGAGCATTTATTCTGTTCTGCAGGCTCCAAGCTCTTCAGGGTTTTACCCATTTCCCCCTTGCTGTGACCCTGTATGCTATCACTTTCATGCCCATTTCACAGATGAAGGCACTGAGGCTCAGAGAAGCGCACGCTCTTCACTCCTTGCTCTGTAGCCCCTACTCCAGCGTATATCCCAACCACGTATGGCAGGCACCCAAAGCTCCTGGCATAGATGTCTAGGTTTCTGCTGGGACAGCTGAGTGAGTTAAGCCCATGAAGGGTCACGAGGAAGAGTGGGTGTCTTTGTTTCGGGTGAGCTATCTGGGGCCCCGCTGGGGAGCCTACTGCCACCTGCAGACTTTGGTGAGACAGAGCCATGTGCTGGATTGCTATCGTCCCTGTGGCTGTGTGTACATTGGGCCCTCTGTTGTGTGACAACACAGTATGGCGATGTGTGCATAAGTCTTCTCTCCCTACTGGGGAGTCAGGTTCCCTGAAACCTGGGATTGCAACTCCGGTGCCTCTGGGTCTCCCAGAACACCCAGGCCAGAGGAGCAGGCACACGGTGGCTGGGCATGCGTGCTTGGCCTATGGTAGCGGGTACATGGTGACAGGTGCTCCACTAACATCGGGAAGCCTTTAGGCCCAAGTCCGTCCAGGAGCAGGGGCCCGGGGCAGGGTGGGAACGGGGACAGCACTCTCACCATGAGCTGCTTGATGGTGGGGTGCTCTTCAGCCTCCCGGCCAGAGGCAGGCTCCTTGTGGACAATCTCCACTCGGATGTCATTTTTGGCTGACACGACACCTTTGAGATCTGGACAAAAGGCAGGAATGTGGAGATGACCAGTTCAGTGGTCACCTTCAGGCACTTGGGCCTGAGATGTCCAGCTGCCCAGCAGCCCCCCGGCCCCTCTCACCCCATCACTCCCAGAGTGGACCTGCCAGCCCCTGAGCTCAGCATATGCCACCCTGCCCCAACCAGTCAGTCACCCTCCTGGGTATGCTGGGGCTGACGGGCTTCAGACAAGGCCAACCACGTGGGCTGCCTGGCTCCTCATTGCCCGTGGCTCAGCCACTCATCCATGGCTGGAGAGGCTGTCCTCATCCGTTTGTCCACTGTAGTGACTTAGATCCTTCTCATCTTACAGAATTCTCACTTCCTTCTAGAAGTCTCTTCTGACCTACTCTCTCAGGCTCTGGGCTCTCCATCGATGGAACCACAAATGTCACTGTTTGAAAGGACCTCACGGTCCCCACGGCCAACCTCCCACCCAGAGCAGAAGCCCACACGTTGGGGTCCAGTGGCTTTGTCTGTGCGCAGATGACAGAAGCTTTCCTGCAGCCCGTTTCCTGTGGGAGGGCGTGTTGGAAGAGTGTTGCTAAAATATGCATCTCACTTGGCTAATCCTCTGCCTGCAGTGCCGGCATCCCGGGTTCCAGTTCCGGGTTGGGCGCCGGTTCTAGTCCCAGTTGCTCCTCTTCCAGTCCAGCTCTCTGCTGCAGCCTGGGAAGGCAGTGGAGGATGGCCCAAGTGCTTGGGCCCTGCACCCCATGGGAGACCAGGAGGAAGCACCTCGCTCCTGGCTTTGGATCGGCGCAGTGCGCCGGCCGGCCGTAGCAGCCATTTGGGGGATGAACCAATGGAAAGGAAGACCTTTCTCTCTGTCTCTCTCTCTCTCACTGTCTAACTCTGCCTGTAAAAAAGAAAAAAAAATGCATTTCCCAGTAATTTCCACCGATCGGGGGGGGGGGGCTGTGAGGGAGGGGGCCTGGAGACCACATCTTGCAGGCAGGCTCTGGAGCCAGGGTTGCCTAGTATATGCCAGGGAACACACATGACCCCTGAGGGCTGCAGGACAAAAGAAGCAGACTTGTACCACTGATTCCTCGTGTGCACGGAGCTCACAGAACGTCACAAACCCAGAAGAGTGGCCGCTTGCTGAGGGTCACATGGCAGGAGAGGTGGGACTGGGAGACCAGGTCTCTCCACTGTCCCCTCCACTCTGCCACCCAACTTAGGCCTTGCACATGTGTGTCTACGGCTTGCAACATCAGAGTCCTGGCTACCCACCAGTTGTCAAGAGCGTGCAAACACTAGAGTTTTACTGTGGATGACTAAAGACCTTTAAAAATCTGTTCAAAGCGATTCCTTAAATGCCTTCCCTCCTGGGTGGGTGCCCTGCCTTTCTGGTTAGACCAGCAACTCCAGGAGAGCAAGGGTCAAGGCGAGCCTTCCCCCTCCTTGTTCTCTGCACGGTTCCCAGTCAAGAGTGTAAGTTTGGCCCCAAGCGCTGGCTGGCGGCCCTGCAGGCTGAAGGTCATCCTAGCCCAGGTCAGCATCCACTGAGTGGCCACTCGCTGTCAGACATCCCGTGGGCACCGCGGATGCCCCAGTGCCTCAGACCCATCCCTTCCCCCGGAGCGCACAGCGCTGGTCACTTCGCTCACTCCTGCTTGCTTGCTCTCCGGGGCAGCCTAAGCCTGGCCTTCTTCTCTGTCCCCCCCCCCCGCCCCCCCTCCCCCCGAGATCCCAGGTCTCCCTCTCGTACTTCTCTGGGAACGGGCACAGCAGAAGGCCACAATGGTTGCCATCAGGACGAGGAAGGCCACGCCGGCTCCCACGGCTACCCCGATGATGACGGCCATCGGCACGGACTCTGTGGGAGATACAGACACTGGTGAGGGAATGGGACAGCTCGCCCAGGTCCCTCAGGTGCAGTCCCTGCTGAGCTGGGGCCAGGCCACTTGCCACAGGGGGCCCGCCTGGGAAGATTCCTGGGTGGGGCCTGGGCAGGCACAGGCAGAGTCCAACAGGGGTCAGGTCTCCTGGGACTGCAGAGCCGGGTGGAGGACACGGGGTGGAGCAGAGGGCGTGAGGAACTGGGGGAAGAGGGCAGAGACAGAGAAGGGAGGGCCGAGGGAGAGGGATACTGGAGATGAGGAGGGAGGCGGGCACGAGTTGGCCGCCTCTGGGGTTAACCAAGCACTGTCCCATCACGCAGTGGCTGGCGAGTCGCACGTCCTGGCTTTTCTTTGAGAAATGGCTGAGGCCCCTGCCCTGCCTGTCGGGTTTGCTTCCTGCTCTTGCCTTCCCCAGGTGCATGGGGGATGCACGGGCACTCTGGCGCTGGGCGAGCTCTCAGCTCTAGGGCAGCTCCTCCTCGGGCCTGCTGGGCATCAGGGGCTGTAGCCCCCAGGCGTCCATGTCCCAGGGACTGGGGGCGCAAGAGTACAGCTCCCCCACTGCCGTCTCTTTAGGGAGAAACCCCACCAGCCCACTCCTTCTTCCAGGCTAGCCCCTTGAACATCCGGCACCCCTCCCCAAGCCAGAGGGACAAGGCCTCACTCCCTGCCGAGTTTCTGTCTCCTGCCCTGGGGAGGGTGATGGGCACCAGACAGCCCTGGCCCTTCTGTGGCTGCACAGGGGGCTTGAGCACACCCTTTGGAGCCCAGGAGTAGAACTAGAGAGTGCTGGGGCTGGGGGACGCTGAGAGCCACCGAGTCCAAATCTCCCACGTCACAGAGGGAAGGGAGTCCAGGGAACTCGAGAGACATGGCCAAGGGCACACAGCTGCAGTAGAGTCAGGGCAAACCCAGCCAGCCTCCTACTCTTCCCACCCATCTTGCTTGCCCTCTCCAGTCTTGCCCGGTGCCATCCACTGTGTCCCATGGCATCCTCCAAGGCTCGCGTGCAGCCCAGGCTGCCGATTGTTTGGGTTTCAGCTCCATCACTTCTTCTGAGCGACCTACTTTACCTCTCTTCTCTGTAACATGGGTAGTGATGGCACCTTCCCCAGAGGGCTGCAGGTGAGTGGAATGAGTGAGCTGATAAGGGCCTTGGAAGAGAACCTGGTACCCTGCGCTATTTAAATGTGTTTTGCTCTGGGTATCACATGGGATGGGGGAGCTGTGTCAGGCCAAATCCTTAAAGGAGGAAAGATCCTTTGCACGATTGAGCGCCCTCCCCTCCCCACCCCATGGCCATCAGCACAATGACCTGTGCAACATGCAGGTATCTGGTCTGGCGCTGTGGGCTAGCCTCTCAATGTTGCTTCCTTTAAAGAGAGGAAGAAACCCTCAAACCCTGGCGCCTAGAGGTGCTGCTGAGAGAAGGTGTCAGCGGCGTGGGAGGGGACACTTGCCCGAGAGAGCCGGCGGCCCCTGGTTGGCTGTGTGTGATGACACTGGGTCATCCCCCTGCCACCCCAGGACTCTCACCCGAGCTCACCTGTAACCTACCTATCGGTGGCCAAGGCCATCGAGGGGGCGACAGAGGAGGCAATACTCAAGGACTGGAGGGAGCGGCGTTGGGCTGGCCTCAGTGGCCAGCACCGAGCAGAGGGACCTGCCCTCGGCTGAGTTCCTTTGGTAAAGAGGGGATTCTGTCTCTGGGTTTCATTCCACTGGGAAAGGAACTTGCTTTGGAAGCTCATTGTTCTACGCTTTCGAGTGTTCACAGTTTGGGTTTGGTTCAGCTTCTCCTTGGGTTCCTAGAGCGTTTCCTTGGGAAAACTGGGGGCTGGTCTCAGCTGAGCTCAGGGCCAAATCACAGCCGTGGACAGTTTCTAACTGTCAGACCTCACTGGCCCATCTGAAAACCAGAGAGCTGGAGCAGCTGTATAGGTCTGGGATACTTTGCTCCCTGACACCTTGAACCCACGTTTCCAGGTGTTCATAGCCAGCAGGAGGGGCATGGTCTCAGCTGGAGACTGGCCCGCAGCAGGTGCACAGGGGAGGGTGCGGGGTAGGGGAGGAAGCTGTCTGGGCAGCTGGGCCTGGAGTAGCCTCCCTTCCCAGTTCCCAGTGTGGTTCCTCCCTGCCTGGCTTCTGCCTGAGCACAGCACCTTGGACGTTCCCTGGGGAGGACCGCAGGGAGGGCTGCCCTTGCTTAGCCTCCTCACCATCCAAGGCGGGGGCACTGGGCGCGGGGACTCTGAGCACCATCCAAGGCGGGGACTCTGAGCCACGGAGGGAAGCAGGTGTCAGGAGCTCTGGATGAGTGTGAGCAGACGCACATGAAATGCAGACGGCAGGGACATGCCACCTCTTGGCACCAGGTGGCCACCAGGGGAGTTGGGAGAACACAGCAAGGGGTTGACAACTGTTTGTGTGGCCCCGTCCTGCACTGCTGCCCTGCAGAGGGGTGGGGTAGGGGTCCCCCATGGAGCTTATTCAAGGGGATCCCAGGGGCCAGGGCTCCGCGTGGCAGGAGAATCAAGGCAGAAGACACCCAAGTCTTCAGCTTGGCCTTAGTGTGCCCCCCGAATCTGGCTGGCTCTGTCCTGATTCTTTATCTGGGTTTTTGCTTGGGGCACGGGGCCAGAGCAATTCAAACCAGGGAGTGCTGTGCCTGTTCCTGGGGAGAGAGGCACTGCCAGCAGCCCCAGTCTGGGGCAGGGGGTGAGCTGCAGGAGTGGAGCTGGGTGAGCGGGCATGCGGGGGTCAAGCAGGCAGCATCCTGGGAGCCAATGCCAAGCTGTGAAGATGCTGAGAAGCAGGGAGAGACCAGAAGTAGAGGAGGCCAGGCCAGGGCCAGGACCCAGGGCTCCTGAGAGAAAGGTGCAGGAACCAGGGCCGGGGAAGAGGGAGACCCGGGGAAGAGGGAGACCTGGGCCATGGCAGCAGACAACAGCCGGGTCTCTGGGGTCCCTAGGCCCCCGCCTGGCTGGAGCCCCTCTCCCGGCTGCTCTGACTGCACTAAACCCTCAGCACGGGCACCGTGGGAAGGCAGAGGGGCCTGCATCTGCACGGCCTCCCTACCCTCTTGGGGTCCCCTCCCCCACTAGCCAAGAAGTCCCTCCCCTCCCCCCTCCAGGGGCCAGTTCTCATCGTCTCCTTCCCTACCTGCTTCCAGCCCGGCTCCCGACTTCATTTCCGAACCTGTTTGGAAATAAAGCAAGCGTCCACAGCCAGAGCCTGGCTGGCCAGGCCGGGGCGGGGCGGGGGATCGGCCCCTGGAGGGGCTGTGGTGGGGTGGGGGTGGGCTTCCCTCCTCAGTCCCGTCTTTGGGACCACCCTGCAGATCCAGGCTCGCCCGGCTGCTGCGCTTGGAGTTGGTTCAGGCTGACTTAGAGACTCCAGCAGGGGTGGGGGTGGGGCGAGAACACCGAGGGGAGGGCACGGTGGGGGGATGAGGGGAAGACAGGAGGGTAGGCAACAGGGGGCCAGGGAGGGTCTGGGATGATGTGTGGATGATGTTATGCAAATTATGTGCAAAGCGTTATGCAAAGCAGAGCCCATTCCGGAGGAGGTGTTAGGAGATGAGTGTGATCCCTGTGGGACCCCCGCTCGGCCCACAACCTCTTGTCCAGAGGGTCAGGCCCCGCTGAGCACGAATCCTTGGTCCATCCTGGCTGAGTCCTGCCTGCCAGGGGCAAGATCTGCAGCCCCGACAGGCAGAGCTCCTTGGAGACCAGCCCCGCCCGCCCCTCCCCTCGCCGTGTTCCTCTGCGCCCCTCCCGAGTCTCTCTGCCCTGCGCAAATCATGGGCTCTCAGTAGGTGCCCAAGAACTCTGAGCCAGAGACTGGCGTTCCCGGCATCTCCCTGGACAGGAGCTGGGACAGTCGGCAGTTGGGGTCACGGCGGCCTGTGGCTTCTTTCCGGCCCCTCCCTCTCACCCACCTGCTGCTCTGCGGCTGTCTGCCCAGTGCTGCCCTCTGGCGGTGGCTCCTTGGGAGCGCAGCGCCCTGCACCAGGGAGTGAGACGGGCTAGCACCCTCCTTAGCTTTCGATTGAGCATCTTCCCAGGGACTTCTGGGTGACCAGCTGGGTCAGGATCCCACACAGCCATACTAGTGTGTCCTCGTTTTGCTTGGGCAGAACACCCGCTAAGGGCATTCACTGGGTGCCAGGCCAGGGCCCACAAGGGAGGGCAGCAGGCACAGAAGACTGTGGGGTGGCTTCTCCTGCCGTGAGCCCGGCTGCACCTGCAGCATTGCCCTGGAGCCCATCACCCCGAGCGGTGTCCCTCCCCTTCTGGATTCCTGGTGGAGCTTAGTGTCCTTTCCCTCTGCAGAGAGCCCGCTGGCTACGGCTGTGTGGCCAATAAGGCAGAGCCCTGTGCCTTGCTCTCGGGACCTGCCCTGCCCGCTAGCTGCTGGCGGGTGCTCTTGGCATGCTGCACCCCCGGGGCTGACCTGGGCCAGGAGGGGCCCTGCTGTCCCCTGTCGCCTTGGCAGCCCTTGCAGTCCTCACCTTGCTCCTTGAGCCGGATGATCTCCGTGTCGGAGCCGAAGCTGTTCCAGGCAGTGCAGTTGTAGATGGTCTGGAAGTCGGCCCGCACGATATTGCTGATGGTCAGTGTGGAGATGACCCCCTCCTCCGTGCTAACCGTTTCCACCGTGTAGCGCCCTGATGTCCCCGACTCCAGCACGTTCTCCTTCCAGGACCAGGCCTGCCGGGGGAGTGGGGGGTGGGTGGCGCAGATCAGTAGAACACCCCGCCAGAGCCGCCCACAAGGGACCATAGTGCTGCCACCACCTGCCCAGGTGCCCACGGCCAGGTTCCCGCCCGCTGCCGCGCGCCACCAGCACACACACTCACACATACAACACACGCTGCAAACATCATTGCACACACCTACACAGACAGCACCACATATGCACACATCCCACGAACATCTGTCCATGCAACACACACACCCATCCACAAGTGCAGGCTCAGATACATGCATGCACACCACATGCTACAAACACAGACATCACCTCATGGGTCCACGCGTCCACTCGCGCGCGCACACACAGATTGGGCCCGCCCCAGAAGTGGACGGAGGTAGGTCTGCCCTAGGAATTTTTTTTTTCCTGGCGGAGGCACCGCTCAACAGGTGCACCGCTCACAGGTGCACCCCTCACAGGTGCTCTCTGGCGCTACACCTGGCAGTGCCTGGTACTGCGCCTTCTTTGCACACCCCAGGACCCTGCCTGGCTTTGCTCCTGTTCGTGGGAGTGTCCTTCAAGCCGCACTTGTGATGTCTTCCTGTGCTTGGTTCACAAGGATGACAGTGTGCCTGCATTGCCCCCGGCACACTGCACTGCACACACCCCAGCCCCGCCGGGACATGCGGTGTGAAGCCGGCCGTGAAGGCTGGGGCCCAGGGCTCAGGACCGGCCGCAGTGGCCCCGCCAGTGCCCTGGAGGACACTGGCAGCATCCCTGGCCTTTCCCGGTTGTGACCCCAGTGGCACCGCCGGCCCCAAACACTGCCGGGTGTCCCCGGGGACGAAGTTGCTCCCAGTTGAGAACCATGAGTTCAGGGTTGGAGATCTATGGGAGAAGGGTGGTGTGAACTGGTTCACAGCCGTTATTGTTGTAACATACAAACACAGGAAGGCCCAGGCATTCACTGGAGGCCTGACTTCTTGCAGTGTTTCTAGGGATCTCCCAGACAGTGAATGAACAAACACCCGATATAGTGGCTAACAGCAACAACACTCTGACAAGATCCCAGCTCAGTGTGTACAGGCTCTGGGTGCTCAGCCCCCACCATCCCCGGCCTGGCTCCCCCCAGCAGGAGTGTCCAGGTACTGGGGAGAATGAAAAATAATTTTTTCCCCAGTAAGTGCTATGAAACGCTCACTTTTCTTTGTTTGCATGCTTGAATTTCTGCCAGTTTCAAATGGATTTCAGTGCAAGACCCCCTTTTACAAAATGCAGACGCACACAGCTGCACACAAACCGCAGGGATACCAGTTTGGAGGAAGGGAGGGAGCCTGGAAACTCTTGATCCACGAGGCTGGACTTCTGGGATGGCCAGGGATCTCGGGGTTAGGGTGGGGATGTGAAGCGGGGCTGCTAGCTGTAACTGGCACTGTTGAAGATGGAGCCAGAGACCGGCTTGGCCCCAGGAGAGGCAGAAATGGTTGGCCTTTCCCTCTGCTGCCCTGGCCACATGCCTGCCCCTGGCGTGCAGACTCGGGTTAGAACCATTGGTGTCTGAGCTCAGGGCCGTGAGCACAGCCTGTCCTGAGACAGGAGCTGCTGTACTGTGTCTTCACTACACCTTTCCAAGAGAGGCAAGCAGGTGTAGTCTTCCCCACAGAGGAGGAGTAGGCTCAGAGGTGTGCCTGCCTGCCCCCACCCCAGCCCTGCTGTCAGGAGCCCACGGGAGTGGGGGTGGGGCGCTGGCCCAGCCTCCCCGGGCACTCACGATGCGGTCGGGCGGCGGTGTGCTCCGGATGAAGCACTTGATCTGGCCTTTCTCGCCGTGCAGAGCATGCTGGGTCTGGGTGCTGGAGATGATGGGGGGTCCTGTTGGGAGACAGCCTCATGTCAGGGACCCGGTAAGGGTGGGCCCCTGGCTGGCGCCCTCTTTGCGGGGTTTCTGCATTCAGTCAATGTTTACGCAAAGCCTGTGTGTGCAAGGTGAAGTGCAAGGTAGGGGACTCCAAGATGAATTAGGCATTCTGCCGTAAACCTCTCAAGGAGCCCTGAGTGAATGCTTTCAAGTCCCAGGAAAAATAAATAACGGTAATAAGAGGTGGCGAGAGTTAGCACCACAAGGCGGTGCAGAGAGAGTGCTAACCGACTTCAATGGAGAGAGAATAATTCTGTGTGGGGGAGGTGGTAAGCTTGGGAACGGGGTGGGGGAGGTGTTGGGAGCAAGGCTTCGCTACCAAATCTGCGCCTTAGCCGCCCGCGGGCTCGCAAGTCATTTCTAAGACGTCCAGCAGATGGCGCTCTTGCCTAACAAACTGAGTGGCTGCTGAAGCAGGCCAATCAGGAAGAGGAATGGTGATGTTTCTCTACCCAAACTGGAATCACCCTCCCTGGGAGGAAAGCCCTTGCACAATTGCAGCCTTTATCCTGTGCCTTTGCGGGAGATCCTTTAGTAAGTCCATTTCCTTGCCCACATGCACTCACCTATGAGATAGCCCCGGTGAGACCACGGCTCCGAAACCGACCCCATTCCCATACCAACCTCATGGGCATCAGGTTCCGAGTGTGCCTATCTCGCTGGCCACACTGGGCAGCCCAGAGAGTCCACTTGGAGCGGAGACTGTCCTATAGCGTTTCCTGCCCGCTTCTGCCTGCTACCCACCCTAAGTGTTCCCTGGCAGTGAGAGGGGACAGGAGGAGCTGCTGGCGTAGCCACTTACTCTGCTAACCTCCTGGCTGGGCTGGGTGGCTGCAGGGACAGGAGGAGGGATGCAAAGCTTTTGCCCCTTTTCAGGGCCCGTGGTGATGGGTGGGATGCTCCGACAGCAGCACCCAGAGTGAGCGCAGGGGGTCTGGAGAAGAGGCAGAATCAGGTGGGAACAAAGCAGAAGGTACTTCAGACCTCAGTGCTGTTTATCAGCCACCTTCATGAACGCACTGTTGCAGCTCCTACGAGGAGCTCACAGCCCAGTGGAGGAAAAGTCCTGGGAGACACTCTGGCGACTGCTGCTGATTGAAGAGGCACGTGACAGCCAAGATAAGGGCTACTGCCGCCCGCCTGCAGAGGGCACCAACAGTGGGCTGAGGCCTGAGGGCTCGATGCTTGAGCGTGGTGCTGTGGTTGGCTGCCAGGCTGAAAAGTGACGCCACCACGCAAACTTGCCCCTCACGTCCCGTCCCGTCCCGGGACCTGGGAATTCCCCAGGGGCTCTCAGGATTCCACAAGTTATCAGCGGATGTCTGGGCGTTCACGGGCTTCTTCAAAGAAAACAAAAAGCACGACAAAGGGAAGTGCATCTTTTTGCTCAAGCCTGGTTGGAGGCAGCTCAGGTGAGAGCTATGCCCGCAGACGTCCCTAGAGGGCGCTGGCGGGTGACCAGTCTCACACCTTAGGCTATGGTGCCAGACTGCTGCCCACTTGATCTTCCAAAGTAGGGACAGACTGGTGGGGGCTGGGAGGTTACCCTCCCTGGGGCCACAGCATCCAGGCCCCTGCCTCAGGGCCAAGCCGCCCCAGTCCAGCAGCAATACAAGAGCAGTGTCCTGACTTGGTTCGATGCTGCCGGCTTCTCTCTGCTTGGCAACCTGGGGGAGCTCCTGAAGGAGAGTGGAGGCACAGGAGGGGATGGGAACCCCTTGGGGACACAGATTAGACCCTGGGGAGATGCCAGGGCTCAGGCTGTCCCTTGCCTTGGGGAGAAATGTCCCTGTTAGGCATGCGTTCCCCAGGGGGCGTTCTCAACTTAAGACACCTCTTTTAATCTCAGTTGGGAAACGCTGGAATGTCTAAAGTGACAGCCAGATGGCAGCCCTTCCTTCATCCACCCTCATGCCCAGAAATGAGGATGCTCTGGGAGTACCTTCAGGCTCAGGGGCCCTGGAGGGCAGGGACCCCATGGATGTGAGGGTGCCTGGCCCAGCTGGTGGCCACAGGGACGGGCAGGGACAGACAACTCCCCAGTGCCCTCCCCAGAGCGGGCAGCGGTGGCCTGGCGGCTGAGCCGAGTGTCAGACAGCGGCGGCTCGGCAGGAAAAGGCTGCAGCCGCGTTGCCATGGATATACGGAGGTGCGATCAGATGCTGTTATTTTTAGCCCTGCGGTGCCAATTTATTGGTGGGGTCCTGGGGACACGCAGGAAAGGCAGGAGGGCTCCAAGTCAGGGTTCTGTGCAGGGCACGTGCTCCCTGAACACTGGCTCTGGGGCCTGGGGGCTGGCACCCCTGGGGGAGTGGAGAGTAATGGAATAGGAAGGGAGGGGTGTAGGCTGGTGGGGACAGTGGAGGGGAAGGTGGGGTGCCATCACCTGCTGATGTTTCTTTAGCACAGGGGAGAACAAATGAGGCTGGCTGTGGGCGGCTTCCTCAGGGGAGCGGGGCTAACTGTGAGAACTCAGGCCAGGGAGCCCCTTGCTAGGGCCTGCTGTGGGACAGGGACCCGAAGCCCTGCAAACAGGGGTCTGGGCTCAGGGCTTAGACTGAGGCAGACTATGGCGGGGGCAGGGGCTCTCTCTCTCTCTCTTTCTCTCTCTCTCTCTCTAAGCTGTAGCTCTGTTCTCTCTGGGGATCTCTGTCCTGGTGCTGCAGTCTACTTGAGGCAGACCTGAGCTAGGTCCCAGCTTCTCCAGGAGCAGCTATGTGCCAGGGGCAATGCCTGGTACCGAGATGCCCTCACCTAGGCCTGGTGGCCTCACCCATGCCATGGCACAGGACATTGTCTCCCGGAACCGTCAGCCACTGACCACTATGCGAACTCTCTCCTGCCCGACTGACTTTATCATCTATAGCAAGATGCGTTCCCTGCCCTCAAGGGGACCTCACGTTGGGTCTCATGGGGATGGGGACAGGTGTCCCTGGTTGTGTGGCTTTGATGCCATGGGAAAGGGCCCCTTTTGGACCCCATGGCCACTGTCATGGTGGGTGGTCTCAGGGTACATAGGGATCTATGTTGGACCCCTTTCTCCTGGCCAGGATAAGGTTCCTCAGTTACCACCGTGGAGCTGAGCCCCCTTCAAAGGTGGCAAGGAATGAAGGAGGTAGGCAGAGAGCTAGCCAGGAGAGAGCCAGCCTGGCCTCGACAGGGACTCCAGGAGGTGGGTGTAACGGCTGCTGACCCAGAGCTGAGGGGGACCACGAGGCCCAGAACCAGTGACAGCTTCCTTGGGTCCCTCTCCCCTGCCTCCCACCCAGGCTACCGCTGTGGAGGGGGGGTCTTACCATTGACAGTCAGCGTCACTTCACGCTCCCCGGCTCCCACCCGGGGTACCACCGCCCGGCACACGTACTTCCCAGCATCTTCCTGGCGGACGGATTTGAGGGTCAGGGTCTTTTCATTGCTCAGGACCTAGGAGAACGGTGAGGATTAGACACCAAGAGGAGCAGAAAGCTCACTGTGTTTTGGAGCCAGAGGGCCTGGAGGCAGACCCAGGGTGGATGACTGTTGCCAGCACCGCAGTCAAGGCCAAGGGCACTTGGGGGTGTGCAGTTGGGACATTGCTTGGGATGCCTGCTTCCCATGGCACAGTGCCTGGGACCCCTCCCCTGATCCCACACAGATGACGGGCACCTGCCTCCTGCCTGGGAGACCTGCAGGGAGCTGCAGGCTTCCGGCTTCAGCCTGGCACAGCCCTGGCTGTTGTGGCCATTTGGGGATTGAACCAGCGGGTGGAAGAGCTCTGTCTGCCTGTCTCACTTTCATTCTCTGAATTTGAAATAAAAATGAAAATAAAGGAAGGAAAAAGAAGCCAAGGGGTAGCTGGCAGGAGAAAGCGCCGGACGCAGACAGTGACACCGCACCAGTGTCGGGGACATGCTGAAGCCCCCACAGGCTGACGTCCGCAGTCTGGCAGTGGGAGGGCCCTGGAAGGCAGGTGCCTCAAGCGCGGCCACAGGACACTGTGGTCTGAGCTCACACTCACCACGCCGGAGCCGCGCTTCATCCACACGATGGTCAGGGATGGGTTGCCGGTCCAGGCACAGCTGAAGACGGCGTCGGAGCCCAGGTCCACGAGCAGCGACTGGGGCTCAGAGGTGATGCGGGGCCCAACTGTGATGGGGAGGACAGGAGGGAGGGCTCGGGGGGGCTGGAGACTCCAGGTCCCTCCTGGCTGCCACCTCCACCTCCTCCCCCCACCCCACAACCTGGATAAGATGAAGGGAGACAGCAGGGAACCTGTGTACCCTCAATCCACTTCAGTGCCTTACATTCGAGGCCTCTGCCCAGGTGGGCCTGGGGCCAGGGGGTGGGCCTCAGGAGGTAAGGAGGAAGCCCAGTTCTCCCCCACCACGGAGACAGCAGGCAGCACCAGCCCCAAGAGCAAGGTGCTTGGGCTCAGTTTCTGCCTGGGTTTGCCACAGGGCTGCCCCATCCCCTGCCTTCAGCCCCCGTGCTACTTGGCCTTGGCAAGTTGAGGAAGCCCCACCCCTGTGTAGGGGCAGGAGGCCTTCTTCCTGCCTTGGGCTGGGGTGAGGACCTGGAACGCAGCTGCCTGACACATCTGGCTCAGCTCCCTGAGCTGTCCCAGCAGCCCTTGCAAGGAGGCTCTGGGGTGCCATGAAGGAGGCAGGACTCTCTCTGCCTGGACCCCCTCCCTCTGGGCTTCCCACCTGGTCATCTCAGGTCATCCTTCCTGGGGCCTCTCTCGGCCTCCTGTCCGAGCTCGCTGAAGCAGACCAGCCCGGGGCCCCGCGTCCCTTGCCTCCACTCAGTGCTGGAGTGGACTCCTGGAGACTCCCCTCGGTGCTCTCTGACCTCCTAGCCCAGCGCGTGGGCCTGCAGCCCTGGCCTTGGCCCATGGATGTGGCAGACAGTCTGGCCAGGCCGCCAAGGAGTGGCCCTTCCAAGAGCAGACTGAGCTTAGTGGATAACAGTGGGGCCGAGGGAAAGCTGCAGAAGTGTAGGGCACAGGGCCATGGGTCCTGCACGAGGTCCTGATAAGAATCCACACACACACAAGGGGGCGTTCTGTAAGTGTGCAGTGTCCTGATAAGAATCCACACACACACAAGGGGGCGTTCTGTAAGTGTGCAGTGTTCTCAGCTTGCAACATGGGATGGCTAGACCATGCACAGAATGCAGCCACAGCTGCTCCAGCCCCAGGCAGAGACCACACCATGCCCGCTCCCCCAGGGCAGCACGCCCAGCCTGGCACTCACAATAGACGTCCACGGTGCGGCTGAGGTTGGTGCTGCCCAGGGCATTGGTCACCTCGCAGGAGACGGGCTCTGAGAAGTACGTGTAGTCCACGGTAGTTCGGTACAGCTCTCCAGACGCCTCCTTGATGACCTGGCCTCGCTTGGCCCACCTGCAACAGAGGCCGAGCGTGCCAAGGCCGTCCCTCGGGGAGCTGCATGTACTCTGGAGGAAGCTTTGGTACACGGTGGCACTTGACAAGTGGGTTATTCCGGAAGAAGGTAGGTTGGTGATGTGCTTTGTTGGCCCATCTGCCTGGCTACATGATGGATAACCCCACTGTGGGCCTGCAGACAGCTGCACACACATACACACAAGTGCACACACATGCACATATACACTCCCTCACACACACCCGGCTGTGAGGCTCCAGGAAGCTGGGTTTCCAGACAAGGTGAGCAGCTGTAGGAGAGACATTAGTCAGGGGTCTTCCCCCTCAGCTCTGCCCTGCGCCTGCCGTTAGCCTGTCCCCCATCCTGCTCCCTCTCCCTGGAGAGTCTGGGCAGCCTCCCTCCTAGGCATGGCTCTGGCTTTCATCCCTGCCCAGCCTCTGCCCTCCCAGCCTGGCCTTGGTCCTGAGGTCACAGCTCTATTGGCTGGGGCTTGGAGGGGGGCAGGGAGGAAGGTCCTTTCATCCACAAGTCAGTGCTGCCCAGGCTTGGTGTGGCCCTGGCCTTGAGGTGACGACCACTGCGCTGGACCAGTGGCCAGGCAGCTTGTAGTGTGCACGCGCAACGGAAGCCCTGTAGATGTGTGTGTGTCTGTGTGTGTGCATCTGAGTATACGTTGTGTGTATGTGTGTGAGGGCATGTGTGTGCATCTGCGAGTGTGAGCATGTGGGTGTAATATGTACCGTGTGTATCTGTGTGAGGGTACATGTGTGTGTCAGTGTGAGTGTTCATGTGTGCATCTGAGAGCACACGGTGTGTATGCATATGAAGGCTCACGTGCACCTGTGAGTGCGAGCATGTGTGTGTGTGCACCTGAGTGTGAAGTGGGGGTTTTCCTTACATAGCCCCGAGGAGACAGAGTTCTCAGCATCCCCCAGTTTAATCGTGCAGATAACACTTTATTTCTTAAAATCGGAGAACTGCTAGCAGGGTTCTTCCCCCAGCTCAAGCCTGTTTTGGGGTGTTTGCAGAGCTGGGGTGCTTCCTTGGCCACTCCATAACCCCCGACTCCGATAACCACAGCTTCCCCCACCTCCACCTCTGCCCTCCCCTGCCTTTGGCCCCTCCCTTGCCTCTGGCCCCTCCCTCATCTCTGGCTCCCTCCCCCATTTGGCCCCTCCCCTGCCTCTGGCCCCCCTCCTGTCCCTGGCCCCCAAGGGGCCCTTCATTCACTTCTTGGCTCAGCCCAGCCCCTGGGGCCCTGAGAGACTGCCGCTTCCTTGCGTCCCACGAACACCTGGGCTGGCACCATGTGGTTGTTATCGAGAATTAATATCGAGTAATGATTAAGAACACGATTAATAATAACAATTATAGTTTCACAACAGAGCAAGCCATAGCTCCCTGAGAGCTTAAGGAGCTTCTCCACAAACCATTATGAGTTATTCATGAGTCGTTTCCATTTCTAACTTTAATTTAATGACCAGACTTAATAGCTAGGCACGGCCCCTGCCTGGGGCGGAGGAATTCAGTTCCAAACACACAGCTGGGGACCCGTGTCCAGCCCCACTTTCCTTCTACGCTCTGAAGCAAGGGGGCTCCGGTGCTGGGGCTCGGGGAGGAGGCTGGGCTGGGGCTGGGCCTTGGTCTGATGGACAGGTCTGCAGGTTTCTTCCCCAAGGTGCCTGGAAAAGGTGGGCATTGTCCCCCTCCAGCCGGGCCCAGGGGAGGGGAGCCCCACCATGTGACGCAGAGTGACCAGGAGAGCTCTGGGGTTCCCCCGCATGTCAGCCAGGCTGGCCTCTCTGCTCACCGTGCGAGAGCCAGAGAAGGAAGGGTCAGCAGGCCGAGCTCTGCAGGCCAGGCCTTGCCCTATTGGGGCGGAGGAGAGGGCAGGAGGGAGGCCTTCGCTGATATGCTTTCCCGGGTGCGCCTGGACACCCGCCTGCCGGCCACCTGGCTCCGCCCATTCTCCCTCCCCTCTGTTCCCCGGTCTCGCCACAGAGACCCTCGCGGGGTCCCTTCCAGAAGCACAGAGGCCCATAGTATTGCATCCGAGCCCCCCGCCCCTCAGTATCAGAGCCCAGGAGCAAGTCCCGCCCCCTCCCTTCCGGCTCCGCCCCTCGCCTTCCCAGCCCCTATCTTGCTGCTTCCACCAACCTCCCAGCCCCTCTGAAAATGCAGTCTGCTTAAGCTGTTCACAATCAATGTCTACTTTGGTCTGAACAAATGTAAGAGGATTGTTCACATGACAGAATCCGGAGGCCGGCAGGTGGGCGTGTCAAATGGCGGACCCCATCCCTCTGTCTGCCTGGGGGATACCCAGAGTCCCCAGAGGTGAGGGCTCAGAAGCCAGGCAGAATATTCGGGCTATGCCTGGGCCTGCGCTGCTGGCCTGGACTCCTGCCCCTGGGTGCAGCTGGTGGGGCAGCCCCCACGCCCACCCACCTTCAGCAGGGCTGAAGATAGGCAGGTGGGTGGAGCAGGCAGGAGGCAATCCGGGTCAGATCCTGCAGTCTGGTCAGCGCGCTTCTGTGGTGAGATCTGCTTAAGGCTTTTTCTTTGCATCCCAAGGTGGCATGGAGAAGGAGCAGCTGGTGTGGGAGGAGGCCTCCCAGCCTGCAGGGGCTCAGTGGGTGTGGGTGGGCACAGGCACCTGCTGCCTCCTCTCCTCCCGGCCTCTCTCCCTCCTGCCTTCCCAGGCTCTTCCACCTTTTCCTGGGGGCTGGAAGGAGCCCCAAGGCCTCTGGTGTCCTGGAGGGTGCCCAGTGTGGCGCAGAAGCATTTACAGGGCTAATTGGAAGGCGGCCAGGGATCTCTGCCCTCCTTGCCTGTCTTGGTTCCTCCTCTGCACCAGGGCTGACCCTGGAGGACACCGTGAGCTCCAGGACAGGGTGAGGAGGGAGGGAATCCCTCAGGGCACCTGTGGCCTAGAGAAATGTGCTTGTCTCCTTTGTGCACAGTCATTAACTTCCTAGCTTGAAAAAGAAAACTCCAGGGGCTGGTGCTGTGGTGTAGTGGGTAAAGCCACAGCCTGCAAGGCTGGCATCCTATACGGGCGCTGGTTCAAGTCCCAGCTGCTCTGCTTTCTTTAATGCGCCTGGGAAAGCAGAAGGAGATGTTCCAAGCGATTGGGCCTCTGCACCCACGTGGGAGACCCGGATGGAGTTCTTGGTCCCTTGGCTTCTGCCTGGCTCAGCCCTGGCTGTTATGGCCATTTGGGGAGTGAACCAATGGATGGAACTTCCTTCTCCATCTCCCCTCTCTTTCTCTGTAACTCTGCCTTTCAATTAAATAAACAAATCTTTAAAAAAGAGAAAAATAAACTCCAAAATGACAGGAGAGTTAGATTAGCTCCAGTCATGGCCACCTCCTTCACCCAGATTCTCCAGGTGCTAACATTGGCCACAAGAGCTTCGTCACGACCTGGCCCCATGTGGGTATGGGTGGACACCTTCTGCTCATCATTACTGTCTGCTCTGGGGAGGCGGGTGACGTGGGTGTGTTTGCCTGGCCTGACCGGCCAGAAGGCAGGTGTGGGTGGGGTCCTGGGCCTTTGGGTGGAGGCTGCTAGTGCACTGCTCTACTGTCTGCCCAGACTCCCATCTGCAGATCCTCAGCTGACCTGGTGCTGGGCAGTGAAGGTAAGTGGAGGTTGGAATTTGTGCAGCTGGTCTTTGAGGCCCGACAGGTATCCAGGAGATGGCTGTGGGGGTGCTGAGGGTTAGGGGGTGTTTGCTCAGGTGGTCCGTGGCAGAGGGAAAGGAAGGAATGCCGTGGGAACTGGCATTAGAGGTGTTTTCTGAGCATGTTGTGCCTGGTGTTTAGGGGCCCTGGGCAGGGAGCTGGGAGCACTCAGCGAGAGAAGCCAGGGCCTGGCAGGTGCAGGGTGGAAGCCAGAGAAAAGAAGCCTCACTGGGTTTTCTTTAGTCACTTCTGATGGAGGCCTGGCCCCAGCCAGACTAGACCTTCCCTGGATCCTCCTGGGACTCCCTGGAGATGGAGTCTTTTGCCCAGAAGGGACTCTGGAGGTGTTCTGATCTCCCTTCCGCCTCCAGTCCATGGAACGGCTAACTTGGACAGGGCAGATGGGTTTGCATCCTATTTCAAAATACCCTAGGGGATAAAGACCCGATGCCCTGCCTGCCTTGAGTCCTGTGTTGCTTAATTATCCATACTGCAGAGAGTTACTATTTCATTTGTCCAGCATCCAGCCTGCAACTCTGGCCCATGTCCTTGTATTCTGTTGGCTGGAGCCACCCTGCCTCTTGTCTTCCCTGCTGTCCCTTCCCCTGGACTGGCTTCTTTCTCAGTCTGGGGCCCTTGGCACCTGCTGAGGCTGTAGCTGAATAACCCAGATCCATGGCTTGTGTGCGTGTGTGTGTGGGGTGGGACCTGGGCTGCACTGTAGAGCTGTGGCTGGGGGGGAGGGCTGGGGGTGGGGGAGAGCGAGGAGTTGCTGTCGATACATTTAAGGAGCACCTGGCTCATGCCACGCACCGTGCTCCACGCTGAGAGCCGTAAGTGACTAAATTGCAATTCAAGAAACTCGGTTAAAAGGCAGAGACAGGCATGCAAAAGGCAGGTGCCTTTATCAGTGCAGCGAGCGGGAGACACGCCGGAGCCCCGGGTCTGTGTGATCTCGGGCGCCCTCCGACCCTGCCCAGGTGCGTGTGACCAGCACGTGCTTGGATCATGCTCTGATCCTTCTGCTCTTCCTGCTTGCTTGAACTCGTGTCCCGAGGCTGTCTCCCTGGTTTCAGAAGTGCAGGAGCGTGAAGGGAAGGAAGAAGCCTGCTGGCCAGCTGGTGGGCAGGTGTAGGAGGAGGGAACAAGACACGGAAGCCTGGCAGGTGACATCGCATGTGACAGGACGGGGTGCAGGGCGGGCGGCCAGGCGGTGCCCCTGCAGCACTGATGCTCACCTGTACTGGGTGACAGCCGGGTTGGCCTTGGCAGAGCAGTGGAACGTGACCACGTTGTCCTCCAGCACTGGCTGCGGCTCCACTGACAGGTTGACAAGTGGGGGGTCTGGAGAGAGAGGACAGTCATCTGCAGACGGTGTGAAGAATGGCTGCCGGGAGACCCCTGGCTTATATGGAGAGGAAAAGCCAGAGAGCCCCACCACCTTGGGACCCTACCCTAGAAGATGGGGGGAAGGGGGGTCTTAGCAGGAGGCTCCTCCCATCCCTGGAGGTGCCTGCCTCAGACCGTGGTGGAGGGGGATCAGAGCCCTGGGGGGCGGCAAGGTCTGGTGTGGAAGTGGACGGGCGGCCAGGGCCTCAGGAGCTGCTGCCCAGCTTCCGGTTTTGGGTAGAACAAGACTCATCAGCAGGAGAGGTGCAGTGTCCTGGGGGCACGGGGTGAGCGGGGACTCAGCCCTATCTCAATGCAAACTGTCCGTCTTTGAAACGTCTGTTTGTTATCTCTGTGTAAAGGTCCTGGGGCATCTGTTCACTTGAAAGTGGCATTGAGATCCTTTTGTCAGCCCTGGCTGTCGTCACCAGGCCCTCCGCTCCCTGGGCTGGGGCTTGGCTTCTCATTCATCATAAGCAGCTGAGCTCTGGGGTGCCACACGATGGGAGGGGAAGGAGACAGGAAGTCAGAGAGAGGGAGAGACACCGGGAGACAGGAAGCAGAGACGTGAAAGCCGACGGAGGGCGCAGTTGGATTGGAGGCAGCCAGAGAGGGGCACAGAGGAGAGAGTGGAGAAGTGGAAACCACAGAGGGAGACCGAGGGAGAGAGAGAGGCAGAGAGACAGATGTGCAACACCAGACTCAGAAATGCAGAGGGAGAGAAGAAAGAAAAAGGCGCAGGGAGCAGAGAGACCGACAGATGTCCAGAGACTTCGACAGGCAAAGGTTTCACACTGAGAGCAGAGAAGCCCGGGGGAAAGCCAGCACAGACAGAACCCATGGCATGTTGGGGAGAAAGTCCAAGCAAAGGAATGCGGATTGGAGAAAAGAGGTGAGGAGAAGCAGATACTGCTGCGAGGCAGAAAGATGGACGTAGAGCTGAGGGCCCGCAGAGGAGACACAGAGGGACGTCAGCCCCGGGAATGGTCTTGGCTCGGCCTGGCTCTGCCGAGAGGGGAGCACTTCGGCGGCCAGCCCTGGACCTCCTCCAGAGGCTGGATCACTTGTGTTGCTGGGTTCCCTGCGGCTGCCAGGCCTTGGTGCTCCCAGGGGGAGGGGAGAGGACAAGCCAGCACCTGTCCTTCCTGCTGGCCATGGCCCACAGGTCTGGTTGGAGTTCAACTCCAGGCTGAATTTGGAGGGCAGGGTGGGTCTCACGGCTGAGCCGGGGTCCTGGGCACCTGTCTGAGGCCAGTCCCCTGACAGGCAGAGCATGTGGCTGGAGGCCATGGCTGCTTTCTAGCTCATTTTCTGAAGATGAAGTGCAGGAGCCAGCCACCCAGAGGCCGTTGGGGAAAATACTGACCCCTCTGTGGTCCCCAGTGTGGACCACAGAGGGTTAAGATTCTAGCCTGCCCAGCCTTGCCCCTGTGTCAGACCCATAGAGAGGTATAACCACAATCCCCGGCTGTGAGCTGAGCCTGCTCGACCCTAGAGGAAGCACCCATTTGACTACTGGCCACCCTCCCCACTTTCACCGCCGGCTGGGGCTCCCCAGTGCCAGGCACAGGGCAGGGCATGGGAGGAACCCACCGGGGCTTCCTTGGTGTCCATAGGGATCCATAAATCAGGAAGCAGGTGCTACTGGAGAGGCTGGAGAATGACTGGAGAAGTGATTTGGCCATCTCCATCTTGCTTTTGAAAGCATAGCTCAAGAGGTTGCAAATATGAGGATGCCCACGTGGACTTGCCTCCCTCATCCCAGGAGAGCTCCAACTGTGGGAGCCCCGGGAACCCTCCCTAACTGCTGTCCGCAGGAGTCCAGGCAAGGCTGAGTCAGGAGTCCAGACTCTCCGTGCAGGGCTGGCTGCCGACTTGTGCCTGGCTGTGGCTGGAAAAGCACACCCTGGGGCGCCAGGGTTGGGGAATGGCCATGTGGATCCAATATGTGGCTGGCCCGTGTCCTCGTGTTATGAAATCCAACACTGGGGGTGGAGGACCTCAGTCTAACTCAGCCGGAGGAGGTGGGGAGTGCCAGGTCAAGAGACTCAGGGATGTGCCACAGAACTTGGGGGACAGAGACAGGCATTGTGGCCCAGTGGGTTGAGTCACAGCTTGTGACAAGGGCATCCCGTATCGGAGTGCCAGTTTGAGTCCAGGCTACTCTGCTTCTGATACAGCTCACTACTAATGCTCCTGGGAAGGCAGTGGATAGTGGCCTCTGCCACCAATGTAGGAGACCCAGATAGAGTTCCTGGCTCCTGGCTCCTGGCTCCCAGCTCCTAGCTCCTTAGCTGTGGCTTGGCCCAGCCTCAGCTGTTGCAAACATTTTGAGAACAAATCAGCAGATGTAAGATCATAGCGCGCGCTCTCTCTCTGCCTTTTAAATAACTACATAAATGCATCTTAAAACAAAAGCCCTGGGGGACCATTCCAGGTGGCCTGTCCCTCACCAGAGTGTCCTTTACAAAGTGATGAGCTTTTGGGAGGCAGCGTGGCACAGTGAGCACCTGTTGGAGGACATTCTACTGCCTGAAGCTCTGCCCCATATCTGCTACCCTCAGTTCACCCCAGGAGGACCTTATCCTGCCCCTTCCTCCCCTCTTTGCAATATCCTCGTCATCCAGTGTGTCCTGAAGGGCCCCAGGAGCGTGGGCCCTGGTGGTGGGGGTCCCACACTTGCCAGTCTCCCCACAGAGCCAGGCCTAGGTCTCCCTTCGCTGCTGCCCTGTCCTCTTGATGTGCAGAATATGAATTTTCAGGAGTCTGCTGAGCTCCGGAGGTATAAATAGTTTATGTCATAGCCAACTATTAAACATGATTTCAATCCCACTTGCGATGTCGGCTGCATAACACACAGGAGGGCAGCTTTGATGTAGCTGGTGGAGCTGAGATCCCGGGGGACAGATGTTCCAGCTGAGTCTGTCAGTGTCTCCGTCAGCAGCATGCGTGTGTGCGTGCATGTGTGTGTGTTTGGAGGAAGTATTGCGTGGAGGAGGGGAGTGGGGAGAGAGAAACTTCATGACTCAGTGATTTGCTAGCACATCCATTCGAAATTTGGCAGCTGGGCCCAGAGTCCAGATGTGGCGAGGCTTTGGGGGCGTTAAGCCTTCCCTCCCATTACTCAATCTGGGGGCTTTGTCTTCCGTTGAGTAACATAGAAAGACCAAGGGAAACAAACAACAAATGTGCTTTTGCTGAGTCTGGATGCTTCTCGGTTGACTGAGAAAATGAGCGGGTTTGCAACGGCAGTTCTGATCCAGCCCGTGGTGTCCGCAGAAAGCAGCTGGACGCTCCCTGAATGCACAAGCAAGGAGGAGCGTGGGGGAGGAGAGAGGGTGTGCTCTGGCTTGCCAGGCACAGAGACGACACCCCCAAGACAGGAGACAGGGGGCTGGGGCAGCTGCGTGATGAGTCCTCCCCTGCCACCTACGACTGGGAGTGGCGGGAGCAGCTGGTGCGTGCAGAGGGCTCACCAGGGGTCAGGCACGCTGCTAGGGCTTGACACCAGTGATTGGATGTCGTCCTCACTACAGCCTTCGGAGGTGAGCATTATTACCTCCGTGTACACAGGAGGAAACCGAGGCACGGAGAAGTTAACTAACCAGGTCGGTGTCACTCAGGAAGTGTCCCATCCAGGAAGAACTGCCACTGCCAAGTAGGGGCCCCACCTAGGAAACGAGGCACCTGGGTTCTGAGCCTCTCGCCTAGTGTGGCTCAGATGTCGTTGGAAAGACATGCAGGAGGCAGACCCTGGCGCCTGCGCACCATGGCGAGGGGAGGCTCTTGCTGGAGGGTGCCTTTGGGGGGCGCGCTGGGCTTGGGCTCCTGATGATGGCTTTCTTGTTGCAGGCGGGGAGGCTCTCCTGGGTGATGGACAGTGCCCAGGAGCAGGAACACTGCTTCTTCCCATCTCCCCCCAGGGCCGGGGCTGCTGTCTCAAGGAGCCACCTAAGTTGTTTCTTTTGCAAGGGATCGTCCAGCTGGCACAGAGGACGGGGCTGCACAGTGACTGCGGAAGGTGACCGGGAAGTAGGAGGCTTGGGTGTCTGGTGTCTCCCACCCTCACCCCTCTCTGATTTGACTTGGGGCTCATCCATGATCTGTCCCAGAGCAGGAAGGGATCTTGAACATCACTTGGTCAAACCAGACTGGGAAGTGGAGTTCCTCGGAACAAACTGACGAGCTTAGGCCAACCCAGTTCATGGCTGTTGGAGCTGGAGCATCTGACCCTGCAGCATCTGCCTCCTCTTAACCGTGGGGCCTAAGTTCCAAGTCCTAGCTCCTCCCAGGCAGAAGCAGGTAGCACTGAGTGCCAGGGCCAGGGGAGGGTGGAATCCAGGGTGCAACATTTAAGGAGGCCCTCCTCATCAGGGCCCACCGTGTACTCATGGGACCTTCAGAGTAAGCACTTCCTTAAATGTTACAATCCAGGCTCCTCACTCCCTTGGTCCTAGTCCCAGCGCCAGTTCCCAGTAGCTCCATCTCCCTTGTTCTAGGTTTGACAACAGCTCTGCTGCTCAGGGCTTTTATTGAATGGGGAATGAAAGAAAAATCCTTGGGTCTGTGTGTGTGGGAGAGCAGTTGTGGGGGGAGGTACAGGTGTATGGAGGGTCAGGGGGTTTGCTAATGGCTGTGGCAGAATAGAGAAGACAAAGTTTTCCCCAAGAGCTCAACCTTTGTGTCTGGGTGTCTAGAGCCCAGCTACCTCTATAACCTCCTCTTCCGCCCTCTAGAATCCACACAATGTCAGCCAAGATTTTAGACCCGAGGTGGGAACTTCGGCTGTCTGGCTGCCAAGACAGGTTCCTGAAACCCTCAGGGCTCCAGATCCCTGGATCTCCTCTGCTGCTTTCCCAGGTACATTAGTAGAGAGCTGGATCAGAAGTGGAGCAGCCGGGACATGAAGCAGCACCCGTATGGAATGCTAGCGTTGCAGGTTGCGGCTTTACCTGCTATGCCACAAGACGCTGGCCCTATGCACTTGCTTTAAAATGAATGAAATGCTAAGGAGGTCATGAATGACAGCCTGTAGCTCCAACCTTGTCATTCATAGCTTTATGGTCAGGCAGCCCCAGGTGGCGGTGCCTTCCCGATCTAAGGGAGAAGATGTCCACTTCTGAGTGTATGGCACTCAGGGGACTTTTAGGATGTCCTTAAGAGTCTCCTTTGGCTGACTTTTGGAAGGCCGTGCTGGTGGGAGTGGAAAGTATGGTTATGGTCGAGATTGATCCTAACCAACCATGTGGAGTAGAGAGAGGTTGCTGGGGGGGGGGCTCTGGAAAGGTAGGTGGGGTGGGCCTGGAAATGGCCTTGGGCAAGTCTGATCAGCCTTTTTATGCCTGTTTCCCCAGATAGGGACCATAGTCATATGCCTCCCAAGTGATCATGGTAAAGGTCCAATGAGACAAAGCTCATGAAAAGCATGAGCTGGGGCCGTCGCTGTGGCGCAGCAGGTTAAAGCCCCAGCCTTCAGTGCCAGCATCCCATGTGGGCACCGGTTCGAGTCCTGGCTGCTCCACTTCTGATCCAGCTCTCTGCTATAGCCTGGGAAAACAGTAGAAGATGGCCCAAGTCCTTGGGCCCCTGCATCCGTGTGGGAGACCTGGAGAAAGCTCCTGGCTCTTGGCTTCGGATCAGCACAATTCCAGCTGTTACGGCCATCTGGGGAGTGAGCCAGTGTATGGAAGATCTCTCTCTCTCTGTGTAACTCTCTCTTTCTCTGTAACTCTGCCTTTCAAATAAAATAAATAAATATTAAAAAATAAAAAAGCATGAGTTGCCTGGCAGCTGATCTTCTTCCTCTTCCTCTATGTCCTTGGCCAACCCTGCCATGGGGGTGGCCCAGGACACCCTCCACAGTGCCCAGCGCTGCTCTCCTGTCCTGGAGCCCTTAGTGCCCTTCAGACCCCAGCACTTGGCCTTGACTCCCTCACCCACAGAGGGTGGTGGGCCATCTGGCTAGGCCAGCAGCTGGCCACACTGACCCGTGTGGAAGCTCCACCTTGTAGAGGTGTGGAAATGTAGTTTGCAAATGAGGTGGTTCACACGACAGTGAGAAGGACAGCATGGCCCTTCAGCTCTGTACACACCCACCGGCCGAGCCCCAGTGGCCCCGGTCACGCATGGGCAGGGCTGCCGGTGGTTCCCACCCCAGGCCTGGCAGGGCCCTCTGGTACTCACGCTGGATGTCAATGGTGACCGAGGTCTCCTTTCCTCCGGGGATGGCTTTGTTGGTGGCGCGGCACACGATGCTCTGCCCGTTCTCCACGTCGCCAGGGGAGATGAAGAGGGTGCTGACGATGCTCTCACGCTTGCCATCGCGCAGCAGGGTCTGGGGGCGGGGAAGGGAGAGAAGCATTTGTGTCACCAGCCTGGGATGGCCTGTGTGTCTAGGAGAGGGTGGGGTCCCAGCTCAGAGAGGGGAAAGGCGAGCCATGGACAGAGGGGGTCAGCTCAGGTGAGCCAGGGGGACCAGTCTGGCGTCACCCATGGCTGCCTGGCCTGGCTGAGCACTGGACTGTGGAAGGAAGAGGGAATGAGTTTGTCATCCTGTATGCAAACCGACCTGGACAAGTAGGCCAAAGGCACAAAAGCAATGAATGGAAACGAATGCACATCTGTTCCACCTCTGCCATCCTGGTGAGTCTGAGTGCAGGAAGCGAGTGGTGCCAGTCTTCTGTCTGGCACGGTGGGAGGGGCAGGCGAGGGTGTGTGGGGACGCAGGAAGATTCTGTGTACACTGACCTCTTGATTACTTACCTATACTTTTCTTTTTTTAAGATTTATTTATTTATTTGAGAGGTAGAGTTACAGACAGTGAGAGAGAGACAGAGAAAAAGGTCTTCCGTCCTCTGGTTCACTCCCCAAATGGTTGCAACAGCCAGGGTTGGGCCTGGCCAAAGCCAGGAGCTCAGAGCTGCTTCTGCTACTCCCACACAGGTGCAGGGGCCCAAGCATTTGGACCATCTAATACTACTTTCCCAGGCCATAGCAGAGAGCTGGGTCAGAAGTACAGCAGCAGGCGACTGGAACCGGCGCCCATATGGGATGCTGACACTGCAGGAGGAAGCTTAGCCTATTACACCACGGCACCCTATACGAGCCCTTTCTACTTCTCGTGTCATTTCACTTTCTGACCTCATCAGAACCTCAACCAAGCTGTAGGCAGGACAGGTGCCGCCATCTCCCACTTGACATGGGAGGAGACAGGTAAGGCTGAGGGGGACTTCAGGACTGGACCACACTCACCCTTCTCGTTGGAGGTAAAGCAAATACCAGGGCCCTGTTGTGGGTTGAGCTGTAATCCCCCCACATTCCTGTCTACCCAGGACCTCAGAACTTGAATAGGAAAGTAGGTCTTTGCAGACTGGTTGCCAGTAATCCATTAGGGACCTCAGGATGACATCATCCTGGATTTACAGTGGGATCCAACTCAAAGACTGTGCAGCCTTTTTAAGAGAAAGCAAAGAGACAGAGGAGGAGGCTGTGTGAAGGGGGAGGCAGAGGCTGGAGTGAGGCAGCCACAAGCCAAGGGACGCCAGGAGTCCCCAGGGGCTGGGAGAGGCAGGGAAGGATCCTCCGGAGCGAGCAGACATCTGTGGTCTCGAGCACCTGGGTGGAGCGCTCAGTGACCGAGGGCCTGGGAACAGACACAAGTCCCGCAGCCACTGGTCTCCACCCTCGTTGCTTTTCCGCAGTGTCATCCAGAAGCGGGTGCCCCCACCACCCTTTTCAGCTACCTCCCCACCAATCTGGGGCACTAAGGCAGGTGTGCTGGGAGGGGCAGGGTCGGGGGCACTTCCAGGTGGGGATCGGCTCAGCCCTCAAACACTTAACTCCCTCCAGGGCAGGGTGCTGGATGCAGTCTTGTTTTGCCCTGATTGGAGTGAAGGGATAGACTAAGGGACCCCACTTCCTGAAACCCTCCCTGGACTCACAACAGCATGGTCTAATTCTCACCAGGGCCCTGCGGCGCAGGGGGCGTTATTGCTACTGTGCAAAAGAGAAACCTGAGCTCAAGGGAGTCAGGGATTTGCTGGGCAGAGCCGGCTGCGACCCTGAGCTATGACACCCTGCCCACTTCCCCGAGATGCTGGGGGTGCGGGAATGGTGAGGAAAATGAAGCAGCCCCCAGTGAGGTCCAGCCACACGTAGCCAGCCCTCTGGTCCTTCTCTGCCGTGGCCTCCAGCACCGCGTAAACCTGGCTGAGCCTTAGTCTACATCGGTGTATCCCGCTTTGGGCAAGCCAAGGCTAGACATTCTAGAGAGAGCCACAGAGCAGGTGGAGGCCCCGGGCTTTCTCTTGCCCACTGTAACACGGGCAGGGCCTGGGCTCCGGGCAGGCCCTGTTGGCTGAGGTCTCATAGCCGTTTCTTTCCCGGGGATGATGGGAGGAGGTGGCCCCAGGCCTCGCAGCCAGGCCCGAGAGCAGTGCTGGAAGATTGGGAAGTAGCCAGTGCCAGCAGCCCTCGGGGCAGTCTTGGAGGTAACAGGGCGAGGGCCAGGGGCTAGCGTACCACAAAAGGAGTTGGGTGAGGAGGGTTGGGAGGAGGGGGACGGGCATTGTCCTTCCATCTCTTGTTCCGGACTTTTCCAGGGATGCTAACAAAGGACATTTGCAGAAGTGTGACTCTGCCAGGAGTCTCTCTGGGTAATGGGCCCCGGGCATGGTGGTGATGGTGGGAGCTGGGAGCTGGGGCTCTAATTAGGCCCTCGGATGCCTCCCTCCTCCCCGATCCGACGTGCTTGTCTGCCTCGCCACAATGACTAATGACATATTTACTGGGTCCGGGCCGGGAGCTTTTCTGGGAAATAAAAATTCTGGTTCAAACTGTTTGTTCCACCTAATTAGAGAAGAAGGGGAGATGTGTTTATTAAACAAGGGAGAGCATGGGGCGCCGCATGCCCCAGGAAGGCCCTGAGCACCTTCCCCCGGCCCCCTGGAGTGGGGAACCCCAGAGGCAGGGCAGCATCCCAAGGGAGCACTGTGGGCAGGGAGGCAGGCCGGCTGGGGCGCCTGTCTGTACCCTGGTTTTCCTCCACCTCCCATTTCTTCCTGATGGTCTCCTTTCTTTCTTTGTTCTCATTTCTTTTGCTTCATTCTTCTTCTTCTTCTTTTTTTTTGACAGGCAGAGTGGACAGTGAGAGAGAGAGACAGAGAGAAAGGTCTTCCTTTTCCGTTGGTTCACCCCCCAGTGGCCGCTGTGGCCGGCGCACTGCGCTGATCCAAAGCCAGGAACCAGGAGCCAGGTGCTTCTCCTAGTTTCCCATGCAGGTGCAGGGCCCAAGCACTTGGGCCATCCTCCACTGCACTCCCAGGCCACAGCAGAGAGCTGGACTGGAAGAGGAGCGATCGGGACAGAATCCGGCGCCCCGACTGGGACTAGAACCCGGTGTGCTGGCGCCACAGGCAGAGGATTAGCCTAGTGAGCTATGGCGGCGCCGGCTGCTTCATTCTTCTTTGAAAAATCTCCCCTGATGGTCACTTTTGTCATATGAAAACAAAGCCTCTGGACTCGGTGGCCTTGCAGGTGCTGTCCAGGTGGACCGTTCTGCCGTGGGATGATTCCTGACCCAGCCGCTCCGCTTCTCTGCCAGCTCCATGACCCTGCCTCCCTTTTTCCTCACTCCTGTTCCCTCACTGAGCTGGGCTCCGGGGACAGGCCCTGGGCACTGTCTCCCCAACCCCCCCCCCCCCATCTTCTGCTTTGGTAACCGTCACTAGGGTGCAAATCGGCTCTGGGGAGTCAATTAGTAATGGGAGGCCTCTAGTCTCTGGCACCTCCAGCGTGGCAGGCACAGGACACTGCAGGCTCAGCCTGCGAGTCCCTGGGCTGCTGTCCTGCGCCCAGAATGAGCGCACCCGGGCATCTTTCTCCGTAGGTGGGTTTCTGTCCCTCTCTTGTCTCTGTGCATGCACCTGCTTTCTGGCCTGTGTCCTTACTGCTCCCGTGACTGTGAGGCCTGGCTCATTCTAGATCCGACAGGCTTCCTGCCTGTACACCTGCACCCTGTCCCAGGAAGCAGGAGCCAGGGTTCACTTCTGGTTTCCCAGCAGTGGTTTGGGAGGCTGGGCCCGGGGAGGGCAGAGCGCATGCTGGGTACTGGACAGCCAGGCTGGGCCCTCTGAGATGGGTGGTTGGAGGGAATGTGGTGGGCAGGTGCCCCCACCCTGGAAGCTCATTGCTATGCAAACAGCCTAGGCAGTCCTGCAGCGGCCTGATTGCCTGGCAACCAGGCCTCCGCTCTGCAACCCCCCCCCCACCATGTCCCTTATTATTATTTTTTTTTTCTCATTCCTCTCCAGCAGCCTGGGGATGGATCCAGACAGAGCCTGAGCCCTAGCGCCAGCCTGGGTGCCCTTCACAGCCAGGGTTGAGTGAGAGGCTGTCTAAGCCAGACAGAGGGGACAGGCGTGGGTGTAGTGGGGAGTGTGGCCGTGGGAGTGGGCATCCATCCATTTCCTAGGGGCAGGTTCTCCAGAGCTGCTCTGAGCAGGGGCTCAAAAGAGGCCGTGGAGCCCAGAGGGTGGTCCCCAGGCAGGTGCAGAGGAGGAGGCAGAGGGGTCATGGGGTGGCGGGGCTGCGAGGTGCTACCTGTGTAAGGCCAAGCAGTCCTCCTGCCTGCTGCACACACCAGGCTCAGAGCCGCCTCCTCCTCCCGGCTTAGTGGGGGGGAGGGGGGCGGGGGGGCCAGGAAGCTGGCCCTTGGGGAAGGCTTCTCTCTGGGTCCGGCCCATAGTCTCCTCTCCTCTTCCAAACACAGGCTTTCTTGCCGGCTTTAGGTCTCTGGTTTCTCAGACGAATGCCTTGTGGCCTCCACTGTGGTGTCTGGCCCTGAGAAGCCAGAGGAACAAGAGAGGAGCTCAGTTGTGCTCCCATGGCCATGTGCCCAGGAGACCTCCAGAGAGGCCTTGCCTCGGCCCAGGGCTTCTGCAGCCAGACACTCCCCTGGAAGTCCCCGGTGAGCAGTGCCAAGGGCCCCGCCCAACAACGGCGCTCACGCTGACACCCAGGCCACCAGGGCAGCACGTCTCAGAGGCATGGCCAGCCTGCACGGGGTTGGGGAGGGCTAGAGGGCACTTTGTCTGCCTGTCTTCTTCCCCAGGGGAAGGGGCCGGGGTTCCCCAGTGGCCCTTGGGGGTGGAGGGCAGAGGGCCCCCTCCTGGTCTCCAGTGGCTCCATGCAGTTTCCCTCAGGGGCCTTCACAGTAGGCTGGGGACACCATGCTGGGGTCCAGGTGGCCCTGGGACAGGTCCTGTAGGGTGACCTTGACCTCTCACCAGATGAGTCATACCATGTGCTCTGCAGGATGTAACTCTGGGCAGGGCCTAGGGTGGCCTAGTTTCAGGGAGGGGCTAGATAGGCACCTGCCTGGGAGGAGAACACTTCCCTCCCCTTTCACTGTCTCTGGATGGCTACTCCCTGGGTCTTCTGTCTGCAGTTCATAACAGCACCGCCTGGCTCCAGTCCTGGATGCCAGCCAAGAATCTGTCTCCCAAGGCTGCTCCCCTAACCCCACCTGGATTCCTGCAGAAGAAAGGGAGGGAGTTTGCCCTGGGCTCTGGGTGGGGGCCAAGTTCTGAGAGCAAAGGTCTGGCTTAGCTTTCCAGGGTCCTGGAAGAAGAGCCAGTGGTGGGTGAAGACTGGGGGACAGGTTATACACTGCCCCACTCTCTGAAGCCCAGGAGAGCTGGGGAGAGGAGGGTTCTGGGGGCTTGGAACCCCAGTTTCAGCACCCAGGGACTGTGTTCCTCTGGCCCAGCTGCAGCTCAGAGCTCATGTGGCGGCTACCCATTGTCTGAGCAATGGGAGGAGCACAGGAAAGAGACAGGATGGGGCGCATGAAGCTACAGTGCCAGCCCCAGTGGTGCCCGCTGACAGCTCAGGGCAACTGCTTCCCCCAGTTCTGCTGTAGACACAAGAGACGGGACAAGCCTTCCTCCAAGGTCCCTGTAGCTCTCACGTCTGTTCCAGGCCTGTGCACAACCTCCCTGGGGGCAGCCCTGGGAGGCTGCTTCAAGGTGCACCCTGGCTTCTGTTTTCATCCAGCTTTGGTGAGGATACCGATTAGATGGTGAGGCTCTAAGATTTGATACTCACAGTTCCTGGAGGAGGCGCTCAGCAGGCCACTGATGGCCACATGGGGTGGGGGGGGAGGAGAGGTGGGCAGAGGGAGTGAGGGAGACAAGGGCAGGGCCTTTACGGTGGTTGGACAGGGAAGGAACGAGGGGCAGGCAGCTGAACAGGGTGGGATCAGACAGCTGTTGTCAGTGGGCTGTGGGGTGGTCCACAGCTGTCTGACCCCTAGCCCTGGGGAGGTGCCGAGCACGGGAGGTGTCCTGGAGTGAGGCAGCTGATACAGGGAGGCAGCTGGGGTGTGGGCTCTGAGTCAGGGCTCTGTGTATGAAAGGCGTGCACTGGGCACATGGTGTCCCGGCCTCCGGGCTTCACGGACCCTGGGGGTGCAGTCCCTTTTTGGCTCTACAAGGCCCCAAGATGTCAAAGCCTTGGAAAATACAGAACACATAAAACATGATCAACACAAGGGCCAGTTCAGGGCACGTGAAGCCCATGGTACCTTGTGAGAATTAGAAAAGCTCTCCTGTGGGTGGGCACGGCAGAGCCCAGGACTTGCCAAGTGCTTATGGGCTGGATACCATAAGCACTTGGCAAGTCCTGGCCCCTAGCCCAGGCACATGGGGAAGGGCAGAATAAACAACCTCACCTGATAGCTCTGGAAAGCTCCCCAGATTTGGTAAAGAAAAACAGGATGGGGGCCGGCACCGCGGCTCAGTAGGTTAATCCTCCGCCTTGCGGCGCCAGCACACCGGGTTCTAGTCCTGGTCGGGGCGCCGGATTCTGTCCCGGTTGCCCCTCTTCCAGGCCAGCTCTCTGCTGTGGCCCGGGAGTGCAGTGGAGGATGGCCCAAGTGCTTGGGCCCTGCACCCCATGGGAGACCAGGATAAGCACCTGGCTCCTGCCATCAGATCAGCGCGGTACGCCGGCCGCAGCACGCCGGCCATGGCGGCCATTGGAGGGTGAACCAACGGCAAAGGGAGACCTTTCTCTCTGTCTCTCTCTCTCACTGTCCACTCTGCCTGTCAAAAAAAAAAAAAAAAAAAAAAAAAAAAAGACAGACAGACAGGATGGGGGTGGGCGTTTGGTGCACCAGTTAAGACACCCCTTGGAACGCTGGAATCCCACAGTGGAGTGCCTGGGTTCGAGTCCCGGCTCCACTCCTGACCCCAGCGTCCTGCTAATGTGCCTCCTGGGAGGCAGCAGGGATGGCTCAATTCGTTGGATCCCTGTCATCCTTGTGGGAGCCCCAGGTTGAGTTGTCAGCTCCTGGTTTTGGCCTGGCGCAGCCCTGGTTGTTGCAGACATTTGAGGAGGGAACCAGGACATGGAAGACCTCTCTCTCTCTCCAGGAAACAAACAGCTTTTTAAGAAGGCTAGTCAGACAACTAGTGGGAGAGTCATGGCAGGAGACAGAAAAAAGGGACAGAGAGAGAAAGATGCAGAGACGAGGAGTAAGAGAAGGGAAATGTAACAGAAAGGCCTGCAGGGGACAGAGGGAGAGCCTCCCCTCCCCCACCCCCACCCCCACCCCACCCCCTCACCTTGGAGTAGGTGGCCCCGTTGATGACCTCGCCCTTTCGAAGCCAGATGATGGAGGCGGCCGGCTTGGCGTTGTCTGCGTGGCAGGTGAGGTTGAGGGGGTCACCCGCCCGCAGGCTGATCACCGGCCCTCCCAGGATGACGGGGTCATCGGGTGGCACTGCAGAGAGAGCGAGGGGTCAGGCGGGGGTGGCAGGCTGGGCAGGGTTGGTGGCAGACAGCGGTGGACGTGCTTCATAAAATGCAGAATTCCCTGTGCTATGACGACAGCAGCAGCACAAGCAGTAATCCCTCACACACGTGTCCCTGTTGTCTGGGGGCCAACAAGGTCCTGTCATTTGCTCCCTCCTGTTCAGGACAAGGCGGGGAGGACACCAGGCAGGCGCCACTCTCCCACCCAGACAGGATCTGCAGTTTCTTCCGTTTCAACTTTTTTTTTTTTTTTTCAACAAAGCACTGTCACATCTCACATCTGCTGGCTGATTTAATCCCAGGTAAACATTACTATTATCCCAATTGCACAGTTCCGGAAACTGAGGTGCACCAAGAAAGGGACTTGTTCCAGGTCCCTCGGTGAGCGGGAGGCAAGCCAGAGCGGCAAGCCAGGCCTCTGACACTTGGCAGGGGACAGGGCAGCCCCTCCAGGCCAAGGCAGCTTTATTGCTCTCCAGCAGCTCCAGCGACTCCGCCCGCGCTTTCCCACTGTATTCTGCAGTGTGGCTGGGGACCCGCGGCTCCTGCCCAGGGATCTGTAGTGACAGGAAGGGCGGGCAGTTCAGTACCTGGAGCGTGGCCCCACAGTGCCGGGCACAGAGCTCCACAGACACTGACTGTCCCAGTGGAGGCCCCACAACGATCCCAAGACTGGCCATGGGACTGGCAGTTAGGATGGTGGGTGAGCATTGGTTACAAAGAGGCCCAGAGAGGGGCTGGTGCTGTGGCGTAGCAGGTAAAGCTGCTGCCTGCAGTGCCAGCATCCCATAAGGGCGCCGGTTTGAGTCCTGGCTGCTCCACTTCTGATCCAGCTCTCTGCTGTGGCCTGGGAAAGCAGTAGAAGATGGTCCAAGTGCTTGGGCTCCTGCACCCACATGGGAGACCCAAAAAAAGCTCCTGGCTCTTGGCTTAGGATCAGCTCAGCTCTGACTGCTGCGGCCATTTAGAGAGTGAACCAGTGGATGGATGACCTCTTTCAAAAAAAAGAAAAAGGTCCAGAGAGGCCAAGTAACTTGCCTAAGAACACACAGCCCTATAGTGGTTATTCTCACAGACACATTGAGGGGCTCAGGCTTCTGTTCTCTGGACAAGCCACAGCAGGGGCAGGGCTCCCTGGAGGCCCCCTGAGGAATGCCTGTGGCCTTCCTGCAGGCTGAGTGGGGCTCAAGCCCCTGCCCCCCAGGGGGCCCAACAGAAGTGTGAGCTGTGTGTGTGCTCAGCGAGAGGGTGAAAGTGCATCCGGACAACAGATAAGCCAGCCCAAAGGGTCTTTTGCACGTTTCCCAGAGGAAGCCCTGAGCAGACTTCTGCACCTGGGGCTTGGAGGCTGGGGTAAGCACGGCGCCAGTGTGGCAGCCCCGGGCTGGTCAGCACAGTAGCACAGCCTCGCCCCTGCAGATGGTGCAGAGCCTCCCCCTCCCACAGTATCGCCTAGGAGCCCCTCCCCCTGCCCCTGCAGGCTTCTGCCAAGATTCAGAGCCCCTTCACAGCAGCCAACTTCAGGGGAGTCGCCCGTCTGCTTGCCACCTGGCCTTGGGGGAGGTCTGCTCCCGCCCGTCCTCGCAGCCACAGGACCATTTCCCCAGAGGATAAACAACCCCTTGGGGCCTCCAATACCCCATCACTGACTCCACCCTGCCAGCCCCGGCTCCACCCGGGATCCTGGCCCAGGGAGGAAGCTGGCCTCATCCAACCCCAACGGCCCCTGTGCTCTCCAGCCAGGCCTCCCCAGGAGGCCCCGGAGCTGCCAGGTTGGAGGAAGTAGTACTTTTGGGCAGGACAATGAGGACCCCCCGCCGGCATCCGCATCCCCCCTCCGTACCCTCTCATTAGTGCCCAGGCCTCCTTGGCGTGGGCGTGGCCGCGGAGCACAGGGGAGGCTAATGAGGGCTTTCCATCTGTGGTGGGTGTAGCTGGTTGCTGACAACAGGGATTTCATCTGCCTGCACTGGGCCAGGGCTTTGGGAGAAGGGGCCTGTGTTCACCCTTCCCGAGGGCTGGGGCTCCTGCCCTTTCTGTCCCCGGAGGCAGAGGCGCTCAGGCTCCCTGAGCTTGCTGAGGGCTGGAAATGTTGGAAAAGGCTCCTTGGAGCTTCAGAACAGAACGAACTGTGACCCAGCCTCGTCTCCTGCCCGGCGGTGAAGGGCTAGGGAAGGCGCCTTGGATCCGAGCAGGGAGATAGGAGAGCAGCGTTCCTTCCCCCAGGAAGTGTGACAGCCCCAGGGAAGCTCTGTGCCGGTCCCTCCAGCCCTGGCAGTCGCTAGGCCTAAGATGGGCTTTTGCCAGGCCACCCCAGCTAGCCAAAGCTCCATCGCTAGAGTTGTACCCTGGGCAGCAGAACTTAATATTTAAAAGAAAAAATTATTAGAGAGAAAGTCCCATCCATTGGTTTACTCCCCAAATACTTGCAACAGCCTGACCACTAGGGCTGAAGCCAGAGGCTGGGCACTCAAACCAGGTGTTCCCCATGGGATGGCAGGATCCCAATTACTTGAGCCATCACCTGCTGCACCCTCCACCCCCGAGCCACAGCACTCAGGAGCTGCAGCCGGGAATCAAACCCAGCAGGCCAAAGTGCCCACCCCATCGGGACTTTCCAAAGCTCACCAGGGGGTTCCAGGGTGGGCGGTCCTCCAGTGCTCTGGGATTCTAGATGAGAGGGTGTGCTGGCGAGGGGGGCAGGGCGCTGTGTTTGGGGAGTAGTCAGGCGCACACGCACAAACATCCACCCTCAGAATGGGCCTGATTACATCTTCCCAAATAAGTGGTTATCACACTGCTTACTCGTGTAGCCATGCATTATTGATGGGCCTTCGCCTCACTGCACACCAGATGGGGGAGTGGGGGTGGGGGCGAGGGAGGGGTGGGAGAGGAGAGAGGATGCTGGGGGCTGCGGGCTGAGCAGAAATCACCAGCAGCCCTGGGCAGCTGCAGCTCAGATGGGAGGGGGCGGTCATTCCCTCTCCACTCGACTCAGTCCAGTGCTGGGGCAGCGGGGAGGGAAGAAGTCGCCAAGCCTGGAGATGCATTATTCATGCTCCCACCCCCGACCCCGAGGATTGGTTATTATCCCGAACCACTACAGAGTTTGGTCTCCTAATTTTTAATCACAAGGAAGGTGGAAGCGTTAGCCTTTTTGTGATTAATCTGGAGATAAAAATAGTTGGCTGTTTTGGTGTTGTGCTTGTTGTCAGTCAGGGAAAATATTGCATTAACTGTTGGGGGACTGAGCGGATCCCAGAGCGGGAGCTGGCCTGGGACGCCGCAGCCCTGCCTGCGTGAGTGAGGGGCAGGCGTGAGTGAGAATGCAGCACACAGACTGGTTCCTTGGGCACTGCGTAGGAGAGGCACTGGATCAAGAGTGAAGGTTCCACCATCGCGCGGGTGGCTGGGCTCCTCTGCCCTGATCTGGGTGGGTGGCTGGGGGCCTCCCTCCCTGCCTGACACCTGCCACCGTGTGGGGGCACCGTGGGGGGACAGTGTGGGGCACTGTCCCTCTCCCTGTGTGCAGGGGGAGACCCTGCCTACTGACAGGTGCAAAGGTGCGCAGGAAGACATCACAGAGCCCAGTTCTGCACTGACAAGAAAACTGAGACCACAGAGCACAAGGAGCTGGTGCAGTGGGCTTGGGAGCTGTGTTCTGGCTCCAGCCAGGGCGGACAAAGCTGTCATCCGTTTTATGAACCAGTGTTCTTTTTCTCCCTTTGAGGGAGACGAGATTCTGCAGCCAGCTCTCCTGCGCCATGCCCAGACCAAGGCTGTCTCTAAGAAGCGATCCTGGGAAAGGCCTTGGACTTCTGGACTGGAACACAGGGCTGGGCTCCTTCTCGCAGCACACTGGCTGAACAGAGGGCAAGGTGCAGTGAGCTCAGAGGGCTTCCCTCCCGTTCTGGAACGGCTGGCCCACTTGCTGCCTCTGTGCCCAGCAACCACTCAGTGTCAAGCTCATTTTGTCCCAGGTTGGCCAACTCCACCTGAGCAGGCTGGGCAGACTCTCCTAGTGTGGTGCTCTGGGCTTCCTCTGGGGCCACGTGGCCACCTACACGGACCCTGCCTGGGCTTCCAGGACTTCCCCAGCTCTTCTGCCAGTCCAGACGACTGGCGTCCATGCCATCAGATGCATGGCCGATGGCAGGAGGCGGCAGCACCGACACGGAAGGTTCTACTGCCTAGCGAGCAAGGGCAGAGGTCAACTGGGCCATCCTTCTGCCCCCAGACTGGACAGCAGAGAACCTCAGATACTCAGCCCTCTGGAAGCAGCACCGGGTCTCGATCAGCTGACGAACAGTGCATTCTTCACAAAGCAGCAGAGTGGTCCCCTAAAAACATGGACCTGGGGGTGGGCCCTTGGCCTAGTGGCTACCGTGCCAGTTGGGACACCCACAAACCATATTGCAGTAACTGGGTTTGAGTCCTGACCCCACTCCTGATCCCAGCAGCCTGCTCATGGGCGCCTTGGGAGGCAGCTCAACTAGTTGGGTCCCTGCCACCCGTGTGGGAGACCTGGATTAGGTTCATGGCTCCTGGCTTCAGCCTGGTCCAGCCTTGGGCATTGGCAGGCATTTGGGGAGTGACCCAGCTGATGGGAGCCCTGTCTGTGTCTTAAAGAAATAATAATAATAAAAAAACTGAAGACACAAATCTGTTGGTATCCCTGCTCAGTTTTAAGCCCTCCAGAGCTTCCCCGTGTACTGAGAACTAAATCTGAACTCCTCTGGGTTTCCTGCAAGTGCCAGTGTTTCTGGCTCTTGCTGCCCCTGCCCCTTGGGGGTCAGTGCCTTCCACCCCCTCCTCACTCCCAGCACCTGCCCCAGCACACAGCAGGTGCTGAATGAGTATCTGTTGAATGACTAAAGGAAGATCTCAAGCAGGAGACTTGGCCATGCTTGGCACTGGCTGTTGAGATTGGGGCTTTTTCAATCCTGTGTGAGAGTGCAGGTGCAGGGCCAGCCAGAGCGGGGCGAGTGGGTGTTGGGGTGGGCAAAGAGGAGAGGCCGGCTGGCCTCCAGGAAGCTGCGGAGGGGCTCTCCGCCTGGGAAGCTGGGCCTGTGTTGCAGAGCGGAGCGCGGGCTGGGGATGGCCTGGCGCTGGGGGTGATCCCCAGCCTGTTTTCTCCAGGGCACTTGTTAGGGGGGCTGGGACCCCAGTCTGTTGTGTCTGGAGCCCAGACTGCAGAGGTGACAGATCAGAGACCCTTGGGTGAGATCGAGAGAAGTTTGCAGCCGGCAGCTCATACGCCTTTGCTGTTGGTGATCTGTCTAGGCTCCGGGGGCTCTGGAGAAGGGGTGGGCAGCTGGTCGAGCCTGTGCTACGGGTTCCAGCATTGACTGCAGGGGAGGGAGGGCCCCAGGGCCTCAGGCTCATCCTAATGAGCGCTTCTCCCACCTCCAGCATCCTTTGTGTCCCCAGACCCCTGGCTTCAGTCCTGCATAGCCTGCACGCCCCCCGGCCTCCCTGCCTTGATCCTTGCATTCTTCTCTCACCAGCTCTCTGTGTGTCCCACTGAGGGTATGAGGGCTGAGCAGGAGCCAGACACAGCCTTCCCTGCTGGAGCTGATGCCGAGACTCCGGTTACCCGGAGCCAGTGCACAGGTGCACCTGCCTGCAGCAGCGGCATCGCCCAAGAGCTTGTTAGAGATGATGAGACATGTGTGCTCCACTTCGGGCCTCCTGAGCCAGAATCTGAACCCTCAGAAGCTCCCAGAACATTCGCATGCACATCCACGTTTGAAGAGCACTGCTCTGGGCAGCGACAGCATGTGTGGGACCCCTGGGCTTGGCGGCGGCCCCCTTCCTGGGCTGGAGGGGAGAAAGGTGCACGCTTCATCCCGCGTGCTGGCTTTGAGAGCTGGCCTCCGTGCCATCTGCACAGGCCTCTTCCGCAGCTCCAACGTGGAGTTCTCTTTCCCCCTTCTCCTCCCAGGTCAATCTCACCCGGACTTAGCTAGGAGGGCCCCTCTCAAGGAAGTCTTTTCAGACTTTCCCCGTTAGCTGTGTGCACACCTTCTGCTTCTCTATCTTAACACAACTTTCGGAAATATCTGTCGGCGCCTGCCCCTCCCCTAGTCTGTATCACAGGGCGTGGTACGGCAAACATGTTTGCCGGGCTGAACTTGGTGTGAGTCCACCGCTGTTGGATTATGGACAGATTATCTTTTCTGATAACCATAGCCCTCTTATCTGAGAAGTGGGATAATAAAATACTTATATTGCAGAGTTATGAGGCTCGCTTTTATGACACACAGAGACGTGACAGGTTTGTAAAGGCTGACACACATGTTGATTATTAAGTTCAGTGTCCCCTACAGATAGAGCCCCTCCCAGCTGTTAGGTCAACTCTCCTGCTCTTACCCGCAGGCCCCCAGACACCGAGGTGCTGGGGTGGGGGGTGGGATTCAGACAGGCACATTTCTCCCTGCCTTTCCCTTCCTGCATTTCAAAGCCTGGCTTGCGCTTGGTGATTTAGCAATGTCTGCTAGGGGAATGCACGCGTGAGTTGTGCTGTCCAGATCCGTTCTGCACTCTTGCATTGCACCCAGGTCTCAAGGGCTAGGCCCTGTACAATCCCAGCCAGTAGTTCCCTCACTGGCACAGATGCGCCACCTCATGGCCAGAGTGCAGAACTGCAGACATCAAGACCGCAGGAAGGAAGACCTGGTTTTCCAGGGGCTGGCTCCCAGTTTTTCATTTGGAAAACTTGTGTTGAGTACCTACTGTGTGCCAGACTCTGTTCTAAGCATTGGGGTACAAAGCACCTTCCCTGGTGGAGTTTCTATTCTAGTGGGACAGAGACAGACAATACACAACACCTAATACCTAATGTAAGGTTTGCTGTAGATAAGTACTAAGAAGATAATGACACGGTAGGACATAGACACATCCTAATTTGGCTTCCTGGTTTCCTCCCTCCTGCCGTGGCTGTTCCTCCTCGCCTTCTTGCCACGTGTTAAGTGCCGGTTTTGCCTAGGTTGTCTCGTTCTAGACATAATCCACGAAAACCTCCACTAACTGTGGATGCGGTCACCATCTTTGAGATGATAAATCCCCAACAATCACGTCTGGCCCAGGCCTCTCCCTTGAGCTCCAGAGCCATGATGCCACTATCCACGGCCGTGGCCCCCAGCTTGTCTGCCACCAAATTCCCCATCTCCCCCAGCAGCCATGCCTTCCCCATGTCCCTATTTTGGGTAGCAGCACTGCTGTTCAGTTTTTGAGTCTGAGATCTGGGGTCTTTCTGGGCCCCACTCCCTTTATCCCCCATTGCTGAGCCCCCGATCTCTCCCTGAAACCTCTCCCAGCTGTGTCGGTCCTTCCCTGCGTCAGTCTTCCTGGCTCAGGGGTTCGTTATTGCTTGCAGGGATCTCCACGCCTCAGCCTCACTCCCTCCCGCTCCAATCCCCTGTGCTGTGCGGGGGTGATCCTCACAGACTCTGCTTATCCATCCACCTGCTCCGTCACTCATTCGCCCAGCGCATGCTGAAAATCTTTTTTGAAAAAAAAAAATCCCCAAAACTGCCATCAGAAAAGTGAACTTTTGGGTCTTTCCCAATCCCTTCAGTTTCATTCCCCCCACCCCTGATCACTTCCTACCTCAAATTTTCCTTGTGGATAAGAACCACCTGCAAAGGGCCAGCACTGTGGCACAGTGGGTAAAGCCTGCACCAGCAGCACCGACATCCCATACGAGCGCCTGTTCAAGTCCTGTCTGCTCCACTTCCAATCCAGCTCCCTGCTAATGAGCCTGACAAAGCAGCAGAGATGGTCCAAGTGCTTGGGCCCCTGCACCCATATGGGAGACCCAGAAGAAGCTCCTGGCTCCTGGATTCGGATTGACCCAGCTCCAGCCATTGTGGCCATCTGGGGAGTAAACCAGTAGATGGAAGATCTCTTTCCCTCTCTCTCTGTAACTTTGCATTTCAAACAAATAAAATAAATCTTAAAAAAATATAAAGAACCACCTGCAATTAAAGTACTTCTTCCCCAACTGCCCTGTTCATTTTGCTTGGGTTCCAAAGCTGGGTGCCATGTTTGCTAACTCGTGGCCATGGCCAAGTCACTCAGTCTCCTTGTGCTTTGGTTTCCTCATTTATAAAACAGAGAATAAAAGAACCAAAGCACAGGCAGGCTCGAGGGAGGTGTGTGGGAGATGCTTCCCGGAGGCTCCAGGGTTCTACAGACGTGCGGGCTCTTGGTGCTCTAAGCAGCCTGGTGCAATCCCGTGGGAGAGATGGGCAGGGTGCCTGGGCCTTAGAAGTCAGCTGCCCTGGCCCCTAGAAAAGTGGAGTTGATTTCCTCGTCCCCTGCTGTGCCCATCAGGAGCCGGGTGGCAAACCCAGCTGTTCTCCAGGGGTGATGCTGTGCTGCCCTGCCTGGCTTGGCTTCTGCTGTGGTTAAAATGTGTGCCCCCCAAAGCATGTACTAGTGTTGGGAGTGAGGCCTCATGGGAGGCGTTGAGGTCAAGAGGGCTCCACTCCCGGGAATGGACTGTTGCTCATTACAAAGGGGTTTGAGGCCATGCGTGCGATTTCTTGCCCCCTCCCACTCATCCTCTTGCCTTCCGCCATTGGATGATACAGCACCAAGGCCCACACCAGACACCGGCACCTTGAACTTGGACTTCCTAGCCCCCACAACTGAGAGCAACAGCTGCCTGTGCATCATAACCCAGTCTCTGGTACCCTGTGAAGGCACACAAAATGGTCCCGGGGGTTCGGTGACTTCTGGCAGGCTGCATCCCCTCTGTTGAGCTCAGCCTAGATTGCTCACTCACAGTATTGGGGGTGTTTTGATTGTGCAGTGTCAGGACTCAGAACACGAAGCCCCAAAGTAAGGCCCCTTGGAAATTAGGAAAACAGCAGAAACAGAAATTGTCCTTTCTGCCCTGTGCCTTTCTGTGTGACAGTTGGCCACGCACATTTCTGTGGCTTACCTCCTCTGAAAGTAGATCAAAACCCCTTTATTCTGGACCTGTCCTATACGTGGGTGGAAGGAGTGAAGAACCCAGAGAGGCGAGAGGAAGTGGAACAGAAAGCCTGACCCATGGTTTATCGCCATTGGGTCAATCACTTTTCTGCACAACTGCTCATTTTTGATTGAGCCCAAGCCTTAGGTCATCGGATCTTGTTTTCCTGAAGGCTCTCGCGTCAGTAAAACTTTGGTGACATAAACTTGAACCTTGCTATGCTTGTCCCTTGGCAATCTGTGTTTTGCTGTGGAGGTGCCTGCAGCGAGCCTTGTGTTGGGTGAGAAGACGGCATCTTTCTCCCCTCCAGCAGAAAGACGCGCCCGCTACTCACTAGCAGCCTCTGGTCTGATTTGCTCCTGGCTGCCCCCAGCCTCAGGCTCCCGGAGGAATCTTAGAACTGGGCCCCAGCATCTACTGTCTCCCCACTGCAGTCCGCTCTGCCTCCGTTATGGCCAGGTGACTGTCGTGGAGGATCAACCCCAGCTATCCACAGCGTTCAAGTTCTTCATAAAATCAGCTCCTACCATGGAGGGCATTCGGCTTTCCCCCTGGCGAGGCTGCCTCCCAAGCTCCGGTTGAACTGGACTCTGCACCTTCCGGCGAGGACAGCCTGCCCTTTCAGAGCTACACACTTTGGCTTGCAGAGTTCCCTCTGCTGGGACTGTCTTTGCCTGAGCCTTAGCTGGCGGCAATCGCATCCTCTCTCCAGTCAAAGGCGATGATGGCCTTGGTGATTCTTTCAGACTCAGGTTATTGTCACCCCCAGGAAGCCCTCTCTCCTTCTCATCCCCCCGCCCCGCCCTGCTGTTCTCCAGCCTCTGCACTGCCATAGACCACGTGCCCACTTCCAGGGATGCACACGGTGCTCAGTGCTGTCTCTGCTGTGAGCTCCCTGGGGGCTGGATCTGGCCAGCTTCTCCTTTCTCTCCTTACTAGGTACTACGATGCTTGGCCCATTGTGAGTACTTCCTAGACACCTGTTGCCGGATCCCATCCAATCAGAAGTCAGCTCCTCCTGCTCCCTAGTGCCTCGCCTGTCCTTCTCTCACTGCCTCTCATGAGATCTGTATTGCACTGATTTGCAGACCTATTCTAGAGTCCCCTTGGTTCCAGGTGGGAGTCTTGTCACAGCTTTGCCTTTCTGCCACCAGCTAGTATGTTATCCTGCACAGTAAGAATAACATGAATAATGGTTAAAACTGGCATAGGGTCAGCGCCACAGCTCACTAGGCTAATCCTCTGCCTTGCGGCGCTGGCACACCGGGTTCTAGTTGCGTTCGGGGCGCCAGATTCTGTCCTGGTTGCCCCTCTTCCAGGCCAGCTCTCTGCTGTGCCCAGGGAGTGCAGTGGAGGATGGTCCAAGTGCTTGGGCCCTGCACCCCATGGGAGACCAGGGTAAGTACCTGGCTCCTGCCATCGGATCAGCGCGGTGTGCCGGCCGCAGCGTGCCAGCTGCGGCGGCCATTGAAGGGTGAACCAATGGCAAAGGAAGACCTTTCTCTCTGTCTCTGTCTCTCACTGTCCACTCTGCCTGTCAAAAAAAAACCACAAAAAACAAAACAAAACAAAAAACCAAAACAACAACTGGCATAGGGCTTACGATAGAGCAAGCACTGTTCTGAGTATTCTGCAAATATCATTCGCTGCTCACAACCCCCTATGTAAGGCAGATACAATTCTGACGCATCTTTCAGAGATGGGGACAAGGAGGCACTAATCAGTTGTTACTTGTCTATCATTCCACAGCTAGTGAGCTGCAGAGTTGGGACATGTATAGGGTGGCCAGATCGTGAAGGTACAGGACACCCAGGTGGATGTCAATTTCAGATACAGAAAACACTGCTTTTTTTACACTATAGTTTGGATATAGCTGGGGTGTGACCCCCAGGGGTTCATGTGTTGGGAGCCTGTGTGCTGACTGGCAGTCACGGGAGGTGGCGGGAAGTTTGAGTTGGGGCTGCTGAGAGATCCTTAGGACACTGGGCTACTGCTCAGGGCCAGGGGTTAAGCCAGCTCTTGGGGACCCCGAAAGCTTGTGCAGTGAGTTGTTATAAGAACAAGCCCGTCATTGAGGCTCATTGGGTTAAAGCTGCAGCCTAAAGTACTGGCAGCCCATTTGGGCTCAAGTTCGAGTCCACTTCCAATCCAGCTCCCTGCTAATGTGCCTGGGAATGCAAAAGAGGATGGCCCAAGTGCTTGGGTCTCTGCACCCACGTGGGAGACCTGGAAGAAGCTCCTGGCTTTGCCCTGGCCTAGCTCTGGCCATTGTAGCCATTTGGGAAGTGAACCAGTGGTTGGAAGATCTCTCTCTCTCTCTCTCTCTCTCTCTCTCTCCTCTCTTTCTCTATCTCTCTCTGTAACTCTGCCTTTCAAATAAATAATCTTAAAAAAAAAATAGGAACCAACCCAGCCCGAGTCTCTATCCGGCTTCTTTTTTTCTGATCTCTTCCTCTCCCAGTGCTCTCAAATGCATCACCCACTGTGGGATCCTCCCCAGGGCCCGGCTTTTGTGGGTGCCATGCCTTTGAGTCCCCCAAACTATGAGCAGGAGAAAGTCTTATCTGCATGCATACTGCCTGCCTACACTTGGTCATGAAAAACGGCCCCACACCGTATCTTTGTCTGAAATGTCACGAGGCCGCCTGTATTTTATCTGGCAATCCCATAGATGCATTCGTTGCATGCATGTGACTTAATGACTATCAGGGTCTTCCCCCTCCCAGACCCTCTCCTGCCCACTTGGGTCGGCTTAAAGATTTGAGGCAGGATGCAGGAGGGGGTGGGGTGCTCTTGGATGTTGCACCCATATATTCTGTGGTGCATCTCCTGGGAGTTTGGGGGCAGAGGGGAGGGAAGAGAGAGAAGACACAGGCTTTGGGGATGGCTAGCCGTCTGAAGGGAGGCGTGCTCGTGCTGGGGGCTGACTTCCGGCTCTGCTTCTAGCCCTGGCACAGACTAGTTGACTTCCAAGGCCACTTGCAAAGGCTCAGGGACACTGGGAAGCCCACCTCCCACTTGGAGCGCCTTGTTTAGGGGATAAGAAGGGGGACTCTGAGGTCAGAGTGCTTTGCTGCATCTGGCTCCATCGCCCTCTGGCTGCGTGTCCGTGGACTCTGTGCTGGATCATTTCTGTGTCCATGGATATCACAGTGTCAGTTTCACAGGCCTGCTGTGCTCATTAAGTGAGTTAACGCACGAGTTAATAAAAGCGTCTTGTTCCAGGTCTTGGCAACAGAGTAAGACCTCAGTAAATGTTAGCTGTTGGCATTGTCACTACATTCAATAAACACCTCCCACCAGCACCACCACGGAGGTGGAGAGACAGCACTGCAGGTGCAACAGGTCTGCTGCTGTCTTGTCCTGAAACCTCCTTGTTCTGCGCCCCAGCCTGAGCCTCCTTGGTACAACGGGCAATCCTTTGCCCCAAAGCACCTACAAGGCCACCACACTGATTGCAAGAGGAGGCCATGGCCCCAAAGGTACCACAGGTGATAGCAATAGAGGAGGAAGGTCGGGGGGGTGGGCCTGAGGAAGGAGGGGCTGGGAGTGAGGGCAAGGGAGACACCTGCTGTCGGAGGCAAAGCCAAACCCCAAAGGAAAGCTGAAGGTTGTGTGTTTGTGATTCACTCTGGGACAGGGTCTGAGTCGGCCCATCAGGGAGGAGCTGTGGATGAGGAGATGGATTTGTCATTAGATACAGACTCACCTGGGTGTGCCCATGCGAGTGCATGTGTCTGTGTGTGTACCTGCTCATGTACATGCGTGTCTGTGCATGTGCCTGCTCGCCCTGGGCGACAGGCTAGTGTGTGACTGCTGTGTGCCTGGCAAGCATGCAGGGCTTGAGGGAGCCCCCTCTGTGTTCAGAGGGAGATACAGGCTGGCAGCAGAGAGACAGCATGGAGCGGGACAGGAAGGAGGAGGAAGGGACTGAGAAGGGTGGGGGCAGGGAGGGGCAAGAAAGGAAGCAAAGTGGAGGGTGGACCCCTGGGCCACCTGGGAGGTGGGTTCCAGTCACATTCCAAGGCCTGCTGGGGAAGGGCTGGTTCCCTTCTCCAGCTCAGCACCTGTGCCAGGGCTGCAGGACACCCAGATCCCTCCCTCTGACTGTTGACTGGAATCAGCCAGTGCCACCTCCTGTGGTTCAGACTCTGCAGCTGGTGCTGACCTTGACCTGATCTTGGGGCCCTCTGCTCTGCACAACTTGGTCTAGGGGCTGCTTGTACTTGTTTAAACCTCACATGGTGAGCTCTCCTAGAGTCCTCATTTTATAGAGGGGGAAACCGAGGCATGGACTGGCTGATTGCTGGGGCCAAGCCACACAACTGGTAAGAGAGCAGTTGGATACTGTAGGTGGTGCAGGAGTCAAGACCTGCCTCTGTTCCCCCTGGTTGCTGTAACAGCTTCAAGGCAGCCATCCTGATCTCGCAAGGGGCTGGTGAGCACTCGAGAATGTCCCCACTGGTCCCATAAATAGAAAGCAGAACTGATATGGTTGGTTTTGCTACAGCTCCCCATCTAGCAAATCCACCTCCTCCAGGAGCTCCATGGCTTTCAGTGTGGAGGAAAATGAGGTCAGATGGAACCCTTCCCTGCCCACCTCTGGGACCTCAGAAGTCTTTACAGAAATCAAAGAGCATGGGAAAAAGAGTAACCTCCTTAAGAGGTTTAAAAACCAGAAATATGAAATACCAATCATTGTCTTTTAAAATGGGAGACTGGGAACATTGCTTTTTGTATTATAGAAGTGTGCACTTTAGGGGGCCAGTGCTGCCGCTTGCTATTCCTGTGTCCCATATTGGAGTGCTCTTCCGGCTGCTCTGCTTCCAAACCAGCTCCCTGCTAATGCACCTGGGAAAGCAGTGAAGATAGCCCAAGCACTTGGACCTCTGCACCCATGAAGGAGACCTGAATGGAGTTGCTGACACCTGGCTTTGACCTGGCCTAGACCTGGCTGTTGCAGACATCTGGGAAGTGAGTCAGCACATAGAAGATGAAGATCTCTCTCCCTCTCTCTCTCTCTCTCTCCCTCCTTCTCTCTCTTTTTTTTAAGATTTCTTTTTATTTATTGGAAAGACAGTTACAGAGAGAGGTAGAAAGAGAGAGAGAGAGAGAGAGAGAGAGAGAGAGAAAGGTCTTCCACCTGCTGGTTCACTCTCCAGACCACGATGGCTGCAATAGCCAGAGCTGAGCTGATCCAGAGCTAGGAGCTGCTCCTGGGTCAGGGGCCCAAGAACTTGAGCCATCCTCCGCTGCTTTCCCAGGCGCGTTAGCAGGGAGCTGGATTGGAAATGGAGCAACCAGGACTCGAACTCGCGCCCATATGGGATGCTGGTGCTGCAGGTGCAGGCTTTAACCTGTTGCACCACAGCGCCGGCCCCTCCCTCTCTTTCTGTCACTCTGCTGCCCTGCAGGGGCGTGGCCTCATCTCCCGAGGCATCCTCTTGCTGTCCACTATCCACGTGGGTTGGGATGGGCTGGGTACCAGTGGACTCTGAGAAGAGCTGACAGGGTATGGAGGGGATCCTGGTCCTACTGTGTGTCTTGAGCCCAGGCATGGGAAAGCTCTCCCTCCTCTGACCCCTGCCATCCCTGTTACTGGTGTTTGCTAGTGTTGGTGTGGCCAGTGTGGGGTCTGCCTAGGCCCTTGCAGCTCCAGCTGTGGGGTGCCGCAGGTGGACGATGCCCTGTGAGCAGGACCTCATGCCCCCCTGTCGCTGGGGAGCCCCTTGGAGGAGCCACCCAGGCGACCTTGTCTCCTAGCCCCTCCCACAGAATGAGATGCAGTCCTGTCACTCCGTTGCTTGTGGTGCTGAAAGCTCCATAGCACCTGGTTGGGCCTACTTGTGCAGCACTCCGTGCCTGCCTCCAACCACAGTGGCTAGAGCTGCGCAGCCCTGAGTGTGGTCCCCAGGCTCTCTATTCTGACCTGTGTGATCTTTAGGCCTTACTAAAATACCTACAGTAGTCTATGACCCAGCACCCGGGAGGCAGGGACCAGTCCTGTCCACTTGTGTCTTAGCGCTCAGCATGGTGCCTGCCGTGGGGCTGTGCTGCTCGTGTCCTCCCCATTGCCTGCAGAGCTAGCTGCGGGGGACTCACTGATGGCTGGCTGCATGCGTCTCACTTGGATGCGGGCTTCCCCGGGGGCCTGGCCCCATCACGTTCCTCCCGGTCTCCCCTGCCTGGGCGTGGGGCCTGCACAGAGCAGGAGGTCAGCAGACGAGGCGTAGGAGAGATGCCTGATGGAGGGGAGGTAGGTAGAGAGCTCCAGCGCGGCCGGCGCCGTGGCTCACTTGGCTAACCCTCCGCCTGCGGCGCTGGCACCCCGGGTTCTAGTCCCGGTTGGGGCACCAGATTCTGTCCTGGTTTCTCCTCTTCCAGTCCAGCTCTCTGCTGTGGCCTGGGAAGGCAGTGGAGGATGGCCCAAGTGCTTGGGCCCTGCACCTGCATGGGAGACCAGGAGGAAGCACCTGGCTCCCAGCTTTGGATCGGCGCAGCCGTAGCGGCCATTTGGGGGGTGAACTGTCTGTCTTTCTCACTGTCTAACTTTGCTTGTCAAAAAAAAACAAAACAAACAAACAAAAAAAAAAAACAAAAAACCAGCACATATTGAGTATCTGCTGCTCCCCGTGGAAGTTGGCGCACTCTTGGTTGGATTCACAGGCCACTTTCGGGAGATGCTGGGATTTAGGGCACAGAAGGGCATTGCCGGGTCTGAGACAGCTGCAGATGTTTGCATCACTATAAGTTTGGGACGAGAACAGCCCGTGTCCATGGCTTTCCTGATATCTTGGACAAGCCCCTTACGCTCTGTGTTGCCCACACTCCACATTCCACTCCCCTTTCTGGGACCCCTGGGCCTGCGGCCCGCCCTTGGACCCGTCACCTCCCTTCTTGTGCTGTCTCCCTGTGAGGCTCCTTTCCCTTTGCTGACCGCCTGATTTGTGTGGAAAGGATTCCGTGCCCAGCGGATGCTGAGACAGACGGACAGCGGGGAGATCTGCGGGCGCATGGGCTGCTGAGAGGTCAGAATCTATGGGTTTCAGCTTGGATTCACACCACGGTCACTCCCGGGAACTTGGAGGCCTGTGTGCTGCACCAAATGACCTGCTCGGGGCGGGGGGGTATGGGAGGGGCTCAGTGTGGCTGGTGGAGAAACATGTTGGTGTGTTCTCACGTCACAGGCAGCTCCTGTGATGGGCGGTGATGCTTGTGGCCACAGGCATGGGTAAATCCAAATCTGGTCTTTAACTGAAAATACCACTTGCCTCTGACTTTGGAATGTACTGTGTGTGTGTGTGTGTATGGGGGAAGGGAGGCAGCCTCTTTCTGTGTTTATTTTAGACTCCCATTAGTGACAATCTACATTCACTGAACAGAGGCACCGGGACTGGGGAGAGTATCCATCAGTCCATGGGTCAAGTCGCTGAAAATGAACCATCCAGGCCTATGCTCCACGGTGCTCAGGGCTCATGGAGGCTAAGAAATTGCGTTGGTGGTGGTATCCCTGGGCTGGCGATATTGTGTTGTATTTGCAGTCAGACCTGAGTCGGAATCCTGACCTTCCAGGTCTGAGCTGTGTGGCTTTGGCTAAGTTCACTAGCAAAACGGGCAGAGGACCAAAATGAAATATTGGAAATGAATTCAATAAAACAAATAAAAAATGAAGTGGAAAGCCTTACCAACAGAATTTGTGAAGCAGAAGAAAGAATATCCAAGTAAGAAGACAAATCTCTGGACGTTTTACAGTCAGACCAAAAGAAAATCTAAAAAACAGTGTTGGAGATATATGGGATACTAAAAAATGACCCAACAAGTGGGTCTTAGGAGTTCCTGAAGGCAAGGGAAGAGAGAATGGATTAGAAGGGCTTTTCAGTAAAATAATAACAGAAAACTTCCTTAATTTGGAGAAATAAAGGGACATCCAAGTACAGGAAACACATAGAACTCCTAATAGAAATAACCAGAAAAGATCTTCACCATGACACATTGTAACCAAAGTCTCCACAGTATAACAAACAAACAAACAAACAGAAAGATTCTAAAATGTGCACAAGAGAAACGCCAGATTACTTTCAGAGGATCTCCAATTAGACTCACAGCTGACTTCTCATCAGAAACCCTACAGGCTAGGGGAGAATGGCGAGATATATTCCAAGTCTTAAGAGAGAAAAAAACCTGTCAATCCAGAATACTGTACCTGCAAAGCTCTCATTTATGAATGAAGGTGAAATAAAGACCTTCCATAATAAACAGAAATTGAAAGAATTTGTCACCGCTCATCCAGCCCTGCAGAAGATGCAGAAACACAGAAACATGGTCATCACTATGAAAGAAGGAAAAGGCAGACAATCTCCCAGGAAAAGTACAAAGCAAATCCAAAGTAAACAATAGGAACATTTATGGAAAAACAGCAGGGAAATTGAACGTACTCTGGTTTTTCTTTTGAAGTTCCTTAGATTTCAGAATATCTTGTTACTGGAAATCTAGCCACATATTAAGGCAATCTGTTTTTGAGCCTTTTTAAAAGAAGACATTGCTTATATTGGACCATCTTTTTTTTTTCCTTCTCTTATTACATACCATTTGTGTGATTACAGTATTAAGTCTTAGTTCTTATGTCTTTGGGCAGAAGAGTCTATCAGTTATTTTAAATGAATTTTTCCCATCTTTGAAGTTCAGTACATAAGTGTGTTGTTGCCACAAAAAAAATACGTGGGTTTGCATTACTTGAATACTTGAAAACCTTAATTGACAAGATACATTATATAATGAATTAGGTTTTTATTTCTGGATAAAATTAGAAATGAAATAAAGATTTAACTACTTAAAGGATAACAATAATGATAGTCCTTATAAGCACTGTGAACCCTTTTGTGTTTGAGGCACCCAACATTCAAGTGTTTACTAGATTTTTCTCCTGGAATCCTGCTCTTCTTTTCTGTGCTTCATGCATTTCCTCTTATTACTGATGCTGTAGAACAGCAGGGTTGAAGTGGCATTGTAGGGGCCGGCGCTGTGGTGTCACGGGTAAGGCCACCGCCTGCAGGGCCGGCATCTCATATGGGTGCTGGTTCAAGTCCAGCTGCTCCACTTCCTATCCAGCTCTCTTACATGGCCTGGGAAAGCAGTAGAAGATGGCCCAGATCCTTGGGCCCTTGCACCCATGTGGGAGACCCAGAAGGGGCTCCTGGCTCCCGGCTTTGGATCAGCTCAGATATGGCTGTTGCGGCCATCTGAGAAGTGAACCAGTGGATGGAAGACCCTTCTCTCTCTCTCTCTCTGTCTCTGCCTCTTTGTAACTCTGCCTTTCAAATAAATACATAAATCTTAAAAAAAAAATAAAGTCTATCTATAAGAAGTGGCATTATGTCTGTGTTCATTGTGACTCCCATAGCTTTTCTAGTTAAGAAAAAAAGTCTCAAAAATAATCTTAGTGTCTTTTTTTGGTTAATATTTTATCCACTAATGTTACTTAGATGCCTTTAATCATTTTAATAAGGTGTCTACAAAAATTTCAAACATTACATATTGTATTTGAACTAGACAGTGAAGAGTACGGGGAAAAAAACTAGCTTACTGAGACTGCAGATGTCCCATTAGTTAAATTTCTTTTCTTTATTTTTTTTTTTTGACAGGCAGAGTGGACAGTGAGAGAGAGAGACAGAGAGAAAGGTCTTCCTGTTGCCGTTGGTTCACCCTCCAATGGCCGCTGCAGCTGGCGTATCGCACTGATCCGAAGCCAGGAGCCAGGTGCTTCTCCTGGTCTCCCATGGGGTGCAGGGCCCAAACACCTGGGCCATCCTCCACTGCACTCCCGGGCCACAGCAGAGAGCTGGCCTGGAAGAGGGGCAACCGGGACAGAATCCGGCGCCCCGACCGGGACTAGAACCCCGTGTGCCGGCGCTGCAAAGCGGAGGATTAGCCTAGTGAGCCACGGCACCGGCCCCATTAGTTAAATTTCAAAATTTTTAATAAAGCGACTTTCTGAGATAGGTTGAGACCCAACAGTATCCATTAAGCTAGCTCCCGTGATGTGCACAGAACCCCGGAAGCAGTGGAGGACGTGTGAGGGCATCTACTTGCCATGGTTGTAGTTGTGGTGTGCTCCTACCTAAATACAGGACATTTTTGTTGCCCAATGATCTGGAGTAGTGTCCTGCATTTATCTGTACTAAAATAACTATGAATTAAGGAATCTACCAAGAAGAAACTGTATCACTGTATTGTATTTGGGAGCCTTTGTACAACTAGGTAAAGTGTCCATGGTACAAAATATTTGGATTTTAAAATTTACTATTATAAGGAATAAGACATGGCATTATTCTATGTGCTTAAATGATAAGTTGCTTATTGAGTTTCAGAAGAAAAATATGAAATGAGGAATCGTCACTGCACTAACTGTAATGTTAAATTGGCGAGTTGTAGCAGGAAGCTGAAATCCGTGATTCTCAAATGTGAAGCATAGTAGTCTAATGCAAACAGTCTCAAATAGTCTAAAATAGTCTCAGCACTGACCGTGTACTGACACATCGCAAATGAATGCAACCTTTGATGTAGGTGTTCTGATATGCCTCAGAAAGCACCCAAGTGTGAATTTGTTAATCTGTTCGGTAATGAAGATACTTCCTGCTCATTTTTTTGTTGTTGTTCTATATTTTTATGTTTAAATTCGAATTTTTACATTTTTACTACTGTTAATTTAAGAACAATTTGTTCAGTGGTTAAAGAGGGGTTGTCAGTGAAGAAACTTAAAAACAGCCTCATTCATATAACTGCTTCAGTAAAAACTACATTTTGTGTTCTAAGTTCATACACTTTTAATGATCTGTATTTCTGTTTAAATGTAAGTGATGATGTTTAAGCTTTGTGTTTAATAAGGATTTTTATCATTGACTAAGTGAAGGAATGTATCTTTTAAAAAATATTTATATTCTGTAAAAAAATTGGTTGAAACAATAAAAAATCCAAAAATAAATAAATAAGTGAATAAATCTTAAAAATTATTTATGAGGCTCATTTGGTCAATAGAAATGATTAAATGGGGTGAAGCTCTCTACTGCATCCATTAAATCCAGCAAAATAAAATCCAACACATTCTGTTTTTGCTGTGAATAAAATAGGTAAACTTAAAAGAATGTTGTGAGTTTTTTTTTTTTTTTAAGAGAGAGAAAGAGAGAGAGAGAGAGAGGTCTTCATCTGATGGTTCACTCCCCAATTGGCCACAATGGCTGGAGCTACGCCGATCCAAAGCCAGGAGCCAGGAACTTCTTCTGGGTCTCCCACATGGGTGCGGGGGCCCAAGCACTTGGGCCATCTTCTACTGCTTTCCCAGGCCAAAGCAGAGAGCTGGATCGGAAGTGGAGCAGCCGGGACTAGAACCGGCACCCATATGGGATGCCAGCATTTCAAGCCAGGGTGTTAAACTGCTGCGCCACAGCGCCGGCCCCGTTGTGAGTTTTAATACATGTACTTTTAAATGTTTCATGATTTTTGACCTGTATTGACATTTTGGAAAAAATGAATTATTTAAAAAATATATAAAAACAGGTACAGTGGGGCACCACAGCTCTGTGTTACGGCTTGGCTCAGGGCTGCAATTGTGTTTTTGTTTAATATTTTGTTCTTCATGGATATTTTGGCCTTCATTTTGACTTTTTAAAACTATTGCATTTAAACTAGTTATCTGGATTATTGAGTTTTTCTGTGCCTGTAAACTGTTGTGCCTAAGGAGGCGTTTGCTTCCTGCTGAACTTGGCCATGCTCCGACTGTCCCCATGGGTGGCTGCTGCTCCTCTTTCCTGACCCTTGGATCCACCTGGGGCATATTCAGGCCTGGAGTTGTCCCAGGGGAAGTGAGTAAGGGTTGAGTGCAGGCTCTGGGGGAGGATGGATGGGCTCCCAAGACCCTAGGGAGAGGGGCAGCCAGTACTAAGCTCATGCACCAAGTCCCAGGGGGACGATGGTCACCTTAATCAACCCAGGAGGGCCACAGGACCCCAGGGCTGGGGGAGGCAAGGACAAGCCCGGTGAGTGGAGGCTCCTGTGGGCTCTGAGCTGGTGCCAAGAGAGAGAGAGGGGTGAGGTTCAGCCAGGGTGGCCAGGTTATGCACTCATCAATTCCAGGGACCCTTTTAGCCCCTGTCCTCCAGGCTGGATGGGGAGCTGGGGGCTGGGAGAGGCTGTAGGAAGCGAGGAGCAAGCGGAAGCTGAGGGCAGAGGGAAGCTTAGGAGAGGGCTTGCAATCTTGCTCTTTGCCTTCCAGAAGCTTCCATTGGTTTGCAGCATGGCGTCTGAACTCCAAGCCCTGTGTCACCTGTTGCTAGCTTCTCATGCCCACTGACTCCCTAAAGTCCTCCCTGTGAACCCCTCCACCCCAGGCTTCCCACCACCTTCCTGGCTGACCACTGAGTGGTTCATCCTTGGGACCCAAGGTTTGCTTCCTCCTGGAAGCCTTCCTTGAATACCCAAAGGGCCTGGATTACTGCTTAGATCTGGGTTTTTCACCTGAGAGCCTTGCACCGTGCTGGCGGCTAATGTCTTTGAGCTGAAGGGACACTGTTGTATCTTCTCAGACCTGTGAGTGTCTCGGGGAGGGCCCTGTTGGTGTCACTGTCGGAACAGAGCAGCAGGAGGGCACTGGCTGGCTCCTGCCCGCCTCGGGGTCTGTGTGGGTGCTCCTTTCTCTCCTCACATAGGGCGGTGCCATGCACCAGCCTGAAGTGTGGGACCCTGGGGCTCCAGCCCTGGCATCCCAGCAAATGGTCAACAGCTCAGGTGTCACACTGGTCATCTTCGACTTCGTCTCACCACTGTGGGCTCTGCCTTTGAATACACACAGGTCTCAGCCCTTACCAGCACCTGCACTGCTGCTGCCCTACGTCAGGTCACCACCACCTAACACCTGGACCACTGCCTCCTGGGGTTCCTGCCTTCATCCTGTGGCCCTCATAATCTCTGTGCAAGCCAGCAGGCAGAGACTCTTCTCATGCTAGGTCCTGCCTTTGCTCAAAGCTTCTGGGAGCATCCTATCTTGTGCAGAGTCACCTCCAGAGTCATTTTTAGAATCTACAAGATCTGGCCCGATCGGTTCCCTTTGGCCTCATCTCCATCACTCCCTTCCTTATTCACCCTGCATTAGCCACGCAGGCCTCCTTGCTCTTGCTGGAAAATACGAAGAGCTTTCCAGCCTCAGGGCCTTTGCACTTGCTGTCGCCCTGTGGGGAGCAATCCGGACTAGACTAAGTTACTCGAATTAAGACTTATTCTATGCATCTGCTCTCCCACAATATGGCGCTGGGAGAGAAGTAAACAGCTTCTGCACAGCTGCCTCCAGTTCAACTAATAAATTGTAGGACTTGCTCCTGATTGGAGGAGAGCAGCGTACTCGGCGTGTGGGCAGCCGAGTTGGGATTGGCGGAGGAGGACTATAAAGGAGGAGAGAAACGGCATGCACCAGGAACATCTATGGGGAACATCTAGCTGAAGGAACACCTGAGCAGCCCCCGAAAAAGCCGGCCGGCGGTGTGCCGCTCCCCTGCGGAAGTGGGGAATGCGGCCAGGGGGAACTGCCCTTCCACGGAGGTGGAAGGGATAGTAGCCAACCCGGGAAGAACCAGCAGCAAACCCGGGGAGGGCCGAGCAGACGAAAGAACAGCGCAGGGTCCTGTGTCGTTCCTCCACGAAGAGGGGGAGCGACATCGCCCCATTTGGAATGTTCTTTCTCCAAATGTGTGCTTGGCTGGCACCCCTTCGAGTCCTTGGCTGCAGGCTATGTACTCAACGAGGCCTTCTCTGATTATCCATGTAAGAGAGCAGCTCTGGCGCTCCCCGCCCCACTTCCAGGCCCTGCCTTGTTTTCCTTTAAGGCACCCAGCACGTGACAGTATTTGCTTGTTCATTGTCTCTCTCCTTCCACTGGTGGAAGCTGCATGTGAACAGTGACTTGTCCTGTTGTACACTTACTGTCTAGAACAAGCTGCAGCACACAGTAGGTGCTCAGGATGAATGGCTTAGCCACTACTAGCTGCATCACAAACTCCTGTCCCTGGCCTGGCCTCACTTATTCTCTCCTCTGCACCTGGAGGGGGATGCATGCATCTCTTATGGGGGCCTGTGCAGCTCTCACGCTCTGATTGATGGACCCCACCCCCCGCCCCCACAGTCTGCACTTGGCGATACGTTGGCACTTGATAGCTGGCTGACAGCTTTCACAGGCGGCATCTGACTTCATCTTGGCAATCCCCGGAACTCCAGAGGCTCACGGGGTAAAGCGAGCTGCTGAGCTCATCCGTGCAGTGCACTCTGGGGGAGCCCACGGCCAGCCCCTGTCTTGGAGGTGGCTGAGCAAGTCCCTGGCCTGTCCGGTCTGGGCACAGTTCCAGTGTGAGCCACTGCTCAGTTCCTGCTCTTGCTGATTTTACGATGAAGGATGACTACGGGAGTGGACATTCATCACGGGCAAGGACGGCTCCCACCTGGGGGTTCTCCAGCCGGCTTCTGTTAAAGAGCTCAGAGTGCTTACCGCTCATGTCAAGCAGCTGCTGGTTAGTGGAGGCGGCCAGGAGTGCTTGTTCCTATTTACCATTAGGAACCAGCCCAGAAGGGAACAGAGGCTGGCCTGAGGGCTCAGATTAATGGTGACCTTGCTGGTGACCAATAACAGGAAGTGCTAGGGCAGAGCTGTGCTGGCTAACTGGCTCTCCAAACACACACAACACAAAACACAACACAACACAACACAACACAGTCCTTACTTATAACGTTTGCCAATGTCTGTGGTTTAAACCCTCCCAGCACAACCAACTCCAGCTATCAAGGTGGTGTCCCTGAGTGCAGAGGAGGGTGCAGCGCTGACTGTCACCAGCCAGGACGAGCTGCTACCCGCACAGCACGGCAGGCTGGCGGCCCTCACTTCTCTTTAGAGAGTTATAATTATGAAGCACTTTTTTTTTTTTTGACAGGCAGAGTGGACAGTGAGAGAGAGAGACAGAGAGAAAGGTCTTCCTTTGCCATTGGTTCACCCTCCAATGGCCGCTGCGGCCGGCGCACCACGCTGATCCAATGGCAGGAGCCAGGAGCCAGGTGCTTTTCCTGGTCTCCCATGGGGTGCAGGGCCCAAGCACCTGGGCCATCTTCCACTGCACTCCCTGGCCACAGCAGAGGGCTGGCCTGGAAGAGGGGCAACCGGGACAGAATCCGGTGCCCCGACCGGGACTAGAACCCGGTGTGCCGGCGCCGCTAGGCGGAGGATTAGCCTAGTGAGCCGCGGCGCCGGCCACGAAGCACTTTCACATCCAGTGCTCACCTGATCGTCACAAAACCCTTTGAGATAGGCAGCCCTTAGTGGACCCATTTGTCAGATGAGAAAACTGAGGCTTGAGAAGAGTGGCTGCTCTGTCCAAAGTGGGAAGTCTGGGGATGTTGGCAGAACTGTGGCCCGTGGCACTGGGGCAGGAAACTTGGCCTGCTCCGGCCTTCTAGTTGCTCCGCTAGGATTCCCCGTCTTCTCCATCGCTCAGAGCGGGTCCTGGGCTGAAGACGAAGCTCTGTTTGCTGGCAGGGGACCTTGGTGGTCATTCATGCGTTCAATGACCTGCATGGAGGGCTACTCTCTGCTAGGCAGGGGGGAGGCGTTGGAGATATGGAGAGCAACCAGACATGGTCCCTGACCACAGCGGGTGTAGGCCAGGTCGGGGAGCCAGAGAGCATGGTACTGTGTGGTTACTGCTGACATGGGGGGAAGTGTGGGAACCAGGCTGGGAAGGCCAGGGAAGGCTGAGGGCAGGCAGATGAGTGAGCAGAGGTCCTCCATGAGGAGGAAGGGGAGAGAAAATCAAGCAGGTGCAAATGCTTGCGAGAAGATGGATGAGGCTGAGGGGTGGGCGGGGCCTAAGACGGACACTCCCTCCCGCCCAGGGCATCTGGTCTGGACCCCATGGCCTCTCCAGCTCTGACATTCTACAGCTCTGTGGTTCTATGGTGCTCAGTCTCTACGAACTTGCTACTGAGAATCTTGGGTGCAGTGAGAAGGCCGGCCTGGCCAGTCAATGCCACCTTTGCATCAGGGATCCTGGTGTGTTGGCCAGTCTTAAGTCCCTGGCTGCCCAGAGCCCAGGTGAGGCAGGAAAGGTGTCTGCAGTCTTCATTCTGCCTTCCACCAGATCTTGGCATGTGGGGTGGAGGAGGAGGAGGATAAATCTGAGGTGGGTGTCAAGGGATTGAGGGCTACTCCTAACTCCCTGCCTCCACCAGGCCAAAACCCCAGGAAAGCTGGGAGGGCAGGCAAGGGATCCCAAGCCCAGCTGCAGGAAGCAGGGAGTCAGGGATGGAGATGCCAGGCCCAGCCAATGCGGACTGAGACACAGGTCCGAAGATGATGGCCTTGGATAGGAACTCCCAGATTCCTCCAGGAATCCTTTCAGAGTGGTGTCAAACACACGGCCAGAGAGTGGGATCACATACAGGACCAGAGAAGCTGCATAAATTACATAGGGGCCTGTGCAGACTCTGCATGTGCCTGGACTTAAGGCCTGTACAGGTGAGTGTGTGTGTGTGTATGCATGCGTGTGTGCATGTATGTGTGTCTCCTTTTCACCAAAATAACAGAAAGGGGGCTGGTTTTCTGTGTGCCTGGCATCTCTGTTCCTGATCATCAGTATATAGCAAGTGTACGGTAGATCTAGGTGGTCATTCGGATGGCTTACACAGGTAATTCAGGTCTCCCTTGTACACTGCGACGGTGGCCAGCTGGCTCACGTAAATGCCACCCTACACGCTCCCCAGAGCCATTTCATCTTTCCCCTGCTGCTCAGAACCAGCCCAGCATCCACTTGGGATCCCAGAACCACTTATGGGCGATGGAGCTCAGGCCCAGAGAGGGGACCCGCCTCCCCCAGCTGCACAGCTGGCTCCCAGCTTCCCTCTTCACGGTGAGCCAGTCTGAGTGTGAAGCCACTCATCTCACCGAGCGGATGCCAAAGCCAGGCTGGGTGCACAGGTGAGCAGTGAGTCTCGGGGCCTCTCTTCTCCTGGGGCTGCTCACGGGGAGGCAGAGCCACCTGCACTGGTGGCAGGTGCACACAGGCTCTCCTTTAGTCCCAAGTCCTTTCTCTGTGCCAAGCCTCAGCTGAGCCTGGAGGTTCCAGGGTGACTAAGCCATGGTCTGTGACCCCCAGAGAGCTTGCAGGCCCCTGCCACTCACCAGCCCCCTCCTAAGATTCCCAGAGGCCCTACAGGCACCTGGCACAGGGACGAGTGCTCCCCCATTCTACAGATGAGGAAGCTGAGGCACAGAGACTTGTTCGTGATTTGTCCAAAGTCACACTACCAGCACGGCTGCCTAGCAGGTCCACTACTTCCACCGGCCTGGAGTCAAAGGGGGCCTAGTCGGGGCGTCCATCAGACCTGGAAATTCAGGGTTGGGAGAAGCAGGGGAGAACGGGAGCTTCCTCCCTGGAATGATGACATCAGCTGAGACAAAAGGGAAAGCCCCACCCACTTCCTGCCTCCGGGTCTCCCCCTAGTTTGCTCACAGCTTTCTGTTCCGGTAAACAACGGCCTCCCTTTAATAAGCCAGGCTCTTCCCCAGACCCTGCGATTGTGTCCCTAATCAGCCAGCGTATCAGGGAGCCTCATGCTAATTGTCACGAGGCCCTGCCACTCTCCCGTGTGTCAGGTGAGGGACGGCAGGGAGAGATAATTATAATCAGATCTAATTAGTAATTATAACAGATCCCGACTAGAGATTGTTTGCAGTTAAATATTCCCAGAGACGTGCTAATGGTCTCCAGGGCATGCCGAGTGCACGGGCACAGGGCAAGCAGGCGGCCTCGCTCTGTGACTTTCACCCTCTGCCCTTCAGGTGAGCAGAGGAGAGGGGAACATCTGGCTTGGGCTCCCTGGGGCTGGGCTGGTCCAGGCTGCAGCTGTGCTGGCTTGCGTGGGGAACACTTTGCCAGCACACACTTAGGGTTGCGGTCTCTCATCCCTGCTCCCCCTCGGTAAATGCCACTTGTTCAGTGGCTCAGGACCTTGAACGTGGGAACTTGTGGGTCATTAAAGAAACAGCCTGTTGCTTAGGCAGAGTGGGATGTTTGCTGCCGGCACTGTTCACTTGAATAGGATTAAAGGCACCATCTAGGAGTCTCCTGGAGAACAAACATTGAGGGCAGTGAGTCTCCACCCCCCACCTTGGTGCCCCCTGCCCTGGACTACCCCTTTCTTTGTGTCTCTACAACTCAGGGCTGCCCTACTTGCTGTTAACCAGGGTCTTAATTAACTAGTACTTCCTGCCCTCAGCTCCATGCCCCACCAGGTCTCTTCCTGGGACCTGAAGATCAGGTGATGAACTTCCTCAAACACCTGCAGTGGCGCCCCATTGCCCACGACCAAGTTCAAAGTCCTCAGCACAGCTCGAGGCGCTCTGAGCCCCCTCCTCTCCATCAGACCCACCCACATCACACTTCTTCAAGCAATGTACTCCACACATCCTGCGCCTGGGGCTGAGGAGGACCTCTCGGCTCCGTACCTTTGCTCGGGTCACTGCTCATCCTTTCTCTACTAAAATCCCACCTTTTTTTTTTTTTTGATAGGCAGAGTGGACAGTGAGAGAGAGAGAAAGGTCTTCCTTTTTGCCATTGGTTCACCCTCCAATGGCCGCCGCGGCTGGCGCACTGCGGCCGGCGCCCCGCGCTGATCCGATGGCAGGAGCCAGGTGCTTATCCTGGTCTCCCATGGGGTGCAGGGCCCAAGCACTTGGGCCATCCTCCACTGCACTCCCGGGCCACAGCAGAGAGCTGGCCTGGAAGAGGGGCAACCGGGACAGAATCTGGCACCCCGACCGGGACTAGAACCCGGTGTGCTGGCGCTGCAAGGCGGAGGATTAGCCTAGTGAGCCGCGGCGCCAGCCAAAATCCCACTTCCTCCCAAGGGAGAGTTTGGGACCCACTTTCCTTGTGAAGTCTTCCCAGGGTTTCCCAGTGGAAATGCACACTTCCTCAGCATGTTGTTTGTCTATTCAAGCACTGCTTTCATTCTTCCATTTCTTGCTCCCTTGTGATACACTCCAGAGGGCGTTTCGCTATCTGCGGCTCTCCTGATTGGATCTGGTCCACACTTGTACACACAGTGGGGATTTAAGGAAGGTCTGGAGACCGTGTGAGTGAATGAGTTAATGGGAAGCTTCTGCCACTGACTGCATGGCATCCATAAAAACGCTTCTGGGAAGGTGACGTCCCCCCATCCCCCGCCCCGCTTCCTCAGGCCTGCAGCCTTGAACCTGTCTCCATTTTTGGGTGCTCACAGCCACAGGAGTCTGATTAGATGGAATTTGGCCAGAGGATCTAGAAATGCCTGAATCCCAGGAAATCAGCCTTCCAACGCCAGCAGGACTATTGAGCACTGCAAGCGAGGCCGGAGCTGCTGAGGAGTTGCAGTTTTAGTTCTGTTTCATTAGAACTAATTCAGATTTAAATTTCAATAAGGATTTGTGGCTCACGGCTGCCCTACTGGCCCGCACAGCTTGGCTGGGGCTCCCTGGTGGCTCCGATACCCAAAGCCTACTGGATGGCAAAGAGGCCAGCCCAGTGACTCTCATTCACTGGACTGAAAAAGCGAGACACATTTTTATTGCACGCTTACCTTCTTGGGCTCTGATGTGGGTGGGCTGATCTGAGGGTGCCAGAACACGAGGCTAACTGGGCAATGCCACTCCCTGGTCATGTTGGGAGTGCAGCACGTGGAATGGCTGCTGCTGGTCTGTGGCCTCGCACACCTGTCTGTACCTGGGTGCAGAGCCCCCATGTCACCTTTTCCCCCTCTGCCACCTACCACTGCTGTGGAGATGTCTCCTTTCAGCTTTCCTGGCTTGGCCTCACTCAGCCTCCACTCCTGGGCTTCATTTCCTTGCTCTGAGTCTTGCGGCCCCAGGCAGGTGTTTTGAGTGCCAAGGTACCACTATCTTCGCTCAGGCCCTCGGACACTTCCCTGTGCAGGTCTGAGGAGCGGGGTGAACCCGCAAAGCCAGGCTGCCTCTGACCTCAGCACAGAGACTCTAGCTCTAGTTCTTTTTTTTTTTTTTTTTTGACAGGCAGCGTGGACAGTGAGAGAGAGAGACAGAGAGAAGGGTCTTCCTTTTCCCGTTGGTTCACCCCCCCAATGGCTGCTGTGGCCGGCGCACTGTGCTGATCTGAAGCCAGGAGCCAGGTGCTTCTCCTGGTCTCCCATGTGGGTGTAGGGCCCAAGCACTTGGGCCATCCTCCACTGCACTCCCTGGCCACAGCAGAGAGATGGACTGGAAGAGGAGCAACCGGGACAGAATCTGATACCCCAACCAGGACTAGAACCCAGGGTGCTGGCGCCGCAGGTGGAGGATTAGTTTAGTGAGCCACTGTGCTGGCCGCATTCTAGTTCTACAGCCTCCTGCTGTGGTGGGTGTTTGGCTAGTGGTTAAGCTGCCACATGGGATCCCTGCATCCCATATCAGAGTGCCTGGGTTCAAGCCCTAGTTTGGCTTCTGATTCTAGCTTCCTGGTAATGCACACCCTGGGAGGCAGCAGGTGATGGCTCAAATATGTGGGTGCCTGCCATCCACGTGGGAGACCTGGATGGAGTTCCAGGCTCCTGGCTTCCGCCTAGCGCAGACATGGCTGTTGAGGGCATTTGGGGAGTGAATCAGTGCATGAGAGATCTCTATGTGTGTCTCTTTGCCTTCAAATAAGCAAAAATAAATAAATAAAAATAAAAAAGCGCCCCCCATTCTCTGTGTTGGCATCTGCCTAAGGAGAGGAGGAGCTGGTGTGGGGCTGGGAGTTGCTCTGAAGGGCTGAGGAGGTTCGTTCGGGTGTGATGGTGACCAGGAGAGGAAGGCACAGTGGCACGTGGAGGGGGTCCCACCCCAGCGCGGCCTGGGTCCTGTTCATGTGCTGCACGCCAGAAGGTAGTGGGTGGTGCAGCTGGGATGTGAATCCAGGCAGCTCAGCTCCAAACGGTGGGCTCTTTAAACCAGAACAGCTGTTACCAGGGCGGGAACGTGCTGCCCACTCATCTAAGACACAGCCATTCATTAGTGCAGATTTCACTCTTGCTTGGGACCGCACCTCAGCCCTCTCAGAGCCGCCCCTTCCTGACTCTCCAGCCACGGCTGACCTCTGCCCGCCCTCACCTTCCTTTCCTGCCCTTCCCACACTCGGGGCTCTGCCTGGGCAGAGGGAGATCAAGGGCAGTGATCTAAAGCTGGTGACATAAAAGTATTGAGGGACGTGGCAGGCCACCCCCCACGAAAGGAGCAGCCACTACCCACGTTGTCGTCAAACAGACAGATGTACCCACGTTGGCCGGACTTTGCAAGAGAAGCCAGAGGTCTCAATGCTTAATGTAAAACCCTCCAGAAACTTAAACGTCAGCATCGAAGGCAAAGAACTCTCCAGACACGCCTGGCTGGCCACTCTGCTCTGCAGCTGACAGTGGTCGCTTGTGAAGCTGGGTGCCGCCGTCCCCCTGGGCTCTCCTTTGGGAGCCCTAGTGGTCAGGGAGAGGGCATTGGATGCACCTTGGTGGGCCAACACATGGGCTGGGGAAGGCCTGAGACCCGAAGCCCTCACACCTGTCCTGGGTGTGCTGCCCACGCCCCCTGGGGTGGGAGGAGCCAGGAGGAGCCGCTGCCTCTGGGTGGGCACACCTTGGAAAGGAAGTGACTCAATTAAGCTCTGGTTCCTAGTGAGGGCTAAAAACTCCCCTCCAGGGAACCGTTCTCTGCTATGGATTTTTAAGACTGGGACTGGAGGATCACTCTGCCTTTTCTCCTTTGGTGCTGTGTCTCCAGCCAATAAGTAAGTTGGAAATAAAGGATTTGTGAGAAAATGGAATGCAGTCAGAAGGTAAATTGCGGGCTTAAAAGCCCCTCAGAGACGGACACAGACTTGGAAGTGTTTCCTGCTTTAGACGCCGGTTTCTCTTCTAACCCAGGTTCCTGTCTCTCCCGTTTGCTTCTCTGAAAGGCAATCTTTAAGACTGATTTCCCTCGGTTGCATTTCATTGGTGTAGAAACTAAAGAGGCTGTTGCATCACAGTAATAACATCAACATTTCACCTCCCTTCACCTTAATTATTTTTCTGTCCTGCCAATGGAACCCGTTTAATAAGATTTATAGGTGGTGGGGAGGTGGGGTGAGCCGGTGTGTGCTGCAGATAATGGGCCAGGCTGATTCCCCTTCGTTGGATGTCACGGGCGTAGAGACATGAGCGGGAAGCTTTGCAGCACTTCAGTAATAATAATGTCAGCATCTCACCTGCCTCCCCCTTAATTATTTTTCTCTCTCACTCTTGCCACCTGAACCTGTTTAGATAAGATTGCCACACAGATAAAAACCAAGGGCTCTCATTCTCTTAGGCAGATAGGCTGCTGCTTTTTCGTGGGTTCAGTGTGAAAAGGGAGCTGTGCTGGCAGAAAAGCTTTCTCTTAGATCTTCCTGGGGAGGCTTCGAGCCTGTGGATCCTGGATAGACCAAAAGGCAGTGGGAAAGGAGCCGTGAGGGCCGATGTGGGTGCTGAGATGGGCACCCTGGCCTGGGAGGGTGGGTGCTGGAAGCTGGATGTGGAGGAGAGGTCATCTCTGTGCACCTGCTGTCTTTCCTGGGGCAGGGGTGGGTGGTTTCATGGTGCAGGGTGAGGGGGTCTGGCTTTGCGGTGCACGAGGCAAACAGAGCACTTTGGTGGGCCTGGCCTTGTGCTGCTCTATAGCTGGATGGCCATGGGGAAGCAGGCCAACTCTTCTGAGCCCTGGTTCCCAACAAATGAACAGGTCGGCTGCTCTGGACTGAGTGTTGTGCTCTTCCCTCTAACAGATTCATGTGTTGAAATCCTAACCCTTTGGGAGGTGATCAGGATTAGCTTAGCTCACAAGGGTGGCACTGTCCTGATGGGATTAGTGCCCTTTCCAAAACAGGATGACACAGACCTCCCCTCCCCTCCCCTCCCCTCCTCTTCCCTCCTCTTCCCTCCTCTTCCCTCCTCTTCCTCCCCTCTCCTGTCCTGTCCTGTCCTGTCCTCTCCTCTCCTCCCTCCGCGGGCACAAAGGCCAAGACAAGTGAGGACATCACCCAGAAGCCCCTGCCCTCCCCTCCCTTCTCCTCTCCTCTCCTCTCCTCTCCTCTCCTCTCCTCTCCTCTCCTCTCCTCTCCTCTCCTCTCCTCTCCTCTCCTTTCCTCCCTCTGCAGGCACCAAGAGCAGGACAAGCGAGGACATTACCCAGAAGCAAATGGGACTGGTGTCCTGCTCTCAGGCTTGGGGCCTCTAGAACCGTGAGAAGTGACTTTCGTGTGAGCTGCCTGCTCTATGGCGTTTGTTACAGCTGTCCAAGCTGACTGAGCCATTGGGCTGAATTACAATTTTGGGGACTTACTGACTCCCTTGAGATGCAAAACTTCTACCCAGAAATGCACACACACACATACACACGTTCAGAATATTGAGTGCAAATATACAGGAACAAGAGGTCTCATGCCAAAACCCTCAGCATCATCCTCGATCCATCTTTCTTTGGCCCTGGCTGTGCGCCAGCTCCACCGCTGCTGCTCCGCCCTGAGTCCCGTCAGCTCTCATCTGTGCTCCTGCAGGACTCTCACAAGGCCCTCTTCCCTCTTCCCTTTGCAGTCTGCTCTCAACCCAGCAGCCAGGGAGATTGTTTTCAAAGGTTAAGTCATACCCTATCACTCCTCTGTTTAGACCCTTTGACCACACTGCTTTTTCATTGCAAGAAGGGATTTAGTGCCAACATCCATAGCTAACTCCTTTACCCCTGCAAGGCTTTGTTCAAAGGCCATCTTCAGAGAAAATATGAATTGACCAATATCAAGTAAATAAACGGAATTAACAAGCAAACATCTTCCTGCAAAGAAATCACCAGGACAAGACGGCTTCATTGGTGAATTCTATCAAACATCATCAGTCCTTCAGAAAATCACCCAGAAAACAGAGAGGACAAAGGAGTACTTCCCAACTCATTCCATAAAACCCTTATTCCCAGGAAGAATCACTATGTTCCTAAATTTCTATATATGAAATGCATGAAGTTTGTATTCCTTAAATAAAACTAAAAAAAAATATCATTCCCTGATACGAAAACAAAAGGCATCTCAACAAAAGAACTAGAGAACATTACTCATCACGAGTACAGATGAAAACCTCCAAAATACTAGAAAATGAAACCCACCAACATAAGGATTATATCCTATGGCCAAAAATATTCTGTATCCCAGGAATTCAAGGTTGGTTTGATATCTGAAAATTGTTTAATGTAATATACTAAAGTAGTAGAATAAAGGGCAAAAACCACATGATCAACTAAAAAGATGTAGAAGAAGCATTTCAGAAAACTCAACACCACACTTGGTAAAAACTTGGAGTGAAGTAGGAACAGATGGAAATTTTCTCAACCTGATGTAGGGCACCTTTGAAAGCCCACATTGTACTTTGTGTGAAATATTGGATGTTGAGTCGGTGTTGTGGTGTAACAAATTAAGCTGCCTCCTGCGACCCCAGCATCCCATATGGACATTGGTTCAAGTCCTGGCTGCTTCTCTTCTGATCCACCTCCCTGCTAATGTGCTTGAGAAAGCAGCAAAGGATGGATGGAGTCCTTGGGTCTCTGCTCCCATGTGGGAGACCAGAAGCAGCTCTGGGCTCCTGGCTTCAGCCTGGCCCAAACCCTGGCTATTGTGGCCATTTAGGGAGTGAACCAGCTGATGGAACATATATCTTTCTCTCTGTAACTCTGCCTTTCAAATAAATTAACCCCCCCCCCAAAAAAAAGAGACACTGGATGCCTTCCCCCTAGACTGGGAATGAAGGCAGGTGGCTGCTTTCATCACTCCTGTTCAGCATTGCACTAGAAGTTCCAGCCAGTCCAATAAGGGACAGAAAGCACAAAATCAGAAAAGAAGGAGAAAAACTATTTTTATTCACAGACAAAATGACCCCGTATGTGGAAAACCTTAAGGCATTCTCAAAACAACATTTAGGTTACAGGATCCAGAACCATATACAAAAATCAATTGTATTTCTACATATTTGCAATGGAGACTTTGAAAATAAAATTAACACAATAATTCCACCTACAATAGCATCAAAAAGAACAAAATAATTAGGAATAAACTTTAAAAAGCAGAAGATGTGCACTGACAACTGTAAAAATTGCTGAGAAAAATTACAGCTGTAAATAAATGCAGAGACATTCTATGTCCATGGAGGGGAAGACTCACTATTGAGATGGAAGTTCTTCCCAAGTTGACTCCAACATTCTCACAATTCCTATCCAAATGCCAAAATTGATGAGCTTACACTAAAATATATATGGAAATACAAGGGACTTTAAATAGCTGAAAGAATTTTGGAGAGAAAAAATGTTGATTTTAAAAGTTTCTATAAAGCTACAGTAATGAGGACAGTATGGTTCTGGTTTAAGAACAGACATACAGATAATTACATTATAATTAAGAGTCCTTACATTTTTGGCCAGTTCATTTCAGACAAAGATGCAAAGGCAATTCAGTAGGAGGGAAGAAACTCTTTTTGAACAAATGATATGACAGCTGGATATGCATATGCAAAAGTGATGAATTTAGGCTCTTATCTCACAAATTACACAGAAATTAACTTAAAACAAATTAGACTAACTTACTGTAAGAGCTAAAACTGTAAAACTCCTAGAAGAAAATATAGGAGGAAATCTTTGTGGCCTTTGGTTTGGCAGAGTTCTCAGATACAATATCGAATGTCCAATCCATAAAAGAAAAAAAATAACAAATTGGACTTGATTAAAAGCTTTTTGTGATTTAAAAGACACCATTGAGAAAAAGAAAAAGACAAGTCATAACCTGAACAAAAATATTTGCTAATCTTGTATCTGCCACAGGACTTGTATTCAGGGGATGACTCAATTTAAAAATTGGCAAAACAGGGGCTGGTACTGTGGTGCAGTGAGTTAAGCTGCCAGTGATGCCGGCATCCCACCTGAGTGCTGGTTAGAGACCCAGGCACTGCACTTCTGATCCAGCTCCCTGCAAGTGCCTCTGGGAAAGCACAGAAGACAGACCAAATAACTGAGCCCCTGCTACCCATATGGGAGACCTGGATGGAGTTCCAGGTTCCTGGCTTCAACCTGGCTCAACCCTGGCCGTTGTGGCCATTTGGGGAATGAACTAGTAGATGGGAGATCTCTCTCTTTCTCTCTGCCTTTCAAATAAATAAGCCTTTTTTTTTTTTAAAAAAGAATTAAGCATAAACTTCCCATATGACCTAACTTTTCTAACTGATGGTCAATGAAAGCAGATACCCACACATAGACTTGTCTGTGAATGTTAATAGCAACATCACTTGTAATAACCCCAAACTGCAAATAATGCAAATGTTTATCAACTGGTGAGTGGATAAACAGAATGCGGTGTATGCAAGCTATGGAATACTGTTCAGAAATAAAAATAGGTAAACTATTGATACACGCAACGAAGTAGAGGAATCTCAAAAGCATTATGTTAAGTGAAAGGAACTGGGTGCAAAAGGCTGCATAAGTATGATTCTATTTGTAAGATGTGTCCCAAAAGGCAAACCCATAGAGCTAGAACCAGATTGGTGCTGCCTGAGACTGGGGATGGGAGCAGAGGCTCACCAAGGATTGCTTCAGGGTTATGGAAAAGTTATCATTCTAGACTGTGTTGGCGAATGCACAATTCTTAGATCTACTAGAAATCATTGAGTTGTACACTTCAAGTGGGTGAATTTAGTAATGTGTATATTTTACCTCAATAGAGCTGTTATTTAAAAACAGAAAGGAGAAAAGAGCCATCTTCTCCACGAAGCTTATGCAGACCACTCAACTCTCCTCCCCCCAGTCCCATACCCTCTGCCCTCTGCTTTAGTTTCTTGGATTGCATTTACTACCTTCTAATAAACTGTGGGATTTTCTTATCATATTGATTGTTCATTGCTCAGTATCCTTGGCTAGAATACTGGCAGTCTTCAAAAAGTTCCTGGAAGATGTGCTTTATGAAAAAAACTGACCTGATTTCAAATTTTTTTTTTTGTACCCAAATAAGCTTAATTCTTCTTTCCATGAGCTTTCTGAAGTACCCTGGTATAAGTTCCATGAAGGCAGGAGTTTTTAGTCTGTTCTGATTGCTGATGAATATTCCCAGTGCCTAGGACAGTGGAAGGTACCCAAATAAGAAGAGCCCTCGATTGGAGGGCCTTTCCTCATTCTCTAATCAAAGGCTTCTGTGGTCTTTGGTAGAACTATTGTCCATGCCAAGTTGGTATTTGGGGCTGAGTGTGGAGGACAGATAGGAATTCCCAGGTGGCTTTCGCCCAAGGCTCAGCTTTGCCCATTTAGAAGGCTCTGAGGACTTATTTTCCCTGGCTGTGCACTGCCTCTAGGCATGACTGGTTCCAGAACCAACACCCCCTGCCTCAGACACCACAAGTCCCTGTGCTCAAACCCTTTAAATAGAGTAGTGCGGAGTGAGGATCTCACCTAGCAGTTAAGGTTCCACTTGGGACGTCCACATGCTACATTAGGGTGCCTGGGTTCCAGTCCCAGCTTCACTCTTAGCCCCAGCTTCCTGCTAATGCACACCCTGGGTGACAGCCGATGACTGCTCAAGTGGTTGGGCCCCTGCTACCCACAAGGGAGACCCAGACTGAGTTCCTGGCTCTTGAATTCATCCTGGCTCAGCCTGGCCATGTGGGCATTTGGGCGGTGAATTAGTGGACGGGAGCTCCCTCTGTCTGTATCTGTCTCTCTCTCATCTCTTAAACAAACAAACAAATGGCATAGTATTTGCATATAGCCCATACACATCCTTCCATATACTTCAAACCATCTCTAGATTACTTACAATACCTAATGCAACGTAAATAGTTGTTATATTGTGTTGTTTAGGGAAAAATGTTAAGAAAAACATGCACACATGCTCAGGGCAGATCCATATCCCCCAGATGTTCCCATGGATGCAGAACTTGCGGATATGAAGGGCTGACTATGTCTTTTCTTTGTTGACCTCAGTTGATGCATCTGTAAAACAGGTTCTCTCCGGCATTCTAGTGACTGTGTGTGTGTGTCCATCTCCATGTGTAACAGGGGAAAGTGAACAGATGGTGGGGGAGCCACGTGTTTGGGGGTTGAGCAAGAGGATGGCTGTATGGCGACCACCTTCTCCTCCCTTCCTTGCTTCTACTACCAAAGCTACCAGGTGATTTCTCAGCTGTTCACACGGTTCCTGACATATTTACATATGGGAAGCTCTTTCTTTATATAAACATTTACAAACACCTTGATCGACTTGTGAAAATGTGACACTTTTTTGGAAGTCAGCCTGCTTGGGTTGTGGGGCTCAGCTATTTATTTTTGTGAGATGGAGGCAGCTGTGCAGGGTTCTGGGTGCTCATGAACTTTCCATTTAGAAAACCCCACCTCCTCATATACAGAACAATGTAGAGGCCATGTGATGGGCAGGGGAAGAGTGGACAGGCCCGAGCAGGAGACTTACTGGGATGGAAAGTGGGTGCTGCAGGTTTGGGGGCATTGGCTCTCAAGGTGCACCAGGAAGTTTTCAGAAGCCTTTGGTTCACAGTCCAGGCCATCTCCCTGATGGTGAGCCCTGGGGCGGTAAGAGGACTTGGGCAGCATTCCCAGGGTCCCCAGGGGCTGCAGGGAGACCTGTACCAGAGTCTGTGATCTTAAGGGGATCTTAAGGGCAGCATAAATCTCAGCGGAGTTGGGAAAAGGGTTGGGGCGTGACTTAGCAGGTCCTGGTGCTTGTGTGAACTTGGGCAAATTAATAAGTCTTTTTTTGTGTCTGAACTTCCAATCCATAAAAGGGACCCTGGGCTTCTCAGTAGAGTGGGTAAGAGGGTAAAGGAAGCATGTGTGTGGACTCCCAGTGCAGTGCCCTGTACTAAGAGTGCAGGTCCACAGGCATAGCCATTCCCCATCTCCTTCTCTCCATGCAGCACTGACAGATGTGTTGCCCTTGCTTTGGACAGGAAGTGTGCCTAGCTTTAGCTCTCGTCACCCCTGTCCAGCGGCACCCAGTCAGGGGACAGCCGCCTGGGACTTGGGATCATCTGGATCCCCCGAGGGAGGATGCATCCCATCCTTGTTCTTATGAGCACCTTGTTCAACTGCTCAAAGCTTCCTGTGAGTGAAAGCCAGTCTCCTATGCATAGCCATCCCAGCTCTGATGAAGTCCCTCGCACTTGCTCTGATGTCTTGCAAATCCAGTTCCCACTAAACTGATTCTCACCTTGTCCTTGCACCTTGTATACCAGCAGGCTTGGAACACTCTCATCCCTTCTTCATACTACACATCTCTGCTGCCTCCAAGGGTGGCTTCAAGTGGAATTCTCCCCGTGCCTTTGGGCTTTCCATGCTCTCTCTGAACTCTGAGATGTTACTGTACTTGGTGTGCATACCATGCACTTGCAGTTAGAAAGGACACACCAGACCTTTATCCCCATATCCCCAGTCATCACACTCATGCTCACATGTGCAGCACTTCCACGATGCAGCCAGGCTTTCCCAGGGTGTGTGCAGAACAACCAAACTTTGAGTCATGTTCAACAACTTCTGATTATCAGTCACTCCTCTCTTTTGTGACACTTCCACGACAATGAAGTCACCATCACGTGTCTCAACTGACAACTTTGGATATAGGCTAAGATTCTCCCTGGGGCTAGCTGGAGTTCTCACGACAGGGTCCATGATAGGCTGTTATGGGGGTGTCTACCAAGGAAAAGGAATGGGTTAAAATGTCTGACTTGTTCCTCTCTGCATCTTCCCCCTCTCTCAGGCCAGCCCACCAATCCTGGCTTCATGTCAGAATTGGGATAGTTGCTACCACCATCTCACTTCTGAGCAAGAATTGTTCTCCCTTTAGAAATAGGCATGGGGGATGGGGCCAGTGCTGTGCCACAGCAGGTTAAAGCCCTGGCCTGAAGCACTGACATTCCATATGGGCACCAGTTCAAGACCCAGCAGCTCCACTTCCGATCTAGCTCTCTGCTATGGCCTGGGAAGGCAATAGAGGACAGCCCAAGTCCTTGGGCCCCTGCACTCTAGTGGGAGACCTGGAAGAAGCTCCTGGCTCCTGGCTTTGGATCAGCGCAGCTCTGGTCATTGCAGCCAATTGGGGAGCGAACCACTGGAGATGGAAGACTCTCTCTCTGCCGCTCTTTCTCTCTCTGTGTAACTCTGATTTTCAAATAAATAAATAAATATTTTAAAAAAGAAATAGGCATGGGGGAAAACTCAGCCTGCACTTGAATACTCTCAGAGACAGAGAACTCACTACTTGACCATGCTCTGTTAGTTTTTTTTTTTTTTAAATGGTTGAGATGAAAACCTTCCTCGCTGTCCCTAGTTCTGTACTCTGGAGCTCCACAGAACAAATCTATTTCCCTTCTTCAAATATTTGAGAGAGACCCAATTTCCTTAAGTCTTCCCTTTAGCAAGCAGAACCTGCCTTTTCTTTTAATTGTGTACACAATCTATCTTTAGGTTTTGCTCCAGAGGCTGTGTCCCCATGAGCCAGCAGGTGCATTGCTCTGTCCATGGTGCTGACAGAATGCAGCTGGCCTGGGCCAAGGATTGGGTCTGGTGGTGGCAGAGGGTACTGGCTGCTTGATTCTCTCTGCTCATCATCTACTCCCAGGCTGGAGTTAAATCGTGATGGTTATCCTGACTCCTCTGGGACAGTACACTTAGGAAGAGCAAGTGGTAAATGGCTGAGATTGGGCCCCCTGGAGATCTGCTGAGTTGGGTCTCCCCCCTCCCACCCTGCTCCACTGTGTGTGTGTGTGTGTGTGTGTGTGTGTATGTGTGTATTGGAGCAGAACAGAGCTGGTGTTCTGTCTTCCATGCCTACAGCCTGCAGACATGTCTCCCTGGTGTGGAATGAGAAGGAGGGCTGTTGTGAGAGCTACATAGAGTGATCCCCAAGCCAATGAGAAGGGGTCTGCAAACACATCTTTGTGGCTGGACCCCTGACACAGGTCCCATCACAGCATCCAAACCACAAAGCTATGATGTTTCTGCGCTCAAGGGAGTAGCACCCAGCTGAAAGCTTGGTCCTGGCTCTCTGCCAGTGGTTCCTCATATCATCTGTCTCTGTGATGTCCTGCCCTGGTCTGGAGCAGAGGGGTTCACTCCTTAGGCCCCTACCCCTGTCCCTTCTCCCAGTGTTTCTCTCTTCCTCACTGCCTTGGGCCCTTGGGCTGTGGACTTTGTCTCTAAACTCTCTGCTAAAACTACTCCCCTCCCTGGCCAGTTGGCTGCAGGGGGAGGCTTCCATTTAGTGGCATTTTCCTTTCTCATTTCATGCTGTAATGGAGATTCATTGCCAGTTTTAAATCCGTAATTTGCCATGAAACCCTCGTCTCGGGCCCAGGCTGAGGTCAGAGCGGAAAAGGAGTGAGCTATTTTTAGCCCTGAGAGGGCTCCCTGTCCAGCTCCAGCCTCTCCAGGCTCACCCAGACTGACTCTGGACTGAAACCCAGGGCTGACCCTCAGGAGACCTGGAAGCTAGAGTGGGGAAACTGGTGATTTGCACAGGGGCATGGACTGGCCTGGACTCCCTCCATGTGCCAGGACTCTGTTCCATCTTTCACTCGGGGATCCATTAGTGAGGAGAGCCTCACGCTGGTGACACCATGTTCCAGGTTCTCTGTTCCTTTCTGGGGCTGACAAGGGTGGCATTCAATCCTGTAACCAAGTCACCAGGAATTTTTCTACTTCCCATCCCAACAGGGACTGAGTCTTGCATGTTGCCATCCTGAGGGATAACTTGGCTTTACTCTGAATCATGTGGTGTGTGTGTGTGTGTGTGTACATGTAGGTGTGTGCACACCAGTGTATTTGTCTTCAAATCGAAGGTGTCTGTGTATGTAAATGTGACTGATGCACACACAGAGAGCCTTGCAAGCAGCCAGTGGCCAGCAGGGCTTCCTGACCGAGAACCCCAGGAGGGTACCAGGCAGAGGCTGGCTTTTGCCTGTGCATTTGGAGCCACAGAGGGATGTAGGCAGGTGCACCCAGACCAGAAAGGCCAGCTCTCTGAGGGGTGCAGGGGCTGAGGGCTTCCTCGGGGAGGCTGCCCTCTGAAGGCTGTTGGAAAGCAGCCTGGATTTCATGGGCAGCTCCAGAGCCCGTTCTGTGCCAAACAGCAGATGCCAGAGGATCAAGGTCCTGATTTTTGCAAATCTCCATGGTCAGAGCTCACGCTCCTCTTCACTGAGGATTTGAGCCTGCTCAGCATCGCCCAGGGTCATGCTTGGTTAAAGCATCTGCAGGATGTATTATCCTTGCTTTCAGGAGCAGGGGAAGAGGGACTGGGGGAACAATGGCCCTCATGGCTGACCCCCAAACTATGAGCGAATGACGGAGAATCACAGCCAAACTGCGGAGTGGATTTCCACTTCATCTTTCCAGCTCCTGTGCTGCCAGGGAGAACGCGGGGCCTGAGAAGTCACCCACCACAGCCCACGTCTTGCTGCTGGAGCTGGCAGGACAGGGGTGAGAATGTGGCTTCCCAGCTTCCTGGTGGGTCCCTTTGTCCTGCTTGGATCTGGGAACTTCAACATTGCCCAGGACTGCCCTGGAGAGCCCAAGTCAATTGGTGTTGCGGGTAGAGACACTTGGGGCTCGGCAGAACTAGGAGCCTGGGGTCCGGGGAGCAGCAGGAGGCTGGACACCTTATGTGGGCTCCTAAGACCCTGTCTTCCCTTGTTGGGTATTGAAAGCCAAAGACGATGTGAGGGAGGGGCTGGGCCTGGTGTGGTCACCCGGGTGCTGCCTCCAGCTTACTTGGACGGTGAGCACTTGGACAGCCAATGTTGGGCTTACAGGCCACTTGAGAAAGGTCACTTGGCTGGAGAGCTCATTGGGCCAGTCTCTCCCAGTCACCTGTGGTGATGCTGAGTGGAGTGGGGTGGGGGTATGCACCCCTTGCCTCAGGTCTCCTCCTCCTTGGCCAGGACCTAGACCACATCCAGGTAGGAGAGAGAACAGAGGGGCTGAGTTTGCCTCCACCCCAGTGGGTCCCCACCCCTCTGGAGCCCTGGCAGTCCTTAAACACTTGTAAGTACCCTCTCCCCGCCTCCTTTCCTGCCATGGTGGATAGGCTGGGACTGGGGGGTATGGGTGGGGCTCCCGACATCCCAGGGAGGCTGAGATGGGGTGGGGAGAGAAAGGCAGGGCGACATTTCCTCTGGTGGCAACGTACAGATCAGCAGGATAGTGCAGAGATCAGCTCACCTTGACCTGAAGGCTGCAGGGACCTCCGCTGAGACCCCCCGATCTCCCCCAGCCCCGATCAACAAGTGTTGTGGGCTTCTTATTAGGGCATAAGGCATGGAACTCACAGTATGGACCTCGGAAAGCAGGCTCCCCTCACCCCAGGGAGCTAGGCCATAACTGAGAAGAGAAAGGCTATTAACCAGCTCAGGGCACCTCAATGGGCCACAGTCATGGTTACCTTATCACCTGCCTTGCAGGAAAGCACAGAGCTACATTGGGAGGGCAGGCTGTGCACAGTGGCTAAAGGGGGTGGGGAGAAGGGGACACCAGGAGTGGGCTGGGCCACCAGGCAGAGCAGCTGGAGGGAGTGGGAAGGAGAGGCTGGCAGGGTGGGGTGTGGGGGCTCAGAGGAGGCTTCAGGGCTTCAGGAGATAAGGACGCTTGTGTGCTCTTCTTTCCCATCTCTGGCTGGTTTGCTGCCCCTATTTGGGGGTGATTGCAGGGTAATGAATGTGGCAGGAAACAGGCACACAGCGCAAATGAGATACGGCACCTAAGACCAGGCCGGGCCCAGGCAAAGCACGCTTCACACGGAGATAAGGAAATCAATTCTGCTTGTCTTCCTGGGCATACGGCCGGGAGGGGTCTGCAGGATCCTGGCTTTCGGTCTCACTCGCTGCGTGGAAAAGCTTCCCCAGGACCCAGGCTGAACCCCTGGGAAGGAGGGAGCTGCTGGCTGGCGACTCTTAACATCGCTCCGTAATAGCAGGAATAATGACAGCTGCTGCTCACGTGCCTGGCTGCACAGCAGGCACCGTTTTGTACGTGCTTACCTACAAGGGACTCTAAAGTTCATGGAAAAGGGACATTTATTTTGGTGCAATTAATTTCAAAATCCATGCATAACTTTCCATAATACACATTTTTTTCATGAACTTTTTGAAGGCATCAGTGGGCAAGGATTTAAAAATGTTTTTGCACCTAAATAAATCTATCTTAAAGCATTTTTAGTTTTCATTTATTTATTTATTTGAAAGTCAGAGTGACAAAGAGACGGGGAGAGACTGACAAAGAGAAACACGCATACACACACACACACACAGAGGGATCTTCCACCCCTGGTTATTCACCAAATGTCTGTAACAGCCATGGCTGGGTCAGACTGAAAGCTAGGAGCCAGGAACTCCATCTGGATCTCTCACATAGGGGGCAGGGACCCAAGTCCTTGTGTCATCATCTGCTGCCTCCTAGGTGCATTAACAGGAGGATGAATTGAAAGTGGAGGCACCTGCAGATACCTGATACAACATCCCAAGTGGTGGCTTCATCAGTGCCACAGTGTTTGCCCCTCAAAAAGATTATTAGTTGAAAGGCAGGGTGACAGAAAGAGAGAGAGAGAGAGAGAGAGAGAGAGAGAGAGAGAGAGAGATCCACCTGCTGGTTCATTCCTCAAATGCCCATAACTGGACCAGGCCCAGACTAAAGCCAGGAGCTGGACACTCAGTCCAGATCTCTCATGCTGGTGGCAGAGACTGAAGCTCTTGAGCCATCACTGCTGCTGCCCAGGGTGTGCCTTGGCAGGGAGCTGTAACCGAGAGTAGAGCCAGCGTTTAGACCCGAGAGCTGCACTGTGGGCTGCAGGTGTCCTGACTGGTGTCTTAACCACCGTGCCTGCCTGCTTACCTTTTAAATCATTTTTTGTGAAACTTTGGAGGCACACTCATGTGTTATTTCATTACATCCTTTCTATAGCCCCGTGAAGGCAGAGAGGATTATTTTCTTCATTTTTTTTTTTTTTGACAGGCAGAAAGGTCTTCCTTTTTGCCATTGGTTCACCCTCCAATGGCCGCTGCGGCTGGTGCACCGCGCCGATCTGAAGCCAGGAGCCAGGTGCTTCTCCTGGTCTCCCATGCGGGTGCAGGGCCCAAGCACTCAGGCCATCCTCCACTGCACTCCCAGGCCACAGCAGAGAGCTGGCCTGGAAGAGGGGCAACCGGGACAGAATCCGGCGCCCTGACTGGGACTAGAACCCGGGATGCTGGCACTGCAGGTGGAGGATTAGCCTATTGAGCCACGGCGCTGGCCTATTGCCTTCGTTTTACACGTGGAAGTAGGCGCAGAGTGGTTACAAAACTTGCCCAAGGTCACACCAGTGTGAAGTGACATAGCCAGGTTTCAAGCGCAAGATTCAGGCCGTCTGGTTTCCAGAGTCTGAAGTCACATTGTCTCTCTAAACCCAACCCGGCCAATGCAACACAACCCTCACAGGTGTTTGGGGCTTACATCTGCCAGTGGAAACTCTCCCTAATTTTCTTCCAAGCTTTGTTGCTTTGGTTACCATGATGGACATTTTTAAGCACCTGCTATGTGCTCCTAGGCTGTACAAAACATGCAAGATGCCCCAGAGAGACCTGAAAACAGGTCTGTTCCACAACGTGTTGAGTGCTGAGATCAAGTGTTCACTGAAAACAAAAGGAGCCAGGGATGGGGGAACCACCAGGCCACATGGACTTCAGGGAAGGCTTCCTGGAGGAGGAGCTGTCTAAGGAAACCTGGATGGGCAAGCTCACATGAGCCAAGGGAAGAAAGAGGGCACGGGCAAGAAGGAGGCCAGCTACGAGGTGGTTGCTATCTCTGGAGCAGGTGAGTGGCGGGCTGGGGCCGGAGGGGGCTGACGGTGGGTCCAGGAAGGCCTGGTGTGCCAGGGAGGAGCTTGGGCTCTGCTCACTAGGCCTTGCGTACCTGCCTTTGGTTGTCAGGGCGACCATGAGTGACTGCCCAACAACCAGATTTTGCACAAACAGCTTAGAAGCTGGCACCCTGCGGCTCTTTTTCATCTCTGCCTTCGCCTGCTGTGAGACCCTGAGTTCCTCACTGCTCACCTCCAGGCCCCTCTACCCAGAAGGCTTGAGTACTGGGGGCTGGGGGCTGCCAGCAATGCCATGGACATCAGAAACCCCACAGCTCTCCCGGGAGGGAGGTGGCCACGGGAGCTTGTGTTTTTTGAGAAGTGAGCACATTAAGGTAGCATGCCAGATTGGACCCTATCTGTTGACCCTGCTCAGGATCAGGGGCTTGACAGCCTTTTAAAAGACACTGTCTTCATTTGAATTGACTTAGCTTCCATCTAAAATAATCCATGCTGATTTAGGAAATTTTATTTCTAGTAGTAGCCACAAGGCAGCACAGTTAATATTAGAATGGGCCAGGAGGAAGGGAATGGGGAGAAAGATTGGGAAAAATGCCCCTTTTCATTCTTCATATGCCAATTGATCCCTCTTCCCCCACTGCCAGCCGCCCCATGCTGCTTTCCCACAGCTTGTATTACTACGTAAGGACGCACTCTACCTGTCGATGGTTTATCGAGCGTCTCACTCCCTGCTAGAACCCAAGTTCCTCCAGGGCAGGGCTGGCTTTCTCTGTTGTTCGTTGATGAACTCCCAGGGCCTAGATCAGTACATTAATAAGGGGGCTCCTACGTAGTTCTCCATCCAACCTTCGGGTTACCCGTTTTCTTGCCTGCCCCAAGCCCTTCCCTTGCTGGCTTCTCATGCCTTCAGGCAGCTGGACAGAGCAAGAGCAGAGCCACCCTTAGAGTTCTGGCCGCCCCGGAGCAGTGTGCGTGCGTGTGTGATGTTCACAGTTCTATGAGATCAATATTTTTATAGTCACCATTTATACTTGAGGAACCAGAAAATCCATTTATTCATTCAATTAAAAAACTCCAAACATCACTGCATACTGTATGTGCCCTGTACTAAGTACTGGTTACATGGTTGAACCAGAGACCCAGTTCCAGCCCTAAGATCCTTGCCCAAGTTCACACAGTGGATCAGCCACAAGAGGGCGCTCTGCTCCCTAGCCCAGAGCTCTGCCTAGGACACCTCCACTCTGCACGGAGGAGGCTGAACACAGAGGGAGCACCTGGGGTTGAGGTATCGAGTTTAGTGCAGAACCCAAGGGCTGGGTGGGACTCTGAGTGGTGTCATCTCCTAGCCTCAAAGTGGGATGCCGTCTAAACTTCCTAAACCATTACCCTCTGCACCTTGGTCACCACACGAGTCCAGGTTCCAGGGGGAGAGGCCCATTTTCCTAAAATGCTTGGTGCAGCACGTTGCCCTCCTTACTGTGGAAGTTGGACAATTCTGAGAGATCATCTTCTCCATTATCACCTCTCGTTCTCCCAGGAAGCTCACTGAGAACCAGAGAGGTTGAGTATCAGCACCCAAGATCACACAGCTGCTTGGGGATGGGACCAAGACTACTTAAGTGTGCAGCTTCTCTCTGCAACACCATGATTCCTGAGCTGATCTATGGTGGACAGAGATGCCCGTTGCCACCTGGCCCTTGGCAGCCAGCTTGGTCCCCCAGGGAACACGGCTGACTGTGACCCTGGACTGGGGGCTCCCCAGGCTGGCCTCTTTCGGCTTTGCCAGCTCCACCCACCCCCCATCCTCCCCTCCTCACTGGCTGGCTCCCTCCCTTCTGCCTCCCAGGGTAGTCCATGCTCAGCTCCAGGTTGCTCCTTGTCTGATTACATCTGAGAGCTGGAAACGCAATGCTAATTAATGTGTCTGTGACTGTAGGCCTGGCTGCCGGGCGGGTCCCCACGCCCTCCCAGGAGGCTCTGTGAGCCAGCCCTCTGGCTTCTCTGAGCACGCTGTCCTGTCGCTGTAGGCAGATGCATATTTTAACAACACACATCTGCTGGCTATATAATCTCTAGTATTTGCCCTCCTCACTTGGTGCTTTGATGGGAGACCCCCACGGGCCTCCCTCTGTTCCAGTCAAAGTGTTTGCTCTGCGGTTCTGCCTGAATACCATCTGATTCTGCTCTCCATCTTCCGCAGGTTCTAATCAGGCTCTTACTTTATTTAATTAAAAAATCTATCTCAGGCAAATACAGACTAAATTAGGAAGCTCTCTCGTTCCTGGGACATGGGCAAGGCAGCTCTCTTGGGGATCTGGCTGGAACATTTTCCTGGGCTGCGATGTCACTGTAGAGCAGATGGGGTCTTGGTTGGGAAGGAAGCGGCGGGCAGGGTGGAGAATGCCTCTCTCCCCTCGGCCCGCACAGCCTCTCTGTTCATCCACTGCCCCCAGGGTGGCACTCTGCACCCAGTCCAGCTCAGCCAGCCAGGGTGGGGTGCCAGGGCCCCCCAAGGAGCCAGGGAGAACCAGAGGCAGAGCCTGGGGCAGCTCTTCCCTCCTGAGGCTGCGCTTGCATAGAATGCCAATGGACAAGATGCTGTCTGGACTTCCACGGAGGACACGCTGTGGGGAACCCCTGGAGGCTCTGCCTCCCTTCCTTCAGCTGCTCTCCAGACCTGAATAAACATCCCTCCCCAAAACCCGGCTCTGTGCCCAGAGGGCAGTGCCAGGCCAGGCCACAGGACAGCCAATGCCTCTTAGATTCAGCGACCGAAGACAACGTCAGGTCTGTTCAGATTGGATCCCGAGGCCCTGCTCTGAGAAGCCTGGTTCCTCAGCATCCAGACTGATACGATGCTGCTGGCCCTGGGGACTGGACGCTGGGCAAAGAGCATGGGTTTGGTTGGCAAATCTGGACTTGATGTTGAATGCTAACGAAGCTGTGTGGCCTCCTGGGAATGTCTTTGTCTCTCTGAGTCTGGATTTGCTGACCTGTACGACATATAGGCGAATTTGGATATCCCAAACCCTGGACTGTGCTGTCTATCAGAGCAGCAGAAGGGAAGGAGGGGAACGTGGCCGGGTGTGGCTGGTGGGTGGGATATGAGGGTACGAGTCTGTCTCCAAGGGGCCTTCAAAGACAGTGGTGGAAAATGGAATTACAAGGGAAATCTATTTTGGTGCTAAAAGCTTTAATATCGTGTATAGGTGGGGATCTTCAGTAAAGTTTATGGAAATGCATCTTGTAAGAAAACGGTGCGTGGATCAACATTTTTTTGTTGGACCAAAATTCACTTCTCTGTCAACTGCATTTTTTCAGGAACTGTGGGGGACACCCTCATACTTCAGGCATCGTGTGAAGCTGAGGCTGTGGATGGCGTTCGGGTTCTGACCCCGGAGCAGGGTCGGAAGCAGTGGGCGCAGTTTCCTGAGGCTGGTGGCCTGAGCCGTCTCAGGGGACAGGGATCCCACGACCTCCCTTAGCAGATCTGACCTGGCATTTTGCAGTCCTCAAAATCAGAAACAGTATCATGCCCTCAGTGCTCCCCCCACCCCGCCGCCTCCCTAGAGCCCCACGCTAAACTGAAGACTAGTTTCCATTTCAGTCCTGTCTCAGGGGAGGCTGGAGGGCCGCTGCTCCCTGGAATGTCCCTGCTGACTCCAAGGGAAGGCCTGGGCATTCCAGCTTATTTATCCTTCTTCCCCGGCTGAATGCTGCAGGCTGGAGGGGATGCACGGGTCGGGGGGAGGGTCTGGTCTCAAGAAACTGGGCTCTGAGCTTGCTAAGTGGTCCTCCGGGGCCCCACGGCTACAGTGCTTGCCTTCCCCTCGCCCTGGTATCTTTGGCTGTGTAGATCTGAAGATAACCTGACACCCTCTTAAATATTTCATCTCTGAGCAGCACGCGCCGGATCTACCAGGCACGAGGCCGGGGCCAGCTGCCGACCTGTTGTGCAAGCTTCCTCGCATCTGCCTGGGTCTTCCCTCTCTGGCTGCCCCTGCACAATCCCCAAAGCATGCCTGGGAGAGATTCCAGCAGATGGAGATGGTGAGGTGGTGCGAGGAGCCCTTTGCTTCTCAGAGCCCCCATTTCTGGTCTGGGGAGCCCTCCCCGGCCCACACAGGAGCGTCAGGAACAGCCGAGACCATGCACGCGGGAAGGCACTCTGAGAGCGGCTGGCAGCTGCTTTGCAAATGGGAGCTATGATCACTGATGGGCAAGGCCTGGTTCCCAGGGCCCTGCTCCTCAGTAACGTCTGGCTAGGGGAGGTAGACGGGCAGCACTGGACTCTAAATCACAACCAGGCAGTTTAGGAGGGTGGTGAGTGAGCCCAGACCCTAACACCAGGCACGTCTGCCTCAGTGGAGGAGCGGGGACCTCGGCAAGGGATGGTGGACACTAGCCTCCTGCAGGGCCAAGGTGCAGAAAGGGCTGATCTGCAAGAAGGGCTTAAAGTGAATTTTCCCAGGGTTCCTGGGGAGCTGGGGAGGGTGGGGGAAGGAGCAGGGGTCACAGGTGTCCCTGTGAGTCACTAGGGGAAGCAGGCTTGAGGCTCGTTCTGCAGGGGAGGTGGACAGAGAGGGCTTTGTTGGCACCTGGGGGGATCAGTTCAGAAACAAGACTCGGGGACCCTGCCCCATTCTTCCTTGTCCCCCTCCACCAGGGTCTGGCATGGGTCCTGCCTCCAACATGGGCACAGAGCACACTGTCAATGCAGTAAGCAAGCTCCTAGGAGTCCTCATTCTCTCCCCAAGGTGCAGTCACACAGCAGGGGTTTGACGGAGTTGTAGGTCACATGACATTGGCCTTCCCACTTCCAAGGGCAGGAGCCGTCCCTCTGGTGGGAAGAGGGACGTGTGCACCCTGGAGGCCAGAGGAGGAGCGTGTCTGGAGCCCCAGGGGACGCTGCCCCTTTGTGCTCCCCCTAGCCTGGCAGGGGGAGCCCTTCCGGGGGCTGAGCCTGGATGTGCCGAGTGTGGGCGGCTCTTACCTAGCACGGTGAGGCGTGCGGGGCGGGACCGGATGGCAGCCTGGATGGCCTGGCACTCGTACACGGCATCGTCCTGCAGCTCCGCCCGCAGGATCTTCAGGTGGTGCTCCCCCGACAGGTGGTTGCCCACCACCAGGTACTGCGGGTAACCTGGGGAGAGACAGGCAGAGCAGGGAGATGGAAGCACAGTTGCAGAGACACTGGCCCAGGCTATGTCCACTCGGGGTGCTCCGCAGAGCCGAACTGCCCAGGAGAGCTGTCCTTTTACAGAGAGGCATCTGCGTCCAGCAAACAGGGGATGCAGGCAGGGCCTTCCTATCTACCTCCTCGTCCCGGGCCTAGGGAAGATCTTGATACCTGGTCCCCGCAGAGGTGACCAAGGGGGCCCTTGATGACCGTAACCCGGAACACTTGATGTGCATAGTAAGATGACTTTGCGGCCGGTGCCGCGGCTCACTAGGCTAATCCTCCGCCTTGCGGCGCCGGCACACCGAGTTCTAGTCCCGGTCGGGGCGCTGGATTCTGTCCCGGTTGCCCCTCTTCCAGGCCAGCTCTCTGCTGTGGCCAGGGAGTGCAGTGGAGGATGGCCCAAGTGCTTGGGCCCTGCACCCCATGGGAGACCAGGAGAAGCACCTGGCTCCTGTCATCAGATCAGCGCGGTGTGCAGGCCGCAACGGCCATTGGAGGGTGAACCAACGGCAAAAAGGAAGACCTTTCTTTGTCTCTCTCTCTCACTGTCCACTCTGCCTGTCAAAAAAAAAAAAAAAAAAAAAAAGATGACTTTGCTTCCGTTTGTCGTTGGGAACTTGTGTCCCCACCCCTCTCCCCCGCAGCAGCCCGATGCCCCCAATTCTTCCTGGGGACCGAATGCTGTTGATGCTTCGCCTCTCTGGCTTTTCTTTGTGTCTCATATTTAGTGGGTGGCTCCCGCGCTACTGTGTGTTAATTTCTACATTCTTTTACCTTTGAAATGGTCTATTGCTAGCTTATTTCATGGACTCCAATACTCCCCTGTGTAAGAAAAGCAGAAACTTGAAAACTTCCCTACAGAGATCAGGGGAGCTGGGCCAGGTGGGGAGCAGAGGTGTCTGACAAACAGGCCCAGCGCAGGAGACCTGAGCAGCGGCCGGCCTCCGAGGCTGGCCAGGCAGGTGACCACTCGGGGCCCTAATCGCTTAGTAACCAGCACAGAAGCAAGAGTTTTCCCAGGGTGCTGGGCAGCGTGTTGTGTGTGCGCATGCGTGCTGCTTCCCTAAAAAATTTTACTTTTTTTGTTTATCTAAAAGTATATTAATTTTATTTATGAGAGAGAGAGAGAGAGAGAGAGAGAGGGGCTCAGGTTGAGATTCAGAGAGGGGAGACAGTAAGAGGGGAAGGAAGAAGAAAGAAGAATTTGCAGAAGAGGATTGAGAGACTCCCGGAGAGGTTTCCGTTTCAGGATGGACGGAAGGCAGAGAACGCGGCCTGCAGACCGTGCCCAGGACCTCGGTCACCCTGTTCTCATCATTCCCATCGCCCGCCCTGCACCCCCAGAGCCTGATTAAGCACTTAGGGGGCACTCGGGACACTTAGGAATTTTTGGGCCCTCAGACCACTGGCGATGAATAATAGATAAATAAAAGTTTGAGGATGATAAATCATTGATCAGTGTTCCTGCTGCTGTGCAAGGCTGAATATAAATGCCCACTTACGCTGGGGCTGGTGGGCGGACCCCGGCTGCCTGCGTCTGGGGCCCTGCGCCTGGCAGGGTTCACCTTCCAGCTGTACCCGACCCTGGTGCTCCTCCCTGTCCCGTTCCCCTTGGCTCCTCTGCTCCCACCGCCCTCTGCCCTCCGGCATTTGCAAGAGGCTCCTCAGTCTGAAGTGCCTCCTGGGGCAGTGGGAGTTGGCAGAAATGGGTCATAGGAAGAGGAGAAGAATGGCCACATTTGGCCTCTTTGTATTTTAGAAAAAAATTATTTACGGGAGATAGCTAGCTCCCATCCGCTGCTTGACCTCCCCAAAAGCTGGAGCTGGGCGAGGGGTGGAGCCAGGAACCAGGACAACCCGGGTCTCCTGCATTTGTGGCAGGGATCTCAAGTCCTTGGTCCATCACCTGATGCCTCTCAGGAGATGGAGCTGGGTATTGAACCCAAATACTCTGATATGGGATGTGGGTGTCTCAACTAGCATCCTAACCACTAGGCTTAATGCCCAGCCTTCGTCTTTTAAAGAGAAGATGAGAGGAAGAGTCAAAGATTTCAAATATGCCAAAGTCTCTTTGGATGAGTGAAACGTCTTCCTGTAGTTCCTGAAGCTGCACCAGCACCCACACGCAGGGGCAGGGCTTTAGAACATTCTAGACTATTGTAACTGTTCAGAGAAGGTAGTGAGGTGCCCGCCACCAGCTGGATTCAAGCAGAGTTTGGACGATCGCCTCTCAGGGGTGCTGCTGAGTTGATCGTTACACTGGATGAAAGAATGGACTAGTGAGTTCTAAGGCCAAGGTCTTTGGAGGTAGGGCAGGACTTCTACAGGGTGGGTGGCACCACGGGCCACTAATACCTGGCCCTGGTCAAGGCAGGCGGCTGGGGTTTGTGGGTGCTCCCTGGGCAGCTGAGCCCTTCAGGCTCATGTCTCTATGGCGTTAATGGTTCTGCTCCTACAGCTGCGCTGACCTGACCAAAAACGCTCACAAGGCTGTCGGGTGCACCCCAGAGAGCACTGCCTCTCCTGGAGCCCAGGTAAGCTACACCTGCTCCGTGCAGGGCCAGGATGAGGGCCTGGAAGTGGGTCAAGTCCAGCGCCCTCCCTGCAGCTGCTGCTCCCAGAGCAGCCCGCGGCCCTGGCAACCCAGCCTCTGGATCCCGCTGTCTGGTGATTAGTCCCTGGTTCCCTGCAGGCATCTTGGCTGGAGCTAGTGTTTTTGTTGTCTCGCAAGCGATCAGCAGCAGGATTTCGCTCTCATGAGCTGCTGAAAACATCAGTGATGGGTTTGTTTGTATTTGCCTAATTAGGCGGCGAGCTGTGATGCCATCCCAAGGACTGGCAGCATCTCCGCAAAAACACAGACTCGGAAACGGAGATTCAGAGGAAGTTCTAGCTCCTTCCAAGGTATCATTACTCCTTCATGACTGTTCCTCAGGGAGACAAATTTATTTGAAATCTCGGTTCTACCGTCAAATCGCCTGGGTTCAAAGGCCCGTTCTATCACTTCCTACTTCTGCTGTCCTGGGTGAGTTTTTAACCTGTTCAGGCTTCAGTTTTCTTATCAGTAACACAGGATAATATTAGTACCTTACATGTTACAGTGAAGATTACACAGCATCATCTACGTAAAGACCTGACACACGTTGAGTAGCCTATAAATGATGACGCAAATAAGTAATCAGGCAACAAAGCCAGAAAGGTCTCTATCTTTTTAAACAATTCACTTCTTTATTTTTAAATTTTTATTCATTTGAAAGATGTGTGTGTGTGTGTGTGTATGTTTGTGTGTATGTAGGGTGATAGATAGATATCTTACATCTGTTGGTTCACTCCCCAGATGCCTGCAACAGGTGGAATTGGGCCAGGCCAAAGCCAGGAATTCATAGCCCGGTCTGGATCTTTCCTGTGAGTGGAGGGACATCAGCTGCCTCCCGGGGTGTACGTTAAGCAGGAAGCAGGAACTGGAAGAGAGCAGGACTGAATCCCAGGCACTCCAATACCCACGCAGGTGTCCTAAGTGAGGTCTCAACCAGCTGCAGAGCCCCCAAAGTCTGTCTTTACGGTGAGCAGACAGGGTGCCTGGGCCCTTTGGGGTTAGTGCATTGGGACTGGTTGCCACAGTTGAGTCCCATTCTTCTTTACTTGTGACTTTGCTTGCCTATCAAATAAAAGGGAAAATGCTCTTTTTTTTTCTCTCTCATTCACTGTAGATTTATGAGATAATGTCTGAGAAGTACTTTTGTTACTTCAAAGAAGAATGTTCTATCAATATGAGGGAGTGCATTTATAAATCATTTTCTTTGATTGGATTTTCCAGCCTTGGTGACCAGAAAGATTTCTTTTGTTTTTAATTTTTTAAAAGATTGATTTGCTTATTTGAAAGGCAGAGTTACAGAGAGGGAAAGACAGAGATAGAGATAGAAAGATTGATTGATTGATCGATAGATAGATAGATAGATAGATATCGTCTATTTGCTGGTTCACTCCCCAAATGGGTCAGGTCTAAGCCAGGAGCCTGGAACTCCATCCAGGTCTTCCATGTGGGTACAGAGGCCCAAGCACTTGGACCATCTTCTGCTGCTTTCCCAGGAACATTAGCAGGGAGCTGGATTGGAAGTGGAGCAGCCAGGACTAGGACCAGTGCCCTTACGGGATGCCAACGTTGCAGGCAGTGGCTCAACCCGCTGTGACACAACACTGGCCCCAGAAGGATATTAGGTCTTCAGAGAGGTGCCATTCCTGGCAGATGGAACGGGGCCGCACGATTCGAATGGAGGGTCCTGGGATGCTGGCCTCAGTTTCCCTGTAGGAAAAGTGTTTCCTGCTCTGGGAATCAAATTGAGCTGTTATGCTCACTTCCTTACTGGGCAGGCAAGCAGTATTAATGGATCTCGTGGGTATCTATCATTATTATCATGATGCTATTTTTGGCACAAGTACTTTCTCAGGAGTTGGAGTTTGTTGTGTGGGTGGAGAGGGCCAATCTTCTTTCTACAAATGAAGTCAAGTTGGAGACAAAGCAGATAATCAGAGCCCATCACTCTTCAGCGTTAAACAGACTTGGGTCCTGGGCCCCAGCCAGCCACTCCTGAAACTGGACGCCAGAGAGTCAGCTGTCTCTGCTGCAATGACCATTGCAGAACCATCCTCGTGACCTGAGGCTTCCTCATGACCAATGACCCAACAAGACCCACATGGCCCCCGACCAGAGGCTGAAAACTATGGAACAGGAGCCCAGGCAGCCTCCTTCACCAGGAACCTCGCCAGGCCAAGCTCAGAGCCACCTGATGCACAGCTGTTCTAGCCGGGGGAGGTCGTGCTGTTCCCCCAGTTTCTCCAGGGAGTTCAGAGTCTCTGAAATCGCCAGATTCCTGTCATATTAAACCTCACGGCAGTGTGGTGCACTGTGCAGGCATTGTGTATTTTATCCATGCTCACTGGGCTGCAGCATTCAAACCCTGCAACTGCTATTGACCAATGCTATAACGTTTCAATATACATTTTTGGCAAGACATAACTCACATTTTAAAATATTAATTTCCTAGCCATCACGTCCCCGGGTGCACTTCGATTTTTTATTTTCCTGCAGCTGTGCAAAGCTGCCTCCCAGCGGCATACACATTCTCCTCTCCTCCTCCACCCTCAGTCACTTTCAGCTCACAGGGGAATGACACCCAGCTCTCTCCTGAATCTCATTGTTTATGCCAAGCCTCACAGCCTGCTGCCCTGTGCCTGCCCGCTAGGGGGCAGAGGAGCGACGGCTGGATGGCTCCTGTGTGTCTTTCCTCCTGGAGGAGAGGGTGTGTGGGAAAGGTGTCTGGATGGGATCAGCACTCCTAATAGTTAACGAAGCTCCTGGCATGCCCACCGTGGGTCACACGTGGGCCGACAACAGCCAGGGAGCGCCCGCAGCACCGCTCGGTGTTGAACGCCAGCCTGGGGAGTGCTGAGCAAGCTTTGCCATTCGGCGCCGACACTTCTGCCTTCTCTTTTCTTCCAGTGCAGGCCGACCCCCAGGCCGACCAGCTTTCTTTGCGGGTTTTCAGTTCGCTGGGCTCCCTTTAATGAGCGGGAAGCCTGGAAGAAGCAGATGGCGACTTCTCTTTCCTTAAAGGCCCTGCCTTGATAAACGGGGCCAAGAAGCAGGCACATTTGGTTTCTGGAAATCAGACTTCGGGTGAATGGTGGCCAGCTTTGGAGTGGAGCCTCCAGGGCGGCATCGGCTTGGGTTCTGCGAGCTGTGGCTCCCACCATTCCCTCGTGGTGCTGGGGAGTCTGGCCTCCAGCTTTTTTTCTGCCAAAGGCCATTTGGATTATTTATAGCATCATTTGCAGGCCATACACAATTATCAACTTAAAAATTAGCCTGCTATGGGCTTACTGACTTTTGAGTCCTGCCTGCGGTTGCCTTGGCAGGGCCCTACGTGTCCCCCACCCCTGCCAGGCTGACCCTGCCCAGGGCTTGGCAGTGATCCCCAAAGCCCTGTGTACATGGGCGTGCCCTAGGGATTGCATGAGTAGGAGAGCAGTGGCCGGTGCCAGGCCTGCTGGGGAGGTCTGGGGGTACTCACTTGAGAGGTCTCGGCCCACACCCAGGGCCAGGCCATCCTTGATCCACAGAACAAAGCCATCGTACTCGGGGATGGCACACAGCAGCGTCACCGGCTGTCCCGACACCACCACCTGGTCCTGTGGCTGCTGGCTGAAGGAGTAGACTTGACCTAGGAGGGAGACAGCACGTCGGTCAGTTCTGTGCAGGTGGCACTTGTGGGAGCAGAGTGGAGGCTGGCTGGAGACCAACCAGACCTCCCCAGGGGACCACGCTTTCTCCCATGGCGGGGGTGGGAGATCCCACAGCCAGGGCTTTCTCCCTGCCATGCCTCAGCCGGGCAGCAGGCTGGGGACTGGTGTGGTTCTGTTTAAACCTGAGAACCCGAGACATCGCATAATGGTTTCAGTGTCTCCTAGAACTGGCCTGGGGCGGAATGCAAAGGAGAGCATGGTGGTGCAGGGTGGCAGAGGGCGTGGCCGAGGAAGCCCGTGGCCATGTGGCTCTTCCTTTGTTTTCTGGAGCAGACCCTTCTTCCACCTCACCATAGCTTGGAGGAAAATCATCGGTGGCCCCCACGCCTCCCCATTCACACCTCCAAACAAGACAGCATGGAACCTGCGAAGCTAATTGGTTCATATTTTATTAAACAAACACATGGTGTGTACAAGATGCCAGCCTCTGCTCTAAGGTTTTAAAATATTAGCTCATTAATACTTTCATCCTCTTAACAACCTAAAAATAGCAGGCACTATTTTCAGCCCCATTTTCCAGATGAGGAAAGGAGGCGGGGATCATTTACGGGGGCCGCGCGTGTCAGCCCCCCTCCCCCCAGCATGCACTGCGGGGGCCGTCCTCCACCTGTCACAGCAACCGCACTCTCTGGGAACGTGAACCCCGTGGCGGGGCCTGGGCAATGGAGCCTCAGGGGGCCACTGCATGGTCCAGCCGCAGGGCCACAGCGCGGGCTTCACGCTCTTCTGGCTCCAGGACCCTGTTGCCAGCTCTTTGGCTTGGCCTTGGATGCAGCTACTGAAGAAGGGGTGACCGCGCTCCCTGGGAGGCCACGGAGGGTGGATCATGGGACCCTGACAGTCACCGAACACCTGGCTCACGGTGCCATCCTGGCTGAACATTCCCCTTTGTCCATTTGGGTAGGGATAGCCCTGTTCTACCGCAAAGAGACCAGGATCAGAGAGGCACAGGAGTCTGCCCAGGGTCACACAGCTGATGAGGGGTGGAGCTGGGGTCTACATTTTTCCACTCCTTGCTCTGCAGATGGCAGACACAACAGGGGCAAAACTGTACCTGGTGGCTAAGCTGCTACCATAGCCTTGCCTCACCCTCCAGGGCGGGCCAGGGGTCCTGGACATGGCTGCTGCCCCCTGTGGGGTCACAAAGGCATGGGCCTGCAGCACACAAAGGCAGAGCTCTCAGCAGCAGGATGGCCCCAGCCAAGAAGGGGAGAGCTGGTGTCAGCTGGAGGCGGCAGCTGAGCGCGTGAGTGGGCCCCTGCAGGAGCAGGGTCCTTGGCCAATGGGGATGGGGTGTGGCTGGGGAGCTGGGCTGGGTCGTCCACCTGGTGAGATCTTGGCTGGGTCTCACAGGAGTCTCATTAACAATCAAATTGGCCTTGAATAGAGGGAGTAACACTCTTTTTATTCTGATTTGAGCTTTACAAATTAGATTTCATAGGACATTTTAATCAGCTATGTGTAGTGGGCTTTTTTTCTCCCCCTCTCTCTGTCTCTTCAAGTTCTCTGTTGTAATTAGTGTGTTCCTGGCACCAAAACAGGAGCGAAAAGGAGGGAAGAGTTGAGAGAGGAGAAGGGGGAGAGACTGGAGGAGGAGTAGGAGTAGAAGAAGGGGCCGATGAGGGAGAAGGGAGGCAGGCCGAGGGGTGGGGAGCGCGGGAGAGACAGTGGTCACAGGGGACCTTACTCCCTGCTCTAATGAGGATTTCACAGCTCATTCTTTTATCTCAAAGTCTTTCTTGCAGGAAGGATGATGTCAGGCAGCGAAGAGGAAGACGGTGCTATCAGAATTATCAGGTTGTCAGCTGGGAGTTGCAGGGGCTATAATGAGAGGGCCCCAGACAAGGGGGTGCCTGAGCCCCTGGAGATGTCCGTCCCTAGGAGCCCCATTGCCCCCACTCCGCGGAAGGAGTTGGATGAGGTGACCTGGGGAGCTGGGGCAAGGTGAGCTCTGCGGGGGGGTGGGGGGGGTGGTGGGAGAGCAAGGACATCTGTTGCCATGGTAACTAGCCTCTGGGGGAAGGAGGGTGCTGGGAGGAGGGCCCAGTGCAGGTGGGTATGGAGGTGGCCTACCGGTGCTCACTATGCCACTGGGGGTGCCTCAGAGCCAGACGCTGGGGGCAGACATGAGATTCCCCCAATAACACTAGGGTCTGGGAGGGAGTGGCAAGCGTTTCCCGCATGATCCCTGCAGCTACCCCAAGGGCTTCAGCTCTGTCTGTCTGGACCCTCTTGGTTTCTGTATGGATAGAACGTTTCTGGGGGCAGCTGGGTGCACAACACAGTCTCACAAAGCTGCCTGAAGAACAAGACCTGCAAATTACTTAGGGCGGGGGGCAGTTAGTACCTTCTAGATAATTTCCTTGGCAATATCATTTTAAGTTTTGTGCATTAGGTGTAAGCCACTCAATTACGTTTCTCTTTTAAGCCAGTGAGACGCTTTTGCAAGTGGGTCATACACTGAGTGTTACCATCCAGCGTGGGTAGTGTTGAGGGGCTGTGGAGGAAGAGGAGGTGGAGGGAGGGAGCTGCTCTCTTTTTAGCTGGGGAACTGACCCAGAGGCCTCTGCTTGGGGTTCAAGGGCCTCTGACGGCACCGCGCACCAGCCAAGGATGTGGGTCATTGCCATGAAACTGCTCCTCACCCATTGCTTTGCAGTCTGCTTTAATTCCCGCATTTCCTTGTGTACCCCCCCACCCCAGAAGTGAACCTTGTGCGAACGTGCCTCAGGTGATTCTGTCACCTCCTGGATATGATCTGGAGTGGACAGCAGCTCCCTGGGAACACTGTCACTCCACACATGCCGACTGGCACCTGCTACCAGGCAGGCACGGTGTTGCCGCGTGAGACTCGTGAACAGGCCTGGTCTACCCCCCTGAGCTTGCGTCTGGGCTCCCCCTTGAGCCTGGGACATCTGCAGTTGAGCACAGGGTAAGCACTTCCTCTGCTAAGGGCCTGCTCTCGGTGTGGACAAGACACACCTGCCGCTGGCCTCCGCCCAGGGTTTCCCTCGACTGCCTGTTTCTTCTGATGCCAAGGAGGTTTTCCTGAAGCCTGGCAGCTGGTGCCATCTCCCCTTCCCATGTTCTGTTTGTGAGAATTGGGTGATTTAAATGAGAGAGGCAGAGAGACGGAAAGAAGGAGGAGAACGTGCACTTTTATCCACTGGCTCACTCCCCAAATGTCTGCAACAACAGGGAATTCAATCCAAGGCACCCACGTACTTGAGCCATCACCAGGGCCATCACCAGGGCCGGCACTAGCAGGAAGCTGGAGTCGGGGATTGAACCCAGGTTCTCATAGGTGCGACATGGGCATCTTAGCCACTAGGCTAAACACCCACCATTTTTCTTTTTTAGGAGATCAGTTATCTTTTGGAGAGGCAGAGAGGCTGGGGGAGCGAGCCTATGCTATGACTTTAGTGTGTCGCCAGCGCGGGGGCTGGTGGCGTCTTGCCCAACACTCACTGTCACTCCTGCTGCTACAACTCGGGGTCCAGACCTCAGCACCTCCACACACTCTGCACTCGCTCCGCTCATCCACGGCACGTGAGGCCCTGGGTTTTTCTTCTTCCATCTCCGCTTGCCTCACAGCCTTCCTTTGCAAGGGGGTGCCTTTCCTTTCGCTCCGTCCTCCGCAGGACAACACTCAACCTTCCACTCAGGATTACACGGAAGTCTTAACGCTCCTTCTCCCAGGGTGCTCCATGGCGCCCCCGTGTGGCTGCCAGCTGCTCACGTCCTCCCCGATCTAGCATTCTGGGATTGCACTCCCCCTCCCCCCTACTGCCACCCAGGCCTCTCTGAGCCCTCCTGGGCTAGCCCAGTGCATAAACTCCGGATGCAGCTCTGCTCACTGTGCCCGTCAATGTGGTCAATGTGTCCCCACGCCCGACTGTTTCCCGAGAGCAGGAAAGCTGTTTCTACGTGATCACCACCCTGCAGGTAGATTCTGTGCTGACCACAGGGCTTGGAAGGGGAAGCTGAGAAACAGTGGGAAAGGCCACAGCCTCAAGGAGCCAGGCTTCCAGGAGCAAACATAGCTGAGTCGCTCATGGAGACCCACTTGATGCCAGGTCTTTGTAGACCTTGCACCTGCACTGTGTGGTAACCACCATTACCCATATCTTACAGATAAACTGAGGGTCATGGAAATAGGGGGATCTGCCCGAGGTCACAGGGCGAGCTTCGGTGTACTTCAAACCCAAGAATCTAGGGTTGCAGCCCTGTTTCCTCACCACTACCCCTGTGGGCTACTGAAGAAGGGCCTGGAACCCGGATTTTGATTCTCGAACAAGGACTCACTCCACCACCAGCCAGACACATCTGGTAGTCTGGAGGGAGGCAGAGGATGTTTGCAGTGAGAGATTTCCCACCTGCTCCAGCCAGATCTTTTCTGCTGGATTCCATGCAAATCACTTAAGATGTTTGTGAAATCTTACGCATTTCATTTGAGAGGGAGGGACGGAGGAGGAGAGGGAGGGGAGGAAGGGAGGGAGGGGGAGGAAGGAAGGGAGGGGGACAGGGAGGGAGGGGGGAGAAAGGGAGGGAGGAGAGAGAGAGAGAGAGAGAGAGAGAGAGAGAATGTCTGCTGGTTCACTACCCATATGCCACAAAAGCTGGGTGAAGCTAGGAGCCATGAACGCAATCCAGGTTTCCCATGTGGGAAGCAGGGATCCGATTACTTGAGCCATCATCCGCTGCCTCCCAGGCTCTGCATTAACAGGAAGCCAGACCCAGGAATCAAAGCCATGAACTCCAATGTGGGATGTGGGCATCTCAACCATCAGGCTGAGCACCCACTCCAAACAGTTAAGATTTCGATTGAACAAATCTGATTCTTACAGAATACTGGAAAGCCTCAGATTTCGAATTTCAGGGAGGACTTTTTTCTGGGGCTAAAAGGTGAGCCCGAAAGGTCAAGGTCTAGACCTCCAAGAATTTGTGGCTACCGGCCCTCCCCCTCTCTTCACCCTCTCCACTTTCTCCTCCACTCAACCCTGCCCTCCATCTCCCAGCACCTCCCTGTCTTCTCCCTCTTCAAACAGACCCGGGCCCCACTCTGCTGTCAGGGCCACTCTGGGGGACCTCTGGAAGGGACAGTGGGCTGGAGGCTCTTTCAGGTCCAAGGCTGTGGCATGCACAGGATAGTGAGAAGATGGCTCCCTACCCCTTGGTCCTGGTGCTTGGGGCCTTCCCATGCTAGGTTCAGAGAAGCCCTGGAACTCACTGATTTCTGCCGTGATAGCCATTAGCCCCAAGACTTTTGGGGACATCTTCTGGTACTCCAGTGTCCCAAGACTGTTGGCACCCCATGGGAGTGTGTCTTGCACCGTGATTTCACGGTGGCAGTGAAAGGCAATGATCCAGCATCAGCAGGGAGTCGTACAAGGAGCAGGGATCCAGGATTGTTATTGGGGCAGGAGAGAGAAAGCTTTGGTGCAGGTTCTGCACTGGAGCTGAACATTTCAGATCCCCTGCTGTCGCCCTTTCCTTCCATGCTGGTGTGTGGCTGGCTCTGTCCCTCATTCCCTCTCTCATTCGGGCCACTTTGGCAGGGCTCTTGCTCCAGCAGCTGAGGGCTGAGGGAGGTACTGCTGCCCTTAGGGGAAACCGCAGCCACACTTGGACAGGAACATTGGGGTCGCCTGCAGTGTTTGCCTTTACTCTGCAAGCATGTACGAGGCCATCCTCGTGGCCCTGGGTGGAGGCAGCCCAGCTGAGACCCTGCCTGCCCCAGACTCAAATCCCAGGGTGTCCAGTGAAACTCCCTGGGAGTATACGGGTGGTCACTCTCAGGACTACAGTAGACTACCAGGGATCAAGTGACCAGTCCCAGACAGAGTCATGTAAGGTTTTTTTGGGAGTTTAGGGGACGCCTGTTTCAAGCATGGAGGAACCAGAAGGGGCTTCCTGGAAGAGGATAAGGGGAACGGGATGAAGCAGAAACTGCAAAACTCCATTCTGGGGCAGTGAGAAACACAAGCAAAGGCTAAGTGACGCATAAGCCTCAGCCACCTGCTTGGAAGACCTGACCGAAGTGCACCTGCCACCCACAGCTGCTTGGAATACCTAGCCAAAGGGTCGGTCACCTGCCAGGGCACGGGGCAGTGAGGCCTGGGGAAGAGCTCTGGTTCTGCCACCACGATGTGACCTGGGGCAAGTTCCTCACCTTCTCTGAGCCTTGATTTCCGCATTTGCAAAATGGGAATGGCCCATCAACTTGTTCTGGCACATGGAAGGCTTTCATAAAGGACTTATTTTCTTCATTCTCTAGGAGTCTTTTCTGAGCCCAGGGCACTTATAACCAGGGCCAGAGAAGCACCTGTCACAGGGGCTCTGGAGCTGAGGGTTTGCAGATTTGCAGCTGAACTCGTTAGAACTCTGTTTCTTCCCCCAAGTCATGCAGGTGAGAGATCTGAGCCTTCCAGCCCTCCCGCGGCTGTGCCACCGCCACCTGTCCCATCAGGCCCCAGGGTCTCCGGGAGCGGCAGGTCAGCCGTGCAGAAAGGCCGGAAGGCCACCGTCTGCTCGGCTGGTAGTGGCCAGCTGGGGAAGGCTTAGGAACGCAGGTTCCGAGGATATTTACCCCAGCTCTCTTCCAGCCAGGAGCTCGCAAAATGCTCTCTTAGGAGATTCAGGGAAGCTGTCCCTGTCCCGAGAAGCCAACAGATGGCAGGCCAGGAAGGAGAAGAAGGAGCCGGCTCAGTGGCCAGCGTGAGACAATTCTGATTGCTCCTGGAAGCCCAAACCTCGACTTCTGATGTTTTCTTGGGGCTCAGCACAGGGCTATGATAACTGGGAAGTTTCCAGAATGTGCTGCTGTGACCAGCTCAGGAGAGTAAGATTGTAGGTGATAGGGTGTGTTCTGGCTCATGGATTGACTAATAAAGCTGATGTTTATGTTTAAGTGGTGCCGTGGTGGCCTCAGGCAGGGGTGGGAGTCGACTCTGCAGTCTCCAAGACTCTGGGCTGGATGTGGACGTCCAGGCGCCACCGTTAAGTCTTCTGCTGCAAGGGACATAGAGCCTGGGAAAAGCAGACATCTGCACAAGGAGCTACAATGACAGGTGGTTCGGGGGCGAAAGCACTGATGCCACACAGTCTAGGCTGTTCCCTGGCTCTGCCATGTCAGCTGTGTGTCCCTGGGAAAAATCCCTCAGTCCCTTGGAGCCTTGGTTTCCGCCTCTGGAGAGCAGCCCCTGCCTGTTGGGTTGTTGGTGAGAACAGAACAGGTTGTGTAAAGTGCACAGACAGAGCCCTGCCTGCCCTCTGCCACGGCAGCTGTCCCCATGGATGGGACCCCACTGCCACTGGTGCATGGTGCACGGCGCATGTGCGCCTGCGCATGGGGATGCATTTAGAAGGGTGAGGCCCTGCGAGGGCTTGGCGGGTTTGGCTGTGCAGATCCTCCAAGCATGCTGAGAGCTTTGTGCTTGGTGAGGACTCATCAGGTTTGAGCTCCAGGAAGATCACAGCCGTGACAGTGAGGAGGGCTGGGGAAGGGGGGCCATCCGAAACCAGGGAGGCTGGTCGGGAAGACTTTGCTGCCACAAGGGCATGGGAGAAAGCTGCATTCGTGGAAAGAAGGAAATGGATGTAGAAGCCACTTGGAGGAGCATGGATACCATTTGCTAGAGGATGAGGGAGAGGGAGGCATCTAGGGCCCCTGTGCCTGGCTTGCAGCAGTGTGAGTGGGTGATGGCAGAGCCTCCTGCTGTCTCAAAGCAGGTGTTGGGGCCAGCGCTGTGGCGCAGTTAATCCTCCGCCTGCAGCGCCGGTGCGTCATATGGGCACAGGTTCTAGTCCCAGTTCTCCTCTTCCATTCCAGCTCTCTGCTGTGGCCTGGGAAAGCAGTAAAAGATGGCCCTGGGAGACCAGGAAGAAGCACCTGGCTCCTGGCTTCAGATCGGCGCAGCTCCAGCTGTTACAATCATTTGGGGAGTGAACCAGTGGATGGAAGACCTCTCTCTCTCTCTCTCTCTCTCTCTCCCTCCCTTTCTCTCTCTCATTGTCTGTAACTCTACCTCTCAAATAAATAAATAATAAAATCTTCAAAAAAAATGCAGGTGTGTAGTGGGATGGTGGGTTAGTCACACTCACTGAGCCCTCACTATGGGTCAGGCCACAGGAGAAAGGCTTTACATGTCCTGTCACTGGTGTTGACTTGAGAATTCACCTCCAAATATGGAAAGTTATAGATACTGATATGACTACAGGAGGAGGGCAAGGTTAGGAGCAGCTGCTGCCTTGAGTGGGGTCCCTAGCTCCTGTCAGGGTTTGCACAGGCTTTAAGCCCTGTTAAGATGGCAAGAGGTCATCTGACCCAATCTTCCTTTGGCCTGGGACTGGACCTCCAGACACAGAAGCCAGAAGACCCAGGCAGGGCCTCCTCTCCACTGTCTGTTTCTCTGAGGCTGGTACTGGGAGAGAGATTTGGAAGCACCCTCAACCCTAGCATTGCCACCTGCAGTTATTGGTATCTTGATTGTGACGCATGAGGCTGCAGGGGCTTGGAGTGTGGATTTTGCCTGGGCTGACACAGAACCTGACTGCCCTTCCCAGGGCTGGAGCAAGGGGCAGAAAGCCCAAGGACACATTCTGCTATCCTTGCTCCTCACCCGAGCTGAGGCAGCCCGGGCAGCCTGTGATCCCCCTGGCTTTGCACGGCTCTCCCCAGGACACACAACCCACCAAGGTTGTCCTGGACAGCCCGGGGCCTTTAATGAAGAGCAATTGGGCTGGCCGAGGCAGGGACAGTCCAAAGTCACTATAAATCCTTTGCCTGCTGATTAGCAGCCGTACGGCCCAGCCAGAGTGTGCTCGGCGCTCATTAGTGGCAGGCGGGATGGAGTCCTCCATCGATCCAGCCAAGGCCTGGATGCCAAGATGATGCTGATAAGTGTGGCTGGAAATGCTGGCCCTACTGTGCCTGTGCAGGAGCCCACCCATCCCTGCCTGAGGTCACCCAGAGGTGGACAGGGACTGGCGGAGTGGAGGCAGATGTCAAAGGAAGATGTTGGGTAGTATTGTCTTGGGCTGCTACTGGCTGGCCGCGGGCTGTAGGTTAAGTCCCTTTCTTGGTCTGAGTCTCAGCCTCTTGGGCTTGGAGTAAGCCCTGACTGTACCATTGTCCGGGGAAGCTGGGGAACAGCAGAGAAGGAAGAAAGAGGTGCTGGAGAGAGCAGGGATGGGGCTGTCATTAGTCCAAAGGGAGCTGCAGGCTCCAGGCATGGCAAGGAGTGCATCCCAGTCCTGTGCTACAGGGCATCGGCGTGGGTTCCTCTGGGAGAGGTCTGAGGCTGGGCTGCAGGTTGGCTGGTGCCTCAAGGCTCAGCATCTCCTGCCCCCCTTTCTGAAGGCTGCTTGCTTTGTGGCACATGAAGGTGTAGGTTCACTGTGAGCACCCAGGCCGGTCCAGAAGGTGCCATTTGGCACTGCCTCTGCCACCTCTTGGCAGGTGTCCCTGGCCTGACTCTTCTCTGCCCTAAGTGTCAGATTCCTGCTGTATAAAATACAGGGTCTAGGGCTGGCGCCACAGCTCACTAGGCTAATCCTCTACCTGCAGCGCTGGCACTCCGGGTTCTAGTCCTGGTTGGGGCGCCAGATTCTGTCCCGGTTGCTCCTCTTCCAGTCTAGCTCTCTGCTGTGGCCCGGGAAGGCAGTGGAGGATGGCCCAGGTCCTTGGGCCCTGCACCCGATGGGAGGAAGCACCTGGCTCCTGGCTTCGGATCGGCGCAGTGCACTGACCGCAACGCACCAGCTGTAGCAGCCACTTGGGGGGTGAACCAATGGAAAAAGGAAGACCCCTCTCTCTGTCTCTCTCACTGTCTAACTCTGCCTGTCAAAAAAATAAATAAATAAAAAAAATGCAGGGTCTGGACTGTCAGTTGATCTGTTGGGTCCCCTCCTCTGAACCCTGATGCTGCATGTTCTAGTGTATCCCAGGTCTTATTGAGGGGAGCCCTGAGGCTGCAGGCAATACCGCTGGGCCACAGAGAAGTGGAAAGCAAAGCTCTCAAGGACACTTGGTCTGTTAGGGGAAGATCCATGTCCTATGCCATTTTCTTTAGAAACAAAATGATCCTTTTCTGCTGCTGTTGGCCTTGCCATGCAGAAGCAAAACTTCCTTGTGCATGAGAATCACCTGGGGAACTGGCTAAAAATAGTGCCCAGGGTTCCGGCTCAGAGATTCCACGATACCGGAGGGTCTGAGTTAGCTGAGGAACCTGCATCTTAACAGCCTGCAGGGGGTGCTGTACGGGGTCATCCGGACCTCATCAGAGCTGCACTGCTGCAAGCCAACGTCCCAGGCTCCAAGGTCTGGGTTCCCTGCAGTTCTCAGCTTTCAAGGTCACTGTGTGGCCTTGGCCGGGCTGCTGTCTCTCTCCGGGTGCACTTGAGTGTCCTCAATGCACGGTGAAGGCACTTGGAGGTTAGGAGTTTTCACACCTTTTTAATTGCAGGCAACCGTTTCTGTCAATCAAATCACCGACGGAACCCCACCGCGTAAACTGGGTGGAGGCAGAGCTGAGGCAGAGCTGCAAGGGCTGAGTCCCGTGCCTGGCCCCCGGCAGTGGACCCCAAGGCCCCTCTGCAACGCTCAGGGATTCAGACGGTTTCATACTGACCGATCTCCGGTCTCCACCGCTGGGAGTCCCACTGGAAGGTGCGGCAGCAGGTTCAGGATGTGGCGTGCACTGTGTGGCTCAGACAGGCTGGCCTGAAGCCCCAGGTGCTCGGCCTCATTCACTGGCCCTGCACTGGGAGTGACAGCTTTAACCCGGCGCTTCTGGCCGAGTCTCTGCCGGAGCTGTTCCCAGCTGGAACTAGATGGTCTTGGTACAGTGTCCTCAATTTCTCCCCTCTTGGAGACCAAATACAATCAACTCTTAATTATCTTTGTTAATGGAGAGGAGGAGGAGTGTGAATAATCCAAGATGACGGACAACTCAGCATAATGAGTAATCCTAAGTAACATTTATTTTTGACTTTGGAGTGCATTTTGGTATTCATGTTTGAATATGGATGTGTTTGATGTTCTGGGAATTTTTAGTAGTTAATAAAAAATAAAAAATCCACAACCCAGTGCTGGCAAACACTCCCTACCTCCCACTTAGCTGGGTGGAAGACGTCACCTCTGCTGTTGGCTACCCTGCACCCTCCCCAGCCGACTGTCTCTGGCTCAGCCTCCCCTGGGCCAGGTGTGTGGTGGGGGTAACAGTCCCTGGCTTTGCCTGGAAAGGACTGTCATTCCCTTTGGGTCTCATGCAAATAAGAGCAAAAGAAGAAGCTGTAAAATGTTAACAGAGGACTTCATTAAGCATTCCTGGTGATAGCATTTGCCAGGAAGGGGGACGATTTGCCAGCAGATAATTGAGAGCTGACTATACTTGTGCCCTAATTACAAAAGGGATCTGCTTCTCACCGTCCTGGGATTCTGTGCCCGGTCAGAATTAACCATAACTAACTCTCGGACAAGCGTCATCCTCCACAAAGCCCTTCACACACACGCACACAATACCTCTCGGAGAAGGTTCTGCCATCAGCCCTGATGTAGCGACTTAGATGCCAGGGGCCAGAGCCTGATGCCTCCCCGTAGGTGTGCCCTGCACGTTCACCTTCTTCTGCCACACTCCGCCTCTTCTGCCCCCACCTGGCAGGCACTGTTTGTTTGCATCCACCCAGAGGATGCAGCAATCCAGAAACAAACAAGGGACTTATAAGAACTGCCCCAGTCTTTGTTCTGCTTCAAGGGGAGATGTTTATAAAGGAGAAATTTTGAGTTTGAAGGTCCTCGAGGAGCAGCAGAGGGAGGGTGCAGGCTGCTAGGGGTGCCCAGGGCTGAGGGAGAGGTTTTCTCCCTCTCTAGGGGTTTCAGGCTGGCCTCTGAGCCCAGGCGTCAAGGGAGAAAGAACCCGCAGGGCGCGAGCTCCTCGCACGCCCAGCCCATCTTTGCATCGACCACCCTGGGGGGGCAGAGAGAATTCTTCCCATTTTCTGCGTCTTGGAGAAGTTGAGGAATCTGTGTGGTGGACCTGGGATTCGAACTCCTGACCCCCCACTCTGCCCTTTGTTTTACACAATAGTGCTGGGTGGGCAGAGGGTATTTATGCTCTGTGGCCTCCTCTTTAGAAAGCGTAGCCCAGCCTCTGAGCCCCCAGTGCTCCTGCTTTGCTCATAAAACAGGTAAGAGGCTAATGGGACATCAGCTTCCTCCCGCCGGGCACAGGCCCTGCCCCTGCCTGTAGCCTCAGGTGCCTTTGGGACTGAGACCAGCTCTGTGAACAATCATTCAGGCACAAGTCACCTGCAGTGAGGCCAAGATGTGGCTGTCTTTAACCCCGCCCCGCTGCATCCCCACTCAGAAGCCCTTCTTCTCCGACTGCTTTCTCTGTTCCAGGGCCCGGTGAATGATGACTTCCATTCCCTGCATTGCTGGAGGCTTGGGCCTTTGCAGCAGCTACTGTGGTGCTGAGCTGCTTATTTGCCGTGAGACGATTCAAGAAGGAGGACCGGCTGGCGCCTGGCGGGGCTCTTCTGTGGCAAGGGCCCCCCGAGATCCAGGAGGAGCTGTGGACATGCATTCTCTTGTGTCATGTGGTCCCATCCCAACCTGACCCAAGGACATCTCCATTTTCCAGCATGGAGGGGCTGACAGCTCCTCCAATAGAAGAGTTACTCCTGGCTTCGCTGCAGAGAACAGAGCAAGCTTTCAAGCCTCCTCCCTTAAACGCAGCAATATTTGGTAACACTCGGCGTCTTGGGGAGAGAATTCATGTCTGTAATTAGTTACTGTATATCACCGTTAGTACTCTGCTCAGGATTTACTGGGCAAATACCATTTAACTGCACAATAACTACAGGTCCTCGCTGCTTATTGGGTAATTTACTAAGGCTGGGAGAATGGGGCAGGAGGGACGCTGAATAGGAGGTATTGTAACCCCTTGAATCAAACTTTATGAGTTTGGGTTTGGCAGGGAGGCGGCTGCTCATAGCCAGCTCTCCTTGTTTTGTTTGCAGACTTGGCTGGTGAACGGCTTCTTTCCTTTGATTTATTGCAGGAGGAGACGTCTGGGAGTGGGATCTGGGGCTGCCTGGGGCTGCCTGGGCTACGGAGGGTCCTTTTGATAGGGAGGGTCTTTGGCTGAGAATCTGCCTACAGCAGGAACCCAGCCTTGGTGTCCTGGGGGCTCCATCCAGCCCTGCCATTTACTCCCTCCACGGGGCCTCTTTTTCTATCTGGGCCAGTGGGTGGGAGTGTGGGGAGCGTATCTTGGCTGGCAGCATCAAGATCATTGCTGGAGCTCTCTCTTCCCTCGCAAGTTGCAAGTGGGGTTTGGGAAGCAGCCACTCCTGGACACTTGGCCGACATTCCCGGCCTTAATCTGCTTGAGCAAAGTCTGTCTTTGTTTGGCCGGGCACCGTCTAAACTCCTCTAACCTATTTAGGCCACAGGGAGGGGAAGAGACACAATAATGAAAAACTCAACGTGCAACATTGCCTTACGCAATCTAATAAATTACTTGGTAGCCGGCTGCCAGCTCAGACTAAGCCCAATATTGCCTGCAGTAATTATTTGGATCAAATGCAGTTTATCTGCTTCATATTTGTGCTTCTGTGCTCAGTGGTAACTTATAAATGTCATTGTGGTGTTTATTTGTTATAATGAAACTTAATGGCATTGGAAGCCAGGGGCAGAGCTGGTGGGGCGGCCGGTTTAAAACAATCTCTTCATCTCTGGAGAAGGAAGGAGCCAAGATAACAGGAAGCTGCCCTATGGGGAGGAGAGCTGCAGAGATGGACTTGTCTCCGTGCTGCGTGGTGGACCGGAGCGCCGAGCCGGCACCGAGCGGAGCGCGCCTGCCTCCGGGGATACCCATCAGGAGTGGGAAGACATAGCTGTGGTTAACCTGGTACTGCCCTGCCTGTCCTTGCTCTGTCTTCTAAGGGCCTTTTAGGGGGCGGGAGGGGTTTGTTTTTCACGCCTCCTGGTGGCTGGCCCACGCTGATGAACGGGAACAGAAATCAGAACCCCACGGTGACTGTGTCTTGAGAGGAGAGAGTAGGGGATGGAAACAAGGGGATGGAGTCTTCGAGGAACAAAAGGGGCTGGCAGGGCTTTCTCTTCTGAGTCAAGAGGGGATGCTGGCTGGTGGCAAGCACAGAGCATGTGCTGAACATGGAGAGCCGGCAGGGGTTAGGGGGGTGAGGTGCCCCCTGCCTCTGCAGGAGTATCAGGGATGGGGAGGGCCACTGATCGGAGAACTCAGGGTGCTGGCTTCCTACAGCCCCAGGGCTCTGCCATTTGGTAGTGATACAGCTTTGGGCAAATTCTCTCTGCTCTCAGGATGGTGGTGATGATTAATGAAGTGATGCGCATAAAGTGCTGAACATGGTGTTTGGCACACAGAGGATGAGAAATAAGTGGCCATGGCAGGGACTGGCACATAGTAGATGTTCAATAAACGTCTGTGGAGTGAATAATGGAATAATAATCCTTCTCACTTGTGCGCATTACAAAGTCCTCTTGCAAACAGCTGGGCCTGGACCTAGACCTCATGACTGTGCAGGGTCGATCTTAGCTTCATTTCACAACGGGGAACGGAGGCCCAGCATGGCTATAATAACACACCCCAGGCTACCTCGCTGGCACGCAGCGTGGACGTTAGTTCTTCTGCCTCCCAGGGTGGAGTGTCCTGCACCAGTGCACACTGGACCGCTCCCTACCTGAGCCAGGAAGCTGAGCTCCTCCCCCTTGACCAGCTCTTTCCGCTGCCTGGGGACCAGGCACAGAGCCTGTGCTGACCTCCCTAGCACACCTGGAGGCAGAGGCAAGCAGGGCTCTCTCTATCCATTTCATCTTAATATCACATTTAGCGTTGGCTCATGAAACATTCATTTTCTCCCCTCAGCAACGTGCTCATACAAGGCTCCTAACATCATACATATGGATGAAGATTATTAGTCATTGTTATCGCTCCCACCGGCCGCCCCCTCCCCAACACACATCCTGTTTTGATCTCAGCACAAATGGGACTGAATTGGGGGTATTAACCTGGAACACTAATGACAATGCCTTGTATTTTATGGTCCTTTGTATTTTTTTTTTCAAAGCACCTGCACAACCATTATACCTATTTTATCTTTACAACAAAGGCACGCGAGAATTAGGACTATTGAGTAGACCCATTTTGCAGATGAGAAAACAGATCAAGAGGGATCCAGGTCAAGGTCACATACCTAATCAGGAGCAGGACTGATTTTTGCAAACTTATTTATTTGTTTGCTTTGATTCCTAATGAATTGTTTTCTGGGAAACGGAGGGTGTTTGCTCCATTCGAATAAGTCACACCAGCACTGTTATATGAGTTATATGAGTCACACCAGCGCTGTTACATGAGGGGAATGCAAGACGCTCATGGGAAATGCTATGAAAAGGTGAGCTTATTCTGGTGAGAACCATTTTGCAATTCATGCATACAAAGAGTCTCCAAAAATGTCATGGGAAAAGCATATGATGAAAAAACTATGAATTTCATAGTTTTTTTCACCAAAATAAACTCATCTTTCATTTTTTTTCATAAACTTTTTGAGGTGTCCTCCTATTTGGATAGTACCTCCCAGTTTATGAAGAATGTTCATTTATGTTCCTTTATTGGTTGCCACAAGGCAAGTGAGGTTTATTCTTTAAATTTGTAAAAATAGGGGCCGGTGCCATGGCTCACTTGGTTAGTCCTCTGCCTGTGGCACCAGCATCCCATATGGGTGCCGGGTTCTAGTCCTGGTTGCTCCTCTTCTATTCCAGCTCTCTGCTGTGGCCCAGGAGGGCAGTGGAGGATGGCCCAGGTGCTTGGGCCCCTGCACCCCATGGGAGACCAGGAGAAGCACCTGGCTCCCGGCTTCGGATCTGCACAGTGCACCGGCTGTAGCAGCCATTTGGGGAGTGAACCAACGGAAGGAAGACCTTTCTCTCTGTCTCTCTCTCTCACTGTCTATAACTTTACCTGTCAAATAAATAAATAAATAAAATTGAAAAAATTGTAAAAATAAACTTATTAGAGATAGGATGCCAGGGAGAGAGAGAGCGCTCCCATCTGCTTGTTCGTTGTCCAAATACCTGTAACGGCTGGGATTGTGTAGAGGTCAGAGCTGGGGCCCTGGAACTCACTCCAGGTCTCCCTTAGGAGTGGGAGGGACCCGAGCACCACTGCCTCCCTGCGTCTGCTTTGCCAGGAAGCTGGAGCCAGGTATTGAACCCAGGTACTCTGCTGTGGCGGTGGCTATTTGAACCACTCGGTTAAACACCTGCTCCCAGCCCTTGTTTGAAGACAAAGCTCACACAACTAGTTAGTGACAGATCTGGACCTTAAGCCAAGACTCCCCAAAGTGGATTCCAAGGAACACTACCCGGGACACATGCTACAGGAGAAACATTTCCTGGCCCAGTGAGCTGGGAAGCTCTGCGACTTGGCTCCCCTTCCGGTGGTTCACCTCGTCAGGGACCTCGCGGAAGTCTCCGAGAGACACTTGTTTAATTAGGTCTCACCTAGCTTCTCGCCGCCTTAGTTAACAGTGGAGGCTGTATCTCATGGAAAACCCATTAACACGCCACAGAAATGCTGCTCAGGGGAACTGTGCCGGCGGCAGTCCTCCTCCCTGGTGTTCTCCGAGGCCGGGCTGGGAGAGGAGGGGGCAGGGGATGAGGATGGAGCAGAGGGCACCTTCTGAGGACCCTCAGAGCCAAAGCAGCCTCTCACAGGGACTCCTCCTTTCCTTCCTGCGACTCTGGGCAGTGCAGTGCAGGTCATGCACTCCCTCCTGGGCAAAGTCACCCAGGCCCTAGCTGGGCAGGTCAGAGGGGATCTTGATGGCTGTGTGTGTGGGTCTGTGGTCAGTGCACAGTGGGGAGATCTGGCCCTTTGGCCGTGGGGAGAGGTGGATAGGGACACAGCAAGGGTGCTCAATCACGCCTGCCCCTGGTGGTGGTGTGAGAGTCTCTCACCCTCATGCCCACTGCAAGGCTCCCTGGGGCAGTGTGGCAGGAAAAGGACCAGGGTGTGGTCCTTGACTGCGTCAGAGTTGTCTGCCTGTGACTCATTCTCTGAGCTCAGTTTCTCCATCCTCAGAACAGGCATAACGTGTGCCAAGTGCCTCTGCGGGTGACCCTTGTCCCCCTTAATTTCTCCACGTCCCCCAGTGCCGCTGTAGTCACACAACAGGGCTTTCCCCCACTCTGTGCCCCAAGAGCACGCCACCTGAGCCTCTCTTCAGCCCTCCATCACTCTGTCTTCTGCTGCTTTATTAAACGACTATTTCTAGTTCCCCAGGGGACCCAAAGTTCTCCCAGGGCTGCCTCAGTCACTGTCAGGGCCACCAGCATCCCGCAGCCCTGACCCGGCAGAGCCCACAGGCCAGCGTCCAGTCTCAGCCCTTCTCCCCAGGGCTTGCTCTTTGACCGCTGAAGCCACTCTGTGCTCCCAGAGCAGGCTGGAGAGCCGGGACTTAACAGACCGCACCCCAGCAGCCGCCCACGCAATGCTCACAGGGGCGGGTGAGTAAGCGGCCCACGCCCCATGCATTGTGCAGCGCTCTTTGGAGTCTCCCACGGAGCTGAGGGTGCGGCTGCCCCCAGAGGAGGCAGGCTCCGTGGTGCTCCCTCTGCTGGTGAATCCTTTTTCCACGTCGCTGCCCTCCTCTCCTGCGCTCCCTCTACACCTCCCAGGTGAGTGGCTACCCTCAAGTCCTTGCTTAAGGCCTGCTTCTGGGGGAAGCCAGGGTAAGAGAAGGGAGACCTCCGGGTGTCATTCAGCCCCTGCACCCCACCGCACCAGCACAGAGTAGGTGCCTGAGACAGAAAGGAGCCAAAGAGCAGGCACAGAGCGCTCACAACCAGCGTAGTGACCTCGGCAGGCAGGCAGGGGGTGGCGAGGGTGCCTGCGCCCCTCCGCGTGGGAGGGACCCACAGCGCAGTCTGTCCTCTGTGCCTGCCGCGCCTCGCTCCTGGTCAAACGCTGACAGGTGCAGAGAAGCCGTGACCCCGCATTCGTTCCTCTGGAGAGGAGAACGGCTCGTGTATTGTTCCGGGTTCCCTTCATGAATAATGGGCGAGAAGTGCAGCTCTTTAGTGCTAAGAACGGTGGTTATTCCTCGTGCATTTGACTTGGAGGTGGGGGCTGTTACAGGGCTCTGTTTATCCCACACTCGGTGTGCAGTTACTGAAACTGTCACCATGTCCTATATTCCATAGGCCATTATGTGTATTTCAGACCATTATATAAATGGACTTGATTTGGTACTTCTGAATGTCATTAAACTCCTCCCCTACCAGTAACAACACCGTTGCCATGGAAACAAACACATTTCAGGAGGGAAGGCACAGGGGACAAGCAGATGGCGCAGGGGAAACACGGCGCCCGGTGACTGCTTCCAGAGCACCGGGCCTGGCGCCGTGACATGGCCTCTCTGTGCAGGTGCGGCGAGCTCCTTCAGGTGCTTGTTGGCTGTCCTTTGATGAAAGCCCTGGATAATTCATCTCAGCCTGAACCTGCTCATTCCAGCACACAGCTCTAAAACCTCAAGGCAGGCCATTAAGCACCCTCATTTGTTCCCCATCTTCCGCGCCCCGCTTGGGGCCCTGGGGAGAGGGCTGGAGGGAGGTCTTGGCACTAAGGCTTTGGGGCTGAGAATGGAAGGATGGAGAAACAGAGGAGAGATGGGGCCTCCTCAGGACACAGCTGGATACTGCCAGTGGCTGCTTCCCAAGTCACTCTGTCCCCTTGCCATCCTGCACTCAGAATGTGGAGACTCTGGTCTCTTGGGGTTGAAGTGGCTTTGTGTGAGGAGCAGAACAAATGGGGAACTGCCATGGCCTTGGAAGGCAGTGTGCTTCCTGTCTTTGAGGAGTTCAAGGTCAGGTCATTCTCTGGCCCCGCTCAGCAGCACTGCCTCCCGGAAGTCATCCTGGATGGAGCTCATCTGGGCTGCAGCTTGGTCTGAGTTCCGGTCTCTGTTCCTGTAGCTCCTTTACTTCACTGCTTACGGTAACCGTGACACTATTGTAATCGCTTATGTGTCTGAAGTCCTTGGGGGTGAGCCCTGTGTCCTTACACACTACGGGCAGGGAGTAGGCACAGGACACACAGCTGGTGAGTAAGTGGGTACCCAACTCTGCAGCATGCCACCGAGTCTTCACGTGCCTGGGTACTGGCTGCTGCACATCAGAAGGGAGGGTTCACTGGGCAGTCTGGGGGCCTTCCGGGCTCCAGAATCTTTAGTGATAGGGTTCCAAGCCTGCCTGACAACACCTGGGATTTGAATCAAGGTTTCTCCAACTCCCAAGTCGCAGTGCTTGACCACTAAGCATCCTAGACAAAGCGCATGAAAGAAAAACTCCAACCAAATCAACCACAAGAGCAACAGGTGTGGAACACCCGTATCTCTGATCTCTCTGAGTGGAGGGCAGTGCTGCTGAGGGTGGAGACCAGTCTGTGCCTCCAGTGCTGGGCTCCTGGGAGGGGACGACTTACTGTGTGTGCTTGTCCATGTCTATATCCCAAGGGTCTGCCTCCTTGTCTTTTGTCTAGGGCTCCTTGCCTCTTTCAAAACACGGTCCCACACCCACTTGAAGAAGGCAGATTTCCCTGATGGACCCACACGATGGTGTGCACTTCAAGGACTTAGTACAGGGGAGTAGAAATAGAAGTAGACTCAGGGTCAGATGCATGTGCCCAAGACCTGGCTGTAATGCCCAGTTGGCTGTATTACTCTGGCTAGTCACTTCCCTTCCCTGGGTCTGAGTTCTCTGCTCTATAGGGAATTGGTAATATTTCTACTAAGAGTGTGCGACCCTCAAGTCCCTAGTCCTAGCATCTTGGAGCCACTGATCGGGGCCCAGAAGTCACTGACCTTACTCTTCTGTCAGTGTCCACTCAGACACTGTTGTAGGCTGCTGGGGTGTCACAGAGACCAAACAGAGTCTACTGACTGGCAGGGGAGAACAGGATTGGTTGAACAATTGCACTGGGAACATCTGTGCGTGAACTGAGCTAATGGCTCTGAAGGGAAGAGCCTTGGTCCTGCAGAGCTTAGGGCCTAGGAACTTGGCCTTGACCAGGGAGGCCTGGGTCAGTGGAGGGTTCACTGGGGAAGGTGCAGAGCTGAGACTTGAGGGTGAGTGGGATGGTGGCAGCCACATGGATGGTTGGGGGTGGGAGGTGGTGAATGGCCAGCAGCCTCCACAGAGGAACCAGGGCAGACCAAGGCCCTGTGGCAGAGGGGAGCTTGCCTTGCCTGAGGGGCAGGGAGAAGACCCTGGAGACTGGAGTACAGAGTGCTGAGGGCCAAGAGGCCAAAGAAGTAGGTAGGGAGCAGATCATATGGACTCTCGTAAAACGTGCTAATGATTTCCATATTTTTCCTTACAAGTGGTAGAAAGCCATTGGAATATTTTCTACAAGAATGCAACATGATCAGGTTTGCATGTTGGAATGTGGCCCTGGCTAGAATGTGGAAAACAAGCTGCAGTGGGGGTGGACAGGCCAGGCAGGAGAGCCCTGCTGTGGTGCCAGTGAGAGAGCATAAGGACAGGTACAAGGATGCCAGCTGTGAAATGAAAGGAGGGACCCATTTCCAGGACTTGGTGAGGATGGGATTTGGATGTGGAAAGGGACCCGGTGGGGTCTGCAGCCTGAATGGTGGCTGGAGGGATGGGCCTAGGGAAAAAACCTTGAGAATCTTCTATCTGAGCATGGCAGGAGAATGGAAATAGCGGGTCTCTTGTTCCAAGACGCAGAGTGAATTAAATAACAATCATAAAGTGCCCTGGAAGTCTGAGTCTTGCCATAAATAATAAAGAGGGACGTTATACAAATAACCAGTTTTGCAGCCCCAGTGGAAGAAAACACATCAGTAAGAAAAATGAAACAAGAAAAAAACACACCCCAAAGCCCCAGCTAACAAAATGACAGTATTAGCCAGCATCCCGGGGGCCCGGCAGGCGGTAGAGGAATGGTCTCTGGAAACTGACTGTGGGCCCTTAGCATGACCCAGGCTGCAGCTGCGGCAGCCAGGGTGAGGAGCTGTCCACCTTGGTGAGGCTGGCCATTCTCAGGCCGAGTCCCTGGGCCGCTCTACGTCTGCTTGCCCTCTGCTCTGGAAAACGTGCAGCTCAGCCTGACTGCCTCACTGCCCAGCACGCAGGTGGCATGGGCCTGAGCGCTCCCTCTGCAGACACACAGGAGAAAGAGCATGGATTTGCCTTCCGAGGCTGCCAGGCAAGGCCAGTCAACCTCCTGGTCCTGGTTCCTTGGGTGACCGAGGCCTTTAAAATTATGGGTGGGTGGTGAGAATCGGGGATGGGTGGGGTGTTGGAAGCCAAGAGATTTTTGTGTCATCACACACCGGAGACTTCCAGGTGACCTTAGCCAACATTATTTGGTGATGTTTGGTGACTTGTCCAAGATCACACAGGTGGGTCCTAGCCACACACATCCTGACTGTGGGCCCCTCTCTTGTCACCTGGGATAGGGGATAGGTGGAAAACAGTAGAAGTCTCAGACTAATTTTTCCCGTGAGGGGTTGGGTGCAGAAAGAACAACAGGCTCCTATGCCATCACAAAGAACTAAGAGCTGCTTCAGATGCCACTCCCAGCCTCCCAAGGCTCTGTCTCTGCTGAGAGGTGAGGCTAGGGGTGAGGCTAGGGGTGAGGCTAGGGGCTAGGGGTGAGGATGTGTGCTGTGGTAGAGGAGCATTGGCCCTCAGAACCTGGACAAGCATGAGCTGTGGGCTGTGCAAGAGCCTGCTAGGGAGCTGGCTCTCCATGGATCCGGCTTTCTCCTTCCTGGGTGCTCCAGCTCCTCCCAAGAGGTCTCCAGGGAGCAGACGCCGCCATTGCCAATCACAAGCATTTCATCCCGGGAAGATGAAAGAGACAGTGCTAGGAGGCATTTCTGCTTTCCCTTCACTGAACTGAGGGAAGCCGCCGGTCACCGTGGCTCTGCAGGTGCAGGAAATCTGCTCAGCCCAGCCTGTAGCCGTGAGCACACCCTGTGTGAGGAGGGAGAGCTGCCCGTGGAGGCATGCCTGGACCTTGAGGGGCTGGCTGGAAGGGGGGGCCAGCATTTCCTTCTTCAGCATCTTTTCTTCATTTCTCTTCCTCCAGAGCCCTATGACCTAACAGATTTTCCTGGTTCCAGGGGAGTTGCCTTCCCTGGTTGGTGTCCCCGGCTCCAGGTTTTTTTTTTTTTTCTTCTGATTTTCTCCCTGAATCTCTCCTGTGCTCTGCCCTCTCTTCTCCATGCCTCTGCCACTTTCTCTGAAAAACCAGATGGTGGCATTGGTTTAAGAGCTTCCCCTCTCTTTCTGGTCTCAGCCCTTCTGTCAGAATTCCAAGAGTCCTGGGTGTCCAGAGACCAGGGCTGCGGCCCTCACTCTTCCACTTCCTGCTGGCCAAGTCACTGAATGCTCCCAGCCCTGTTGAGTTAGTGGGCTGTGCTGTAATCTCACAGCTGTTTCCAGTTGTAACTGAGGGACGTGAGCTTTCTGAGGGGCAGGCTGAGTCGCTCACCTGATACTCAGTCACAGATTTTGATTCAGCCTAGGAATAGGATCAGCTGGGGCAAGCAATGAAAGAGGTCACTGGAGAGAGCTGGAAAACAGAGGCAAAGGGTGTGTGTGCAGGTGTGTGTGCAGGTGGTGGGTGCACATGCACTGCAGTGTGGGGAGAGGGAGTGGTGAGAGCAGATCCGATGGCAAGTGCTTGCCCAGAGATGCCTCCAGAACATTCCAGACAGTTGACTGGGTGAGGAAGGGGAGGCAATGCGCAAGGAGGGAGACCACTCCTGGAGAAGGCCTCCTCTCCTCGCCTCCCAACCCTCCTGCTGTGCTCGTCTGCTTGGGCCCAGGCCCTCCAGGAAGACGCTATGTGCTGGCAAGGAGGGAAAGCTGGGGGGTTCAGCACTAGGGAGCACTTAGGGGACAGAGGAGGGAGACACTCTCCATGGAACCCTCTATATCCACCTGCTCTGCCTGAGGAGTCCCCTCCCTGTAGGTATCATTCTTCTGTTGTCATTCAAGTTAACCACTTAAACAAAAATGGGGTGACCAATCCATATGTGCAAGACCCTGGGGCTAAGGCTGTGGGGGCATAGGAGAGGAGGAAAGGAGCAGGGTCTTAGTCTTCCCATGAGAGACCCACAGAACACAAGCAGTCCTCAAATTGCAGACTGGCTGCCACGGTGGAGCCTATGGTGGAGGGGTTGGGGGGAGGGAGGGGAAAGAGAGGCATCTGGTTTACTCAACTTGTAAGGTGGGTCCCCTCTGTGGAGGGATCTTTGCACTGAGATAGGCCTGTGTGTTTTTATTATGAGATCCTTGAGGGTAGGGACTGTGTTTTATTGCCTTTGATACCTCCAGTGCTTAGAACAATGCCTGGCACTGAAAAGTTGGTAAGATTTTTATGGCATTTAATGGATGTTTGATGAATAAATACATGATTCCCTTCCAGCGCTCCCTTAAAGCACCATGTATTTAATCACATGAAGACAATTATGCCAGACTAATCTGATATTCTTATGCCTGGGCTGCCTTTATTCCCTCCTTTGCCTTCATTGATTCTTTCTCTTATCTCTGTTTGATGCCTTAGATGTGTTGAGTCCAAACAAGAAGGAATACACACACACTCTCTCTCTCAGCACATTACCAACCACCTCCATTCCTGCAAATGCGGCAGATTCCATCTGAGAAGCTATTAAGACTCCCAAACAGAGCAAACCTCTCACTGACTAGCACAGGCCTCCTCAAATGATCTTTGAATAGCATTTTCTTTTTATTGCTTTGTGTAGTTTAACAGCACAAATCTCGATTACTCTAACTTATGATAAACCTCAGATCTATAAAGTGACTGTTCATTCATTATTTTCCTCCTGCTCCTTTTCAAGCTGTTCATTTTTTTTGGAATGTAGTGAGCAAAAGGGGAGATGGAATGAAGGGAGAAGAAAATAGAAAGATACCAAATTATCAGGGAAACAAGTGAAAAAGGAACCACTTCTCCCCAGGTGACAGACAGCCTACTAGATACTGTTAAACAGAGCAAATATACTTTCATATACCACAAGTAGATATTTTATACTTATTCTAAATTTGAAATACTATGATCGCTGCCTTATCATTAATGGAAGTAGTTAACTCTTCTAATATCTCACCAATTCCAGCAAATGGGAAAATAATTATTTTTTCTTTACTATTTTCCCAGTTGTTCAGGTGTTCTGTGTAGCACTGTCATAAATTTTTACTTCATGATCAATGTCATGGCTGCTATTCTGGTTCAATTATTAATATGTGGGGACTTATAATTATCTTTCTTGAGTATTGGTATGAGATAATTATAAAGCATAAAACAGCTACCGTACTTGCTAGGGCATTTTCTTATTTGCAGATGTGTTGGGAGTTTGGGAGGGTGAGCTTTAGAAAGGGATAAAAATGTATAATATAACATTTGGGTGACAAGGCTGGTTGCAGCAGAAGTAGAGGATCCTCCTGCTTCAGGTCCCTCCCACCCCTTCACACCCAACCTGTGGACAAAGTTGACCTACTCAAGAATCTCCTTCTGCCCCACTGTTCCACCCTACCCCTCTCATATCTCCACATTCTTAGTGGAGACTTGCAACTCAGTGCAAATGTTGGGTCACTCCTTTGCCACCTTGTTGTTTCCTCAGTCATCTGGAAGCTGGGGCAGACACCCAGAGCATAAGGTTTCAAATGCAACTCAGCTCCTAACTTTGGGGCTTCCTCATTCCCTGTGAACTTCATTTCAACTTCTCTAATGAGTATCGCCAGCAAGAGAATACATCTATTCAGAACCATGGACAGAGGCATATTCTCTGCTCCCATAGGCAGGGTTTACTGCCTAGCATTGCGGGCTAGATAGCGGTGTTGGTTGAGAGAGAGGAAAGTGAGTAAAAGAGAGAAAATGCAGCCCCTACCCCAGCTGTATGCAGGGAGCTCCTACAAGAGGGAAGTGGGTTCTTGCTGCTTCTGCCTTCTCACACAAACACGTGGCAAAAATGGGGGAGTCTCACTTCCTGTGTTTAATTGTGCTGGTCTTGTAACACTGTCACCGTGCTGGGTGCTGGCAACAGACCCATAACTGGCAAGGGCTCAGGTCTGGGGCACACATGGAGGTACGAGGGTTGTAGGCTGGGTCGGAAGGAGCAGCAGCTGACAAGTATGGGAAGAGGGCACTGGGACTATGCTGTGGCCTAACTCTGGGGACAGAGGTCCTTGGGGTGAGCTGCCTCCTCCTAGCCTGGAGTGGGAATGGGGCTACAGGGTCTCTGGGCCTTGGGAAAGGAGGAGTCAGCTCATGGCAAGCTGGGCTGGTGGGGAGCCAAGGCATCATTTGTCTGACTTTAATGAATAAATGGCACCCCCAGCCATTGTTTATCTACTTTTGAATCCTGACAAACAGTCTGTGGCATCTGATGGAGAGGGTTATTAGTTGCACAGAGACAGATGGCCGGGGATGGAGAGGATTGGTTCTTTATTACAGCAGGCCTGTAAGTGACAGCACGCCTCTCACATGCCAGCCTCCACAGCAATGCCAAGACCTCCCAACCAAGCCTCCTGTGGCCCACGTAAGCCTCAACGGAAAGACCCAGTGCAAAAGGAAGGCAGAAACCCTCATCATTGACAGGGAGAGGCAGGGGTGCAGGGGCTGCTGGGGCAGATTTCCCAGCATAAGTTCTTTGGTAATAAAAACACTGCTATATTCTTTAGTGCCCTGTAATGTGTTACGTATTCTCTAGGCATTTGAGAAAAGCGGATGATCGACAAGAAAGGCAGACAAGGCTGGATTAGAAAAGATGAAAGGAGTAGATTTAATTGGACTGGGAGGTGGGTGGGGAACAAAAGATAGGGAAGAGACAAGAAGAGAAGTAGGGGACACAGAGGGAGGAAGGAAGGTAGTATAAGGAGAGCACTTGAAAATCAGCATGCTCTATCCCAGGCATTAGCTACTCCTCCCCATGCTGCTGCATTGAGAACTTCATGGAATTCAAGCTGATCTGCTCAGGTGTCCTTTTTGAGGTGTCCCAGGCTCTCCTTCCTGATTTCTCCATACCATGGTCATAGGGCATCCCCTCCTCCCTCCATACTGCCCCTGAGATGGTGGGGAGGGGGTTCTCACTGACCTTCATTCATTCTCCGAAACTTGTCCTTGGCCATGTAGCCCAGCACCAGACAGCATCCTCTCCTCTGGAGGCCCAGCTCTGGAAAAAAGCACAGGTGAGTGAGTTGGGAGTGGTTCAGGTGTTAGGGGAGGCCCCTCTGCACGGCCTTGTAGAGCTCATCGCTCTTATAAACAAGGCCTGTTGCCTATACAAACATTTGTATAGCACTTACTATGATCCAGACATACTTTTAAGCCATTAGTTCTTATTTGACTCTCACAACAACCCTGTGAAATAGGTGCTATTGTCTCCATTTTATGTGATTCCTGTTTTTAGATGCAGTAAGTGACCTTAGATGAAAGACCTAGCAGGTGGTGGGGACAGAATTTTGAACCTATGCAGTCCATGCTCATCATAGCCATTATTTTATTAATTTATTTCAAAAGTGAGAGAGTGAGAGAGAAAGAGAGAAAGAGAGAGAAAGAGAGAGAGAGAGAACGAGTGAGCTTCCATCCTCTGGTTCACTCTCCAAATGGTTGCGATGGCCAGGTCTGGGTCGAGACAAAGCCAGGAGCCTGGAACTCCATCTGGGTCTCCCACATGGGTAGCAGGAGCCCAAGCACTTGGGTCATCTTCCTCTGCCTTCCCAGGTACATTATCAGGGAGCTGGATCAGAAGTGGAGCAGCTGAGTCTTGAATTGGTGGTCATATGGGATGCTAGCACCACAGGTGGTAGCTTAACCCACCGTGCCACAGCGCCGACCCCTATTACCATTACTTTCTATCCCAGACTTGGAGACCATGCCTAGACCCCCAGAGATGTGGCCAGGCCTGCCAGACAAGAGGCAGATTCTAACCAGGCATGTCCAGGATGGAACAGGCTAACTGAATACAAAGGGTGATTTCACAAGGATGAGTGAGTGACTGGGTGAGTTTGGAGGAGGATTCAGGGACTGAAGTATGGGCAGAAGGACTCTCTGCCATTGGTGAGGGGTAGTTTCAGGGGCTGGGAGCTCCTGTGCATTGAGGCGCAATCCAGCACCATTATCCAGCACTTATGAGCTAGACAGACTTGGAGTTCAGGGTTGGGACAGCTGAGACACACAGGACTCCACAGAGCTCCAGCCGTACTGGAAACAAGATCAAATGATGAGTCTGGGTAGCACATGCAAGATTCAATCTTTTTTTTTTTTTGCATAGTATTTTGTGAATTGGTGCCCACTGTTGTGAGCATTGGATTGGAGTGTATTGGCCTCACAGGAAGGGAAGCTTTTCTCTGTGGTATTTGTCTTTTCATCCTGATTTGTCTTAAACATTTTGTGGGTTCTGAAGTTTTTCCATGCTCAGTTTCTCTCTGGATCCCCACAACATCATGAGATGGGCAGGTGAGCCACCTTGTCCCATTACACAGAGGGGAAAGACAAGGTGCAGTGAGATTAAACGCTCCCCCTGATTACTACACACTCTCTATGCCACCTCTTTCTTGGAAGTCATACACGCGGGTCAGCTGCCATAAAGAAGGGACAACAGGTGAGGGCGGCCCCTCCCAGCTCTGCCAGGACAGAGAAGGAAGGTGTGTCCCTGAGCCCCAGCTGGGTCAGTGCCTGCACTGGACAGGAGGCCGGCAGTGTGGGCTTGTTTCTCCTCCTCCTCTCTAGCCACCTTCTGCTGCCCATGTCCACCTTTCCAGGGGAGCAGGAGGAAAGGGAGTTGGGGGGGCCCATGAGATACAGATAAGTCAAGCGTGGGTGCTCAGGCCCTAGAGAAAAACAAAGCATGGCGGGCGGTGGCAGAGTGCCACGGGCTGGGGAGGTTGCCCGCTTTGATCTCCCGATTCTGTAAAGGGGTTTATTGCCTATCAGTAAAGAGCAGAGAGGCAGATCTGAGGGCGCATTTCCAAAGGCACTCACTTCTCTGCCTTCCCCTCCACACTGGCTTGCGTGCCAAGCCGCCCTCACTTCAAACAGCCTCACATCTCAGGCGCCCAAATTGTTGATGTTAAGTTCCCCCATCCAAGGCCTTGGCCCTTTCTTTGGGGGCTCCTGCTCTGTCGAGGGCTTCGTGGATCAAAGCCCCTTTGATGTTTACTTACTATATTTGTGGATTCTTTCTAACAACCACCTTCAAGAGACAGGAATATGGCATGCCAGGAGGGGACCAGCGGAAGTACAAGCCGTGAGGAGGCGCTGAGCTCCAGCCAACAATAGTCTCTTGCTGCAGGCTGTGCCGAAACCTCAGTGCACAGAGTTAACCAGCCCATTCGAATTGCACGCGTATTGTTCATCATCAGAGCCATACAATGGCTAAGGGTTCCTATTGTATTTGCCATCAGCTTCTTACGTGCATCTAAGCAGTGGTGCCTAATGAGAAAGGATGCCTGGGCTCCTGGATTGAGTCCAGGAGGGAGCCCAGGGGAACGGTACTGGATGGATCAAGTCCGTGTTCTCATTGGCATGCTGGACAGTTCCCCAAACTCTCAGACAAACGGAAGAGGGAGCAATTCTCCTAAAGATGAGACCATGTGAGCACCCATGGCCACCACCCCAGCTCCAGCTATCCCAGGTCACATGTCACATACCCCCCGGGGTGACTGCCCACAGAGAGGCTGCCCGTGCAAACAGTGATTGTAGTAAGAAAGAGTCTCACTGATCATGTTTGATTTGTGCAAATGAGCAGGAAAAGAAGTTTTTAAAAAGGCTGATTAATAAAAGAAATTGAGGACGAGGCAATTTCTCAAAGTATTTGGCTCATTTAATTTGACACGTGTGGGTTAGTCTTAATTATTTAGGTGGCTGCATTACGAGGCGCTAATAAGCACACTGCAGAAATTTATGAAGTGAGAGGGCTCTCTGACTGAGTCTTTGCTGAAAAGTGGGGAGAAGCCAGCGGGATCTCTACAAAGGATGAGCAGGTTGTATGGGTAGTGAAGTGAGAATTAGCCAGTGGTCCATGGATGAAAATTTGGGGTGTTCTTTGGAGCTAAATAAGAGATCACTGGGTGTACAAGATAAAGTAAGCAAGCAGGGCTGAGGTGAGAGAGCAGGAGGATCTGGAGACCAGGTAGGAAGCAGGGGAGATGTCAGAGACACTGACCCCCAGGGAGAACAAGCAGGAAGCAGGAAGGAAGTGCTTTGGCTTGGAGAAACTCTGCTAAGCTGAGCAGACTGGGCTGTTAGCAGGAGATGACAGAATGTGACAGGGCAAACAGGAATCAACGCTGAATGTCCACCTTCTTGTTACATGGCATGGAGATGGGTGGTGGGGTCAGATCACAGATGCCCATTTGGGAACAGCAAGGTCATGAACAAGATCTCCCCCAAGAAGGTTTTGCGGCTGCCTTGTTTGGTTTTGTCAGTGTGAGAAGCAACCAGACATACTGAAGGCGTTCATAGTACGCGGTAAGATGAACGGGGCTCTGGCTTCACAGGAGAGCTCACAGAAACAAGTGCAGGGTTTCTTGCAGATGGAGGAGAACAAAGGTTTGGGGACTATTGTATGCCCAGTCGGCAGTTATTGGGACAGGGTGGGTATCTAGGGAGTGGGAATGTTGCAACCCTAGGGAGTTCCAGGCCCAGTGCCTGGTACTTGGCAAGAGCTCTGGGAAATATGGGCTGGTCCCAGGTCACTTCTCCCCAACCCTGATTAGAACAGACGAGGGGGCCTAGAAGTGGTGCATGGATTCAGGTTGCTGAGGGTGGTTGCAGAGTGGATGAAATTTGTGGGTCACAGGAACAGGAGCCTGGGGAATGCAGTGGGATTTCCCCTTGCAGGGAACCAAAAAGGATGTCTCCATAAAAGGAGCCACTTTCCTTCCGTTCCAGAGTGCACAGACGGGACTCCCGCCCCTTTTTCTCACTGGTAATGTGAGGCTGCAGTGCTACCATTTCACTTTTGTGGGATACTTAGTTTTTCACGATGCTGTTATAGTCCCTATCTCATTTGATGCTCACCGTAGCTCTGTAAGGCAGACATTATCTCCTTCATGTTGGTTTCAGAATGTGGCGTTCAGAGAAGTAAAAGGACACGCTCTGGCTGGTGCTAGCCTCAGGCTAGAAGCCAGGGCTGACTTCTGGCTGAGTTCTTAGGGTAAGGTATGGGAACCCTAGGCTGCAGAGACTGCCAGTCAAGACCCAAAGGGAAAAGAACAGGGGCCTGTGGCGTGGGCTAGGACAGTAACAAGTTCAAGTGTATCCTTCTTTCCACAAATGCTTCTTTTAAAGACTGGTTTTATTTATTTTTGCCTTTTATTTGAAAGGCAGGGTGACAGGGAGGTGGGATTTGGGGAGAGAGCTCTTTCCATCTGCTGATTCACTTCCCAAATAACCAGACCAAAGCCAGGAGCCCTGTGGTTGGCAGGGGCCCAGGTACTTGGGCCATTGTCTACTGCCTTCCCAGGTGCGTTAGCAATTATCAGGGAGCTGAGCTGGAAGCAGAACAGCTGGGACTCAAACCAGTGCTTGGATGTGGGATGCTGGGCTTAACCTGCTGTGCCACAACGTCAGGCCCCTTCCCCAATTCTTACGTTGAAGTCCTAACTCTCAGTACTGTAGAATGTGGCTGTATTTGGAGGTAGGGCTTTGCAGAGATGGTCAGGTTGAAATGAGGGCGCCACAGTGGGTCGTAATCCAGTCTGACGGGTGTCTTTACAAAAAGGGGAAATTTGGAGATGGACCCCCACTCTGGAGAAGGCCACATGAATGTAACGATGACCACGTTCAAGCCACGGAGACAGGCCCGGGGCACAGCCTTCCCTCACTGTCCCCAGAGGGAACCAACCCTGCCGAGGTCTTGATTTCGGACTCCAGCCTGTAGAGCTGGGAGAGAACCCATTTCTGCTGAGAAACCACCTAGTGTGGGGTACTTTGTGACGACAGCTGTAACCAGCTGCTGATACCTACAGGGAGGGTAGGAGCTGGCCTTCTCCATGGACCTGGTGAATTCCAGTGGCTGGATTCTTAGGAGCCCCAGGTGGAAGAGCTGTGTATGGGGAGCAGCGTCACACAACTGCTCAGCTGATCCTAACTGGCTGGAGAGTGGCCACCAGGGCTGGTAAGATGGGGCCGCGGGGCAGTAGACACACAGAGCTGTGCGGAGGGCTGACTCTGTGTGTGCCTGCCCGAGAGCACTCAGCTGCAGTCCAGGGGGCCCCGAGCATCCCTGTCTCCGCTCCTGGCTCCAGTGCGAGCACCACCCTGGTGAGGATAGCGCTTGCTTCTTGTCCCAGCCTGAAGCTAGTGAGCTCTCAAGTAACTGCCGATGGAGCTGGTGAGAGCGGAGAGGTGTCAGCTTCTACTGCCTTCCTCTTTCTGAGGCTGTCCAGTGCATGTGGATGGCCACTTGTAGGAGGCCTTCGTGTCCTGTCCCCAGCTCACCCGGTCACAAGGGTTCAGGGGCCTTTGCCCACCTGAATCTGTTAGACTGAGCAGGTCTCCCAAGCCAACCCAACAAAAGTAGTGTATTACTGGCTGGCCGTTTGGTGTGGCCATAGCAAAGATGTGTGGAACAGAGGACCAGGGATGGGCACGGTGCAGGTACCGGAGCAGCTGAGCCTGACCTGGGAGTCGACACAGGAGATGATCCTGTGACAGCCGCCAGAGGCCGTTCTGCCCAGGGGTGCCTCCCCAGCTGCAGGGTGCTGAAGTCTCAGGTTTGGAAAGTTCCCACCTTGAGTCTGCAAAACTCCTCTTTTCTGCACTGGTTCTGCCTAGTGCTGTTTTCATCATAATTACTCACATACCAGGCAATAATGACACCCATAAATCATGCAAAGATCAGCTTTCTGATCAACTTCTCTAGCAAAGGGACTTGAAGAGAGGGGTAGGAAAGGTTTATTAATCCCTACAACTGCTTGGCTTTGGCCCTTTAGGATGAATAATAAATGTTTAATAGCCCAATATTACCTGTTTCATAATTTTTGAATCTCATTGCTTGCTAATGTAAGTTTATTAAGGAACTATAAACTTTACATTGTTGTAAAGACATAATTGCTATTTCATAGCTTATTTAATATGAGTTAATTATATTAGAACTGAGTTTCTCCTCATTCAGATTAAGTATCAATTAGTTGTTTTAAACTATTGATTTGTATTTGGTTAACTATGCTATTACATACCAATTAAATTCTTATAAGAGAAACTTGAAACAGCTGGGGTCTTAAATTAAGGTTTTAAAATGATGAATTATGTAAAAAGCTCATGTCGAGTTATTGTCTTTCAGGAAGAGTTGACAATCATTTGTGATCAGTCCCTGGAGGTTCTGTGACCACCAGCCCATCCTCTCAAGCTCCTGTGGGGAGCAAGTCGCCCTCAGAATCTGCTGATGGGCATTTCCAGCCTCACCCAGCAGTGACCAATGCTGGCCTTGCCCTTTGCTGGCCCTGCCTGCCTCAGCTCTGCCATGTGCTGGCTGGCCAAGCCCTATCCATCACACGGCCAAAGTGGGCAGCGTTGTGAGCATCTCTTTCCAGCTGTAGGGCCTAGAATTGTCTGTTGTTATTGGCCCAGATTCCATAGGCCTGCAGGAAATCTGGGTGCCCATGTGGTCATCAATCCTCGGACTTCTCCATCCTCTGCTCCCCGTGGCCCACGTCTGTACGTCTTGGGGAGGAAAAGGACAGCAAGTATTTGCCAGGCAGCATTGTGACTTGCACTGTCCCCATCTTATTTCACCCTCACAGCCACCTTATGAAAACAAGGATACTGACACACTGGGGAGTTTGCCCAGAGTCCCATTGCTGGTGAGTGGTGAAACCTGGCACACCCCTGCCTGCCTGCCTGCCTAACTCCAGGGTGGGGGCATGGTGCCATGCTCTGGCCCTTCCCTGCAAGATGTGACTCCTCACTGACTCTGAGTCTCAGCCCATTGGGCTGGTTCTCTGAGACCCTGCCTGGCTCTTTCTTTAAAAACATTTATTTTATTTATTTGAAATGGGGGTGGGGAGAGAGAGAGAGAGAGAGAGAGAATGAATATTCCATCCACTGGTTCACGCCCCCAAATGGCTACAACAGCTGGGAGTGTGCCAGGCTGAAGGCAGGATCTTCCATCCAAATTTCCCAGGTGGCTGCAGAGGCCCAAGGACTCGAGCCACCTTCTGCTGCTTTCCCAGGTGCATTAGCAGGGAGCTGGATAGGAAACAGAGCAGCTGGGACTTGAACCGGCATTCTGATATGGGATACCAGCATTGCTTTATGCGCTGTGCCACAGTACCAGCCCCCTTGCCAGGCTCTTGCCTGGGATCCTCTTCTACCCCCCCCCCCCCCACTGCCTTTGGTCTTTCTTCCAACCTCCGAACTTTCTGGAATTCCAACAGGGAGAGCAGCTAACTCAGACTGTGGCTTTCCTCTGGGGCACTTGGCCATCAGGATGCCCCAAAGTTGGAGTCCATTGTGCCCCTCTGCACACTAGTGGCTCCCTGCCTTGGAGGCTGGAGACTTCTCAGCCTTGACAAGCATCCTGAAGGCTCTCGCCCCCAGGGCTGAGCTCATGTCCCTCACCAGCAGGCTCAGAGCAGCCAGGTACTGATTGCTATGCTCTGCAAGTCTGTGGGCTAGACACTTTGCATGCATTGTCCTCTTTAATCTGCATAACACTTGCTAGGTAAGAACTATTATTATTCACACCTGGCAGAGGAGGAGACTGAGGATCCAGAGGGGTTACTCGGTTAGTGCTGAGGTCAGTAAAGCTGATCATCAACTAGATTCTTTGGGTTACCAGCATAACTGCTTTGTGAGGAGCAAGGGAAGTTGCACAGGCTGGTTGGAGAATGTTGTGGGGAACAGGTTTATTATAGGTATAGGAAGGGCCCAGCCCGTGTCTAGTTTACCATGTCTAATCCCAGTGGGTGACTATGGCAGGGAACCAGACTCAGGAGGTCATCTCTGACCCGCTGTGAGCCATCTTCCTAGAAGGCTTCCAGACGTCTCCCAGGGAAGTTGGAAGTCGGTGACGCACGACTGAATGGGCCAGATGCTTGGCAGCTGGACGCCCTGCCCCTGGGGAGGCTCAGCACGGTGCATGCGTCCATCTCAGCTGGGAGGCCGGGCAGATGGAAGGCTTCTCTTTTCATTTTCCTAGTAGGACCAACAGAGTCCCCAAGAGACCAAGACTGAGCACACCAGGGAAGCCTGCAGAGGCCCATGCAGCCTCCAGGGCCCCCACCCCATCCCCTGCAGTTCTCCTGGGGCCCAGATCCCTGGGAAGGCGGAGCCCCGAGATGAGATTATGAATACAGTGCTGTGGACTGCATGGTGAAGACATGGAGTATTAGCCCTGCTGCAGCACTGGGGCCCGGGAGTTTGAGCGGTTTTCCTGAATTTCTGCAAGTGTGGAATAGATGAGGTAGGATTCAAAGCCAGCCCATTTGTTTCCCAAGCTCAGGCCCAGAGCTCCTCCCAGGGGCAGCCCGAGCAGCCCCTGGGGACCAGCAGAGACCCCAAGAAGAAGAGGGCCCTTCCAGAGGGTGCTGGCATGTGGTTGAGAGCATCACTCCCACAGTGGGGAGCAAGGCTCCAGGAGAGCCCATACGCTGCCCTGCCTCCAGGCCAGGGGATGGAGCAGGAATGTGTGGAGAGGGTGGGTGGGCTGGGGGCATGAATACAGCTGCTGGTACAGACCACCCTGTATAGATCCATGATGGCACGAATAAAATCATGTGTGCCGAGGGTTCACTGAGAGGGCCCCCAAAGGGCTGGATGCTGACTTGAAAGGATTTGTCACTGGACGAGGTCCAGGAGCCCCCACGTCCTGTTGGATGATGTGAAGGTAGTGGGTGACGAATCCTCTCACTTGGTATAAGGAGGAGGACAGAGGACAGATGCAATGTCTGTGAAGTGGGGCAGTGCAGGCTTTTAGGGACCTTGGGACAGAAGGGGACGAGCTGGGCTCCGGCGGGCTGGGAGTGCTCCTGCCCTTGCTGGGTAGAACAGCTGTTCAGGGGGAGGCACCTTCTCGCCTCCAGCCACCACGCAGTCACAGCAGCCACATCCACTGTCCAGTGGCCATGCCTGGCCTTGCAGGGTGGGCCTTGTCTGTCCTGTGCACTTTCACGGGGGTGGAGGAGGGAGGGGAGCACACCTGTAGTATCCTGGCTCTACCTGCCCCCATCCCCCCTGCATGTCTGGAGCTGGCGCCGTCCTCTAGAGTGGCCTAACTGGTGCCACCTGCGGGGCTGAGGCCTGCGTGGTGCAGGCAGCCCAGGGGTCGGCACAGCCTCATTCTCCAGGGCAGGCAAAGCCTTCACTGTACACTGCCTCGCCCATCGCCCCAGCCTATGCAGCAAGGCGCGCAGGTGACAGGGTTAGGAGGGGCCACAGCAGAAAAGGCAGGGAACCCTGCTGTCCCCCCATTTGCGCGCATCTTCCTTGAGCCTCACACATTCCATTACAACTCTGTGTCTTATAATTAAATCCAATCTGCCAGTTACCTCTCAGCACGGCAGCAATTCGGGCTCATTGGAGGCTTTCTTTGTTTACTTTCATTTATTTATTTATATAGTAATTATTTATCTAGCTATCCCTATAGCGAGATGGAGGCCCTAGGCCAGCGCTGCTTCTGCCTTCAAAAACGAGACAGCTCAAACGCAGTCCCCCTCACTCTTGGAGGGGAGGGGTGGCAGGTCTGCTGGGGGAGCTCCTGCTGGGGGCTCCCTCTGCACAGGGTGAGGGTCATGACTGTGGGGGAAGAAGCTTGTCCACCTGCCACATCCGACCCGGGCCCTGCCCTTATTCTACCTGCCCTGTTTTTTTTTTTTTTTAATTATTTTTAAGGTTTTCATTTAATGAACACAAATTTCATATGTGCAGCTTTTAGGAATATTGTGTTTCTTCCCCCCATTCCTGCTCTCCCACCCCCACTCCCATCCCACCTCCTACTCCCTCTCCCATTCCATTTTTCATTAAGATTCGTTTTTAATTCACTTTATATACAGAAGACCAACTCTATACAAAGTAGAGATTGCCACAGTTTGTACCCACACAGACACACAAAGTATAAAGTACTGTTTGAAGACAGGTTTTACCATTAATTCTCATAGCATACCTCATTAAGGACAGAGGTCTTACATGTGGAGCAAGTGCACAGTGACTCCTGTTGTTGACTTAACAATTAACACACTTATTTTTGACGTCAGTGATACCTGTCCTGTTCTTAAGATGCTGCTGGACAATGTACTAATTTCAGAAAGCGGCCAGAGGGCTCAGCCCCAGGGACTGGAAGAAACATGCGTTTGCAAACAAGGGAAGCAGGTCGTAACCACCCAACACCCAACACTCCTGTGGGCTTGTGTTTGAAGCTGTACTTGCTAAACACATGTTTTTGCTCTCCCAACCTGCGTCACTCGGGATGATCAGAGAGGCTCCCCAACTGGCCCTGGGGCACCAGCTTCTAATGGCAGACCTGGGATCTGAACACAAGGCTTAGGAGAAAACCAAGCCTCTCCCGCCCTCACAAGCCCCATGCAAGTTGGCAGCCCTGAAGCAAAATTCCAAGCTCCTTTCCTCCCTTGCATGATAACCTTCCAGCAGGCAGGGGAGAGGGGGAGACTGATAGCTTTGATGTAAGGAATCGGCCCCAGACAGATCCAGGGGCGTGATCTGAACCCCCAGCTGTTGCTTCCTGAGAACCCGAGCGTTACTCAGAGGCTGGCTGCTAACAGGGACTACACAGACCCTGCACAGCAAGGGCAGGGCCCCAGAGAGGTGACCCCGACTGGGCCATGCCACCTAACAGCTGGGATGGAGAGAGAGAGAGAGAGAGAGAGAGAGAGGGAATGGATTTATGTGTGTGTGTTCACTTAACGATAGTGCAGAAATGAGCGAATTCCAGACTCAAGCTGACATTTTAGACTTAACTCTCCCCTGGAGAGACAATGGTATTTGCTCACCCCTCCACCCTTGCCCACCAACCCCACCAACATATCCACTGGGTCATTTATAAGCCATCCTATACATCTTGGAAAATGAATGAGTGGCACCAGAAAATCCCTGGTCCACACTGGCCATTCCTGAGCCTGCTCAGGAACAATGGAGCGTGCAGGTTTTCAGTGCACGTGGAAGGCTCAGTGTGCGTCTGTGACCTGTTTGTCCTGATTCAGGCTCTGGCATGGCCATGGGGAAGTGGCTGGTGCCAGAGCCTAGACTGCAGGTAGATTTCCACTTCTTGTTTATCTGGAGAACATTCTCTGGCCAGAGGACACAGTGGGAGAGCCTGGACATTGAAGAGGAGGGACACTGAAGCCCAGGGGCCTGGTGAGCAGAGAGTCCCACTCTGCAGGCTTGCACAGTAGGGCCAGGTCCTCTCCTGAGACCTAGGGAAGCCAGCCCAGGAAACCTGCACCACTGACCCTGGAGCCCTTGGGACTTCTCTCATACAGCGTGGTCCCTCCAACCACCTCTTGGCTCTGGTCTGAGGTTTCTACCTTCAGTCTCTGTAACATGGAGAGGTCCTGGGCTATGGTGTGGATGAGAGGTAATGAGATGTATGAGAGATCCTGGGAGGTGTAGGTGACAAGTATGCTCTTACCAGCGCGCAGAAGTATGGATCCATGGCTGCACATATTGTAAGTGTCCTACAAGTGGTAGTACCTTATGCAAATCACAGCACCATGATTCTTACAAAGACAGGGCAAGAATAAAATACTCTAAGATTAGCCAAAGGACTCTAGCTCTGTAGTTTAAACAGAAGTTCCTATCTGTTTAATAGCCCATCAGCTCAGGGGCTGGCTGTGCTCAGTTCTGTGGTAAGGGACTGGCTAGTGGAGTCTGACCAAGACCCGCAACTCCTGGATGGCATCATGTGTGGGCTCCAGGCTGGTTTTTTGGTTTTTCAATTGAAAGGCAGAGAGATGGAAGGGAGAGCTTCCATAAGCTGGTTCGATCCCCAAATGGCTGCAATAGCCAGAACTGAGCCAGGCCAACGTCAGGAGTGAGAAACTCCATTTGGGTCTCCCCATGGGTGGCAGGGTCCCAAGTACTTGAGCCATCACCCGCTGCCTCCCAGGATCCAGCAGGAAGCTGGATCAGAAGCAGGCACTCTGATATGAAATGTGGGTGTCCCAAGTGGTGACTTAACTGCTGCACCCAACGCCTATCCTAAGGCTGGTGTTTTGCAGAACCAGAGTGGCAATGGGTCCTGGAAATGGTATTGTCTGCTTAAGCAGCTTTCTTAACTGCAGAGTGATCCACTCTTGGGATCTTATAAGTAGTCAAGGAGTTGAAACAAATATACAGAAAGACCCAACAATGACCCTCCCAGGACAAGTCCAGTTTAAGTGGGCAATGAAAGGTTCTACCTGACACTGCTCAGAACATGTGAGCAGTGGGGCCCAGGATCACGCTGGGGGCACCCAGAGGAGGGTGCCAGGACTGCACAGCTCTGGAAGCCTGGCCAGGAGAGGCACAGGAGAGGGAGCTGCAGGGGGCAGAAAGAAAAGGTTGGCTGCCAGGTAACAGGGCTAGCGTCAGGACCAGGGAGGTCCGGGCACAGGCACTGCTCTCTGCAAGGATAATGAGGCTTCATCCTTGTGACGTATGCACCTCCCAAAGCCTCGTCTTCTAACACCATGATCCTGATGGTAAGGATTGCAGCCCCCCCCCCCCCCACATTAAGAACCTCTACTAGAAGGGTCTCTAAAACCCTTCTAGCTTTAGGTTGGGCCCAAGGCCTCCATGCTGTAGCCTGGATGTGCCTACAGGGGTTCATGTGCTGCAAGCTTGGTCCCCAGTGTGGTGGTGGGACCTTTAAGGGGAGAGGCCTCATGGGAGAGGATTAGGTCCCAGGGTCTGCCCTCATGAATGAGTGGAGCTGGTCAGGAGAGGTGGGCTGGGTCTCAGGAGTGCACTCTTTTCCTGCCAGAGCGGGTGGTTGTAACGGCCAGGGCCCTTCCTGTTCACCTGCTCCCACAGGTGCTGCTGTTGCACGATGCCACCAGCCAGGAAGCCCTCCCCAGATCAGGGCTGATGCGGTGCCATGAACTGGCGCCTCCAGAACTGAGCTAAATGAACCTCTTTGCTTTATAAACTCCCCAGCTTTGAGTCTAACAGATGCCACTCCCCCACTCCTTGACTGTAGCTTAACAACGAAGCCGACCACAGGAAGTGGGGGTCACAGGCAGCGTCACCTTTGTCAGAATGTTAGGAGCTCCGTGGGGAAGGTGAATTTTGGCTTTGGCTCCTGGCACAGCACATTCTTCCTGTCTGCTTGTTCCTGCACTGCCTTCTGGGGGCGCTCACTCCCCTTCCTTGAGGGGTCTTTTCCATCTTGCCAGTGAAGCCACTGTCTCCAGGCCCTGCGTGGTTTGCCCTGGAGGAACCCCTGCTTCTTTGTGTGTTTTCTTACGCCTCTGCGCTTGTGTACAGATCTGATCTGATGCGTTAGTCAGAAATGTCACAGGATGTTAGAACCAGGAGGGAGCTTAGAGAGCACCCCGCTGAGCCCTGTACTGAGGCTCCGAGGAGGGAAGTGACCAGCCCAGGGTCTCCCGGGAGTGGGCCTGTGTCTTTCCTGGCCCACGAGGGCCTTGAGTGGCAGCGTGAGCACACTGCCCGCCTCCCCGTTTGTCTCCTGACCCTTCCTCTGCTGCTGTAGAGCCAGCATAGCAGCAGGGGCTGAGAATGTGTCCTGGCCTTGGCCTTGCTGTTCCCCCCACCAGGCATTCTTGTGCCCTCTCTAATTTCTCTAACCTGAAGGCTCCTCTGTGCGATGTGTGGCCATCTCTCTCCCATCCGCACGGACGTGAGCTCCCTACGGGGCAGCCCCACCCATGCATGCCTTTGCTCTGAGCTCCCCTGCAGAGGCGTCTGTGGTGTCTCGGGTCTGATCCTCTAGACAGTGAGGTGGGCACAACTTGACTAACCCTGGCATCTCCAGCATGTAGCTCTGAGCCTGGCACCTAGCAGTGACCACTCACCTGGGACGAGGGACACAGCATGCAGGGACCGTCTGCCCGAATACTGTGCAGGCTACCATGTGACTTAGCACCTCTGCCCCGCTGAACGCTCCAGGGCTCAGGTCCGAGAGCTTCTCTGGTTGCTTGAGAATGGGACTGTACGCACAAGGCCCACCTGACAGCTCTCTCTCCACCATCATTTGCCAGTTGACAGAAATAGGCCATTGGTCAGCCTCAGGGATGGGCCAGCCTCCCACGGTCAACCTTCCATTCAACCACTCAGCGTCTTCCTGTTTTTCCTAGTCTTCATTCATTCAGCATTGGTTGAGAGTTCACTACCTGTCAGTTCTGGTTTCTATGTTGATTGTGGCAAACAAGAGAGGCAACGATTTTAGACAGCATCTATTTAGCTCCCTTCTCTCTCATGTGTAACTTGGTGGCAGCAAGTTTCACGCAGTCTTGGATGGATTCGTGTTGCGCTTCAGCCTCTCCATTTGTGAAGTGCTCTCACTGGGGCCCATCTAAGGCTGGCCAAGTGTGGCAGCACCACAGCCTGGCCTCTGTGTGGCTGGGGCTCGGTGCTGAACTGGCGTGTGCCGAGCAGAACCCCGTGCTTGCCACCTGCCCACTCACCCACACACAGAGTCATGCATTCACCGCACAGAGACCCACAGGCTGAGCACCCACGCCTTTCCTGCGGGGGTGGGGGGGGGGCGCCTCCTCCCTCGTCGGCTGGGGCTCCAACGGAGAGGAAGGGAGAGAGAAACAAACTGTTTCAATAAAGGGCTCAGCACCATGTTTGTCTTGGCAGTGTTTCCTATCGACCCGGTGTGTGGCACACGGATTAAGTATGCAGCTGGGTGGTCTTTAAAGGATGAACGTTTTCTCTAGGATCAATACACCCAGTGAGTTTGGGTCTAAATTCATCAAAATGTCACCCAGAACAAATTCAGTCTTAGGACTTCTGCACTCAGGCCAGGCTGACAGCAGGTGATGCGGCAGGATGCAGGGAGCACCCAAGTTGTACTTTTCATTTTGGAGAGCTCAAATAATTGTAAAGTTTCTCTCTATTAAGTGTAGTGTATAGCCTCTACTGCCTTGCAACTGGGACTCCCTTCATTCCCAAATCTGCACTCAGGGGCTATACAGAATGACACCCATCTCTCTTCTGTCCTAGGACCCAAAAGCTTGGCAGCTGGCCCCGTCTTCTCCAAGAAAAATGGCCTTTGTCATGTGTGGGGCTAGGGATGCTTGCAGCCCACGAAAGTTTCTCTGAGCACCCGAGGCCCTGGCTTCCTTGGCTGGCCCATCCCTTAGCATCCCACAGAGAAGGAGGAGATGGAGCCCAGGTGAGAAGCTGTTAGAGGAGATCCTTGGCTCACAACTGAGGAAAAGCCAGGGGGTGATCCTGGGTGTCGTGGATTTCCACGTGGGTGTGACTCCTGTGTGTCCATCCAGCAGTCTAAGTGGGAATGTGTATGTGCACAGGAGTGAGGACAGGGTATGGCATGTCCCTGTGGGTGGACACCGTGGTGAGCAGTGACAGCGTGTGCAGCACATAGGCAGGTGTGTGTGTGTGTGTGTGTGCGTTTACCCTGCTTGGGCTAGCCAGTGGGAAGCAGGGCTTGGAACCTGCCCCACCCCTCTGGAGAGTTCTCAGTGTGGCAAACTGTCCCTGGCATCCAGGCGTCCAACACTGCCCAAGTCCCACTCCTCTGTCTCACAAACCAGCCGGCGTGCTTGGCCATGTGAGGTTCCAGCCTGCCGTAGCACACTTGTGCTGGGTGTGCTGCGTTGGAGAAGCAAACAGACTGGCATGTCCATGGGGCCATCCAAGGGCAAGTATTATAAACTCTCACATTTGCTCCTCACCAGGTTTGAGAGAGGAAGTTGTCCCCATTTGACTTATGGACACGCTGGGGCCCTGCCAGGGGGCATAGTCAGCTGGCCAGAGAGCGGTGGATGCAGTCTGCACTCCGATTGCCAGCCATGAGTATACGGCCACAGGCTGCCTCTGTGCCAGAGGACTGGCCAGGGTCTCAGGAAGTATGACCCTGCCCACCAGAACTCTGGACTGCAGCAGACAACACCATAGGCCCTAGGACATTGCACCTGCTGGGGAAGGTAGTTCTTTCCCAAACATAGGTGAGTGTGAAACCCAGCTGCTGCTCCACTTCCTATCCAGCTATTTGCTAATGGCCTGGGAAAGCAGCAGAAGTTGGCCCAAGTGCTTGGGCCTCTGCACCTACATGGGAGACCTGGAAGAAGGGCTCCTGGCTTTGGCCCAGCTCAGCCCCTGCTGTTGTGATCATCTGAGGAGTAAACCAATGGATGGATGAATGGACGCACTCTCTCTCTCTCTCCCTCTCTCTCTCTCTTAAACAAATCTTTAGAAAAAGGATGTACTCCTCTGGAGACCCCCATCTGGGGAAAAGGAGGCACATGTGGTGTGGATAGAGCTACCTCGGCTGTTCGGCCCCAGGAAGGCTTCTTGGAGGAGGTGGTATTAGATTGGGCTGCACAGAATGCTGGGAGCCTGTCAGCTGGAAGGTGTTTTGGCATTGCAGGTGGGAGGGAGAGCTAGAGCACAGGCAAGAGGACTCTGGGTGTGGCAGGAAGGCAGGTTGTGTAGTGAAGTTTAGAAAGGCAGGTTGAAGCACACTGTGGAGGGCTTTGGGTGTTGGGAGTGGTGCCTGGAATTTCTCCTCCTGCCATGCCTAGGTCACTGTTCACCTCCTGCGCGGAGGGAGCTGGCATGATTCTGCGCACTCAGGACAAGCAGGGCCCCCTAGGGGGTAGGGCCGCTCTGCCCTGTCCTCCCCTCTGAGTCAGGGAGAAAGAGCCAGCCCTGTCCCCTGGCCCAGGAGTCTCCTCTTCCTCCTCCTGCCTCCTTGACACGGACAGTTCTCAGTCTCACCTGAGCTACTGTGGGCTCACCTTTCAGTCTTTTTTTCCCAAAGAAACCTTTTATTTAAGGAATACACATTTCATAAGTATAACTTTAGGAATATAGTGATTCTTCCCACTCAGACTCCTCCCCCTCCCATTCCCAGTTCCATTCTCCATTAAGATTCATTTTCAATTAACTTTATACACAGAAGACCAACTCTGTGCTAAGTAAAGATTTCAACAACTTGCGTGCGCACACACACACACACAAACTGTTTAATAACTAGTTTTATAGTTAATTCTCATAATACAACTCATTGAGGACAGAGGTCTTGCATGGGAAGTTTGTGCAAAGTGACTCCTGTTGTTAATTTAGCAATTAACACTCTTACATATTACATCAGTGACCACCCAAGGCTCTTGACATGAGCTGCCTAGGCTATGGAAGCCTTTTGAGTCCACAAACTCTGTCAGTATTAGACAAAGTCATAAACAAAATGGAAGTTCTCTTCTCCCTTCAGAGAAAAGTACTTCCTTCTTTGATGGCCCCTTCTTTCCACTAGGGTTTCACTCAGAGATCCTTCATGTAGAACATTTTGCATCACAGTGCCTTGGCTTTCCATGCCTGAAATGCTCTCATGGGCTTTTCAGCTAGACCAGGAAGCCTTATGGGCTGGTTCTGAGGTCAGGGTACTGCTTAAAGTGATTGTCATTCTATGAGTCTACTGTGGGGACTACTTTCCATGTTGGAACATTCTCTCCTTTATAATTCTATTTTTATTGTATATTTATATGATTAACATTTAATACTATATATATTTTCACTTTAACACTAAATATGATCACTTTACCACTTAAAATGGCATTCTTACCACCCAGCTTAATGGGATTTGGGGTCCCATGGCAAGTTTTTAAACTGTACCCTTAGAAGTAAGTCTACAGAAATGTATGCAGAACTATGCAGCTTTACAATTACAAACTTTCTCCTCCCTCTCTTATTCCCACTCTTATTTTTACTGAGATCTATTTTCACTTGACTGTATACACATATGATCAACTCTATGTTAAGTAAAGAGTTCAACAAATAGTATAAAGAAGAGAAAAAAAAAACTGTTTCATTACAGTCAAGACAAGGGCTGTTCAAGTCATTGCTTCTCAAAGTGTCAATTTCACTTCTACAGATTTCATTTTGGGTGCTCTATTAGTTCTCACAGATCAGGGAGAACACATGGTATTTGTCCCTTTTGGACTGGCTTATTTGACTAAGTATGATATTTTCCAGATTCATTCATTTTGTTGCAAATGACTGGATTTCATTTTTTTTGCAGCTGTGTAGTATTCCATAGTGTACACATCCCACAGTTTCTTTATCCAGTCTTTAGTTGTCAGACCTTTAGATTGATTCCATATCTTAGCTATTGTGAATTGAGCTGCAATAAACATGGGGGTGCAGATAACTCATCTATTTACTGATGATATTGACTCTTCCAATGCATGAACATGGAAGATTTTTCCATTTTTTAATCTTCTATTTCTTTCTTTAATGTTTTGTAATTCTCATCATAGACATCTTTGACTTACTTGGTTTAATTTATTCCAAGGTATTTGCTTTTTTTTTTTTTTAGCTATTGTGAATGGGATTGATCTTAGAAGTTCATTCTCAGCCTTTGCATTGTCTGTGTATACAAAGGCTGTTGATTTTTGTGTATTGATTTTATATCCTCCTACTTTACCAAACTCTTCTGCAAGTTCCAATAGTCTCTTAGTGGAGTTCTTTGGATCCCCTATATATAGAATCATGTCACCTGCAAATAAGGATATTTTGCCTTCCTCTTTCCCAATTTGTATCCCTTTTATTTCTTTTTCTTCCCTAATGGCTCTGGCTAAAACTTCCAGCACTATATTGAATAGCAATGGTGAGAGTAGGCATCCTTGTCTGCTACTGGATCTAAGTGGGAATGCCTCCAACTTTTCCCCATTCAGTAGGATGCTGACTGTGGGTTTGTCATAAATTGCCTTGAATATGTTGAAGAATGTTCCTTGTATACCCAATTTGCATAGAGTTTTCATCATGAAAGGCTATTGTATTTTATCAAATGCTTTCTATGCATCTATTAAGATAATAATATGTTTTTTTCTTCAGTTTGTTAATCTTATGTATCACATTGATTGATTTGCAAATGTTGAATCAACTCTGCATACCAAGGATAAATCCTACTTGGTCTGAGTGGATGATCTTTCTGATGTGTTGTTGGATTCAATTGGCCAGAATTTTGTTGAGGATTTTTGTGTCTATGTTCATCAAGGAAATTGGTCTGTAGTTCTCTTTCTCTGTTACAACTTTTTTCTTTTTATTTATTTATTTTTAAAGGTTTTATTTATTTATTTGACAAGTAGAGTTAGAGAGAGAGAGAGAGAGAGAGAGAGAGAGAGAGAGAAAGGTCTTCCTTCTGTTGGTTCACTCTCCAAATGGCTGCAACAGCTGGAGCTGTGCCAATCCAAAGCCAGGAGCCAGGTGCTTCTTCCTGGTCTCCCACTTGGGTGCAGGTGCCCAAGCACTTGGGCAATCTTCTACTGCTATCACAGGCCACAGCAGAGAACTGGATTGGAAGAGTAACAACTGGGACTAGAACCCGGCGCCCATATGGGATGCTGGCACTGTAGGCGGAGGATTAACCTAGTGCCCCACAGTGCTGGCCCCATCTCTGTTGCATCTTTTTCAGGTTTAGGAATTAGGTGATACTGGCCTCATAGAAAAAATTTGGGAGGATTCCCTCCCTTTCAATTGTTTTGAATAACTTGAGAAGAATTGGAATTAGTTCTTCTTAAAATGTCTGGTAGAATTCAGCAGTGAAGCCACGCAGTCCTGGGCTTTTCTTTGTTGGGATGGTCTTTATTACTGATTCAATTTCTGTCTTGGTTATGGGCCTGTTTAGGTTTTCTATGTCTTCATGGCTCAATTTAGGTAGCTTGTATGTGTCTAGAAATCTATCCATTTCTTCTGGGTTTCCCAGTGTGTTGGCATACAGTTCTTTGTAGTAATTTCTGATGTTTCTTTTTATTTCTGTTGTGTCTGTTGTTACATTCCCCTTTTCATCTCTAATTTTATTGATTTGAATCTCCTCTCTCCTTATTTTGGTTAGTTGGGCCAATGGAGTGTCAATTTTATTTTTTTCAAAAAATCAGCTCTTCATTTTGCTGATCTTTTGTATTTTTTGTTTCAATTTTGTTGATTTCTTCTCTAATTTTAATTATTTCTTTTCTCCTACTAGTTTTGGGTTTGGTTTGCTGTTGTTTTTCTAGATCCTTGAGATTCACTGATAGCTCATTTATTTGGTGCCTTTCCAGTTTCTTGATGGAGGCACCAATTGCTATAAACTTTGCTCTTAACACTGATTTTGCTGTATCCCTTATGTTTTGACATGTTGTACTGTCATCTTCATTTGTTTCCAGAAAGTTTTTGATTTCTCTTTTGGTTTCTTCTATGACTCTCTGTTCATTCAGGAGCATGTTGTTCAGTCTCCATGCATTTGCATATGTTCTAGAGATTCTTGAGTTGCTGTTTTCCAGCTTCATTGCATTGTGGTCTGAGAAGATGCATGTTATGATTTCTATTTCTTTGAATTTGCTGAGACTTGCTTTATGGCTTAGCATATAATCCTACAGAAAGTTACACACCCTTGTGAGAAGAATGTGTATTCTGCAACTATAGGATAAAAAGTTCTGTAGATATCTGTTAGGTCCATTTGGTCTATAGTGTCAATTAACTTTGCTGTGTCCTTGCTGATTGATCTGCCCATTATGAAAGTGGGGTATTGAAGTCTCCCATTATTATTGTATTGGAGTCTATATCTCCCTTTAGATCTCTTAACATTTCTTTTAAATAGCCAGGTGCCCTGTAATTAGGTGCATATACGTTTATAATAGTCACACCTTCCTGTTGAATTGATCCCTTAATCATTACATAGTGCCCTTCTTTGTCTCTTTTAACAGTTTTTGTGTTAAAGTCTATTTTGTCTGATATCAAGATGGCTATAACAGTTCTTTTTTTGTTTCTGTTAGCATGGAATATCTTTTTCCATACTTTCATTTTCAATCTGCGTGTATCTTTGTTGGAAAGATGTGTTTCTTGTAGGCAGCAAATAGATGGGTCTTGTTCTTTAATCTGTTCAGCCAGTCTGTGTCTTTTAACTGGAGAGTTGAGGGCATTTACATTCAAGGTGACTACAGATAAGTAATGACTTTGATCTGCCACTTTTCCATAAATTATCCTATTTTTTACTTTGGATTTCCTTTGTACTTTTACTACCTTTACCTTCTTTCATAGTGATGATCATGTTTCTGTGTTTCTATGTATAGCACATTCTTAAGCATCTTTTTCAGGGCTGGACGTGTGTTGACAAATTCTTTCAATTTCTGTTGGTTATGGAAGGTCTTTATTTCACCTTCATTCATAAATGAGAGCTTTGCAGGGTATAGTATTCTTGGTTGACAGTTTTTTCTCTTAAGACTTGGAATATATCTTGCCATCCTCTCCTAGCCTGTAGGGTTTCTGATGAGAAGTCCGCTGTGAATCTAATTGGAGATCCTCTGAATAATCTGGTATTTCTCTCATGCACATTTTAGAATATTTTCTTTCTGTTTTACTGTGGTGAGTTTGATTACAATGTGTCGTGGCAAGGATTTTTTCTGGTCATGTCTATTAGGAGTTCTATTATGTTTCCTGTATTTGGATGTCCCTTTATTTCTCCAAATTAGGGAAGTTTTCTGTTATTATTTCACTAAAAAGGCCTTCTAATCCTTTCTCTCTTTCCATGCCTTCAGCTACTCCTAGAACCTGTATGTTGGGTCATTTTCTAGTATCCTGTAAATTATCAACAGTGATTTTTAGTTTCCTAATTTCTTCTTGTGTTTTGTCTGACTACAATTTCCTTTGCTTTGTCTTCTAAGTCAGATATTCTTTCTTTGCCTCACTGATTCTGTTGTTAAGGCTTTTCACTGCATTTTTTAATTTGTTCTATTGAATTCTTCATTTCCAACATTTCATTTTGATTTATCTTTAAGATATCAATTTTGTAGGAGAAATTTTCTTTCATGTCATGTACAGATTACATTAGTTCATGCATTTGTTTCTGATTACTTCTATGTAATCTTATGATCAATTTTTTAATTCCATTTCTGGCATTCCTTCAATCTTATCATCTTCACAATCTAGTATTGAAGTGTTGTGTTCCTTTGGAGGCATCATGTTGTCTTCCTTATTCTTCTTTTTTGAATTGGTGCATTTGTTATTCGGAATTTGTGGAAATATTTGTTGATTTCTTCTCTGTTTTTTTTCACTGTGGAGGCTTTTATCTTTGTACTATATCTCTGTAGATTAGTGGAGTGTCTGCTTTCAGTGAATACCTAGAGCTGTGTGGTGGCTGTGGCCAAGGAGCTCTGTTCAGTTCTCCAGGGTGAAGGGCATGTCTAAGGTGATATAGTCAGGTTTGGCTCCATAAATCTCCTCTTTTTTCTTCCCTCCCTCCCTCCCTCTCCTTCCTTCCTTCCTCCCTTCCTCCTTTCCTTCTTTCCTTTCTTTTTTATCAGAGGGAAGGTTTGTTCTGCTCAGCTGAGCTCATCTCATCAAAGGAGACCAGTGCCTGAGTGTTATCCCCATTGGGTATAATATTTGTCCACTCTGTTCCAAGAACCACACAAAGGATCACGAAGTCTTCAGTATAAGCTCACATTTCCCTGCAATGTCCCTTACCAGGTAACGAGGAAGCCCTGATCATGTGGAACCTCCCACAGTGACTGCCCAAAGTCCCAGACACAACATGAGACCTCCTACACAGCTTCAATTTTTTTGCAGTCCTGGCACAGAAGCCTCCCACAGTCACAAGCACCCAGCCCCCTGTCAGTTCTCCCCACCAGACTCAGGAGTCTCCACTCAGCTGGTTGCTGGCCATGGGCATAAGCTGGCGCAGCTGTCCTGTATGTCCAAAATGAAGCCTGTACTCTATTGACTTGTTACAGGATGCTGTTGCAGGGTGATGTGGAGAGAGAAATGGGCCTCTCTTTTATTTATTTATTTTTTTCTCCTCTAGTTTGGCAATTACACTATCCCCCAAGGGGCTCCAATCCAGATTCCCTCTATGTTCTTCCTTCATTTCCAGTGGCTTGGACTGCTGCAATCTGGTCTCACCTCACTCTCCAACACAGGTTTGGAGGTTCTCAGCTGCTGGGGTCCTCAGTTGTGGGTGTTCATGCCCTCCACACAGATCCACTCTGTCCCTCTAACTTGCAGAGTTTCCTCTGCCGTTTTCTTCCTAACTCTTCCCATGGATGCACTCTCTCAGCTTTTAAAAAACTATGTTCTCCTAGACTAGAGCAGTGAGCTCCCTCCCTACTCTGCCATCTTAATCCCCTCCCCCTGATAACTCTCACTTCTCAGTCTTTGCATGTGCTAAGTAGATAAGTAGATTGTGGTTTTCAGTCTTTGCATGTGCTAAGTAGATAAGTAAATTGTGGTGCAGATCCAGCACCTGTTGTCAGGTGCCCCTAATGTGAACACCATGTGGCCATGCCTGCTAGCTCCTGAGTGGGTCGGACAGTCCATCTCACACTGGGCCCAGGTGAGGCTGACAGAGTAAGCAGGAAGGACACAGCCACGTGAACCACAGCTGGACAAGGGGCAGGGAAGACGGATTCCAGGCCACTTGCTTGCTGGGTAAGTTATCAACTAGAGTTTTCTGAGGTTTGTGGGTTCACAGCTAGTCACTTTTTAAAAGTTAGGTTTATTTACTTTTATGTTTTAAAAACTATTCTACTTTAAAGATATTTGAGGAACATGCAATACTTGTGCCTTTTTATGGGGTACAGTGTACAGTACAGTATTTCAACAATTATACACTGTGTAAGCCAATCAAACCAGGTGGCTAGCCTCTCCACTTGGTTATCTTTTCTGAGAAGCCCATGTGCTCCTGTCTTCTGGTTCTTCCTGTCATGCATAACCCACTACTGTGGCCTGCAGTCACTCCCCCATGCTACGGAACACTAGAGCTTCTGTCCGACTGTGTTTGGGGTCTGCTATCCAACCTCCCCCTAGTCCCCTCCTCCATCCTTCCCAACACCCAGGACTTGCTGTTCTAAACTCAAACGGTTTATGTCTCAACTTTCACAGATGCGAGAAAACTTGCAGTATTTGTCTTTCTGAGTCTGGCTTATTTCACTCAACATAACGACCTCTAGCTCCATCCATTTAGCTCAAATGTTAGGATTTCATTCTCTTTTTTATGGCTGAGTAATACTCCATTGTGTCTATGCACCACATTTTCTTCCTCCATTCATCCATCACGGACTCCTTGGTGGATTCTGTATCTTGGCGCTTGTGAACAGTGCTGCAACGAGCATTGGGGTGCAGGCATCTCTTTCATATGCTGAGGTCACTCCTTTGGATAAGTTCCCAGAAATGGGACGGCTGGGTCTATGGCAGAGCTGGTGTCAGTTTTCTGAGGGGCCTCTGTAGCTGCTTTCATAATGGCTGTGCTACTCTGCATTTCCATCAAGTGTGTGAAGGTTCCCTTTCCTCCACGTCCTCACAAGTGTTTGTTACTTTTTGTCTTTTTGACAACAGTCATTCTAACTGGGGAGAGATGAGACCCCATTGTGGTTTCTATTTGCATTTCCCTGATGGTTGGTGATGTTTAGCACTTTTTCCATGTATTTCTTGGACATTTATAGCTCTGGGAATTGCATGTTGAGATCCTCTGCCCATTTCTTAACTGTTTATCTTTTATTTTTTGACAACCAAAAGCTGTATGTATTTATGTGCACACAATGACTTTTGATATATGTATACATTGTGGAGTGACTAAATCAACCTAATTAATATATATTATCTCACATATTTGCCATTGTTCTGGTGGTGAGAACATTTGAAATTTACTCTTGGGGCCCATGTTGTGGCACTGTCTACGATGCCTGCATCCCATACCAGAGCACTGGCTGAAGTCCCAGCTGCTCTGCTTCCAATCCAGTTCCCTGCTAATGTTCCTGGGAAAGCGGCAAAAGATGGTCCAAGAACATGGGCCCCTGCATCCACATAGGAGACTGGATGGAGCCTTAACCATAGCAACCATTTGGGGAGAGAACCAGCAAATGGAAGATTTCTCTCTCTCTCTGACTTTTAAATAAATAAATAAATCTTGAAAAAAACCTGCTCTTCTAGCAGTTTTGAGTATACAGTTGTTATTAATCACATCTCCACATTGTACAACAGAAGCAGCTCCCCGTGACCCAGAGGAAGAGACTTGGGCCCTGGCATGGAAAGCCTCAGGTGTCCTGAGAAGACAGGAGAAGGGAAGGTGAGGGGACTCAGGGCAGGTGCTGGGGAGGGGGTGGCCACATCCTGATCTCTGATGCCACCATGCTGTCTTCTGGTTCTATGACAAGGTGTTTGTAGCTCCATTACACAGATGGAAAAACAGAGACCTCTGGGACTTAAGCGGCCTGCCCAACATCCTTTGCACAGCTTAGAGAGAAGGGCTGGCAGTCGCGCCCACCAGCCCCAAGCCCAACTCCTCCCCTTGATTGGGTCCTGGTTTTGCCTGTGTGATTGGTCCACTCTCACCAAGCCAACTACTGCCCCCCCTCAGCCAGATGAGGGCCTGCATTTTCCCCAACAGCCACCCGGGGACGCCTCTACCAGCCTGGCTAAGCCCTGTGTTTGTGTCTGCCTTCTGCATTCCCACTGTGCCACTTGGTATCAGAGCACACCCTCTGATTCTGCCGGAAGTGATAATCCCTGCATGGTTCGGGAGTTCAGTGGAAATCCTCCCCTATAGCAGAAGAGAGTGAAACCCAGCGAAGCAAGGATTTCTGCAAACGCAAAACCTACCCATTTACCTTCTCCATCCAGGCTGTGTGGTGAGCGCGGCCGCTAAGCCGTGGCTGTCCTGCCCTCCGCTCAGGGTCGGGGGGGGTGGGTGTTGAGAGCCAAATGTGGAGGTCTCACAGGCTTAGAGGCCCAGGGGGAACCAAGGGGCAGGTGGACAAGTCTTACAAACAGGTGATTGCAATTTGACCTTATCGAGTGTGGACTGCACAACAGGCCAGCGCTTTGTACAGCCATGGACATTTTCCTGCCAAGTCCTCACAATGCCCACCTGAGACGGAGGATGCACTCTTCATCTTGCTATGAGGCTCGGGCAGCCTAAGGGACTTGCTCAAAGGCACACAATCAGCGAGGGACAGCGCAGTGCATGGCTGCTCATGGCCTGTGGGGTACACTGCTGCCCATTCCTGAAGCTCGGACCCTGCCCCCTCTCCCTTGCCCCCACCAGCTACTGGCATCATGGAAAAGTACCCCATGTGGACAGCCTGCCACTCCTGTGCCATCCTGGAGGCTCCTCCAACTGACACACACATCTGAGGTCCCAGGCGCTCCTGCCTCCTTTGGAGTCAAAGGCAACAACGCTATCTTTCTTGGGGCAGGCACTTAGCACACACACACTCTCTCTCTCCGCCCCCCACCCCCGCCGTCATCTCTCTCCTTTCAAATAAAATGAATAGAAGTAAATGCAATTTTTGAAAAAGTTCTTTCTCTTATGCGAGGTTTTCTACTTTAGAGACTTGGAGACTTCCAGGTTCGCCAAATTACAGACCGTCCAAGCTTGGAATAGCTGGGATCATGGCCAAGGCTGAGCTGCTCACAATCGTTGCCCCTCCCCCACCCCTTCATCAAACCAGTGATAACAACCTGTGGGGGGCCCCAGTGCCTACTGTGCGTGCTAGCCCACCAGAGCATCTCTCTTACTCTTTCCCTACTTACATATACAGATAGCAAATGAATACCCAGGGGAGCCTGGCATAACCAGCATAGGTCTATGTGTGCGGTGGCATAAGCAGACCTAGGTTCAAACCCCAGCTCCATTGGCTTATTCACTGTGCCACTGTGAGCAAGACACTTAACTCCTGTTTCCCCCTTTGCAAAAGGGAGATAAGCATCCCACCCACCTCCAGGGGCTGCTGGAGGGATGAAATGAGAGCCAGCGCTTTAGCATAGTGCCGGGCACGCTGGGAGGGCTCCATAAACGGAGACTCCTGCCTTTGCGCCCGTGGCCCCAGGAAACGCCTGTCTTCTCAATTTGGAGAGTGACGGCTGACGGCAGGCCGGAGGCTGCCAGGTGGGGAGGCTGCGTGTGTGCAGGCCTGCGGAGGAAGCTGCTGGTGACGGGAGCCTTTCAGAAGGCATTATGGGCCATTGTTTTAATCAATACGATGTTATTTCCTCCGCAGCATCTATCCCCATGTTTATTATGTGTAAATAGGGTTTTTCAGTGATGTGAATGTGTTGGCTTAATGTAGCTGACATTCAGCGTGTGCAGTCTGGTGGCTGCCCCTCTGGACCTCCAGGAAAATGAGATGATGTATCCGCCACAAAGCCGTCCTGGCGGGCGGGATTTGAGAAACAGAACACGGCGGAGGCAGACAGGGCACCTGGCGCATGCTTGCAGGTGTGGGCTGTGTGCTCGAGTGAGGGAAACAGACAAGGAACCTGGGCCTGGGAGCACGGCCCAGCCCCTGGGGGGACAGCGTGGATGGCCGGTGCCCAGGGAGCAGGGTGCCGGGGCTCTGAGCTCTGTGCTGTGTCACTCTACCTCGCCTGGCCCCCCACTGTCGGTGCCGTTGTCTCCTGCCTGTCCCTGGCATTTGTCACACTTCACTCTCTCTTGCAGCTGCTCTCCACCCTCCTGGATTCCACAATGGTCATGTTCCTCTCTCCCCCCAGTGGTCGGAAAACTCGTTCTCTTCATGCTTCTCTGGCTTGGCCCCAGGCCCAGCCTGGATGTCCAGGCAGGCAGAGTGAAGTGCATGGGGTCTTTCTCAGCATGGGCAGCCACATGGATGTCACTCTCCCTTCTTGGGGTCAGGGTGCCCAGAAGATGGTGTTGGCACCACCGGCTCCTCTCCCTTGGTCCCACTCAGCTTTTCCCTTCCAGCTTTGGAGGAGAGCTTCCCACTGTGACGTCCTCAAAGTTGCAGGTCAGATGCCACCCATGGGTCACAATCAGCAGGCGGGACCCCCAGTAAGGGGCATTTCACTCCATCGGATCTGCTGGTGGACAACTTGGAGGTTTCTGTAGTGCCTTATAAAGGAATTAGTATTTTTTTTCTTTTAAGATTTATTTATTTATTTATTTGAAAGGCAGAGTTTCAGAGAAAGAGAGAGAGACAGAGAGAGAGAGAGAGAGACAGAGAGAGATAGAGATAGAGAGAGAGAGAGAGAGAGAGAGAGAGAGAGAGAGAGATTTTCCATCTGCTGGTTCACTGCCCAAATAGCCGCAACAGCCAGGACTGGGCCAGGCAGAAGCCAGAAGCCAGGAGTCAGGAGCTTTTTTGGGGTCTCTCATATAGCTACAGGGGCCCAAGCACTTGGGCCATCTTCCGGTGCTTTTCCTGGGTGCATTCACAGGGAGCTTGATGGGAAGTGGAGCAGCACAACATGGACCCCTACCCATATGGGATGCCAGTGTCACAGGCAGCAGTTTAACCCACTATGCCACAGCACTGGCCCCAAGGAATTAGTTTTTAACCAAGATGGTTTGTGGAGTTTTGTCAGTAAGGTGAGTATCCATCTCCTATTTTCTCAAGAGGAGTTAGAAACAGAGGACTGGATGGGAAAACTGCTTGATTTTCCACCTTTCCACCAAATGGCAAAGAGGACCCGGGGGAAGCTGCGTCCATCCAGTGTGGGCAGGAAGGCTGGTTCCTGTCACTTCACGCACCTGTCTGTACATCTCTGCAGCACACCTGCCACACTGGGGCCATCTATCACTCTCAGAGGTACCATATAAATGGAAACAGTCACCATTGTCATCAGGCTCCGTCTATGTGTCATAAATCCACAGCACACAGCGGTGGGAGCTGGGCTTCCGTTTGTCTCTGCTGCCTGAGAAGTATAAGGGAGGTGTTTCTCTTGGCAAATAAATATGATATCACCAATCCTGGCAGGATTCCAGCCTGAGTAATGGCCGTCTGCTTTCCTAATTCCCCCAGCAGCTTGCAACAGCAGCATCATTCTTTACTTCCTCCCCTTAAAAACAAACTCTCTATTGGAGAGCATTACTCAGCCACGAGCCCCTCCCCTAGATGGGGCGGTGCTCTCGCCGTAGCCTGTGAGTGCACACACGGGAAGACACGGCGAGACGGCTGGTCCTGAAAACCCACTGGAGGACCTTGAATGAGAGCAGCCCCTCTTCCCATGTCCTTGTTCACAAGGTACACAAAGCCGAGATCAATAAAAATCACATCGCTTCACACTGCCGTTTCGCCGGTCTAAATCACTGTGGAGTAACTGGGTAACTAGGTAATCCAAGCCCAGCCGAGACTCCCGACGGCGCCTGAATTGGGCTCCCTGTCTGGGAGCTGGTGGGGGGCTCCTATGTCCCCTCCACTCACATGGGCGCTGTCACCCTGCAGTCCGAGGGGACTTCCAAAAGTTCACAGGAAAAGGGAATGAAAAGATAAGTTTTATTTTGAGGCACAAAATTTTGAAATCTATGGATTACTTTCTCATAGCCCACTTTCCCCATGAACACTGGAAGTCCCCCCCCCCCCCCACCATGCTTGTCATTATTTCTTTACCACAGTTACAGGTGTGGGTATTGATCCCCTCCATTCTAGGACTCTGACAGCCAAGGCTCAAAGAGATTAATTAGAAAATTTGTTCAGGGCCACAAAATACATGCTGCAAAAGGGGAAGTTGAACTCACGGGTTTTGACTTCAAATCCAATTCTTATGACGCCACTTTAAGGCTCATGAAGACTTTGGTGCTGCCACTTGCCTGGGTGGATGTGGCTATTACAAGGAGTCAGAGTGAAGGCCCGAGATCAGGAGCTGGGTCATGGTTTTACCTCTTCGTGCCACCAGTCCTCCAGGGGCTCAGAGGCCATCACTCAGATCACTGTGTGGAGTGACAGAGCACTTGGCTGGGCTTACACGGTCTTGAGGCGGGAACCCCAAGAGTCTTAGGAGAGGGGTAAACCAGTGTGCAAAGGTTAAGGGTTGTTGATTCTACCAATCAACATTTAACTGAGTGCCCACTGTAGCTAAGCTTGGAGACTCAACTGTAAATTAGGCAGGGTCTCTGCCTCAAGGATCTGGTAGACCAGTGGGATGCGCCATTGTAATATGGTGTGATGAACACTCTTCCGAGAGGGATCCTAGGCACAGGGGCCATGTGTATGGAGAGCTACTAATCGTGACAGGTTCACAGGACATGTGACATCTAGGCTGGAAACCAAGGGGCAACTGGGAGACGTGCAGGTGATGACAAGGCTGCGGAGTGTTCCAGGAGGAGGAGACAGCACGTGCAAAGGCCAGGAGGTTGGAGAGAGCCCATTATGTTAGGTGACAGGAGGTTTGGTTTGGATTGGAGGGGGTCAGGTAAGGCAGGAGGCCCAGAGTTAGAGCGGGAACAGTTAGCTTTGCAATCCAGAGGAGAGTCACAGAGCCACCATTCCCCATCAATCCACAGCCCTTCCTTGCCCCAAGCCCCTAGCCCAAGAGGCTTCATTTTGCTCTCGACTCTTTAGCCTTCAACTTCGCGCAAAGGAGGAGCTGAGCCTGTGCCCAAACCAGAGCAGTAGCGCCAACCCTTGAATCAGGAAGAAAAAAAAAATCCGGCTGTGCTTTATCTCACAGGACTGTAATCTGTGAGATGTTCATTTAGCATATTTCTGCCTTCTGAACAACTTTTACTTTTCGCTAAATTGAAACCGCAGTACAATATATGTGAATGATTAGGTTGTGTAATACATTCCAGCAAATTTAGATTAGGAGTGATTATGACTTAAGTAAAATAGTTGAACACAATTCCTACTGCCATCTATCTCTTCTCTTCTTTCTTGTGTGCTGGGGGTGAGTGAATGTGAGGAGTGGATAACTCCAAGGACGGCAGGGGCCTGGGGCAGTGAGAGGCAGAGCTCTGTCTTTGGAAGACTCAAGGGAGGGAGAAGAGGCTGGAGCCTTGGGATGGGGAACACAGGGACAAAGCACTGGGCCCCGAGGCAGATGGGGGTAAGTCCTGGGTCACTGTTTGCTAGCTGTCACCTCAGACAAGTTACTTAAACTGTGTCAGCCTTACTTTGCCATCCACACAATGGGTTTCATTTTTCCTGGTTCGCTGTGGGGATGGAAGGAAGTCAGGGGGGAGAAGTCAACATTGCATCGTGGTGGAGAGCTGATGGGGAGTCTGGTCAGGTTCTGACTCTGCCACTTATGAGAGCTCTGTCACCTTGGCCTTTGTTGGCTTCTCAGAGCTTCAGTCTCCTAATCCTCAGAATGTGAATCACTGTACTTGGCCATGGGCATCCTTGCAGAACTTAAATGAGACTTGTTTCCCTATGGAAAGTGTTATGCAAAACCTAAGTGCCAGCGTCGGTGCTATGGCGCAGTAGGTTAAGCCTCCGCATGTCCCAGCTGCTTCACTTCTGATCTAGCTCTCTGCTTATGGCCTGGGAAAGCAGTAGAAGATGGCCCAAGTCCTTGGGCCCCTGCACCTGTGGGGGAGACCTGAAAGAAGCTCCCAGCTCTTGGCTTCAAGTCCGCTTAGCTCTGGCAGTTGTGGCAGCAATTTGGGACGTGGAGCCTGCATCCATCCTTCAAGGGAGTCACTTCCCCTGATGGAAGACCTCTCTCTCTCTGTCTCTCCTTATCTCTGTCTGTGACTTTGCCTCACAAATAAATAAATAAATAAATAAAATCTTTAAAAAAATTGTAAACGCTTTGGGAGGTCTATGCTGGCTGGTAGGGGTGGGAAGGGGAGTCTGGGGTCTCTCCTGACCTAGAAGAGCAACCTGGAAGGGGTTAGGTAGAGCTGAGCTGGGGCCATGGGTGGGGAGGGGAAGGAGAAGAGCTCTGGGTCAAGTTTCCAAGGAGTCCCAAGTCTTGCACCTGCTCCCAGCAATCCCCACCCTCCTCAAACTCTCTTTCCAGAGTTTGCCTTGCTGGTTCACAGCTAAGTCCTACAAGGACAGGGAGCTATCCCACCGCCTGATGTTGCCCAAGCACTTAGAGCACAGCCTGGGAATGTGGGGCGCTCAGGGAATAGGTGTCGAACGCACAGACTTATGAGTGGGGCTAGAATTCCGCCTCCTGAGACTAGCTGAGCCGAGACGTGGGAGCCAGGTAAATCGAGGGCATCCGTCACTCCAGCAGGGAACTTGCTGCCGGCACAAAAGAACCAACAGCAATTTGGGACGTGGAGCCTGCATCCATCCTTCAAGGGAGTCACTGCCCCCAGGATTTGCCTAGAACCCTGCATTTCCCCCTTTCCCACCGCAACCTCACGCAGTGCCTCCCATCAGAGCGATTATGGCTGCCCTGGAGCCAGCAGCTGTCTCTTGAGGTGCCAGCCTCCTACAGCTCTGGCTGAAGACAGTATTTCTCTTCAGTTCATCCCGACAACAGGGCCAGCACATAACACCCAGGCAAATGAAGGGCCCGCCAAGCCCTCCAGAGCTGCAGGAGGCTGGGCTGTTGGCAGCGCCAGCATGGAGGGAACAGAAGCTACAGCCTGCAAGAGGCCTGGAACTAGCCCCTGGCTCCTCCTGCACTTGAATATGGGGGATGGATGGCTTTGTCCCTGACCAGGGCCACTCGTGGTCAAGCCAGGCAGGGCTGTGGAACCACCTCCATGCACCACCATCAGATGCCTCGGCATACTAACAGACACCCCACGACTGTGTTGCTAAATGCTCTCCCTCCCTGTGAAGTAGCTACTCTGTGTTCAAACACAGAAATGGAGACTCCCAGAGGTTGAGAACAGCGGGAGCTCCCCATCTGCATGTTCCACATCCAGGGATTTAACCAACACGAATCGAAAATATTAGGGGAAAAAATGCATCTGTACCTAATCTGTACAGACATTTCTCTTGGCCCATTCCCTAAACAGTGCAGTACAACAGCTGTGTTCATGGCATTTATGTTGCCTTAAGTATTATAAGGGACACGCGCATCTGTGGATGTTGGCTTCTGTGGGGCTCCTGGAACAGAGGGCCCACAGGTTAGCGAGTGGTCACACAACTTGTTAGATGGCACAGTACGGGGATAAGAGCTCCCACATCTCTGAACTCAAAGCCAATCTCTCTGGAGCACTCTGTGATGCCAACACGGGGGGTGGGGGTGAGAGCAGCTCCTGACTTCCCAGCCTCAGTTTCCCAGCCAGTGCACTGGTTAGGGATGTCTGGGAGAGGCACCTGCACCTCAATCCACTTTAACATAGCCCCTGGCCTCACCTTGCCTCTGTGCTACTCCTCCCCTGGGCCTTGGTGTGCACCCCTCCTGGTGTTCCAGCTGCTGGCTGAGGCCCTGCTGGCTCCCCAACCCCTGCCAAAAGCTCCTCTTTCTGTAGCTATCCAGGGCCCATTGCAACAGAGCACACGCTGATGGTACCACCGGCACTGCCGCTAACTCTGTCTTATACCGTTGACCGCTGAGTTCAGGGGCAAGCCTAGGAACTATGCACCACCTTTCTCTTCCCCCTTTGATCTTAACTACCTTGTTACTGTGCTCCTTCAATCCAGTTCCTAGAACTGGACCCATAGCTCCAGAAGCAGCCTGGACAGGCAAGCCCAGGGGGCTGCTCCCTCCTTCTGCTTTGAACAACACTTTGCGCCTGGTACAGTCTAGGAGGGCACTCGCTCTTCTGGACCCCTGAGGCTCACCCAGCCCCAAGTCTGCGGGACTCTGCTCGAAACCCTCAGGTGTTCCAGAAACAATGTCCTCCCCACCTCGCAGGCTGTGTCTGCAGCGGCTGTCCTTGGCTATGCTGTGGATTGCAGGGACGCAGCTGAGGGAGGTGAACGCGGTGTGGGGCTGGGTGGAGGAGAAACCACCCGTGAAGGTCACCACTGTGCGTGGGGAGTGATCTGTCCCCTTTTCAGCCTCAGTAGGGAGGTGATGGAGGGTGTGATGAACGCCCGAGCCGCATCTGTCAGAGAGGACAAAGAGAGTCCTCTGTGTCTTTCCTGACAGTGTGGTGCCGGGTGCCCGGCTCCCTTGCTGGGGCACCTGGCCCAGGACTGCTTCCCTAGCCTCCCTACTCTTTCTCCCATCACAATCACCCCATTCCCTCGAGGACTTGCTTTATTAGCAAGTGATCAAGGACATACTAATGTGGTCATAAGGCATTGAAGCCTAACAGTTGGCTTGATGCTTGTTACCGGCTGTCAGTCACACCTATGGATCCTGGAACAGGAGAACTCCCTGACCGAAAGGCACACCCCCGTTAGAGTGGACGCTCATGTGCTGTGGCTGGGCAGTGCAGGGTAAACCCTGGCTGGTTATCATGGGGAGGACACAGAACCCACACTTCATCAGGATGAGGGTGTCGAAGCTCAGAGGCCCCACAGCTGGCAGGTGGCCAAGCAGGGAATGGAATGCACATCAGTTACACTGAGTGATATGCTGGCTCTGTCCAGCCTAGTGCACCCCAGCCATACCCTACATTGCACCTGCACCTGTGGCCAATCAGATCGAGAGCTCCCCCTGGATGATGGTGCTCCCAGAAGCATCTGGGACATTCAGAGGAACTCTGTCCTGTAGGCCTGGATGGGGAGAGGAGCAGGAGAAGTAAAATCACTACAACTGTCCCATCACCTGCCATGGCCCCAGGTATCACGTCCAAATGCTGCTATCAAGTTGTGACGCATATTCTTTATCCTGCTCTGTCTTACCCATCAGGAAATGGGCTCAGAAGTTTAAGTCACTTATACACAGTCACTAGTTAGCAAGTGTTGGGAGGGGTACAGGCAACCCTGGGTCAGCATCAGCCCCTCACCATCCCTGGAACCCAAGCAGGCCCTATTCCATCCCATAACATCCCCTCAGGGTACTGACAGTTGTTTGGGGGCCTGCAGTGCCAGGGGTGGGGGAATTCTGGCCTTTGGACTCTCCAGAGAAGAGTTCCCAAGACAGCTGATGGCTTGCTCACACCCCTGGGGAGGGGGGGGCATGAAATAAAATTCCAGAACTTTCTATTGGGCCCCAGGATGGGGACTTAGGGGTGCTGGGTGCCTATGATGTCCCAGGCCCTGTTCTAGGAATTTCCCAAGCAGTTATCATGATAATCCTTACAGCACAACAGTGACGTGGGAATTGTCACTGGGGGAGAAACATGACGCTGAGCGCAGTCCAGCACCACACAGCTGAGAAGTAGAGGGGGTCAAGGTGGTGACAGTTCCAAGTGATTCCCCACTCCTGCTCTTTCTTCTACACCCAGTGTCTCCCAAGGAAGACTGGGACCCAGGGAAGGCACAGTTCCCACATGGAGCGTCAGGATGGGAGAAACCATGGCGAAGAAATGGTGGTCCCTTTGGTGCCTGCTGCAGGGTGGGCAGTGCACCTGGGGCCAGAGGGAGCCCTGAAGTCTGTGTAAGGGCCCATAGAGCCAAGGCAGGGGGCCCAGGCAGGGACGGGAGGTTGGCAGCAGTCCCGGGTAGGGAAAGCCCTATTCCCCTATTCCGTCTGTATGCGGGGGCTGGGGGGAACAGGACACTTGCAGCACCGAGCTGGGTGTGGCCAGTTCGGGAAGTGGCCTGGGAGGCTGGGCTCAGAGAGAGGAGGCCCAGTCTGAGCACAGCGCCCTGAGAGCTAGGCACCCAGCACGTCCTCCTGTGAGAGGCCGGGAGGGCTGGGGAAGGGGGTGCCGCATGGTGCAGCCATGCTAAGAGATCAAGGTCGGCACACAGAGCCTCTCAGCCTGATGCGGAATCAGGCTTGTCTGAGTGGTTCTGATGGAAAGATGCCAGGGTCTTGCAGAGACACACGTTCTGCATGCTGTCTTCCGCAGGTCACCCTTGTGGGGACGGGGGCCATGGGCCACCAAGCCCACCCCTTACAGCTGGTGCAGTGAGTGATTGACTGACTCGTCGGTCACTGCCGGTGCGCTCAGCCATTGTTAACTGGTGACTTGAAAATTACCTTTATTTAGCACCGTTATCAGGAGGCTGCAGGGCGCCGCTGTTTCCATGCCACTAGCTCTCCCTGGCTGGTGGCAGCAAGCGCACAGTGCAGCCCTGAGTGGCCCCGGCTCTCCCGGCTCGCTGAGTACAAGGGTCAAGGCACCCCAGCTGGCCCTGCCCTCTGCTCAGCTGAGCGTGAAGGGGGATGTTTGCTGATTGACACATTACAAAGGGACACTGAAGACACTGGGCACTCGCAGGGCCTCCTGCCCTTCCCCCGCCTCCCTTCCCTGCTTGGTTGGCACCAGGTGTGTCCCTTCCGTCACCTTCCACTGGCCACAGGACCTGGCTGGAGCCATGAAGCACAGCCTACAGCGCCCTCAGGGTCTGGGCCACTCATTCATGCTCTGGGCTTTAGAGGCTGAGAGGGGGGTCCCATGGGGCAGCAGGACTGTCTCTAAGGCCTGCTCTCCAACTGGCCAGCTATCCTCTGTGCAGCCACAGGTCCTCATGGAAAGGCAGAGAATCTGAATAGAATACACAGCAAGAGTGAAGATCATACAAAACGCCATAGGGACCTGCACCAGGCACTGCGTGGTGTTTCCTGCTAGCCCTCGAGCGCCCACAGTCCAGCTCTCCATGCCATGGGCATTGGCACCCAGGAAGGGGAGTGGTGCCCCCTGGCACGAGGCGCCTTGCAGTGCACCCTCCCGGGGCCAGGAAGGGCCTTCCTGGTGGAAACACATGAGTGGCTTCCTGTGGCCAAGCAGGCACCACATTTCCATGCAGAGCTGCCCAGGCTGCCCACGGCTGCTTCTGTGCAGCTGTGGGGACAGCGACAAGGTTTGTGGCTGTCAGCCCAGCTGGAGGGCCCTTGAGAGATGCTTCATCGACCTCCTCTGCTCTTCCCAAAGCTCTTCACCAACTCAAGCAGGGAGAGGGACCTGGGAGGGGGGTCTGACGCCCACTTCGAGCAGCAAAGGAGCCGCAGTCAGCCCCTCTCCTGCCTGGCATTGGAGAGCTGGGGGTGGGGGCAGGGGTGGAGGGAGCTTGCAGAGCCCCTTGGGCAAGAGTGAGGCCAGCAGGCCAGGGGTCCGTGGAGGAGGAGATGGGAGGCAGAATGAACAAGAGCCAGGGGGAGGCCCTGCCTTGCCCTCGTTTTGGCCCACTTCCTCCCTGTCAGCACCTTCTCCATCACACACCTGGCCTTCAGCTCCAGCCACCCTGAAAGGTGCGTGCTGTGAGCACCATCCTGCAGGCACCCCACCGTGACTCAGAGACAGTGTTTTCCCAAGGTCGCCCAGCTCGTCAGAGGCAAAGGCAGGACTAGCATGGCTGTGTCCTTTTCCAAGGAGACTCACCGGCCCCTCAGCCAAGCCACGCTGCCCCCTGAGCCGTGATGGGCACGGCAAGAACCGACAAAGCCCTGATGGCGCCTGAAGCCTCTGGGTGACCAGCAGCAATGGAAGCCGCCTGGGCATTCTTCCAGCACCTTCCTCAGCTCTGCTGGCCCAGGCTGCTTTCCCGAGGCTTTGTGTGGTGAGCATCTGCGCTCCTGAGCAATTGCAATCAGTGGTGCTGGGAGGGGCGGAATCCTAGGCTGGCACCATATTTCCTCCTCTTGGAGCTGGGGAGGGGGGCAGTGGCTGGGGTCAGAGAGGAATCCGGGGAGGAATCTTTTGGAATCCAAGGAAGCCAGCCCAGCCAAGGTCAAGGAGCCAGGCTACTTGGCCATCTCGAGAATCACTTACCACGAAGCAGCAACCTAGCAAGAATGCTTTGTTCACGGCATAGAGCCGATGCTCAGTACGCCGTCAAAGGAGCGAACTAAGTAAAAGGAAACTGAGATCATCGTCTGCAGATACGCCAAATGCTGTCGTAACCCTTTTCAGAGGTGGCACCTAAGACCAGAGGGGTCAGGGGACATGCACAAGGGCACATGGCCAGTTAGTAGTGGGCTAGGTGCCAGAACGTGGATCTTTCTTACTTCTGAGAGAGGATGGAGTTACATGGTGACCTTGGTCCCAAACCCAGAAGCTGGCTTGATCTCTGAGAAGTTCCTTCTGTGTTTCTTAGCTGCACCAAGCCTACAGGTCCCTGATGTGCCTGGGTAAAGAAGAAATGGGCCGGCGCCGCGGCTCACTAGGCTAATCCTCTGCCTAGCGGCGCCGGCACACCGGGTTCTAGTCCCGGTCGGGGCGCCGGATTCTGTCCCGGTTGCCCCTCTTCCAGGCCAGCTCTCTGCTGTGGCCAGGGAGTGCAGTGGAGGATGGCCCAGGTGCTTGGGCCCTGCACCCCATGGGAGACCAGGAAAAGCACCTGGCTCCTGGCTCCTGCCATCGGATCAGCGCGGTGCGCCGGCCGCAGCGTGCCGGCCGCGGTGGCCATTGGAGGGTGAACCAACGGCAAAGGAAGACCTTTCTCTCTGTCTCTCTCTCTCACTGTCCACTCTGCCTGTCAAAAAAAAAAAAAAAAAAAAAAAAAAAAAGAAGAAGAAGAAATGGCTTTCACCTGGCAGCAGCTGGAGTCTGTCTGGGGCAGGTGCCCGGAGAAGTGCAGAAAAGGTGGGTCTTGCTGGTGCCTTACACTCTCTCTCGGAAGCAGGCAACTCTTCACAGCTCACTTACACACCTGGAGCCCAGCTGTCCTATTCCAGAAAGGGTGAGGATAAGCCACCATAGTTACGCTCTGTGTAATGACATGTCAGTCAATCCATGGAGGGAGTGCATGACAGTCAGCCCACAGTGGTGGTGCTGTGAGCTGAAGGCTTCCTGTGGCCCAGCGATGCTGTTGCCATCCCTCTTGCAGCCAGAGGAGGGAGCAGGATGGGGCATTGCATGGGTTCTGGTCCCTCCACTGCGCCACTCAGAGGAAAGTAAGGATATAAGGGAGTTTGGGGGTGCAGCAGCTAGACTGATCTCTGAGAAAACCTCGTTCTAGATGAGCCATCACCAGAAACGCATGCAGTCCCCATTCTCTTGCTCCAGGCGGGGGTGGACAGGGGCAGGACGCTCCCGGTCCAGCTGGCCCCTCACTCCCCTCCCTGTTGGAGCCCCGGTGCACTCAGTGGCCAGGGTGCTCTGGTCCTGAGAACAGGGTCAGTTTCTGGAACCTGGGCCAGAGCTACCTGTCACTGGGCGGTTCTGCAGTGTGGGGACACCAAAGGGCAGTGCCAGCAGCCCACTGCAAGCTGACAAGGCTGAGTCGGTGTCAGCGCCAAGGAGTCGACAGGGCCGTCTGAATTAAGTGGCCAAGTTTAGTTTTTAATTAAGCCCCCGTGGTCTTTTTAAAAGGTCACTGATGACACCATCTTCTTTAAGGCCAATATGAAAAGACATTCAAAGTCAGAGTTCCGAGATGGGAGCCTTGTAACTCGAAATGTCACAGGAAGAGATTTGGAAATGGGGGAAGAGGGAGCGGGAGCGGGAGGGACAAGCCTGTCACAGTGTCCTGCCATCAGCATCACGGCTTCCACTTGGAGCTCCCAACTATTTTGGTCTCAAAGGGCAAGGGGCCCCCGCTGTGGTCTCTCTACTGCTTTCTCCCACGCTTGTTGGGGGGCTCCTCGCTGGCTATTCCAGTGAAATATAGGGGCCTTGTGTTGCCTGGCATGGAATAGAAGTTGGCATCCCTGGGGCAGAAGGAGGCAACTTGTCCTTGATAGCTGGGGAGTTAATAAAAATACATGTACTGGCGGCCACTCCTCTGCACCCACTCCGGCTGCACTTTTCTACGTTTGCGGAGCAAGGCTGCGTTGTTTGGAAACACGGTGCTCTCTAGAGTACAGCACGGCAGCCCCCACAGTGATCCTACAGTGAAAGCAAAGCCCTGTGCCTGGCAGGCCTGAGAGGAGTAGAGAGGTGAGCTAACATGAGCAGGGCAGACAGCACGTCCTTGAGAAGAGACCTGGTCTGGCTGGGGGCTAGGAGGTAGCAGACACAAGAATTTTTCCTTAGTGGCCTTGGCTCAGCACTGGGGCCTGGGAAGCAGAACTATTTGAGTAGTGGGTGGTTTAGCACAGCCGGGGGCTCTGTGTGAGGGTCAGGGACTATGGTGGAGGTTGGTCATCTGGGCCATGTTTCTGTTCATGGTTGCCAGAGATAGTGGAGGAAGTAGAATCAACTTTGGATTTCGGTTCAGGAAATTTGGGTCCTGTGGCAAAACATGCTGTTGGCTGAATGAACACACATTTTCTCATTTATTTACCGTAAGGATACTGCTGTTATTGGGGTGGCCATGTAGCTAGTTAACAAAGTATGGATGTTCTAGCAACCCTTGGAAAGCCAAAGGTGGCTAATGAGATATGGACAGAAATCACTGGGTAGCATTCTTTAAAGACGGCTATTTTCATCTGGAAGGTGCGCCTCTTTTACACATTCTTTTTCTTTCTTCTTCCCTGAAATGTGGTGCTGATAACCAGCGCTTCAGCAACCATTTTACCACCATGAGGCGGAATACTGGCATCCCAGTGCAAGGAACGGGCTGTCAACCTACACCTAGCCTTTATCTCATGTGGAAGAAAAGTTAACCTCTAGCTTATTTATGCCATTATTACTTTGAAACTCCACTACGAACAATTAACTGAATGCCAAAGTGATACAGGTTGATTGGCCACCTTGTCCTTTACTCCTGTGGGTGAGCCACTTAATGTCTTCGAGCTTCTAGAGTGGGAAGGCTAATTCTTATCCTGCCTTGTCAATGTTACTTCTGACTTCTAGGGTGCACTCTCAGGCTTCAGAAAGAATATCCTCAACCCAGTCTGAAGATCACATGGCTTTTGTGTCTGAGCAGTGGCTGCCTCCTTCCATTATTTGGCCAGGTAGTTGTTCCTGAACTAAGGGCTGTGCCTGTCTTCCAACTTCAATGCTTGCCCAGGGCTGTTCTGCAGTCCCCTTGTGAGCTCCCATTTTGCAGAGACACAATAGTCTCTCCCGGTGTGCGGGGCCTCACCCCTCCTGGCTGGGTGCAGACGCGTGCGCTGTTCCCAGCGGCTTCAAAGGGCCGCACGTTGGCCCGTCTTAGGCTCTGCTTCTGGAAATCCTCAAAAGCCATATTCATCTGTCGAGACGTCCCAGAAGCAGGCGTCCGTGCACCCCATTCCCAGCGCTTTTCAGCTCCTTGCATTGTCTCAGTTGCATTGTCCTCGCTCCGTGTCTTGGCCCCTAATGGACTGTCTCCGAGCCAGGCAGGCTTGTCACTGCACCTGCCATTTCGTTCCCTGGCTCTCTTCTTGCTTCCCTTTAACTCTTAAAATGCAAAGGTGACCAGCTCCTCCTGGGCTGCTCTGGCCTCTAACTCCACTGTGGCTCTCTGCTTCACCCCCATTCTCTTCTGGCGTTTGGCTGGATCTGGGTCAGGCCTGCAAGAGCCCGCAGAGAGAATCCAAGAATGCTCAGCCTCACGGGCAATCACCTGCGCCTCCAAGGCTCTGAGTCAGCTCTGGGCAGCTGCTGCAACCCATACACCGACCGCACACTGACTCCATCCCCCGCTCACTTCCACTGTCTAAGTCTCAACTCCAGGGACTTGACAGCAAATGCTCCGTGGTAGGCAGCCTCCTGATTCCGATCCCCTGGCCTGTGCTTAGTGACTTAACCAAGAAAACATAGCGAGAGTGATGTTGGCCTTCTGTAACTAACCAATGAACACACCAAAGTGATGTCATCACTTTTGTAACTAGCCAATAGAACACAGTGAAAGCAAGGTCGGCACTCCTGTAACTAACCAATGGCACACATTGGGAGTGATGTCAGTGCTTCTGTAACTAAGCACTAGAACACAAGAAAGGGATGCCAATCACTTCCGTAACTAACCAATGAACACACCAGAGTGATGATGTCACTTCCACAATCAAGCTATAAAAGACTGACCTGTGTGATCCGTCTTGCTGCCTCGCTCTCTCTCCCTCTCTCTCCTTCTCATTGCTTGCTTTGATGGAGAAAGCCACTATATTGGAGAGGCCCACGGGGCAAGAACTGAAAGTGGTCTTTGGCCAATATCAAGTGAGCGACTGAGACCCTCCGTCCCACAGCCTGCCAGAAACTGACTGACCCACCGCAGTGTGCCTGATCCTGGAAGAAAGTCCTATTCCAGGGGATCCTCAAGCAGGCCACAGGGCTGGCAACACCTTGATCACGGCCCCGGAGGAGGCCTTGAGGCAGAGAAATCACCCCCCCCCCCACCAAGCCATCGGACTCTTGACCCACAGGAATTTGGACATAACTTGGGTAATGTCTTCAGCTGAGGATTTGAATATAGCAATAGATAATTACACTAGGGTCTTCCTAGCTCAAAAGCAATCATATTGCATCACAATGTCCCTTTCATAACCATGGGCCAGCCACTTTGATGGTACATAGACACACATATGCACACACATGGGTGCACACACACACACACACTCACGCTAATCCACGGGCTGCCAAGCCCCTTCACTCCTACACCGAAAATACACAGAGAAATGGAAGAAAGACCTGGCTGAAATAGAGCCCCATTGAGATGGCTGCTGGTTTTGATTGGGAACATAAGCAAAATGCTCAAACCCCAAGTGCTGGAAGCCGCTTGGCTTGAGTGACGAGGCCTCGGGAAGCTCAGGATCCAGTGACGTCTGCAGGAAATCAGCCAGGATTTCACAACCTCAGGCAGAAGCAAAATTTAAAACCCTTTGTCCCCTCTCCCTCTCAGCCCCTCGATGTTCCAGGAAGCCAAATCACAGAGCAACCTCTCCAATCTAGGAAGCAATAAAGCAATGTATTTACGAAGCAGCCTCTATCTAAGGGAGGGAATTTATGTCTCTTCATGCTCTTGTTGACAATAATAACTGATTGCTGCATCAATGTGATGCAATATAATTTTAAAACCCTCCAGAACAAGGATCAGAAAACAACTGGCAGAGAGGCTGCGCAGCAGCCGTGGGCACCCTCGCTTTTGCAGGCCGGCCCTGGGCCTGCTAATGCCCCCGGGCAATGGGAACACAGCTCCGGGAGCACCTGCACTCTCATCTTGTTTCTTTCCTAGCACAGGGAAGAAAAGCAATTTGTTTGCTCTCATAGTCTAAAGATGAACTTCCCGTGCTCAATCAAACGTTATTATCCCAATGTAAGTCAATTTACCTTTGAATTTGAAGGCTATTTTCTTCCTAAATGGCTAATTATGGGAGATAGATGGCTGTAAACAGAAGCCTTCTATTTCCCGGGCTCAGGCAGCCTTTCTCCCCAGGCCCCTAAGAAATCAGAGGAAGGAGGCCTTCCCGGGGCCCTGCCTTCTCCACCTGCCTGTGCCACCCCCACCCCACCCCCGTCCATTCTGTTCAGCTACCCTGATACCCTCCCCACCTCCATTCCTGGACACCTGCGTGCAGCGTCAGCTCCTGCACTCCAGTCTCCCACTGCCCCCCAAGTCACAGCCTCCTTGGCCACAGGCTTTTTCGGGAGCTGCCCTCTCCTGCACCCTCTGCCCTCCGGTGGGGACTCTGTCCTAACCACGGCCATGCTGAGCACGCGGGACAGCAGCAGTGCCAGAGGACAGGGGATCCTGCAAACGCGCCTGAGATGAAACAAGGTCACCTGAGGCTGCCTCTTTGATTCGCCCGGTAGAGCCAGGACCCACAGGACGCAGCGGGGCTGCGGCCTTTCGCTTGCCGGATCAGCACCACGCGGGAGCTAATTGAATGGCTGAGTTTGTTTACCGAGAGGAGGAGTAGCTCCCCTCCCTTCCTCACAAAACAAAGTCTTCCCCCAGGAGCCCAGGCAAAGAGGTCAGCCCCAGCGGCATTTCTGTTTGCCTTTGATGAATGCTGAATCTGGCTGCTCTGAAGTGGGGAGCTCATTGTGTGTGCACCGGCAGAGGGGGGGCTCGCCCAGCGTTTGAGGTCTGAGGTTACAGAGCCTGTGGTGCCTGGGGTTATCTAGAGGAACAGAGCTTTCCACTGCCTCCTCCCTGAGGCCTGGCCTCTGGCCCCCTGCACTTTCAGTCCAGCCCTCGGCTGTGCCATTTGCTCTGCACAACCATTCCAAGCTACTACTCACCCGGCAGGTGCAGGAGAGGCTCAGAGAGGTGATGCGCTCAGCCTGAGGTCACACAGTGAGTCAGCGACAGACCTGGAACCTGTGCCCAGCTCCTGTGACTTCAGAGTCTCTGAGCCAGTCACGCTCCCATCACAGAGAGGAGGGCCGGTAGCTCTTTGTCAGTGCTGAAGCCGTGCCTTTGCCTGCGACATTTGAGTTGGGCTTCCGGTTTGTGCTCCTCACTTGAACCCTGGGGCCAGGGCCTGATGAACCGATTAGCCCTGAGCTTGCTGTCGGGTCCCAGGCAGTTTGCGGAGCCACAGCACAGGTAGGAAGGGATGCCCTGGGGAGGTTCAAGGCTCTAGGCCGGGTTAGCTCAAGGGAGCCGGGCCAGGAGAGGGCAGGTGCCTCCCTCTCAGCCTTGCCTGGAGGGGTCTCAGGAACTCATTACGGGTGGGAGGGCTCCTGGAAGGGGCACAGAGAGCTGGTGAGCTTAGACGTGGGGAGCTCGGAACCTGCTTGTCCGCCCACCCCAACCTCTGCAGAGCCGTGGTCTGCCCGCTGGGGGGGGACCTACTGTACATTGAGTGGACCGTAATTCTGAGAGTCTCATACTGACTCCCAGGGCTGCACACTGGGGTGGGGGGACACGGGGGCTCCCTGTTTGCTCAGTGCTTTGATTAAAACAATAAATTCACATCGCATACCAGTGGGCAGGCACGTGGGGCTCCTGCCAGTTCCAGCTCCCTTCCGGCAGCCGGCGTCTCACAGCAGTGGCTTTGGAGAGAAGTCTCTGGCTCTTCTGCGGTGAGACGCCTCCCTCCTGACGAGTAAGGGAGCAGCCGCCACCCTGGAGCCCCAGGAAGGAGGGCCTCCTGGGACAGGGCTGTGCCACCCACGATGTGGGGACCTTGGCAACTCAGGGCAGGGCATGGAAGGAGAGGGGATGCTGCAGAGATCTCAGTGCCGGACCTGGCCTGGTCCCTCCCTTCCCAGCACCCTCTCCGTGGACACAGGATCTGGAAGGAATGCGTGGAGCCTCCGCCCCCTGAGCAGTGGAGCTGGAGCCAGGCAGCGGGGGCCTAACGCAACATCAGCTGTCTGACAGCACAAGGCACGCGCTTTCTGGGCCCCAGTGGACGCACGGCAGCCACGTCCCTGGCAGGTGTCCCTGGCTGGGGCTGTCACCTATCCTGCTATGGGGGCGGCAGCGCTGGGTTGCTGATGGGAACAGAAACAGAGGAAAGGCTGGGCGGGGAGAGAAAACACACCCTCCTCCCATATAAGGGTTTTATTTATGTCCCCTCAAATACCAAGGTACTTCAGGAAGGACAATTAAAATGGAATAAAAACATACTTATATATTTTTAAGTTTTAAAGGTGCTTCATTTTACTTATATTTTATTTATTTGAAGGGCAGATGAACAGAAAGAGACAGAGGGAACCAGAGAGAGATCTTCCATCCACTGATTCACTCCCCAAATGCCTGCAACAGCCAGGGCTGGGCCAGGCTGAAGTCAGGAGCTTGGAACTCAATCTGGGTCTCCCACCTGTGAGGCAGGGCCCCAAGGGCTTGAGTGATCAGAAGTGGAGCTGAGACTGGAACCCAGGCACTCCCATATGGGGTGCAGGAGTCCCAGGCAGGGCTTATCCACTGCCCTGATGCTCACTCCTGGATTTCTTTGTACCAAAATATACCTATCCTGGGGCGGGCATTTAGTGCAGGGGTTAAGACACTGCTTGGGATACCTGCATCTCATATGGTATTAGAGTGCCTGGGTTCTAAGTCTCAGCTCTACTTCCAATTCTGTCTCCCTGCTCACATACACCCTGGGAAGCAGCAGGTGACAGCTCAAGTTGTTGGGTCCCTGATACCTACGCGGGGGATCTGGACTGAATTCCTGGGCATTTGGAGAATGAACCAGTGGATGGGAGGCCTGTGTCTGTGTCTCTCTGCCTTTCAAAAAAATTTTGAAAACTTTAAATTTATGCATAGTTTTTTTTCATAATACGCGTTTCCATGAACTTTTTGGAGACCCCTCATAGCGGCCCCCTGCTCTTTCACCGGCCAACACTGGGGATCAGCATCATAGTTCTGCCTTGATGGGGACCTGAGTCTGCCTGGGGACAGGCAATCCCGGCAGAATGTCATGATTCTTGCTTCCCTCCTCCCTCCATCTTTGCCTTCCGTGCAGCATTCACATTGACTCCTAATCCTTCACAGGAGCGGGAATAACGAGATGACTGAGCTACAGCCCCTGTCCTAGTGCTGGCTCCTTAGGGTGCCCCGTGTTATGACCATAGTATTTCTGAGCCAAAAATGAGGACACAGAGCCGGCAGGAGTGAGAGCATAGGGGGGTCAGGCACGGAACATCCCAGACGTTCTGCTCCCAGACCGGGATGAAGCCAGAGTGTCCAACAAATCCTGGCTGTCGGCACTCGAGGCTAGTGGCTTTGCTCTGCACCTTACTAAGAACGGGAGGAGGCACCGTTTGTTGAACACCTGCTGTGTCTCAGGCTTGCACGAGACAATGTACACAGGGCGTCTCATTCAGTCTCTAGCACAGCCCATTGTGCAGATAAAGAAACTGAGACTCAGGGGGTTGGTTCACAGCCAGCCTTGGCCAGCTCGGACATCTGTGCTATTTGGTGGCTGGAGGCTTCTGGTCCACTGGCTCCCAGAGCAGGTGGGTGGACACCATGGTGACATGGTGGTAGGTCTGGAGCTGTATGGACTGGCCCTGCCTGAACGCGCGCATGGGGACTCTGCCAGGCCCCTCCCTTTGGAACATCATTAAAGAAGAGATCTGCAAGACCGTGCAGCAGAGAAGCAAGGCCAGATGCGTCCTGGAGCTGCAACCCCTTCCCCTGCCCCGCTCCTCACCCCCACCCCCCAGCTTCCTCTCATCGTTAGCACAAAAGAAAAATCAGGCAGTGGTCACTCCCTCCCTGGCAGCAGGACTTAGGGGAGCAAAGGAAACAGCCTGTGTAAAAGTGCCCGGGAAAGCATGCTGTAAATTGCAGGGGGGCTTATTATGAACGCTTCCTGCACCTCCATGAAGACCCACGCTCACAAGGTGCGCCAGGATGCGGAAACGGCTGAGCCCCACCAGCCCTCTTCCTCCTGCCCCGGCTACCCAGTCCCTCCCATCTCCTGCCTGCCCCTAGCTGGGGGCCCCAGGGATAGTTCTCTCTAGTGACAGCCTCCAGTGGGCCAGACATTTGGGATCCCCCCCAAGCCACATCTCCAGCTGCCGCGTCCTCGGTCTCTGCACGATTCCGGCTGGATTTAACGTGCTGCATTCAGTGCAATCAGGTGCCTGCCGTGAGGGTAATGAAACGCCCACCGTCTCCGAGCCTCAGGCCACCTGGGTCTGGGATTTGTGGCCCAGAGGGACTGCAGAGGGGGTGGTGTGGAGTCTCCGTTTGGGGCCCACTTCCTGGGAAATGATGGACAGATGCAGGTGACGGAGGGAAGCCCAGGCCACACTCTGCAGCTCTGAGCAGGCCGGCAGGGGCTCTGTGCGCAGCCTGCACTGGGGACTTCATTTCCCAGAGACAACCGGCCCATTTTAATAATGTCTACTTGGGTTAATGAAAGTTGTCGGTTTCACTTAATAAATACATCGCCATTCTTGGCCATACATATCTGTCATGCTGGGCCTGGAGCTGTGCATCCCTGCTAGGGGTTGAATGGGGATGCTGTGAGCTGGGAGGGAGGGGGAGGGGGGAGGAGCTGGCACAGGCTCCTCAGTGGAGAGCCAGGTCTGGGAGGACAGCAGTGTGGCTCCTTTTGGGAGTCAGGTGGAGACTTGACTATCATTGCCCCTTTGTCCTAGAGTCAAAACAGAGCTGCACAAGGCAGGAGGGACCATCGGCAGGGTTCAGGGAAGGAGGCAGAGACTGAACCTCTCCGAGAGAAGCAGAATAGGGAGGGAACGACAGGTGTATAGTCACGTCTCTGTGACTTCCAGCGACTTATTGAATCCCTCCGAGCTGCCCTTTCTCCCTGCGCCCCATAAGGCAGTTGTGGGCGTTCCCGCATTCGGTGTGCAAGGCCAATGAATACAGCGCTCCATCAGAGCCCTATCATTAATTTTATTCAGCTGGCTTAGTTTCGTGTTTATGAGCATGGGCCTGAGGGTGGGACAAAGGCACTGCTGGGACTTGGAGCTGTGTGACACTGTACGAGTCACTTGCCCTTTCTATGTCTCAGTCCCCACTCTACTGTAGCGGGAAAAAACATGCCTATTTCCTAGGCTTGCTGAAGGGACTGACGTGTACAGTCTTCGAGAACACGGCCCGGGGCACAGCAATGATCCCATACACATCAGGAATCATTAGTAAACCCGTGGTGCATCTCATGGGGCCGTGTAGAAGGAGAGCCCTGGCTGCCTGGCAGTCACCTTCCACCTTGCCCTACCTTAGGGTGCTCAGTGGGTCACACCCCAGGTGGCCCTGCCCACCTGGGGGCAGCTGCCAGACCAGACTCTGCCCTGAGAGCCCGGTGTGTGAAGCAAGGTGAAAGCAGCCAGACAGAAGGGGCTGGAGCACTCTGAGTTTCCAAGCCCTTGTAACCTGGTTCAAGGTCGGCAGTGAGGGGAGGGCACCAGGGCCATGTTTAACATTCCTGGGCCGTCCCTGTGGAGCCCTGCTGAGGCCTTGAAAACTCCCCAAATTGCAAGCATTTCCAGGCTTGCTTTCCTCTGCATTTTTTTCCCTCTTTTCCCCTCTAAAAGCTTAGCCTGATCAAAGCATGGAAGGGCATCTGGGGTGGGGAGGGCCCTGGGTTTTGGGAACCAGAAGCTCAGGATGGGGAGGGGCTGGGGCGGCTGGAAGGGAATTTCTAGCTGAAGCAAGCAGCTTCAGAACCTGCCCGTGGTGTGGCCTGGTATCCCAGGGTTTTTAATTGCATGCCGCGTGTTTACCTCATTAAGCAGGTATCTGCTTCCAAGGGGGCTCTCTCTGGCAGCCAGGCTTGGTGGGGGCGGGGCTGTGAGTAGCCAGGGCCTTCCCCTCCCTGAGCCCGGGAGGTGATGCGGACGCCCAGCTCAGAGTGCCTCGCTTCCTCCTCGCGCAGGGGAGGACTGTGAGGCCTGAGAGGCGCCCTGGCAGACCCTGCAGCTTTGTTAGGGCTCCTGGGAGTGCGAGCGCTCTCCGTGGCTGGGGAGAGCGATCAGGAAGAGACTGTGACCAGCTCCGTCCACTGGAGGGAGCAGCCTCTCCACAGGTGGGATAGTCCCCCAGGAGCAGGAGCTCCCCGCAGAGACAGGCAGCTCTCCGTGGTCCAAGAGCTACCATCGCCATTATTAATTGCTTGTTTGTTACTATCAGGGAAGCTTTAAGTGGCTTCCTCTGCCCTTAGAGTGGGAACATTCAGAGTGGCTCCTAAACAAGGCCAAAACAAGGCTTCACTCTGTGTCCCCCACTGCCTGCGCCTCTTGCCACAAACATTTCACAGGTAGGGAAGGCATCCCTAATGCCACATCTGCCCGGGATGGGCCACCCCCCTTCACCCCCGGGGTCTCTTGCCTTTGGCTTCTCACTCTGCAGGGTGCACAGAGGAGCAGAGAAGCCTGCCAAGAGCTTGCAGCCAACACGGGTGGTAAGACAGGATTGTCACTCAACGCAGGTGCAGGGCTTTGGGAAACAGGACCCACCCAGGCACCAGGGCGGCCTCATCACAGTGACTGGGGCCACCGCGAGGCCACTTCAGCCTGTCTCACCACTGCACTGCCATGCCTGTCCCTTATAAACCAGGAGGCAGGAGTATGCTGCCCCAGCCTCACCCTCTGGGCCACCCCAAGGAAGCAGGTGCAGGGGGTGGAGTCTGAGCAGGGAGGGGGGCCGTGGGTGGTGAGGGTAGGTGGTGCTGGACTGGGCCTGACTGACCGAGGCAGGTGAAGGGAGTGGTCTCAGAAGCTTCTACAGGGAGTCTCTGCCAGCCCGGCCCAGGGCTGGAACGAAGTGCTGAATAACAAAGGCATTTGTGAAATCTAATTAGTGCAGACCTGACTTCTGACTTCCGCACGGGGCTCCTCCTCTAGCCCCAGGCTATCGAGTCGAATTAAGCTGCCTAAGATCACCTCATTAAATTCACTAACCTTGCTTTTCCACTACGTTTAGCCCCTGGTGCCCTTCCTCTGTCTGTGGGAGGTGCTGTCTGGCGTTACTCCAGTGCGTTGGCGGGCAGGTGTTCGAGGAACTCTCCTCCCTTCTCCCCTCCCCTCCCCACCTGGCTCCCTGAATCACCCAGCTCCTACCTTTGGAGCTCAGTAATCACCTGAGCTAAGTCATCGCCAAGCCTTGGGGCTGCATCAGGAGCCACCCCTTCTCACCTTGGCTATGTAGTCCCCAGGCTCTGGGAATTCAATCCAGAGGGAGGCAGGGGTTTGGGCCGGAGCCAGAGTGTTGGGCTCACCTGAAACTGGTAACCAGCACAGGTAACGTGCATTTCCTGGGGCCTGACTGCCTGGGGTGTGCTTCTGGTGCAGAGATGGGGGAGGAGGAGGAGGAGGAGGAAGAGGGAACAGCAAAGAGACACTGCCTGGGGCTGGAGGGGAGGGTGTACTGCTGTCCACAAGGTTTATTCCGAGTCTGACCAACACTGGCGCCACTGTGGGTTGGACCTAGTAAGTACTAGAATCATTGAGGCCCAAGGGGTGCTGGCCAGGAAGAATGCAATGCAATTAGTATTCTGGGAGAACGGGAAGCATCTAACCTGGAGACCAGGTCTTGTAGTTGGCAACCCAGAGTGCCCACTCAGCTTGTGTGTGGGGGGTGTCTCTCCTGCTGGGAAGGGGTGGCTTCTGCAGGAGGAAGCTCCTGGCCTCTCCCTGTCGGCCCCAGGCAGCTTCCACCACGCCTCTTGCCCACTGGACTGATCTGCATGCCCCCCCCCCGTCCCCCCCCCGGGGGGGGGGCTGGTGGCTGGGTTAATTGGGCACTGTTTATGTGCCATCTATTATTTATCATTTCCTTTTGTCTACCCTGAGTGCCACAACTGCAGCTAACTGGCGAGAGTTATTCCTGCCTTGGGACATGTGTGAGGACCGGTTCCTTCCCCAGTCCTTGTGAAGTGACTTTGGGGCCAACAGTGACTTTGTAAAAGGCAAGTGGTGAGGAGAGAAGATGGGGGTGGAAGGGGGTTTAAAACAAGAGTAAGGGGCAGCTCTGCACTTAACTCGCTTCTGTGGGGTAACTCTGATGCATGCCCCTTGTATATAATTCCTAGAAATAGCCAGTGGCTCTCCATGTTGGCTACATAATGGAGTTATCTGAGAGAGCTTGAGCAAATATTGGCAGCTGGCTCCCTCTCCAGTGATGCTGACTTAACTGGTTTGGGGGAACAACTTTTAGGCTTATTGTCACTATCACTATTTATTTATGGGATGGAGAGAAAGATGGGCATAGAGAAGTAGAGCACTCCTACCTGCTGGTTCACTCCCTAGACACCTGCAATGGCCAGGGATGGCTCATTGCCAATGCCAGGAGCCAGGGACTCAATCTGGATTTCCCACATGAGTGGCAGGGACCCCAGGACTTGAGCCATCACCACCCCCTCCCCAGGCCTGCATTAGCAGGAAGCTGGACTCAGAAGCGGGAACCACGTGCTGAATCTGAGCACTTGGATGTAGGATACAGGTGTCCTAGCTGGAATGCCCACCCCTGAGTTTGAGAGTTTAAACTCCCCAGGTGATTCTAATATGCAGTAAAGGTTGAGAACCACTCGTAGTTCAAGCTCCTTCCTGCTGCGAACATCATTTTTCCCAGTTAATTATTACAATAGCAGCGAACACTAATCGAATATTTACTATGTGACAGGCATAGAGATGAGAATGTTATACAGGTAGCTTTAATGAATCCTTAGAACAGCCCAGTGTTGTTGGAGGATACTATTGTTAGTCCCATTTTACAGATGAGTAATTGGAGCTCACGCAGGTTAAACCCCCTGGCCCAATGTCAGTCACCCAGTTGCCAAGTTATGTCTGACCTGACTCCAAAACCTTGCTGTTAACCATTATACGACACAGCATCTCACTTCAAAAGAATGAGAATGGCACAAGAGGTGTGGGATGAATGTTTAACAGTATTCCAAGCAATGCTTCCTATTAGCAAATGAACATCTAGGGCTCCAGGTTGTAAACGACTTAGACTGGGCGACAGACAAGCCTGGCCCAGCCTGACACTATGGGACGATGGTCACCACCTATTGTCTTGTGGGAATATTTGCAAAGGGAATAATCTTTCTGTGGGGTGCAGAACACTCTACAAATGCAAGGCTCCAGTATTATAATTAAAAGGGGGTGACGGGGCCACCTAGAGAATCTGGAAGGGGTATCCTCTTCCCCTCAGGCACGAGGGCTTCAGATGGGGTCAGGGAGAGCAGGGGCTTGCTGGAGGAATCCACCCTTCCCCAGGATCCCTGGCGGGGCTCTCCATCTTAGAGCAGTTTCCTTCTGGGACAAATGAAGCTGCCTCAGCTTCCAGATCCATGCAGGTCTGAGCAGAAGCCCAAGTGGAACTCAGACCAAAATTTCCTGGGCCTCAGCACTGTAGCTCTGGGACTTCCAGACGCAGAGTTCCACCCCCCCCCCCCGCCCCGCCCCAGAGAAAGCCAGCTCCATCTGAAAGCCAGGATCCCCATGATGAGAATTCTCCAGGAATGGCAGATTGCCCCAGTGGCTAACGCGGCAGGTGCATGGGGCCGAGATCTGGCGCTTCCTTGCCGTGTGCTCTCAAGCCAGTTCTTTAACCAAGGGGGTGAAGTCCTTGTCTGAGAGTAGGGGTAAGAATAGGACCTCCTGCAAAATGTTGTGGGGAAAATTGAAGGAGATGACAGCGCTCAACAAATACCAGCTGTTATTACCATTACTGTCATAGCCACTGTCTCCCCTTGTGACTTTCCCTCCAGCTTCTAATACCTTTTGAGGTACCTTCTTTTGTAGAACGAGGCTTCTTTTGAATTTGGAGTGTGGTTTTGGTCGGCTTACTCAGGCATCTGTGTTTACTGTGTTCACAGACTTGTTCATTGCAGCTCCAACTTTTCTTCCCATGCAGGACTCCAGTACCTGGGTCATTGACACCTACGTGGGAAAATTGAGTTCTGGGCTCCTGGCTTTGGCCTGGCTCAGTCCTGGCTGTTGTAAACATTTGGGGACTGAGTTAGCTGATGGAAGATCTCTCTCCCTGGGTCTGTCTCTGTCTCACTGCTTTACCAAAAAAAAAAAAAAAAAAAAAAAAAAAAAAATCGTGTGGCATCAGTTTGGATGAATTTTCTCATCTTGTACTTGTGCTCATTATGCTTTCTTATTATCCAGCTCCACTACTGTCTCATGAAATTGTTAATTCTTGGAGATAGTGTTTTCTTTAAGTACACTCATTTAAAAAATGACATACAGTTCACCTAACATGAAATTTGCCCTTTTAAAGCATATAGTTCAGTGGCTTTAAGTATATTTGCAACCACAGCCACTATGGAATTCTAGAACATTTCATCACCCCCCCCCCCCCATAAGCCCTGTACCCATTGTTAGTCACTGCCCACTTCTCTCTCCTGGTCAGCAATCATGCTTCCCTGTCCTGTGTCTGTGGATTTGCCCTTTCTGGATATTTCATATCAGTGTGATCATATACTATGTGGCCTCTGTGTCTGTCTGCTTGCAACCAGCACAGTGCTTTCAAGATTCACCTATGCCGTTGCAAGCACCGACACTTACACTATTCCAGTGTATGGATAGACCACATTTTGTTTGCTTACTCACTGTTCAGTTGCCATTTGAGTTGTTCCTACTTTTTGGCTATTACAGATGACGCTGCTATGAGCATCTTGTGAGTAGATGTTCTCTGTGTTTGATTTTTTTGCAGGACTGGCCTACTGTTTTCTGGGGTCACTTTAAATTTTGTTTTGTAAACGAAGGAGGTAGGCCCATTTAGGGGCTCTTCATTTCTAATTTTTATTTATCTTTGGTCAAGAACTCCTTTGGAAGCATATTAAAAAACATGGGGGTCTCTGTCCAGATGAATGGCTACGTGTGAATACTCAGCATTTCAAGGACCCACCGGGCGCCAGGAGCCGGCGCCGGGTCCTGATGTTCCTTGGCTACAGGTTCACACACAGCAGCATTTTAAGGTTAGATTATTTTCTCCAGTACAGAACTCCATTTACATTTTTGGCTTTTCCACATGGATATAGGAAATGGATAATTTGACTAATGAGTTCCGACCCATGTTCTGATTTCCATCTGGGATTGGAACATTCAGCAGCCAATCAGTCGGCTTAATTTTTTCCACCCACTCTGTAATCATCTGATTGATGTGCAATTACCTCCCCTGCTTTGATACCCGCTTCCCCTTTCTCATGTTTCCCATCCAACGCCAGATAACCTTCATTTTTTCCCATTTATTTTGTATGTGTTGGCCACTGTGTGATATAATTATTTTTGCAATCATCTTCTATTAGGTAAAAGAATATTGCAGTAGAGAAAGAGGGAAAAATAAAATAAATGCCTTCCTGACAAGTTCTAATATTTTATGTTCACAAATAATCTCCCAATATCAGCGCAATAATATTATTTTCTCAATGTGCATTTATTAAAATGTAAAGTAGCTCCATCACATTGGGAACTAAAACCCTTGCATTACCTTGGCCAAAAGATATCACTTATTTATTTCAGATTCCATTTCTGGAATTTTAATACTGTTACTGTCTTCCCCCTCCTCTCCCACAGCCTTTATCTAGCAGGGGAGTGAACCTGACGAGTTTGATTTCTAAAGAGGCACTGCTGAATGCCCAGGACCTTAATTTGGTTTTAAGAATTGCTTTTGGCTTTTGATTTATGATGAGGTTCTCTGCTGTGTAATTCTTTTGGCTGGAAACTGAAAGTCTCCCTTTGTGGCTGGTATTTTGACACTATGTTTTAGGACAGGGGACAGGGGTGATGACTTGAGAAGTTCTAGAAAGGCGGAGAAAGGTTAACGGGGGATTTAGGAGTTGAAAGAGTTAGCACTATTATCTGTCGGGTTCCCTATAGCGATAATGGCGTACACCTTAGATTCCAGTTTGAACTCAGATGCGAATTTCCAAATAGTCTAGTGAAAATGATACTGGATCAGAAGTCAGAAGACAAGAGTGATAATCCTGTTTTCCCCTCTAGTTTTGTGAACTTGGCCAAATCATGTCTCCTCTTGGGGCTGTTCTCTCAAGTGCAAAAGGAAATGTGCTGAGATGGATGGGTTTGATTCCTGGCTGCGCATGAGAACACTGGAGAGCTCTGAGAGCCATATTGATGACCAGGCCTCCGGATCAATGAAATCAGGACTTCTCATGGCGTGGGTGGAAGGGCCTGGGCATTAGTGTCTTTATTAAACACGGCCCAGGTGACTCAGCTATGACACCAGAGCCCAGCACCCCCCGGTCCACGTGATTGCAAGTATTTCTCAGGATTTCCGGTCGCCTGGCACCATGAGCTGGGCAGTGACATCTCACTAAGCCAGGCTGGAGAGAGGTGTTTGCAGATTTGTGGGCCATAGCTTGTGGCATGTGATTCTGTGCTGGGGTTTGAGGTGTCTCGGGGCGGGGGTGGGAGGGACGTCTGGGGAGACCCTGAATGGAATTGAATTTCTCTCGATATCAGGCCTGGGTTGGGGCAGGTGTATCTTCTCTTCTTTGTGGGCCCGTGGTGCTGAGAAGACGGATGAGCTGGGGCTGCTAAAATAGCTTTTGTTCCTTAGAGAAAGGCATGTAGAAAGATAAGGCAGGCTTATTATTTTTCAAGTGGAGCTGGAACTGTTTAGAGAAAAGAGGAGATGGAGGGGGACATGATTTGCCATCTCCAAGAGGCTGGAAGGCTGTCATGTGGAAGAGGGATTGGAGTGAGTTTAGATGCTCCAGGGGGCTGAACTCAGGCCAGTGGGTAGAGTCAGCGAGGCGGATTGTGGTGCATCTTTGTACAGGAAGCATCGCTGTAACGTCAAGCTGTGCTATTCCCTGTGCCTACCTCCGTCTCAGCACCTGCTTTCCTGACCCTCTCCTCTACATTGAGACCATATCTCTCAAATCTGTCTTCTCAGCACCTAATCCAGTCCCGGCCACACTCTTCAAGGCATGTTTATCATTTCTGTGGTTATTAATGACTGCCATTAATGCCCACTATGCAAAGCTCTTTTATTGCCTTTTCTCTTTTAACTCTTCCCTCGCTTTAGGAGGTCTCCGTATTTATTGCCGCACTCTGTAAGTTAAGAGAACCAGAGCTCAGGGCGGATAAAGAATGTGCAAAAACCACAGCCGGCAGGTCCCAGAGGCTGGATGTGAATGTGGGCCTGCCTGACTTGAAAACCTGTGTCCTTAACCACTGTACTCCCCTGCCTGTCTGGGCCCTGGCTGGGCCGTATGAGGAGACAGAGGGGCCCTTCAACTCTGGAGTCACTCAAGTTGAAGGGGGACAACCTTTTGCAAGGCCATGAGTACAGCAGAGCAAGAACAGCCCCAGATGACCATGTAGCCAGAGGATAAGTACATTTTTAAAGTCCCAGGTCCCCCAAGCACTGTGCCTGTCAGCTTCCTACTCCAAGCTCCAGCCCTAGCAAGGTGCTGGCCTGATGCTGAGGTGCAGCCTCCCTGCCCTGGGCTACGCAGGCTCTGGGGTGGCCCTGCTCTATGGCAGGTGTGGTCATCTCCATGTAATAGGCTTGTGGCCTCCTCTGCCACCTGCTTGCACGTCTCAGTAAGCATCCATGGTGCCATGTCTGGAGAGCAGACTCCTTTGTATGCCTCTGGTGATAGGATGGAGAGAGAGGTCTTGGGTGTGCACATGTAGGGACTAGGGGGATGCATGACTGCTGTGGCCACGAAACATTGTGTTAGCACCCCTGTTCATCCCACACAGACACTGATCACGTTACCACCCTGCTCAGGGCACACGGCAGAGGGCTGGACGCGGCTGGGGAAGGAGCCGGTGCTCACAGGAAAGCTTTCATCAAAGTGACGGCATAGCTACAAGTGCAGAAATAACATTACTGAGATGGCCTTGCCAATTAGTGGAGAGCTGAGAGGAGCTTGGGAGAATGGACAGGAGAGGGGCTACAATGGGGTGGGCAGGGCCAGGGAAAGGAAGAGAGGGTGGGAGAGTTAGGGGCATGGTGATTCCTGGTTTCCTGTGGGGTGTGCTGCTTGAAAGCTGGTGTCGTTCTCCCTAATCGCAGCCCAAAGTGAGCCTTAACCAAAAGAGGGGATTAAGTCAGATGCAGTGAGGGCCCTTCTACTAAACAGGGTAGGAATCAGGAAACCCTTTCTCTGGAGAGCCTGGGTGGGAATGGTCTGCACAGAGAAAGGAGCAGACATTTGTGAATCAGGCACTTTAAATACATTCCCCAGGGCCAGCGCTGTGACGCAGTGGGCTAAGCCGCTGCCTGCGGTGCCGGCATCCCATATGGGCGCTATGTCCTGCTGCTCCTCTTCCAATCCAGTTCTCCACTAGGGTCCAAGTGCTAGGTCCCTGCACCAGCGTGGGAGACCCTGAAGAAGCTCAAGGCTCCTGGCTTCGGATGGACTCAGCTCTGGTCATTGAGGCCATTTGGGGAGCGAACCTGTGTGAGACCTTTCTCCGTCTCTCCCTCTCTCTCTAACTCTGCCTCTCAAGTAAATAAATAAAATCTTTAAAAAAATCCTCATTTATTGTTCATAATGATCATAGTGGGTAGGTGATAGGATTTCCAATTTACAGATGAGAAAACTGAGACTCGAAGGTTTTTAAATTAGATTTATATTTATTTGAGAGACAGAGGGATACATACCACATAGCATTTCTAGTCATTGATTCATCCCAACTGGGGCTGGGTCAAGGCCAAAGCTGGGAGCAAGGAACTCAATCCAGGTGTCCCTCAGGGGTGGCAGGGACCCAGTCTCTGGGCTACTATTTCTGCCTCGCAGGGTCTGCATTGATGGGAAGCTGAAGTCAGGAACCAGAAGTGGGGATGGGACCCTGGAATTTCCATGTGGGACGTGGGCATCCTGACTGCTAGGCTAAATGCCCACCCCACTCACAGGTGCTTTGAAGATGAAATTAGAGACTCAAGCAAGCAAGTCTTACCTAAATGTGACTCACAGACTTGTGTTCCTGTCCCTACATCACACTGTCTTCCAATCTGCCATTAGGCTGGGCTGGAGCCAGCGACTTGGGGGGTTGCTTTCCCAGGCACACAGAGCTTTGCTGGAGGGCTGAGTGAATTCTAGGGGAGGCCTCGGGTCCTTGGAGGTCCTCCTACTTGGCCTGGTCGGGGTTGCAGACCCGACCCACACAACAGGAAGGGCTGCACACTTGCAAGTTGGAAAGGTGCTCCTGTCACTAAACACACATGGATTTGGTGGGTAGACATGCCCAGGAAATAAGACAGCAGCCTACGCAGACACACAACCCCTCCTCTCACAGATCTCTGGGTGCAGGGAAGAGAGATGAGGATCACCAGATTCACTTCGGAGAAGTTCAAGGCTATTCCCAGGGCACAGGTAGAGTGAAGTTCAAAGCTGGACACTCGTTTTGATTTCTGCTTTTCAGAATGTACACTTATCTGTTTTTGAAAAGACTTTGAAGAGGCAAACTATTTTTTTTAGAAAAATAAAAAAAATCCTCTAACTAGTCTTCTTGCTTGAAGATTGCCAGTAAATCAGCCTTCTTATCAAAGGCTGGTGGGTGGTGAGCAAATTAGGAATGTGTAACTGTACTGCCATACGCTGAGTCTCTGTAAGGTCCTTGGCTCTGCATTAGGTTCGTTGCACATATTATCTTCATAACCATGAGCATTCCTTATAACTTACAAGACAGGCATTTTTATTCCCATTTTCTCATATGACAAAACTGAGATCTAGGGATGTTAACTGATTTGTCCAGATTCCCATCCTATGTAAGAATCTTTCAGAAAGCTTATGGAAAATGGAATTAAAAGATTAGGTTATGTTTGGTGTAAAAAATTAAATCCATGCATAGCAAGGGTCTTCAAAAATTTTGTGGAAAATGTGTATTATGAAAAAACTATGCATGGATTTCTAATAGGCTTTACATCAAAATTAACTTATCTTTTAATACTTTTTTTCCATAAGCTTTTTGAAGTATCATGTATAAGAAGCAAAACTAAGATTTGAACCCATGGTTCTTGGACTTCAGAAGCAATATGAGGCTATGAATATGCAAACCTCAGAGCTGAGAACCTGAGTTCAGCTCACCTTACCTACTTAATGCAAAGAGCCTTCCCGGAACAGCGCTGATACAGGCTGTGATTTGATTAACCCACCTGTATTGATGGAAGACTCCTTAATTGCTCCACGGGGCAGCACTTCCACTGTTTGATCTTTCATTTGTTCACCTAAGGAATATTTAATACATGTCTACTATGTGTCAGAGAATATTCTAGAAGCTGGGAAGGCAAACAAGGGCCTGGCTTTCAGGGATCCTGATTTCTAGTTGGGGGAAATAAGCACTAGAAAATAAAGAAAGGAAATAGACAGGAGTCTGAGGTGATGATAAACGAACTGAAGAATGAAAGAGAGCAGCGGAGAGTGTCTGGGTAGGGGCCCAGGTCCAGCTGAACATGCAGGGAAGATCTTGCTAAATTGGCAGTGACTGGACTGAGACCTAAAGGACAGGAGGAACACACCTTGCAAAGACCCGGGGGGAGAGCATTTAAGGCAGAGGAAGCAGGAAGTGACTAGGCTTTGAGGCGAGACTAAGTTTGGCACAATAAATAAGGCCAACAGCCTGGAGTACAACCAACTAGGGGAGGAGAGGAGGCGATGAGCTCAGGGAGGAGGGCGGAAGCCAGATGGTGCAGGGCCCACCTGCCACAGGGGGGGCTGTGGAGCTCCTCCTCAGTGCGGTGGGATGCCGTCAGCTGGCTTTGAATGGGAAAGTGACATAATCTGATTCATATTTTTAAAAGGTTGCTATGTGGAGACTGGATCCCAGGAGGCACTGCTAACTGTGGGTGCCTTTTCCCTCCTACTGGTCAAACCTGATTCTTGTAGCAATGACCCTTGCACCCAAAGCCAAACCAAACAGAAAACAATAACACTTCTTACTCCCTTCTTCAGGTTTTTCTAATTGGCTAGATCATTTTTCCTTTTAGCTCTTTCTCAGCTTCCTCTGTTCTTTCAACTGAGCTTTGGATTTTAGATGCTAGATGTAGTCTAGATCTATCATCTTGGTCATTCTTCACTGACCGATCTCTTGCTTACCTATCTCATTATTAAAATGTGGCACACAGTATCAAACATGCCTTGTCCAGCTTGGGATCCATGAAGGAAGAGCATTAGCAGGGATTCTTAGAGTGGGGTTCCTGGGTCCAGGGAAGAGTTTACCCCTCCCCATTCCTATACACAGTCGTGTGTGTATGTTGAGAGAGAGAGAGAGAGCGAGCGAGAGCGCATGTCTGTGTAATGCATGCATTTCTAGGAACATGCAGACTCGTGCAAGTCTCAAACAGACCCTCACCCTTAAAAGCCATTGCCCTGGGACTCTGAGCCCAGGCATTACATCCCTCGAAGAAGCTACGGATAGTTTCCTCTCTGGGTTCACATTCACCGGCTTCTGCCTGTCTCAAATGCCTTTACCTATCTCTTGATCTCTTCTTCCTGCCTCATACCCTACTTTACATTTGTTCTATAGCTTCTTATAAATCATTCAAACCTAGGGAAGCAACTTCTTTCTTCTTAGAATACAGGCAAGTGAGGAAGGCTGTGCCCAAGCTGGCAGGATGAGAAGAGGAAGAGGAATGGGTGTAGGAGCAGAGGCCTTCCTCTCCTTTCCTTTCCTTCTCTGGAACTGGTCTCTGTGCCTGGCAGGTGGACTACTTTAAAGCAGGGCACAGGCCTGGCTTGCATAAGAACTTGCATATGAGCCAATGCACAGGACAGAGTCATCTTCAGAGAATTATTATTCATTTCCCATTGCAGTTAATTTTGGCACCTTCATCAGGGTTTAAATTCTAGTACCATATCATATCAAAGGGAAAAAAGGATTTGATGTACGTGTTAATTACTGCTAAGATGTAGCTACTTAAATCAAGAGATTAATCTTCATTTGACTATTCAGAGCAGCTCTGAGAGTGGGGGCTGGGGGGTCCCCTTTGATTTGGGTTATTTAAATAGGTGATAAGAACTTCAAGCAAAATGGCTTCCTATTTTCTAGACCAGCATTTGGATGTCTTACAATTAGTACCCCACTAAAGGAAAAATAGCAAAATCAAGTTTCTTGGGGCCAGCACTGTGGCACAGTGGGCTAAGCCACTGCCTGCATCCCATATGGGTGCCAGTTCGCATCCTGGTTGTTCCACTTCTGATTCAACTCTCTGCTAATGTGCCTGGGAAAGCAGCAGAAGATGGCCTGGGTGCTTGGGCCTTTGCACCCACATGCAAGACAAGGATGAACCTCCTGGTTCCTGACTTCTGCCCAGCCTAGTCCTGGCTATTGCGGCTACTTGGGGAGTGAACAAGTGGTTGGAAGATCGCTCTCTCTAATTCTGCCTTTAAAATAAATAAATAAATCTTTAAAAAAAATCAAGCTCCTCTAGGAATTCATAAGTCCTTTCCTATCCTGTGACCTAGTGGTAGGTGATATCTTCAAAGCGTGTGAGAGGCTTAACAAGTAGATCCATGTAGAAAAAATAATATTTTTTAAAAGCACAAACTGTCAAAATGAAACTACTTGTGGATACACTCTTTATAAGAACTATCTTGGATAAATCCTAAATATGCTTTTTTTTTTTTAAACCATGGAACTGTAAAACCCATCGAAACACCAAGTTATTCACAAAGTGATTAAATCATAGTCATTTACTATGGTTTTACAAGAACATTGTTTTCTTGGATTTCCAAGGCTTTATTGCTTCAGATAGAACACTTTGCTCCTAATAATCCCTATTGATTTTACTATATAACCTTATATTTTTAGATTTGTTTTACTGCTTTGCACTAAATTCTAGCCTTAATGTGCTATATAAACTCAGATACATCATGAGGTTTCTCAGATCTTCTGAAGATAATGAACTTGTCCAACATGGATGCCAACATGGTCAGTCTGCACTGCTAATAGCGTTGAGGTTGGTGGGGGAGAGATATGGTGGTCTCTGTGGCTGTTGCTGGTTTTATTTCTGGGAAGTTGAGGTGCTGGGTGTGGTAAGGGGGCTTCATCACAGATTAGAGGAGGTATCTGAGATTACACTGAGGTCACCCTTCTGCTATGGTGGCTTATCTCTCTTGAGATATGTGGCTCTCTATCTATGAAGCACTTTGCATGCAATAACAGCTCATTTGCTAAATCAGCCAGTGGAGACCTTGATGTTCTTAGAGAAAATTTTTGTACTTTTGGGTGCTGTTTTTTATTCTTTTTAGAATTTATCTATTTGAGAGGCTGAGACAAGAGAGAGCTACCATCTGCTGGCTCATTCCCCAAATGCCCCCAATGGACTGAACTGGGCAGAACCAGGACCAGGAGTCAGGAACTCAACCAAGCTCTCCTATATGTGCAGCAGGAAGTCAGTTCCTTGAGCTACTGCCACTGGGAAGCTGGAGCCAGGAGGCAGAACTGCACTGGGAATCAGTCCCGGTACTCCAATGTGGGATGTGGCGTCTTAACCACCAGGTTCCCTGGGTGGTGTCCTAACACTGTGTTTCAAGGTGCCTTCTAAATGTTAGAAACAGGGACATATTTGATTGCAAGTTGGACTTGCATCCCTAATCTCTGGACAAAGGTCTTGGGACTCTGGAGGGGATGAGAGTCAGGGTGCTTCTTGCTTGTGGGCAAAGCTGCAGCCGATTCAGGGGAAGAAGGGCAGCTGGTGACAGCCCCTCCAAGCAGTAGCCATGAGTACCCGGGACCACAGCAAGATGCTGCCCTCTCATACTGTCCCCATGCCCTAAATGTACACTTCATCACACGGTAGGGGAGATGGAATTCTTCACTATCCGGAGCTCAGATTCTAAAAGGGGAAAAAAATCATGAGAGCTACACTTTGTAAGTGCTGACTGTACTTTTTATTGTGGTAATTACACTATCCTACATTGAGTCTTTTTTTCTACATTAATTCTCTACATTCTTACAATAGAGCTCATAAGGCAGGTGTTACATCAATTCCATTTTACAACAAGGAAACTGAGGCATCAGGGGATTCAATATTTTGCCGAAGGTGACTCAGCTCGTGAGTGGTGGCTCCAGAATTCAAATCCAGGCATTCAGACTCTAACTGTCCTGGTTCTTTCCTAATTACATGTGTAAATCGTATTCATCATTGACAAAAGCACTACCCACTAACTGTCTCATTTAATTTTCCCAATAACCTTTGGCTGTCTTTTCGAGATAAGAAAACAGAAATAGGCAATCATTTGTCATTAGGTGACAGAGCCACAACCCCTAGGGAACACCTTTGTCCTGTCTCCCTCTCTCAAACACACCTGCGTTGAGTGGAAGATCTGTTGATGTGGCATGAGGAAGGGAAGCCACGTAGACAAGCCCTGGGGATCAGCCTTTAGAGCAGCAAGCGATCTCAACCCAGGTTATGAGTGAAAGGACTAAGGGATTTCTCCTGCGCCTCCCCATTTCTGCCTGTCCCCTCCACACACTCTCGTCAGATCACTGCTCCTTCACTGGGATCCCAAGCTCTTTGAAGGAAAGAACTGTGGTGGTGTCTATGATGTTGGCTGCTTGACGTGCTGATGAGATTTTATAGCCATTGGAGTGACCAGAGAAGCATCCGTATGAATCCCAAGTGATGGAAGAGGAAAGCAGGACAGTGAGCCAGCAGGAAGGTGGAAGGGGTAACAGTTGATGGGTGGGCTAGGAGGGCAAGAGAGTCCCTGCCGTCAGGGCCAGGCTATGTGCAGGGCATCCCTTCTGCTTTCTTAAAAGAAAGCAATGGAGCAGCCGATGGAGGTGAGCGAGCCAATGAATGAATATTAATGTAGAAAACAAAGACATATGTTGAAAATCTGGTATTGAAGAAAATGAACAAATCTGCCAGAAAAGTTGCTTTCCCTGTGTTGGGGCCCTCTGCTGAACCCAACAATAACGGTAGTATGTCCTACCCCATCCCCCAGTTTAGAAGGGGCTGGCTGGTAGGCATTTTATCCCACAGATAAAGTGATAGTTCTCTAAATTCAACAAACAATGCTTGAACTGGTCAGAACGTAGGACATAGGCATAGCAGCTCAGAAGAGGAGAGCCCAAGAGCCAGTCCCCGCCTCCCCTGCAGCAGCTGCCATTCTATCTGTGGCCTGGGAGGGCCATCTTGGCTGGTGATGGATGTTGATTTAGTGCTTTGAGATCCCTGGAGGACAGGTCAGGCCACTAACAAGGAAAATGGCATTTTGGGTCAAATCAATGGGAATGGAGCACCAGGACACCTGGGCTGGGAAGCCAGGATGAACGATGGGAGGGTCATAGCATGGGGATGAGCTTGTGCAGCTGGGCACATCTGTTCTTTTCCCTAAACAGATTATTCTTTTCTTCTCTGATTTCCACTAGGAAGAAAAAAAAAGCAAAACCCAGGGTCTGTCTTTGAACATGAATCGTGAATCACTTCTATCAGAAAAATGAGGAAAGCACCATCAGATGCTTAAAGTGAAATTATAATTGGAAAAGCAAGAATTACTGGTTCATTTCTAGCAGATAAACAAATGCATGTGTACTCTCAAGTAAAAAGCCTAGTCTCCCCTTCCCCTTCCGGGTGCCTCCAGAGCGGGCTGTGAACACTCTCCCAGGTTATCCACCTGACGGATTAAGCTTGGCAGAGGCAGGCTGCCTGGGCACGTCGTGTAATTCAGCATTAAGTATCCTATTGATTCACTGAAGTGCTGCCATGGATGTTAATGGAGACAAATATTGTGGCTGTGATTTTTCAAAGGGCTGAGTAATTCCCAAGCATCAATAACATCTGTCATGATGTAATGCAGGGCGACCTCAAGATGCTTGACTGGAGGCCAACCTTGGAGGGTGGGGCTGCTGGAAGGGCCCCTTGGGTAATGACCCAGCCTTTGGGGAGGCAGCTGAGGGTGGTGGGAACCGGGGTGGGGTAGAGTGGTAGCCATTGACAGCATCCCCTTGTCACTCATCTCAAAGGTCACTGATCAGTGGGAGGCACAGCCACCCCTAGCTCCCATCATGGAAGCTTGCTGGGCCCTGGGAGGTCAGGCTGACCATAATGCAGAGGATGGTGTGGTCACTGCACATGTCTGGTAGTGAGGCAGAGAATCTACTCCGATGCTAACAGCTCCTGTCCCGGGCCTTGCATGTGGCCACGTCAGTGTGAGATTCCAACCTCAGAGAGTGACTCGCTCAAGGTCACACGGCAAGGTAGTCATGGACTAGGCTAGAATCCAAATCTTCAGGTTTTCCTCTCGAGGTCTGTTCTCTGTCACCTTTAGATAGGGGCTCTGGAAACCATTTGAAATATATGGCCCGAAACAAGCAATATTTCCTTCCAAAAAGGCTCTGTAAGAAATCTCAGGGTTGGTAATTGTAAGGAATCAATTACTCTCAAGCAAATCCCATTTCAGTCAAATTCTGCAGGCTGCCCAATCTTTCCTACACTCCAATTCATTCTCCATGCTGCTACTCACATTATCTTGCTACAAGACAAATCCGATCTTGTCACTTCCTAGCATGAAGACCTCCATCAGCCTCTTTCTGCTGACAGGTTAAACTCACAATCTCACCCCCACCTCTCCTCCCTGGGGCCTGCAGCAATGTGCTGGCCTCTCCTGCTCCCAGCACTCTGAACACTGCTGACATCCCAAGCCCTTTTATCCTCTGTTTTGTACACGGGATTCCCGGGATCTGCCCGTCCTTTAAGAGCCAGCTCAACCTTCTGCCCCAGGAGTCCTTCCTGCCTCTCCTGGGTGGAGCTTTGAGAAGTTTCTGGTCTGAGATCACACAGGACATTGCACATCCCTTGATTCTACCTTTAGCATAATAGCCTTCTACTATACTGCATTCATTTGTTTTCTGGTCTATCTTCTACTGGAATTTGAATCTCTGTGGTCGGGAATGTGCCTTTTTAGTTTTGGTAGCCCACTTCTTGACACAGAGTAGGTGCACTCTGTATGCTTAGTCACTGCATGGATTGTGGGATCAGAAACTATTGGGAATAGGAGCTATCACATTGGCCCTGTGAGATACACGCTTCTTATAGTCTCTCTGGGGGCCCTGGTAGATTGAGACTGGGAGACAGAAAGTATCTCTCCTCGGCTGTATGGTGGGGATCTTGGGGGGCAATCTATGGGGCTGGGTATGTGTGCCTAGGAAATAGCTGCCCTGAGCATCTGTGTAGCCAAGCACCCACTTGGGAGACAGAGTCTGATGTTTCAATGGAGAAAATGGTCTCCATTGGATGGAGTCAGAATGATGAGCAGCACTGACATTCAAATATTCAGTAACTGGCAGGGCATGAGAATACATACAGACCACAGGGCTAGGCAGAGTCCTAGGTCCCCTGTGTGCCAAGCATTAGCTGCCCATTCATTGCTAGACTGTGCTGGGGGTCTGGGAGGAGGGTCTGGGGAGAGTAGGAGATGCAGGTTGGGTGAAGGTGCTTGGAACCGTGGCTACAGCCCAGCCAGTCTGAAAACACTTCAGTATTTTAATGAGTGGCCCTGGCATGGCCATCCCGGTACCCAGCAGCCTGTTGATAAGAGCAATCCCAATTTTGAATCTTCGTATGCACATGTGGAGGACTGAGTTGAAGCTTTCAGAAGAACGCAGCATTGGAGCAGAAACTTTCATGCTTCGTCGTGTTCCACATCAGAACGAGGCGAATTTCAGGCTGAGGAACTGAAGGAGCATGGCACAGAAGCACGACTGGGCCTGTTTGGGATAGGTCAGGCATGGCGCTGGGGATGGCCGGGGAGCTGTGTTCAGAGAAGCAGGCTGGAAGCAGGCTGTGAAGGGCCTTGAGAGCCATGGTGAAGTCTGGCCATCTTGCTGGTGTTGCCATGGTCAGCTCTGTAGCCAAACCTTATGGCTAAGGTAGGCTCAAGGGTGGCCTTGCTGGGACAAACAGTGGTGCTGTCTTCACTAAGTCTGGGGCTGTCCCCTGGCGATGGGACAAACTTCTCCTTAATTAAGAGTGTCACGGCAGCCTCCCTGGCTCCACGGTGACTGACACTGCCAGTCGGGTTGCCATGCGGCCGTTGTGTCCTACCACGCTACATCATCTCCTAATTAACACATCTTGTCAGGTCCAGTGGTGGGCTTCGGTAAACATGCTCTGAGCAGCTGTCACTGGGACCCTGCGTGAGGCCTGCTGCCTCATTAGCTCGAGAGAATGGAGATGGCACTGGTAGGAGGAAGGCGAGGAATGTTCTTTGTGGGGGGTTGCCGGCAGGATTACAGTGATGTCAGATGCTCCAGAGTACTCACGGGCCCAGCAGAAGTCTCGGCTCTGAGCGTCATGGGCCTCCCCTTCTTCTTGTTGTAGCGGGAGGTTGGGATGAGTTCCGGTGCAGCTGGATAACAGCCCAGGAGTCAGGAACCACCTCCTTGTTCTCTCTCACTGGGTTCAATCCTCATTGATTACAGGTGTGACCCCGTCCCAACCCACCTCCGAGGCTTGTGGACTGGGTCTATGGAGAAAATAGCGCGTTCTCTTCTGAGTGATAAAATCTCTAAGTACCAAAGAACTAAGGCCAGGGCATGGTTCTGACTGGAGGCTATCAGGCAGAGTTCTTTGCTCAGGCAAGACTGGTTCTGTGATGTTTCTCTGAGCATGTCTGCTCCTTGCTTCCAGGGCTTCCCACCTGCTTCCCTTACACATCATACATCACTCTGCGTATCACCTATTCTCTGCCCTCTACTTCTGCCCAAACACCCTTGCTCCTCAGGGGCCCAGCCTAGCCCCACCTCTTGGTGAGAAGGGACACAAGACCACCCCTAAGGAAGTACTCTCCTTCTTCTGCTGGGGGGCATTGCCCGGGGTTGCTGTGCCTGCCTGGACATGCCCTAGCCCAGCTCCACTCCAACAGCTAGACTTGGAGCACCCAGTAGGCAGCTGATAACTGTTGAGCAGGAAAAGCAGTATACTCCACCCTCAGAGCTCTCATAACCATGGTGGGTGACCTCCCAGTTTCTTCCCACAGCTTGTCCTATTGTCAGCATTTCCACTGGCCTTCTCCTGAGCTCTGACCACTGTTTCTCTTGGGGGCAGTGCATATCTGTTTCCTCTTCGTTCTGGCAGAGAATGGACACTTGGCTGCCCTTCTCTCTGCCTGAACTCAGCTGAGCACACCTATCTCTCCTTTTCCCATTTCTTCTTCTTCTTCTTCTTTTTTTTTTTTTTAAGGGAAAGGGTTTATTGGGGAAAATCCAGCAGACCGGAGGGAAGGGGTGAAGAGGGAAATAGGGAGAGAAGGGGAGCGTAAGAGAGAGACAGAGAGGAGAGGAGCTAGCGAGGAGAGAACAGAGAGATGAGAGAAGAGAGAGTGAGCAGGAGAGAGCAGAGAGCAGGAGAGAAGAGCCAAGAGCTCCCATTTCTTCAGTTAGATTTCCTGACGTGCAGCCTGCTGTCTGGAGCCAGTCCCTCGTCTCTACTGCCCCCTCCAGGTGTGCTGCTCCTGTACAGGGTCCATGCTGGGTAAAGTCTGAGCAGTTGCAGATGTGTGGAAGCCTCTGGCAGCAACAAGGAGGCAGAATTTCCCAGCCCGGCAGAGACACCTGTCCCACATGATTTGTAAATCTTTGATAATGAGCAGTTAGAGGGCACATTCCAATGAAGGCTGGCCATGAAATGCTGGCTGAAGATTCTCATTAAAATGCTTCTGTCTTTTTAGTTGTATTCTTCACTCCACCCTCAAGGTTGCACAGGTCTTCGCTCTGGGCCAGGCTTGCACGCATGGAGTGAGTCTCATATTTCTGCTGACCACACTGCTCTTCTCGGGGGGATTTGGGGGGGGGGGCTCTAGTCAGGGCACACTCTGTGGGGGGGGGGTTGGCAGGAGGTGTCACATGTGGATGGAGGCGGACCAGGACTGTGCTGCCCACTCCCAGCAGATGTCCAAACCCCAGGAAGCACAGTGGGGTTCCAAGAGGGCTCATGATGAGTGGCAGCTGCCAGCCTCATGAACTTCCTGTGGTGAAGGCTGGGGGGACCAGCTGAGAGACATGTGGGCCAAAGGGGTGTTCCTTGGGCCTTTCATGAACTTTCCTTTCCAAGAGGCCTCTTGGAGCAGCTGTGAGAGGCTTTGTACGACATTCCCTGAGGATGACTCTGCTCTGCCAGATCCACGAGCCCCTGCCCTGCATCAGGGGTCTGAGCTGTAAGGATTCCATCAGGAGACATCTTTGTTTGACATTGGGTCTGGCCAATGTGGAGGCCTTGGCAAGACATTGGGAGGAAAGACTGGACTGTTTACTCCTCTGGATCTTTCTCTGTGGGATCATCTTGGGTCTGGTTGTGTCTCTCAATGAGGTTCACAGTCCCTGGCTAGGCTGCTTCTCTGAAAGAAACTCTCCTTTCTGGTTCTGTTATCCACCTTTCCTTCATCACTATGGGCCTGCGGGGTGAGGGCTACCACTCTTCTAGCCTAGGGCGCTGCACTGTTACCTCCTGAACACAACCCTTTACACAATCCTAAGATGAAACACTTTCAGATGACCCGATTCAAGTATGCTGTGTAATTTCTGCTAGGATCTTGAAAACCACCTGTTTTCTTCCAGGCACATGAACACCGGGGTCCTACTGGCTTCAGGTAGCTCCTTGGGAGCCCAGCTTTGATGTGGAACAGAGGTAGTCTTGTGGGTGATAAAGGTCCCTGTCTCCACATAGATGTGTTGGGTTTGGGAAAGTGCTAAGTGAGTTTGCCTCTCAGGAATCAATGTCAGACTTTGGATTTACCCAGAGGTCTGTGCAGGGTGGACTAGAAACCCTCTCTGGGTGCAGAGTGGAGTGAGGAGCAGTGAGGGCTCATTCCTTTCCAAAATATTTTTTTCTGAGCTATGGTGCTCATCTCTCATTCTATAGCTCAAGTCACTGAGTTGAGCCATTTCACCTGAATTTAAGGGGCGTGCTGTTGCCAAACAATATATAGCAAATATGTGCAGCAGGTACTCTGGTGACTGATGGGGACATCTCCCTCTTTTTTTCCTTACCTCTTTGGCTATTTGCTCCCTGTTCACTATGAAGACCTGCTTTTGAGCATCTTGTGGGGGAAATGAGTGAGACCTTGACCTTGGGCTAGGAAAGATGTCATTGAAGTAGAGTCTGCCACTCAGGCTCCCAGGCTCTTATTTATCCTTATTTGTGTCCCTGCTGTGCCTGCAGCCACTTCCTGAGCTGGGTTTCTGATCTTTGCTTAGCAGGCTAATGTGTCTGAATAATGTTCCAAGGTCCCAAACTGTTAGAAACATTCCACACTCCCAGCCAGGGAGCTCATCTTTCACTCCTGATTGGACCTTCTACTAATGTTTGGCTTGGTGTTCTCAATGCCACATGGTGCTGGACTCCCATTAATGATACCACCCATGGTGAGGGTCTCATGAGGGACCCATGAGAGTCCCAAGAGTGGCCCTCTTGGACTGACACAGCTGCACCGTAGACCTGATCGCTCCTCCACATACTCTATCTTCTTTCTCACTCTCCCTCCCTCTCCACCCTTTCTCACCCTCCCTGGCCTGTAGCAGAGGCAGGCACATTCTTCTGGACATGTCCTGCCCAACATGTCAGCTTCCATCCCCTGCCCAAGATAGGAGCCAGTTCTACCTTCTCACACACAGTGACGCAGGAGCTACTTCATCTTCACTCAGTTGTCTGTCTCATCAGTAGTATTCACTCATTCATTCATTATACCATTGATTGAACAATGCCAAGCTGCCTGAATTTGCCAACGTCATCTCATTTCATCCTCACGGATCTCTAGCAGGTGTGTTCTATTGTTGTTGCCACTTTACACACGAGGAAACTGAGGTGAAGAGTGACTAAGGGGCTTGCCGAGAGTCACACAGCTGGTAAATGTTGGTGCTGGTGTTGGAAGCACTAGTACCTAGAGTTTAAACCTTAGCACCATGCGCTTGCTCACAGGCATCTTTAAGTAACTCACATGTAGAATTACAAGATCCTGAGCAGGCTCCATCTCCTCCTGCCATAAGCCACACTTGGCATTGGCTCTTCTCAGAGCAGGGGGAACTGTATGTGGGGGAAAGAAATGGAGAGAGATGAGGAAAGGAGACCCTGAGGGGGAGGAGAGTGCAAGCAGGCATAACCAATTCACCCTGAGATGATCTGCATCCGAGGCAGAAGGGAGTACATGCCAGGCTGTCACCACCTTCTCCTGTATAGACATAATAACAGTCCCTCACTTTTGTTAGCACTTGGTAGTTTTCAAAGCACTTTCAAATCCATTAGCTTATGCTATCTCCTCAACAATTTTGCAAAGAGCCAGGAATTGTTGTTCTTATTTTGCAGATGAACAGGCTCAGTGAGATCATGAACCTGTCCCAGGTGGGGAAGTTTTTTAAAAACCTGGATCCTTGACTCCTGGTGCCACGGTCTGTGTGCATCAGGCTCTACTCATCACTGCTTTCTGATTTTGAGCCAGCTGTGGGAAGGCATGGCTTCTCAGACTCCCTGAACCCCCTTCCTCCGGGATGTCAGGTCATCTACACCATACAAAGTGGGGTTTCTTAAATTTTATTTGGCACCAGCACCACTTGGAAGGCTGTCACACAGATTGCTGGGCCCCACTTCCAAAGTTTTTGATTCAGGAAGTCTGGGTGGGGACTGAGAATCTGTAAATTCCCAAGGTGAGGCTGAGGCTGCTGTTCTGGGGACCACACACATTGAGAACCACTGATGTAAAGCAATGGCTGATGGATTTATCTCAGCCGAGCTCATATTCTGGGCTAAAGAACCCCTAGATATAGAAAGAATTGCCCCCGTGGGTCTTGCCCTGAGGTGAGAAATGTGTGTGGGTTTAGCTTCACTTACTGACTACTGTGTGGCCCTGAGAATGGGAAGAAAACCTCGGGCTTTTTGGTTCACACACACAAAAAGGAAAATGTCCACACATGAGATTATTAATTCACTGTTCAATTAAGTTATGATCTCTAAAATTATCACAATATTTGGCTTGGAGGAAAGCAGCATTGAATAGCTTGTTCCACGTAATGTGTGAATAATGTAACTTTATTACTTTTCTCGCTAGTGAGTAATTGTGACTGACACATTGGCAATAACACAGATTACCTTCTTACCCTCCCATCTCCCTACTCCCAGCGCTGAGCATTTACTTTCTTGTCTCTGCTCTTTTCTTGCTCAGCTGTCTCCCTCTAGCCAACCTCCTTTCTCTGCCTACAGAGCAGACCAAGAAAGGGGCATTAAGGTGCTGGACTGTGGGTGCCAGGGACTGTGAATTAGCAGCCTTCCTGACTCCCTAGCCGACCTGCTGGGAGCCCTCAAATAGGCCCTCCACTTCTCCAAGTTCTTGATATGGTCATGTAGGGCAGGGCACCCATAGGGCATCTGTCTGCTTCACAACAGGTATGACCTGACCTGGACACATTGTGCATAGAGACAATTTCTGGTGCAGCATGGGACAGGGTCCATTCTACCAAAGGTAGGAGTTTTTATATTTCATTACTTTGTATTCTTTCACTTTTTCTGAATCTAGACTCTCTTCTGTCCCCAGGCTCTCTGGGCACTGAGGCTATAGACAGCTGCTGTCAGCACCCCGGACAGCTCCTATCCCTTTCCTGCATGTGAACACAACACTTGTTGCTAATGTGAGGAATATTCCTACGACTTCTCATCAATCCTTATCTCCCTATGCCCAGCACTTGGAGTCTAAGCTTTTTTTCTTTCAAATCACCCTTCAGCTGTTATAATCTGGTTTTAACATTATATTGTCTTCCTTTATCATCAGCCAATAGTCTATATTTTTGTGCCAGCAAAAATGTTCCCACATGGGCACTTGTTTGAGTCCCAGCTTCTCCACTTCTGATACAGCTCCATGCTAATGAGCCTGTGAAAGCAGCGGAAGTTAGCCTGAGCCCTTGGGACCCTGCAGCCACATGAGAGACCTGGATGAAGCTCTTGGCATTTGGCTTCTACCTGGCCCAGTCCTGGCTGTTCCAGTCATTTGGGAAGTGAACCAGTGAATGGAAAATAGCTCTCTCTGCCTCTGCCTCTCCTTCTCTCTAAATCTGACTTTCAAATAAATAAAAAAAGGGAGAAGAAAAGAAAGAGTGGACTAGTCTACATGAATGAGCCTTCCTTCTTGCTCTGGAGGTCTGGTTTGGTTATCCGGCTTGGCTCCAACCAAAATTCAGACCTGGAAGGGAAAGTGATCTTATTTTCTGGGGTGATCCAGTATCAGAGGCTGATTTGCATGCAGACCATGTGCGTTGTCTACATGAAGGCACTTCAGAAACTTCATGGTAAATGGAATTAAAAGATATATTTATTTGAGTGTAAAGAATTTTTGAGATCTCCACAGGTCTTCAAGAAGTTCATGGAAAATGTGTATTATAAAAAATTAGGCATGGATCTCAAAATCATTTTGTACAAAAACAAACTGGTCTTTTAACTCCATTTTTCCACAAGCTTTCTCTAATGAATTCAATTGCGCTGTTCACAAGCACTAAAGGCTCTGAGTAGGGTGGCCATGGATTCCTACTTTATGCACTCCAAGTGGTGAGAGCAGCAGGTGCCATCAGCCGAAGATCACTTTGTGTCTGATGTTGTGATAGGCACTAGACATGGATTACTCCATGTGATCTTCACAATAATCGAATGTGGAAGGGGCCATTGTCCCCTGCCTTATAAAGATGACCAGTGACAGAAATAGGGGTCTTGACTCTAGAGCCAGTTCTTGTCACAGTGCCATAGTTACCAGCCCCCTGGGTGAACATCTACCCTCTCTCCTGATGCTTGGGGCACCTTTGGACCTAATTAAGGTGAAGTAGCTGATGGGCTTGTGGGTGCAGCCGCATGAGGGAGGGAGCAGAGAACAACTCTCTGTGGAGTCCAGGGGAAGGACCCTAGGGCTAGAGAGGCTTGGAGGGCTTCATGGAGGAGATGAGTCCTAACTCTTGTCCTTCCCACTCCTCGCCCACCCCCAGGGTTTAAGATTTGCTCTTTTTCCGAAGAAAGTATTAAAGGGAATCAGATCCCTTTGCTTAGTGCTGCCGTGGGCACGGGTATCAGGGAATGGATTAGGTGGAACACGTGCCACCTTCATCAAGCTCTCCTCACACTGCACTTTCATCCAGATAGGACCGCTTGCTCCCTGCTCAGTAAGGAACCAGGTTTCCAGAAAGAGGCGCTCTCAGCTCTGGGATGCAAGTGTGGGCCCTCCTGGTGTTCTGTGCTGGGGATCTTTCCACTACTTCCCTGGGCTCCAAGGGATCTCGGTGCATCAGAAGAGCAAAGGGCACCCAAGAAAGGAGGCCAGCACTGTACTCCTTGCAACCTTGAGCTGTTCTTGTTCCATTGAGGGAGGAGTGTGGGCAGTTCCTGTTTCTGGGACCTGTTTGTCACTAAACTCCTAGATCAGGGTTACCACTGCTCCTTTTTAAAAGGATTAATCTCTTGCTATTCTGCTCAGCAAACACGATTGAAGCTCCAACTTGAGTCCCAGTAAAGGGTCTGCAGGAAGGCTGGCTGGGCAGCAGTACCTGTAGGCAGGCACAGCAGGTGCATTGCCTCCTGCAGAAAGCTTTCTCCTGTTCTCCACTCATTATGGGGAAGGTCAGGTGCTTCCCTCAAAGGCAGAGGCATACCCCTACTGGCCCCAAGGGAATCGCATTCTCTTGCCTTTTCTCCCCTGCCCCAGGTAGGTGAATGATGCACATGGAAGTTAGGCTTGGGAGTTATATTGCAGGGTGGAGAGAAGCCTCCTCATTAAAGGGGCTGGGTTGGATGGCTGGCTCCTGAGCCATGGGTGAGTAGGGCTGGGAGGCTAAATTGTGGCCAGTGACCTAGAGGAGGAGACCAGTGGGATAGAGGAAGTTGCGGGCTGGGCTGCCATTCTACACTACCAGCCATTAGCACCTGTATCAGACCAGAGTGGCCAGAGATCTTGGGTCAACAGTCAGATCGACCTGGGTCTGAGACGCAGCTTTGATATCAACTGGATACTTGGTCAAGTCGCCAAACCTCTTGGGGCCTCTGCTTCCTGGCCTGTAAATTGGAGATGGACACACTTGCTCCACCTGCCCCAGGAGGTTGTTGTGAGAGGCTGATGTGATGGGTATAAGCAGTCCTTGCCAAGAGTAGAGTGTGGCCCAGATGGAAGAGACCCTATTCTTCTCCTCTAAGACATCCTCAATGGGAAAAGAATAAAGAATTAAGCAGATGAAATTTGTTGTTTTTAAGTCACAGGAAGGGCCAGCAGGGAGGGGGAGGAAGAATGGAAGCAAAGGATGGGATGCAACTCCTATAAGACTCAAAAGTCCCCGAGGCAAAGTCTGCTTTCAAGAGCCAGCCCCTCCCTGGAGTGACAGACATGGGTATGGCTGAACTCTATCACTTATGCATATTATTTTTAGGACCTTGGAAAATGCATCAAAACTCTGAATTTCAGTTTCCTGATTTGTAAAAATTGGAAAGATCACAGCAATAGCATTTTGCTTAGAATTGTGACACTCAGGGTATACCCAGGGCAAGGTGGTACCAAGCACTCAATCAGCATGGACCATTATTGTTTTGGCTATTTTTATTCTCAACCTATTTATCTTTGCTCATGATGGAGAAAATAGCGATTTCAAAGAGTTGGGAGGATAAAATGAGGAGACAGGTAAGCCGCATGTGATGCATTGCAGACACCCTATGAACACATGTCTTCTTCCTTCTCCTTCTGGTTCTTGTTCTCTCGAGAGCTCAGTACTATCCAAAACCTGGAATTAATCCTGATGACAAAGGGCATGAAGCCACTGGGTATGTGGGAGCTCTGCTTTCATGTGGGGTTCTCAGGACACAGCTCATTCTGCCTCAGATCTGCCCTCAGATTCTTACATTGGCTTCCCGTCTGTTGTGCTGTCCATCACCCCAGGCTTAGGACCCTTGTTTTGTTGCTGTTTATAGTTCATGGCCTGATGGGCTGAACTAAGCCCCTTGCGTGTCCTCGGAGCAGTGGAGGGTATAGGAATAACACCGGTGGGGAGTCCAGATGGTCCAGGCTGGAATTTGAATCCTGGTCTAGCCACTTGCTGTGTGACCTTAGGCAAGCTGCTCAATGTCACGAATCTGTGTCCTCATCAGTAAATGAGAGTGATGCCCATGGAGTTACTGAGGGATACAAAGCAATGGCATGGGAAGTACCTGGAAGAGTATGTCCTTAATACTAGGTTACCCATTTCCTTTTCTCCACACTACTCCTTGTCCCATGTCTGTCTGTCCCAGGGTGGATGGAGGCAGAGTGGGAGATGCCTCCCCTCCAAGATGACTCGGCCCCCATCCCCCTCGCTATCACCCTTGTCTCTTCATTATACTCTGGAAAACTTAAAGCAGGTTTTTTTTTTTTTTTTTTTTTTTTTTTGGCTGAACCTATTTTTGGGGGTAGAGAACAGAATTTCTTCACTGATGTGCTGAGTTTTGATCTCCATATGGGCTGATTTCAGAGTGACTGGGAAAATTCGGTAATTAGCAGGAGCTGCATCAGTGAATCATGTTGCAGCCACCCTCTGCTCACTTCTCCCCTCTTTCTGCAGGCTCCAAATGCCATGGCCAACAGTAGCTCACCCTCTCCTGGCCCCTGGTCTGTGACCCCACTGGGGATGGCATGGTTCCTGCTCAGCACAAGGCCAGTCTCTGGGCATGCTCCAGCCTTGCCTTTTCCAGCCTCCTGCTCGTGGAATTCATTAGGTGTAGTAACCTTGGTAAGATGGCTGCCTGAGTAGGGGGACCCATATGTGAAAGGACTTCAGCCTTCAAGAGCCAGGTGGTGACTGAAGCATCACCCGCTATTCTGAGAGCCCCCTTGATTGAAGGTCCAGTGTTTGGTGGTTGAGGACCCATTTCCTCTTCTAGTCTATATGATCTCTGCTTTTGTTACCACTGTTTCCCCAGGGTTTGGATAGTGCAGTTTTCATGAATTATTGTTGGCTAAATTAAGATTCACGAATAATAGTGGAAGAGTCTCAGGGCTGGTGCTGTGGCATAGTGGGTGAGGCCGCCAGCTGCAGTGCTGGCATCCCATATGGGCACCGGTTTGAGTCCTGGCTGCTCCACTTCTGATCCGGCTCTCTGCTGTGGCCTGGAAGGCAATAGAGGATGGCCAAGTCTTTGGGTCCCTGCGCCCGCGTGGGAGACCCAGAGGAAGCTCCTGGCTCCTGGCTTCAGATCGGCACAGCTCTGGTTGTTGTGGCCATCTGGGGAGTGAGCCGGCGGATGGAGGATCTCTCTCTCTCTCTATGTCTCTCTATCTCTCTCTGCCTCTCCTCTCTCTGTGTAACTCCAACTTTCAAATAAATAAATAAAAATCTTACCAAAAAAAAAAAGAGAGTCTCCATTTGTTCGTCTGGTGTCCCAGGGTCCTGGACTGTGTTGCCAAAGTCTGCAGGCCCCGAGTTGTCCCAGAACCCAGTCAAGAGAAACGCTTCTGAGCTGACAGATCTGGAGACTTAAGCTCTGGGGGGCCACCTGTCAGATGAGATTTGCCTTCAAAGGCCACTGGTTCTGACCTTTTGATAACATTTTAAAAAAGAACCCTTACGTATTGACTGAATCAGTCCTATCTCCAATGAAGCTCTAGGCAGCTATTTGTATTTCTATTTGAATTTCTTGGTGCTTTTCTTTTCTCTTTCTGGGTGAGCATAAAGGAAGAAAAGTTCCTTTGCTTGACCAAGCCTCATTTAAAAGTTGTTTGTATTTTTTTAAATGGAACCCAATCCCTTAAGCCTTTAAAAGTAACCTCCACTGAGTTCAATAAACCATTTCCAAAGTGGCAGCTTCTAATCCAGGAGAGTTCAGAAGGCAGCTGCTAAACCACCACCAATTGTATCCCAGGACAGTTGTTGAAAAGTCTCGGGGCTCTGCAAGCTGCAGATGTAATCAGCTAATCCTGACTGTTCTTGGATCCACTCTGCTAGCAGACTTGACTTGTGCAATTAGTATTCTCCCTGGTGTTGATCTTGTTCAAATATATTGGACCCATCAATCACCCACTTTCCAACTCATCTGTCTGGATCAGTCAATTACAAAGTTATTTTTGAGCCACCAGGATCCTTGTGAAACAGACACAAGAAGGAGCTAAACTCATTTCAGGTTTGACCTCAGCGGCTGGGATCTAAGAAGGCTTAGTTTGCTTATACTTCATGGCCATCCAATCCAATCTGGCCTGTAGAAGAGAAAGGCCACTTGCTTAATTGGGAACACTTTAATATAGATATCTATTAACTTATGCTAAATTACAGTAAAACATCTATGGAGGAACTTGATGTGACATCTGCATGAATACTAAATAACTTCATTATGGTCAGTGCTGTGACAATGAATGTGTCTGGTGAACACAGTTAATCTCCCACCTTCCCAAGCCAGTGCTGTCTTATTTTCCCCTGCATTGCACTAAAGAAATAAGGCACAGGAGCTCTACGGCTTTCTAAGTCTGTCACTTGCCTTTAGCTGCTGAGTGGTCCCTGAGCGCTCCTGTCATTTGGAGAGTGAAGATTGGTTTGGGTCACCCTGTCCATAGCCATGGACAGCAGGGAGATGGGGACGCTGGAGTCCCACTTTGGTTTGGAAAAGGAGGCTGTTGAGACTGACTGAGTAACACACACACACACACAGAATTGGAAGGCATCCTCCTCTGGAGCTAGCAAACAGACTGTCAGTTCAGATTAGCAACATCAAAAGCATTCCAATCTGCTCCCTGCATACATTACATGCATAGATCTGAGGGAAGAATTTGGCCTCTGAATTAAGTCAGCTTCTTCCTTCTGGGCTGCCTGTACCTGCAAAGGGTGGCTAAGAGGGTCCGGCAGTCAGATGAGTATACCCCCTAGATTTAGCATGAATGACACAACCTGGTCTTAAAGATACACCCTCTCCTATTACTTGCTGCTGTCTCACACCAGTTGTTTCTGGATCTCAGGTTGAACCGCGGGACGTTTGGAGCCAGGATTCAGCCCAACTCTACAGGAGGAACAGCCCCAGGTGGAGGCAAGTATGAAGGAAGAATATTCCTGGGATCTCTCTCAACTCTGGTCATTTTCCTTCTAGATTGCTGACCTCTTGGCTGGTTTCTTCTGTTTCTCTTAACCTTCACATCAGAGTGCTCTCCCTCAATCCTTAGACTTGTCCATCCAATGACTTTCAGTATCAACCCTAATCTGATGGCTTTCAAATTTCCATCCATAGCCTGGACCACTCCCCTAACTCCAGACTCACCTTCCCAGCTGCCCACTCCACATCTCTACTTGGATGGCTAATAAACATCTCCAGTGTCACATGCCCACAGAGAAGTCCCGATTTTCTCCCACAGACCCCCCCCCGGGGGGGGGCCCCCATCTTTATGTGGCAGTTTTATCCAAGCCATTACTGAGGCCAGAAAGCTGGGGGGGGGGGCTCCTAGACCCTCTTTCTTTCCCGCCCACGTCCAGTCTGTCAACACAACTGGTGTTTCACAATCTCCCCATTAACCAGCTCCCTTTTACAACTTCCTCTGTCGCTACCTTGACCAGAGTCATCATGGTTGGTTACACAGACAGTTGCTGTGGCTTCTCCATGGTTCTAGGTTGAGCAAGATCTCTACTCTAGGCCTGTCTCAGAGGAGGCTCTTGGGGGTCCCAAAACTATCTGTCGCTGTCAGGGTTCTGGATATCATGTGGAGCTTTATGGATTTCTACAGAGATTTGAGGTAAAAGGGCCCCTTTGATATTAGCAACAACAGGAAAGGAGAAAATTGGCATTCCCTCCTAGACAGACAGGTCTTACTAAGACATTTAGCAGTTAGACTCAACAAGGGCCTGTTGGCTTCTTTGGGATGATTGGGTCTGCATGATGTTCTCTCTTACCCTTGCAGCTAATTCCATTTCCCTATTATGCAGCAAAAGTTGTTCTCTCTCCCCACCCCCTCCCATCCAGGGTCCCCACCATATTTAAACTCTGTAATCCATTTATATATCAATTTATAGGATATTGCAAAGTCAGACTGAATGCAATTCCACCTAGAATCATGTAATACCCACTGAAACCCCCATCACAACCCCCTTGCTTAGAGACGCATATTTCCAATTTCCACTATTTCGTAAGGGAGTGTCAATCCTGTGGCTCCCCAGTGGTGGTTATAAAAGGACTTTCTGTCTATCATAGGAAACTCCAGTGTCCAGAGGGAAGGAGTGTCCCTGTGAACTGTTGAGAAGCGCACAGACGTCATCAGATGCTTCACATGCAGCCAAGGTCCCAGTGGGCAGTTCCTGGGTTTTCATGCAGAGCCAAAGCCCCTTTGTAAAGAGCAGATTGCCACAGCCCATGGAAGAGGAGGGGGCTGCAACAATCTCGTTAGCACATCAAGTAATGGACTTTTGGCAGATGCCCCCCATCCCTGCCTTCTAGTCCCAATTTCAAAATCCTTCCTATGCTGGTCTCACTGGGATCGGTGATTAGTTCTCACTGTTCCCTCTTCTGAGATCAGCAAGAGGCTCGATCTGTGCCAAGTCCCCCTGTAAATGCCATGGTTATGCCACACTAGGCAATGCATCCTGGGAGATAACACTGCGTTTGCTCTAAGACTCCTGCAGGGAACAGGAGGAGAATGAAATTGCCTCTCTAGGAAAGCACATTACAGTGTGGCCTAGCCCAAGCTGGACTCACCAGAAGGTTAACTCTCCCCTTCTCTTTCCACCCCTTCCTTTTCTCCACCTTTTCCAAGCAAACTCACCTTCCAAGAACAGGTTCAACTCTCTCGGGTGGCTACCATCTCCAAGAGAACATCCTAAGAGTAGGCCACAAGCAAACAAGAAGCCTCAGAAAAGTCAAGAGCATTTATAAAACAAGAAAATGAATATGGACAGATGGGATTGATATGAAAGGGAGGTAGCTAGAACCAGGATGTTGCATTAGAGCAGGCAGAGAGATAGATGAAGCAGGGTCTTTATGTTCCTTCCTGGTTTATAATTTTGTACATGCAAAATTCTAAATTGCACATATAGTTCCAGAGAGTAAACAATTATCAAGCGTTTCTTCTGTGTCAGACTTGAAGTGATGAATTTAAAATTGAACAAAGCACAGTTCCTAGGTTTAACAATCCTACAGTCTAGAAGAGTAGACGAGGCATTTGGGCCTTCCAGCTTTCTTCCCTCCCTCCCCTCCCCTCCTCTCCCCTCTTCTCCCCTCCTCTCCTCTCTTCTCCCCTCCCTTCCCCTCCTCTCCCCTACACTCCCCTCCCCTCCCCTTCCTTCCTCTTCTCTCCTCTCCCCTCCCCTCCCCTCCTCTTCCCTTCCCTTCCCTTCCTTCTTCTTTCCTTCTCTCCCTCCCTCCCTCCCCTCCCCTCCTCTTCCCTCCTTCTTCCCTTCTCTCCCTCCCTTTCTCCCTCCACCCAGTGCAAAGCATATTCTACTAAATAGGAGACAACTCTGGGCTGACGTGAGAAGCACTGGAGTCAGTGTTGAGAACTGGTGGTGTCATTTCCTATCTCTGTATACTGTAGGCTTCAGTTTTCTTATTTCCAAAACAAGAATTGATGATATCTGCTTCATAGAGTTAAACATGAAGATTGAATAAGATAAAGTACATTAAAGCTCTTGACACCTAGTAGATGCTTACTAAATATTGAGTAAACAATTACAAATGAAAATATTAGGGAGACACAGAGGGAAGTGTATCAATAGTTGGAGAAATTGGGCTACATTTTCTAGGAGGGACAGTATTTGAGCTGGTCTGGAAGGAAGAAGAGGGTTTTAACATGTGTAGGTGAAAACTACTTCAGACAGAAGGAACAGTGTGAGTACTGAGGAGCAAAAGAGGAGCAGGGAAACAGGACTGAAGACAAGGGCTGAGGCTATATCATGGGAAGCCTTGATTGCTGTGCTAAGGATGCAGACCTGACCCTTGGGCAAATGGAAACTATTAGAGGTTTCAGAGGAAAGCATGTGCGATGTCAGAAAGGAAGAGCAGTGTGGCCATTAGGTGAGCAGGGTCGTACTGGAGATACTATAGAGAGGTAACAATAATCAGGGAGATTATATGAGGATCTTAACACAGCTGGTGACCGTAGAAATGAAGTCAAGAGGAGCTGGTGTCCAGCTGGGATGCAGAGAGTGAGAGAGAGGGAGGGACCCACTGACCCTGAGCATGTAGGGAGAGATCACCAAGACCATGATGTCAGCCACTGCTCATGCAACCAGGGGAAAAGGTAACACCAAGACCATGATGTCAGCCACTGCTCATGCAACCAGGGGAAAAGGTAACACCAAGACCATGATGTCAGCCACTGCTCATGCAACCAGGGGAAAAGGTAACACCAAGACCATGATGTCAGCCACTGCTCATGCAAAAGGGGAAAAGGTAAGAGTTTTTGGAGGAAGGTAAGTGATGCTCTAGATGGTGAGCTTGAGACGTGGCAGGAAACCCCTGGACAGATGCTCAGGATAGGTGGGCTTTGTGCTCACAGTCCAGGCCCCTATCTAGAACTGGTGATGAGGAGGGGGCCCCTGCCAGAAAGGTGATGGCTGAAAGGGTGAGGAATAAGATGATTCTTATTTTATGGGACTATAAGCCAAACTGAAGTGGATCCAGTGAACAGTGGATTCTGAGAATTAAGGACTGGAAAATCAAATGGGTAGAAGGACAAAAGAATGAGGAATTCTAGACTGTTAGCACCAGCAGAGGTAGAATGCGTGGCCAGAGTTCAGATGGGGTGAAACTAGAGAAGGAAGCAGGAAACAGGAAGGGATGAAAAGAATGAAGGCCAAGGGAGAAGGAAAATAGATCAAGAAGGGGCCAGTGCTGTGGTGCAGCAAGTTAAAGCCCTGGCCTACAGTACCGGCATCCCAGATGGGTGTTGGTTCTAGTCCCGGCTGCTCCTCTTCCAATCCAGCTCTCTGCTGTGGCCTGGGAAAGCAGTAGAAGATGGCCCAAGTCCTAGGGCCCCTGCACCATGTGGGAGACCCAGAATCTCCTGGCTCCTGACTTCGGATCGGCGCAGCTTCCAGCCGTTGCAGCTGTCTGGGGAGTGAACCAGCGGATGGATGACTTCTCTGTCTCTACCTCTCTCAAATAAATAAAATAAATCTTAAAAAAATAGATCAAGAAGGAGCAAGAATGCAGATGAGGAGAGAGAAGGATTTTTGATGGTTGGATGTAAATGTTTGGTACTGAGTTATGAGCTTCAAGATACATATGAGCGAGAGAGACATGGGCCCCATGAAGATAGCTGGGAACTGAAGAGGTGGGAGGCTTAGGAGGGTCTGGACTCAACAAGGATGAAGCAGGTGTGAGACATTTCAGAGGTGGGGAGGCAGAGAGCCTGATGTTAAACTCCTAGAGGAAGATGAAGTTGTGTCTAGCAAACTCGGAGATGAGGTAAGAATATAATAGATGGAATTATTGTGGTGAAGAGCTGAAGCGAGTCCAAGGAAAACAATACACAGGATAAATTTATTGATTTCTTACTAAATTCCTCAAAGTCTTCAGCAAGAGGGACAAAGAATATCTAGGATATAAAGAACAGCAACTAGTTATAGCACTAGCAAGTAATTTAAGTGCTAACATGTGAAGTACTCATCACATATAGTTGGAGTCTGGTGCCTTCCACCAGCCCTCTTGGCAAGTGGCAAACATTCCAAGTCCTATAAGGCAGCATAGCAGCCCAGGCAAGTTATGATGCTTGTCCTGGAAGAGGTGAACTTGGGGTGGACCTTGAGGGATATAGAAGAACTGAAAGGCAAAGAGAATTTCAAGCAATGGGAGGGTGGACAATTAGGCAAAGATGGAGTGAACATGGCATATTCTGAAGTTAGTGTGGGAGGGATGCAAGCTGATGTGGGGAGAACTCAGAAGCCACTGATACACTCCAACTTGATTCTAGGTGTGGTTTAACTATAGTATCGCTTTGTACCTGGACCTTGCTATAGTTTAAATATGGTTTGTCTCCAAAGGGTTCATATGCCCATGTAACAGTGTTGGGAGGTGGTGGGAGCTTTTCAAGGTGGAACCTACTGGGAGGTGTTTGGATTAGTATTATTATTAACGTCTGTCCAGTGGGAATATGTTAGGTCTCATGGGATGGGATAAGTTACCATAAGAATGGGTGGTTGACAGCAAGGTTACCCCTGATGCTTTAGCATCTTTGTACAAGCCACTTCCCCTTCCACCTCTCTGCCACGTCGTGATGCAGCACACAGCCCTCACAAGAAGCCAATCACATGTGGGCACTCTGTTCTTGGACCTTCACACCTCCAGAGCTGTGAGCTAAAATAAACATCTTTCCTTTATAAATCATTCATGTGCATGTTATAGCAACACAAATCCGGCTAAGAGAGACCTCACACATCTCATCTGTGATTTGCAGATCCTGAATATGCATCTCTGTCTAGCACTGTCACGTGGCGCCAGTATCGATATGCCAGTCTTCCTCATTCTGTTGAGTCATTGCATGGCAGGAGTCAGACCACCCTGGCCACTCCCTCAGGCTACAGGGTGCCATGCACTGTGCAGAGTGATAGCTCTGTAAACATCTGTGGCATGAATGAACCAACCAATGAGTCATAGCTGGGTGTGATTCACAGAACATGCACTTGACCAGGGCTATTGTGTTTGGCCAGAGGCCTCCCACATCTGAACAGGAAACATCATAGCACAAGGTGGAATTCTCAGTTTCTAAAAAAACCATGTAGGAAGGCCTCTCAAAGCCTTTGTTAATTAAAAACACGCACAGCTCTTCAGGGAACATTCCCTGCCTCCCATTCTCCGTCTCCCTGCACTGAATGGCAGATAAGGTGGTATCTTTACCTGTGCTTGGGACCACATTTAATTAAATGCCTACATTGACTGCTTCCTTGCATACCTTGTTTTATTTCCTTCCCTTCCTTCCATGCTAAAGAGGGCCAGGGCTAATACTAATGCATATGCTGTTAAACCGTTTTAATTAACTTCAACTTCTTCCCAAGATTTATGTTTAAACAGTAAATTTTTTGTTGATACTCAAATACATAGGCGGCACTCGGAATGATGTACGAGTACTCTTGTCCTCCAAATGATTCTTCATGAGTTACCACCAGAGACGTTTTCATGAGCCTCTTTTATTAAAATAATAATACTCAGCAAGGCAATAATGCTTTACAACCGGCAGCTAATTAACCCGCCCCACCCGCCCACAGGTCAGCGCTAGCATCTGCAGGTTAGCGATATGATCGCCTGGTGGGCCCCCTTCCTACCTTAGAGTCAGCACTGAATTGGCCTGGGTTGGTGCTCCAGCTTCTGTGAGTGATGATTTTCATTTAAAACACATCTTTGTTCTTGGGCTGCAGCGCAATCTATTATCATTGTTATTTATTTTGTTCTCATTTGGTGCCTTCCCTGCACTGGGTATCTGTGGATCTGATCTGCAGTTGACCCCTCGAAACAGAAGTTAACCATGCCTTGGAAAATCCAATGGATTAAAAACTCATGTCTAATTGCAGAATCCATTTATTTTCCTGCATCTCTAAAATTGTGCTCCAAGTGTTTTTAATCAGGATCTATGCTGTCAGTTGTAATTGTGACACTGCAACACTTTGCCAACAAAACCCAATCTACGGACCCAAGTTCCTGTTTCATTCTTCTTGTGGAAACAACACCTCCCCCACCCCCACCCCCACAAGCCGAAGTTGTTATATTCCATGTTTTATCATGGACGAGCCAATTATTTCAATTCTGGCATCAAATTCAGAAGAGAGTTTAATGATGCTCAATAGTATAAACTGAATTTTTATTCCTACAGCAATTTAGCAATGATGATGACACTTAAGCACTTAAAAAGTATTTCCCATCTTCCAACCACTGGCAAACAGGAGGTCAGAGGCTCATTTTGGGCACTTTTCTGGGCCAGTCTAATGGGAATCTCAAAATAGGCATCATTTTGCAACATTTCTGGGAGCTCAGGGCTACCCCTGCCACCCCGCCGTGGGGCATAGCCAGAAAATCCCTCAGACCCAGTGCCTACCTGCTGGGCTTTCTGTTGGAAGTCAAAGCAAGGTCCCAGGTCTTGCACGCACCCATTTTAATTAACTCGTTTATTCACTTATTCAACAGATATTTAATGAGTTTTTTCTAGGTGAGGGAGCTCAGCCCAGGAGAGAGGGTGTGATGGATGAGGCACACTCCTTTTCTTCTAATCAAATTCAATCCCAACCCTCCTAACCAAGGTCCAAATTATTTGAACACTTCATTTATCCATGGTTGTTCCATTCATTCAGCAGAAACCTTATCAGGCACCTTTCAGGGGTAAGAGACTCTTCTAGAACCTAAAAAATTGACAGAGAAGTTCTAAAGTGTCAGCAAATCCCATTGGCCCTTCCTTCAAAGAAACTTCGAGTTTGGTCATTTCTTACCCAGCCTGGCTGACCCTGTGCCCAGTTGATGGCCAGAGCCTCCTAATTGGTCTCCCTGCTTCTGCCCTGGCCTCCTACCCTCTGTCCTCTGCACAGTAGTCTGTGGTCCTTTGCAAAACACAAGTCAGATGGGGTCATTTCTCTGTTCTGAACCATCCGCAGGCTTCCCAGCTCACTGAGAGTAAAAGCCAGAACCCTCTCTGTGGTGTGCAGCACTTCTCCGCTCTTGCCTCCCCGTTACTTTTTACCATCATCCCTACTCTTCCTCACACTGACACACCCCGCATTCTCCTGCCTCAGGATCTTTGCACGTTAGCAGTTCCCTTTGATAGGACGCTTTGCCCTTAGTTACCCACATGTCTCGGTTTCTCCCCTCTAGTGACATGGCTTGGGTTTCAGTGTCTCAGGGATGACCACCGCTTTGAAGATGTGTGCCCCTGCCCCTTGCTGGCACTCCCATCCCTTTCTCTCCAGAGTGCCAGCCCTGTCTGACATATTATTTATCTTACTGGTTTATGTCTTCTCCACCACAATGTCAGCTCCATGCAGGCTTAGATATTTGTCTGTTTTATTTACTGATGTATCAACGCCTCACACACAGGGACTTAATATATGAGTGTATTTATTCCACCTCTATATGTATATGATGAACACATGTAATAAATAGCACTGTCATCATAGTCTTCAAGGAGCATACAGTCAAGCAGGAGTTATATCTAAAATGAACATGGACCTATATTTTAAGAAAGCTAGGAACAAAAAAAGCTATTATAGCTCAAAGGGTAGGAAGTTCATTTTGCCTTGTTGCTTGAGCCTGCTACACTCAGGGCCCAGTGACTCCCAGGGTGTAGTGTTAGAAAAGGACTACAAGGCACAGCGAAGAGAGGAAATGGCTCCTTGCCTCAACTGGACCGAGAAAGGCTCTTGGGAATCATACTTCAAAAAGTCCACAGGGAAATAGAATTTAAAGATAAGTTTATTCTGGTGTAAAAAAAAATATTGAACTCCATGCATAGCCTTTTCATGTGCGCATTTTCCACGACTGTTTTGAAGACCCCTTGTGTGCACAAAGTGCAGCGTTTCATTGAGCTCTGACGACCGTTCCAAGTGGGATCTCTCTCCATCCTCCTACATCTCACAAACAAATGCCAGCAAAAAGTCAACTCCGTGCCTCCAGCAGGGACGATTTCTGAGGACGTGGCTCTCTTTATAGATGTCAGTGGGAACATCCGGGGGCTGCAAAGACGGTGTAATTTCTCCTGGCTGATTTTGACAGGAGATGTCAGGTTAGTGCTAGTTATCTTAGAGGCTCACTGGATCTTGAGGATAAATCTCTTATTTTGGTAGCACTTTAAAATAAGTGGCAGCAGTTCATGCATAATTACTTCTGAATTATCCAGGGGATTCATCAGGTTTGATTATAGATGCGTAACGAATTTACGAAATTTGTGTGTATTAGAGAGATATTAATTCCATATGAAACCTCAGCATTCATTCATGTGCCATTTGTTTTCATTCCTTTTTTATAATAAGCTAATTAGTTTAAATTATTTGTACTTGTACAAAGTCTTGAAACACATATAAGCAGTGATGACACCAGAGAACCAATAAATGGGAGGCTTTAGAGACAGCATTAATTGTGATAAAGGGTTCATAAAGCGGTACATGTTCATTTCTCCCATTTGGGGTGGTAATAATAGGTCTACTCGTGACACCTCCATAAAGTCGTGGGAAGTCCCTAATTAATGTTTCTGAATGCAGATATTTAAAAGGAGGGGTAATTCATTGTGCCTACTGGAGAATGAGGCGAAAAGGGGGAGTTCAACCTCGTGCTAACCAAAGAAGACAAGAAGGGGTGGTGAGGGCCGGGGTGGGGAGCGAGCAGAGAGGGTCTTCCATCTAAGAGGGAGGAGCCCTTTAAGAAGAATCCAAGACTGTAGGGGTCACTGGCAGCTGGCACTGCAACCTTCAGCATGGAAGGTGGGTTTCTTACGGCTGGTTCTCAGTAGCTCAGAGCACCTCTGGCCAAGGAGCCTCCGGGTTGGTGGATACCAACCGTCTTCTTTCCTTAAGGCTTGGGGAAGAGCTGAGGCAGGACGGGGAAGGGCGGCCTCAGCCAAGCTCCTCCAGGAAGCCTGTGGTGAGTGCAGCAGGAGCTTCCATGCTGTGGGCATGCACTAGGTCTGAGGCAAGTGCCAGGTGGGCACCTGCTACCCCTCTGGGCAATCCTCATTCAGCCCTGCGATGGGCACTGCTGTCATCTCCACAGGGCAGGCGGTGGGGGACAAGGGCTCATCTATTCCGTCAGCAGGTAGCAGAGTCTGAAGCCCGGCATTGGATGCCGGCTTCCCACGCCCCTGTACTCTCCATTGTCTGCCAACGCCATGGTGCTGTTGTTAGAACCCCATCATTCCTACCCTTATTATAACCACTCTGAATGGGGAGCCAGAAGAATCGTTCTAGTCTGAAACCTTAACCTCAGATTTTCACTTCACAGGCAATCCAGCAGGCCAGAGACCTTTGAATTTGCCTCCTGGAGGTCCTTTTCCAAGAAACAATGAAAGAGCCAGCCACCTCGTTGGTCCCTTACTGCAGTGAGAAGAAGCTTCACAGGGGTTAATGCAAAAAAAAAAAAAAAAAAAAAAAAAAAAAGTTCTGCTTTGGATGAGACACCAATTTAATTTATATTTGATTAAAAAAGTCATTCATTCATGCATGCAGCAGCCGGTATTTGTTAAATGTCTCCGACACTCTTAATTGGGTTTTGTTGGGGGGTGGGGGAGAAAGGAGAAGAAGGTATAATAAAGCTAATGCCAGCCACCTTGTTTATAATTTTCTGGTGAAGAATATACGTACACACCTGAGAAGTTAAGTAAACAAGAGAGTGATTGAATAACCAGGCAACCGAGGGAGGCAGACAGGGAGCTCTTTACAGTAAGATGGAGGAGACGGCCCTGGGGCCCTGCCATGGTGTGTGAGTGGCTTGGTGAGGATGCGCAGGGACACGATGGCAGAAGGGGCACCACCCCTGGGTAACGAGGTGTGTGACCTGGTTGGGGGGGGGGGCTCTCTCTAGTTTCTCACTGTAAGATGAGATAATGGTACATCACCGGGTTGCCGTGAAATTCAAAGTGGGAAATGGATAAGAAACAGCCGTGGGAGGCGTAAGGGACAACATGACCACGGAGGGCACACGACCCCACAGGTGGCACTTTCTAAGCATGAGCCTCTGTGTCGTGCATGGCGGATGCCTTGCCCCGACTCTGTTCTGGCGTGGAGGAAGCCGGGGGAGACATGGCAGGAGCCGATGCGGATGCTGCCCTGACGTCACCTAGGGAGAGCACCGTGGAGCCAGGGAGCAAAGGGGACGAGGATGGGGGGGGGGGGAATACGCATCAAGTGTTTCTCATGTCCTGTGCTGTCAAGTGGAAAGTGTACTTTGTTTCATCATAGCTGTACTCAGTTGTACCACAAAGGAAGTTGAGAAAAACACCCTGTAAATGCTGGCAGGTGACTGGGGGAAGATGGTCTCTCCCTAGAGAGTCGTCTCCTTGGGGTGAGCGTAGAGCTTTGGATGTCTTTGCCATACCAAGCCCCAAGCCCGGCACACGTCTTCCCCTCAAGTCAACATGAGGCCCACGGCCCTCGATTCTAGAACTTGATGCCCTTGAGACTCTGTCTTGAGCCTCCGGTCTTTATGGGAGGAGCCTGCACACATTCATTTCTACTTTGAGAATTTGATGTCTGCATTCGGGTTGCATGAGAGTGATGAGATTAGGATCCCGGGGGTCCGGCAGGCGGCCATCTTATTTACTGGGGACACTGAGTTCATTGTCAAATGTTACTGAAAAAGCGCGTTTTCTCTTTGGCAGGCAAGGCTCTAACATGTCAGAGATAGGGTGAAGAATCGACACCAACAGGATGGATCTAGGATGCCTCAACTGAACAGAATTTTAAGTGAGGCGCTTGTCTTTCCTTTCTTACCCCCAGGCACTTGCCTAAAATATTGAAGAAGGAGATAGGACTTTTCCGGAAAGATATTCCAGAAAGCAGCTTCCTCTGAGAAGAAATCAATCACAGGTAACTTGTAAAGAGGGGGCAGCGTGTGTGATCTAGGAAGCTCCTTTGCTTCAGGATAGATGCCTGCCTCAACCCCTGCTAAGAACAAGAGGACCCTAAGAACACGCGGACCCTAAAGCCACGTCCTAGCTGGAGGAGGTCTTCAGCCTGGCCACCTGCTGAGTCCTCTCTGAATGGACAGCCACACACAGCTAACATGGTGGGAGGTCTGAGCCCCTCAGGCTCTTGAACTTCAATGGGATCTTGCATAGCTCAACCTCTATTCCCTTTCTCTTCCTTCAATTTCCAGCTGAAATCTGAAGTTGTCCATTTTTCATCACTATAATGCAATGCCTGGGGCAAGCTAGCCTTACAGAGAAGGGAGGTTTCTTTGGCTCTCAGTCCTGGAGGCTGGAGGGCACAGGTCTGGTAAGGACCTCCTGGTTGATGGCATCACAGTGCTGGAAGCACGGGTGGGAGTGAGAGATGACCTCATCATGCAGCACCCAGAGTGGGGCTGGAGTCCTCCGATCCCTGTGGAGGGCAGTGCCCCAGCTCACCTCAGGCCCTTCCACTCTGTCCCATCATCACCTCATAGAGCCTCTGAAGACCAAGCTCCTGCCCAGGTCTCACCACACACAAACCCTTGAGGGCCTCACTCAAACCATGTCCCAACCAGAAAAAAAACACTTCTCAAGTTTTTTTTTTTTAAACATTGAGTGTTTGATGGATTTACTGCTTAAATGGTTTTGCCCCCATTTCCTAAATACTACCACTCATCTGCTGGGTAACAGGCTAGGAGTCTGCACAGGGCCCTTTGAGGCCCATAGAGGTAACTCCTTGCTCCTTCCAGGCCTTGTAGAAGAAGCTCAAAGTTCCACTTTTACATAAGAGGAGAGAGGATATGGATGGATGTGGCTAGCTCACCCCCAGCGCCAGCTGCGACCTGCTCTGGCGGCTGGTGGCTGGAGCGACCCCATCTGAGTCTTGGTGTCACTGGCATGTGGATTTGGCAGCTCTGCCGAGGACTCGTGAGAGAGGAGGGAAGGGTGCTGGCTTGGGGGATGAGAAAGGATAACAAAAGATTCGTCCCTGGAGTCAGGATAATGTTTTCTGATGTCGAAGCCTCCCCTGGGAGAGCTTTGCTGCTGCTCACCGTTACCTGGAAAACAACAGGAGCAGCATCTCTCAAAATTAGGTCAGGGAGCAAAGCAGGGGCCTGCCAAGGTGCTACCAGCTTGAATCCCCATGAGCTTCCCCGGCTCTCTGCTCTGACAAATGCTTCCTTTGTCTGCCAGAGCCTTTGTGCCTGCTCCTGTCCCCTTCCGTCCCTCAGTGCCCCCACAAGCACCTGCATTTGGAAGGTTAAACATCCCTTCACCTGTCAGCTCTCCCGCCTCCTCTCAAGTTGCTTCACTTCCTGCCTTGGGGGAGAGAGCTGCAGGTGCTCACAGCTAGGTACTGGAAGCCACTTTGAGGCAAGTATGAATCTAGAATATCACAACGCGATTGTCATGTCCACAGTAGCCTCTGCTACTGCCCTGGGAGGGTCCTAAGAGGGCAGTGTTCCCACAGAATGATCCTGGGGGCTTGAGTCTTTGGTGCTTGTCTGTGTTCAGGATTCTACATGGCATTAACAAGATAAATCTCTCATCCACTTTGCTAGAATGGGACAAAACCATAGCAGAGGCGAAACCATAGCAGAGGCCATAATAGCAAACATCCATTCTTGTTTAGATTTGGAGGACAACATTATTTTCTCTTATTCGTTTTGTTCCTGGTATTATTTGTACTGGCTAAGCTATTCTGATGATAAAACACTGTAATTCTGAAAGGTGAATGGGGCTGGAAGGCGGGGGGTGGGGCGGGGGAAGAAGAGGTGTTGGAAGCTAATTAGCATCCTCCAGAAATTTGTGCAAATGAGAATCTGGGCTAGGAAAGTTCTGTGAACTCATCAGACTCTGGGATTGACTTTTTTGGAAAAAAAATTTATTTATTTTTTAAAAGGCAGATACACACACACACATACACATACACACGAGAGAGAGAGAGAGAGAGAGAGAGAGAGAGAGAGGAGAGACTGAGACACACACATACACATACACACACAGACACACATGATCTTCTACCCACTGGTTCACTCTCCACATAACCACAATAGTCAGAGTTGGGCCAAGCTGAAGCCAGGAATCTGGAACTCAGCATTATCAGGAAGCTAGAACCGGAAGCAGAGACAGGACTCAAGCCCAGGCACTTCAATATGAGATACATTGTAACTGCTGGGCTACCTACCTGCCCCCTGGGACATCGCTTTATCTACATTCCACAAAGGAATAGAGCACCAGACCTGCCTCTGTAACCAGAAACACAAGGGTGTTCAGGAGCCATGCCTGAAGGTGAGTGAGGTCAGGGAGTGCAAGTTAGGTCTTTGGAGGCAGAAGGATGCTGTGGGTTCTGCAATTCACACTTGTGAGATCTCAGCCTTGTTCCTTAATCACAGCCTCAAGCTTCAGTTTCTTCATTTGCAAAATGGCTTAAATAAAGCAATGTATTGAAACTCCCTGACAAGCAATGTGCTTCCAGAACCTGCTATTATTATGGCTGTCTTGTTATATTTTGGGAAGGAACTAAAATAAATGGTCCATGGTGTGAACATGTCTCCTCCCAGATTTCAGTGTTATTAATGTGATCGCATTAGGAGGTGGGACCTTTAAGAACTGATGAGGTCTCAGGGTCTCCTCCCTGTGAATGGGATTAGATGCATTTATAAAAGGATTTGGAGGAGGGACTGTGCCCTTCTGCCTCCTGCCGTGTTAGGATGCAGTGGTCCTCCCTCCTCAAGGATGCAGCATCAAGGCTCCACCTTGCGCGGAGAGAGCAGCCCTCACCAGACACCGAGCCTCCTGGCCACTTGACTTAGAACTCCCCAGCCTCCAGGACAACAGGAAATAAATTTCTGTTCTTTATGAATTACCCAGCCTGTGGTATTTTGTTACAGCAGCATGAAATGGGCCACGACAGATATTCTCACCGGGGTCTCCAGAAAACTACAATAGCATTTTTTTTTAATCTTAAGTAGTAGAGTTTTAATAAGTGAGATTTTGTGGCTGGCATTGAGGCACAGTGTGTTAAGTCACAGCTTGCAATGCTGGCATCTCCTATTGGAACACCTGTTCAAGTCTTGGCTGTTCTGCTTTCAATCCAGCTCCCGGCTAACACCTCTGGAAAGCAGCAGAGGGTTCACGTACTTGGGACCCTGTCACCCATATGGGAGACCTGGATGGAGTTCCTGGCTCCTGGTTCTGGCCTGCCCTTGCCCCAGTCATTGTAGCCATTTGAGGAGTCTCTTTCTCTCTGTCACTCTGCCTTTCAAACAAATAAAATAAACTAAAAAAATTTAATTGAGATTTTACATGGAAATGCCACAAACAAAATTGGTATAAGTGAGGTAGAAAGCAGGGAGTGGCAGGTGTTGGTTGGGTCCTGGGCACTGCCTGGGTGGCCTTTCCATCAACTGACTGTAGAGGCAGCATAGCCCTTCAAGAAACCCCAAGGCTCAGAGGAGCCCAGCTAGAAACTGCTGGCTTGGAATATTAGGGAAGCAGTGGATTAATTCCTAAAAGGTAGAGTCACACCTAACATCCAGCCAGTTATGTTGGAATGAACCAAGCAGACAAACCCAGAAGAAAACGGCTCAGGAAGAACCCCCCCGCCACACACCCTCCCCTGCTTCCTAGAGGATTAGCCACAGGACTGGGAGGGAGTGAGAGTCAGCCGGGGTTTCTGCAGCTGAGGCTGGATGGACACGGCCACTAGAGTATGCCTTAGACACCTGTGCTGCGGTTAGGCTTTATGAGGCTCTAGCAATACCACCATCTCGTCCCCTTTTGCTTCCTCTTGGTTTTCAGCAAAATTCCTGTCTTGCTTTATTACCCTCTCCTGGAAAAAAAGCAAGGGGGTAATCTGGCCGGGTCAGGGGCAGCAAAGTTGGCATGGACTAGTGAATGATGATGGGTCCACAAAGCGTAACAGAGAAGATGGGTATTGCCCAAGATGGAGGCTTGCCCAGCCCTCTGTGGCCCAATCCCAGCTCTCCAATCCCTGGAGGAATCCAGTCAGCCCCTCCTGCCCCCTTGGGATGCATTTTCAGGGAGGGACACGTTCAGACTCACAGACGTTACACCCAAAGACTGCCACATCTGTAACGGTGCGGTCCCGTGCAGGCACTAACGACCCTAAGGCTAGAGGTAAAGCAGGCATGTGCTTTGCTATCTTCAGGATCCACTGGAGCCTCCATAATGAATGTTCATCACCATGGTGCCCTCATTTAGCCTAATAACCTCAGTAAGGTAATATTTGATTTGTGCTAAGTATCTGATTAAACAACATAAAGCATTTAACCTATCGATCTCTTCTACCTTGCCAGGCCTGCATTTCTGGATGTACTTTAATTACTGACTTGGACGGCTTTCTTGAATGGGATTTGCATCTTGTTAAAACCTTTTGTCTTGAGGGCCCATGTCAACAGTTTCCTTTCCTTGTTGCCTTTGGCCTTTATTCCACTTCCTACCTCTCCACCAGATCCTGTTTGATTCTTTTCCAAAAACTGACATTTGGTTTATCTACCAGGGGTAGGGTTCTTTAAGTGACCATGAATCCTACTGCTTATTTTAGAAAGTCAATGACCACATGAACAACTAGACTTGTTTCTTTGTCCACGCTGATCTTTAGAGCATGGGAAGCCATCCAGAGTGATGAGCCCATTTTAGGCTGTTGGTCATGGCTGTTGGATTGACCTGACCCTTATGTCATACAAGGAGAACAGGCCAGTTGGCATCCATCCAGAGGAACCACAGGAACCCATTTAGACTGGCCAATTAGTTGGCTAATTGCTCTAGTCTGAACCACTTCTTAGAAAACTACAGAAAATCCTACTTTTTCCTCTTGCCTGTAAGGACAGTCATGAATGTTAATAATAATTAGTTGATTTACATGCTGTCTTTCCTTCAAGAATCTCAAACATGCTGAGTTTGTTTATTTTTTTCCTCTAAATTAAAAATTAGCTCTATAGAGGCTAAGATAGCTTCTCCCTGGGTCCTCCCAAAATGAGAATAACACCTCATAAGATTAAGAGAATTCCATGAGAAAATGCATGTGGAACACTTACCATGCTTGCCACCTCCTAAGTTCTCAATCAACAAGGGGCTGTTATTACTGTAGCATCTAAGAAGTATGTGTAACTTCTTGCCCAGGGATTTCTGGGGAGGGTCAGGCTAGGAAGAAGGTAGACCAGAACCAAGTATCTGCCTCCTTTGCTTGGCCCACCTGGTGAAGGTCATCCTCTCTTGCATCCTCACATCCTTACATCTCTACTGGCCCAACACAAGTCAGTCTTGGGTCAGAAATCATGGTTTGTGGGGGAAAAAGGGCCCTGAAAAAGGTAAGTGTTGATTTCTGACCAAGCCATTGCTCAGATCAGAAGCTGAGTTGGAATTGTTCTGTAAACAAGACTTCTCAGGTGTCCTCCAAGGGCTGGTGGGCTTAAGAACAATGCAGATGAAAAGATGTGCCCTAGACAGATGAACTGAAATTTCTGTGAGTAGGGCCCTGGCATCTGCAATGAAAGCACCCTTGGTGTTTCTTATGGTTAATAAAGTTTCTTATGTTCAATAAACACTCAGTGTTTCCTATAAAAACAACCTGAAATACATACCCAAGATTGCCTGGTGCCATTCTGGTGTTGAAGGAGGCAATAGAAATTTGGGATTGTTACCAAGTCAGGGCAAGTGTGCAGTCTACAGAAAGAAGCTTAGGAACTTTTTGATAGCCCTGTTGGCACTGGGCAGAGAGTAGGCAGCAGTTAATCCCAAGAGGACCTGCAAGACAGAGTGTGGTCCCTGGAAGTGAGGAAAAAGGACAGTGTGAGGCCAGCAGTGCCCACAGAAGTGCTGAGACAGAGCTCGCTGCCTCTCTTCATTGTCTCTGTCAATACCCTGCGGAACAGTTTTCTCTTCTCTTCTCTTCTCTTCTCTTCTCTTCTCTTCTCTTCTCTTCTCTTCTCTTCTCTTCTCTTCTCTTCTCTTCTCTTCTCTCTCTCTCTCTCTCTCTCTCTCTCTGTCACAATGCAGTTGGGATGCTGATTCCCACTTCTGAATGTTGCTACCTCAGAAAACGCAAACACCAAGGCACAGACAACCTGCAGAAGGCATGATGCTGCTGAAGCACACTCACACACACGCACGCTTACACGCATTGCATGGATGCGTTTGTTCCCAAGCCAATACGAGTGATATTCAGATAATCTGCTATTTTGGATTGCCTGCACCACTGCTCATCTCCATTAGCATGACTAATTGAGAACTGACTGTGTGTGTCTTGGACCATTTCCAAGAAGGGAACCCATTGCCTGGATAATATAGGCTCCCTGGGACAGCCAGGTGAATGGCTGGAAAAGTCAGGTTGAGTGCTCATTGGAGGAGGGGCAGATTTTAAGGATGACCTGGCTATTCCCAGGCCAGAGAAACAACTTGTTCAGTATGTCACATTGATTGCCAAGTCAGTAAACCATGAGACTGTCCCATAGCCCGAACATGCACTGACTCTGAGATGAATGAGGCTTGGTTAGTAAAGGATGAAGCCATTCCAAGACCAATAAAAGATTCAAGACGGTTGTCCCTGGCCTGTGCACCAATACTATCCTAGAAGCTATGGGTGACAGAGACTTGGCAAATTGTGCTTCTGCTTTGACTTCTGCATCGACTTCTGCATCATGAGAATGACTCAGTGGCCAGTGGAGCCAGACAGAATGCTTAGAAGGAATGGGCCTTCACAGCAACCTGGCTTCTAAATCATCGATGTTTATGTACCTTAGCTATAATTTCTGTCAGAGACCATCCTGGTGAAATATCCCACATAGATCTCAAAACCAAACACACTAAGAAAAATGACAAAAGGCAAACAGAAAGCACAAAGTTGGAACTGCCTTCTTGGTACCCATGTTTTGGATGGTGCCATTTTTCTCATGACATGAACTCCCAAATGGCACAGACGCTGTCTCTTAGGATAAATAGCAACTAGCAGAGGGTCATGCCTCGTGTGGGATTCTGATAAGTATTGCTTGGTTGTATGCTGTTTATCAAAAAGAGAACAGATACTATTGTCAGGCTCACGAGCTGCCTTGCACAAAAAGAATGAGAGAAATCCCCTATGACTTTTACAATTCTGTGTTCTGTCTCCCAAAAATAAAGAAATGAATTACCTAGACTGAAGGGCAATTGAAGGAGGAGGTGCATTAACTCAAGAGGGTTAAAAAGCTTATGTCTAGGGTTAATCTGTGCTCATGGGGTCTTTTTGTGTGTTCTCTATTAGCCAAGAGGGTCTGCTGATTTCCCTTATTCCTGGTCGACCCCTGGTCCTACTACCTAATCAGAGTCAGAGGATATGACCTGTGCAGACTACATGATGGGGTTCCGAGGGCAGCTTTCTATAGCTTTGGGGCTGCACACAGTGGCTATCGCCATCAGCTGCACATTAGAATCATACTGGAGAGCCAAAACTATAGGTATCCAAGCTGCACTGCCAATGATTCGGATTTAATTGGTCTGGGGAGGAGCCCCAGCACAGGTCATTAAAAAAGCGCCTGGGAGATTTTCTGTGCAAGCAGAGTTGAGAATGGTCAAGCAAAGACCTCTTCTGTGCGTGGAGGACAACAGGAGGCTCTAGCACACACAGTCCATAAAGCTGAGGATCAAACCCAGCCTTTGATCCTCATTCTTCATCTTTCCAGCATGCCGGGAAATGAAGGACTGTGGGGGACAGGTGTCAATGGCAAGGAATGATGGGCAGGAAGGAAAAAAAAAAAGCCAAAAAGCAGACTGGAAGAGGGAACGAAGATGGATTGTTGCTCAGAAGCTTTTTTTTTTTGCAACGCAAGTTTGCAAGATCAAAGCTGTGCTCAGTTTACCTGGAAAAGGAACCACGCAGGACAATCTGGTGTTCCCATTTGCAATCAGAGGAGACAGGCAACTGCTGAGCTGGACTCCTGGGGACCAGCAAAAGGCAAGGCTCTAAGAGCTCATTACCATAGCAACTGTAATGACTTGGGGAATCTGCCCCTTGGCCATGGAAGAAACTGGAGAGCACTGGTGGGGGCCCCCTTGGAGAATACCAAAGGCTGATGAAAGCTGAGCATGGTAAAGTCAGAAATGGCAAAGCAGAGCCTGCGAGGTTGTCACAGGAAGTGACATGGGGCCGAGAACTAAGGAGACCGACTGAGTCACCTCAGCTTCAGACGGGTTTCCAACATCAGCCCTCTAGAGTGTCACATACAGCCTGTCCAAAGTCATTTCTTTCATCTTTCTCTTTCTCTTGTTCCTCTTCCACTCCTGTGTCTCCATCCAGAACAGGAGCCAGGGGTCCCTCTCCTTGCCCCATCCTCTCCAGCAGAAATGCCATGGATGTGCAGGTGCTGGTGATGCCACCCAGCCCTGGCATGGGAAGAAGCAGTGGGCAGAGAACAGGGCAACCCCATACACCATAACCCACGAGGACAAGGAGCGAGGAGGGAGTTCTCAGAGGAGGTTTCAATGTCCCCTGTGTCTGTCTTTAACAAGACAAAGCCACTGAGCACTGCTCTTCAACATCCGGTTTTCCCCAGGGTGGTGCTGCTTTCCGTAACACAGGCGAGGCAGATCTGCTTGTCATAATTAAACATCTCACTGGAGCAGACGCTTCTGAGTTCCCTGTGAGATGAACACTCCCAGGGAAGTGGCCCACGACCTGCTAGCGCTGCCCAGCAAGGGAGAGGCACAGCATCTAGGCCCTTGAGTTTCGACTCTCTGAACTCATCGTTCCCCTGGATCCAGGTCCAGATTCCATCTGAGCAGCCAAAAGGGAGCAAGGGACTTGGATGCTCCGCTTGGAGCTCCCTGAAAACTTCCGATCCCTGAGGGAGGAAGCAGGGGAGGAAAAACCCACTTGCATCAAAGTGCCACAGGACCTGCTTCAGTAAGCATGAGAGCGACCCCAATCCTACAAAACTCCACAGCTGGGGCAGCAAGAGGACAGCAGGAGGCCTGGGGATTGCAGGGAGTTTGCTTGAGAGTGTGTGTCTGTGCTTTGAGCCCGTACCCCGGGCACAGGGGAAATTAAGCAGACCCTGCATGTTGTGGGAGTTTTGCATGGCAACCTAATCAAGGCTTAGTTTTTCATTAAAATTTCCATTAATAGGGGAGCTGTTTAGCACACATTGAGTGGGAATATCCATAGCACCCCTTCCATTCTGTTACCCTTCTGAGCACCAGAGGGAGGGGGGTGCGCTTTGGCTGGGGCCATTAGGATTTTCCCCATCATGATTGTTCTCATCAGCAGCACCTGTTACACTGAGCTGGCAAAGTACAGGCAGGACAACACAAAACAGGCGTGGCAGGCCAGACTCGAGGAAAAGAGGAAGAGAGTGAAGGGCCGTGAGACCTCAAGGGTGTGGACTTCACCCCTGCAGCCTTGAGAAGCATCTTTCTCGTCCCACCTCCCTGCTCTGTGAACACTGGGCTGGAGCAACCCAGGGGTTGCTGTGGCTGCAGGCATTGAAGGGGTGAAGGAGCTCAGGCATCCCCTCTTGGGGTTATTTCTACAGCAGAGCTATCCAGGCATCTCCAACCATACCAGCTCCACTATGCTCTTTCTACATCCCCACGGCAGTTACCTCCTGTGACGCCCACCGTGGCTTCCTGGGTGGTCTTCATTTCCGGACCCTCCAAGGCTGCTTCAAGGACACTTCACTGCTTCCCCTCCTATCCTGTCCGCAGCTCAAGGACACTGTGTTTTGAGTTCATGTGTTGGACACCCCATCCACAAAGAAATAGAATGGTGATTGGAGATGGGGTCTTTTGGTCATTAGGATTAGATGAGGTCATGGGGTTGGGGCCCCTATGATGGCGATAGGGGTCTTATAAGAAGCACAGAAACTCCAGCTAGCACACTTGCTCTGTCTCCCCACGTGACACCCATGAGGTTATGATGCAGCAGGGAGGCCCTCACCAGAGGCTGCCACCATGCTCTTCGATGCCCACCCCCAAGCAGCCAGAACAGTGAGCCAAATAAAGCTCCATTCTGCATAAATTACCTGGTCTTGGGTATTTTGTTATGGCAACAGAAAGCAGACTAAGACAGACAGGAATGCTCACTCCACCCCACTTTACTCACAGATAAATCAAGCTCATCTTCCAGCCACCAGCCCATCTTCTCCAGGCAGAACCAGCTATGACCTTACTGTAGGCTTCTGCCACTTTCAACATATTGTTTACAATACTTAGGGTGATTTGGGAGTTTGTCTCCCATGCACACTGCCAGCAGAGATCCGACTCAGCTTGGGTTCTTTGTGTGCAGTGCAGAGCAAGTCACCTAGTAACTCCTTATAAAGCTTCTTACAATTGTCACAAAGTTCCCCTCATCTGTCTGGTGAGAGCCTCAGTGTTATTACTGACAAAGCAATCAGGAACAGGAAAACACACCCCATTAACAAGAAAACCCAAGCACAGCTAATACAGTCTGCAAATGGTGTTGATGACATGAATGCATTGTTTGTGCCACACCTGTGTGTTACCACCTGGGACTGCGATCTCCGAGGGAAAATCCTAATAAGAGACTGTTTAAAATAAGATTTTAGCACAGCAGCTCTTAGCCAGGTACGTGTTTTAGGAGGCATTTCATTGAAAACATGCTGCTACGGCCTGAATGTCTGTGTCCCCTCAAATCCACACGCTGAAATCCCATCCTGCAAGGTGATGGCGTGAACTGGTGGGGTCCTTGGGGAATGATTAGCTTCTGAGAGCGGAGCCCTCATGGATGGGATTAGTGCCCTTCTGAAAGAGACCTCACCTCAGAGAGTTGAGGACGCAGTGAGAAGGCAGCATGGATGAATCAGGAAGAGGGCCCTCACCAGACACGGAATCTGCAGGTGCTTGATCTTGGACTTCCCAGCTTCCATCACTGTCCGTCTGGGCTCTAAAGTACTTTGTGAGAGCTGCACAAATGGACCCAGACACACGCCCAGCCCTGGTGGTGAGGAGCACCGACTTTGGAAGCACGCTGCACAAGTAGCTGTGTGAGCCTGGGGAGGTTTCTCCACCGCTGTGTTGCATCCATTTCCTCCTTTGTGCAATGGGGATTATTCTAGAACTATCATGTTGTGCTGTTATAAGGATTGCATGCAGGGATTTATATAAAGGGCTTAGAATCACTGACACTTACACCATGGAACTGCTAACTCCTACTGCTGTTGGTTATTACTGAATCAGAACCCTGGAGATGCTGTCCAGAGGTTCTGACTGGTGTCCTTGGGTCAGCGCGGCTGGCCTGTTGGGTTGTCTGTATGACATGACAGAAATGGAGGGAGCCATCAATAACAAGTAAGTGCTTTTAGGATCTTGGTTAGCCAGGAAGAGCATGGATTCCTGGAATCCAAATCTCAGTTGACAGGTTATTTCAAGGCATCTCCCTCCCACCGTGTCTGTAATGAGCAGCCTTGGGTTTCACTTCCTGTCTAGGCACCTGCTCCTCTTCTTACAGGGATGCAAGTGAGCAAAGCATCTATATAATCAGTTCCTCGGAGACAGAGGACTGCCTGCCCTTACAGCTCTCTGCACGTGTGGAGCTGTCTAAGGGTTTACCAAGATGGCACAAATCTAATGACAAGAAAGTGACAGCAAAGATTATTGGACAATAACCCATTTCCTTCACTTAGCAACAATGAAGAAACTCGTGTCTCACTTCCACGGCAGGAGGAAAACAAAATCAGTGATTTGTGCAGCCTGCTTATTGAGTCTCTTTACCAACTTGGCTCATTTTCTTGCTTTGTGACATTAACACTTAGGGTGGAAGGCAGCTCTCTTTTTCTCACTGGTTTCCCTCTCCATTTTAATTTGTATCGACCGTGAGATCTTTCTTTGGAAGAATAAAAGACCATGTTCTTCAGAAGCCAGTCACTGAGCTGACATGTGGGTCAATTGGCATTGCCAGTGCCAGTCGCCATGTTCATTTAGGGTCTGAAATGGGTGAATACGTGGTGTAGACTGAGAGGGCTTGGCCCAACAGCCTCATGATCAGGATATCCTAGACCTACAAGATGCAGACCCCCTGCGACGATCTGAAGAAATGCTGCAAGGACGAGGACGTTTTTTGAACAGGGCACTTTAATTTGTCAATAGCTCTTCATCTTCCTGTCCAATTTATTTCAGGGAGAGATATCACTGTGGACTAGAAGAAAAAAAAAAAAAAGAAAAAATGCTCTCAACTACTCCATGATGGAGGACAGAGCATTTCCAGGAAATAACTTTGAGAGTTGAAAGTTATAGGAAATAAAAAAAAAAGTCAGAGAATGTGCCGCTAATGAATTCAATCACAGCAAAAGTCCATTTCCATTGCCTTGAATTCTACGCAAACAATTTCCAGTTGCAAATATCTTTCAGAAGCACTGTACACACATGGTTGGTTATTAAATTGCTTGACAAACATTTCGGATCAAAACTGCCTGCGTAGAAACGACTACTGCAACATAATGTGGCTTTAGACAGAGTCGGGCTGTTTGACCACAGGTGTAGCCTCTGAGTTTAATGGGGTTTTGCAGAAGGGAATTGCCTGGAAAACAGTGGGTTTTTAAGGATGAACTTTTGACTCTCAATGTGAGGTGGTGGGATGACTGGAGGAGAACAGAGAGAGAAGGGCAGCCTCTCAGTAACCTGTTTTCCCTGGAGAGCCATGGCTGTAATGACTTCTACTTTGCTGTGATGGACTCAACAAACAATTTAGTCCATGCTTCTGCTCCAAGACACAATCTCAGCTCATGTCAGCCTAGCTGAATGGTCATCCACCTGGATTCTGAGACCCATCTCGGGGCCTCATGTGGGATATTTGTGACTTCCATTACTGGGAAGGAGTGTGTGTGTGTGTGTGTGTGTGTGTGTGACTACAAACAAGGCTAGTGATGTTTAAGGGAACCTCTTTATTTGGGGCAGGATCAGGGTGACCCTGTGAAGGCTGTACAAAGAACTTAAGGCTCTGGACCTGGCTGGTCTGGGGAAACTGGGGTTTCTTGACCTGGGGACAAGCAATTAAAACTCTGGAACTGCTGCATCCTGTGGCTGATAATTCTGGGGCAATCTGGCCACTCTTTAATGATCCTTGTGTCTGTCTCTGCATAGCTTCAGGGGCGGTCAGCCCAGCCCCTGTGTCTTATGCAGTTTGGGCTGCTATAAAAATACCATATTGGGTGGTTGATACACAGAAATTGTCAAGTGTGGGAAGCCCAAGATCAGGGCGCTGGCAGGTGCAATGACTGGTGAGGGTTTGTGTCCCTGGATACGGTGCCTTCTGGCTGTGTTCTCATACTGGGGAAATGAAGAGGGTCCCTCGAGCCTCCTTTGTAATGGCACAAATGCCATTCACGAGGACGCTACCCTGAGGATCTAATCGCCTCCCAAAGGCCCCATCTTGGGTGTAGCTATGATGGTGGCTCAGAAAGAAGCTCCTGCAACCACCTTCCAGCAGAGATACCAATATGAACAGCTCTATATACACCAGATCGCCTTCACAAGAACTACAAAAGCCAGGCGAGAGACCACAGTGCCTCGCCTTGTTATAATCACAAGAAAAGTCACATCGAGGAAAGCAATGTGATGCCCACATCACCCCTTCCTTAGCTCCAAGGAGCATCTTGGAGAAGCACCTCTCACTCAAGAGAGGGAGAGCAAACTGGATCCTAGTGTCCGACCCCCTGCAAAAAAGCTCAGTTGGACTGAGGCCCCTGCCCTGGACCACAGGCCCTGACCTGTGGAGTGAATATTTGGAACTTCCACCTCTGCCTCTGCCACCCCTCCCACAACTGACAGCAGAAGGTGAAACTGCAGCCACCCAGGCCAGGGAGCTTAGGACCGTGCTTTGGAGCTCAAGGCTGGCCCTACCATGCTGAGAACCTGGCATTGAACCTGATAGTGAAGGCCTCCACCACCCAGCCAGTGCCCACAGCTGAGCCTGTAGATTCACCTGGCATCAGGCAGACACTTGCATCATGGGGACCGGACTCACTTTGGCATCTGTCACTGCAAGCCTTGGGTGGACCTGGAGGACACACTGGGACTTTGTGGGGCCCCAGGACTATCGATCCCAGATGTGACCAGTCTGGGGGCCAATCTGCGTGGCTAGGGGCTACCTTTATCACCTTCCTCTAATGTTGAGCAGATGCAGATAGCAAGGGAAGGGGGAGTATATTGGGGCTCAGTGCTGGGCTGGTAAAGCCCAGTGCTGGGCAGATCCTAAAGGTTTCCATCCCTAGCCCAGTGCCTGTGGACAATCTCTGGGACTTGCCCCAGTATCAGGCAGGAACCTGTGCCTTGCTGAGACAGACTTATTTTGGCACATAGCAACACCAGCCTCTTGTGGGCCTGGTGTGTACCCTCAAGATTGCATAGGTGGGCTGGCGCCGTGGCTCACTTGGTTAATCCTCTGCCTGTGGTGCCGGCATCCCATATGGGCACCAGGTTCTAGTCCTGGTTACTCCTCTTCCAGTCCAGCTCTCTGCTGTGGCCTGGGAGGGCAGTGGAGGATGGCCCAAGTGCTTGGGCCCCTGCACCCGCATGGGAGACCAGGAGGAGGCACCTGGCACCTGGCTTCAGATCGGCGCAGCACTGCCTGTTGCAGCCATTTGGGGGATGAACCAACAGAAGGAAGACCTTTCTCTCTGTCTCTCTCTCTCTCACTGTCTATAACTCTACCTGTCAAAAAAAAAAAAAAAAAAAAAAAAAAAAAAAAAAAAGAAAAAAGGATTGCACAGGGCCTGGTGACTGTGAGACCCAGGGTGACCCATCTAGGATCTGGCTTCTTTCATGCCTCCTACAACTTGGGGTAGACAGCAAAGAATCACAAGAGTATTTTGGAACTCAATGCCAAGCTGATAGAACCCAACATTAAGCGATTCTTATGGTCTCTGTCCCCAGGCTGCAGACAGAACCCCTGGGCCTGCTTCAGTGCTGGTTAAGCAGTCTTATGCCCTAGGCAGCATCACTAGTGGCTGATGGGTATGCACTGGGCAGTGAGCCCACCTCAGCAGCAGAACAGGCTTAGAATTTCTAGAAGGACAATCCCAAGCAAGTCCAGATTACAAAAACTAATTCTGCAGTGCGCAGATGATGTCATACTCCAAACAGCATCAGGAACTTCTAGTGAACCATAACCTCATCTAAAGAGCCAAATAAGGGGTTGGTATTGTGGTGAGGGGTTGAACAGGGGTTGAACTGTCACTTGTGACACCAGCATCCTGTGTTGGAGAGATGCCAGCATTTCATATTGGAATGCTGATTTGAGTCCTGGTTGCTCTGCTTTTGATCTGGCTCTCTGTTAATGCACACAGGAAAGCAGCAGCAGAAGATGGCCCAAGAAGCCGGGTCCCTGTCACCCATGCAGGAGCTCTGGATGGAGTTCTAGTTCCTGGCTTCAGCTTGGCATAGCCCTGGCCATTGCAGCCATTTGGGGGAATAAACCAGCAGACGGAAGATCTCTCTGTCTCTATCTCTCCTCAACCCCATCACTCTGCCTTCCATGTAAATAAACAAATAAATAATTAAATAATTTTTACAAAAGAGCAAAATAAGATGCCAGAAACCAAACATCTAGAAATTGAAATTTTCAAGTGCTCAGATGATTTCAAAATATGTCTTAAGGAAACTCAACAAAATCCAAAAGAACACAAAGAACTATCTTCTAATTGAGAGTTTTGACAGAGAGATGAAAGTAGCTAAACAAAAATCAAGCATAAATCCTTCAACTGAAAAAATACACTAAGAGAAATTAAAAATGCAATAGAAGACACTAAAGGCAGAATTATTCAAACAGCAGAAGAAATCAGTGAACTCAAAGACAGGCTATTTGAAATTATACAGTTGGAGGAGAAAAAGAATGAAATAAGCTCATGGGAAATGTTAGATACCACGAAAAGAGCAAATTTCCAAGTTACTGGGATTCAAGAGGACTTGAGAATCTACAGGGATAGAAAGCATATCCAAAGAGAAACTGGCAGAAAACGTCCAAAAACCTAGAGAAAGAACAACTTTCCACATACAGAAAGATCAAAGATCTTCTTCAGTCAGATTCAACCCAAGCAAGTCTACCTCAGGACATATTATTATTATTTAGCTGTCCAAGGTTAAAGGTACAGGGAGGATTCTCAAAAGTGCAAGAGAAAAGAAAGAAAATAGCTTGTAGAGGGGTTCCAATTTGCCTGGCTGCAAACTTCTCAATAGAACCTTATCCACTGGGGCAGGTGCTTTGGTGTGGTGGATAAAGCTGCCATCTGCGGGGCCGGCATCCCACATGGGTGCCAGTTCCAGTCCTAGCTCCCTGCTAATACAGCTGAGAAAGCAGCAGAAGATGGCTCAAATACTTGGGCCTTTGCACTCATGTGGGAGACCTAGAAGAAGTTCACGGCTCCTGGCTTCGGACAGGCCCAGCTCTGGCTGTTTTGGCCATTTGGGAAATGAACCAGAGGATGCAAGATTCTCTCTGTCTCACACTCTGCCTTTCAAATAAATAAATAAATCTTTAAAAAATAAAAAAGAAACCTTATAAATCAGGAAGGAGTAGGATGAGACTTTTGAAGTACTGAAGGAACAACTTCCCATCCAAGAATACTGTATCCAGGAAAGCTACCCTTTAGCTATGAGGACCAGAGAAAGACATTCATAAATGAAAACTGAGAGAATTTGTTACAACCAGCACTATGTTATAGGAAATGTTAAAGGAGTTCTTCAGACTGAAAGAGAGAGATGCTAACAAGCAACAAGAAAGAACTCACTGGCAAGAGTAACCATACCAACAAATCCAGACTGCTCTGATGTTGTAAACATGGTATGTCAACGAGTTATGGCTCTACTGTGAAGACAAAACTTATAATCAAAACACCAAAATGTAAAGAGACAGGCAATATAGAAAGAGGTCAAATGTAACATCGAAAATTCAAAATGTGGGGAGCACACATGGAGAAGGCTTAATTAGAATTTCTTGCCCCCTGCTTTTTATCTTTTTTCTCATTTTTATAATCATTACTAAGTTGTGATCTTTTCAAGATAGCTTATTATAGCCAAAATTGTAAGCCTTACTATAACCACAAAACAAAACCTATACCTATACCTATACCTATACCTATACCTATACCTATACCAAAAAATAAGGTAAGGAAATCCAGGTACACTGGTAAAGAAAATCATTTAACCACAAAAGAAGATTGTAGTTTAGGCACCAAGAAAGACAGGAACTACAATAAACCTACAAAGCAAGTACCAAAATGGCAGTAGTAACACATCATCTATCAGTAACTACCTTAACTGTCAGTGATCTAAATTCTCCAATTCAAAGACATAGAGTAAGGGCTGGCACCGTGGCATAGTGGGCTAGGCCTCTGGTATTGCAAATGGGTGCTAGTTATAGTCCTGGCTGCTCCTCTTCCGATCCAGCTCTCTGCTATGGCCTGGGAAAGCAGTAGAAGATGGCCCAAGTGCTTGGGCCCCTGTACCCATGTGGGAGATCCAGAAGAAGCTCCTGGCTCTTGGCTTATTGGCTCAGCTCTGGCCATTGAGGCCATCTGGGGAGTAAACCAGCAGATGGAAGACCTCTCTGTCTCTCCTCTATGTCTGTAACTCAGCTTCTCAAATAAATAATAAATAAAATATTAAAAAAAACAAATCGAGTGACCACATGGATTAAAAAACAGTATCCAACTATAAGCTGCAAGAAAATCACCTCACCTCAAGGTACATAATAGACTGAAAGTGAAAAGATGCATGATATTCCATGCATATGAAACCCCCCAAAAAGCAGGAGTAGCCATATTTATATCAGATAAGATAGATTACAAATCAAAAGAAGCAAAAACAGCCCAGGAAGGCCAATACATGATGATAAAGGGTTCAATCCCTCAAGAGATAAGACCACATATAAAAATATATTCACCCAATATTGAAGCACCCAAATACATAAAGACAATATTAATAGACATTAAAGGAGAGTTAGAATCCAATACATTAATACCCCATTGTCAGAAATGGGCAGGTCATCTAGACAGAGAATCAACAAAGAAATAGCAGAGTTAAATTTCTTCCCAGATCAACTGGACCTAACAGACATCTACAGAATTTTCCATCCCACAGCTGCAGAATATACCTTCTTGTCATCTGAACATGTAACATTTCCAGGATAGATCATAGGGTAGGTCACAAAACAAGCTCCAAAAAATTTACAAGAATGGAAATTGTATCCAGTATGCTTTCTGACCACAATGTAATAAAACTATATATCGACAACAAGAAAAATGTTATAAACTTGGGGCTGGCACTGTGGAATAGTGGGCTAAGCCTCTGCCTGTAACATTGGCATCCCATACGGATGCTGGTTATAGTCCTGGCTGCCCCTCTTCTGATCCAGCTCTCTACTATGGCCTGGGAAAGCAGTGGAAGATGGCCTCAGTGCTTGGGCCCCAGCACTCACGTGAGAGACCCGGAAGAAACTCCTGGCTCCTGGCTTTGGATCGGCCCAGCTGAGGCCATTGTGGCCATTTGGGGAGTGAGCCAGTGGATGGAAGACCTCTCTGTCTCTTCCTCTCTCTGTCTGTTACTCTACTTCTCAAATAAGTAACTAAAATCTTAAAAAAAATTATAAACTACACAAATACGTGGACATTAGATAATTTATTCCTAAAAAAAATCAATGGACCAAGGAAGAAATTAAGGAGGAAATTAAAATGTTTCTTGAATGAAAATGGAAACACAACATACCAAAACCTACGGGATACAGTAAAGCAATACTAACAGGGAAGTTTCCAGCAATCAATACCTGCATCACAAAAACCCCAAAAAACAAAAAGCCAAACAGAAATATTTCAAATAAACAACTTATTGCTGTACCTCAAGGAACTAGAAAAACAAGAACAAATCAAATCCAAAATTGGCAGAAGGAAAGAAATAATAAAACTCAGAGCACAAATAAATAGCATAGAGACTAAAAAGAAATATAAAAAAACCACACAAAATGAAGAACTGTTTTTTTTGAAAAGGTAAACAAAATTGATAAATTCTTAGTCTAACCCAGAAAGAAAGAGAGAAGTTTTAGTCACATGGAATTGAGATGAAAATGGAGATATTACCACTGACACCACATTAATACAAAGGATTGTTAGAGATTACTATGAACAACTATATGGCAGCAAATTCAATAACCTAGAAGAAATGGAAAAACTTTCTGGACACATACAGCTTACACAGACTGAATCATGAGGAAACGGAATACATAACAGACCAATAACAAGTAGCAAGATTGAATTAGTAATCAAAAATCCTCCATCAAAGAAAAGTATCACTACAGACTTCCACCAAACACTTAAAGGAGAATTAACACCAATCTTTCTTAAATTATTCCAAGTTTCTGATAAGGAGGGTATTCTTCCAAATTCATTCCATGAAGTCAGCATTACCTTAATACCAAACCCAATCAAATACACAACAAAAAAGGAATCTACAGGTCAATATCCTTGATGAACATAGATGTAAAAATTCTCAACAAGGTACTAGCAAATAGAATCTGACAGCATATTGAAAAGATCATTACCATGATCAAGAGGGATTCATCCAAGGGATGCAAGGACAGTTCAACATAAGCAAATCAATAAATGTGATACGTCACATCAACAGAATGATGGTCAAAAATCATAGGAGCATTTCAATAGATGCAGAAAAGGCATTTGAAGTTCAACATCCCTTTATGATAAAAACTCTGACCAAATTAGGTATAGAAGGAACATACTTCAATACAGTAAAGGCCATACACAACAAGCCAATAGCTAACATCATATTTTTTTTAAAGATTTACTTATTTTACTTGAAAGAGTTACACACAGAGAGAAGGAGAGGCAGAGAGAAAGAGAAAGAGAGAAAGAGAAAGAGAGAGAGAGGAAGAGAGAGAGAGAAAGAGAGGTCTTCCATCTGCTGGTTCACTCCTCAATTGGCCGCAATGACCAGAGCTGTGCCAATCTGAAACCAGAAGCCAGGAGCTTCTTCCAGATCTCCCATGTGGGTGCAGGGGCCCAAGGACTTGGGTCATCTTCTACTGCTTTCCCAGGCCATAGCAGGGAGCTACATTGGAAGTGGAGCAGCTGGGACTCAAACCGGCATCCACATGGGATGCCAGCACTGCAGGCTGCAGCTTTACCTACTATGCCACAGCATTGGCCCTGCTAACATCATATTGAATGGAGAAAAAGCCGACAGTTTCTAATATATGGAGCAATCCACGAATGTTTACTTTTATCACTTTTATTCAACATAGTAGTGGAAGTCCTATCTAGAGCAATTAGGCAAGAGAAAGAAAGAAAGGGCTTCCAGATTGGAAAGGAGGGAGTCAAACTGTTACTGTCTGCAGACAACATCATCTTACATATAGAAAAAAAACAGAAAGTTCCCACCAAAAAGCTGTTAGAACTGATACTCAAATTCAACAAATTTGCAATGAATTTGCAATGAAACATTACATCATACCCCAAAAATATATATAATTTTTGCATCTGTTCACTTTAAAATAAAGTTATGGAACCATTATTAATGATAAAAACAAAGAGGTCCCACATCTCACACCATAACCCTGGAGGCAAGGATGTCAGCAGAAGAATTTTGTGGGAATGAATACCAGACCGTGGTACCCTGGTTACGGAGGGAAGCTGAACTTCATCTCCCCAGGGAGCGCCCCTTGACCCAGCTCTGGCTGGCGGCCCAGGCTTGGGGAGCAGCCCCTGGGAAGAAGCGCCTGCCCGTCAACGGGACCCGAGGGGTGAGTTGGCCTTTCCTCCCGCTCTTTCTCATTAGTTTCTTTCCTACTCTGCAGTGTGACAGCAATGGCCTTCTCTGTTTTCATCATGGCCAAGAGTCAACAGATAATATGCCATCTGCCATCTCACATCTATAAAGTGCTGTTGGCAAGCCACTCATTTAAAAAAAAAAATAATTCCCCTGAGTGTTCACCTGGGCTTTTAATAACTTTCAGCTCCATTTTGAACTCCTAGCCCTGAGTGTGCAGCCAAGAATCTATTCCTATGCATATTTGTTTATCATAGCATTGAGGACAATTCCAACCTCTCCCTTTCTGCTGTTGTGGGGTAGGTGTATAAAGAGAGTGAGAGCAAGCAAGGTGAAGGAGCGTGTTCTAGTTATGTCCCAGTGTCTACCTCACCTTCTGGAACTTTCCAGCCAAACACCTGGCCAAGGGTTTAGCAAGTATGGAGCTAACCAAAGCCTCTCTCTTTCCCATCTTGCCTGCTGTTTATTTTCTTGGTTCTCTGGGATGTCAACCTCATGCTTGTTCCCTTCAGCCTGAGCTCCCTTTGTTGACCAGGACGGGCAGCTGACAGACCCATTGTACAGATGAAAGGCAAAGGGGCCTGTGCATCTCAGATCCTGACCCGAGGCAAGCTTGCTCACAGCCTAGTTCAAAGGCTTGCCAGGTCTTCCTCCTTCCCTGAGACAATGGCTTTTCCTTCATCTCCCAGGCAGCTTGCCTCCACTTAACCCTGTCTGCTTTCAACCCAAAACTGTTCTCCAGTTTCTCCAGAGCCTTAGTCAATTCCTGCAATATCTGTGTGTCTTTAAGGTGTCTGCCACTGCAGAGTGGCTGGATTTTTAACTCCTGGTTTGGAGCTAATACATCTTTTCCGGCACACGGCTGAAGATCTCAGAAATATACACGGAGTACGTGTTAATGCTGGGACTGACTCACTCAAAGCCTCCCCTGAGTCAGATTACTCAGTCAGCCAGCAAATGCTGGAGCACTCCAGGGCTTCGTTTTGGGCTTTTCTCTCTTCTCCATTTACATTTTTTCTCCCAAGGCAATTGTGTTGAATTCCAAGACTTTAAATACCATTGAGATACAGATGATTTTTTCAGACTATAAATCCTGAGCTCCAAACTTGGAGATTCAGTCGATTTCCTGGATCCTTTTCCGAGGTCTAACAGGCACTGCAAACTGTAACGTGTCCGAAGCAGACTCGTAGGCCCTCCCCCACGTTTCTGTCTTTCTCCCAGTCTTTGTCATGCCACTATGATGCAATACCATCCACCCAGATGCTCAAACCTCATCTCTAAGGTCTCACTTGATGCTCCCTTTCCTCAACACACCAAGTCCTGTTCTTGTTCCAGTTTACATCCAGAATCTGTTCCCCACTGCCGCTGTCGGAGCATCTGTATTCACCGTCTCACTTGGTCTCTCCGCTTTCTTTCCTGCCCTCTAAAAACCCATGCCCCATACAGCAAGCAGAGTGATTAAAAGAAAACAAAAAAACAAAAAACAAAACCAGCATTTCACAAAGTTCAATACCCATTCATGATGTAAGCTGTGAAATAACTACAGTGGAAGGGCATTTCCTTGCCTTAATAAATGTAGTGCAGGAAAAACCCAGAGCTAACATTACACTTAATGGTGGGAGATTGAGGGCTTTTGTTCCAAGGTCAGAACAAGGTGAGGATGTCAGTTCTCACCACTCCTATCCAACATGGTACTGGATTTCCTAGCTAGTGCAGCAAGACAAGGACAAGAAAGAAAAAGAATATGGATTGAGAAGAGGGAAATCAAGCTATCTTTATTCACAGATGACATAACTGTCTAAGTGGAAAACCCCAAATAATCTCCAAAAACTTCCTGAATAAGGAGCTAAAAGCTAGGACAGCAAGGTTTTGGGATACAAAGTAAATGCACAAGTTCACTGGTTTCAATAAAAAGGCAGAATTGGGGCCGGTGTCATGGTGATGCTGGCATCCCATGGGGCACCTGCTCGTGTTCCAGCTGTTTTACTTCTGATACAGCTCTCTGCTAACGGCTTGGGAAAAGCACTGGAGGATGGTCCAAGTTTTTGGGTCTCTGCATTTGTTGTCCAGATGACACCTGGATGAAGCTCCTGGCTCCTGGCTTTGGCCTGGCCCAACGCTGGCCATTGCAGCCATCTAGGGAGTAATCAGCAGGTAGAAGCTAGCTCGCTTGCTCTCTCTCTCTCTCTCCCTCCCTTCCTCCTTCCCTCCCTCCCTCCCTTTCTGTCTGTTCCTCTTTCTCTGTAACTCTGACTTTAAAAAAGAAAAAAAAGGCAAAATCATGGCAAGTTTCCTGCCTTGTTCCACCCTTGGAGACTGTATTTTAGCTTTTATAAAATGGATCAAATCACTTAATGGAGAGAAATAAAAATCCATGTCTTTAATCAAGAAAAAAGTTAACTGCCTTCCTATATATCAACAGTGACCACTTGGAATTTGAAAACAATATTGGGACAGGAATTTGGAGTGCATAAGTTGCTACTTGGGATGCCAGCCTCCCATATCCGAGAGCCTGATTGAGTCTCAAGTACTCTGTTTCAGATACAGTTTCCTGCTAATGTGCACCCTGGGTGGCAGCAGGTGATGATCAAGCACCTGGGTTCTTACCATCCACATAGAAGAACTGCATGGAGTTCTGGGTTCCTGGCTCCAGCCTGGCTCAGCCCTGGTTGTTGTGAGCATTTTATGGAGTGAATTAGTAAATGGAGAATCTCTCTTTGTTTCTCCATCTCTTTTTGTCTTTCAAATAAAATGACAATAAATAAATTCTTAAAAAGGAAAACAGAATCTTTAAAATAGTATCAGAAATGAACCACTTAGGTAGAAAACTAATAAAACAGGTGCAGTGTGTGTGTGTGTGTGTGTGTGTGTGTGAAACTGCAAAACACTGAGAAAAGAAATCAAAGATAATCTAAATAGAAAGATATTTCAGGTTCATGGACTGGAAGACTCAAAATTATTAAGATGTCAGTTCTTTCCAATTGATCTATAGATTCAATGCAATCTCAATCAAAATCTTAGCAAGCTATTTTGTAGATATCAGTGAACTGAATATACATTTCATAAGGAAAGGCAAAGGACTATAAGAGTCACTACAATACTAAAAGTAACAAAATTGGAAGACTCAAACATCTTGATTTCAAGACTTACTGTAAAGCCACAACACTCAATAGAGAGAGGCGTGGATAAGAGACTAAACAGATTGTGGAACAGAATAGAGAGCCTAGACACAGACTCACACTAAGAAAATAAACTATTTGTTTTTAAAAATAAAGGTACAAAGGCAATGCAATGGATAAAAGAGTGTTTTCAAAAATAGGCCTTCTATTAGCAAAAAAGAAACTAGACACAGACCTTATATCTACATAAAAATCAACTAAAAATTGATTATAACATTTAAGCTATAAAATATAAAACTATAAAATTTCCAGAAGAAAACACAGGAACATAGGAGAAAATATTTGTAACTCTGGGTTTGCTGATGAGTTTTTAGATATAATACTCAAAACACCACCTATTAAAACTCAAATTTGTTAGTTTAAGACTTCATTGATAATAAAAATTTTGCTATGCTAAAGACACATTTCAGAGTTTGAAAAGACAAGTATTTGACTTGGAGAAAATATTTTTAAATCACATTTCAGATAAAGAACTTGTATCTAAATCGTACGAAGGATGCTTAGAACTCAACAATAAGAAAGCAAATAGTCCAATTAAAAAGGGCAAGGGGCTTAGACAGACACTTTAACAAAGAACAAATGTATATACATATCTATACACATATATATGGCAAATATGAATATCAAAATCAAAATCACAGTGAGAGACCTCTATATACCTATTATATCACGTTCAGGGTGGTATGACCATAGACCACATCTATTGGAAATGGCTAAAATCCAAAAAGCTGACAACACCGGCAAGAATACAGAGCAGCAGGAACCATCATCCATTGCTGGTAGGAATGCACAATGGTACATACACTTTGGGAAACAATTTGGGAATTTCTCGTAAAGCTACACAGTCTTACCACATGATCAAGTAATTATAATCCCAGTGTTTTTCCAACTGGTTTGAAAACTCATATGCACACAAGAACCTCCGTGTGAAGGTTTATAGAAACTTTATTGATAATTTTCAAAAACTTGAAGCAACTAAGATGTCCTTTAGGAGGTGACTGGATAAACAAGCTTGGGTAAACCCATAAAATGGAATACTATTAAGCAAGGAACTATCAGTCCACAACATGTATGAATCTTCGATACATACTGCTAAGTCAAAGATGGCAGTCTGAAAAATATCCCATACTGCTTTGTTCCATCTATATGATCCTGACAAAGCTAAAACTCCAGACAGGTAGATGATCAGTAGTTGCCAGAGGCTTGGGTAGGGGAGAGGGTTGAAGCACTGAGGGTTGTGAAGGCGGCAAAACTCTTCTGTGTGATATTGCAATGGTGGTGTCATATAACAACAGGGATATATTTAGTCTCTGTTCTTGGTTCCTGGCACAGTGTTAGAAGGGTTCAAAAATGAACAAAAACAACCCTGAGAGTGTTTAGGGATTGGTTCCCTAGCTGAATCTGTGTTTCTTGTCTTCTCATTTGCATACTGAGTCCCTCTTTTACTTGATGCCTACTGAAACCAACAAACTAGCTGATTTCTTTTTTGTGGATTTTTAAAAAGATTATTTATTTGAAAGGCAGAGAGACAGAAATAGAGATAGAAATAGATGGGGGCCGGTGCCGCGACTCAATAGGCTAATCCTCCGCCTTGTGGCGCCAGCACACCGGGTTCTAGTCCCGGTCGGGGCACCGGATTCTGTCCTGGTTGCCCCTCTTCCAGGCCAGCTCTCTGCTGTGGCCCGGGAGTGCAGTGGAGGATGGCCCAAGTGCTTGGGCCCTGCACCCCATGGGAGACCAGGAGAAGTACCTGGCTCCTGCCATTGGATCAGCACGGTGCACTGGCCACAGCACACCGGCCGTGGTGGCCACTGGAGGGTGAACCAACGGCAAAAAGGAAGACCTTTCTCTCTGTCTGTCTCTCTCTCTCTCTCACTGTCCACTCTGCCTGTTAAAAAAAAAAAAAGAAATAGATGGGGAGGCGGGTAAGAGAGAGAGAGAGAGAGAGAGAGAGAGAGAGAAAATATCTTCTATTTGCTGGTTTACTCCCCAAATGGCCACAACAGTTGGGGCTGGGCCAGTTTGAAGCCAGGAGCCTGGAACTCCAAGCAAGGGCAGAGTCCCAAACATTTTGGTCATCTTTTGCTGTCTTTTCAGGAACATGAACAAGGAGCTGGATTGGAAGCAGAGCAGACAGGACTCGAACCAGCACTCTGATATGGGATGCTGGTGTCACAGGCAGCGGCTTAAGCCACTGTGCCAGAGTGGCTAATTCTTGCACTCCTGTTTGAGTTAGTGTCTTAATTGCTTTGTGTTAGTCTTAAGACTCAAACATTTTTTTCAGCCAATTTTTTGTAATCTTCCCTTCATCAAATTATGGAAAAGTAGCATAATAAACAAATTTGAGCTCCCTCCCCCCACCCCCACAATCTCTTCTGGCCCTCCTTGCTCTCTGGGGAAAGCATTAAAGACAGAAACCATCCTGTGTGTCCAGCTGGAGCCAGGATGGAGGAATACAGGCAGGGGCTTGGCTTACGAAATGAGAAGCTGTCTGGACAGTGGGCAGTTGGTTCTGTTCAGCCAACTCAGACAGCCACACCTGCAAAGACTTGCAGGAAAGCAGATGACCCCGACAAATGAAGTTCAAGGAAACAAGGCCACATGCGGCTGGGAAGGGCAAGGAGTTTGGTGGGTCAGCAAGAGCGCGGTGCTGTGTGTGCAGAATCCGGCGGGTCCCATCTGTTATCTGGTCAGGACAGGCGGCTTGCAGGCAGGGTTTGGGCTGAGGCGGGCGGCACTGCAAGGAAAATTTATGAATAGACCTTGAACTCTGGTCACTCTGGAGCCCAGCAGCTCTGGAAATTAGATCCAGATGGATAGTATTTTGATAGCTTCTCCTGACCAAGGCATTTTTGCTAATTCTCAGGACCCGAGGGGAAGCAGAGAGTATCTAAAGGCTAGGAATCCATCACTGGTTCTTAAATGTTTCCCAAACTGATCTGTGTTTTCACTCGTCGCCACAGTGGGTGCTGAGGAAGGGAAAAGAATGGCAGCTCAGGGCCCCACTCATCACTCGGGGGCCTCCTGTGAAGTGCACTGGAGCTGAAGAGAGGGGTTTCTGGAATATTCTCCCAATCCAGAAAAATTCTGGGTTGGGGCTTGCAGGATCTTCCTCCACTGGGAAATTTACAGATTGCCCTGTTCACTGGAGCATTTAAAGATACTCCAGGGGCCAACACTGTGGTGTAGCAGGTAAGGCCCCTGCCTGCATTGCTGGCATCCCATATGGGCACCAGTTCGAGTCCCAGCTGCTCCACTTCCAATCCAGCTCTCTGCTATGGCCTGGGAAAGCAGTAGAAGATGGCTCAAGTCCTTGGGCCCCTGCACCCATGTAAGAGACCCGGAAGAAGCTCTCGTCTCCTGCCTTCAGATTGGCACAGCTCTGGCCATTGTGGCCATCTGGGGATTGGCTCAGCGGATGGAAGACTTTCTCTTTCTCTCTCTGCCTATGCCTCTCTGTAACTCTGCTTTTCAAATAAATAAGTAAATCTTCTTCTTTTTTTTTTTTTTTTTAAAGATACTCCAAATACCAGGGCAGGTTTCCTCCCTCCATATTCTCCATATTTACCATGAGTGAAGCCACTGGATGAGTCAGTGGAGGGGGAACAGAGCTCCGTCTACACCAGTATGGCCCATCAGTGGGGAAGGCTTCTCGGAATGACATGACTCCGGGCTAGGGCCCTGCCACTGGCCATGTGGTGCGTGACGGGGAGTCCCTTATCTGTCTCGGGGCCCCCATATCCTCACCCTTCAACGGAGAGGTTCTCATGAGAGGCCTGCAAGGACACTTTCAGGCTCCCATTTTCAATGCTCCAGGCATCTGCCCTGGGACTCATTCAGATCTGCTGGGATGTTACCGAGAGAAGGCAAGGGCAGGGCTTCTGTTTGGAGAATTCTGCAGCGCAGACAGACTGCAGAGACTGTCTTCTCTCTCTGTGTGAGATTTGCTCCTGTTTTCGTCTCTTTGGGCTGCTGTTAACAACAGGATTGATTGCCCATGGTCCTTAAGGCCAAGAGTCCAAGATCAAGGACCCTGCAGATTTCTCGTCTGGTGAGGCTCGTTCCTCATCGATAGCGCCTGCCGTGTGTTCTTCTGTGGCACAATCCTGCTTATGAAGGCCCCACCTTTGTGACTTAACCACCTCCTAAAGGCTCCGCCTTCTATTACCATGTTGTTGGGGGTTAGGTTTTGCTGTGAGAATTCTGGAAGGCTAGGGGCCGGTGCTGTGGCACAGCGGATAAAGCCTCTGCCTGCAGTGCTGGCATCCCATATGAGCACTGGTTCAAGACCCAGCTGCTCCACTTCTGATCCAGTTCTCAGCTATGGCCTGGCATAGCAGTAGAAGATGGCCCAAGTGCTTGGGCCCCTGCACCTGTGTGGGAGACCTGGAAGACACTCCTGGCTCCTGGCTTCAGATCGGCACAGCTTCAGCTGTTGCAGCCAATTGGGAAGGGAATCATCAGGTGGAAGACTTCTCTCTCTGCCTCTCCTCTCTCTGTGTAACTCTGACTTTCAAATAAATAAATCTTAAAAAAAAAAAAAAAGAATTCTGGGGGGCCGTGAGCATTCAGAACATTGCAGCTCCCAATTTAGATCTGATAGGGGGGTTTTCCAGGGAACACTGAGGAAGCACCACCTGGGTTTCGATAGCCTTTACAAGTACTTATGCAGTGACTGTTATGGCCTGCCCTTGTCATATTGAGTACTGATTCTATACTGAGACATCCAGACCGAGAAGTAGAACAAAGAAGGGGCTTGAACTGGTTAGGGGTCAACTGTATTGGGAGGGGTTATGCCTGTCTTCCCAGTGAGACAGTTCTCAACACTAGACTGTCCAGTTGCTCTCAGAATCCCAGCACTGGCCCGGTGCCCATCCTCCTTCCTAATCTCAAGCAAGAAACCACTCCCTGATGCTTACTCACAGCCCTTGCATTGTTGGAGGGCCCTCCAGGGGAGATCCTTTTCACTTCTCTTCCAGATTGCACAGCAAGGGCGTTTGAAGGAGTTAGCAGGGGAGGGTGGCACAGGCTCTGAGATGTTACCTTTGCTTGAGGGGGAGCTAAGAATTTTATTTTATTTATTTATTTTTTTAAAGATTGATTTTATTTATTTAAAAGACAGAGTTACAGAGAAAGGTAGAGACAGAGAGAAAGCAAGTTCTTCCATCTGCTGCTTCACTCCCCAGATGGCTGCAATGGCCAGAGCTATGCCAATCAGAAGCCAGGAGCCAAGAGCTTCTTCTAGGTCTCCCACATGGGTGCAGGGGTCCAAGGACTTGGGCCAACTTCTGCTTTCCCATGCCATAGCAGGCAATTGGATCAGAAGAGAAGCAGAGGGACTAGAACTGATGCCCATATGGGATGCCGGTGCTCAAGGCCAGGGCTTTAACCCGCTGTGCCACAGCGCTGGCCCCTGGAGCTAAGAATTTTAACTTGCACTCAAAAGATGGTAATAATCAGTGGATTCTCAGCGGCCAGTACACCTTCTCTGCATACTCCTTCTAGTCTCCTGGATTGGCCAGTGATAGAAACACGTTACTTACTCGGTACAATTTGGGTAGCTAGCGAAGATGGCCTAGTGGGTTCTTTCTCCACCTGCAAAGTGGGGAGCCACTTAAAGCAGTGCAGCCCCTGCTAACCAGTAAAAATGTGAATGGGGTCTATCTCATGTCAAGAGCATCATGAAGGGGGTCTATCTCATGTCAAGAGCATCACTGGACACCTGGCTTTCCTGGGTCTCTTCCCAGTTCCATGTTTGTGGAAGGCCCTCACCCGGAGGCTTCCTGTTTGCCCAGGCTCCTCTACACAGACTGACCAGATCTCCAGAGGGTAGGAGTGGGAGGAGGACAGCAGCACCACCCTTTCCTGCTGCTTGATTTATGTATAACCTAAGCATCCCAGTTCCAGGGCCTTTGTCTGCACAGAGTCTCATGGACTCAAGTCCTGCTGAGCTGGAGTTCTGACCTTTCATGTTTCCAGCTCCCGCTGAAGTCCTCAGAAGTGGATTTCTGCTCTTCCTCGGCACTCGGCGCACTTGTCCTCATGGGCTGAGACTTTCTTGCTTTACTCTGTGACTATGCAGTGGGAATGTTATTAATTATGGCTCAATTCTAAAGTTTAAAAGCCCACAATTTGGGGACAGAGGCTATGATAAAAACATTTAGCATTGACTTACATCTGCTTTCACTCATGGGTAAGGGATGCAGTAGGAAGTAGGGAGCGAAGTTTGATAGGATGGGACTAAAGCTTGCAAATGGTAGTATTAGATAATTTTTCTCTTGTTGAGGCCCTGGAGATGGTAGGGACAAAGAGGTCAATCACCAGCATGTCATGTGGGGGACATCTCAATGCCTCCTGTCTTTGTCACTCCTTAGAACAAAGAGGCTGCTTCCTGGATGACTTGGAGCCAGCCATGGGGATGGCAGGGAGAAAAAAGAGATGGACTCACAAGGTCAGTTCATGAAAGGCTTTGTGAGCCGAGCGTGGGAGTTTGAACTTCATTCTGCAGACAATGGGAAGCCATTTGAAGCAGGGGAATGATCACTCCAGCAGCAGATGGATAATGGATTAATGAGGAGAGTTGGAAGCTTGGAGATCACTTTCAGGAGGCCATGCAGTAATCCAAGCAAAGACGAGGAAGTTAGTTAGCAGGCAGAATTCAATGAGCTTGTTGAGAGAGAGATGCAAAGAGAGGGAGGCGCTGATGACTGCATGCTTTTGGTTTGAGCAAGTAAGCAGTTGATGATGTTCCCAGCCAGATGAGAAACCCAGTAGGAGGAAGTAGATTGAGAAAGGGAGAGAATGACAGTTTGGGTTTTAGGTCATACTGGATTTGAGATTGTTTGGTGGAGTTGTCTGGGAGGCTGTAGAGCCATGTAGGTCCAGAGCCCTGGAGGGAGACTTCACTGGACATGACACATAGGGGGCGTCATCAAAGTCCAGGTGATGGTGGTCATCACAGACAATGGTGCATCAGCTGGGGAAGAAAACAGAACCATCTTGATGCAAGACCAAAGGGGTAGGCAGTGGTGGAGAGAATACTGAAGGGAGAAGGCTGAGAGATGCTGTTAATATTCTGGAACAAATTCTCCCACCCTGGGGCCTCCCAGTCTTCCAGGGCCACCAGGCTGGCTCTGGAGAATTGGTCTCAACAACACTGCTGCGGTTCTGAAGTTCACATCTACAGGTGATGTGTTGTTTTCTTTTGATGGGAAGCAGGACTGCAGGATGCTGAGCATTCTCTAAAGAACCACCCCTGGACATCTGGGAATACATAGTCAGAGGGGCCTTTGAGTCTTCAAGTTTGAGGAACCCTGAATGGCCGCGTACTCTGCTTGCCTAGGCTTCATATATAGGCCTTGACTAGCTTAGAGACACATCTGGGGACTTTAGCCCTAAAGTCCCAGTGCTTCCCATGCCTCCAAGTGGTGCCATTTTTGCTACCATAACTTTGTTTTTAATAAGAGCTTGCTGTGGTTTGGATGTGGTTTGTTCCCCAAGCATATTCCCCAGGTTGCAAGCTTGGTCCTCAGTGTGGTGCTTTGACAGGTGGTGGACTTTTCAGAATGGGGGTCTAGAAGGAGGTGCTTAGGTCCCTGAGGGTACTGCTCTTGGAAGGGACTTACAGAGTTCTCATGAGAGACCGAGTTAGTTCTCACGAGACTGAACTGCTGTAAGATCACATGCCTGGCCATTCCCAAGCCCCTTTCATGGGAACTTCCCTTCTCTGTAAACTCCTGCTATTGTCATGCCATCTACAACGAGGTCTTCTACAGCTGAGCAGATGCTGCCACCATGCTCTTGAGTTCCGGAACTGGGAGCTAAATCAACCTATTTTCTTTACAAAGCTACCTGGCCTCAGGTGTTCTGTTATGGTAACAGAAAATGGACTAATAAAGAGCACTCATTTATAGTGTACAATTCAGTGAGTTTTTAAAAAGATTTTATTTTTATCCATTCAAAAGGCACAGATATATATACACAGAGAGAGAAAGAGAGGGAGCTAGAGCTAGAGCTAGCTAGATGGAGATGGAGATGGAGATGGATTTGGAGAGAGAGAGAGAGAGAGAGAGAGAGAGAGAGATCCTCCATCTACTGGCCCACTTCCCAAATGGCCACAATGGCCATGGCTAGGCTAGGCTGTAGCCATGAGCCAGGACCTTCCTCTGGGTCTCCCACCTGGGTGTAGGGGCCCAGGGATCTGGGCCATCTTCCCCAGCCTTCCCAGGCACACCAGCAGGGAGCTGGATTGAAGTGGAGCAGCTGGGACTAGAACTGACACGCATGTGTGATGACAATGCAGTAGGTGTTGTCTTCACCCAATATGGCACAGCACTAGTCCTAATAATTCAGTGGTTTTAGTATATTTATATACATATATAAAATTATATATATAAACATATATGTATATACATATGTATATATACATATATATAAAACCACCACTACTGTATTCAATTTTATAACATTTTTATCATTTCAAAGCAATGTTGTCCCCTCAGCCTGAGCCTCTGCTGTGATTCAAATATGGTGTGTCCCCTCCAAAACTCGTGTTGGAATGTGTTGCCATTGTGGTGGTGTTGAGAGCTGAAGCCTTTAGGAGGTGGCAAAGTTGTCAAAAGGGATTAATGACCTCCTTGCATTAGAGGGTTCGTTTTCACAAAAGCATGTTCAACACGAGCCCAGCCCCTCTTGAGTTCCTTTTCATGTATACCTGCTCACCCTTGAGCCACGAGTTGGAGAAGCACAAGTCTCTTGGGCACTGTGCTCTTGGATGTCTCAGCCTCCAGAGCCTGATCCAAAGAAATCTCTATCCTTCCTTCCTTCCTTTCTTTCTTTTCTTTCTTTCTTTCTTTCTTTCTTTCTTTCTTTCTTTCTTTCTTTCTTTCTTTCTTTCTTTCTTTCTTTTTTAAAGATTTATTTAATTACTTGGAGTCAGAGTTACACAGAGAGAGGAGAAGGCAGAGAGAGAGAGAGAGAGAGAGAGAGGTCTTCCATCTGATGGTTCACTCCCAATTGGCCTCAGCGGCCGGAACTGTGCCGACCTGAAGCCAGGAGCCAGGAACCTCCTCCTGGTCTCCCATGTGGGTGCAGGGGCACAAGGACCTGGGCCATCCTCCACTGCTATCCCAGGCCACAGCAGAGAGAAAGCTCTATTCTTTATAAATGATCCAGTTTCAGATACCCTGTTACAGCAAATGACATGAGACCGTCTTCCTCTCCTCCAGCTCCTCAGCCCTAGGCAAGCACTCATCTTATTTCTGCCTGTGGATTTCCCTATTCCAGGTACATGACACCCTATACTATTGGTTTGCGATAACATATTATATTGGCTACTATAATACATAATATTGGTCTACTACAACTTTTGATGAGTTCCCATCTGAACACTTAATCTTCACTCTAGAGAAAGGATGTTGGCAGATGCAGGGTGCGGGTTGCTTTTCTATTTATTGTCTTATTGAATTCTCTCCACCTCTCTGGAAAAGCAGCCTTACTAACCCCACTTCACAGATGAGAAGGCTGAGTCCGGTGAGGCTAGATGACTTGTCAAAGGCCCCACCTGGGATGGGCATCCGGCTCTGTCAGGCTGCCAGCCTTGCACGTTGCTACTGAGCTGGGGAAGGGAAGAGTGGGTTCTGATGGAATGAGTTCCGTGGAGCCCACTGGTCCAGAGTAGAATGGGAATGGTTCCAGGAACCGCTGCCTGCTGTGGTGGGACTGACCTTGCCTCTTCAGCCACTTCTCCACGAGGGGAGGGAGTGGTAGTAGTCTGAGCCCCCAGGCTCCCGGCACTCTGAGATTGTTCTGGACTAGATGATGAAGGTGGTTGTGACCACAGAGTCCTGCCCTGTCATGAGTGCCAGTGTGAAGCCGTGGGACACAGAGAGAGATTCCCCATTCCAAGACTCCAGCCTGACAGAGCGTCAGAAGCCGGGCTCTGCTGCCTCCGCTGCAGGGAACTTATCTTCTCATTATAAAGGATAAGGCATATTTTTTCAGTATGGTTATATGCGGTAATGAAGCATGCAGAAAACCACACAAGATAGATGGCAGCTTTCACTAGTGAAGCCGAAAACTTGGTTAACTTAATAGTCTATTTATTACATTCACTCTCTGAGCTCACGGCACCTGATTAATATCTCCCATCTTCCCCCTTGCTACACAATTAAAACTAGTACATGTGATTGCACAAGCTGACTGGAGCACAGATGGGTACAGCATGGGAGGCCAAGATAAGAAGTAGAGGACTTTTCTTCCTGCTCATGGTGGTGGAGAAGGGTCCTTGTAGCTTAAATGAGTATTGCTTCCTGCTCAGGAAGTGCTCTTAGATAATTAAATAAACTAGAAAGGAAAGGGACTGTTCTGCTCTCCACTTCCTGGCCTCACCCATTGCCCTGCCTTCAGGTAAAAAAAGCAGCAAAAGCTGCGCCAAAATGGAAGACATCGTGGAGGTGGCCATACATACTTTACTCAGCAAAATGGAAGACGGCTGGGCATAACCACGTTGTAGGACCAGGAGATACGAGGCTGCCTACCTAACAGTGATGCACCTGATCAAATGCTGCTCCACCTTCCTGCCTCCTCACCCGCCTGCTACCAAGAGCTGGGTGTTTGGCCAAGACAGGACCAAGGAGAAATCTGCTGTGGGTATCTGGGGAAGATGTTTTCTGTTTTGGGAAAGTGGCAAGGCACACTATGAGGACTTGCTGGTGCTGCCCCTTGTTCCTTCTTTCTGAATATCTATGTGACGTCTGAAGCTTTGGCAGTCATCTTGTGAGTATGAGGATGGAAAGGTAACGTTTTATGGAGGTGCCAGAGTGGTCGACGGCGCCTTGGACATTGATCACATTCTTGGCTGACAAAACAACCCCGAGGCCTTCTAACTCCGACCCATTTTCTAAAGGAAACAAAATCTGGCCCTGAGGTTCAAACTGAAGAACCTCTAGAGTCCTAAAGCTCTACCTATGGAACTTGTATTCATTAAATAAAAGCCTTCTAAAAAAAAAAAAAAAAAAAAAAAAGAAGTGTACTAGGTAAAGAGGGAACAGAGAAAGATCTGTCACTACGCCCTTCCCCAGGGCTGCCTCTAAAACCCCTCCCACAACCAGCAACTCAAAACAGCCCCAGACCCGGAGCCTGCACCAGCTGAAACTGTCCAGCAAGGCTGCCGACGGCATCCCCCCGATGGCTTATGACCTGTTACAAGATCACTATCAGAGTTACCATGGCTGACACTCCCACTCCCATCACGTACCTGACGCCATAACACTCTCCAGACTTCCTGAAAACGCCTGAAATCGTGGACTCACCAAATTCCTGGGCTTCCACACCCCTTCCTAGAAAACTCCACCCAAAACTCCACCCACCCACCCTCTTTGCCTCCAGATCATATAAAGGGACGACCCTGAGCCCTGCGGGTTGCTGTTCACTCAAGAGCACACTTTTTCTTGGCTAATAAGTCTTATTTCTTGCCTAGCCTTTTTTATGTCTTGTCCTAGAATTCTTTATTGCCTTGGAGATAAGGCCCTGGACTCCTGGGCTCTCCAACAGAAGCATCGCTGCTTGTGTGACTTGCAGCTGAGAAACTTTCCCCAACAACATAAACGGCTCCTGTATATGGAGCCCCACGTGCACGCCCTTTGCTAAAGCTTTTCCGTTCATTTGGGAACTCCATAGCGTGTCCTGTTTGCAGGTGCTGTTATCAAGCTTTTATAAGTGAGGACACTGGGCTTAAGTGTATAATGTCACACACCCAGGAACTTGCAGAGCTAAGATTTGCATCAAGTCTTTCTGATGCTAAAGAGTAATTAGTGTCAGTCATTACACTCTGCGGCTTTGTAGATGAGTCGTTTGAGTACTGAACTCTGGGGATGAGTGTTGCTTAGGGTCTGGCTGGCTTCATTGTGCTCAGTGTAAATCAGGAAGTTTATCTGCATGACCCAGGGAAATAAGGCGAGATTCAGTGTAACTGGAGAACTGGACATAGCATACTACTCCCTGCCCCACCCCCTTACAAGTAGCCCAGAGAAGACACATCTATTACAAGTTGAAATTCAGGAAGGTGACCTAATCTGCCCCTGCTAAACAGATGGCCACAAAATGATGTGGATGTGAGAAGTCCCAGAGAGAAAAGCCAAGTTAGAAGACCCCTACACTGAGCCATAAGGAGCCCATCAAAGCCCATCTCAGAGCTTCTGAGCACCCAGCAGGAAGTGTCTTCTTAATGGGGCATTTGACAGCTAAGAGGGCTTTGAAAACTGGGCTTGGTTCTCCCCACAACATTCCTGTGGCCTCTTCTAGTTGGAGCAAACAAACCAAATTTTCAGTTGTCCTTTGACATGGATCTGCCCTCACATGTGTGAACTACTTGAGGCTGCTCCCAGTTTCTGGAGGTGCCTAGTCAGTGGCAGCCACCCAACAGGTGCTCGGCGAATATCTGTTGCCTTGGTGACCAGCCAGGCTAATAGAAGAAGAGATGATCTCTTAATGAATATGATTCATCCTTCTATTCCCTGGTGAACAGGCAGAACCAGGCTGCTCTCTTGGTGACGTGCCAGCCGCTGGTGCTTAGCATGCAAAGGATCACTTATTGATACTTTCCCATTAGCTCAAAGCCCATCACCCCTGCTCCAGGATATAAATATATTTTTATAACCAGCAGCCAACAGAGGGACTTGGCCACACACTAATTCTCTCTCCCTTCCCAGCCCACCAGATTATTATTCAGCAGGAGGTAGAGGAGCCATCCCTTCCCTCCCATCCTCTCCCTTCAACCCCCTCCAGGGCAGGAACTATCCAGAGGAGAAAAAAAAAATCAGAATCAACATATGCAAGAACTGGGGCTTAAACATCCCATGAAGATTAACTTATCTTCAGTAATTGCCTTAACTAGGGGATTTTTAATGCTTTTCAAAGTTTCTTAGAGGAGGAAAAATATGCAGAGTGAGTCTTGTAGCAACCAACAGAGGAGATACTTAGAGCAAAAAAAGAAAAAAGGTATCAACCACAAGAAGCCCATAGCTAGGAAATTTTAAGGCACTGATTCTAGGGGATTTAATAAGAATGTAATTTGTATAATTAACCATTCATCAATGTCAATTTCATTAAATGAATGCCAGAAATATTACCTTCAGCAGCACGACCTAACAGGATTGGAATATATTATATGAAAAATGAACACTTAGTGGTTCCCCCCCTGCTCTGTCTGTCACAGCAAGATTTGCAAGGCTGAGAAATAATTTAAAGGGTAGTAAATGAAACTGGCTAAGGCAAATGTGTGCATTTTGGTAACTAACCTTCGTTATGATGTATGAGAGCTCGTGTCAAAACGTTTTCCTGCAGCGGTGACTAAAGGGACTTGTAGCTCCCTCCCAGGTGGCAAAACGGCGAAATAATGTCAGGAGCTTCCCAAAGGTCCCCCTTGTGCTCTGCATGGATACAGCTGACCCTTTCCCTAGATTAGTTCTCTGGGGTACAACCTCAAAAGTCGTGGTTTTTGATGTCCAGAATTTGTACACGTTCCCTAACATCTCCAGGGTAGCCTAGAGCCTGATCCCTTGCCTGTCTGTCCAGGAGAAGTGATGATGGATGAGCAGCAGAAAGAAATCATTCTGAGTTTTATTCATGTTATCGCCTGCAGTCATCAGGGGAACATGGGGCTGGAGATAGGTGGGCTGATGAAATATTTGTAAATAGGACTTCTTTCCAAGGTTACTGCACACAAGGAGGGGATTTCTTCATTTCAGTTCACTGCAGGAAGAGTGGACGATAGAGGGGGCAATGACTTGCCCATGTGTGTGCCCACCTGCACACACACACCCCAGATTAGTGATCTGTAACAGACGTGCGCATTGTTGTCAGTGGTGTTAGCATGGTGCCTCACACATAGTAGGAGCTCACTCTGTTTGTTTAATTGAATTTCTGTTAGTGTTAACCCCACTCCTGGTCTCTTCTGTTCCAAGGCTCTGCAAAGCTAGGATACACAGTTATTCCCAGGGAATCTGCCTTTCAGAATCCTAGGACCCGAGAGGCAAGCAATACTTTGCAAGCAAATCACATGAACCATAAGAAAAATGGGACCATGCAACAGGACGATTTTACTGTCCATTTTATGCATTAGATTTTGAAAAGTCGCACAATTGGAAGGAAGGAAAGACATATTACTTTGGGAATCAGGAGACCAGATGGTCAAGACTTGGTACACCTTTACAGTGGCTTCTAGATGTAAGGTTCTATGTTACCCACCACTTCATGCAAAACAGCAAAAGAGTCCTCCCTCTCCTAACCACCGAGAAGGCCAGAGTTAGAAGCTCAGTGACAGAAGACCTGATGTGGAAGTGGACTTCTGTGGCCAAATTCTGCACACTGCCTGACTCAAAAGCCCTTGCTTTTCTTTCTGGAGCAAGCCTTCAGTACACTCCCTCCACTCCATCTCTGCCACCCCTCTCTTCCTTCTGGCAATCAACTAATTGTCCTCATGAGCGCTTCCTCTTTCCAGGGTAGTTGTGAAGATTAAGAGATGGGCATGAAGCATGAGGTAACATGGAGTAGGAATTCAACCCACATTCGTATTTCCCTCCCACTCCTCTTCCAGGTCCCCCCCGCCCCCAAACGGGCAACACTCTCTGAGTGATGCCTTCCTTTGTCAGTCTTCTCACAGAGGACAGGAAATCAGGTAAACTGATGCACCCTAAGGGGCTAGGAAGGTAGGAGGCTATCCTTTAGGAGTGTTAGAATCTTAAGAAAATACAGCAGGGAGAGACGAGTACTTAAGATGAAAGACTGCCACTCATTATAGATTTCAAATGCCTTCCCTTGGTTTGAGGGGTGAGAACGGGTGTTGCGCTCTTTGGCCCATGCCACGTGGGCACCATGACCCACATTTTCTGAAGCTTTGGACATAGGATCTGACAAGAGTCCTTGGGGGAGACTTCCAAGGACATACACTGAGCCTGGGAGGTGGGGTTTGGTTCCGGAGTGCTGGAGGGTGGGGCTGGTTCAATGGCTCTGGAGTAAGCAGGACACAGAGGGGACACTTCCCTGCCACACCCAGAGCAGTGCGTCTGGAGCATCCATTGCTGTTTACAGGCAGGGTCTCAGCAGAACTTGAGGCCAACGACCAAGCCTCCCCCCAGCATCTGGTTCCTGTTGGCAAAACCAAGAGTAGTGGCTTCTATCTGAGAGGCCGTTGGGAGGATAGCAGGTGATATGTGTGGGTGGTGCTCTTGGTACCTTGCCTGATCCACAGTGAGTGTTCAGCTGATGTTAGCAGCCAGACCACAGAGAGCTCAGGAGTGTGGGCTTGAAGCCAGGAGCTGAGAAGGAGTGGTGAGACCTGCCCCTTTTCCCTTTTGTCCACAAGGAACCAAAGTCTCCAATGAGGCTCCATTCTGCATGCCTGGAAGCCTCCCCTCTCTCAGGAGGAAAACTTGCTCAAAGAGTAGAAACAAGAAGCAGCCTTGAAACACTGGCCAGGCCCCAGACGGGCTTGGGTCTGCCTGCCATCAGCCTCTGAGGGTCAGAGCTCCTGCTGGCTCGCTTTCGGGGACTGTGGCCTCAGGGAGCCTGAACAGGATGCTGGGGCGAGGAGCCCAGGATTTGGCTCAGGGGGGCCTTTGGGCCTCTCCATGTTCATTCTGAAGGCAGTGCACTTGGCATGGCCTTGCCTGCTGACAGCTCAGGGCTGAGCTGACACTGCCACCTGGTCAGTGGGATGCCACCCCAGGACAGCTTCTCAGAGCCCTCATCAGGGTGCTTCCTGGGCGGGCCTGAGGGGAAGGGCATGCTATGGTGTGATGGAAAGAAGCAGGCCTGTCTGCAGCCACAGTGTCAATGGGTCAGCTCTACCGGCCAGCTGCCACTCTGGGAATGCTCCCAATCTACTGGATCTATGTCCTCTGCTCTAGAAGACAGGTGGACAATTTTTTTAAAAAAATTTATTTTTTATTTGAAAGGTAGTGTGCCTGTGGTGGTGGTGGGGGAACAGAGGGAGAGAGGGAGAGAGGGAGAGGGGGAGAGGGGGAGAGAGGGAGAGAGGGAGAAAGGGAGAGAGGGAGAGAGAGAGAGAGAGAATCTTCCGTCTACTGGTTCATTTCCCAATTGGCCACAACAGGCTGTCAGGGCTGGGTCATGTGGGAGCCAGGAGTCAGGAACTGCATCTGGGTTTCACATGGGACCCAGGAACTTGGACCTTCATCTACTGCTTAGCTGGCACTGATATGGGATGCTTGTATCACAAGCTGTGGCTCCACTGGCTGCACCACAATGCCGTGCCCTCTCCTCCAGCCAGGTGGACTAAAATGGGTTATCAATGTTGCTGTTACCTTAAACATTAGAATCCTTTTCACAATTTAAATAGAAAAAAATATGTGATACACAGAAACATATCCAAGCAAAACCTCGTTAAATTGGCTTCCTGGGTTGTGCATTGTGACCTAGCAGGTGAAGTCACTGATGACCACATCCCATACTTAGAGTGCCAGTTCCAGTCCCAGCTACTCCACTTCTGACCCAGCTTATTGCCAATACATCCTTGGAGGCAGCAGTAGTGGCTTAAGTACTTGGGTGCCTGCCATCCAGATGGGAGACCTGGGTGGCATTCTGGGCTCCTGGCCTGAGCCTGGCCCAGCCCTGGATGAATCAGCAAATGGAAGATCTCTCTCTCTTTCTCTCCCTCTTTTGGTCTCTATCTGTCTTTCTCTGTTATTCTGCTTTACAAGTAGATGAAATTAAATCAACATTTAAAAATATTTTTAAAGATAATAAAAATAAATAAATTGGCTTCTCCTCACTCACAAAGTGGCCCTAAGGCATCTCCACAACACCTCAGAGCTCTGAGGAGCCTTAGGGAAGCTGTCAGAGTCCATGGGGTCATCTTCCAGGATCTGGATGAAAAGCCCCAAGCAGGCCAGCGTAACCTGACCCACAGATGATCCAGAGAGAGAGAACACTTCAGAATGAAATTCATTTCTTCTCTTTCTCTGTTTGCATTTTTCAACAAGGCATTTACAGTGTCAGTGTGACTTATGGTTATCCTGGAAGCTACCGAAGCTTGTAAAGGGCACCTAATCACGTTGCTTTGATACTCATTAGTCACTTTACACGTAGAAAGAATGGAAAGAGGTAGCAGGTTGTTTGGGGGAGGGAGGGGGAGGTGTCGGCTCAGACCACTGGGGGTGGTGTGTGAGAAGACGGAGATGCTGGTGTGTCTGTCACTCATGTGCTCGACAGGACAGACTTCATGTCCCATCTCACTCCTCCCTCTCTCCCTCCTTCCTCTTCCCTCCTGCAAGACTGATGTCAAATCAGACACACACTGCTGTAAGCGCTGAGATGGAAAGAGGAGGAAGGACGCACGCATCTTTCCAAGGACCTCAGGGGAGGGAGCCTGGAACAACAGTGGGAAGGGGCACCCCCCAGTGCCCTGAGAGCAGAGCCAGGAGCTGCAAGGGCAAGGAGCACAGGCCAGCGCATCCTACAGCCCCGGGAACTCACGAGCCGCCAGAGCCTCTCTCTCACACCATGCGAAGGCAGATTCTGTGCAGGAGAAGGTCTCAGCGGAGATCTGGGGGTAGAAATTCTATGGGGAAGAGACAAGGCAGCTGCCTTCCACAAGGGAGCTGGGTTCTCAAACTGCTGCTCTCTGCCTCCACACAAGCTGATGAGACTGGCTCGGGAGAGGGGGCCTGCCCCCATGCATAATAATAGCAGCGACAATTAATAATCTATACTTAATGAGATCAAATTAATAATTATTTTAATTATGACATGTTTTCCTCCTCTGTTCCCCCTGCCAGGGCAAGCTTGGCGCTTCTCAGGATTATAGTCATAATGGTAACAGATAAACCTTAATTAAAACATTCCAAAATACAATGGCTGAATTAAAATGCTGTGACATGTCGCTTCCATCTCCATCGAGCTCTCGCTCGTGACGGCGAATGTCTCTCTGCTGCTGCCAGCGTCCTGGCCGTTCCCGCTCGGAGCCCTTGCCCACACACTCTTCAGCTGTGTGTCCCAGGGCTGCCTCTCACCCCCTCGGTGTCAGATGGCAAAGCCACTGCATCAGGGGCCTCTTCCCACAGCATCCCATGCCTCACAGATGCTGACTCCCCTTGTGCAAGGCCCCAGCCCCGCAGGTGCCGCCCTCCCTCTGCCTCTTCTCCTTGCACCACCTTGTTCTCTGGCCATCACAGACTGCTCTGGCTCCTAGGGCATTACTCCTGGCATCGGAGCAAAACTCCATCCAGGGATCCTCCCCTTATTGGAGGGGGTCACTGTTTTATGTCTTCACTTTGAGCGTCTCCTGTAGTCCACCCAGATGTCTGTGCTCTCTGACTTCTGGCTCCAGGGTGGGGGCAGGTTTCCATGGATCACAGACCTTCCCCAAGGCCATGTCCAGACTAAAGGCCTTTGTGTGGTGCTCAGCACTCTTCCATCCATTCAACCATAGTTTGCACTCATCAGGAAGCATTGGTGGGTCCTTCTAGGCAGTGCTGGGCTACAGAAACAGCCCGGCCCATCTTAGTCTCATGAATCTCGCCGGCCTGTGGAATGGGATGGAAGACACGTGCAGAAAGGAGGTCCCGGCTGAGTGTCCTGATATTGTCAGTGCTGGTCTCTGTGGACCACAAGGATGGGGCAGCAGCCCAGCCTGAGGGATGGTCAGGGGACGAACAGTTTCCTGGCCGTGTGGCCCTACACAGAGCTTGGAAAGATAAAAAGGAACTATCCCGATGATAATGGGGAGAGGGTCATACTGAACAGAAGGTCACATTCAGAATTGTGAAGGCTCAAGTGCACCCCACTCCTGGAACTGAACATGAGTGTGTCTGGGGGGCAAGGTTCAAGCATGTGAGAGGCAAGAGTGAGGTTCAAGGTCAAGGTCGTGGAGCACACGGAAGTCTAAGGAGGCTCCAATTCATGAATGGGTGTGACAAAGAGCCATGCCACAGAAAGGAGCTCAGTAATTGGTACAGCTCTGCTGCCCCACATGCTGAGCCCTGCCTAACACTAGGCTGTGAGCTCCTCATCAATTTTGCTCCTGGCTTTCTTGCCAAAGCGAATTCATCATGGCTCTAACTCAGATCATGTGCATCCCAAGATCTCCTACAGGCTGACACAGAGAGGGAAGAACTCACTCACACACACACACACACACACACCCTAACTTAACACCTCCTGATTTGCCTTGTCTGGAGTTACTTCAAACTATTTAAAAACTTGAACCATGCAGCCTTGGAAACAAGGCTGTCTCACCCAGCTGGAAGTTCTCCAGAGGAGAATCCACAAAGTACACAGCCTTGCTCTAGGGGTTCTCTTGGCTCTCCTGGAGACACACTGAGGGGCAATTGCAGAGCTTTCAATGAGTGCCAAGGAGGCTGCGCCATGTCCTGAGATGTTTTCCTGCGACCACCCGTGGCATGCTCTGCTGATCAACTTGATTCATTCATTAATGTACCCCCTCCCATTTCTTCATCCAAAAACTTACTGTGCTCGTTTGTAGCAGGCACGGTTTTGGACACTGGGGATAAGAAATGAATATTCCAGAGCTCCAATGTCAAAGCACTCAGTTGAGTAGTGAGAAAGCTAGAACAGTCGGTAGATAAGGACAGGCAAAGAGGGAAGTAATGCGGTGGCCATGTGCACACAGCCGAGAGAGGAACAGGCTCCCTGCCAGCAAGGAGACCACCCTTCCCCCCACCAAACAGAGCGGAAGAGCACCTGAAAAAAGAAGATGAAGGGCTGAATGCCTGTAAAAGGTTTCCAGGGCACTAGTTAAATTTGCGAGGTAAATAATTTTATTTATGAAAATGTCAAGGGGAAAGAAATGCATAACTTCTTTAAGAATAACTCCTGCCTCTGCTCGCGTGTCAGTACCGAGGAGCCTAAAATAATCTGGGCTTGGAGATGGATGTTGCCGGAGAACCTGGCCTTACTGTTAACATCGTAAGTGAGTAGCACATAGAGTGCCGTCTCCTCTCTCTCTGCCACCTCCTCACCCAGCTCTGGCCAAGGTCGCAAGACCTCTGCTGAGTGCATTCAATGGCCTTCCTTTTGCATTTGGGGTGCAATTGCATACATGTTGAACATAAGAGGTATTGATTGCAAATATGCTGTTGACTGAAAACCTGGCTCTGAAGACATGTCAGGGAGGGGGAGGGGAAACAAAATTAAAAAGAAAGGGAGAAGCACCCTTGGCTCCCCCGTTAGAAACTGCTCACATAGTTGAAGCTAACGATGTCTAGGAGGGTTCTAAATGTCAATATTGCATTTACTGCTGAACAAACTAAAATCATAACAAATATAATAAAAGGAGAGCGCCTGCCTCAGCTTTCTGTAGAGAATGATTGGCACTTTGGAGTCCTGGTTTCGTTGGGCCTTTATCTCAGCTGCGTCAGCTCATAATTAAACAATAAAGGAAGGGACCATTTCTTGCTTTGAATATATATATATATTTATATATATATTAGTCAGTCTTCTGTAGGGAGGGAGCAGTGTGTATTTTATGAGCTCTGTTGCTGTCCCAGTTATCTGCAGGGAAGGAAATGTGTGTATTTTATAAACCCTGTGCTTGTCTCTGTCAATGCTGAGAGACTCAGAGATGACATGATAGCTGTCACAAGGAATTCTTGCTTAACAACCTCCAACACCAACCACCTGGAGCTCTCTAGGCCCCAAAGAAGGGTGGAAGGATGATGAGGGAGGAGGAGATAAAAGCAGGCAAGTGGTTGGGCAGGGGGAGTTTTTTTTTCTGCTTCCAATCTTGTTTTTGTTTGGCTAGCTTTGAAGAAGCCATGTAGATTCTGTGTGTGTGTGTGTGTGTGTGTGTGAGAGAGAGAGAGAGAGAGAGAGAGAGAGGGAGGGAGAGGGAGAGAGGGGGAGAGAGAGAGAGAAAGAGTGAGAGAGAGGGAGAGAGAGGGAGAGAGGGAGGGAGGGAGAGAGAGAGGGAGAGAGAGAGGGAGAGAGGGAGAGAGGGAGGGAGAGAGGGAGGGAGGGAGAGAGGGAGGGAGGGAGATTGTAATGCATTGAGCACCAGGTGCCTGATCTTTACCAGGTAATAAACTGACCTCCTGTGATCTTGCAGGAAAGGTCAGCAACCTAAGAATCCCTGTATCTGCAATTGGAAAGAGTCCTACAGAGAGTTAAGACAGATGATTTTCCAACGAGCCAGTCTGTTCTCCCGTGGCCTCTGAGACTACCCTGTAGTCTAGGAATTCGCCTTGTCTAGCTTTGGGGGAGAATGAGCCTGCGAAGTCCGTGGAGCTACTACTTGGGAACTTGGAGGTTCCAGCCTTGCATCTCAGGATCTATCATTTAACAACTTCATCTACCATGTGTGCTAGCGATCACAGGGCCAGCTCCTTGTGTGCCTCACAGAGTCGGTTTCCTGTGTTCTGAAGGAGAGACCTTCTTGTCACTCCGTGATATGTGACTTTGACACCTTTCAGGAGAGACACACCTAATTATTCCATCTGTACCCTGCTGGGAGATTGGAGGAGATGCCTCTCTCACCAGCTCTTCTGGGAGTAGCACTTGCAAGAGTCCGGCTTTTACTTCGTTTCACTTCAAGTCGGTGCAACCAGCTACCTGTCCGCCTGTCACTTCTCTGTGGCCGCCTGGGTCTCAGCACAGGAGGTTCTAGGACTGACAGGTTGGCACTGAAGGCATAGTCTGCTACTCAGATATCACAGGGAATGGGTAGCCTTGACAGAGAAATGGCTAAACACAGGAAGACATTTGCTATTAACTGCAGATGGCAAGCAACACCTTAGAAAGCTAGTTAGTGAAACAGGGACAGGACTGTGAAAGTCAGCTCCTGTTTGGAGCTGTTTGGAGCTTTTAACCCCTTGGCTCACTCTGAGGCAGCTCCCATATCTCCACTCCTAAGTCACTGGAGGATGCCTTGCCCCGGTTGTGTGGCTGAGATGTTTTCCCAGCATCACCGCTCATCCTCCCCTGTTGACGCGGTGCCCCTTCAGACTGCAACCTCTTCTGGCCTCGTAGCCGTGCAGACTGTGTTGAGGGTCACTGGCACCTGGTGTGCGTGCTCCTTAACTCATGTCTTTGCCGACAGCTTGCACCCTGGATCTTCCTTGCTCCCCGCCAACCTACACCTCGGCACGGAAATTCTCTGAAGCCTACATAATTAGCCATTTCTGTAGCTTCAAAGAATGTGTGAGAGAAATTAGCTCTGACAACAGCCTTTTTTTTTTTGTCTGAGAGCCGTGTTAGAACATGCGGGCATTGACTGATGGGGAAGAATCTGGTTGAGGAGCAGTGCCCCTCGCTCTCTGGGAAGGGCGATTGTTTGCTGCTGTAAGTTCTAGGGGTTCTCTCCAAGTGCCCTCCATCGCCATCTGTACATATGCCCTGGCCTTGTGGTTTTGTCCCTGGGAATCCCTTCACTGCACTCAGAGAAATTCTCTAGTTGGGGGGGCCGGTATTGTGGTGCTGCAGGTCAAGCCAATGTCTGTGATGCCGGTATCTCAGATGAACACCGGTTCAAATCCCAGCTGTTCCACTTCTGATCCAGCTCCCTGCTAACGTGCCTAGGCAAGTGCTTGGACCCCTGCCACCTATGTGGGAAACCTAGATGGAGTTCCTTGCTCCTTCCTGGCTTCCGCCTAGCACAGCCCTGGTTATTGCAGCCAATTATGGAGTTCCATCAGCGTACAGGAGATCTCTCTCTTTCTCTTTCTAACTCTACCTTTCAAGTAAATAAAAAATACATCTTTAAAATTCTCCAGCTGGCAAAAGGATAAGGAGCAGGTTTTTTCTGAGGAGCCCCTGAACGAGTTAAAGACATAGCCTTAGAAGGTTGTGTCCACACTAAAAAAGCAGTTTCCCCCTGATGTTGGGGGAATAAGCCTGGAGGACCAGCTGCTGTGAGGAACGCAGACACACCTCCCAACTGATAGGAACAACCAGGAGACTCTTGGTAAGATGTTAGCCATTTCTTTGGCTCATTTTCTTGCATATACTCCTCAGATAAATTCCTTGTCAGCTGGTGTGTAGCAAAGAACTCATCTGGCTTGGTAACTTGTTTTTCACTTTCTTTGCAATGTCTTGAGGAACAGAAGTTCCTAATTTGATTACAGACACACATGTGGTCAATAACCATACAAAAGGGTGTTCACACCCTTTAATAATGAGGAAAAGGTGTTTCGGGGGCCAATGGGCTACAAACCTCATCCATTTGCCAGTTAAGAATGAAGAAGTGGGATCATACCAAGTATTGGAGAGAAGATGGACTTACAGAATCTTTCCTATATAGCTGGTGGGTGTGACACTGTACAGCCACGCTGGGGTCATATTGTAAAGCTGATCATTCGGTTGCCCTATAACCCAGAAATTCCACTCCTAGGGACATAAGCAGAGACAACTCTTGTGCATGTACCCAAGCAGACACGTATGAGAATACTTGTATTGGCGCTATTCATAAACAGGCAAAATTTGGGAAAATTCAAATATACTCTGACAGGAGACTGGATAAATATATTGTGGTGTGTGTATCTAATGCAATAATAAACCGCAGTCAAAACGAATGAACAACAGCCACGTGTAACAATGTGGATTAATCTCAGTAATAGAATTTGAGTGAAAAAGAAAGTCTCAGAAGAATACACATTGCATTATACCCTTTGCATAAAGCTACAGTCAATGTAAATTTCAAAAATCCTTTGTAAAAGAATGTATGTAGCTATACTTAAATTTTATTTGAGGAAAAGGAAAATAAGTCAGTGATGAATCTAAGATTCATGTTAGTGCTTAATTACTTTGAGCAGAGAAAAAACAGAAATAACACAGGTTAATGTCAATACTCTATTTACCAGTTTGTTGGTGATTTGATGGATACTTATTATAGTATTAAGAACGAAACATAAATGCAGTGACAAAAAATCAAGTAATCAGATTTAAAAATGAGCAAAGAAGTTGAATAGACGAAATACAAATGCCCAGCAAGCATATGAAAAAATGCATCACTGATCATCAGAGCAATGGAAATCAAAAGCACAATTAGAGACCACCTCACTCCCATTAAGATGGTCATTATGAAAACAAAGAAAGGAAATAAGAAATGTTTGTGAGAATATGGAGAAATTGGAGCCCTTGTGCACTGTTGGTGAAGTTGTAAAATGGTGCAACTCCATTAGGAAACAAGAAGGATTTTCCTCAAAAAATTAAAAACAGAACTATCCTATGATGCGGCAATTCTCCTTCCGGGTCTGCATTCAAAATCAGTGAAGGCAGAATGTCAAAGAGATACTCAGAACCCACGTTCACAACAGCAACATTATTCACAATAGCCAAGAGGTAGAAGCAACCCAAGTGCCCAATAAGGATACATGGATAAACAAAGTGTGGTAAACACATATAATGGAACATTCAGGTCTTCCATAGAAGGAAACCCTGTCACAGACTACAACACGGATGAAGCTGGAGGGCAAGATGCTAACTGAAATAAGCTATTGATAAAGGCTGACTATTGCATGCTTCCACTTAGATGAGGCCGTAAGGTAGTCAGAAACAGGAAGTAAAACAGTTGTTTCCAGGGGCTGGGGCAGAATGAATAGGGTCTTGTTGTTTAACAAGTACAGAGCTCTGGATTTTCAAGATGAAAAAGTCCTGGAGATCTGTTTCACAACAATGTGAATATACTCGTTATACTCGACACTACAGAACTGTGAACTTAAAATGACTAAGAAAGTTAATGCTATGTTACCTTTTTTTAAACCACAACTAAAAAGTACATTTACAAATGGGCAGAAGCCAGCCGGCGCCGTGGCTCAATAGGCTAATCCTCCACCTTGCGGCGCCGGCACACCGGGTTCTAGTCCCGGTTGGGGCGCCGGATTCTGTCCCGGTTGCCCCTCTTCCAGGCCAGCTCTCTGCTATGGCCAGGGAGTGCAGTGGAGGATGGCCCAGGTGCTTGGGCCCTGCACCCCATGGGAGACCAGGAAAAGCACCTGGCTCCTGGCTCCTGCCAGGATCAGCGCGGTGCGCCGGCTGCAGCGGCGGCCATTGGAGGGTGAACCAGCGGCAAAAGGAAGACCTTTCTCTCTCTGTCTCTCTCTCACTGTCCACTCTGCCTGTCAAAAAAAAAAAAAAAACAAAAAAAAAAAAACAAATGGGCAGAAGCCACACTGTAAGCACCCACTCAATCACTGCTGAACATTTGAGAGGGGAATTTCAGTTGCAATTCAGCACAGACCAAAAAAAAGAATCACACTCACCTCCGGAAACTCCAATGAAACAACCTTGCCCCTCCGACCCCTCATCCAAAACAAGAAAGACAAATGAGCAACTAAAAACATCTGTAGGTAAATGAAAAGAACCACTTACGTGCCAGAAATAAGTGTGTGTGGTTACTGGTTGGATTTGTCCAATTATGCTGTGTCTTGGGCTACTCACGGAACTGACCAAGGCCATGGACAGGAACATCCCAGCCTCAGAGTCACATGGCCATGGAGACTTACCATGGAGGAGAGATCACGGCCAGAGGTCCAAAGCCACAGACCCTCTACATCTGTCAGCCTCAGTCTGTGCAATAACCAGGCCATCATTTTTGGCCAAAGAAAGATATGAATATTTGTTTATTAATGAATGTCAGGAAACTTGTCGGATTACTATTTAATTTATCCAATCCTATGAATTCACAGGTTGGCTCATCTAACAAACATGAAATTGACCCCTTGAGCCTATCCAGTTGGATTGTGTACTTGGGAGTGACAAACACTTTCTTCCTCTAACTAGTACCTGGGATGACCCACCATGACCAGACTGGGGAGAGATCAGAGCTAGACACCAAGGAAGACAAGAAGGTAGAGACGGGCATTTTAACTGTTCTTTGAATTCTGTGGTAGTTTATATTATGTACTCACTCATTAGTTGGTATAGCAGGCTGACTGCAAAGGTATCTTCAAGTCTCTACCCCTGCCGGAATCCACACCCTTCATGGTGTGACTTTGTCATTCTTCCAATCAAGGAGCAGAGATTGCTTTTCCACTCCTTGCATTTGAGTTGGCTATGACTTCCTTTTGCTAACAGAGGTGGTAGGAGTGACAGTGTGCTGGTTCTGAGCCTGGGTCTCTCAAGGCCTTGCTCCCTTGGAAACCTGCTGTCCCTTGTGAACAAGCCTATGCTAACTTGTTGAGTTTCAACATGGGGCTCAGCCACCTCTGCCACCACTAAAGACAGCCGGACCCCCACCAGACATGTGACATGTGACACGTGAGACCTTCCTAGACAAGCCATCCCACGCTGACCCTTTAGGTGAGTACAGGTGGATCAGTGAGTCCAGCTAAATCCCACTGAGTGCAGCCCAGACAAGCAACATTGCACAACTGACACACACACAGATATGCCATGGGAAATGCTTATTGTTGGTAAGCCACTGAGTTGGACACTGCATTTGACACAGCAATAGCTAATTGAATCTGTGAGTATGGCTGAGAAAAGTCTCCAGGTGTATAGTTTTTGTCTTCAGTTTACTAGGCTAATACCCATTAAACAATTGGAGAAAGTGGAGCGATACTATAAATCAGAAGTTAAGTAGTGTGTCCCACCTGTGACGTGGGCCTGAAGCACAACCATGGAAGGAAACCTCACTGCATAGCAACTGTGCTGTGATGCTACACTCACCGTGTAGCTGGAGGAAGGACAATGAGCTTGGGGAAATGGAAGAATGACAGGAGAGAAGAATCAGGGCCTGGCTGCAGCAGCGTTTTTGATTTTAAGCATGGTTGGGACTCAGGGTGAGGAGCAAGGTCAGAGGGCCACAGAGGAGATTATCTGTAGGTCACAGTCAGATGACAGGGCGGATCCTTGGAGTGGACTGTAAGAAGTCATAATATGGAAGACTTCTCATCAGGAGGTGAGGAATGCATTTAAAAGTCAATAAGGAAAGAAAGAGACTGTGAGCAAGCCACGGACTGATGGAGGTCATGATATGGGTACATCATACACTTGCATCCACATGCACATATGTGTAAATGTCTGTAAACACACACACACACACAGGAGGTCTCACATCATACTGGCTTTCCAAAGGGGAAATAGCATTTGTTCACCAGTGACAGCCTCTGTGGCTGTCTACCTTACTGTGAAGGGAGGAAGAGTCACAGCTGGTCTTGGAGGAAAAGTGACAAGAAACAGAGATCTTTTTCTTTTCTTTTCTTTTAATTTGACAGGTAGAGTTATAGATAGTGAGAGAGAGAGAGAGAGAGAGAGAGAGACAGACAGACAGAAAGACAGAGGGAATGGTCTTCCTTCCATTGGTTCACTCCCCTAATGGCTGCTACGGCCGGAACTATGCCGATCTGAAACCAGGAGCCAGGTGCTTCCTCCTGGTCTCCCATGCAGATGCAGGGCCCAAGCACTTGGGCCATCCTCCACTGCACTCCCGGGCCACAGCAGAGAGCTGGCCTGGAAGAGGAGCAACCGGGACTAGAACCTGGTGCCCATACGGGATGCTGGCGCTGCAGGCGGAGGATTAACCAAGTGAGCCACGGCACCGGCCCAGGAAGCAGAGATCTCTGGCCATGCTCTGGCCTGGGCTGTACCCCGACTCCATGCAACATCAAGATTTACCTTCCTCACACTCAGCTTTCTTTGAGTGGATCTCGTAGTCCTTGTCCCTTTCCAAGATCTCATCTCATCTTCCCAGATACTGGAAGCTAATGACAGAAGCCTGAGCTGGTTGGTGGAGGAAGGAGGCGGGGCCACGGGCAGCCACAGGCAGCCACGGGCTCCCCTAGGCAGCTGCCACGGGTCAAAGAGGTAGAAGGAAGAGGCGCAGCTCGCAAAGCAGCTCTCGGATGGTTTGGAAGTGGAACTTGGCGAGTCGCAGCGGTGATAGGGAGCGTGCGCTCCATCCCTGAGGGAGCCACATCCGCTGTTTCCCTCTCAAAGTTATCAGGCAGTAAAAGAAAATTGCAGGGATGGGGAAATAATGAAAAAGGCTCTTTGTTTTCCCCCCAGTCCGAACTCCTAGCTCATCAAACCTTGGAAATGCTCACTGCAAATGGCTGCTCCTGTTTTATTGCTTATTTATGGGAATCTATTTAAAGTGAATTGCACTTTTCCATTGTATCCTAGCGAGTGTGTGCCTGAGTTGTGTCTCCCCTGGCTGTGGGGCTGTCTGGACTGGGGATTCTGTCTGATTGTGTCAGCATCAGGCTCCGTGACACTTAGAAGCGGGGAAGGCAAATACTGCAGAGAAAGCAAGGAAAGTGCGGAGAGTGATGGCTCAGGCCTCCGGCAGCTGTGGGTCGTCGCAGCAGAAGTTGTTCAGAGGGCAGGCTTGGGGGTGCTGGCCAGGCCTGCTGATGAAAAGGAATCTGCTTTTCTGGATTAGGAATGGGGATGTTCCACTAGAAATCTCTCTGCCTTTAATCTGGCTCAACTCTGAGCCATAGGGCCTTAGGAGAGTTATCTAATCTCTGTGAGCCACATTTCTTTTTAAACCTATACAACGTTATTAATAATAATGATGGAGATTTATTACTTATATGGAAGAGTCTACTTGGTAAGCATTAGTTGGTCACTAAAAGTTGCCTTTTAAGGTCAGCAGGCACTGGGGCTAGGAGCTATCAAGTCTTCTTCTTCTTTTTAAAGATTTATTTATTTATTTAAAAGTCAGAGTTACAAAGAGAGACAGAGGGAGACAGAAATATCCCACCTGCTGATTTACTCCCTAGATGGCTGCAACAGCCAGGGCTGAGCCAGGTCAAAGCCAGGAGCTTCATCTGGGTCTCTCACATGGGTGCAGGGGCCCAAACACTTGTGCCATCTTCCACTGCTTTCCCAGGCCATAGCAGAGAGCTGCAGCAGGGACTTGAACTGGCATCCACATGGGACGCTGGCACTGCAGGCCACAGTTTTATCTGTTATGCCACAGCACCGGCACCTGTCCTGGTATTCTTAACCCAAGCCCACAGACTCTCAAAAGGATGGGGCCCTCGCTCCTTTGCTATGACTGGAAGTTTAGATGCAAGGCTTGCCTCCCAGAATGCTCTACATCATAAGGGGTCAGCAAACAGTGGCCAAATCTGATCTGTGTTTCTGTAAATAAAGCTTTCCTGGAACACAGCGATGCCTGCTTGTTTGGGAATTGTCTGTTACTACCTTGGTGCAATCACGGCAGAGCTAACTGTGGAAGACTGTACAGCTCACAAGACCAGAAGTGCTGTAGTGACCCTGGCAGAAGGAGCTCTCCAAGCCCTGCTCTGATGTACTGGCACCCCTGGGTCTCTTGTCTGCAGGATTCGAGGAGCCCCAGGTTTGTCCCAGCAGGAAAGGATCTGATCCTCTGAGAAAGGAAGCAGCTTGTCCAAGACCAGAGTCAAGGTCTGAGTTAGAAGTACAGGGGCTGGTGTCATGGTACAGAAGGTTAAGTTGCCACCTGCAGTGCTGTTATTCCATATGGGCACCGACTGGAGTTCTGGCTGCTCCACTTCTGATCCAGCTCTCTTCTGTGGTCTGGGAAAGCAGTAGAAGATGGCCCAAGTCCTTGGGCCCCTGAATCCATGTGCGAGACTCAGAAGAAGCTCCTGGCTCCTGGCTTCAGCCTGGCCCAGCCCAGGCCGTTGCAGTCAATTGGAGAGTGAACCAGCACATGGAAGCTCTCTCTCTCCCTTCTATCTCTGTATTTCTGCCTTTCAAATAAATTAATTAATTTTTTAAAAAATTAAAAACTCCAACAAAAGTACAATAGGGTTTCCTAACTCTCAACCCAGTGTTGTTTCATTCTTTAACTGTACCATTTCATGGGTACCCCAAAACCATTAGTGTTAGCTAATTAGAAGTTATGGGACATGTACTCTATAGAATACTATACAGCAGTCAAAAACAATGAAATCCAGTCATTTGCATCAAAATGAAGGAATCTGGAAAACATCGTGCTGAGTGAATTAAGCCAGTCCCAAAGGGACAAATATCATATGTTCTCCCTGATCAGTGACAACTAACCGAGCACCAAAAAGGAAATCTGTTGAAGTGAAATGGACACTATGAGAAACAGTGACTTGATCAGCCCTTGTCCTGACTGTTGATGTACAATTTAATACTTTATCCCTTTTAGTATTTTTTTTTTTTACTTAATACTATTGGTTGAACTCTGTGATTAACACACAATTATTCTTGGGTGTTTGGATTTAGCTGAAGAGTGATCCCTGTTGGATATAAGAGTGGGAATAAGAGAGAGAGGAGATGTACAATTTGGGACATGCTTAATCAGATTTGCCTCAAATGGTGGAGTTAGAAATGTGCCAGGGGATTCCAATACAATCCCATCAAGAGTGCATGTACCAATGCCATCTCACTAGTCCAAGTGATCAATTTCAGTTCATAATTGATCACACAGATAGGTCTAAGAGTCAAAGGGATCACACAAACAAGACTAGTGTCTGCTAATACTAACTGATAGAATCAAAAAGGGAGAGAACGATCCAACATGGGAAGCAGGATACATAGCAGACTCATAGAATGGCAGATGTCCTAAACAGCTCTCTGGCCTCAGAATCAGCCCTTAAGGCATTTGGATCTGGCTGAAGAGCCCATGAGAGTATTTTAGGCATGGAAAGCCAAGACACTCTGGCAAACAAACAAACAAAACAAAACAAAACAAAAAAAAAAAAAAAGAAGAAGACAAAAATGAAAGATCTCTGTGAGTGAGATCCCAGTAGAAAGAACGGGGCCATCAAGGAAGGAGGTACCTTTCCCTGAAGGGAGGAGAGAACTTCCACTTTGACTATGGCCTTGTCTGAATAAGATTGAAGTCAGCGAACTCAAAAGGCTTCCATAGCCTTGGCAACTCATGACTAGAGCCTAGGGAGATTACTGATACCATAAACAAGAGTGTCAAATTGTTAAGTCAACAACAGGAGTCACTGTGTACTTACTCCTCATGTGGGATCTCTGTCCTTAATGTGTTGTCCAATGTGAATTAATGCTATAACTAGTACTGAAACAGTATTTTACACTTTATGTTCTGTGTGGGTGCAAACTAATGAAATCTTTACTAAATTGATCCTCTGTATATAAGGATAATTGAAAATGAATCTTGATGTGAATGGAATGGGAGAGGGAGTGGGAGATGGGAGGGGTGCGAGTGGGAGGGAAGTTATGGCGGGGGGAAGCCATTGTAATCCATAAACTATACTTTGGAAATTTATAGTTACTAAATAAAAGTAAAAAAAAAAAATAAAGTTTATTTGGGCAGCCATGATGCTGGGTCCCACCTTGAAAAAAAAAAAATTCTGTAAGCCCCTGGCACCCAAGTTACATTTGTTGGTAAAGCTGGTGTGGGCTGCTCTCACATTTCCCACAGCCCTGCCTTCTGTAGCCTGGTCACTGAACCTGCCTCTCCAGGCTGGGTGAGCACTTCTAGAGATGTTGATGTCTCCTTGCCCTGAACTCTCTCTCTCTCTCTCTGCCTTTCAAAAAAAAAAATTCTTAAAAAAATCATCTCTAAGGGTGCATCCTTACCCCTAGGGGAGTGCAAACCCCAGTGCATGCTTCATAAGGCCCTTGACCTTGATATGAGGCTCTCTTTCCCACCCCAGAGCCACACCATCCTCCCACACACACTGCAATGCTGGGCACCAAATAGCCCTCATGGGCCGAAAGTGGCACAGCTCTCTCCAGACCCAAGGCATGAGCTAGATTCTGGATTGGGATGGACTAGGGAATTATCTGTCCTTTCTGAGCCTTAGTTTCTCCACTGTATTCATGGAGACCCTGCAGAGCCTGCCCTTAGCATTAAATGTGATGGTGCAGCAGGAAGGCCCTCACCAGAAGCCTGTGCCATGCTCTTGGGCCCCTCAGCCTGCAGACTCATAACTGGATAAACCTCCCTTCTGTACACATTGCCAGTGCTTAGGTATTGTCTTAGAGCAACAGAAAACAGATGAGGTCCCTTCCTCCTCCTGCTCCCCCAGAACTTTGGCCCCTGGCTCTGGGCCCTCCTCAGTGACCCCCATAACTGTGGGCCTTCCTGTGCTCCCCGAGGCCCAGGGCATACTGCAGATGGCACTGATCTTGCAGGCGGGATAGCAGAGCTGCCTCAGGATCCAGCAGGGGCCTGACCTGGGCAGGCAGCTTGGCCTCTCAGAACCTGTTCTCTCCTCTAGGTGGTGTGAAGACAATTCTGACTTGCCAGAGCACCTGCTGGTACAGAGCAGACACGCCTTGAGTGTTGGTTCCCCTAGTCCCTGTCCAGGGTCACGACTGCCCCTGGTACATGGAAGATGCTCAGTGAGTAAGCAACGAGGCCCAAGATTCCAGAGCTGTAGATCCACAAGAGGTCTGAAGATTCAGACCAACCCAAATAACTCAGGGAAACAGGACTGCAAGAGAGCTCAAACCTTTTCCTTCCACTCCAGACTACCGATGCTAAATGTTCTCCCAGTCTTACTTCCCTGGGGGCTCAGCTTCTCCTGTGGCTTCCAGGTGGGACCCAGGAGAAGAAAGCAGTGCACCCAATTGCTCTGATCACCTCCCTAGGTGTGCACATTAGCTCACATCCCACTTGGGCTAAAACAGGCAGCCATACTCTGGATAGACACTGGAGAATCTGGGCTGGGGGCCGTGGGATGGGAGGAAGGGAGAGGGAAGAAAGAAGTGACGAGAAGGGAGAGGTGGGGGGGGGGGCGAGAGCGAGAGAGAGAGAGAGAGAGCGAGAGAGAGAGAGCGAGTGCCAAGAAGAGAAGACGGCAGTGCTGGTGAAGGCTGAACAAACGCAAAGTCAAGCACAATAATAATTTGGGCAAAATGGCAAATGGCACAGCTGAGGAGGAAATAGCATTGTGAATGTAAAAACTCCTAAATGGAGCGCAGATGGGAGGGAGAAGTGTAATCTTCTGGAAAAGCCTCTAATTGTCTGCCCACACTAATAATTTCAGCAAACGCTCCCTCTCTCCCTCCTGCGTATAATTACACCATTCCATCTGTCTATCAGCAGGTTTTTTACTGTGCCTTACTGCTACCACGTTCGCAGGCTCACGGAGAGGCGAGGGGTTTTTGAAGATTTAAGAATCCTTCTGACACATATCCCCAAGAAAAGACACTCTGGAGAGACAAATCCCCCTCCCAGGCCTGCTAAGACTCTATTTTAAAAAGTTGTATCGTCTCTGCAGCACTGCTGTGGAGTGAAAAGGAGACAGGGCCACTGGGAGCCCCCACTTTGGGTGTTCTCGTCTGTCACCTTGTCTGGGTGGGTCAGCCCAGGAGAGACGACGAGTCACGGGCTGCCGCAAGGAGGGGCTGGCGGAGGCACTGGCCTGGTGTCCTGCAGCTGGCGGGCCGTGAGAGCACCTGCCCAAGGCACCCTCCTGTAGCGTGTCTGGGCACCAAAGCCGGGGTTGAGCTGGGTGCGAGGGAAGAGGAGAGGACAGTGGGGAGTGTCTGTGGTCCACATCAGTTCAGCTCAGTGGACAGAAGGCTGTCCATGCTCTGAGTGACTCTAACTGCCTTTGACTGCTCTCTGCGCTCTGGCAATGAGCCCCAGAGAAGACAGGTGCACAGCCTGGTAGGAAAGGCTCCAGGTTTCCTGCCCAAGTCGCCGCCCTTCCTGTGTAGCAGGTGCAGCATTCCCTGTCCCCTTGCTCCACGGCGGGAGCTGTGGTCTTTGGATGCGGGAGGTGTCTGCAGGGTGTTGCTCAGAAGTTTTGCTTTCACGTGAAGAGTCACACCCTGATTCACCTCTCCTTGCCCCCCAATGAATGGGGCTGCGCTAGTTTCTGGGAGGGTGCTGGGGGAAGAGGCCAGACAGGTGGATGGCAGGAGGGAAGCCAATGCCCCAGGGACTCTGGAGGGTTGAAGGGGGTGGTGGTGGTGATGTTATGGGCTGTGATGTGGACTGGGCAGAGCCAGAGCCCCTCCTCCTGCTTGCCCTCCCTCAGGCCCACGCCACAGCCAGCTCTTGCTCACGACTGGGAGTGCATGGAAGAAAGAGCTCACATCCTGAATCCCCCCACGAATACTGACAGTGTCTCATTAGGTGCCCATGAAAGATGAATACAACTCATTTCCCATTCTCTAGGGCAGCCCTGTGCAACAGCGATGCATTATGAGCCACGGCCGCCACTGTCAATTTCCTAGTAGCCATATGCAGCCAGTCAAAAGCAACACGTGAAATTTCCTTCAACAGTTTGCTTTATTTCAGTGACTGCATCTGGACTACTATTAATTCATTTTTATTTTTTTTTTATTTTTTGACAGGCAGAGTTAGACAGTGAGAGAGAAAGACAGAGAGAAAGGTCTTCCTTCCGTTGGTTCACCCCCCCAAATGGCCACTATGGCCGGCACACAGTGCCGATTCGAAGCTAGGAGCCAGGTGCTTCCTCCTGGTCTCCCATGTGGGGCAGGCACCCAAGCACTTGGGCCATCCTCCACTGCTTTCCCAGGCCACAGCAGAGAGCTGGACTGGAAGAGGAGCAGCTGGGACAGAATCCGGTGCCCCAATGGGACTAGAACCCAGGGTGCCAGCGCCGCAGGCGGAGGATTAGCCTAGTGAGCTGTGGCGCTGGCCAGGACTACTATTAATTCAGTAATGATTACCACAAAATTATTTATTGGGATGCCTTTTTTTGGGGTCCTAAATCTTCATGGTGTCTCAGCTCAGACTCCCTCAGTTCAAGTGCTAGCAGGCCACATGGGGCTAAACTGCATCAGACAGTTCAGACTTAAAGGAGTATGTATGATTATAATTTTAATACATGCACAGTAATTATTGTAGCTTAACTCCAGGCAATCATTTGCTAAACACATTCACATGCATTATCTCATTTGATCTCAACAATTTTGCAAGATGACAGTTAATACTGCTACTGTTTAACAGATAAATAAAAATGAGATTCAGAAAAATGAAGTGACTTGTGACCTCAGAGAAGGAACGGAACATCCTCCTTTCCTTCTTTCTTAAACACACATGGACACACACATATTTCTGGAATGACCCATGGTGGCTTCCTGGAGGAGGTGGCCTTCCACTAGCATGGGGACAGGTGCAAGGTACTTTTCCACAAGGCGAGAGGGGAGGGTAGAGGGAGGAGGCTTCTCATTGGAGAAGCTGCCCTGATGGAAGTTGAGTAGGCTTTGTCCATGTGGAGAGAAGGAGTCAGTTCTCTGTAGAGCAGGCCAAATGTGAGGGCTGCAGATGGGGCTGGAAGGGTGACTTGGAACGTGGCTGTAGAAAGCTCTGAATGAGAGGAAGGGGTTTGGACGTCACTGATTAGGCAGCATAGACCCACTGGAGACTGCTGTTTATTGAGCACTGATGAGGTGCTGTGTTGGTTTCAGTGGGGAACCAAGTGCTTGGAGCTTAGCCTTAGCCCAGATGATCTTATGCGGCCAGGTGGGGTGAACTGCAGCAGGTGTGAGGGAAGGTGTCTGCTCATGTCAGGCAGCACAGTGGTGGTGGAAACGGAATGGAATGGGTGGTTGTGGGAGCTGTTGCGACTTCAAGGATGCAGGAAGAAAGGAGAAACCAGGGACGACCCCCAAGGGTCTGAGCTAGGCAGACTCAGAGGGGCTCACTGCTCAGCTGCTGGTGAGCGCCTCCCCACAAGCTCCGAGGAGCCCCAGGACGGTTGTAGGCAGGAAGTCAGGGGCACAGACATCCTAATATTCCCTTTCCAGCTTTCACTCTCTAGGACTTAAGAGAAAACAGTTCATAAAAAATACTTGAAAATTCTCGGGAGTTGTCTACCCTAAATGAGGTGGAGATTTTTCCTTTTAGGTTCAAGGAAAAGGATACCTTGGCTAACTCCTCTCCCTCTCCTACCTCCTTGCCTACCCCTCTGAACCCAGCCAAGGGGGCCGAAAAAACTGTCTGGGCAGCTCCCTCCCCTCTAATCTCTCTCTCTCTCTCTCTTTTGACAGGCAGAGTGGACAGTGAGGGAGAGAGACAGAGAGAAAGGTCTTCCTTTTGCCGCTGGTTCACCCTCCAATGGCCGCCGTGGCCGGCGCACCGTGCTGATCCGAAGCCAGGAGCCAGGTACTTACCCTGGTCTCCCATGGGGTGCAGGGCCCAAGGACTTGGGCCATCCTCCACTGCACTCCCAGGCCACAGCAGAGAGCTGGCCTGGAAGAGGGGCAAGCGGGACAGAATCCGGTGCCCCGATCAGGACTAGAACCCGGTGTGCCGGCGCCGCAAAGCGGAGGATTAGCCTAGTGAGCCGCGGCGCCGGCCCCCTCTACTCTTCTCATTAGCACTGCTGCTTGTGAGTTACACACAGCCCAGGCCCATTCCTCCTCTGTAGAATGGGGCTTCTATCCACAGGGCTGTTTTGAGAATCAGATGAAATCCCGTATGCGAGAGCCTTTGCAGACGGAGAGCATTAGTCAAAGGTGGCTGCTGCCTGCTGCATTTCCCTGTTGAATGAACAGTGCGTGCAGGGAACACGGCTGTGGCCTTGCACCTCCCGCTTCTTGCCAGTGCTTTGCTCTCTCTTGCCCCAGAGACTTCACAAGTGCCACCCTGTCTCGGGAGTATCCTCCTCTCCCTTCTTTCTTGCCAGCTCCCATTTATCTCTTCTGTGATGATTTTCTAGCTCCTCCTTGACCCAACGGCACTTTGCTCTCCTATCATCATTTACTACAATAAAAAGATTTTCAAAAAGTTCATGGAACATGTGTATCATGCAAAAATGTCGCAGAAATTTCTATTTTTTTTTGCAACATAATAAACATCTCTTAGTTCTCTTCTTTTTGGAGGACCCTTGTAGCCCACAGGATGCTAGTACCTTACATGTCCCTATCTGTCCCTAGACCATGACAGGGAAATGTCTTGTTTGTTCATCACCACAACATCCATTCTCCTAACATGGGGCCTGGCACAGGCCGGCTGCGCAGGAATTTTCTGTACGGTAAAAGAAGAGTAGGGCAAGGAATCAGATGCCCAAAGCATGGCTCCCAGAGGACTGAGCTCAATGCTGACACCCAGAACCCCCAGGTCCCACGGCTAAGGTCTCATTAGCCACGGCCTCGTGGTGGAATTAGGGAACATAGGTGCTAGCCATGATCCCCTCACTCCTTATCCAGCTCAGGAGTCCACAGAGCACCTTATACTCCTGCGTGGGGGAGGGTTGATGAGAGGCAAGCCCCTCCTACCTCTTGCATGGCGCTGTTACGTGCTTGCCTGTGTCCTTATCTTTTGCTAATTCCCCCTTCCTGACAGCCTTTCTCCTGAAGAACCGAAGCTGCCGAGCTGGGAAACCACTTGAGGTGACCACCTGGAGCTCATGCACCACCAGCTCCCTGTCCCCACTTCCATCACAGATCCTGGATCAGTGGTCCCTCCCCCGGCTGGCCCTTGCCTCCGTGGTGAACACCATGGTCTTAGGGCCGAGGAGTTGGCCGTAGGGAGCTGCCAGGAACCCCGGGGCCAGGCATTGTCTCTTCTGTGAGACTCATCCCAGTACTCAGCGTTGCATCTCTTCCTGTAACTCCCTCCTGCCCCACAACACCCCCAGGTCTGAATTTGCGGTGAGCAAGATCATCCTGAACAAGCGTGGTGTTCACTCCCACACCCTTCCTCTGCAGCGCCGGGCTAATGAGCTCAGTCCCTTTCAACCCAGTTCCTGCCTCTGCCCTTTCCAGCCACACCATGCTTTGCCTCCGGCCGTGTAGACAAAACCCGGAATTAAGGCCTCCAGATTCATTTCATTTAACAAGAATCCTCAAAAGCCAGCCCAGCAGCCCATTCATCCCAAAATAGCCTTTGAAAGCCCGGGCATACGTCAGTGTCTCTTTGCGGGAACCACACGGCACTGTCATGAAAGGGCCATTTGAACAGAAGAGCTACAGTGAAATGATCTCAATGCATTGCAATCACTGTGCGACACAGGGCTTCATTTCTCAGTCACACCGTCCCTTTGATAGCAAGCGAATCGCCCATTGGGTGCACACGTGTGGGTGCGTGTGTGTGACCACCCCCCCACCCCCTTCAGGATGAATTCCTGGACTAGCCGATGTCACAGGTGATTGGTCCATGCATCCATCTCTGCACATAAATGCCAGGCACCCACAAGACATGCTGAGTGACACTGAGCTCCCTGGGTTCTCGCAGTCCTGACAGGAGAGCCGGTGAGGACTGTGTTCTTGTTGCTGTGAGGTAAGGGACGCAGCAGGAGGGAGCTGGGTGCAGCTCTCCAAATCAAGGGCTCTCTCTCCTGGGTGGCTCGGAACTTGCAGCTGTCAGCCCGAGGCCCATCAACTTGGAACTGAGGACTCCTCGGGAAGTCATTAGGTTGGATTCTTTGAAAAGTAGCGTCTCCCCTGTTTGGCTTAGGGACTCTTGCAGCATGCTAACGAGAGGAGGCGAGCGGAGGACCCCAGGACACTCTTCATTAGTGCAAGGAGAAAGATCAGGAGGTAGAGGAGCTGGGCCAGGCTTCCTGGGGCTGCTCCTGGCAGGAGTCTGGTGAGGAGCCGTGCCACTGTTGCTTACCAGAGGGATTTAGACAAAGCCTTTCCTGCCTTGCACTTCAAGTTCCCATCTATGCATGTGGAGCACAAACGTCCTATGAAGGTGCCATGAAAGATTCTTAAGAATTTTAAGAACTTACAATATGGAAGTTCCTCAGAACACAAAAAAATACATCTACCATATGACCACTTCTGGGTCTATATCCAAAAGATGTATTATCAGCATATGAAAGAACTCCCATGGTCACTGCAGCACTATTCACAATAGCCAAGACATGGAATCAACCTAGCTATCCACAGAGAGATGAATGGAGAAGGAAAATGTGCATAGGCACAATGGAATATTATTCAGTCATAAAAAAGAATGAAATCCTGACATTTTCAGCAAAATGGATGAAACCGGAGATCATTATGCTACGTGAATTAAGTTAGACACAGAAAGACAAATACTGCATGTTCTTTCTCATACGTGGAATCTGGAAAAAGTAAACCTGATTGTAGAAGAGTGATTATTAGAGGCTGGGAAGGGTGGAGCAAGGGTGAATAATAAGTATCGAAACACAGTCAGATAGAAATAACAAGTTCTAGTGTCTGCAGCACAGTGGGAGGACCACAGTTCACCATAATGATTGTATACCAAATGAAGAACAGGAAGAAAGGAGCTGGTAGGTTCCAAACACAAAGAAAAGGAAATGCTAATCGCCTGTTTTAATCAGTTGATGCCATATATGTGTGTCGATATATTGTAAGTACCCCATAAAACAGACAAGTGTTACATGTTAATCAACATTTAATAAAAAATAGTGTAGTCTTATGAAGACCCCCAGACTAATCAGAGCAAGTCAGGCCTAGGATTCTAGACTTGACATTAACTTGCTATGTGACCTTGGCAAGTTATTTGACATTTGTTGGACCTCAATTTCTTCTTGGTGACAGGAATAGCCTACGTCTGTATTTAACTGATAAAATACGACGGCTGTGAGAATGGACTTCAAGCCAAAGGCATCTGACTTTGAACATAAGTTCTGCTGGATCATCTTGGTAAGCCTCCCAAGGTGTCTCTTCTCATTCCCAATCCTACTCTGGGGATGTGGCATAACAACTGTCGGGGAGATTTGTGGTGGGAAATAAACTATAACATATGCAAATGCTTCCCATGGGCCTGTCACACAGAATGCATCCTGTTGATGGTAGCTGTATGTACCTATACCAGGTGAGACTGCAAAATCTCCCTGAAAAGTGTTCAGAAATTCAGAAATCCACGAAATCACGAGTACTGTGAACATCCATGCAGACACCACATCTTCATGCCAGGTCCCATGTTAGGTGCGTTGGCCCCAGTCACTAAGCCTCTGAAACATCCCAGACCAGAGCCTCTGCTGAGTGGCTGCCTTCGCTGAGGGCTGGAGACAGGTTCCTCTCCAACCTTACCTTGGATCAGCCCCTGTCACAGCAGAGCCCCGGAGCCTCGGCAGACTCATGGGCCTCTTTTGAGAACAAAGTGCAGCGAAACAAAATTCACACTGATGGAAAACACTTGCATGGAAGGCTGGCAGAGTCCCTGCCTCGTGCTGCCCCAGCCCCCTCTCTGATCACACTGTCAGTGAACGTGCTCCCAGAAGGTGGGTGCTCTGGGGGTTGTGTGGGAGGCACATTGTCTCCTGGAGCAAGAGGGGCAAGACTGGGTGCCACCCTGTGCCCAAACTGTCCCCAGGTGGTAAACAAGCCCCAATTCTGTCTCTGTCCCCACAAGGGGTGGTGCTAGCTGCAAATTTTCTTCTGGTTGGCCCCTGAAGACAACTGCTGTCTTTTCTTCTTGAGCAGCTTCTTTATTGTCAGGGTGTCAGGGAGGATGTTCATGGAGAGTGTGGGACAGAACCAGGAGGGTGGGATGGCATATCCTCGGGGCTGTGAGTGCCGGTCAGGTGGGTGGTCAGGTTGGGGCAGGAGGCATGGTCGTGAGCCAGGACAGCTGGACACATTCTGGCCATGCTGCTCCCCTCCTGCTGACTCTGTCTGGCCTACTTCACAGGCTGGGCCACCATGGGCAGTTGTACAGGCTGAGTACTGCCCAACACCAAGGGTTCCGTTCACGGAGACTGTGGGTGAATGGTGTACCTTAGAGCTGTTTTATGCAGCTTTGCTCATGGGGCTCTTATGAGGAAGAGAGTCATTGTCATCATCATCATCGTCATCATTATCAGCAGCAGCATCTTTACCGATTTTGATCCTGAGGCTTGCAGCAGGAGCTGCGTCAAAATCGATGAGTTTGTTTTCTTGAAGGATTTTTTAAATTACAAAATGTACACATTCACAGTAAAAATACAAAAGTGTAAAGATGTCAACCCTTTTCCGCTAGCACCAGAACTATAAAGTTTCTTGTGTAAAATATCTTAATTTTCAAAATTTATGTATGTATACATGTGTACACGGATATATACGCATGTATAGGTAGATGTGCATCTATGTGCATGTGGGTAAACAGAAACTACACCCTGGTGCATTACCACACAGACTACGCCACTTCTCCCACAGATAGGTAGTGTCCATGTCCTTGCTCCCAGAGCTTTGATGGCTCTGTGACTTGCTTTGACTGCTAGAATATGGAGGATATGAAGTAATTTGCATGGCAAAACTGTTCAGATATTTGGGATGCTCCCTTTCAGAATTTGCTCACTGTGCCATGAGAAGCCTTCACCACACAGAGAGACACACGGAGGAGAACAGAGGCAGTGACCCATGGTGCAAGCTGAGCTCCTCGCCAGCAGTCAGTACTGGTTGCTGGTCTGTGAGCGAATCATCTGGGGCCTTCCTCCCCAGTCCAGCCTTTGGATGACTGTGGCCCCAAGAGACATCCCACAGAGCAGACGAACCGCACGACTGAACCCAGCCTAGTCACAGAACCAGGAAAGGCAATAAGTGATGGTTTGGGTTTTAAGCTGCTGCATTTGTAGGGTGGTTTGTTACACAGAAATAGAGAACTGGAGCATGTAGATGCATATTACTCATTTAAGTAACTGCCTAGTAACCAGTTGATTGTACCATAAAGTTTTATTAAAAACCAATATCATATTTAAAAAAATCATGTATGTCCTATCTGGTGTTTTGCAAGGACATGGCAGTACATGGATTTCAGATTTTGATGGGTATTGCCAAATTATCCTCCAAATTGTTGTCTCCTGCCAAAATGTGTGAATACGTCTGATTCCCTGCCCTCTTGCATGCAAAGGCAGGAGGATATAACCAAACTTCTCATCTCTTCTTGTCTCATAGATTTTAAAAATCATTTATTTTGCTTTTCCTCCACAGTGACTGAACTGACTCATCCCTGATATGTTTACAAGCAGAATTTTCTTTTTCCGCCAAAGTCCTTTTGCCTATTTTTGTGCTGATTCATAACAGCTTTTCTTTGTTAAAATTTAAGAAGTCTTTTTCCCTTTCTGAATTGCAAGAACTCTCAGATGACAAATGAAAGAAATTAGTCCTGTAATTTGTGTTATAAATATTTTTCCCAGATTATTTTTGGCCTTTGAATTTGTGCATATACTCACACATGGGTTCACACCCATGTATCCAGATTACATTTTATTTCTCTCTTACTTCGTGGTTTTATTTGCCCACTTTTCATCCAGATGCAATTTATTTTGCAATAAGGAGTGAGGAAGGGGTCCTGTTTAACTTTTTTTTTTCTCTCCAAATGTCCAGCCAGTTGCGCAGTATTGATTAATCTATCTCCTACACTTTGAAACACGACCTTATCAAATGCCATCTCCCAGTAAATATGTTTGAGTCTATTTCTGTGTTCTCTGTTTTGTTCCTTTTTTTTCCCTCTCTGTTCCTATGCCAAGCTTCTTAGTGGCTCCAGCCTGCATTTCCTCTGGGATTGCAGTTTGCTTCTGGAGCCAGGGGCTGAAGTACTCAGCCTTGTTGACAACCTCAGACACGAAGCCTCCTCCCTGATTCTAACTAAGCCCACGCTGTGCTTTATACACCTCAGTCTCTTCTCTCGAAAAGCTCCTTTCTCTGCACCGTTTCTCCTTGATCACAGATGTTCCTCTATCGTGTAGGCATTGTGATGAGCTTTTCTCCTTTCCTAGGATCCCTTTGACCCTGTGCCAAAACTTTTCTCCTCTTGCTTCCTCTGGGAAAATAGTTCTCTTTGAGGGTCATCCGTTCTCATTCATTCCGTTACCCATTCCTTCACCCGCAATATTCCACAGGGTAGGTTAGTTAAGGAAGTGGGGGAGCAAAGCAGGAGATTGATGGAGCTCTCAGAGCAGGTGTCCCTGAACCAGGGGACGACTTCTCTAGGTCCTGGAGTATCTGTGAGTCATTTGATCATCAAGAAACAAACCGAGTCCCCTGCTTCCATCTACTTCTCATACATGAAAAGAATCCCTGGTCAGAGAATCAGAAAGCGTTCATTCTGCTGGGAAACTCATCTGCCTGTGCTGCCTACCTCCCTCCCTGGCAGTTTGCAATGTTGTGCTGTTATCAAAGCAGGCGAAATGAGTATGTGAAATCGAGCATCTGAGAAGGCCCAGAAGTCTGAAATAAACAACACTGGAATAACAATGTCCTGCTCACCAAGGGCATTTAGCCAGAAAAGTGCTCCTGCCTTGGAATCCTATTTGTTTTCCTCTTGGAAAATGGGAATATAGATTTGTAATTTAGCTATGAATAGGACCCTATTTCCTTTTTAAAGGGAACGGCTGGAGGGGCAGACTGTAATAGAGTCCTTTATCTCAGATCTCAAGTCCTGGCCCAGGGCACACAAGGCCAGGAGTCATCATCACCATCAGTAATAACAGCTTAATTAACAAGCTGCAGCTCCCATTCGGGCTTCCTGTGGGGATGGAGTGGGGCTCGGTGTCCAGGAGAGTCACCCGGGGGGCTGAGGGGCCAAATGTGCAATCTCAGCTTGGCTGATGGCTCCAGACCTCCTCTTTTCCAACACTCCAGTGCCCCCAGGGTCCTTGTTCCACATCAGCATGACCTCTGTGGAGCTCTCCAACCTCCCTACCTCCTTTCTCCAGCTCCCTATCTGTCAAAAGCATCATTCTCTGGTAGGTCTAGGACCATGGGATCAATTATGACCCCTCCCTCACTTTTTCATTTTTCTTGCCTTGTACCCCCCAAACCATCACCAAACTTAGTGTTTCTTCCTTCAGGGTGTTGCTTGAATCTGTTTCTTCTCTGTCCTACTGTTATCCTGACCCATGTTAAGCTGGTTTCTGCCTGCATCCCAGGATAGCCTGTGTTATCCCAGCCAAGTGGAACTTTCCCTAACACTGAGCTGATCACGACATGAGAGTAATGCCTCCATTGCACTGGACCACTGGGATTCATTCTGTGCAGCGACACGTTCACTTGCAATGTGTTCGATTACCCCTAAGCAGAAAGATCAAGAAATTATCAGAACAGTTCCAGGTCCTCTTCATGATATTCAAAAATCTTTCTCCAATACGGCTCTGACTTGACTGCCTGCCTAGCCCACACTGAGCCGTTGGTTCTAATCAGACCTGTTTAATTCCCTGGGGATGGGAGTGGAAAGGCAGCACAGTGGGTCAAACAAGAAGTTCACACCTAATTGGCTCAAGTGCAGAGAACCACCTGCTAATGAGTGATTGCGGTGGTGGTGGTGGTGGTCGTGGTGGGGAGCTGCTACGGGCTGAACTGAACCTCCCAAAGCCCTAGTACCCAGTTCCTCAGAAGTGACAGTATAGGAGATTGGGTCTTTAATCAAGTGAAAATAAAGCCATTGTGGTGTGCCCTGATCCGACACGACTGGTATCCTTATAAAAAGAGAATGTTTGGACACAGAGACCACGGGAAGATACTGGAAGAAGATGGCTCCCTGCCAGCCAGAGAGAGGCCTCAGGAGAAACTGAATCTTGCAGTTATCTGGATCCCAGACTTCACTTTCCAGAATCAGGAGAAAATAAATTTCTGTTGTTTAAACTGCACAGTCCATGGTCCTTTGTCATGGAAGCCCGAGCAAGCCCACGCAGGAGGTGGAACAGGCATTGTTGAAAGAAGTTGGGCAAAGCTGGACATTGGGGCCGGAGGGTGGGCTCTAGGAGAAGTAGCCTGTTTTGGTGTCAGACTCCGAGGTCAGGGACACAGGGTACAGCTCCTCGTGGTGCCCCAATCCCTTACACTGTGCCAACTCCCTTTCCTAGTCATAGTCAGCCGGGGCCGGAAGTACTTGAATCCGGTGACACTTCCGGTTCATTCAAGGACCCACGGCTAAGAGCAGTCTTTCGAGAGCTCCCACTAACAGGTGTGCAGATGAGGGCTTGGGGGACTGTGACTTTGGACAGTTCTCTCCGTGAATAACCATCTTCCTTCATGCCCACCGGGGAGGCACCCCCCTCTCCGCCCGCAGCTCCGGGATTCCCTCATCACACTCGGACCGAGTGCCGGGTGCCTTGAGGGGAATCGAATTAGTCTCACTTATAATTAAGTATCTCAAATCAAGGTTTGATTTAGGCTTAACAAGAAAAGTGACTCCAAGTCAAACAGATCACAGTCGATGAATAAGACTAGAATTACTAAAGTTCAACAACCGCCACAAACAGGAATCTTATTTTAGACTTGATAAACCTCAATAATACCCTTTTAATAATTAAGTTTTTCTTAACGCATGGCAACGGTCGCGACCTGACTGGCCTCTTCCTAATGTGCAGGTGGCTGTGGGAAGACACATCTCTGAAGGGGAGAGGGACTGCTGGGTTCCAGGGGCCGCGTCCTCAGGGGCCGCGAGGGCAGCAGCAGCTGCCTCTGTTCAGCTCGGGAGAAACTGGCTGTTCATCTTCCCCCAAGAAAAATGTGTGGTCTACGCTAATCAAATCAGGTAATTGTCCAACCCTGGAGCCTCCAGGTTTCCAACGCGGCTCATGTGTGTGGCAGGGGGTGTGGAGTTACTGCAGAATAATGACCTCGCTCTGCCTGGTGCTTGAGTACGTAGCCACTTGAGTTGAAGAAGAACCCTCAGTGTAATTTATTAAAACAGTGGTTCCCACGTCATCAGTAGAACGAGTGTCACATTAGCAAAGAGAGAGAAAGCAAGCTTCTGTCCTGTTTGCTGAGCCCCTAGAAATTCCGACTTAGTAGGGGTGGCTGACAGGTGTGACGTGGTAAGCTGGGCAGTTAACAGGCTCAGGAAGATCTATCTTTAGTTCAATCCCTCACTCTCTGAGGTTGTAGTGCCAGCAAAAGGCCAGAGCTTTTCCAAGCCTTAGAGCCTCTCCTCCAGCTGGGTGCCTGGCCAGCTCCGGGATCAAGAAAAGCAGTGAAGATGATGCCAGCCAGAGCCCTGGAAGAGCCAGCATTCCAGTGGAGACGCCCCCAGACACTCGCAGTGGCCTGGTCCTCCATCGGCTGGCAGAATCCCTCTCCCAGAGGTTGTCTTTGGGCACAAAGGATGCTGGGAGAAAGGGAAGAGCAAATCAGGCAGCCGTGGTGTTTCCCGCCCCAGCAGCGTTTTCTTTCTGGGCCTCTGGTGAGTCAGGGTTTGTTTGTGAATTATGTGCAGTCATGGAAGTGGCAGTACACCTGGCTGCTGGGAGCCCGGAGGAGACACAGGAGGAGCGGTGTGGGGGTGCACGTGTGTGTGTGCACATTGTCGGGGGGTGTGTGGCGAGGCTGCCCTCGTTTCCCAAAGCGTCCCTCAGAGGGCCTTTCTGAGTGAGGCGAGGGCTGGAGAGATGAGGTTCACAGAGCTCCCTGTGCCTGGGTGAGGTGGTGATGGCACGGGGCCGGCACCTCGCCAGGCCAGAGCCGCGACTGTGGCCTGACCCACCTGCCAGCCCCTGGATGCCAGCCCCGTCTCAGCTCATCCTCTTGTTTGCTAGGGATATGGAAGGACAAGAGCTAACGGGGGCCTATAGTCACTACCCTTGTTCTCTGGGTGCTCACGGGGTTAGGCAAAACCCCTTCTCTCCATCCTTGCTCATCCCACGAAATGAAAGCTGCCCTTAGGGTGATTCAAATCCCCCTGCTGGTTGTCAAGGAGAAAGCACAGTTCAGGTGTTCTGAGGGCGTTTGGTCATATGCTGCACATTTACTGAGTGCTTCCTATAACTTGGCATGGTATTAGGTGCTGGGTGCTAGGTGCTGGATGCTGAGTGCTAGGCTCCTGGTCTCGGGGAGCTCACAGTCTGATGAGAGGACAGACAGGTAATCAGCTAGTTGTAACAGTGTAAGAAACAGGAAGTTGGGTCAGTGCAGGGAGCTGTGGCAGTCCATGGTGCTGATTTCTTCTAGAGACTGGGGGAGTTGGAGGTGTGAGGACAAGTGGTTTGGGAAGACCCCTCAGGGAGGCCAAGGTCTTGGACTGATTGGGAAGAGCAGAAAGGGAGATGTGGCATCCTGAGCAGAGGAAGCAGCACACACTGAGGCCTGGGGGTCTGTGAGAGCCCTGTATAGTTAAGAAGGTTTGCCTGGAAAAGCAATGGGATGGAGGTGAAGGGAGGTGGCTGAGGCACAGAGGCATGAGCCCTGGGTTGGGGGTGATGGGCCTTTCCCCACTGTTCCTAGAGATTCGGGTGTTCTTACAAGGGCACCAGAGATTTTTTCGTCCAAGGAGTGGGGCATCTAGCAAGATCACCCAAGGTGCCATTGTAGAGGCCCAGCTAAGACACTAGCAAGGCCTGTACCAGGGCTGGGATGGCTGAACCACAAGGATGAGAAGGGTCCCAGACAGATTAGGAAGCAGCTGTAATGGGCCTTGGTAGCTGAGGGGAATGCACATGACAGAGAAATTAACCAATTAATTATACAATTAATTACGCAATTACCACTCTGATAAGTGCTCTGAAGGGGAGTGGAGAGGGCAGGGGCCGTGCAAGAGCTGACCTAGCCAGGGTGGGTGAGGCTTCCTGGAGGAGGTGAGCTTTGATCTGAAGTGTCCCAGGCATGGGACAGGTGGGGATCAGGTCCACACAGGAGGAGTGTGGAGCTTTGAGGACATACATGAGCACTCTGGCCCGAGCAGGGTAGGATAACTGCAGTTAAGGGACTGAGTGTGGCTCTTGGCCTGCTTTTACTTAACACAATACCTATTGGGTATGGTGGCTTTCGTGCCTCACAGGGCCAGGGCCAGTGGTGCCCAGGGTGCAGAGTGGAAGAGGCCCTCCCTATTGGGGTGGGCATGCCACAGCCTGGCAGCCAGGGCCTCCCTCAGTTCTGCACCGGGTGCCTTAGATGGCTCCCCGCCTCCCTGCACGTTGCAAAATCAGTGGAAGAGCTACAACAGAGACCATCTGGTTGCAAAGCCTCAAATATTTACTATCTGCCTCTTTGTAGAGGTTTGCTGGCCCTGCCTGGTGCAGCATAGAGGCAGTGGGGTGGGAGGGGTCAGGGGTAGACAGGCAGCCTGGGCCGGGTCCTGATGCCATTGCAACTCTGCCCACAGTCCCTTAGGGTTCAACTTGACATGCAGCAGGCACCTGTGTTAACACCTGAGCGTCTCTGTGTATGCCAGGGGCTGCAGTGGGGAGGAGTCTCTGCTAGTCTTGGGCATGTGCCCAAGTGGTGAGTGGTGCAGGTGGGGACCAATGACCCTATTTCTTCACTCCTTAGTGCAAAGGTCATCCTGTGTCCGAGCTGCCCATTGCATGGAGGCCTGCACGCGGTGGCACCAGGTTCAGTGAGAACTTTCCCAGCTTCCTTCCTTCCTTTTCCTGTGCGCTTCCTCCCTCTACCACTGGGATCTCCCCTGAAACAAACAACTTACGTTTCAGTCTGCTGCCAGAGGCTCCCCTTCTGGATGATGAATAGCATCCCCCATCCCAGGTCTGAAGCCCTGATGTGAAGACTTGGCTTAATGCCTTGTTTTCTCTGATCTATTCTGGACTCATAGGCCACCTTCCCCGTGCCTGCTTTGCCGGGGGAATCCTACACCTACTATTGAGTCCCCCCATGCAAACCTGTTAGCCTCTCGCCCTGGGAACAATGCCCAGACAAGGAGACGGCCTCTGTCTTGTCATCTGATGAGCCTGTTTCTTTCCTGTGTGGGGAAAGGAGTCACCTGAGAGTGACAGTCCTGGCCTGCTGGCTCCACCTAAATCTGTCATTCGGGGGAGGATGGCACAGCCTCTCATCCATTTCCACTTTCTTTCCCAAAGACCTCACAGTCCAGGCCAGTCTGGGCCAGGCGTGGCTGTGCACCCTGCACCTGCCTCTGAGGGCTTTCCAAATTAAAACACAAGCTTTAAGTAAGTGCTGTCCTTTCCTGGGGATGGTTGACAGCTGAAGACCATGCGGGCTCATCAGTGGGAGCTTAAGAGAGGAGCGATCCGGGCAAACGGCCCCACACGGAGATGAAAAGGCTTTTTACGGTGACAGAGAAGAGACTGTGCAGGCTGTGCGAGAAAATGCAGTTTGGGAATACAGGAGAACATGGACATTTTGCAAATCAGAAACAAGAGGGAAGGGGCGCAAAACAGAGATGCAAGATGAGATAAGAAAGGGCAGGCAGGCCCAGGGAGGAGGAGGAAGTGAGAGGAGGCAAACACGAGGGAGAATTCAAAGGAGCGGGAGGGAGACTGAGCATGTTGAAACATTGGCGCCGGTGATGGAGGGGCAGAGAGAGCCGTGTTCCAGCAGGCAGAAGGCAGAGCAGCTCTGGGGCCCCCTGGAGAAGACGAGAGCAACCTGCAGTGTCACGGACTGATGGGGAAATGGCCCTCTCTCACTTGGCACAGGGTGTGGCTCATGTTGGGTGTGGAAAGGGTGGAGGGAGAGGTGTGGAGCAAAGATGCAGACAGGGAGGTTAGGTGAGGGGGCATGTGGGAGGGGCCCAGAAGAAGGAGAAAGGAGGGAGGGCAAGGGGAGGAGAGTGTCAGGGAGCTGGGAAAGAGAAGAGAAGCGAAGTAGTAGCAGGAGGATGTGGGCAGCAGATGCAGGGGGAGGAACAGAGCTGGAGGGAGGGAGCTGGAAAGAAAGATTTTTTTAAAAAAAGATCTATTTATTTATTTATTTATTTGAACGTCAGAGTTACACAGAGAGAGAAGGAGAGGCAGAGGCAGAGACAGAGAGATCTTCCATCTACTGCTTCACTCCCCAATTGGTTGCAACGACCGGAGCTCCACCAATCCGAAGCCAGGGGCCAGGAGCTTCCCCTGGGTCTCCTACATGAGTACAGGGGCCCAAGGACTTGGGCCATCTTCTACTGCTTTCCCAGGCCATAGCAGAGAGCTGGATTGGAAGTGGAGCAGCCAGGACCTGAACCATCGCCCACATGGGGTGCCGGCACTGTAGGCGGCAGCTTTACCTGCTACGCCACAGCGCCAGACTGGGAAAGAAAGATTTTGAAGCTTGTATGCTAAGAAGGGCAAAGCAGCTAATATTTATCGGGCACCTGGCAAGTCTCTCTCTCTCTCTCTCTCTCTCTCTCTCTCTCTTTCTCTTTCTCTCTCACACACACACACACACACACACAAGGAGCCAGGGGTTACTTTGTTATCTTATTTAATCCTCGCACCTTGCTGAGCGTACCCTTGTTATGATAAGTGAGGAAATGGGGCTCTGAGCGTTTTAATAACTCTTCAGAATCATACTGCAGCAGAATTTGGAATTGGAACTCAGAAATACAGGAGGTTTCAGGTGACTCAAGATCGGCCCCCTCCCAGGGAAACAGGCAGGTGACTCACGCTAAGTGAAGCCCATGGAACCCAGGAAATTCCTGGGATGCTAGAGCGTGAAGAAACTTGGGCCTCCAACCACCAGGGGGAGCTGTTTCCCCAGTAGAAATAGGAACCAAATTCAGCCAAGATCCAGTAACCACAGCAGACAAAAAAAGTATCTGCTAGCTTGAGTTTGTGGGGGAATTTCTTGGCCACCAGGGAAGGCAACTGCTGAAGAAGTGGATTCACACCTGCTCATTTCCATTTGACCCTGGACCCATCTCAATGGGATCCAACCATTCTCAGCCTGCAATTGTTTTGCTTCCTTTACCTTGCTTGTGGCCATGGCCTTGTCTGTGTGCTCTGGTTGCTGAGCTGTCTCCCTCACATCCAGGGAACTCAGGGAGGCACAGAGAATGAGCAAAGGGGAGGCTGGCAGGGATCTTGAAGGCACATTTGACCCCACCGGATGCTGCCCAGATGGGAATCTGAAATGTGACTTTAAAACAAAGAACTCCACACAGGGAGCTACATGTTGGCCCTCACCTTCACGACCGTCCTTCAGGCCAGCTGTTTGGGGCAGTGGTTAAGACGTGACTTGGGATACCCACATCCCATATGGGAGTGTCTTGCTTTGAGTCCTGTCTCAGCTTCCTGCTAATGCATACCCTTGGAAGCAGCAGATGGTGACTCAAGTACTTGGTTCCCCGTCAATGACATGGGAGACCCAGGTGGAGCTTGGGGTCCTGACTTTGGCTTGGTCCAGCTCTCTGGGTGTTGCAGGCATTTGGAGGTGTGGGTGGGAGCTGCGATTGAAGATCTGGGTCTGTTTCTGTCTCTGTTCTTTAACCAAGTGGGACCTTTGAGGGGGCTGATGTCAGGAGTTAGGAGGAAGAGTATTCATTCTCTCGTGTCCTGGGAATGATGAGCACAAAGGTTGCCTTCCAAGGCTGTCACAACACTGAGACTGTGTGTGTGTGATTGGAGCTTGTAAGCTATAGCACTTTGACAGTGGCCGCTGTCTTTGGGGTACCACAGTTCTTCAAGAATGTTCTACCAGTTGGCTGTGCTTCACCCTGGACCTTTCAAGTCAGCATCTCTGGGGGTCGTCTTGGGGAACTGGTCTTGGTAAAGCCTCAGTAGGCTTGGGGCTGGCTGCTCACACAACTTCCCCTGCATCCCCACTCATCTCTGTCTCCGGGCTGCCCAACCACCCCTGGCTGACACGTCCCACCTTATGTGGTGAGTTCAGGGTCACTGCCAAGTAAGAAGTCAATTTCCATCATTGCTATTCTTCTTTTTGAGCCACCACATAAAACACTTTATTGCGATTACGAATAGCGAAGTTATTTTCTGCTGAACCTCAGCATCTGAACTTAATAGCATGCTGTAATGCTACCCTGTGCTGATGTGTGGCATATCTAATATCCATCTTTCTTAGAAATAACAGTGTTCAGAAATTAGAAGGGACTTTAGCAGTGAAATAATTAATGTGGATAACCGTCATAAACGCCACAAATGGAACAAATACAGATGATAGTGAGCCGTGATTGCTAATATGCTAACCTGTTTTGACACAACTTTATGTTTTTTTTTCCCCCCTCAGGAAGTTCGTGGATGGAAGTTAAAATGTCTCTCTCTTTGTGACAAGAGCCCTGTCTCTTGGGGTCAGAGATTCTGTGATGTCCTACCTGGGGAAGGTGGCATTACAGAAACGTGGAGGAGAGGAGGGCTGCATCCCAGTACAAGGACCCTGTCCTGTCCTGCCTGCATCAGGAGGGAGACCCCCAGCTCCTGCACCACCTTTCTGCCTTCTGCCTCGAGTGCAGGCTGCCTCGAGCCCCCTGGAGCTGCAGCAAGATACCCAACCTCTCCTGTGTGGCTCTCAGGGAAGGGCCGAGGCTCCCTGCTGGGCTCCACTCTGCAGGATGCAGCTCTTTGAAGCTCCCGGCTGCCCACAGGGTGTGGAACCCAGCTCCAAAAGGCTGTGCAGGAATGAAAATTCACCATAGAAAGGTGACCCCTGAATGCACAGGCCCAGAGTTGTTGAGGCATAGCTAAGGAGAGGCTGCTTGGAGGCAGCTCCTGGCTGCCGCTGCTTTCAGTCCCGTGGTCTTGCCACAGCATTGGAGAGAGAAGGGCCACTTGTGTTTGTGCCGCCGAGTCACAGGTCCCCAGGGAAATGCTAGCTGGGCGAGGGAGAGCAGCCAGGACCCAGCTCTATGACCTCCATAACACACATTATTTAGTTACTCCTCACAGCTGTCATCTGTGACGTATGTAAGATAAAGAAGCAGATTTAGACAACAAATGACTTGCTAAGTTCGCCATGGCTAAGAGGCTACAGACAGAGCTGCCAGGGGGCCCTCGAAAAGCTCCCTGGCTTCTGGATAACACCGTCTCCATCAGGCAGCCCCACTGCTGTGATATCCGCAGGCCCCCCCGGGTCCTTCTGCCCCCAAGGAGGTCAAATCCCCCTCTTTGATGCTGAACCCCAACTCTCCCGCACCCAAGGATGTGGATCCCAACATTTAGCACACCCCCCATTGCCATCATCCCCTGCCACTTTGTTTAACCCTCTTACAAATACAAACATGGAGAGACCTCCCTCAACCCTTGTTTTCCCCTGCTCTGGATGGATCCTTTTCTGTCTTCTTCATTATAGAACTCAAAAGAGTTGTCTCCGTCCATCTCCTCTGATGAGGGATGAATTCCTCTTTCTCCACTCTCTCGCAAACTCTCTCCTTCAGGCTCTGGCCCAGCATCCCACCAGAACAGTCCTTTTCATTGTGACTGATGACTCCACATGGCCTACCGCAAGGGCCAACTCCTTGCTGGCATGGTTGGCCACCTCTGCCTGCTGGAATGTGCTCTTCTCTTGGCCCCTGAGACAGCAATGTCATGTGGATCTACTCTTCCCACCTCCCACTGCTGCCTCCTGTGCTGGTCTTCCCATCTCTGTCAGTCTCAGCAGGCTGTTGGACCTCAGGGCTCCCTGGTCACCGGCATCCCTCCCTAGGTTATGTGATTTTGTCCCCTGGCTTTCGGTACCATCTACCTGCTGAAGTCTACTCCCTTGCCTGACACCTGCCTCTGGATGCCCCCTGGACATCTGAAATGTAACCTATGTGATCCCAGCACCTGACTCCCTCTTCACCACACTTTCCATCTGCTCTGGTCCAAATCATCTCCATCTCAGCCAACGGCAACTTGGTTCTTCTTCTTGCTCAGGCTCCAAACTTAGAAGTCATCCCATCATCCCTCTTTCACTAACACTTCTTGTTCCATCTTTCATGCAGAAAATGACCACCTCTCACCATCTCTGTTGCTGTGCCCTGCTCCCAGACAGCAGCAGCTTTGCACCTGGGCATGAGTGTTAGCTCTGAACAGGTGCTTTCTTCTTATCTTGTCCCCTACCATCTGTCCTCAACCTGGTGCCCAGAGCCTCACACACAATGTAAGTGGGACCTTCTTGCTTCTCTCTTCAAGTTCTTTGTGGCTCAGGGTGGGGATTCGGCTTCTTTCTCCCTCTGATCTCAGCTCCTTCTCAGCTCCCCTCTGTTCACTTCGCTTTAGCCAAACTTACCTCCTTGCTGGTTCCCAAACCCACTGAGCAGCCTCCCTTGCAGGGTCTTGTCCTTACTGTTTTTTTTCTGTCTGCTATCCCTGTTTCTTTAATGTTTCTTCCCTGAGCTTATCACAGTTCATAGATTTCCTAGGAACTGTCTGTCTCCATCCACTTGGATGCAAGCTCTCTGAAGGCAGGGACTTGGTCTGTCTGCCCACTACCTTATCCCCACCACTCAGAACAGTAGATGCCGTGCTGGGTACACAGCAGGCAACCAGTTCATATTTGCTGAGAGGATGGATTTAGACTCCAGAGTCGCTGCCTTTCCCGCCAGCCTCCACGATGCTAAATAGGAGGCACAAGTGCCTGGCTCTCCAGTGGTACCGAGTTCTCAGTGCCAATGAAGCCCCGCAGTTCTCCCAGAAGGATTTTACTACAGTGGTTAAAAGCCAGACTCTGTAGGAATATGCTAGGTTGCAGGATGTATGCAAGGGAATGAAAATATTGGGTGGATTAAAAATTGTGACACACTGGAAATTATTTTCAATTTAGTTAGAAGGGGTTTACTCCCAGCCCCGGGGAGGTGGGGCACTTCTGTGAGGGAGGGGGCATTGTCAGTAATGTTGCCAGGACAACAGGAACGAGAGCCAGTGCTGTCCTGGGCAAACCAGGTCTACTCACCCGACAGAGGAGGAAAGGGCTGGCTTGTGGCTGCGACTAGGGGGAGGGGCCGACGCCAGAGAGCTGGGATTGAAGAAGACAACTGGGAGAAAAGGAAAGGAGACAAAGAGGGACCCCCGAGGGAAGGGCATCCAGGAATGGGAGATGCATGCTGGAGACCTGTGTCCCCTGTTCAAAGGGCAGGTGCTGGGGACAGAGAGGGGTCTACTTCATAAGCCAAAGAAAAGGTGAGAAAACCCTGGATTCCGCAGGATTAGGCTGGTCAGGGCCCAACAGGGAGGGAACCATGAAATGGAACAGTTCTGACTGTGGGTCACCGTGCTCCCTGGGATAGAATGTACAGAAAGCATCGTGCTGATCTGGTTGGCAGTCCGGGTGAGTTAGTCTTAAACCCTGGTGCTCATTAACTTCCTGGGAATGTCACTGATGTGCTCAGCCTGTTTCTCCATCTACAGTGTGAAGGTATGGGTACCTTCCTTCTAAACGATTCCATTTCCCTAGCTACTCAGTAAGTGTCTGTTGAGTGAATGAATGTTGGAAGTCTACCCCTTGGTGAAGGCCAGCTCAGTACCACCTCTTAATGAAACACTCCCTGTCTTCTCACCAATCTTCTCCATCCTGTTTGCTTCCATAGTGCCGTAATTTCCTTTGTACCGCAATGATTTCTGCACAAGGTCTCCCTCCTCCCACTTCCTCCTGGGAAGCTCCAGGTATGACCTCTATCCTGAAACCATCCTCTGTTTGCCAAGACAAAACTGGTCCTTCTCCCTGAGGTCCCTCTCATGGTCACACATTGCATATGGCATTGCAGCACCTGGTGCAAGTCAAACCACTCCCCTGGCCCAGACCCAGTGGCCAGGGACTGTGCCTGGGTCATCTCTGCATTAGCACCTGCAGCACTGGCACACAGTAGGTGCTCTGTGAACGGAAACCTCAGTGGCCCTCCTAGCGGAGATGGGCACATGTTTAGCAGGGGTTTGTAGAACAGAGTGGAAGGCAGAGAGAACAGAGTTGACCTAGAGAACACTTTGCTGAAGGAGATTGTAGAGAGAGAGCTCCACAAGTAGACAGGTAATGAAGGGAAAGAACACTCTCTCCTCCCCTCTGGCATGAAGAGGAACCAACGATGAAAGCCTTCTTCCTCAGCCTCATGTTGTGCATAATCTGTGGCACCAGCAAGTAGTCGGGGCCAACATTTGCCTTGTGCATCCTTTAGCAGGCAAGCAAGCATTTCCAGGACCCTTCTTCATGTTTTTAAAAATAAAAGCCCTGCGGATCTCTACTCAAGCAAATGTACCATTTCCTGCTCCTGTACGCTGTGAGTTCTTCTATTTTGTAATAACGATGGTATCTTATTTGTTTATATACATAGTACTTAGGCCATGATTACATAGTAGATGTTCAGCTAATTTTTTTTGAATTCCACAAATGATATGATATAGAAAAGGAAGCGAGGAGGGGAGGAAGGAAGAGAAGAAGGAAGAAAGGGACTCCACATATGCTGAACTTGGTAAACAAACCCAACAATCAAGAAAATACTCAAAATACTTTCAGAGAGGGTAAAAACCATCATGATTTTCTTCCTGTCTAGAGTTCCTGGGAATTTTCTTCTATTCAAGAACGTAATTGCAGAAAACTAAACTGATGGTCTAATTTCTTTCATAAAGCTCCATGATGATTAAAGGGATAGGCAGTTCTGTGGCCACACATGATGGGAAGGGAAATGCTGAGGCTGCCTCTTTGGAGCCTTTGCATCTTGCCGGCCTCATTGTCAAAGTCAAGTCCCCTTCTGGGGATGGAGAGGGAGACCACCCCTTACCCCAGCAGCTCCACGTGTGACCTAAGAGACAAGCAAAGAGGGGAACATCACCCCTACCTTAGGTGGGTTGCTTCTGTCACACCTAGGGACGATTGCTTCCTGTGTAAGATTTCTCATTCCTGTCTCCTTGTGGTTGGCACATTTCCACCATACTTTAACTAGCAGGGCTGTGATATGGTTAACTCTTTTAACTTAAGCCCCTTGATCCAGCACGTGCATGCGCACGCACACGCACACGCACACGCACACGCACACACACAAACATGAACACCCACCTCTCATACGCTCAAGCAGACTTGTTGTCATAGCTCATCCCTTTCGCCTGGACAAGATGCAGAGTGAGTGAGCTGGCAGATGGACACCCTGGAGGTTCTGGGCCATGTCACTCCCCATCAGCCCTCTCTACAGATCCTGGCTGGAGCTAGGAGGGGCTGCTGATGAGATGGGTGGGCTTTGTGAGTTTCCAGCTGCAGCTAAACCTTTCTCTGCCCAAGGGCTGGAGAAATCTTGGCAGCTGCTCTGTGGCTGTGTCAGGTATGTGCCTTACCTCCCTTCTTTCTTGAATTCCAAGGAGAATTCTTGTGAATGCTGAGATGGGGAACCAAGAGTGAGACCTGATTATGTGCCAGGAGTTCTTACCAGACTTTTTCTTTAAAAAAAAAAAGATTTATTAATTTATTTGAATGTCAGAGTGACAGAGAGACAATAGGGGAAACAGAAAGAGACACAGAGAGAGATTCTGTGTCTGGCTCACTCCCTAAATGACCATGATGGCGAGGGGTAGGCCAGGCCGAATCCAGGAGCCTAGAACACCATCTGGGTCTCTCATGTGGGTGCAGGGACCCAGGCACTTGGGCCATCTTCTCCTGCTCTCCTAGGTGCATTAGCAGGGAGATGAAGAGGACGCTGGTACTCTGATATCCAGCTGGGATGCTGATGTTGCCGGTGGAGGCTTCACTGCTGCACCTTTGGGTGCCCATGGTGACAATGCTCCTGCATTCCTCTTTGCCACAGATCTGTGCATCATTAACCCTTAATTCAATAAACATTGTGCCTTGACTTTGGGCCAGGTGGTATGCTAGATGGGGAAGCAGTTATTTTCATTGATTTTTTAAAAATTTATTTATTTGAGAGGCGGAGTTCCAGACAGAGAGAGGGACAGACACAGAAAGTGGTCTTCCTTCTTCTGGTTCACTCCCCAAATGGCCACAATGGCCGGAGCTGGGCCAATCCAAAGACAAGAGCCAGGAGTTTCTTCCAGATCTCCCATGGGGGTACGGGGTCCAAGCACTTGGGCCATCTTCTGCTGCTTTCCTAGGCCACTAGCAGGGAAGCTGGATGTGAAGTGGTGCGGCCCAGACTTGAACCGGTGCCCACATGGGATGCCAGTGCTGCTGGCGGAGCCCCAGTCTAGTATGCTATAGCGCCAGCCCCCACTGATTTTTTTCAGATGAAGACACTGCAGTTGAGAGGCAAAGGGTTTGCCTAAGGTTACTCATCTAGAAAGGGGCCTACCCTCCCGGACCTGCCCAGTGGACTTTTCAAGTTACCCAGGTGATAACCCATGTGGGTATTAGGTGAGGGGAAGCCAGAAGAGGGAGGACACAGGGGCGATTTCCCAATCCTGTGGGCAACCACTGGGGCGGCTGGCCAGAAGGCCACGTGGCACAGAGTGATGGATCAGGGAGGACAGTGTGGTGCCGGCGGTGCCACAGAGCATTAATCTCAAGGAGATGCTACGAGCTCCAGAGATTTCACATCAGTGTGAGAGATCAAAGATACGATATCTCTGGCAGAGCGTGCTATCAGGAGCGATCAAAGCCAAACAAAAGAGTTCATCTCAGGGCCCTGCACTAGTGGCCTGACTGGCTGACTACTGGTGCAACAGACAGCGTGGTGGCTGTCCTGGTCTGGGAGCTGGGCTAACACTCTCCTGGACTTGTCTTTTTTGGACATCTCTTTACAGCTCGCTGTTGCCTGTCCATCATTTGCTGCTGCTTCTCTACGAGCTGGCCAGCTGCACATTCTCTTCCTGGTGCATGTGTGTGCACACACGAGTGACAGCTTTTCTGCCTTCCTCGATTACCTCTGCATGGAGGCTGAGCTTGTCTGAGGAGGTGGTGCTACCAGGGCTCACAGAAGGGCTGCTGAGTGGATGTGCAGGCACGGTGGCTCTCTGTGCCCCAGGCCCAGCAGGTCCAAAGGCAGAGCCAGGACCACACAGGGCACAGGGCGAGGAGGCAGGACCTGGCTGCTAACTCACTGTGGGTCTTGTGTCCAGCTGCTTCAGCTTCAGCTTCCTCCTCTGAAAAACCAGGGTGCTGGGGGCAGGTATGTGGCATGTCCTGTGTCGGAGTACCTGGGTTCCAATCCTAGCTTCTGGTTCATGCATGTCCTTGGGGCAGCGGGTGATGGTTCAAAAATCTGAGTCCCTACTACGCAGGTGGGTAGAGGTTCCTGCCTCTTTGTTCTGGCCTGGCTAAGTCCTGGATATTGCACGCATCTGGGGAGCGAACTAGTGGATGGAGGGGAGATTCTCTTTCTCTCTCTCTCTCTCTCTCTCTCTCTCTCTCTCTCTCTCTCTTTCTCCCCCTCTCTCCTCTCTCTCCCCCCCACCTCTAAAAATGAATAAATACATACATACCAGGCAGCTGGTCTGTGACTGTAATTTTCACCCTTACTTTCTTAGAGAAATTCTACTAGAGACACATAGTTGGTGCTCAGTAAAAAACCTCTTGACTGAATCAAAGCACATCCATCCTGCAAGAATGGAGACCACTGCCCCAAGCCCCCTCCCTCCCAGGCTAAGCCTCCCACTCTGGGATAGGTCTTCTAAGCCCCTCCAGGGAACTCTAGGGCTCCACCTAACCTAGTTTGACAACCACAGGTATACACTCTCTCTCTGTTTTTAAAATTTTAATTAGCAGATTCAGTATAGTGTGTAGATACAATTCTTTTTTCCTTTGGTTCACCCCCCAAGTGTCAGCTACGGCCAGTGCGCTGCAGCTGGTGCTGTGACGATCCGAAGCCAGGAGCCAGGTGCTTCCTCCTGGTCTCCCATGTGGGTGCAGGGCCCAAGGACCTGGGCCATCCTCCACTGCCTTCCCGGGCCACAGCAGAGAGCTGGCCTGGAAGAGGAGCAACCGGGACAGAATCCGGCGCCTCAACCGGGACTAGAACCCGGTGTGCCGGTGCCCCAGGCGGAGGATTATCCTAGTGAGCCGCAGCGCCAGCCCTGTGTAGATACAATTCTAAGAAGGTGTGTATATACTCTTACGTTTCTGAACACTATCACATTCAGTGATCCTAGAGGAGCTGCTAAGCCTCAAATCCCTCACAAATCTGTAGAAGATCTCTGATGTATTTTCTAGAATTTTCCCTCAGAAATCTTCTTGCGTTTTTTTTTTCTCTGACTTCTCTGCATCTACCCTGTTAGCTTTGTGAAAAAGTCCATTTTGCTCAAAACATCTCTTTTTGGGTGGGTCCAGCCTTCTCTCCCCTCTTCTATCATCTCCCTTCTAACAGACCTCTTTGGAAGCTGCCAGGCCTTCTATGCCTGCATACCTTTGTGGATGCCATTTCCTTTCCACTTTCTTCCTGGAAAACTCCTACTCATCCCTGAAAACCTGGTTCTGGTGCCCTCTCTCTTGCAAGATTTCCCCTCTCACTCACTCACTCATTCATTCACTGCTGCTTTAACCCCTGGGGTCCCATCTGCCACAGGTCTCAGCACCATCTACCTGGCCAATGTGGACAGACATGCCCGTCTTCCCCACTGGATGGAGTGCACCAGGAGGCAGCTCTGGATCCCAGGCACCCAATACAGAGCTTGATGCTGTCACAGAAGTGACTCAGTCTGTGGCTGGGAGATGACTGAGAAAAACTGTCAGGGCGCGTGTGCAGCTAGGTGCTTGCCCAGAGGACATGGCTGCTGCATCCAGACTGGCTGTCCCTGTACCACCATTGAGCCGGAGTCTCAGCGACTCTGGCCACCTCACCCTCGTCACCTGCCACCCTCCCTGGGACTGTGCTCCCCACCAGGAACTTCTTTGTGGTGGCCTCGGCCTGACGGGGAAGCTGCAGAGCCTGCAGACCTGTCAATGCCCTGCAGTCCTCTGGCTTAGTGCCGAGTAGCCCTGGGGGCCTTAGTGTCCATGCAGAGTCCAAAGGCTTGCCCTTGGGGGCGTCTGGCCAGCCCACCCCCGGGGGAGCTGTGTTTCTCTCCTCCTTCTGATCTCTCTGCCTTACAGTGTGAGGATTTGATTTGCTTCTCAAAGAAAATCAGACTTGCTTCCATTCGATTCCTCTTCACCATACTGAAACACAAATAGTCTCTGTGAGAACAGGGATGAAGCAGGGACTTGTGGGGGGCGGAGGTGGGCCTAGGGACACAGCAGTGCTCGGGAGACTGAGGCAGTAGCGGGCCAGGTGGAGATACCTGTGGGCAGCAGGACGTGGCTCTGGTGCTGGTCCTGGGAGCCCTGTGATGAGCAGAGCCAGAGGCAAGTGAGCACTTCTCCTATGGACCCCGCCCCCAGCTGATTCTCTATCTAGAAGAATTCAATCCATTTAAAGCAGAACTCTTGAGTTTCTTGGGAGTCTGCGAATGGGTCTTCAAAACGTTCATGGAGAATGCCTGCTATGAAAACAGTATGTGTGGATTTCCAATATTTGAGCACCAAACAAACATATCTATTCACTCCACTTCCCCACAAACTTTGTGCAAGATCCTCTCGTCCCGGGAGAGATCTCACTGTTGTTTCCTCGCCACCATGCTGGCTCCCTTGGAGTCCTTTGGCTCCGTCAGCTGTTCCAGCAGGGCTCGGGTTGGACTGGGCGGGCAGCCACCCTGCTAGAGATGAGGGAGAAGCTCAGCTCCTGCTCCCCAAGCAGCTCTGTGAGGAACCCAGCCCGGGTGGCTCGCGGCACGTCCTGCATGATGGAGGGACAAAGCAGCCCTAGATTGACCAGAGCTGTGTGCAACAGGGCAATGATCCTGCAAGGTCCAGCTCATGCCTCAGGTGGACAAGGTATGGCTATCAGCGCAGTGACTGCCAGCCCCAAGGAATAATTAGGACTGTAGGAGACACAAGGACAGAAGACCTCCAAATAACTTTACATCCTAGGGTCAGTCACTGGAGGCCACTGAGCCTCAGTTTTTCCATCTGCAGAATGGGGAGAAATAACACCTACCTCTGGGGGGTGTTGCATGGGTCAGTGTTGCTGTTGCATGCTGCACATGCCTCTCTGAAGCACACAAGTGGATGTCCCACCACGCTAAAGTGCATTGTGCATGGGTGTGTTTTTTGCCACTAGGATGTAGGCTTTTAAAGGGGACGTGGGTGGGTCTGGGTGGCTTAATCCCAGGGCTAAGTGTCCTGGTCCCTGTGGAGCCCAGCAGAGCCCAGAGGAGGGTGTTAGACTGCTAGCCACCGACCATGCATGACTGATGGTTTCCAGGCTGAGGTGAGGCCAGCCTAGGCCCCATGAAAACCTGGGCAACCTTGACTCTTTGTGGAGGGAGGGGAAGAGGGGAAGGAGAAACCCTGAGTGCTTATCCACGGAGAGAGGCAGTTAAGGTTTGAGGGGCAGACTTTGTGCATAAGCAGCTTGGCCTGCTGGGACTAAAGACTCTGGACCCCCAGGTCCTTCTGCTCTCCTTGGTGACTCCAGGGCCTCTCTCTTCTCCTGCACTGATCAAACAGCACAGGGCTGGGGCTGTTCCCCGGGACTCTGACTCTTGCAGATCTTGTCTTGATGCTCAGGGAGCTGTCTATACTCAGAGAAGCCAGAGGAGGCCTCGAAGGTCGAAGGTTGGGGGTGGCTGGGCAGTGGGCTGCCGCGGTGCTGGGGAGACACTGAGGGGGGTGGCTTTGGGGAGCAAGCCTGTGAGGTGGCGGGTGGGGAGTGGGTGCAGGTCAGGAAGCAGGAGCTGGGCCTCTTCCTGCATCTGTAGCAGAGTGGTTGCTTCTGAATCCAACCCGGGCTCTGCTGGAAGTGGCAGGTGGAACTAAAAGATGCTGAGCGGATCAAAGAGATGGCCAGGAAGGAGCGCCTAATGAAGTCTGGCGAAATCGTGCGGGGGAAATAGAATTTCCAGAAAGTCTAGTGCTGGTTTAACCACCAATCTAGTCATTCTTTTGGGGGAGAATATGTGGAAAACATGTGGACTGTGAGAAGAAGAAGAGAAAGGAAGTGGGACCAGGTAGGGGGATAGAAAGTGTCCACAAGGGTTGCTGTAGGGACATCTTGCAGGAGAGGCAGGAAGTTGAACTTGGGGCTCTTCCCCCAGACGAGCTGCAGCTGGAGGCCACACAGAGTCAGAGACACAGAGACAATCAATGGGTCAACAGGTGCTTCTCATCCCCAGCACGGGGAGGTGATTAACCTTACTGTGCCAGGGGATTATCCAGGCAAACCACCCACAGCTGACACGTGAGCAAGCTCCCTGGCATTTTGTTGCTGGAGCACAGAAGACGAGAGAGCTCACAGGTGGGTGTGAGCCAGGAGCGCCCTCTCTGGGGCCCAGCACCCTCCCCTAGACGTGGGAGAAGCCAGCAACTCGGGCCCTGGAGCACGGTCTTGCTATTTTGTGAGCCCAGGAGGTGGCTGCTGCTGGAAGCTCAAGGGAGGGACCTAAGAATCGCTGATGATCACAAACAATCACGAGGAGTGCGTGTTGTTTGTGTGGCTGACGCCCACCTGCTCTCAAACCAGTCCTTTGAGAGACTGACACGGACACCCCACTCCCTTCCCTTCTTTGATGTTTCTGCCAGCTTTGGCCCTGGTTGGCTTTCTTCTCCTGGAAACTCTCTCCTGTTGTCCTCTTTCTGGGATACCTTCTCCTGATTTTCCGGCCCTTCTCGGGTGCCTGTCTTGATGTCTTGGTTCCCGTTCCCTTCCCTGGCTGCTTAAACGTTGAGGGCCCTGGGTTCTACCACGCAATTCTCATCACTCCTGGGGACCTGCAGAACTCTGTCTCCATTCAGCCCTTGGCTCTGACCCCCACTCCTGTGGCTCCCCCTGCCTACAGGGTCTTTCTGCACCAGAGCCCCAGACCCACTGGGTGTGACCTGTGCAAGCCACCTCCTCCAAGTCTGACCCATGCATGGCTCTTCCCACACATCTGCCCCAGCGCGACCCCCTCACCCATCCCCAGGAGCCACCCTGGTCTCCGCTCTCTCCCGTCCCACCCACCCACTCAGTCACACGTTCCCGTCACCCCAGCTTCCAAATGTGTCTCGTCTGTCCTCAGCTGTGTGTCCATATGCAGATCCAGACTTCACGATTTTGCTTAGCTCAGTGGTTCTCAGTGAGGGATGATGTCGCTGCCCACAGGACATTCGGCAACATCAGGGGACATTTTTGATGGTCATGACAGAGTGGCTGCTCTGGATTTCAAGTTGGGAGGGGAGGGGAGAGGGATGCTGCTGACCATGGCACTATGCACAGGACTGCCCCCTGTGCAGGGACAGTCACAAGTGTCCACACTGCCAAGGGAAAGGAACCCTGGCTTAGAATATGCACTCTTCTCCTGACTGCTCCCTTCTGATTCAAGGTTCCCCTTTAAACCACTCCCTTCATTGCCTCTCGAGAGCATCCTGACCTTACAAACTGGTCTGCCCGTCCCATTTCCCAGCTGCTCAGCAGAACTTGCCACACTCCATTTCTTGGCTCCTGCCTGCCTCTTCACCCTCATCTTTCTCCCAACCCTTTCTGCCCCGGCAAGACCATCTGATCTGCAGTTCTTGGAGTGAGCCACACTCTCTCATGCTTATTGGCTTTTTGCCCAAGTCTCAAGTGGCCCTAAGCTAGGGTTCCCACCCCCTACCCCAACTGTGACCATGGGCCAGCATCAGGCTACAGCTTGCTCAGGCCTTCAAGACTGGGCCCGGGTATCTCCTCCAGGGCAAAGCCCTCCTTCTGTGGTCCTCCCACATCACACATTGCCAGTCTTCTCATATCTACCTCTCCCATGTCTGCAACTGTCTTGAGGTCAGAGGAGAGTTTATGTGTCTATCTGTGCAGAGCCAGGGTCCAGCACCGTGTCTGGTGAGTGAACCATTCAGGAAGGGAGCTTTGCCAGTTTGCACATCCTGCTGCATGGACGTGGTTTGGCATTTAGGTCTTCAGACTTCCAAGCTACACTCTGCTCCCCAGCCCTGATGGTTCCAACAAGGCCACGTTTATGTCCCGGGCCGCTTGGCCATGGAGCCCTCAGTTAGAGGAGAACAAGAAATTAATCATCCTTGGCTGCTGCTGCCTCCCTAAGTGTTTCCATTTATTCTCAAGCTGAAAGACAAGAGCCTGGGCCCCCCAGCATATGCCAGATCAAAAGCGCAAGAACAAAAAGGATTGTGAAAGAAAGATGCTGGAAACAGTAACTACTTTGATGCAGGCAACTCTTTGAGGAAGCAACTGAGGACTGTGCCCCCAGCAGCAGGGAGAGGGAGCAGTAGCTACAGGGAGGTGAAAGACTCGCTGAAGGGAGGGAGGGGCCTCTGGCTGCTCTGCTGGCTTCAGGGGTGGGGGTGGGGCCTCACTAATCTCACCTCAGTGTGCCGTGCCTCAGGCCAGTACAAGTCTGTTCCTCCAGGAGGCTAAGGATTCCTACAGGAATGGCAATTGGAGCCAGAGACTTGAGAAGGAGGATTACATGCCACGGCTAGAACAATATAGTAATTAATAGGGAGCTACTATTAGCAATCAAATGATTTCATATTATAATGTGGTATTTAAGAAATCATTGTACTGAGACTCGGGGATGCGGGACGGTCCAAATGCTGCCTGTGAACTAGCCGCCCCTCCTTGTGAGGTCCCTGAGAAAATGTACACACACCAAGCAAAGCAGAGCAGTGGTCTACCGCTGCCTGGGTTTGTCCTCGAGTCTCTGGAGCTCTCCGGCCAACGGGACTGAACTCGATTTTCAAATTGGAAGTGAACAGCTTCCTAAGAACAGCCAATTTGATACACCTGTCAGCTTACGATGGCTGAGGCCAGAGACAGAGACAATGAGAGAGCTTACATTTCCCCCTGATTCCTTCTCTGGACTTGAACCTACACCACCTCTGGCCTTGCTGCCGTCTGTGGAACACAGACAGGAGGAGAAGACCCATTGAGGAAGGTGACCTTTTAGGGCTAGGGTGAAGGTTTTCCCTGCAGAATGTCAGGGATGCATCCTGGGGGCTACTGTAGGGCAGAGAACCAGCAATGAGAGCCCTTAGGTGACCAGAAAACCAAGCAAACCAGAAGGTACCAGGAAGCTGGACTCTCGGCTCAAGAACAATGCTTACAGGGTAGGTGCTAGGCCTAACAGTTAAGCTGCCCACATCCCACATTGGAGTACCTGGGTTTGACTCTCAGCTCTGGCTCCCAATTCCAGCTTCCTGCTAATGTAGACCCTAAGAGGCAGTGGTGATGGGTCAAGTAATCGGTTTTCCGCCACCCATGTGGGAGGCCTGGATGCATTTCCTGGGCTTTGGTCTACCCAGCCCTTACTAGGGCGAGCATTTTGGGAGTGAACCAGCTGTTGGGAGCTCTGCCTGTCCATTTCTGTCTCAAAAACAAAACAAAACAAAATACTCATGCATTTGGTTTTAGACCCTGAGTAGCTCGCTCACCCATTGTACAGTGCCAAAGACTTTCGGTGAAATGTGTGTAAAGAAGGAAGATCGACTCCCCCTGGTGGCTACTGAAGGAAGGAGCTGCAGGCTCCGGAGGCACCTTGGGTTCCTGGGAGCCTTGCACCTGTGAACTAAGAGCACAACCTTCCGATGCCAATGTGTCATTTCTAGAATCGTCCCTGGAAAGTCAGGCAGGCTCCTTTACCATTTCACTGTGGCTTTGGGCTGGACTTTTCAGAAGCTTCAAAGCGAGCAGGAAAAGTCTTCTTGGAGGTGGCAGCGACTCATGGGGTCATGCACACAGCTGGAGCTCAGCAGTATCTTCGAAGAGAGAGAGGGAGCCCAGTGGAGGCTGAGGCACCTATTCTGCATGGCCTCCCCCCAACCCCCCAGACCCATAAAAACACTGAGCCCTAAACTCAGGACACCTGAAGCATCTTCCTGGCCCTCCCCCTGTGCCCTGAGGGGATGCAGAGTGCCAGGAAGATCAAACGGTTTGCATCTTCCCAAGGATCTCGATTCTTTTCTTCTTCCCCTGAGCTGTCACTTGCTGTAAAAACGATCATTGATATTCAGCCATTATACTTCCATAATCATTAATATTCCTAAAAGGCTCTTGGAAGCACATTTATACGAGGCTACATGATCAGTTCCTGCATTTACTTTCAATTTAAATAACGGTTTTAGCCGGGGTTTTGATGTGCTGTTTACTTTAATTACGGTTCTGCCCCTATCTGTGTCTTGACACTGTGTCATTTAATATTTTATGAATTTCTCTTAGTCCTTTCTCCTCCTGATATGTGTGATTCTAAGGGGCTGCTGGTACAATTTTTTTTTAACTTGCACTTTTAACTTTTCAGAGGCTCGCTGTAAACAAGATGTGGCATGTCTACGGGTTCTCTTCCCCCGGTGATAATGGCAGGGAATAAATAAACCAGCAGACATCTGCCTCACCAAGCTGGCACAGGGATGCTGGGTGGGGGTGGGGGGCTCTGGCTCTACTGAGGCTCAGAGTAACAAGCCAGTGACTCCAGACAGGGTAGGATTCAGCCCCAAGGAAGTCCAAGTCTGCTTCTCCAGTGTGATCGGGTGGGGGCTCCAGCCCAGAACTACTGAGCGAATACCTGCATTTAAAAACATTTTTATTTATTTCCATCTACATGAAAGACGAGAGAGAGAGAGAGAGAGAGAGAGAGAGAGAGAGAGAGAAATAGAGAGAGTTCTTTCATCTGCTGGCTCATTCCCCAAACACTTGCAACAGCTAGGACAGGGCTAGCCCAAACTCAACCCAGGTCTCCCACGTGAATGGCAGGCATCAAGTCAAGGTGATGCCTTCAGTCATCATCTATTGACTCCCAGAGGGAGCTGGATTGGAAATAGAGCTGCCAGAACTTGAACTGGAACGTGGATGTCCCAAGTGACAGCTTGAGCCACAGGGCTACACTGCCTGCCCTGGCATCCGCACTTTAACAAGACACCCAAGTGATTTGTCTGAATACTGAGGTTTAAGAAGAACAGCGCAGGGCTGGCGCCACGGCTCACTTGGTTAATCCTCCGCCTGCGGCACTGGCATCCCATATGGGCGCTTCGTTCTAGTCCCGGTTGCTCCTCTTCCAGTCCAGCTCTCTGCTGTGGCCCGGGAAGGCAGTGGAGGATGGCCCAAATACTTGGGCACCTGCACTCGCGTGGGAGACCAGGAAGAAGCACCTGGCTTCTGGCTTTGGATTGGCGTAGCTCTGGCCATAGCAGCCATTTGGGGAGTGAACCAATGGAAGGAAGACCTTTCTCTCTGTCTCTCTCTCTCACTGTCTAACTCTACCTTTCAAAAAAAAAATGTGAATGGAAATCAGTCAGTGAGTAGGCTCTTCTCAGCTGATGTCCCCCAATTCTCAGGCTTTCATAGGAAAAAAAGCTTGACTTCAGGATCTGTGGCAGATTTTCAGGATCATTTCTACATCAGGGCTTCAAATCCTGCATTCCTCATCTGTCCTGAGATTCTCCTTATTTTTCTCATTCCTCCATTCATTCATTGACTTGCTACAGTCTATTTCCTTGACCTGATGCAGCAATGTAACCCCCTCACCCCACATGGTGATGGTGTTAAGAGGTGGGAACTTAATCCAACTCTGGTGTTTATGGTGGAGCACCTGTGATTGAATCCTGGAGACTTGATAAGCAGAGGGAAGGGGACACACAGACACAGACACACACTCCCTGCCTCTTGCCCTGTGAAGCCTTGAGTCAACCTCTGGACTCTGCAGTAAGAAGACCATTTCCAGATGAGGCCCCTAGACCTTGCACCCTTGGAACTGTGAGTTAAAACAAACCTCTTTATAAAGTAGGCTGCTTCAGGTATTCCATTATGGTAACAGAAAGTTGACAACTAGCAAACCACCATGTGGTAGGTACTATGGAAAGGGGCAAGGTGGACCTGGTGTGCTATGTGCCATAAGCAGAGATGTGTCAAAATGCTAAAGACACACAGCAGTGGACACTAATGCCCAGGCCGGAGATGTTTTCATTGGAGAGGTGATTTCTGAACTGATTCTTGAAGGGTGAATAGCTTCTCATTGGGGAAGGAGGAAGGGTGGTAGGGGAAGACATTGATTTTTTATTTATTTATTTTTTTATTTGACAGGTAGAGTTATAGACAGTGAGAGAGAGAGACAGAGAGAAAGGTCTTCCCCTTCTGTTGGTTCACCCCCCAAATGGCTGCTATGGCGTTGTGCCAATCTGAAGCCAGGAGCCAGGTGCTTCTTCCTGGTCTCCCATGTGGGTACAGGGACCCAAGCACTTGGGCCATCCTCCACTGCCCTCCCAGGCCACAGCACAGAGCTGGCCTGGAAGAGGAGCAGCTGGGACTAGAACCCGGTGCCCATATGGGATGCCGGTGCCGCAGGCAGAGGATTAACCTAGTGAGCCATGGTGCCGACCCCTAGGGGAAGATGTTGTTAACTGAGGCAGGATGGGGTGTCTTCTGGCCCAGCTCTGTGTCCAGGCCTGGTGATGGGCAGGGCCTAGGTGCACTGCCTGGAACAGTCCCAGTGCTGGAGCAGGAGGCTCATGTTGGGCCATGGACCCATACTTGGAAAGAAAGGGATCACGGTGGGCTGCTGAGAGCAAAGGAGTTTACAGTGGGACTCAGAGCTGGGCAGGGGTAGGGGAGGGGTGGGCACGAAACCTCGGTCCTAACAATTGCTGGGTATGGCCTCAGATGGTGCTGCTCAGTAAAAGCTGTAAACCGTGTTCCTGGGAAGCCTCCAGTAGATAAAACCTAAGAACTCGGAGGTTAGTAGGCATGCTGTAATGAGTCTGAACTTGAATCTGATGGTGGTGGGTGGGGACAGCAATACCAACAGAGGCCAGGAGAGGAGCCAGCCCCGGTAAGCACCACTGTGACCCAAGAGCACCAGGGACCTGAGGCTGGCCAGCCAGGGAGTGAGAAGAGACTGTTCACCGGCCCTGTTTCCGGCATCTTCCACCTATCCCTGGTTGACACTTAATGTAGAAGCTAGGCCTGTAACCGGCGCCAGATCAATACTTTCACTGAAGAATAAAACCTCTCCCGGGGGCAGGCCGGCCCACGGATGTGATCTCAGTAATGTGCATCGGGGAATTGGGGCTTACTGGAGAGGTAACTGTGGAGGTAACAGGCAGCTGTCAGGCCCCCAAAACATGGGAAATGAGAGAAGCGGAAATTGAAACCTGTAACTCGGGCTTAAGGACGGATATTATTTCCCTGTCTGTTTCTGCATGAACTGGAGTAAATTGCCCTTTAGGTAGAGCCAAGCCAAAGGGAAGACATGAGCTTATTGCAAGTGAACAAATTCAGCTCAAAATTACTTTCCCATTGCTTCCCTTCTCATATATGGCATTTGTAGTAGGTAACAATGGATAATTCTAAATTAAAGGCAAAAATAAGAGGAATCATTCCTGATACTGAAAGCACAAAATAAGAACCCGGGGGCAGATGTGGCATTGTGGGTTAAGCCATCGCTCGCGTGCGATGCTGGCATCCCATATCAGAGTGCAGGTTCCAGTCCTAGCTGTTCTGCTTCCAATCCGGCTCCCTGCTAATGTGCCAAGGAAAGCAGTGGAAACATGGCCCAAATACTTGAGTCCCTGTCACCCACGTGGAAGACCTGGATGCAGTTCCAGGCTCCTGGCTTCAAACTGGCCCAACCCCAACTGTTGTAGCCATTCGGGGAGTGAACCAGCAGATGGAAAAGTTCTTTCTCTCTGTTTCTCCTTCTCTCTGTGTCACTCTGCCTTTCAGATAAACAAAATAAATATGAATAAATAAACAGTCAAGTAACAGCTCCTGGTCTTGTAGACATGTCATCATGACAGAGGTCAGGGTTTGCCCTTAGCCCTGACCTAGCTTGAGAATCTTCATGAAACTACCTGTTTGTGCCTAACACAAAGTAGCTGTTTCATGGTTTTTGTCTTTGCCTAGCTATTGCTGCTGGAGTTTGTGTGGATTTGGTCATAAGGGGGGTTGTCACAAGAGAGAGCAGAGGCTGTGGATTGCTCAGTCACAGTTATAGCAACCAGAGCAGCATTTATGGGGCCGTCAGCTATGTGCCAGAAGTTTTACACACATTTCCCCATTTAATCCTCCGACTGACCCTATGGAAGAAGAGGCACTGCCATTTCCATTTTACAGATGGACAAACTGAGGCTCTGGGAAGTGAAGTGAAGTAATCTAACCAGAGACAGAAAGCTACACTATTGATGCCAGAGCTCGGAGTGTTCCCATCACTTTCTTTTTCCCCAAAGATTTATTTTTCTTTATTTGAAAGGCCGAGTTACAGAGAAAGGGAGGGGAGAGAAAAATTTTCTTTTCTTTTTTTTTTTTTTTTTTTGACAGGCAGAGTGGACAGTGAGAGACAGAGAGAAAGGTCTTCCTTTGCCGTTGGTTCACCCTCCAATGGTCGCCGCGGCCGGCGCGCTGCGGCCGGCGCACTGCGCTGATCTGATGGCAGGAGCCAGGAGCCAGGTGCTTTTCCTGGTCTCCCATGGGGTGCAGGGCCCAAGCACCTGGGCCATCCTCCACTGCACTCCCTGGCCACAGCAGAGAGCTGGCCTGGAAGAGGGGCAACCGGGACAGAATCCGGCGCCCCAACCGGGACTAGAACCCGGTGTGCCGGCGCCGCTAGGTGGAGGATTAGCCTAGTGAGCCGCGGCGCCGGCTAGAGAGAGAAATTTTCTATCCACGGGTTCACTCCCCAAATGACTGTAAGGGCCAGGGCTGGGCCAGACTGAAGTCAGGAGCCAGGAGCTTCTTCTGGGTCTCCCATGTGGGTGCAGGGGGCCAAGCACTTGGGCCATTTTCTGCTGCTTTTCCCAGGTGCATTAGCAGGGAGCTGGATTGGAAGTGGAGCAGCCGGGACTCAAACTGGTGCCCATATGGGATGTGGTGCTGCAGGCAGTGGCTTGACCTGCTACGCCACAGCGCTGGCCCCTCCCATCGCTTTCTAAACAGGGAATTTGAGAACTAGAGGAGACTTCAGGGATCACCCAGTCCAGCAGTTCTCAGCCAAGGGTGATTTGATTCCCTAGGGGACACCTGACGGCATCAAAAGATATTTTTGGTTGTCACACCTGGGTGGAAGGGTGGCAGCTACTGGCGTCTTGGGGTAGAGGCCCAGGAAGCTGCCCAACATCCCACAGTGCATAGGGCAGCCTTCATACTGATGTCACAGCACTCAAGTGGAGAGATCCTGGTCTAGACCACTCACTTGATTTTTACAGAAGAGGAAGCAGAAGTGCGTGTAGGGTTAAAGGTCATGTTCAACTCAAAGGGTCTGAGGCCCTTGGGGATGCTCTCCACAGCCCTCCAGCACCCTGTGCTATGCGGGAGAAAGAACCGAGGGGTGTGCGGGAGTCTGGCTCTTAGCGACTGTGGGTTGGAAAAGAATCACCTAGCTGAGCCAGGAGCCAGCAATTTGTTCTATCAGAAAACATTACACTGAAGGGCAGTGCCCTTATTTAAATTTCAGAAAAAATAAAAGTCTCAGGTTTTCTGCAGCTTCCCAGTTTGCTCTGTTTGGCAGTTTTTGAGTGCAGATTCGTAGAGCCCAGGTGAACGTGTGCTGAGCGGGGCTGCCCTTGCCAAGGGGAGACGAATGGGTGTTCCTGATTCTGACTGCAGCTGGGGCCCAGGGACGCACCTTCCATAAGCAGAGTGCAAGCTGGCAGCTTCTAGCCACACTGCACAGAGACAGCACCAGCCACCATGGGCAGGGCAGATCTCCCCACCACCCCTACATTGTGGTCCTGGGAGCACCTGCTGTCTTGGGAGTGTAGGGAAGAAGATGGAGGAGAGAGAACAGAACGTCCAGGTCTTATGTGAATTCAAGTTCAAAGCACCTCTGAGAGTCAGTTTCTCTTCTAGTACACGAGGGCAATGATTCCAGCAGGGGATGCAAAAAGCTGGCCCTTGTGAACACTGAGCGTGGGGCTAGCACACAGGACACATCAGTACTTGTTTGCTTTGTCCCTGTCTCTGAATCCTCCAGCGAATGAGGGGACGTGGGAATGCGTGGGCTAGGAGAGGCTTCTGTAGAAAGAATACAGGGCAGGGCAGGAAACTTCAAATATGCTGGTGTCACTGTATCTCCCTAGTGGGGAAGCATGGAAGGTCAGCAGCCACACCCAGGAATGAACAAAACCCAGCACACCTTTTAAACACAGGAGAGAAGCCTCCAATAGCCACCTCCCCAACCAGGGTGCACCCCACCCCACCTGTCTTGTCAGGTCCTCTCCAATGGAGTTCACTCTGACCTCGTCACCCCCAGACTCCCAGACACGGCCACATGGACTACAGGAGGGGCCTGGTCCTGGGCACCACCCCGCATGCCTTGCTTGTGCCTGGCTTAGATTCTCGGTGTCTGGGGAAAGACCGCATCTGATGCAGGTTTTCACAGGGCACTCATGGATCCCTTTAGTAGTCAGGCTGGGTTTCCCGATTATTTCTCTCCTAAGACTGCAGTTGCAGTTCAATATTTGCTGGGTGGTAATTAACAGCACTTAATCTGTACATCTAGAGCTTGTTTCTCATTTGTTAAGAACTGACTCTACCATAGCTACCCACCCTGGGGCTCCTTCCCTGCTTTTCTGGTCTCAGAAATGCCCTTTGCTATTGCAGCCCTGGATAGAAGGCCACACTGAGAAGGAGGTTTGCTGAAGCATTAGCCATGCAGTAACCTGAGAAAAAAGGACCTAGACTGCTAGGCTTCCCCAGAGGAGGCCTGATCTGGGGTCGGACAAGAAACACTCAGGTGGAGATGTCCTTTGTCTCCTCATTCTGCCAGGTAATGACATAAACAAAGAGCCCTTGGACTAAAGCTACTGCTTCCTGAGTGTCTACTGTGTCCCAGGTACTGCAGTGTATGTTTCCTTTAGTTCTCCCACCACGGCAACACTTCTAGAAGGCAGGTATATATCACCTCCGTGGTATAAACGGAGAAACCAGGTTTCAGAAAGACGAAATAACTTGCTCAAGGCCAGAGAGTGGCAGAATGCAGATGCAAATGCAGAATGGGCCGACTCCAAAGCTGAACTCTTCCCCCACTGTTCTGTGTTACCACTGGAGAGTGTGAGGTCCGCCCGTGGGAACTGCCTAATTTCTGCATAGGACTTGCCTACGAGGCACAGATGGGACTTACAATGATATGAACTTGATCTCATTGACACAGTGATGGGAAGTCTCCGCAAACCACGTTGTCTTCACCCATGTAACAACCTGTGCAGCTGGGGAGGCTGAATTACTCTCATTTTACTGATGCAGAGACTGAGGTTGTGAGACACTAGGTGACTTGGGCAGGGCGAGCAGCTCATCAGCATCAGCAGGACTTGGTCTGGTGGCCAGTGAGCCGGGTGGTGGGTAGCACTTGGAGTCCTTACCTGGGTCTGGAGGAACTACACCGCTGCAGAGGACTCACGCATTCCCCAAAGGCCTTGCCTGACTCAGCTGCGTTGTACATGACAGCATGCTGCTACCATCTGTGTGTCAGGCAGGGCAAGGAGAACACATGATAGTTAAAAGTGTGTGTGTATGTGTGTGTGGGGGCATTTGGCCTAGCAGTTCAGACACTGATCGGGGTGCTTGCATCTCACATTGGAGTACCTAGGTTTAACACTCAGCTCCGGCTTCTGATTCCAGCTTCTTCCTAATTCAGGAAGTGGTGGTGATGGCTCAGGTAGTTGGGTTTCTACCATTCATGTGGATTGAGCTCCCTGCTCCCAGCTTAGGTTCCCCAGCTGTTGTGAGCATTTGAGGAGTGAACCAAGCGGATGGGCATTCTCACTCTCTCTCCTGCCTTTCAAATAAGTAAATAATAAATAAAAAATAATAAAAAAAAACCTGCAGGTGAGTGCTTGGGAAGTGAGCCTTTCAACTGTGGTGTGAAATTGATTGGTCCCTGAATTCAAGCAGGACTTCAGACTCCAAAGTCCTGAGTTAACGGTACTCCGAGTGCTGAACTGTAGTCCGATCATGGTATTTAGGATGTGGGCCTAGTGGGAGGGCTTTGCTCAGTGGGGAGGACCTCTGGAAGGTAGTTTTGGTGAGAAGTTTGGTTGTAAAAGCCCAAGTGGAGCCAGTCACATTCTCTTTGTCCTAGTTCACCAAGACATCCTCTGCCCTCATCAGACACCAAACCGATGGGGCCACCTGACCTTGAACTTGAACCTCCAGAACTGTGCACCACAATGAACCTCTCTTACCTTCTTCCTCAAGTAGCTTACCTTAGAGATTTCATTATGGCGATGAATAGCTGACTAATACAGTGTCCACAACTAATTCTCCTGCCACTAGTTTTCATGGTAGCAAACATTTCCCATCAGGCAATGTGAATCAGTTTTTATAAATGCTTAGGGAGTTTCGGTCCAGAAAATAAAATACACTGTGTTTCACCAGAGCAGACTGGGCAAGAAAGAGCACTGAGAATTTTGACACTGCACTTTGATCAGTTTGAGGGGTTTGATATTATAGAAATACTTCATTGTTTCAGCAGAGAGGAGGAAATTTAATCATCTTCTCTGGGTGGACTCTAGATTTGTTGTGATTCATTGGAGGTAGGGGAGAAGGGGAAGAGGAAAAAGAAAAGTGGGGGAGGAAGAGTAGGGAAGAGAGGGAGAGAGGGAGAGAGGGAGAGAGGGGGAGAGGGAGAGAGGGAGGGAGGGAGGGAGGAAGGGCTGATGTAAATCCAGCTTAACCTGCGATAATCTGGTCTATTAGCTCAAATTGTGTGTTTTTCCCCCTCCTTTTTTATGTAAGTCATCGCTCTACTTTCAAGATACTATGTTTTTAAAGTGGCATCTAATTATGTTTTCTCTCCACATTCATTTTGGGCAAGTAATGTAGGCCACAGAGGGGAGCCGTACAGTGATTAATGGAAGAGAATGCAGATGTGGCCAGAGTGAAGCAACAGTGTAAAATATGGTCTTATAAAGAGGATGGAAAGAAATTAAAGTGCTCTATTCCTAAGCTCAATGGAGATGGTGTATTCATTTCCTTTTGGTGCTGCAGGAATAATCTGGAATTTGTCTAGAAAAAAGTTCAGGAAATAACAGACTGGTCTTCAGCAATCACTATGTGCTCTGACTTGGGGGAGTGACACAAAGCGTCCCCCCCCGCTCTCTCTGCTACCTGAAAGAACATTGCTTGTACATGCCATTTACTTCTGTGGGGGAAGGCATTGCTCTCTCCCAGGGTCCCCTTGTATCTTGGGAGTGGAGAGTAACATGACACTAACCTCTCATCTTGCCTGAGGTTCCAGGAACGAGGGGCCTGTAGGATGAGCACTTAGTGTCCTCATGAGGTGACATGAAGGAAGGGGTCAGATATCAAGAAGATGGACTGAGAGAAAATTCAGGCAAATCCGTAACTGTACATATCCGGGCTCTGCTATGCAGACTCTTCAACAAGTTCACGGAAAATGCATCTTTTGGTAAAATGATGCATGGGTTTCAAAATTTTTGCACAAGTCAATTTATCTTTTAATTCTACTTTCTTACAAACTTTCTGAGGGATGCTTATAATTCCTGTTCTTCTTGGGAGCAGTGAAGGTGACCCGTATGAGATTTACACAGAAATGAGGTCATGCTTCTTGGAAAAAGCCCGATTCACTGAGTGGAAGATGCGCATTGTTCCATGAGAGTCCCCCATGGTACAGCAAGTGATGAGGCTCTTGGAAATATCACCAGACAGGGCCGGCCCTGGGGCTCTGTGACAGCAGGGAAAGTGGCAGACCAGGAAGAAGTCTCCACCACAAGGAACTTGGGTCCATGGGCCCTGAGTGGAAAGCCATCATCCAGTATTACACGTGTAACATGGACCAGCTCGCTCTTCCCAAGAGTAGAAAGAGGCAAATCAGGTCAGGGGCAGGCACATGCATCTCTGGTCTCCTCTTCACTTTCTTTCTTTGAGTTTTTTCCTTCTTCCCTATTTCCACTTTTCTGCCTGTGGGAGCACAGCTCCAAGTTCTGGTCCAGATCCCCACCATGCCACTCAGCCATCCCCTAGACTGGGTGATGGATGCTAACATGCACGTAAAGGCAATGTTTCCAGTTCTCTCACTGAAGAGCTTTGTGTTTCATCCCCAGGTTACCTGTTAGATACCCTCAGACAAGCACAATGGCACTTCCAGGGGCTCCATAATTCACAGGAAGCCAGATTCTGGGTGTCACACTTCAGGGGGCCCAACTTGAAGTGTGAGGAGTGAAGAAGGGTGCTCTGGTTCATCATGATAATTCATCATGATCCTTCAGAGAAATCACCCAAGTGTCCACAGCAGGGGCCGTGGGAAAATGGGAACATTCAGCACATACAGGGAGGGAAACACAGTGGAAGGGAGACATTCACACATTGCAGAATCATGGCAGTGGGGAGCGCGTGAATGGCTCAGATCAGGGGCTTCACCCTTGGTGAGTCTAACTCAGTAGATCAGGTGGTCTAGAATCTGTTCTTCAGGCAATTCGAACGTAGCTGCCATAATGGAAACACCAAGGTCTCCAGCGGGTCCTCACTGAAACCAGAGCCCAGGCAAATTAAGTGACTCATCCAACACCATACAGCTGCTTAAGAGGGGGTGAATTAGACTCTTTCTATTACCCTTAACTGCCAGCAATGAGGATTTCACTGGTAGAGAAGCTTTGTGGGTCTGGGGGTGCCAGGAGGTTGAACAGAGGACACTTGGGCTAAGAAGGGAGAGCTATTTAGAACACATGCGAAGCCCTATTTACGCCCAACTGTAAATTGAACTTCCCATTTCCCAGCTTCAGCTTCCAGAACACAACCTTAATCTAGTTCATTTGCATAAGCTTTAAAATAAGCCTTTAGAACAAATGTAAATGGATCTTCAAAGAACAATATTATGATGGGTTCAGTGTAAATGACTCAAAAACATATGGACGGCATTTCTTGAGGATTTCCTGGGGAGACTTGCTGTCTGTCTGTATGCAGGGTGGTTTATTACCAAGGCACAGCTCAGGGCCAGGAGGAGGAGAGTGGTGTTCAAGGAAAGACAACACATCCTAACCTCTCCATGGTTCTGGTTTGCTTCCATGCCTCAGTGAGCTGGACTGATAATGTGGAATGTCCACCATGAAACCTAATGTCTTTCCTTCAGGTTGAATTGGGCTATGGGAGCAGGTCCAAGGACACAGAACAGGGGAGGCGAGAGACCTGGAGGTTAAGACACAGACTGGGAGGCTTGTGGCCCTCACTGGAGTGCCTGTACTTGGTAAGCTGGCTCTGGCTCCTGACTCCAGGTTCCTGGTAATGCAGACCTGGGAGGCAGTGATGGCTCAAGGGATAGGGTTCCTTCTACCCCTATGGGAATTCCAGATTGACTTCCCAGCTTCCAGCTTTGGCTTGGCCCTGCCTTTGGCATTGAATGCATTTGGGAGAGGGAACCAGTGGATGGGAAGTCTCTCTCTGTCCCTCTGCATCTCAAATAAAATAGAAAATTAAAAAAAAGAAAAAAGAAAAAGTCATCTCAGCTCTAGATTCTTTTACATTGTGTCTTGAGCTTGGTATAGAGCAGAGGTCAGGAAATAAAAAAAAGTCATAGAAGATAGATATTAGAACTGGAAGTGACCAGAGATTTTCCTTAAAACTCCTCTCTCCATAGGGATGAAGAAATTGAGATTCAGAGAGAGCAAATGACTTGTCAGTGGCAGGCGCATGGTCTACCTGGAACATCAATCCAGGTATATCTACATCCAAATTTTATTTTCTTTCCAATTTGTTAACGAGATGCTAAGAAATCAGAAGATAGTGACTTTTAATGTAATTTTAAAAAATATTTATTTATTTACTTGAAACTCAGAAGGAGAGACAGAGATAAATCTTCCATCCATTGGTTCACTCCCCAAATAGTCGTTAACAACTGGGTTGGGCTAGGCTGAAGCCAGGAGCCAGGAGCTTCTTCTGGGTCTACCACATGGGTGGCAGGGGCCCAGGGACCTGTGCCATCTTCTGCTACTTTCTTAGGCACATTAGCAAGGAGCTGGATTGGAAGTGGAGCAGCAGGGACTTGAACCAACACACATATGGGATGCCAGGGATGCAGGGGTGGCTTAACCTGCTGTGCCTACTTAATTATTTATTTTTATTTTTATTTGAAAGATTGAGAGATAGAGAAAGATCTTCCACTCCCTGGTTCATTCTCCAAATGTCTGCAACCTCCAAGGCTGGGCTAGATTGAGTACATGAGCCCAGAGCTCAAGCTGAGTCTCCTATGTGGGTGGGGACCCAAGTATTTGAGCCATCATCTGCTGCCTATCCGGGTGCACATGAGCAGGAAGCTGGATCAGAAGCCACGGAGCTGGGATTCAAACCAGGCACTCCGATATGGAAAGTGGGTTTCCCAAGTGACATCTTTAACTTTTGTATCACATTCCTGCCCCCAACAGTGGCTTTTAGAAACAGGCAGGCAAACAGCTTCAGGGAGTGGCTAGAACTTTATTGATCAATAGCTTTGCCACATCGCTGACACACTGGTTGCTGGGCAACATGACTTCTCTCTGAAGAGGATCTGCCTTAAGCAACACCCAATCACAAGACACTTTTAGGTCAAAGATGTGGTTTGGAGTTTCTAGGTCAGCTGTCCGGAGGCTGTCCCCTCCTCAGCTTATCTGAGATGAGGCCATTAGTAAGGACTTCTTAAGAGAGCAGAGTCAGGAAAACCAGTTTAAGATATCCTTAGCCAGGGCAATAGAGATCTGGGTTTGTTTTCTGCCCTGTGTCTATGTTGTATCTTATCCTACAGCTAGGTTGAAAATCAGAAGGGGTGGCTAAAAATGCCAAAGTCAGAGGGGTACTTGGAGTGAGAGGTGGGTGCTGCTAACCTTCCAAAAATCGCTTGTACTGTGGGCCTCAGTTTCCTTATTTGTGGAATGGTGGGGCTGGATGGGTTATCATAATATCAGTCTGCAAACAGGCTGGGCAGCTGTATGAGAATCACCTGGGACACTTGCTAACAGACAGGGGCAGCATTGTGGCACAGGGTGTCAAGCTGCCACTTGCAATGCTGGCCTCCCATATTAGAGCACTGGTTTGAGCCCAGCGCTTCTGCTTTGGATCTAGCTTCCTGCAAATGCACCTGGGAAACAGAGGAAGATGGCTCAAGTACTTTCACCCCTGCCACTCACGTGGGAAACCCTGATAGAGTTCCTGGCTCTTGGCTCCAGCTTCATCCAGACCAGGCTATTGTGGCCAATTTGGGGGAAGAGAACCAGTAGATAGAAGATTCTCTCTCTCTCTCTTCCTCTCTCTCTCTCTCTTTCCCTCTCTTCCTCCCTCCGCTTTTCAAATAAATAAATAAATCTGAAAAACACACACATGCACACAGACACACACAGAGACTCTTGGGCTTTGGTTTCAGCTTTTCTGACTTAGAAACTTTGTTCTCGACTCCCGGTGAGGTTCTGGGAATGTAACCGTGAAGGCATAATGCATGCAAACACAAGCAAAGCAACCAGGGTCCATGGCTGTTTAACGAATTCTTGAGTGATAAGTGGCAGTGTACTATTACGTACAAGGGATCTGGTGAGAATTAGATTTGGATCCTGCCATTTACTAGCTGTGTGACCTTATTTATGCAATAAATATCTCATCCATGACTTTGGAATGTAATTATCGGGCCTAATTCATAAAATGATGGTGGTGATTGCATGATAGAATCTGGGCTGAGCTGTTTGGCACAGTTCCTGAAGAATGGCTGAAGCCCACCAATGGTGGTTACAGCAGAGGTTCACCAGTGGCATACACATACAGAATCCTGGTGGTCTTCAGGAGTATGTGTGGCACATGTACGTGAGCACCTAAGAGACACATGGGCATGCACGCATGTACAGTGTGTCTATTGCCTGTACTAAATTCAGTGATGAGAGGGGCCACTTCTGCACTTCCACTTGGCTTTACCAGGGAAAGCCTCACTGGAGAGGTGACACTAGATGCAGACCTTTGGTGATGGGTGCAATTCTGATAGGCAGAAGTGGGGAGGGGCAGTTAGTGTTGCAGGGGGTGGGGCAGAGGGCCCAGGGAGGCAGAACTGTGATGGAGGAAGTCGTGAACAGGCCATTGGTTGAGATGAACTAGGAAAGCTGCCAATGTGGGGGAGGGCCTGGATGCCAGGATAGGGAGGATGGGCTTCATCAGTAGTCAAGGGACACAAACACCATCTGTTTCTCTCTGGGAATGCACACACACTGATTTTGGAGGGGAAGACATGGTCTTTGGTATGTGTCTAGAGAATAAATGACTAAGATATGGAGCAGGGCAGCAGCCTTCCTGGAAAGCTTAGCTAGAAGCAGCAGATAGACCAGAGAGGACGGAAGTGAGGCCAGAGCAAGGAGGCTGGGATAGCAGAGGCTGGCTTGGAGAGGGGCCGGGGACTGGCGAGGAGGAAGATGCAGGACGCACCTCTAGCAAAGCAAGACCAAGCTTTGGTGACTGATCAGGGGAGCACTAGGGGAAGAAGAGAGACTTCAGCTTGTAACGTGTGCATCTGGAGAGCAGTGGGGCTGAAGGCACCACCAGGTGGGGGCCAAGGAAAGGACTGGGAGCTTTTCCAGGCCCTCCAGTCTAAGTCAGGGCTCCATGCTCTCTGCCCCCTGATGCTGGTAGTAGCACTGGTGGGTACTATGCACCTGACGAACGTGAGTGCTTGTATCGCAGGTAGTCCCCCAAAACCCCAGGGACTACATTCTAAAACTCCCAGCTGATGCCTGAAACCATGGATAGGACTCAGTCCTATATAGACTGTGCTTTTTCCTATATATACATACCTATTATATTGTTTAATTTATAAATCAGGTGCCATAAGAGATAAACAACTAATAATAAAACAAAAATTATAACAACATGCCGCAATAAAGCTTATTTAAAATTTACCAATTCTTTGTTTCTGGAATTTTCCATATAACCTTTTCTTATTTATTTTTATTTTATTTTTTGACAGGCAGAGTGGACAGTGAGAGAGACAGACAGAGAGAAAGGTCTCCCTTTGCCGTTGGTTCACCCTCCAATGGCCGCCGCGGCTGGCACGCTGCGGCAGGCGCTCCGCACTGATCCAAAGGCAGGAGCCAGGTGCTTCTCCTGGTCTCCCATGGGGTGCAGGGCCCCAAGCACTTGGGCCATCCTCCACTGCCTTCCTGGGCCACAGCAGAGAGCTGGCCTGGAAGAGGGGCAACCAGGACAGAATCCAGCGCCCCAACCGAGACTGGAACCTGGTGTGCCAGTGCCGCAAGGCGGAGGATTAGCCTATTGAGCCACGGCGCCGGCCTCCATATAAACTTTTCAGACAATGGCTGACCTTATGTACCTGGACTGTGGAAAGGGGGCGCTGTACTATGATTTATAACACCCATGCCAACGTCAGTCATCGGATGCTGCTCTCTCGAGCTAGGGCTTTGTGAAGCGGGTACCAATCTGCCTCGTTGCTGGCTGTGTCCCTGACACCTAAAGTGGTGTCTGCCACAGAGGAGACACTGAAGAAAGGTTGAAGGTATCGCTGAAGAAAGCCACTGATGTGGCTTGAGAATATCAGGCTGCAGGTGGCAGGAACTGTTAGGGGAAGTGTCCTCGGAGGGGTTGTGCATCCTTGGTAGGTGTCCAGTTGCAGCAGGGAGACCCTGGGCACCTCCTTCCTCCCCAGGCATCCCGTGCCTGTGGCTCTTCCTTTGAGAAGCTTTCGTGGGGCTCCCCTCCTCCACCCAACATATACTTCCAGCCCCTCCTTTCCAGGCCCTACGCCCTGGTTTCTCCAGCAGAGACTTTGAATTTGAGCTACGGTGACATCTCTGTGATCCAGGGTAGCCTCTTTTGCCTAAAGAAACCCACTCTGAAATTGTAGGCTTCCAAATGAAGCTTTGTAGTACACCCTATAGCGATTCAAAGGGGAAGAAGGAGCAGAGAAAGGAAGGCTGAACAATTTCCCAGCTCATTAAAAACAGCATTTGGTTCGCATTTCAACATCTGAAAAAAGACAAAATGGAATTTTACACTGCGGTCACGTGAGCTGAGACTAGTGAAGCAAGATCAAGAAAGGAAAGAAAGAAAGAAGAAACAAAACAAAAACCCAGCAAGAGACCCAGATGCCTGGTCACATTACCACGGACTTTCGGAATAACCATTTCCGCCAGTTCTCTGTTTTCCCCATCACATTCCCAGACGCCTGCATGAAAACAAGCCAAAGAGACCAAAACGGGAGATCAAGGAGATGAGGTAAGGCATCCCGGTGGTCTCAGGTGGTCCAACCACTGGACATCACTTTCTCAGATGAACTAACGTGAAAGCTTAGCTGCACTGACTCTTCTGGCTGACTCGTCTCTGTATCTTCACAACCTCACCCCCTGATGCAAGGCTCCCTGGACTCCTGTGGAAAGAACCATCTGGCAAGATGTGGTGTTGGGTGTCCACCTTTGAACAGGTGGCAGCCTTCCTCCCCTTCCTCTTGAAAGGGAACGTGCATCCATCCCTCCAGGCCTTAGCCTCTTTGCAATGGTGCGTGCTGTAGGCTACCCTGTTGTTCCTGAAAGATTTTCTCTGTCTCCTTCCTCCTAATTTCTATTATCGTTTGCTTTTTCTCCTGCTACTCTATCCACTTTTTGTTAGGTTTCTTGGCAGACTTACCTTCTTATACCCACCCAGTAAATGTTGATGGTTCAGACATTGTATCCACAGCACTTTTCTTAATTTTCTCTGTGTGCTTTATTCTCTATTATTGACTTAGCAATTTTTTTTTTAAAAGAGTCTCCTATGTGCCAGCCAGTGTTCTGGCCATTTGGGGATATGAACATGAATGATGGGTTCTTGCCCTTAATCAGCCTGTGGTTTAGTGGAGGAGCAGGTACAGAAAGCAAATAAATATGCCACAGTGTGGTGTGGGTTGTACAGGGTGTTACAGAAGTGCAGAGGAGAAAGGGATTAACTCTGCCTGGTGCTATAGGATCCACTTTGTGCAGGAAGCAGCAATAAATCAAGAGTTCCAAATTCATATCTCCAGGCAAGGACTATCCCCTGTCTCCTGAAACACTCGAGTTTCAAGTGATTCACCAGACGTCTTTACTGGCATGGCCTGCAAATACATCAAATCCAAGATTTCCAGAACTAAACTCCTTCCCAGAGCACCCTCCCCTCCTTGCTCTGCCATCATCAGCCACCCACTCACTCACCCAAGCTGGAAACCCCAGAGCAATCTCATACCCCTGTCTCCTTCCCTCACCCAACCACATGGTTCTTCCTCTATGTGCCCATGTCTCCTACCTCAACCAGGAGCTTGTTCCTCTAGCGTGGAGTATCGCACACATTGCAGCCACTTCCTGACTCACTGCTCTCCAAACCTAGCACATTCAAAAATCTCCAGTGCCTTCCTTGCAGAGTCTGGTTCGGGAGGTCTAGGGGAAGGGGCTCGGGTGGCCTGAAGGCGAGGGGTTCATGGACCTCACCGTGGATGCTTTTTGGCGTCTGGCTCCAGTCTGCCCTGCCCTTGCCCGATCTCACTGGCTCCAGAGGACACACGGAGGCACAAGTATGCTCACATCACACCTTGGCTGCAAAGCCTCCAGTGCTTCTGACCTTCTTAACACAGCATTGAAAGTCTCTCCTAAAATGCCGGAATCCTTTTAGCCAAGTAACTAACTCATTTTATTTCTCTGTCAAATGAGCAAGGTGGCCTCAACGGCCTCCAAGGCACTTTGTAGCTCTGGTGTGCTGGATTCTGAAGACTCAAACCTCCTTGGCCTTTCTTCAGTGAGATTCATTGATAGCACTGGGCTTGGGGTTTGGCTTCACCCCCTGCCAACAGACCTCACAGCCCCACTCTGCCTGAGGAAGTCCTGACTCTCAGTAAGTAAGTACATGTTCACTGTCCACTTCAGAGGGTTGCTATGCGAGGATTAAATAAATAGAATGGGAGTAGAGCTCTCAGCTCATTATCCAGAAGATAGTAAGGCCTCAATATTGAAAGTTAAAATCAGGGGCTGTTGGTGTGGTGGTACAGTGGTTAAGCCGCTGCCTGTGACACAGCCATCCCATATCTGAGTGCAGGTTTGCATCCTGGCTGCTCTGACTCTGATCTAGCTCCTTGCTACTGTGCCTGGGAAAGCAGCTGAGGATAGCCCAAGTGCTTGGATCCCTGTCACCCATGTAGGAGACCCGGATGAAGTCCCTGGCTTCTGGCTTTCGCCTTGTCTAGCCCTAGCCATTGTGGCCACCTGGGGAGTAAACCAGCAGATGGAAGATCTCTGTCTCTCTCCTTCTCTCTCTGTCACTCTGCCTTTCAAATAAATACGTAAAAGAAGGTTAATGTTATTGTCTCATGTGCTTCCCCTGTAGCACCCTACCCCAGTTGCCCTGGACTGGCTTACCATGCCCTGATTAAGTCCTTCAATCTCATGGTCACTCCCTGGATTGTCCTTCCCTGACCTGAAAAGTCCTACTCATCCTTCAAAGGCCTGTTCACCTATTAGCATTGCTGTTCACCGGAAGCATTGTTCTCCGCAGTTGCTGCTTTTGTTCAGAGAGGAGGCTCTGCGTGTCCCTCTCTGGAGGTGTGAGGAACCCAGTGTGACTGGGGCTCTCTCCCTGGAGCATCTTGAGGCTCCCGCAGTTATTCTGGACTCTCCTGGCACAGAGAAGGTGCTCAGTAAAAAATCAAGGGAGTAAGGAAGTGGGGCCAGGGGACAACTGTGGGCAAAGTCGTGAAAGGCGCTCTGTGTCTCTCCCTCTGCTCTGCAGGGCTGCCCTTTGCAGCAGGGACTCCCGGTGGCTGTCACCCCTTGGAGCCCTGTGACCACCTCAAAGCCCCCCAGGAAGGCACTGCCCCTGTTGCTGTTCCTTGGGCCCCAGACCTGCTCAACCCCCTCTCCCTCCAGGACTGCTCTCCTCTGCCTCGCTCTTTATCTGAACCAGGCTTAGTGCTGCTGCTCCAACCCAGGGCTGCTCCAGTAATGACTGCCTCCCTGGTGGTTGATTTATGCGCTCTTTGTGTCTGGGGAGGTTGACTTATTCAGGTGAACACAACCGGTCACCGAAAAGCTGCAGTGTTTTCATGCCATTCCGGTTCCAGAGACTTAAGGGAGGCCCAAGACCCCCTCATCCTGGGGCAACACGCGGTGTCAACACCACCCGGGCGTGCAGACCGTCTCGCCACTCCCGGCCACTTCCCTTCCCTCTCTCTCCCAGTGAGCTGCCAAGGCTTCCGCGGCAGAAGACAGTGTCAGCCCCAGGAAGCTGTGAGAGCAATAAAAGATCTCAGTGTTTTCTAGGTCAGCGCCTGATCAAGCCCCCACTTAAACAATAATCTTGCCATCGCATCTGCAAAACCCTAGACTCAGGCCCCCAAAGGTTATTTCATCAATAATTCCTGAGCTTGCCTCCGGCGAGAATTATCCCCAGCAGACGCTCCAGGCCGTCTCTAAACGGGCTCCCGGTAAGTACTTCTTCGGCAGGAACCATTAATATTGTCGGAGGGGAGGGCGGGGCACGAGGGGTGGAAGTGTGCGAGCTGGGGAGGGCAGGAGGGGAGGAGAGGGAAGGCGGCGGGGGCAGGGAGGCCAAAGCGGATGCCACCTTTGGTCTGGCAGGGGGAGCTGCATTAATAAAAGTGCATTAAACCAGAACAAGTGCGTGCCTTCTACGTGATGATAAACGGCCTCACTGACCAATGACACTGTGCATGAGATCTTTCTGGAAGCCTTAGCCTTCGGCCTCCCCAGGCCCTCACTCCTCTGCCGTTGGAATGGGCTTCTTTGATTTACTCAGTGTATTTACCAAGCAATTTGCAAGAGCAAGTAATTACTCCTCAGTTCATTGACTCATAGGTGGGAGAACCACTTAGGTGCTCCTGTTTGACCTCCGGCCAGCCTTCCAGAGCTTCTTTGGACCATGGTCCTATTAGCATTTAATTCCCCCCAGTCTTCAGCAGTGCAGGCGTGGTGGCGCTGCTCCCAGAGAGCCGGTCCCTCTGCCCAGTTGCTTCTCTCGGCTCTGAACTTTTTACAGCTGTGCTTCCCATCTCCGGCCCCAGGCTGACAGCGAATGCACCTCGTCTCCCGGCTTTGGGGGCTTTGGGTGACGGTGATTAATTTCCTTCCTTCATTTATACTGTTTTCGTGGAGGTATTTATAGACTGTGATTGTGTTCCCTCTGAGCCGGATCCTTTCTCAACTATATAAATTTGCCTCACTCGCGCTCTCCTGATACGACTTATCTGCTAATCCCTGGAACATTTGTTGGTATTTACGTTTTGCTTGGGTTTTCTGCACCTTTTCTAAATTGCACAGACTGGGGCTGCTCAAGCTGCCTCTGTCTCGGTGCTGAGCAAGGAGGGCTCACCTCTCTGTTCTCACCCGTTCTCTCCTGGGCGCCCCAGCCACTGAGAACCAGAAAGATGGCACCAGGTGGGGAGCAGGTTAACAGATGGCTTATAATTATAATACACGGGCACCTCCAAAGGAAACAGGGTCATTTTTCAAGAGTCTTTTTTTAACCAAAGTTCTTTGTTTCAATTCTCACCCCACCCCCCGTCCAAAAGAAAGACCTCTACTTTAAAAAAACAAAAAGAGTCAACAGTTATTTCTCCAGGAATAAGATCATAAAAGTCCCCCAAGTCTTCATGGGAGAAAGAGACAAATACCAAGGAGGGAAGGGGTGTGACAGAAGTGGAAATGGAATTGGCGATTGCTTCTGTAACTCTGCTTAACAAGTCCAGGCTGGCGGCTGAAGCTGTGAAGTCCAGACTACCTGGGCCGTGGAAGACCCGGGAGATTCTAACCTCAGCTTCTACATGAGGAGACCAAGCTCAGGGCTGGGTAGGGGAACAAGTGCATGTTTTGATGGCATGCATTGCTGTGGTTTGGAAATTAGTTTGGGCATCCCCCAAAGACCCATGTGTTAAAGATTTGATCCCCAAGTCTTATGTTACTGGTTACTGGGTTAAGGCTGGAGACTTGATGTAGGGCCTTTTGGAGGTGATTAGATTGGGTTAGGCTGTGGGCTGATGCTCCGCATGATCTAATCGGAGTGAGTTTCTTAGGAGAGACCACACCAATGTGCACCTGGCTCACCAGGCGATCCCTCCTCCACAAGGCTCCCCCATTACCAACCTCTGGCCAACCTCTGGCCAACCTCTGGCCTCACTCTCGCCTGGGCCGAAAGGTGTGAGCCACAATAAAGCTCCTTTTTCATAAGCAGCTTATCTTAGGCACTTGGTTATAGTGATGGAAAGCTAGCACGCTTGTCTCGGGTTCCAACATGTGTCTTTTTGCCTATCTGCTATCAGTGTCCCAACTTTACTGAGTCAATGTTCATTTTCTCATTTGTAAAACCAGGAAGGTATTGCCTACTAGAGTACTTGGGTACTAGGCACAAAATAAACATTCTTGTTCTCGAGGCACAGATCAATGAAGTGACATGCCCAGTGCCTCCTTGTCAACCCCAGGGTCAGAACCCAAGTTTTCACTTACCATTTTAGGGCTTCTACTATGGAACTTCCTCCTCAAATCTACCCCGATGATCACATTCCTAGGAGCAGTCCATGAATTGGTGATGTTCTCAATTATGGTGCTTTGGCCAAAAGACACTTGATGTTCCCAGAGGAACACTCTGACTGTCTTTGGAACTGGGGGCTCAGGGGGAGGGGTCTGGTGGAGACAGACGTTGAATGCCACATGACCTTGCCTGTGAATGTAGCAGCTGAGCCTTTCAGGGAGCAACTGGGCTGGGCTGCAGTCACCAGTCCAAGTGGCAGTTGAAAAGGTTCCTTGGAACTTTTTACCAGGAAATACCAATCAGCGTTTCTAGGCGCTCTGCTGTGTGGTTTACCAATGCCATCTAACTTACCCCCTCCCCTACAGAAAGAAGGCATATTGCTTTTCATTCTATAAGTAAGAAAGCTGAGACAAGATACTTAAAAACATTTGTAGGAAGAGAATGAAAAGATATGTTCATTTTGGTGCATAACACTTGAAATCTAGGCATACTTTTTTTATATAATAACCATCTTCTATGAACTATTTGAAGACCCCACGAGTGGAAGGATTTCAAAAGTTTTTGGCACAAAATAAGCTCCCCTCTCTCTCTCTTTCTCTCTCTCTCTCTTTTTTTTTTTTTTTTTTGACAGGCAGAATGGACAGTGAGAGAGAGACAGAGAGAAAGGTCTTCCTTTTGCCGTTGGTTCACCCTCCAATGGCCGCCGCGGCCGGTGCGCTGCAGCTGGCGCACCGCACTGATCCGATGGCAGGAGCCAGGTGCTTCTCCTGGTCTCCCATGCGGGTGCAGGGCCCAAGCACTTGGGCCATGGCAGAGAGCTGGCCTGGAAGAGGAGCAACCGGGACAGAACCCGGCGCCCCGACCGGGACTAGAACCCGGTGTGCCGGCGCTGCTAGGTGGAGGATTAGCCTATTGAGCCGCGGCGCCGGCCAAGCTTCTTTTTTAATTCCACTTTCCACGAATATTTTGAAGTCCTCTCATGTATCAGAGATTGTACAAGTCATCAAATGGCAAAGCCCAGGTCCTCAGTGGCCCAGGCTCATACACTCTGTTCTCATAAGTGGGTTAATGAAACCCACAGTGGCTAGCACTCTAGGGGTGCTTTGGTCTATAGGGCACCTGCCTCATCAACACATTGATAAGTTTTTCTAAATCCACTTAAGTTTCTCATCTTAGTATGAGTTTGTCTAACTTGGATCTGTTCGTCCAGCTTTGTTTTGTCTTTGGTCCATGCTGTGGATTTTACCAGGGAATTGAAAGAACTTCCTCGCCATGTCAACAGTATAGACGCCCTGTCTGAATGCATCCTGTGGAACCATAGGACTCACACTGGATGACCCTTCTCAGCTCGTTCACTGCACTCTCTCTAAAGCCCAAATGCCCAAGGAAGTAAAACGTCTTATTCTAAAAGGGCCTCAAGGACAGTCTGCCTTGGTGCACCCTCTCCTTGACTAACAACTCCTCACAGCCAGAGTTGTGATACATAATCAGGATGTCTATTGCTCTGAGTGAACCACTTTTCCTTCTGTTCCATTCTTGCTGGCTCTGGAGAGCATCTGGGAAGCTTTCAGTGTCTCTGTTATGAACTTGAAAGCTGTGTTAAAAACACTGCTCAAGTTTCTCTTCCGCCAGCCAAATAAACTTGATTCTTTCAGCATTTGTCACAGAGAGAGATGATTTTCTACACATCCAGCCGTTTGCTAAGAGAATTACAATAATTTTGGAAGGCAAGTGCTTAGCGGGCAAGAGTGACCATGGGTTAAAAAGCTGTGCGAAGTAATTATCACAATGCCTGCTGCAAGTGGATTCTTACTAAATTTGTTTTTGAGCAAAAAAAGAGAAAAGAAAGACCGAGAATCACAATAGATTCTAGTGTCTTTCTGAATACAGGAAGGAGAAAGCCAGAGAGGGGGGAAAATGAAAGAGTTAAATGAAAGAGGATGAATGCAAAAAGCAAAAAAATAGATCCAAGTCCATGTTCATCAATTTATGTATCGCTCCTTTTTTTTTTTTTTTTTTTTTACAGATTTTATTTAACTGAAAGGCAGAGTAACAGAGAGGATGAGAGAGACACAAAGACACACACACACACACACACACACACACACATATATAGAGAGAGAAAGAGAGAGAGAGAGAGAGAGGCAGAGAGACAAAGAGCTCTTCCATTTGCAGATTCACTTCCCAAATGGCCCGATGACTGGGGCAGGGCCAGGCTGAAGCCAGGAGCCTGGGAGTTCGTCTTGGTCTCCCACATTGGCGGCAAGGGTCCAAGTACTTGGGCCGTCCTCTGCTGCTTTCTCAGGTGCATTAGCAGGGAGCTGGACCAGAAGTGGAGCAGCCAGGATTTGAACTGGTGCTCCTATATGGGCTGCTGGCAACACAGGCAATTGCTTACCATGCTGTGGCACAATGCCAGCCCCTATTTGTATTTTCCTGTGAGCCAGGGTCACAGAATACTACAGTCAGTAAGAATGTGGGCTTTAGGATAAGAAAGAGCTGGCTTCTAATTCCACCTCTGCCTCAGGGTGTGACCTTGATCAAGCTATTTCATCTGCTTGTGTCTGCATTTCTTTTTAGTAAAATAAGGACAATGAGGCTGTCACTGGGTTATGAAGAGGGAAGGAGATACTGTGTTTAAAATATTCCCCAGGCTCATAGGTGGTATTCATTTCTTATTATTCTCTTAAACCACAAAGCTACTTCTGGGTCTTGGCTTTTGAAATTGTCCTTAGGCGCCTTCTCCTCTTTGGATTTTGCGGATTCCTTTCCTCAAGAATTGAAAAGATGGCTTTAAAAACTGTCAGGATTAGCTGGGCATTTGTGAGTTCAAGGGATCCTAGATGCGAACTAGCTGATGAGTTAATTATGTAGCTGTGGAATTAACATTATCATCACTGTGCTAATAATAATGATTGCATAATAGCATTATCCCTATAGCAGAATAAGTCCACTGGGTGTTGTACCTGAAGGCTGATGCAGAACTACAGAACACTTAACTCTTTCAAGTGCAATTTCCAAAGCTTCCGTTGCATGGGGTATCTTTGGTATGCTCATGAATACTACCCTCCCCCAAAAGAGATTCACATGGGAGAGAATGTCAATTTCATTTCTCCTGCAAAAGAAACTGAAATTCATGGCTCTTACTAGCTGTACCCCTGAACAAGGAGAGATCTCTAGAAGTGGGGAGCATGAAAAAGAGAAATTGGCTCTGCGAGTTTCCTTGGAGATGTTAGGAGGAAGTGGAGCGGGGAAGGCGGTGTTGGAAGCAGGGGAAGATGTTGATGGAGATGCAGCCCTTGCTCCTCTAAGACCTGCACCCTTGGATGAAGGAAGCAGCAGACACCTGCAGTGAATCTGCTTTCTGAGCTCCTCCAGGATCTCCGGAGGGAATGGTAAGCTCTCTTTTGGCACAGAGGCCTTGGGGTTCTTGGGTATGAAGGGATCAGAAGTGTCAGCCCTCCAAAAATGGGTCTCCTTTCCTCAAGTCACACTAGGAGAATGCACTCTAGGAGCAGTGTGAGCCCAATAAACTTGCTCTGTGGAACCAGAGGGGAAAACAAGTGCCCAAGGGCATCAAGTACTGGTAAGTGCTTGCATGCCACTCCCCACACCAGAAGCAGCCCCTCAAATCACAGCAGCCTAGCTCGGGTCAGCCAGGGCAGCTCTCACAGCTGCAAAGGGGCCTGTGGCGTCCTCTCCGGCTTGCAGTCTGTCCAGAACCAGATGGAAGGGTCATTCAGTTACTCTGAGGAGTCACAGCCTCTCAGCCTGTACCACTCAAATGTAGACAGACCTCATCCCTAGATTATTTGGTTAAAAATACAAGCAGAAATAGGATGCTTGTGCTTCATGATGCATGTTTTGGAAAAGATTTATTTTTTATTTATTTGAAAGGTAGAGTGACATAGAGGGGGGTAGAGACAGGCAGAAAGAGATCTTCCATCTGACTATTTACTCCCCAAATGACTGTAACAAGTCGTGGCTGGGCCAGCCTGAAACCCGGAGCCTGGAACTCTATCCTAGTCTTCCATGGGGGTGGCAGGAGCACAAGCACTGGGACCATCTTTTGCTGATTTCCCATGCACATTAACAGGGAGCTGGATCAGAAGCAGAGTAGCTAGGACTTGAACTGGCACTCTGACAAGGGATGTCTGCATTGAAAGCTGTTGCTTAACCCACTGTACCACAACACCAGCCACGAATGGTGATTTTGAAAACTACCATTAAATAAAAGACAACTGCTGGGGACAGGAGTCCTCTTTCCACCTCTCCAGATGGAATGCTTAATAGCAATTCAATTTTCTAGTTTCTTGAATGGTACAGATCTAGTTCAGGTGGGAGCATCACCCGGTTAGCAGAGCATCAAGAACCTGGGTACTGGGTCTGCGTGTCTGCCTCTGTCCCAGGTACCCTGGATGACTCTGGGTCATCCCCTCACCTCCTGCCTCTTTATCTACACAATGGGAATCATCTCATCTACTCCCTCGTGAGGCTCCATGCACCTCCGTTACATGCTTGGAAATGATTAGATGGAAGAGTCCACAGCTAGTGTCAGTCTTACTAGAACTGTTTAATAAATATTTATGTCACCCAGTGAGATCATGTGTGGTGTTGGAAAGGTTTGTGTGTGTTCTATTTAACACAGGGGCTGGGAAATGAGGGGAAGTGCCTACCTTGTCACTATTTATCAGTCTTTGCTAACAATGTGAGATGGATGATGGCTGCTAAACAATTTGGTGGCAGAGCATCATAAACGAAGTCTGTTTTCCCTGGAAACTGCATAACCATTTGAATTAATTTAATTTGAAATATCAAATTAAATTAAACTGTAGAATAATCCCCAAGGGAGAGCATATTTCATTTGCAGTGTCTTTTGATAGAGTATTCCCTGCCAAAAGTTTTGCTTTGCATCTGGCTACAGATCTAAATTTATTGCATTAGCTTTGAGAAGATTTTTAATAGAAAGCGAGATTAAAGGAAAACTTGATGGAAAATAAAGATGTTCTGTGCTGAAAACAGTACTCCCTGGGACCCATGTCTCTGACTCCATGCACTCTGTCTGTCTGCCTCTGGTCTTCAACTCAGATGGCAGATCCAGGCTGGATGTTCTACTGGCGAGCTTTAGACAACGTGAATGGACATGCACTGAAAATATCAGAATGGACACAAGGTCTGCAAGCTGGATAACTTCTTCCCCAAGCACTGATGGGGGCAGGGGCGGTCAATCTCACTGGAGAAGCAACAGAGAGCAGAGACCAACATAAAAGACCAGTGTGAAAGGCACCAGGGCGCCTGTGTCAGGTGGCTGTGCTCTGTCCTCTTTCTCCATAATCTCTCCTCTAAGTGCGGTTCCCTATTAAGGTGTTGGGTCTACAGGTTGGGAAGAGAAGAGCTAATGGTGAATCCACCAGTTTCCTAAAATATAGGTCACCCCAAATCACCAGTTAGGAAATGACTGGTCTCTTTTTCTGTGGCAAGACATTGAAGAAAATTGCACTGAGCAGCTGCCTGCACGTTGATGCTGTGGGAAGAATCTATTTCCGCTTCCCGGTGAGCAAATACACAGCAGGGGGAGGCAGATGTGAGGGAAAGGTGTTTGCTTGAAACAAACAAGCCTGGCCCTTTAAGGAGGGTTTGTGCAGGCTTAAATTGGCCCCAAAGAAGCCAGCTAAGAGTATCTTAATCAAATTAAAAAGAAGTATTAGGCTTCAATCTCCCACACTTTAGTAACCTCTTCATTTGTTTTAAATCTTGATTGGAAGAATTACCCTGACAAGAAAATTAGTAGTAAGTCAATAAGTCTGTGGCCCACAGATAGGGTATTAAAGTCACTAGAGGGGGAAAAATAGATTCCATCCCAAGGCTCTGGCCTGCCCTGCTCAGCCATAGACATGGGCTGCAGGCAGTCCCTTCTTGATCCCGTGTATTGGAGTGGGTGGGGAAGTTCATTGTGATTTTAGCCATGAAGCCCTGAAGTGCAGGTAATCATATTTAAAAAGATAATGGACAGGGCAAGAAAAGAACCTAGCTTCATGAAAAAATTCTAATTTTCAGCAGTTGTGGCTGGAAAATCAATACCACTCTGCCATGCAAACCGAGAGCTGGACTTGATGAAGGCACTTCCTCCCCTGGCTCTCTCCCAAAAAAGAAACATACCAGAAAGTTAACAAAGAAAGAGAACAGGGCCTGTGGCAGCTGAAAGTCTGCTTAGCACAGTGCCAAGTTCCCTGGGTGCCTGTGGCCCCTGCAGCCAACTCCTGTCACCCAGGAATTTTCCTCAACGATGCTCCAATCTCAACTTTCCTTCCAAACTGTGTCTTCCTGGCAGCTTCAAGCCAGTCTCCTCCATGCCACCCATTTGCCTCCCCCCCGACCCTCTACTCCTACCCTGAATACTCACTCCACTCCACCACTCAGAGAGGTAGCCCCTCCCCTCAGCACCCAGTGCTAGAACCTCGTCCAGGACTGTTCAATCCCATCCAGTTGTTATCTTGAAATAAAGAAAGGTGTCATTAACCGACTGGCCAAGGAACAGGGCTCTTTCACTCCTCCTCGTTAATTTAGGGTGGCAGTTGTAGGCATATCAGGAGATCTCTGTTTTAATCACCGATTATGTATTTGGCCAATAAAGCTCATATTGTTAACATTAATATATACATATTTATAACTCAATGGAGCTCGACATAATTAAGTAGAAATGTTCAAATTAACAATGATGATAATCATTCAAAATAAGATTCCCCTGATGTCTTCCAGCCGACTACTCCGCCCCCAGCAGTGCCATGGAAATTGTGAGCTGCTGAATGCGGCTCTGCCCACCCCGTATTTAAATGCAAACGCTTCAAAGTGGCCTGGCAACTGTAACAGATGATAAATAGAATGATCATGAATGTCTTCATTGAATGGAACTGAATGGAACGTCAACTGTATTCTAAGACCTCTAGTTGGGGGGCGGTTCTTGAAGAGGAAGGGGAGTCCAGGAGGGCTCAGGACAAACGAGGCAGATGCGAGGATGGCAGCTGCCCTGGATGGCATGTCTCCTGTACGGCCAGCCAGTGACCAAGAGCAGGACAGATTGACCATCCGCCCAAACCCATGGAATGCCAGTGGCATTATCTCACAGCCCTGGAAGAGACTGGAACCATCTGCTCATCTTGGCTTTGGCGGTGACAAGCAACAGGTTCCCCGAGGAGGAGGGGGCGGCAGCTCTTTGGGCAGCAGGGGAGACCTGGCAACAAAAGACCTTTCCTTTGGATCAATCTGACATCTGTCCTCCATCCCACGTCCACTGCTAACGTGCCAGCCCAGCCTTCTCCCTTCCCCTTTGCTTTGTGCAGTGTGTATGCTGAATTAAGTTTGGAGGACTACTCCATGTTCTTCCTACATTCACTGCGGTGCCCTGTGCTTTTTCTCTCCAATTAAGACTCTAAGCTTCCCCTTTCCCTCCTCCCATAATGCCTTTGCAGTTCTGGGCATGGGGCTTTAGAAGTGTTTGCTGCAAGAAGGGATTGATGGAAAAATCCTCCAGACTCTCTGGGAACCTGGAGGAATCGTAGGGGAGCTGACTTGGGAATGAAGTTCATTTCTGGAAGACATCACTTGTCTTGATAATGTTGGTTCCCTTGAGTGCCTGACCAGACACATCTACTGAGACTTGGGGGTCTGTCTTCCAACAAACGTGGCTCCAAGTCTCACATTTTTTATATGCCATGTTACACACATCATTTCTGAACCTCTCAGAAGCCCATGCGTTTCTGAGCATTGGCAATCAAGCATAAAGTTCTGGGGCAAGCTGTGAAATCTCCGAAATGAAAATCAATTCCATCTCCATTTCATGGAGACTAATGTGGCATTTACAACATAAACAATCACTTCTGTTAGGGAGGAAAATTAAAAGCTGTGCTACATAAAGGCACAATGTTTAAAGTTCTGGTGGAAATGAGCCCTTGGCTTTGAGATGATTACAAAGAGGATTGGAAAAAGGAAGAAAGAAAAGAAAAAGCAGGTCCCGACAATTCAGAAGTGCGGGAGGTTTCCTAACACAGATTCGCTACGACTGACACCATGAGCCTTGGCTCAGCCTCTGGGACGGGAAATGAAAACCTTGGCAATTTCTTGATCACTGTAGAGAAAGTGTTTCAAGGGCTCCTGAAAGTCATGTCAGCTTCCTGTTCTGATGCTGTTAGAAGGTACAGTCTTTCCCTTGGGAAAAGGCTGGACGCTCACAGGTTGGGTAGGAGCCCAGAGATTCTAGAGTTCCCTCAAAAACGAGGTCCTTGGGGGTCTTTTGAGTCCTTGGTCTGGTGACACTTTTCATTATATCAACCCTTGTTTCCTGTTGCTATAGTAGGATCCCAATGTTTACAGCTGGAAATCAACCTTAGAAATAGAAAATAAAAAGTCTACTTGAGATTGAAACATATGAAATTAAGCTCAACTTTGTTCCTAGCAAAATTTAGGGTCCTAAGCAAGGATCCCAACGACTGAAGACTCGCTTTCCTCATCTGTAAGTTCAGACACTACACCATGTGATCTCTGTAAAATTTTATCATTCTCTCTTTCTGAGTTGGACTACAAACACCCATTCAGTTAGCCTCATGACAAGGGAGGTGAGGAAAAGATAGAAGCTGTTGTCAATCAGGAGATGCTCATTTGCATAACAAGATAATCACTAATTAGTCAGAAAGGCTTCCAAGACAGCTATGCAGGAGGACACCAGGGTTCCTACGGTGACATTATTTGGCTGAGCTCCTGTCCTTGGCTACTAAGGCTCTCAACGTACTAGCCAGTAACTTGTAAAGCTGCCGAGGCAAGTAAGAGCACGAACGTAAAGGAATCTTTCTCAATTAGCCATTTTTAGAGTGGGCTGGAAATGCTGTCTTGCCATCTTTTCAAGGTTTTGTAACAGTATCATGTTTGCTGTATTACCAGTGTCAGATGTACATTTTTCATTCTATTTTTTGTTCTGCATGAAATAATTTGTAGTAATACTATTTTGAGGGGTAATTATTTTCAAACCATTTGAAGAGGAGTCAGATGAATTTCTGATAAAGGTAGCCCAAGTTAATCCCAACCTGAGGATGGGACAAGCAAGGAACGGCTTGGATCCATATGTCAGCCAATCATCCCGTCAGACATCTTGATTTACTGTGATCAAAGAAGCAATTTGTGAGACCTGCTCTCCCCTCTCCCCACCAAAGTGCTAATCACCTTTCCAAGGCAGAAGATAGATGGGAAACACTGCACAAATTGCTTGCCGTAGCCCCAAAATGCTAATCACTTACAAACACCTAAATTATGACTTGATACCTTGCATGATAAGGTAAGAAAACAGTGTCGGTGCATGCAGAACTATTATTTACCGGAGTCAAAAATAACCATCCTATTTGCATAACTGTGGGACTAGATGACAATTTCTTCCTCAAAACTGCTTCTGTAGCAGAAAAAGCTTTGACCGATATGAAGTATGGCACGTTGCTATTTTTTTAACCCATACAAAACAGGCTGCGACCTCTTGCAATGAAACACTTGAAAGCTGATTCAGAGAACAGGAACTACCAAAGAAAACCATTTAAAATGGACTTTTTGATTGCATTTCCTTTGAGTGCATTGGGTGCTGTCTGGGCTTCCTAAGAGGGCCAGGTGTGCATCAGGGAGTCACTTGACCCTTTGGAGTAGAAAAAAATGATTTTTATCTCTTAATTCTATACTATCAAAGTCTCTCCTTTAACACTGCTTCTGTTAAATTAGTTATCGTTCCTACTTCACAAACGAGGAAACCAAGGCAGAAATGGGGTTGACAGAGACTTGGAGCCATGCAAGGCCTCAGGGAGAGGGATGGTAACAGGCTGTCAGAACCCTGCACTTGGCCCAGGGAAGGCTGCTGACAGACTCCCCCCGAGGCTCACCAGAGGGGACTGGGATAAATTGGCTTCTCAGGAGAGTTTGGGGCCTGTGGGGCATGATGACTCACTGGCTTACAGGTCTGTGGGAACGGGCAGCCTCCTCCACCCCAACTCCACCCCCTGCACCCTCGTCCTCCAGTGCCCATTGGCAGGTGACTGCTCAAGGTAAATGCCTTGACATGTGGGATTAGGAAATGGGAGAAGGATTGAGAAAGAGAAGGCTTGCCTGACGCCCAGAGCAGACGCTATGGTCCAGTCACTACATCAGGAACGCGGTTACAGTTAATGCTAGCTCCTTCTGTAGAGGTGTAATTACCAGTGGTTTCTGCATGTCGCCCAGTCTTATGGAGTACAGCAGGAGGTCCCACTCAGCTCCTGAGGGCTACTGCAGAGTTGTGATCTGTATTATTTTGTTTTGGTTTTACCTACATTCCTATAAAATCTCTGGGGGAGGGCCCTCCCAGAAGTTGCTCCTTACTTCCAACCTCATCTTCTGATGTCTAGTTCTGAATGTCCCATAAGTGCTGGTAGACTGGGTCTCCTGATTTTTCATTTGGGCTTTCCTTCCCTTTCACAGATGCCTGGTGAGTGCTGTGGCCTGCTTCAGGACCACATGGCCTGGGGAACTGGGTTAGACTGGGTTTCCAAGACAGACGTGTAATGTTCATTAGAAATAATGTCTAAAGACATTAATTACTGAGACAAAAATTACTAATTGTCTGTTAATAGCCATTAGTCCACTCTTCTTTAACTACTAAAGGACATCCTAAAATTTAATATAAACTGTGGCTGTCCAGAACAGGCTCTCCCTGCAGCTATGTGCTCACGTCTTGGTCAATGGGGAGTGAGCAGAAGGGCTGCACACAAGTTCTGGGCAATGCTCATCCCTTCTGTGTCTCTTCTTCTCAGTGACCAGAATCTAGGCCTGGAAGAGGGAGCTGGAGCATGCATTGTGGACCAGAGACCGAAGCTATACCTGTGGTGCAGAAACAAACTCTTTTTGGGTTACAGCATTAAGCTGAGCATTCATAACATGAGCCTAGATGGAGACCTTTGCTGTGGAGACCATCAGTGGAGGACTCAGGTTTTCAGAATCATACTCTGCTTCATCAACCTGTCTGGCAGGCTCTATGTAGCTGAAAGCTAAGAAGGTACTGGGGCAAATCTCCATTGACTTAAGGGCTATCTTTTGCAAAAGCTACTCCAACCCATACTTGGCCATGAATTTCTCCTTTACTTATTTGCTTCCCTTTGACTGTGGCTGATAACTCTGGGCATAGTTTTCATAGACTACCACTACTCAGGGCTCTGGGGATTCAAGTTTGAGAGCATGACAAGGTAGGAGGAGAGGGGCTATGTGTGCCTGGAGCACTGTTCCAATTCCCATCCTAGCTTGCCATGGCGGCCAGAGTGCTGGCCTGGGTTTGGGAGCTGATCCTGGCTCTGTCATTAACCAGCTGTGTGATCCTGAACAGCTCTACTCCTCCCTGAGCCAAATGAGGGAGTTAGATGAGAAGAGTGCTGAAGTGTCTTCCAGCATTGGCGTTCTGCAATGTCACCGCTCCATGACCAGTCTTGTGGTTGTGGTGTCAACCTCCACATGCAAAACACAGGTCCATGTCTGAGCTACGGCCTTGGCCAAGCAGCTCCACCCACTTGTCCTCTTCTACTCAGCACCAGGCAGCATTTCTGTGTAGGGGGCTGGGGGTGGGTGGGAGATATTATGAAGGTGACAGATGACAGGGCTCCTTCTGGGGGGTGGAGGGATAGAGCTGGTGTCTCTAGAGTGACACAATATACTCACACGGAATCCATGGGAATGACATAGTAAGTTGACAAGAAATGAGCAAATGCAGAGGAGTTAAAGCACAGGCAGGGTTAGTTGGGAGGTCAGCCATGGTGGGGTGTGACCAGCAGAAGTCTGGAACCTGCTCCTGGTGTTCTGCTGTATGACCTTGAATGAGTTGCCATGCTTTTGAGCCTCAGTTCCCCGACTCATGAAACAGGTACAGGAGGGATGGCTCCCAGAGCACTTGATACACTGGAGGCATGGAGTCAATTCCAGCTCCCTCACTCTCTCACTCCTTTTCTACCCTGCAAACCGCAGGCTCTGATTACGTGTCCCCGCTTTGCAGCTGACAAGCCAACTCCCTGTCCCTCTGCCTCCTGACTTTCCCTTCTCTTTTCCGGTATCTTTGTTCCTGCACCGCTGTTCTCCCCTCCCTGTGTACAGCAAGTTCTCCCATCATTGCTTCGAGCAGAGGGCAAGGAAAGGTGGAGTTATACGGATGCCCAGTGATATTTCAGAAGTGCTAATTACAGGCAAGATTATGCATGCCATTTGAGTTCTAAAGGGATTCAGATCAGAATGAATAAAACGCTAACTTTCCCCTGTCTAACCCGCTCACCCACACGCCCCGGGGCACAGTGAAACCCAACGTGGCTTCCCCACGAAAGGCTTCCAACAGCAGGTCATTCCGGTCCAGGGGCCCTCAGGGCCAGCGCCCACGGTCTTGGCAAATGTCGGGCCTGTCATGCGTCCTGCCTCTCGCCTCTCCTTGTTAGCTAGATGTGGTTACAAGGAAATGACTGCACTGGGCCAGCTCCTGCCTCAAGTGGAAGCTACACAGCTACAAATAGGTGGCCATGTAGATTCGGGGCTGTGCAGGTAAGCATCTTTTCTGGAAATATTGAGGGTTTTCTACTTCCACCTCAGCTGCACCCCCTGTACCCTGCTACTTCATGAGTTCCTACCAACTCTCTAGGTATCCATCCACCAAACAGCTTCCCACCCCTCCCATGAGTCTGTGTATGTGACTTTTCATTGGCATGGGCACATGCACACACTCACACACCCTCTCTCTTGAAAGGTAGGCCCTGCATGTTACTCCATCTGTTACTTCACACATGAGTGGAACACACTACCCAGTAGCGCAGAGTTTGTGCTGTTGGCCTCTGGGCCTCACAAACATGGCTGTATTTGGGGGGTGGGGCAACCATGGCACTCAGAGGTATAGTTCCCTCTTAGACTGGGCCAGGACAACAGTCCTATTTTCTTGGCCTGAATCCTTTTACCAAACCATCTAAGCGTCCCTTGTGTCAATCTTCTGGCTCTTTTTTCAAGGGTGGGAGTTTCTTGTTATAGATTTAGGAATTCTGGGTTACAAACGTTATGTAAGTGAAAGAATAAAAGGTATCGGCTTAGAGGACACAAAGGTGACAATCGTGACATTCCTGTGGATGGAGCAGAGACCATTCATTGGAGGTAGGAGGGTAATAAAGCGACTGAGTAGGAGAAGCACTGTAGTGCTGGGCACATGTGTCTCCTTTGTACTCTTGAGAGGGACTACCCTGGACACTCAACATTCAAAGGTATCTAATGAAAATGTACTGCATGTTCTATGTGGTGCTAGGGATAGCTGAGGAAGTAAATTTGTGATAAGAACTAAGCAAAATTATAAGACTCAGGTTAAGACACTTGCATCTATGTTGCAGTACCTGGTTCAATACGTGGTTCTCACTACTGACTCCGGGTTCCTGCCAATGCAGACTTTTGGAAACAGTGGTGATGACTCAAGTAATTGAGTCCCTGCCTCTCATTTGGGAGACCTGGACTGAGTTCTTGGCCCAGCCCGGCTGTTGTAGGCATTTGAGGAGTGAACCTGTGGATGGAACTCTGTCTCTCTCTCTCTCTCATTCTGCCTCTCAAATATGTATCTCAATCTTTAAGCCATCAGTGATTCCAGAGGTATATGAGAAGCCTCCAATGATCACCAAAACCCTCCCAGCCCAACCCCATTCCATGGTTCTACACTCTTTTTACTGATTGGATATCAGTCAGATATCTGTCAAATGGAGACCACAACAATGGACAATGCTCTAGTCTTTTTTTTTTTTTTAAAGATTTATTTATTTGTTTGAAAGTCACAGTTACACGGAGAGAGGAGCAGCAGAGAAAGATAGAGAGGGAGGGAGGGAGGGAGGGAGAGAGAGAGAGAGAGAGAGATCTTCCATCCGAGGATTCACCCCCACAGCCAAGCTGCACTGATCCAAAGCCAGGAGCCAGGAGCTTCTTCCATGTCTCCCATGCGGGTGCAGGGGCACAAGGACTTGGGCCATCTTCTACTGCTTTCCCAGGCCATAGCAGAGAGCTGGATCAAAAGTGGAGCAGCCGGGTCTCGAACCGGCACCCATACGGGATGCCAGCACTTCAGGCCAGGGCGTTAACCCGGTGCACCACAGCACCAGCCCCAATGCTCTAGCCTTGTTACATTGCTTTTGAATATGTCTATGGATGAGTAAAGCCCTCATCACAATCCTACAGAGAAGAGCCCCTAGGTTCTCCCCCACTCTCACCAGGCCCTCTCTTACACAGGGCAGCTCCTGGCTGTTGACATTGCAGAGGTTCCTGAGATGGCAAAGGAAAGGGCAACGCTTAACACAGGCCAAGCCCCCTGGAATAAACCCATCGCAGCACTGGCTCAACCAACTCTTGCAGTGTATACTGCTTTTAATTTTCCTTATTATAGGTGTTCATAATGCTTTATCTCAACAGGTCTTCAGCTTCTGCATTTAGCTGTGGAACCAACAATGTTCAGATAATTGCCGGGTCACCATTATTTACTTCTTACAGCTATCTCTTTTGAAGAAAGTCCTTTCACCCCGGGCTCCAGTCAGAGGGCAATACCATAATTTTCTTCACTGTCTTCCTTTAATGAGGTCAAGGGTCAGGCAAAGGGAGTCAGGCAGTTTTAGAAGACGTGACCTCGCCACCAAGCTGACCTCAACCAGAAGAGTTAAGCATAACTCATTCCTCTGGGAGATTGATGGCTCCTGGCTCTCGCAGCCTGGCTGAAAGGTGAGAAAGTGATTATAGCCAGGTCCTCCAGCTAGGTACAAGTTCACCATTTCTTTTCTCAGTTCAGTTCTCCTCCTCCCCCAGCAATTTTCTACCCAGGAAAGGAAGCACCCCCTACCCCTCTAGCCCCGTAATCCACTGCTCTGCCATGTCCACCGAAGCTTCAGTTCTCCGAATCCAGCAGGAGCAATCTGAGCTGGTCCACACGAGACGGGTGCTGTTAGTGAGCAAGCTCACCTCCTTGTTTTGCTGTTTATTTCCAGTTTCTCGTAACCCATCGCTTTTGCCATCCCTCCAGGGATGGCATCTAGTATCATTTCCTCTCTAATGTGGTCTGTGGGTAAAAACGACCAACTCTTAGGGTGTCTAAGCTACCGGAGTCTCTCTCTGCCTCCTCCCAACTCCACTTCCTCCCCTGGTCTTGCTGCCCCTCGGTTGGTTGAGAACAGTAGGAGCCCATAACAGACAGCATGCCATCCATTTCTGACAGCCTTGGTGCTGTAATATGGGCCTGCCAAACCCATTACGGTAATGACAGCATTGCAGAATTAGAACACTCACTCCTACATACATAGAGAAAACAAAGATTGAGGAGGGGAGGGCAGGGTTGGACTTTTGTTCTATTTTGCTTTCTTTCTCTTTTCTCCTCCTAAAACATGACATTGTCCTCTGTCTTTTCTTTATCTTTTATTCTGTTAAAAAGATAAGCAAGCCTGCAACTGTATATCCCTAACTCAGTGAACAAGTTTTCAGGGAATGCGATGGTATCTCTTGGGTCTTGGGGAACCATCCAAGTGAGATTCCTGGGCCTCACAGTGGAGCTGGTTGTAGCGTCTGTCAATCCATCATCATTTCCCCAAACCGGGCATATAAATGAGGAAGCTCTTTACTGGGGCTTAGAAAACCTCTATAGGCACTTACAGAATTAATGCTCTGCCTTGGGCTGGGGCAGGGGGTCGCAAAAGCTTAATGATCATCTTTTTGACTGGGGATCATAAAATGCTGTTGGTAATTGTGATAATTAAAGTGATTTGCTCACAGTAATTAGTCCCCAAGACTCCCTTGTGCAGTAAGACAAAGAGATCACTCTGTATTGCATATGGGCAAACTGAGGCCTGAATCAAGGCCCCTGCACTCATCCTGTTTATCCACTGGAGATTGGTCCAGGCAATGGCCTGGGGGCTCTGCATTGCGGGTGGGGTGCATGCTGGGGTGGCTGCTTTGTGGTAACGGGGCATTCAACTTAATGCAACAGAATGACCTGCGCACAGGCCGTTGGGTGTGCATGCTTAGGAACAAGGCTGGAAGCACCTAACCGTGGAAGTGCCGGCCTTCCCATGGGGCATCCCGCTCAAATAGGAAGACAGGGATGGGCAGTTCACAGAAGGGCTCAGGAGGAGATAGTGAGTCTTGGAAGCAGCTTTACCTACCAGGCTCCCAGGCAAAGGGTTTGAGGACCACTTGGAATGGCTGGAGATGTTTTCTACTAAATCTAATAGGAAGGAGCAGCTGGCATCCTTAGGGCAAGAGGCAGAGCTCACATGGTTAATGATCAGGCTGCAGAGACCCAGGAGAGCCCCTGAGCCCTTCCTCTGTTGTGACCACTGGGTTTGCTTTGGGGACAGACATTCTCAGGGACTGCCAAGGCCAGGAACTTAGATGGGCAATGATTCCAGGGATTCAGGGAATGTGGCAAGGAGTCTTGGGCCTTACGTGTGAATCCTGGTCCTGCTGCTGTGGGCTGGGTGACCTTGGAGGAGGCTGTTTGCCAGTGAATGGTGATAAAGGCACTCACTGCATAGGGCCATGGTGGGGACTGAGTAGGGGAGGCACTGTAGTGCTGGGAACATGTGAGTCTCCTTCTTTTTACTCCTGTGAAGGACTACCTCAGACACTCAACATTCAACGGTATCCATTGAGAACCCACTGCATGTTCTGTGTGGTGCTAAGGATGTTTGAGGGGGGAAATTTGCCAAAAGAACCCAGCAAAAGAATGGATGTATAGATTATGTAGAGTTCTCTGCAGAAATTGGTTACTGATATGATGGGTCTTGAATCAAGTTCATGGAAAATGAGCATTAAAAAAAATGCACGGATTTAATTTTTTGCATCAAAATAAGCTTATCTTTTAATTCCATTATTCCAAGAACTTTTTGAAGTCCCCTTGCATGTGGCTGACAATTTGTTTGGTGAGATAAGGCTTAGGCATAAGACACTGTCAGAAGCCAATGCCAGGTGAGAGATAATCACATCTAAGTTGTCTGGCTAGCACGATAATTTCTCTAATGTCCCTAACAGAAGGAAATTCAAATAATCTTTATGGCATCCTGTGTGGTTGGCTCCTTGAATACTTTTCCATCCTTAAAGCTTTACTGTTCCTCCTATCAACCTTGTCCAGAAACTATTATTCATCCCTTTATTTATTTCATCTGTTCATCCATCCATCCATTCATCCCTAATATTCCACAAATAACAGTATCTATTATGTGCATACTGTGTGTCCCAGGTCTCTGGAAATGCCTGTGAATCAAATATGCTGAAGTTATCATGAGCTTATGGTTTAGTGTGTGTAGAAGAGAAGGACATTGAGACATAAATAAGATTCAAACAATGAGAAGTGCAAGGGAGGAAGTAAGGCAAGGTGATGAGATAGGGAGAGAGTGGAGATGGGTTGGAGACTACCTCAGATGGTGTGACCAGAGTGGGTCTCTCTGAGGATGTGACATTTGGGCTGAGACTTGAATATGGCACGTGGTGGTGATAAAGCCAGGGAGAGAGAGTTCCAGGTGGGTGAAGAGCAAGTGCAAAGACCCTGAGGTGGGAATGATCCTGTCTCTCAAGAGCAGAAGGAAGCTGCTGTGGCTGGAACTTACTAGTCCTGGGGAGAAGGCCCTTATCAAGCCTATTAAGACATGCTATGGCATGATGGCATGATGTCTGAGCAGAGCAGAGGGTGGAGACCAGAGGTGGAAAACCATCAAACAAGGGAAGGTAAGAAGTCCAGAGAGCTTCCTGGGTGTGTGGGAGCCAGTGAAGAGTTTTAAGCAGAGAAGGAGCATGTTCAGCTTTGATCTCAGCATCTTTTTAGATGATCACTATGTGGAGTTTCCAAAGCACACAGTTTGGTGGTGCATTTCAGTGCTTCTGTCTAGGCTGTCACTGAGCTCGTCTTTGTGCATCTTGTACACCTGTGAGGTTCCTCACGGTCTCTGAGCTCTAACGCAGGTATCTTCCTCTCTGGAGACTTTCTTGTGCTTCTGGTAGACGCTTCCCTGCCAGGCACTCCTTTGCTAGTTCCCACACCTTCCACACACCTCAATATTGCACACAGCCTAACACCTGCTTACACATGTCTCCCTTAGGGAAGGGCTTGGGACATGGTAGGGGCTTAATAGACTTGATAAGGGCCAGTAGTCAGGGTAGGCTCCATAAAAGGAAATCTTGAAGGATGGGAAGAATTCTGGTAGATAAAAAGAGAGGCCAGAGTCACACAAATCCTGCAACATGAGCCATGACGGAATGACGGTGTCATGAAGAAGCAGTGCCCACTGCCAATGAAAACCATGCGACTTTTAAGACCCTCTTTTCCCCAGCACAACTCAAACACTGGCAGCTAATGAGAATGATAGATGTTGATTTGCATATGATGCTCATGCATTTTGCATATTTTTATTTACCATTGAAATGCATGGATAGACTTCTTAACCCACTCCTTCTTTCATTTAGCAACTTTTAATTAAGTTAATATCTTGCATGATGCTAGGCCCTGTTAAAGGAAAAGCAAATAGAAATCTGTACTTGATCAGCTCATATGCTACAGGTTCCAGGGAAGAGGCAGGAGGGTACCAGCGGTTTCCAGCTGGGGTTCTGAATCAGACAACTGGATCTACATATTTACTCTGATGAGTTGCCCAGTCCTGGACTTATGGACTTAACCCCTCTGAGCCTGGATTCCCTTATTTTTAAAACAATATTAAACAGTAGTTCCCCCACCCATGGGGGTATGTTCCAAGACTCCCCTTGGATGCTTGAAACTATAGATAGTACCAACCCTAAATACCTAATAACAAGAAGCTAAGTGACTAATGGGTGGGTAGTGTATACAGCATGGATACGCTGAACAAAGGGATTATTCATGTTTTGGGCAAGACAGAGTGGGACAGCATGAGATGTCATCACACTAATCGGAACAGTGCACAGTTTAAATCTTACAACTTACTTCTGGAATTTTCCATTTAGTAGTTATGGACAGTAGTTGATCTCAGGAAACTGAAACTGTGGAAAGTGGATCTGCAGAAAAGGGGAACTATGGTACACAGCCAGCAGAGTTGGCTTGGCAGAGTGTTGGGTACACAGAACTCTGAGAATAATAGCTGTTGCCTGTTGTTTTGCTCAGCTCCCTGTGTGTGGGAGGATTTACAGATTCCACTAACATATCCTGGTTGGACTTGGTATAGGTGTGTCCTGCTCCTTTCCTTCCCAAATTCTAAGACTTCAGATTCCAAACAAACATCAGCTGCCTATGGAACAGAGACTGAGCAAGCAAGAGGGAAGCCTGGGTTGGGTGAGGGCATTTGTTACCTCCCTGCCTGTACCTGTCCAGGGCCCACCTCCACTTGCTTCTTCAGTTGTAAGCAGAATCCATCTATTCTTTTCTCTTGCATTACACATGCCTCAGAGAGATCATAAATTGATTTCCCCACAGTACCTGTACCCAGATAAGCCTTCAATGTGCCTCCAAGACTTCTACCCTCCCTGCCTGTCACTTTTCCTGTCACCACAGTCACAACAGTATTTGGGGGTCAGTGAGTGGGCTGAGAAAGCTCAGATGTGGTGTGTGGTGTGATTCATTTGTGTCAGGGGATCCTGAATAGATAATAATTGTCTGCAGATGGCAATTAACAGAATCTTTTAAAAAATGCCTTGAAGGTATAAAACAGAAGGCAAAGCCCGACATGCCTGCTGTTGTAAGTGATGACAGCAGTGACCCATGATGCACAGGTTTGGAATGACCTGATACCTCCCCCCAGTCACGTCCAACCAGTTACCTTCCCTCCATCCTCATCCAGTCTGTGACCCTCTGTCCCCATCAGAGATGTGTTGGAGGACAGCTCACTTTGACTTGCCCTTCAAGCCCCTTCTTTGGCTCCATTCTGCATCCCAGGCTTGGAGAGGGAGCTGAAAATCAGTGCCACTTGGAACGGAAGGGGCAGAAAGAGGACCTCACACTGTTTGAGAAGTGTTGGGCTTGCACTTGCCGTCTCAGTCCATCCTTTGACAACTGGCAAACAAGGCAGATTTAGCTCCTCAGTTTTATTTTAACACTGAGGAATCTCAGGTTTAGAGAGGGTGGATGGCCTGGTCGGAGGCCATTTAGCAGAAATGAGTCAAGAACCCACAAGTCCCTACGTCCAAAGCCGGCATTCTTTCCCACCAGACAATGTTCTCTTTACTTCTCCTTCATATCATTTAAAATGGTTATTAATTATCCCTCTGCCTAATCATTTGCTTGCATCCTTTTTGGCTTTGTAGAGGTTGTACCAGGGCAAGGAGACATCTTTCCTGTTCAGCACAGTTATATTTGTGCCTGTCCATGATGACTGGATGATAGGCTTCGTTTGATGGTGACGAATCATTGGAGGAGACCACGAGACATCGTCTGATGTCAATCAACATATTTGTTAACAAAATGTTTTCACAAGAAGGCACAGATTTGGTCCTGGCTAGTCTGGGTAGACACGGACTTTGGGAGGAATTTACCTCTAAAATGGAGACCAAAAACCCATCTACAATTCCCTGTTTCTCCAGCAGAGCATGTGTCAATGAAAAAGAGGATCCTCTTGCTTTTGCTATACCTGAATATTCTCGCATGTGGTATACAGCTTCCTAAACTCCCTCCTCCCCCTGGCTTGCTAAGGTGGAGGTGGAAGCCAAGCCTTCCCACCTGACTGGAGAACAGGGAGGTAGTGGCTAATTCTCAAGGCAGACAGAGCCAGGGCAGGCAGGCTGTCACTGATGGAGGGAGCAGGTTGCAATGATCTTGATATAAATCTCTGGGTGTTAGTTGGGAGGAAAGATGCACCACAGATTAAAAACAGCAAACCATGGCAAGACTTTGTGGGAGGGAGGGGTTTAGGAAGAACTGTTAATTCCTTCCTGGTCAATTTCTATAAGGCCAGACCCCCACACTGGAGGCTGCAGTGTGGGGTTCTGGGCGAGAGACTGGCAAGCAGCACCTGTGGGGGGAGCCCAAGCCAGCAGCACTGCCCAGCAGAGCTGCCTGGAAATCTGAGGAATAGATTTGGGAGAAGGAAATCTTGGCCACTGCTCTTCTCACAATCTGCTTTTAAAGGGGCCTCCCTCACACCTCCTTGAAGCCGACAAGGTGGACAGAGGGCAGATGGGGCAGGTGAGCTGACTCAGAGTGGGTAGATTGGCAGGTCGGTTGCTCACTGATGTTTTTCAAAAGCATCCTTTGTACTCACCCCAGCCCCTCACTGCCCCTGCATTGGGAGAGGCCAGGCTAGTGTTCCCACAGTCTCTGCAGCCCCCAGGAGTGCAGTCATAGTACTTTCTGTCTCCCCCCACCCTGGGGTTTCTTTCCAGACCTCATGTAGCCATTTCCTGACTGTTAGTTTTCAGGGCCCCTGCCCCTAGCACCTGGGACATCCTAATGAAATCTTGCCAGTTGGGCTGGGGATTTGCTTGTTTGACAAGCTCCCAGGGTGATGCCTAGGAATGTTAGAATGCAGTTAGGTCCTGAGGGTTTGAGATCTGGCGCAAGGCAGGGGGAGCAAGGCAGGGAAAGATTTAGTGACATCGTTAATCCTGGGAGCTCATAAGGAAATATTTAGCGGCACCACTGATCCTGGGCAAACTGCTAAGGGTCTCATCATTCTCTGAAATGTCTCAGAAGAGAAAGGACAATTGTGTCTCCTTTGCCAGACCTGTTAGAGTCCTAAAATAGGAAGGAGGGAATCTTCGAAATCACCACACTTTACCTCTTGATTTTTATGGGCCTGTGATTAATTTTATGTGTCAACTTGGCTGGGCTAGGTGCCCAGATACTTGGTCAAACACTCTGGTTGCTCCTGCGAGGGTGTTTTTGGATGAGAGGAACATTCGGATCAGTGGACTCAGCGAAGCAGACTCCCTTCTGTAATGCGGGCAGGCCTTATCCAATAAAACAAAAGGCTGACCTTGCCAGAGCGGGGAGGAATTCTACCTGCCCTTGGCATTGGACGGCAATACTGCCTCCTGCCTGTTCTCTAGGCTGCTGGCCACCCACCCCGTAGGACCTGGACTTGGGAACCAGTTCCTAAAGTAAGTCACTCTGCATAGCATACCATGTTGGTTTTGTTTCTCTGGAGAACTGTGGCTACTCTGAGGCCCAAAAGATGCTAAAGCAGAGTCTAGATCCTAGGTCACTGAAAGATGTGCAAGTAGTGGACGTAATTCACAGCTGTCCCTAGCGGGAGAACCCTGGCTTCTGGACAGGTAGGGCATGGAACTCTGCATGTGTGAGATTGTACTGTGGGGGAGAGGAGGCTGGGACCCACACATTTTATTCATCTCTATTGTTCTAGCCCCTAATACTGCACCTAGCAGATAGTAAATGTTTAGTGTGTGATGGATGGATGAAAAGTGAACAAATATTGGGAATCTAAATTTATTTGGATTCTTCTGGGGACTTTCCCAAGCTCCAAGTTTACATTCTAGGGAGGAGGCAATGTTGCCTATTTGTTCATTCTGTACTCTTTCTCCTATTGGATATCTTTAAACTCAAGGAACCCCAGCTTTTCATGAAAGACAGAAAGAGTGTGTGTGAGAGAGATAGACAGACACACAGAGAGGCTTTCTATCCACTGGTTTATACCTCCAGATGCCAACAACAGGACTGGTCCAGGACTGATCCAGGCCAAAACCAGGACCCAGGAACTCAATCTAGATTGAGTGGGGTGAGGTGGCAGGGACCCAACCACTACTGCTGCCCTTGGGGGTGGACATTAGCAGGACGCTGGAATCAGGAGCAGAGCTGGGGCTCGAATCCAGGGTATGCGTATCCCACGTAGTGTTTCTACCTCTGTGCCAAATGTCTGCTCCCCCTTTTGAGCATCTTGACAAATAGGAGCAAGGCCAGGATGGAGGAAGACGTGATGGAGTCCCTGGAGACAAAGTGGGAGAGGAAGCACTTCCTCTTGGCTGCTCCACTGCAGGGACCTGTGTGTAGGCAGTTTCACTTAATCTTCATGTCAGCATGAAGAAGAAGGGAGTCAAGCTCTTCTGTCTTAAATACATAAAAAAGCATAGGAAATAGAGATGGGGGTTAGGGACAGGGACACTAACCCAGCAGGAAAACAGGCCCAGGGAGGATCATTTAACGGCCAGGAGGAAGAACTTCAAGTCCATGCTAACAGACACCAGCCACCACTATCAGGTACCAAGAGCCTGTGCATTGGGTCCTCTAAACAGCACAGTGGGGCCTCCCTGGGCCTTGGGATGGGCTTCGTCCCCTGATTCACAGATAGAAGGTGCCTTGGAAATGCCTGGCTTGGCTTCAATTATGGAATTTCGTTTTGGTTGTCAGAACTCTGGGCCTCTGGTTTCCTGTGTGACTTCACTTTGGCCTGTTGCAGTGTGTGGGCACAGTGTACAAATGATAGGATGGAGAGTGGATTGGGGCTGCCCACTCCTGCACCCCAACACTGTATTTCTAAGACTTGTGCTTCCCCCAGGGAAGAGGAGGAATGGGGCTCCTGTCAAGTTCTTTCAGCTCCAGCTGGAAAAACTCTCCTTTGGACAGCTGAGTCCTGGGGCTGGGTTAGTTTCTCTAGGGCAGAGCCTCTGACCCATCTTCTGAGCCAATTGGTCTGCATCCTAAATGGAAACCAAGCTGACAGCCGGGCTCCTGCTGAGCCCAGCTCCTCACCCCCCAAGCTTCTATTTTTAAAGTTGCTGCTCCTGCTCTTGGCTGCTCTTTAACGAGACTCAGGCAGTGTCTATAAGCTGCTCCACCCCGCAACACTGCAGGATGGACCCTTGCTGTCCCCCAGAACTCCTCTCTGTGGTCTGTCTTAATAAAATGATAACAGAGTTTCCCAACATGCTCTTGGAAACCACTTGTCCACTAGGTTTTCCTAAACAGCCAAATACTCTACAAATATCCAACTCCCCAGGCCCCAGAAGAGCTCTCATTCTAAGACATCATGGTATTTCATCTCCCAGATTTTGTCTAAAAGAATATGCAAGCTGTGGGAAGCCAGTGAAAGGAGTTGTGTGCCAGATGCGCTCACTTAAGGAGCTGATCGATTTTAAAAATTCAGATAGATGTGTTGGAAGTTGGCTCCCGACAGCAAAATGGGATTCTCCCCAGTCCCACTGAGTTAAGCACCAAGTTACATATCTTTCTTGCCAGCATGGATACTTCCAATAAAGCAAATGTGGTGTAGGGGATCCAGGCTGGTACCTCCTTGATGAGGGTGCCCATCTTGACACCCATGAAAAAAATGTGAGTCCTGAGACAGATTCATTCCCCTCTTCCTCCTGTGACAGCCTTGGCTTTCTCTGTGGCCCTCCCTCCCAGCTTCCCTAGCTCATTCTATTTATTTTTTAAAGATTTACCTATTTATTTATTTTAAAGGCAAAGTTACAGAGAGACAGAAGGAGAGAGAGAGAGAGAGAGAGAGAGAGAGAGAGAGAGAGAAAGTCTTCCATCCACTGGTTCACCCTCAACATGGCCACAACGGCTGGAGCTGAGCTGATCCGAAGCTAGGAGCCAGGAGTTCTGGGTCTTCGATGCAGGTGCAGGGGCCCAAGGACTTGGGCCATCCTCCACTGCTTTCCCAGGCCACAGCAGAGAGCTGGATTGGAAGTGGAGCAGCTAATACTCGAACTGGTGCCCGTATGGGATGCTGGCACTGCAGGAGGCAGCCTCACCCACTACGCCACAGCGCCAGCCCCCTCAGCCTGGTCTTCAAGGCAGGTCTGAAGAGGGCAGCTCGAGGCCTGCCTGGCTCACTCCCTGCTGGGTCCTTGTGCCTAGTGGCACTCCTGGTACATAGCAGGTGCCCAGGAAACAGCCCCTATGAAAGGATGCTGTTCATGGAACAGGTACTGGAAACCACCTTACTTCTGTGCTGTTTTAATTTCTATTCTTTAGCCTAACACAGATCTCAGAAGAGGAAGGGTTCTTGTTTGCACTTTATGGATGAGGGAACTGTGTTGAGATTTGAATTCACATCTTCTCAAGCCATGTGGGAAGTTCTTTCACTTGTCACACTGGCCATGTCCCTGCTCTTTGTCTGAGGAACTCAGAGAAAGAAACTGCCTCCAAACCCCTGACTCCTGAACTTGAGGGAGGTGGGTGCCTAGGTTGGTGGACAACAGCTCTTCCTGACAGCTGGGACCCAGGATCATGGGGTCCGCCCTTGAGATGGCATAGGCAGAGCACGGGGCAGCTCCCTTAGAGGGCAGTCAGTCCTGGGGGCTTTGGGGTGATCCTACTTTAAGGGTTCCCTCAGTCATTGCCAGATCTGCCAATAGCTTGGTTTCTAAAAACTGGTCCAGTGGGCAGGCATTTGGTCTTGCAGTTAAAATGCTGGTTAAGATTCCCACGTCCCACATCGTAGTCCCTGGGTTTGATTGCTAATTCCAACTTCCTGCTAATACAAACCCTGGGAGGCAATGGTGATGGCTTAAGTAGTTGGGCTCATGCCACCAGGGTGATAAACCTTGATTGAATGTCTGGCTTCTGGCTTTTGCCCTGGCTGTTGTGGACATTTGGGTAGTGAACCAGTAGATGAGAGCTCTTTCTTTATCCTTTTCTCTCTCTGCCTCTTAAAGGAATGAATAAATAAGAAGACGGTCATTAAGTTGAAAGATAAAAGCTGACCTACTTGTAAGCAGGTTACTTCCCTCCTGTGGATAGCACAGGGGCAGCTCTACTCTCTCCTTGACCTTAGGCATGCTCTCTGCACAGGTGGAGTCCAGGCCACTGGTAGGGAGGGGAATGCCATGGAGAGAGCTAAAGACTGAGAGTCAAAACAGGAAGTCAGGTGGCCTGTGCTGTAGTGTAGAGGGCTAAGCCACCGCCTGCAGTGTCAGCATCCCCTGTGGGTGCTGGTTCAAGTCCCAATTGCTCCTCTTCTGATCCAGCTCTCTGCTATGGCCTGGGAAAGCAGTGGAAGATGGCCCAAGTGCTTGGACCCATGTGGGAGACCCACAAGAAGCTCCTGGATCCTGGGTTCAGCCTGGCCCAGATCCAGCCTTTGAGGCCATTTGGGGAGTGAGCCAGCGGATGGAAGATCTTTCTCTCTTTGTCTCTCCCTCTCTCTCTCTGTAGCACTCTCTCTCAAATAAACAATAAATATCTTTTTTTTTTTTTTTGACAGAGTGGACAGTGAGAGAGAGAGAGAGAGAGAAAGGTCTTCCTTTTGCCGTTGGTTCACCCTCCAATGGCCGCCGCAGCCGGCGCACTGTGGCCGGCGCACCACGCTGCTGATGGCAGGAGCCAGGTACTTATCCTGGTCTCCCATGGGGTGCAGGGCCCAAGCACTTGGGCCATCCTCCACTGCACTCCTGGGCCATAGCAGAGAGCTGGCCTGGAAGAGGGGCAACGGGGACAGAATCCGGCGCCCCGACCGGGACTAGAACCCGGTATGCCGGTGCGGCAAGGCGGAGGATTAGCCTAGTGAGCCGCGGTGCCGGCAACAATAAATATCTTTAAAAAAGAAAACAAAACAGGAAGTCAGGGAAACTTGTTGACACATGGCTTCCTACTGCTGGAATAAAGACCCTGACACCTACTTTGGAAGCTGTGAGACTCTATGGAGTTGATGCCCAGTGCTCTAAAAGGAAGTCTCAGCAGAGAAACGGTGCTGCAGGCCACTGATGGTGAGACCAGCGTGTTCTGAATTTCAGTGCCAGATGAAGCAGCAACAGGATTGGTCCAGGTCCCTTCAGAGAAACTGAGTCCTCTGGTCGTGGGCCTGAGCACAGCCCATGGCAAGGCATCTTTCCCAAGCATGGGGAAAGTACTTTGGTAGAACAAGTCTCTGGGATAAACCAAGGATCTGGGATCCATAGAAATCAAAGAGCACAGATGGGTTACTCATGAATACCCTTTCACCTTCCACCACCTCCTCTCCCTGCCATTCTTCCCATGGGATGCATTTTCTGAAGAGCCCCCAGTGATGGGAGCTCATATTCAGCCAGCAGGGCCCCAGCTCTCATGGGCCGGCCTTGGGTAGACCAACCGAATGAAGTTCAGGAGAGTAGTATCCAAGGGAGGCCTCTAAAAGGCCTTGGGAATGTGGATTTGCAACCACAGATGGCCCATGTGGCCTCTTGTGAGGTGTCAGCCCTGCCACCTGTGAGCTGTATTAAACTTCAGATGTCAGGAGAGGCACTGTGTCCCTTCTGAAGGGGCCTGGAATAGTTTCCCCAGCTGGCCAGCAGCATAGGAGTGCTCAGTGCCCTAGAACTGGACCCAGTGCATACATTGCATATCTCTTGCAAATGACTTGATGTGTATTTTATTTCCTCGGCAATTCAAGACAGCAGGAATAGGATGTCCTGATGTCCAGGGGACCCCTTTAACACATAGCCAGAGCTGAGCACCCAGGAGAAACCCAGTGAATACTGCCCCACTGCCTGGGCTATGGGCATCACAGCCACAAGGACATGGGCTGGCATTTCTTTCCATGGCCCAACTTTCTGGTTGATGATTAAGGTCCAGAATCATTAAATAATTTTTAAATAATTAAATAATTTTTCCAGGTTGCATGGCTGGCGATTGCAGTGGTTCTCAACCTGTGGTGATTCAGTCCTCCTAGGTGACTTCTGCCTGTACCTGCAGGCATTTCTGGTTGTCATGACCACAGAGACACTATTGGATCTAGACAATAGAGGCCAGGATACTCTGGTACACAGCACAGTCCCCTACAACCAAGAGTTATCTGGTCTAAAATGTCACCAGTGCCAAAGTGAAGACACCTGGATTAGTGTTAAAGAGAACAGCATGTGTAAAGGTGTGGAGCTTATGAGGATCTGGCATATGGCACTCATGAAGGCATCAGTGGAAGACAAGCCGGTAAACACAGGCTGGAGCCAGAGAGAGAGGTGCTTCTATACCTAATGTCACTCCATAGACAAAGGTTTCTTGAGCTCAGTGAAGGGTTAGAGTAGAGACACACTCAGCACTGGCTCTTCCCACCTTATCACACCACCTGTGTCCCCACCCCTTAGATAGGACAAGAAGACACACAGGGAAAGTGAAGTCCAGCAACCCAGAGAGAGTCACTTTGTATCTGTGCCTTGATTTGCACATGTGTTCCTCAGATATTCAGGTGCTGGGAGCTTGGTCCCCTATTGGTGATGCTGAGGTGCTGGGACCTTTAGAAGGTAGAATCTCATGGAAGGATCATTGGAGATGCTAATTTGGAGTAATGTAGTTCTTTATCATTGTTTTATTCTAATTTACTCTTTTATTACATTAATTAAATTTTCACATCTTATTCTAAAATAAATGTCTTCAGTATAAAGCACCCAGCCTTGGGTGTTATGTTACTGCAACAGAAGACAGACTAATACAATCATCAACAGGATAAAATCAGACCTGTTTGGGAACCCATTCAACCCTATAAATATTGCTATCACTGGTTTACCTACAGCTGTACTATGTTATAGCTATTTACTTATAGACCAGTTCTTTGAGGACAAGATCCTGTCATTCTTGTATTTCTGGTACCTTCCATCATATTGGGAAAGCATAGGTCCATCAAACATGATAGTTGAGTAAATGAAGCAACAGGGGTACGCATTTGGCCTTGCGATTATGGTACTTGCTAGGATATCTGAGTTCCATATTGGAGTATGTAGGTTTGATCCCCAGCTCCAGCTCCTGATTCCAGCTTTTTTTTTTTTAATAATTATTTTATGTATTTGAAAGAGTTACAGAGAGAGGTAGAGTCAGAGAGAGAAGAGATATCTTTCATTCCGCTGGTTCACTCCTCAAATGACTGCAATGGCCAGAGCTGTGCTGATCTGAAGCCAGAAGCCAGGAGCCAGGTCTCCCATGTGGGTGCAGGGGCCCAAAGACTTGGGCCATGCTCTGTTACTTTCCCAGGCCATTAGCAGAGAGCTGGATCAGGAGAGGAGCAGCCGGGACTAGAACTGGCGCCCATATGAGATGCCAGCGCTGCAGGCTGGGGCTTTAACCCACTGCACAACAGCACTGGCCCCCTGATTCCAGCTTTATGCTAATGCAGACCATGGGTGGCAGCAGACGATGGTTCCAGGGGTTGGGTTCCTGCCACTCCCAAGGGAGTCCTGGATTGAGTTCCTGGCTCCAGGGTTCTGTCCTTCTGGTCATTGCAGGCACTTGAAAAGTTCTCTCTCTCTCTCTGCTCCTCAAGTAAATAAGTAAACAAATGACTTAATTACTTTTAAAAAATAAGTGAAGCCACAGAAGGGGGCAGACCAGCCAGATGCAAGTTTGTAAGGCGTGGAGTGAGCTTCTCCTTGTTCTCCTTTTCCTGGTATATAAGAAGTGCATGCTTATTGTAGAAAAACAGGAACAACTACAGATAACCCAAAAGAAAAGAAAAGCTCTCCCACCATCAGGATCTCTCCCAGTGACAGATATGCTTAACATTTAAATGGAGGCCTGCCCCCCCCCCACCCCTTTCTGGGGCTATATATTCACAACTGCCTGCATTTTCTTTTTAACTAAAATAGGACCGTTTTAAACATGTTGCTCTATATTCTGCATCTTCACCAGAAAACATATTGGGAACTAGTGCGAGAGTAGTCCAGGGGATTGGTATTGAACTTGTGTTTGCATAGCAATCACCTGTTTTTATGTAGACCCCCATCTTTGAAGAAGAACCCAGTCAGTGTGAACATCTTTCCACTTCTGTAAACGCACTTCCACACGGTAGCACCGAATGGCTGCAAACGATGCCACTGCACAGTTGTGCTGTAATGTATTAAAGCAGCCATCAACTGTTGGAATGTGAATTACTTTTATGTTTTTACCAGGACAACAATGCTGCAATAAATATCCTTTCAGTGAAATCTTTGCACACATTTCCAATTTTTCCTTAGCTTGAATTTCTGGAATAGAAATTGCTGGAACAGAAAGTGCACATTTTACAGTTTTTCTGAGAAGCACAACCACATGGTTTTCCGAAAAGGTTGCACCAGCACAAAGCCCCATCAACAGAGTATGGAGAGGGCCATGCTAGCTCTTTTTTGAACTAAAGCTATCACACAGGGCCTCAGTGAACACCCAGATAAGCCATTTCCATTCCATTCAAGGACCAACCATGTTCTTTCAGCATGGAAGAACTGTAGTTCTCATTGTTTTACAGCCTGCCAGATGTGTGCGCTCAGTTTTGGTGTGATGAGCTGTGCAGTTGGTTGCACACTGTGAACACCCACATGAGAAACACATGTACAAGCACCTGCCCAGGTGCCTGGTACACAGTAGAAACTCAATGAAAGCCCTGCCCTCCATGCCTATAGTTGCTGTTGTGGTCACAGACCTCATTATCCCTTACATGGATGGTTGTCTCCAGTCCATGTCCTAGAAACTGATAAGCCTGGGGGCTGGTGCCATGGTGTAGAAGGTTAAGCCTCTGCCTGCAGCACTGGCATCCCATATGGGCACTAGTGGTTCAAGTCCCAGCTGTCCCTCTTCTGATGCAGCTCCCTGCTAATGTGTCTGGCAAAGCAGCAGAGGATAGCCCAAGTGCTTGGGCTTCTGCACCAATGTGGAGACTCAGAAGAAATTCCTTGTGCCTAGCTTCTGGCTCCTGGCTCCTTGTGGCCATTTGGGGAATGAGCCAGTGGGTGGAAGATCTTTCTATTTTTCTGTCTCTCCTTCTCTCCATGTTCAGTGGCTCCCTACGCCCCAGCCTGGACTTCCAGGTGACACAGATAAGGCTGACACCTTAAGACCCTGCAGCTTCATCCCCCTGGTTCTCTGATCTTCTAGCCATGCTCCACTAGTGGGTCTCCCAGCATGACCTCTGTGACTTGGTACAGGGCTAATCTATCTCCATGAAACACATCTGTTTTCTGTCTCAGTTTGCCTACAGAATTGTGTCCTGCGAAACCTCTGTTGAGAGCCTTTTCTACCTACCTGACCACAGCAACACTATCCTCTGCTTCAATCTTCCCAGAAAATCTTGTCCAATCACTACTTAGCATGCACATCCTATCGCATTATCATTGCTGTGTTCACCTGTACCTTCCCAGCTTGAACCAGAACCTCACTTACTTAAGTCCATATTCTCAACACCAGGCACCAAGGCTTCCTGCATGAAACGGTAATGTCCCTCCCTTCTTCTCTTCCATCCATCTGTCCATCTGCGGGCTCAGTCCACAGCAGTCACTACTGATGGCATCCTAGAGTCACCGCTATGCCACCCCTTATGCACATTTGTGTTCCTGGGCTTGTGACCATGAGCCACGACACTCCCATGTTACAAGCAAGCAGAAGTGGCTGAACCGACTGCTTTGCCACCACTGGTACCTTCAGGAGGAGACCCAGCTGCAGAGAACAGAGAGAACAAGGGCCATGTGGGTCACTGGAGACAAACAGGAGCTGCCCTCAGTAGGAAGTCCCACACTGCCTGTGCGGTGGAGGACCTGAAGCTAAAGGCAGGATGCAGGAAGAGACAGACAGGATTAGGAGAGGAGGAGAGGGCTGTGGAAGCCCAGGGAGAGAGGAGCAGGGAGAGGTTCTGATTCAGCCAAGGGGAACCTGGAGAGACTACAGAGAGGCAGGAAGAGAAGGAGGAAGTAGTATAAACACAAGCTGGCATGGGAGGTGCAGTGTGATTGTGTAGGAATAGCATCCTCTGCCCAGCACACCAGGCATGTGTTGTGCAGTGGACAGCCTTAGCTTTTTACTCAACATAATTAATTACTTAGCTGCTTTAAATAAAAACCAGCTATTTGTGGGGAAGCCTGACAGGGTTTCTTTTAACTTAATGTTTGCTGAACCATCCCTTCTATCTCACTTACCTGATGTGGAACATATGCTGGGATCAGAATGACAGAGAATAAATCACAAGATTTGCTTGGCTTCTTTGAAAAATGAATTTGGGGGCTGAGATTTCTCATCAGCATATATCTTCCCCGAGCAGCCTCCTGACAGGGCAGCAGGCTTGGGAGATGTCCTATACAAAGGTAAACGGGTATCCAGAAGGGTCCAGATGCCCACATCTGGCAGCAGATCCATCACCTTGGGACAGGCCACCTGTGCTAGGTTGACAGGTGCACCCAGGGTGGGGTTTGGGAGCCTGCTGCAACCTTGGAAGAAGATACAACTGTGGCATTTACCTGAATCTAGCCAATGCATCCAGAGCTTTTCCTATGCACCAGATGCATGGGACAGCAGGCGGGCTTGGGAGTGGTGGTGTATGTGTGCGATGGGGCACAGGCCTCGAGTCATAAAGCCTGGTGAGAGTCTGCCTCCTGGCTTGGCCACTGACAGCTGTGAGCGTGCCTTAGTCTTGCCATCCAGAAAACGGGATGAGGCAGCCTAACAGCTTAGTCCATAATGAGTTTAGATGTTAGTTATGCCCCTTCCAGTCCTACTTCTTCATTTCTGTTGGGCGCCAGGGAATTAGAATCTCAGTGCAAAGCCAGGCCTATCACATTGCTACAACAATGCCCTTTTCCCTTTTCTGGAAACATCTAGAGGGTTCAGAAGCACCCAGACCTTTGGGCTGAAACACAGGGAGGAAACTGGGAATTGGGGTTCAGGTGAAGAGGGGGAGTGTGGACGTGGTATGGGAGTGAGTGAGGGTGGCATGACCCCTGGTGTTTGGATTACACCTGCTTGGCTCTAACCAGAGCTGCAGGAAACAAGCTGGACCCTGGCACTTGGCCTTATGACCTCTCAACTTCCTATCAGTGTGATCTTGAATAGATCATTTCCACTCTCTGGGCATTTGTTTCCTCAGTTCCACAATGAGGAGGTGAGTTGGACTGGATACTTCTGACTTTTTATGCTAGCATTTCTTTCCAGATTACAAAAGCCAGGGGTACTCACCATCAAAAGTTTGGAAAATAAACACAAGGGCATCTCAAAACACTCATGGAAAACAGAATTAAAAGGTAAGTTTATTTTGGAGCAAATATTTTGAAAGTCATGTATATTTTTTCATAATGTGCTTTTTCTCTGAACCTTCTTAAGACCCCTTATATGGATGGGTTAAAAATTTTTTTACCAAAAGAAACTTACCTTTTAATTCCTTTAATTTTTTAAAGTGTTCTTGTATAGAAGTATAAGCAAGATCATTAAAAACACTCATTATTCCACCACCCAGAGAAAACTACTGTTCATATTTTTGCTATATTTTATTTTCTCAGTGCATAGTGTATTAGAGAGTGAAATCATACTCTGTATACAATTCTGTAGCATGCCTCCTCATTAATGTTAAATTATCATAGACATTCTCTTGGTGTCATTAAAAAAGTATTTAGATCTCATTTTTAAGATTGTTTCTGACACTAAAATTCTATGAAGAATGGGGTTCATCTCCTTTGCTACTGAAAACATTTGTTCTCCCACCTCAACAGCAATCCTACGGGGAAAGGTGCCCTTGAACATGTCTGTCAATTCCCTTTGGCCCATGCATCACGCAAGGACACCAAAGGATTCCAAGCACCACCTGGCTCACCCACACTGATTTACCATCTTAGCTCTCGAGAACAAAAGGGAATGCGGAGCTGCTTTTGATGAGTCACCCACAAGTGATGATGCCTCTAAAAAAATTAAATATCAAGAATGACTTCATATGTCGGTAGGAAAAAAGGGCTACTGGGATGATAGATTTTTCAAGGATGGGGTTGCTAAAAATTCCCCTCTACCTCCTTTCCCTTTTTCCCCTGACCAGAAGTGTTTAAATTCCTTTATAATGGAGCAAAGACCTTTTGATGCAAAGTGAAAATAAAATTTTAAGTGAAAATGATTTGGGGAAGATCGGAGCACTAAGATTCACACAAAGGTTAAGGCAGAGAAAAAGCTATGTCTTCCATGGCCTCCTCTCTGTATTCACTGGAAGACTGTCACGAGCCAGCATTCCTAGGAACAAGGTTTGGGGCCTGTGTTGTAGCACAGTAGGTGTAACTGCTGCCTGAGACGCCAGCACCCCATATGGGCACTGATGGGTGCTGGTTTGTGTCCTGGCTGCTCCACTTCTGATCCAGCTCTCTATTAACGGTCTCAGAAAAGCAGTAGAAGATGGCTCAAGTACTTGGACCCCTGCCACCCACATGGGAGACCTGGATGAATCTCCTGTCTCTGGACTTTGGCATGGCTCAGCCCTGGCCATTTTGGGAAGTAAACCAGTGGATGAAAGATCTTTCTCTTTTTCTCTCTTTCTGCCTCTCCCTCTCTTTCTCTTCATATCCTGTCCCAACTTTGGAAGCCCCAAGTTCAAAATGACCAAGCTAGCATTGGAGGAGGGCTGCCCGAGAGGCCTCCAAATCTGATGCAACTCAGAAATAAAGCTTGACTGTGCTATGCTAGCTGGGTTTTGGAGTTTATTTGTTCCTGCAGCTTAGCCTCGCTTATTTGGACTAACGCAAAGATATCAATAAGTGATAAAAAAGAATCTTTTGCAAGACTAGGTGTGGGCAGTGGAGCAGATGAGAAAGTTACAAGCTCTTCCATTTGCCTGAGAGGAAGTTCAGTTTGGAGGGGAAGCAGGGGTGCCACCAGTCCACACAGCTTCTTTTGTGTGAATTACACAAAGGAGCTCCAGGTTAACAATTCTACATGCCACACAGGGACATGGGAAGTGGGCAATCGAATAAATGGATGTGGACGGTGGAAGCCAAGCTTCTCTCCCTGTGGGAGTGTGGGGGTTACAGATCAGCAGAAGGAAGTGAGACTGATCCAGGTGGCAATGGATGAGAGACAATGGCAGGAGCTCATATGCAGCTTTATGTAGATCGACACACTTGCAGACATGTGTACATGTGAGGCTGGGATGCAAACACATGTGGTAGTTCCTTGTTCTCTGTGCTGAGAAGGCCTAGAAGCAACAGCACCGTGGTAGCAACAAGGACACCTAACACCTAGGTTTTAGTTACTAGTACCATTCTCCAACAGCCACACCAGGGCTCCTGGAAGAAATGGCTGATTCTAGGCCCAGGGCAGGTAATGTATCAGATGAGCCTAGAGCAACTCATGTCATAAAATAAGGACATGCCCTGTGCTGCCTCCCAGCACAAATTCTGAGGCACTGCAGGTTAGGACTTCAACATATTGTGTTTGGAGAGACATAAGTTAATTCATAACACACTCCAGCAAGCAAAACAAGACCAAACACCACACAAAGGAGGGCCAGTCAAAGGGGCACAGAAGCCAACTGAAAGAGCTCCCAGTGGCCGAAGGTGGAAGATTGAGGGACAAAATAGAGCAGCACTGGATGATAACCCAAAGCACAAGCCCATTTTGACATAAACAAATGACTGAATAAATGCATCAGTAAAAAAAAAATGGAGGCAAACAGATAAACTTCTAATGCAGAAGAATCGCACATCACATCACCTGTGAAAAGATTCTGCCCTTACAGAGATGGAGGACAACTCCCCATTCCCTATGTGATCTCCCTTTAAAGAAAGCAGTCTGAAAGGTGAGTGGAACAGAGCCTGATGCTAGAGAAACCAGATCCCCTCCAGCTCAGCCAGAAGATCCAGCACGCATGGACAATGCTGAGTTGTGTCAGCCGGGTGCTCACTGACTCATGTGATGGACACGCCATGTTATGTCTGTGACCTTCCTCCCCCACACCCACAGCACCCAGATAACCATCAGATAACTCTCAAGTGAGGGATATTCTACAACACACCTGACCAGTGCTCAGAACTGTGAAAATCATAAAAACTCAAGTCTCAGAGACTGTCCCAGTCACGTGGAGCTGAAGGAGACAGATCCCTGAAATGTACAGTGGGGTCCTGGAGGAATTCCTAGGATGGAGAAAGGTCATTAAGTAAAATCCAAGGAAATCTACATGCAGTATGGACATTAGTTCATGATAATGTGTCAATCTTGGCTCATTAACTGTGATGAATGGACTGTACTGATATAAGGTGCTAACAATGGAAGAAACTGATTGGGGGGTATAGGAGGACTGTCTGTACTTTGTTGCAATTTTTTTACACATCAAATCTAAAAATGCTCCCAAATAAAAAGTTTCTTTTTTAAAAAGTGTACTCAGGAATAATAATAATAATATTAATAATAATAATAAGCGAACAGAGCTGGGTGTCAGCACTTGTTCAGTGAACAACCGGAACAACTCTGGGTGGCGGTACTAATGCCAGACTTACTATCACCACTTTCCTCAGTGCTTGTCCTGCAGCTGAGCGTAGCACTAATTTGCTGGAAAAAAGAGACCGGCAGGTGTACCATGTAGTTACCTGTGAGATTGTAGCAGAAACAACTGCTCACAGCCAGGGGATCCATCTTTAAGAAGCTCCACCCACGGCTGGTGCTGCAGCTCAATAGGCTAATCCTCCGCCTGCAGCCCCGGCACACTGGGTTCTAGTCCTGGTCGGGGTGCCGGATTCTGTCCAAGTTGCTCCTCTTCCAGTCCAGCTCTTTGCTGTGGCCTGGGAAGGCAGTGGAGGATGGTCCAAGTGCATGGGCCCTGCACCCGCATGGGAGACCAGGAGAAGCACCTGGCTCCTGGCTTCAGATCAGCGTGGTGCACTGGCCACAGTGGCCACTTGGGGGAGTGAACCAACGAAAAAGAAGACCTTTGTCTCTCTCTCTCACTGCCCACTCTGCCTGGATGGGTGTTTGGCACTGTGGTTAACATGCTTCTTCAGATGCCTGAAGCCTAGACCATAGTGCCTAGATTCGAGTCCCACCTCTGCTCTTGATCTCAGCTTCCTGCTCATGTGCACCCAGGGAGCCAGCAAATGATGGTTCAAGTCCTTGAGTCACTGCCAACCAAGTGGGAGAACCAATGGAATTCCTGGCTCCTGGCTTTGGTCTGGCCCAGCCCTGGCTGTTGCATGCATTTGGATAGTGAACCAGCAAATGGGAGACATCTCTCTGTCTCTTTGTCTTCCTCTCTCTCTCTCTCTCTCTCTCTTTCTCTCTCTGCTTTTCAAACAAATGAATAAAATTTAAAGAGCGTCCCCCTTAAAAAAGACAACAAAACATTGCCTTCCAAGCCTGGTGAGGGCTTGGCATTGTGGCGCATTGGGTTAAGGGCCACCTGCAATGCTGGCATCCCATATGGAAGCTGGTTTGGGTTCCAGCTGTTCCACATGCAATCCAGCTCTCTGAGAGTGGCCTGGGAAAGCAGCAGAGGATGGCCTAAGTAATTTGGACCCTATACCCATGTGGGAGACCCGCAAGAAGCTCTTGGATACTGGCTTCAGCCAGGCCCAGCCCCAGCCATTACAGCCATTTGGGGAGTGAACCAGCAGATGGAAGACCTTTCTCTTTCTCTCTTTCTCTCTCTCTGTAACTCTATCAAATAAATAAAATAAATATTGAAAAAAAATAAGCCAAGCAAGTTACAGCTGTGGTTTTCTAACTATTTGGAGGCAGAAATGCCAACTGGATTAAGGGAGATGGTGTTCCTACGGGAAAAGTTTCTCAAATTACCTTCTTCCTGCAAAGATAAAGTTGGGGACACTCTTGCCCCAAACTCTACCAAACCGCAAGGGAGCAGAGAAGCGTGGAAGGTGTGGGGATGATGGGAAGGGATGCTGGGAAGGAGAGCATCCATCCAGAGCTCTGCCCTCCAGAGTTGTTTCTCATCACCTGCATGTAGCCAGCGACCACGAGCCAGGCGTCTCTGTAAGGAAACCTCCTGCTCCAGCAGAAACAAGCATCTTGAGTTCCACACGACAAGACTGACATCAGTGTTCTGCTTCTCTTCCCTCGGCCGCCTCCACCTCCCGCCAGGTCTGAGGGCTCACTTGTCTTCCTTTGCCCACCCCCCCCAAGCTGCCCAGTGCTGCGAAGTGCTCCGTGGAGGGGGAGGGGCTTCTCCAGGGGCAAGAGAGCCCAGATTGCCACCATCCAAGGCAGTGCAAGGGCCCTACCGTGTCCCCTCAAAACATCAAATGACACTGCTGATTAAAAAGCCTGCAGATACGGCTAGGCTAAAACATGGATTAGAAAGCAATTTGGCAGTGTGTTCCAGCAGCCAAAAAAAAAAAAAAAAAAAAAGTTCATATGCTTTGACTCAGTAATTCCACTTTTGTCAATCTGTTCAAAGAAAATAATCCTAAACATCAAAAAAAGTGTAAATATAATAGAAAAAACAGCCTGAATATTCAACAGTTGAGAAATGGTTAAATAAATTATGTTCATAGATTTGATGGAATATTATGAAATCATTAAAATGATCATTTATGAGAATTATATACTACAGAAAATGCATTTGATAACTATACTAAGTGAAAAAAGGGAAGATAAAAAATATAAGTAAAGATAATTACTACTATCTTAAAATATGCATAAGAAAAAGACTCAAAGGAAATTCACCACAACACTAACAGTGGTTGTATTAGACTGGTGGGATTTGAGTTGATTTTTTTTCTCTTTTCTCTAGTTTCCAAATTTTCTGCGATGAGGTAATATCACATTATAATGGAAACAATTATTTTAAAAATATGTCAAGTTCTGTCCCCCAATGCAAATAAATAGCAGATGGGGGTACCATTGTGTGTGTAGAAAAAATATAATAATTGTCACTGGTAATAAAATAACCTTAAAAATATGAATAATATTAAAGGAGTCACAGCCTGGGCAAGCTTGGTGTAATGACTTCCTAACAGACACACTAACTTCCTGCAAGATCAGGTGTGGGGCCTTTGTCTCATCAAAGTGATTGCAGTTTGGTCAACCTGGGCTGATGAGGGAAAACGGGCCAACTCCAGGCTTGCATGCTGCTCACAGATTGGCAGCTGGGCAGCAAATACCCTGCTTGACTCTCTGCCAATGTCGCCCACACCAGGACTTCTCGGCTGAAATACAGAGCACTGGTTGGTCTGAGTTGGGGGACAATTTGGATGAAACCCTCCTTTGATTTCCTCTCTGGGCTGGAGCTGCCAGGCAGGCAGGCAGCGCTGATGGCAGGCCAGGACCAAAGGAGGACAGGAAAGGAGATGGTCTTCCCTAACGGGCAATCAGTAGCTGCTGGTCCTGTGAACAAAGGTCGTAAGGGAGGAGCACTGCTCTCTCTGAATCCCTTCTCTGCAGTTAGAGGAAATCCTAGCTGATGGAGCATGGTGGGCTTTGAGCTTTTGCCTGCATTAATGACAAGGAAAGGAACAACACAGGGGGCTAGTTATCAGTTGGCGTGTAGGCTGGTTATAATTTTAGCTGGTCCAGGGGGCCACTCAGAAGAAAGAGCAGCTGATGAAATGAATGACAGATTGATGAAATGAAGTAGCTAATCAGCCTCCAGTCTGATGGGTTTTATCATCCCCTGTTGTACATATTTTCAAGACTCTCTTTGATTTGCAATGTGTGGACCACAAGGCAACCACCTTCCTTATATGTGGAGAGTCTGCATGGAAAATAGTATTATGAAGGCCAGTAACCTGGTGGTATTTATCATTCACAGAATTTAAATCCTTGCCAAATGCTAAAAACAACCCCATTCACCTTACCCAAGACAACATCAACATCCCAGGTAGACAACAGGACTTTTTCCGTGTTGTTTTCCCAGCCAGAAATCCAACAATCCCTGAAAACTTCTGGCATCGTCTGTTCATGTGTTTTTTTTTTTTTTTCCCACCAGAGGAAAAGAAGCTGGTTCTTTTTTTCCTGGAAAGATGCATTTTTAATGAATGTAAATGTTCTTCCAGTCCCTTGATTTGGCCAAGAGACGGTGCTGCTTGGACAGCCTGTCTCCGGAACACAATTGACCGGCTCCTTGTCATTCTTCTGCCTTCCACTAACCAGGGAAGCACACATGCTCTATGCAGTCTCCTCTGTTTCAGAGCTTGCCATACCCTGAGCCAGCAGAGACAGCCTGTCTACTCTGACATCTTCTCCTCACCTTGCTTCCTCCTGGCATGCATCAAGTTTCTATCTAAGTAAATATCAACTATGTGCTGGGCTTTGTTGCATGGATGCCTCATAATGACCCTCTGATATAGTGGCTGTTAGCATCATCACCTCCAGTTTACAGATGGGGAAACTGGAGCACAGAGTAGTCAAGTGCTTGTCACAAACCGACACGTGACAAAGCTGTGCAGACGGCCTGGAACCCATGCTCTCAGCCATGACAATATTTTGCCTCCCATAGTGCCTAACACCTGCTGGGCATTGTGTGTGCGGTGGGGGAGGAAGATGGAGTTGGGACTGGGACAGAGATGGCAACTCCACAGTCTAGAAGGAAATCATTTCACCCTCTTGTTTCTGTTCCTGTGGGCACTGCCTCTCAGGGCTGCTCTACAGATTCCAATTCTTTTTTTTTTTTTTTTTTGAAGATTTTACTTACTTATTTGAAAGGCAGAGTGACACACACACACACACAGAGGGAGAGATGAGACATTTTCTATCGGCTAGTTCAGTTTCCAGTTGGCTGCAATAGCCAGGAACTCCAAACCAGGTCTCCCACATGGGTGGCAGGGGCCCAAGCACTTGGGCTCAGGTGCATTCACAAGGAGCTGGATAGAAAGCGGAGCAGTGGCATGCTATATGGGATGCCTGCATCGCTGACTGTGCCACAATGCCAGCCCCTAGATCCCAGTTCCTTTGCATTCTTTGCAGTCTCAGTGGGCTTCCATCTGCCGAGAGTTATTCCCATTGTGCTGCATGAGAGGCTACGCAGACTGCACTCTGTCGTTCTGCAGGGCTGCAGCACTTGGCTTTGCCACAGAAGCAGGGCTGTGCTCCTTTCCTTGCCTCCCCTGTCCATTTCCTAATAGGAGCTCTACCGCAGTGAAGTGCACACTCCTGTCCAAGAAGTCCAAGTGGCTGTATGGCTGCCTCTCAGTGTATTCTGGAGAGACATCTGCGGTGTCATGCTCACCTATGAGAAGCCTCGTTTGGAGGTGGAGGGAGGACCAGTGTTCTGCCAAGCTGCTGGTAGCTCCTGTGAGGCTGGGCACAAAAGCTTGCCTAGCCTCACTGGACCCATCATCCACAGGTCTCCACATTCTTGATCACAAAGGTCTTCCAATCCCTATCAAAGGAGCAGATTGGCTTGATGTAGAAACAAGCAGAGTTCAGCCCAGAGTTACCCAGACAACTGCATGTTCAATTATCTGCATGATAAGGCAAGGAGAGAGAAATAATGGACTCTTCTGTAGATTCCACTTCCCAAATCATGACCTCCATTTGTAGAAAATCAGCATTCTAAAGAATCATTCTCACCAGAAAGTGCTATCTATTAAGCACCTATTGCAAGGTGCAGCTGAGTACCCTGTCAAGTTTTCTTTGATCTGAGATCCACTGCATCGTGTACTCCTGTCTGGTCTTGTAACAGCTCTGTCACTGTCAGTGATGATGGCATAACACAAGCATCCTTCATGGGCCCATGAGTTCATTAGGAACAGGGACTGCTGTTCATCACCTTTGCCTCCCCAGGGCTTAGCAGCTCAGGCACACAGTAGGCTCATAATACAGGCTTGTTAAATGCTGGCGGCTCTCATATTTCCATCAGCAAATCTATGCTTCTACTGGATGTGTGTTTGTGTTTCCTTCTTCCATTCTTTCACATTTAGTGTCTATCATGATTGAAGCCAATCCCCACCAGGTGCTCTGGGTCTCATCCTTTGCTGTCTGCTCCAGGACTCTTCAGTCAGCCTCTCCTGCACACCAAAGCTCATTCTTCCCTGGATCATCCTCATTTAGAAAAAAAGCAAGCCAGGGGCTGTGCTGTGTTGTACCGGGTTAAGCTGCCACCTGCAGCTCCAGCATCCCATATCAGCACTGATTTGAGTCTCAGCTGCTCATCTTCTGGTGCAACTCCCTGCTAATGGCCTGGAAAAACAGTGGAAGATGGCCGAAGTCCTTGGGTCCCTGCACCTGCGAGGGTGATAGGAGGAAGCTTGTGGCTCCTGCCTTCAGATCAGCCCAGCTCTGGCTGTTGTAGCCATTTGGGGAGTGAATCAGCGGATGGAAGATCTCTCTACCTCTTTCTGCAACTTTGCCTTTCAAATAAATAAATAAATCTTAAATAAAAAGAAAAGAAAAAGCAAGCAAACCATGCTCAGTTCCTTCCTGCTCTTGAATGCTCCCCTAGATCCCACACCTTATCTTGGCTGGCACTCCATTTCCTGTATCCCTTCCCAGGAGAACTCCTGGGAAAAGTTGTCTATACACATGGACTCGGCTTCGCCTCCTCCCATACATTCCTGAGCCTTCCCTTCCTTGCTCGTACTCTATGGTTCCAAAAATTGTTTGCTCTCATGAAGACCACTGTCAGCCTCTTTAGCTATCAAGGCTTGGGGTTCCTTCTGTCTCTGTATCTCTTGAGCTCCAGAGCTAATTCCAGAAGATACATGGCCTACTCCCAACTTCTCTAAACACATGTCTTTGCACTTTGAGGACAGTGTTCTGTGTACTTTGTCATTTTCTGCCCATCTCTCTCTCTCAGCTTCTCGGCCTTTCTGGGAAATTCTTCCTCTTCCCTATTCCCTTCACCCTTTCTATGCTGCATGGTCCCTCATAATCTCATCAAGACCACTGCGATTGCCATATTTATATCCTAACCCTAAACCTTTCCCTTGTATCCAACTGCTGTCTTGACATCCTTTCTTGGGTCTCTCACAGGTCCAAAAGTGACTCAATTCCAAACCAAGCTCTTTAAGTTGCATTGCTCTCCCCAGAGCATGCCTCCTTCTTGCATTACTATAACAACACAGCTAAGGCAGGTTAGCTTGATAAAGGGAAGATGCTTGCTTGTAGCTCACAGTTGCAGAGACTGGACGATTCCACAGCCTGGTGCAGGCTCTGGTGAGGGCACCCCCTTTGGCTTTGTCTCTGAATGGCAATTGCAATGGCAAGAATGTGTGTATGAAGAAAGATTACATCTCAAGACAGGAAGCCAGAGGAAGTGGGTGAGGCCAGGCTCAGGCTTTTGCAGCAACCCTGTTGTGAGAACTATAACCCAAGTCCACATGAAACACCTCGATCCCCTTTGAGGCACACTTCCAAGGGGCTTAAAGACCTCCTGCTAGGCACCACCTCCCCACACAACCTTCCTGGGGACCAAGCTGCCAACACATGAATCCTTGGGGGACACACAGCATCCAAACCCTCTCAGAGACTCGAACCTCCCTGCCCTGAGTGGCTTCAGCTGGAAATCTGAGTATCACCTGCAACTCCTCTCACCCATCCCATTGCAGTAGAACCCCACAGATCTGGTCACTCGTTTCTTGTCCACTGGCCTCTCCTTCCCCAGCCTGAGATTATTATCACTGCA